>NC_090933.1:1187391889-1188661116 GCF_040938575.1 Ambystoma mexicanum | reverse complement strand
TACCCCCCACCCACCCACCCCTCCTCTCCCTACTCCCCACCCAACCCTCCTCTCCCCAACCACTGACGATCCCTCCTCCCCACCCCACCCCTCCTATCCTACCTAACCCCCACCCACCCACCCCTCCTCTCCCACCTAACCCCTACCCACTCTACCCTCCTCTCCCTAACCCCCACCCACCCCTCCACTCCCTATCCCCACCCCCCCTTGAAACCTCATCTCCCTAATCCCCACAAACCCACCCCTCCTCTCCCTACCCCACACCCACCCACCCCTCATCTCCCTACCCCACACACCTCCTCCCCTACAAAAAATCAACCCCTCCACCCCCACACCCCACAAACCCCCACCCACCCCTCCTCCCCCCTACCCCCCACCCACCCCACTCCTCACCCTACCGCCCCACCGACCCCTCCTCTCCCTAACCTCACCCACCCCTCCTCTCCCTAACCTCCTACCCACCCCTCCTCTCCTCTCCCTAAGCCCACACACACCCACCCACCCCTCCTCTCCCTAACCCCCCTCCACCCACCCACCCCTCCTCTCCCATACCCCCACCCGCCCCTCCTTTCCCTACCCCCCCACCCACCCCTCCTCTCCCTAATCCCACCCACCACTCTCCCTAACCCCCCACTGACCCCTCCCCTCCCTAAACCCCCCTACCCACCCACCCCTCCTCCCTAAAACCCCTCAACACACCCACCCCTCCTCTCCCTAACCCTCCGACCTACCCACCCCTCCTCTCCCTAACCCCCCAACCACCCACCCCTCCTCTCCCTAACCCCACCACCCCTCCTCCCTATCCCCACCCCTCCTCCCTATCCCCGCCCCCTTGAAACCTCCTTTCTCTACCCCCACCCACCCACCGCTCCTCTCCCTACCCCCCACACACCCACCCCTCCTCTCCCTACCCACCCAAACCACCCAAACCACCCACCCACCCCTCCTCCCCCTACCCTCACACCCCACCCACCCCTCCTCTCCCTACACCACCACCCACCCACCCCTCCTCTCCCCACACCACCACCCACCCACCCCTCCTCTCTCTACACCCCACCAATATACCCACCCCTCCTCTCCCTACACCCCACCCACCCACCACTCCTCCCTAACCCCCACCCCACCCAACCCACCCCTCCTCTCCCTAACCCCCCCTCTCCCCTGACCCCCCTTCCACCCCTCCTCTCCCTACCCCCACCCCTTTTCTCCCTACCCCCCACCCACACCTCCTCTCCTTACCCTCTCCTCTCCCTTACCGCCCTCCACCAACCCACCCCTCCTCTCCCTACCCCCCACCCAACCCCTCCTCTCCCTGCCCCCCACCCAACCCCTCCTCTGCCTACCCCCCACCCGCCCCTCCTCTCCCTAATCCCCCACCCACCCCTCCTCTCCATAATCCCCCCACCCACCCACCCCTCCTATCCCTAATCCCCCCACCCTCCACTCTCCCTAAACCCCCCACTGACTCCTCCCCTCCCTAAACCCCCCTACCCACCCACCCCTCCTCCCTAAAACCCCTCAACCCACCCACCCCTCCTCTCCTTAACCCCCCGACCTACCCACCCCTCCTCTCCCTAACCCCCTGACCTACCCACCCCTCCTCTCCCTAACCCCCTAACCCACCCACCCCTCCTTTCCCTAACCCCCCACACCCACCCCTCCTCTCCCTACCCACCCAAACCACCCAAACCACCCACCCACCCCTCCTCCCCCTACCCTCACACCCCGGTCACCCCTCCTCTGCCTACTCCACCACCCACCCACCCCTCCTCTCCCTACACCACCACCCACCCACCCCTCCTCTCCCTACACCCCACCGATCCACCCACCCCTCCTCTCCCTACACCCCACCCACCCACCACTCCTCTCCCTAACCCCCACCCAACCCACCCCTCCTCTCACTAACCCCCCCTCTTCCCCCTACCCCCCTTCCACCTCACCAACCCTCCTCCCCACTACCCCCACACTCACCCACCCACCCCTCCTCCCCCCTACCCCCTCACCCACCTCCCCTCCTATCCCTATCCCTCCACCCACCCCTCTTCTCTCTACCCCCCACCCACCCCTCTTCTCTCTACCCCCCACCCACCCCTCCTCTCCCTACCCCCACGCCTCTTCTCTCTACCCCCCACCCACACCTCCTCTCCCTACCCTCTTCTCTTCCTAACCGCCCTATTCCCACCCACCCACCCCTCCTCTCCCTAACCGCCCTCCACCCACCCACCCCTCCCCTCCCTACCCCCTCCACCCACCCAACCCCTCCTCCCTACCCCCACCCACCCCTCCTCTTCCCTAACCCCCACCCACCCACCCCTCCTCTTCCCTAACCCCCACCCACCCACCCCTCCTCTTCCCTAACCCCCACCCACCCACCCCTCCTCTCTCTAACCCCCACCCACCGCTCCTCTCCCTACCCCCCACACACCCACCGCTCCTCTCCCTACCCCCCACACACCCACCCCTCCTCTCCCTACCCACCTAAACCACCCAAACCACCCACCCCTCCTCCCCCTACCCTCACACCCCACCCACCCCTCCTCTCCCTACACCACCACCCAATCACCCACCCGCCCCTCTCCCTACACCACCACCCACCCACCCCTCCTCTCCCTACACCCCACCGATCCACCCACCCACCCCTCCTCTCCTTACACCCCACCGATCCACCCACCCCTCCTCTCCCTAACCCCCACCCAACCCAACCCTCCTCTCCCTAACACCCCTCTCCCCCCTACCCCCCTTCCACCCTCCATCCCTCCTCCCCACTACCCCCACACCCACCCACCCCATCTCCCCCTACCCCCTCACCCACCTCCCCTCCTATCCCTATCCCTCCACCCACCCCTCTTCTCTCTACCCCCCACCCACCCCTCCTCTCCCTACCCCCACCCCTCTTCTCCCTACCCCCCACCCACACCTCCTCTCCCTACCCTCTCCTCTCCCTAACCGCCCTCCACCCACCCACCCACACCACCTCTCCCTAACCGCCCTCCACCCACCCACCCACCCCTCCTCTCCCTAACCGCCCGTAACCCACCCACCCCTCCTCTCCCTACCACCTCCACCCACCCAACCCCTCCTCCCTACCCCCACCCACCCCTCCTCTCCCTAACCCCCACCCACCCCTCCCCTCCCTACCCACCCCTCCTCTCCCTAACTCCCCCGCCCACCCTTCCTCTCCCTAACCCCCCACCCACCCACCACTCCTTTCCCTAACCCCCAACCACCCACCCCTCCTCTTCCCTAACCCCCACCCACCCACCCCTCCTCTCCCTAACCCCCGACCACCCACCCCTCCGCTCCCTAAGCCCTTACCCACCCAAACATCCTCTCCCTACCCCCCTCGTCCCACCCACCGACCCACCACCGCTCTCCCTAAACCCCAACCAACCCCTCTCCCAGTACCACTCCTTTCCAAACCCCCTGCCCACGCACCCCTCTCCTATGTCCACACCCACCCACCCCACCCTACCAACCACCCACCCCTCCTGTCCCTATACCCCCACCCACCCCTGCTCTACCCACCCCGCCTCTCCCTTCCCCCATCCACCCCTCCTCTCCCTAGCTCCCCCTCCCACTCCTCCTCTCCCTACCTGATTACACCCACCCACCCCTCCTCTCCCTACCCACCCCTCCTCTCCCTACCCCCCACACACCCACCCCTCCTCTCCCTACCCAAACCTCCTCTCCCTAACCCACACCCACCCATCCCTCCTCCCCCACCCACCCACCCATCCACTCCCACCCACCCCCCGCCCCTCCTCGACCACCCACCCACCCACCCCTCTGCTCCCTAGCCCCCATCCACCCACCCTTCCTCTCCTATCCCCACCCACCCCCCTTGAAACCTCCTCGCCCTACCCCCCACCCACCGCTTCTCTCCATACCCCCCCACCCACCCCTCCTCTCCCTATACCCCCCACCCATCCTCCTCTCCCTACCTCACACCCCTCCTCCCCCCTAACTCCTCGCCCACTTACCCCCCCACCCACCCCTCCTCTCCCTACCCCCACCCACCCCTCCTCTCCCTAACCCCCCTCCACCCCTCCTCCCTAACCCCTCCACACACCCACCCACCCTTCCTCTCCCTACCCCCAAACACCCACCCAACCCCTCCTCTCCCTACCCCCACCCACCCCTCCTCTCCCTAATCACCACCGATCCTCCTCTCCCTACCCAACCCTCCTCTCCCTAATCCCCCCACCAACCCCTCCTCTCCCTATACCCATCCTCTCCCTAATCCCGCTACCCACCCACCCCTCCTCTCCCTAATCCCGCCACCCACCCACCCCTCCTCTCCCTAATCCCGCCACCCATCCACCCCTCCTCCCTAATCCCTCCACCCATCCACCCCTCCTCCCTAGTCCCCCAAACACCCACCCCTCCTCCTCCCTAGTCCCAACACACACACCCACCCCTCCTCCTCCCTAGTCCCAACACACACACCCACCCTCCTCCTCCCTAGTCCCCCCACCCACCCACCCCTCCTCCTCCCTAGTCCCCCCACCCACCCACCCCTCCACCCTAGTCCCCCACCCACCCACCCCTCCTCCTCCCTATCCCCCCACCCACCCACCCCTCCTCCTCCTAGTGCCACCACCCACCAACCCCTCCTCTCCCTACACCTCACCCACCAACCCCTCCTCTCCCCACCCCCCCACCCACCACTCCTCTCCCTAAACCCCAACCAACCCCTCCTCTCCCAGTATTCCACACAAGCACCCACCACTCCTTTCCAATCCCCCCCCCACCCATCCCTCCTCTCCCTATGCCCACACCCACCCACCCAACCACTCCCTCCTCTCCCCACCCCCCACCCAACCCCTCCTCCCTACCCCCCACCCACCCACCCCTCCTCTCCCTATACCCCCCACCCACCCACCCCTCCTCTCCCTATACCCCCCACCCACCCACCCCTCCTCTCCCTATACCCCCCACCCACCCACCCCTCCTCTCCCTATACTCCCCACCCCTCCTCTCCCTATACTCCCACCCACCCACCCCTCCTCTCCCTATACCCCCACCCGCCCACCCCTCCTCTCCCCAACCCCCACCCACCCCTCCTCTCCCTAACAATCACCCACCCACCCCTCCTCTCCCTAACTCCCAAACCACCCACCCCTCCTCTCCCTAACTCCCAAACCACCCACCCCTCCTCTCCCTAACCCCCAACCCACCCACCCCTCTTCTCCCTTACCCCCATTCATAACCCTCACCCACCCCTCTCTACCCCCCCACCCACCAACCCCTCCTCTCCCTAAGCCTAACCTACCCACCCCTCCTTTCCCTAACCCCCACCCTCCCACCCCTCCTCTCCCTAACCCCCACCCTCCCACCCCTCCTCTCCCTAACCCCCACCCACCCCTCCTCTCCCTAACAATCGCCCATCCACTCCACCTCTCCCTAACCCTGACCCATCCACCCCTCCTCTCCCTAACCCTGACCCACCCACCCCTCCTCTCCCTAACTCCCAACCCACCCACCCTCCTCTCCCTAACTCCCACCCCTCCTCTCCTTACCCCCCACCCACCCCTCCTCTCCTTACCCCCCACCCACCCCTCTCCCTATCCACCCACCCCTCCTCTTCTGACAACCCACCCCCCCACCCCTCCACTCCCTATCCCCAACCCACCCACATCTCCTCTCCCTATCCCCAACCCACCCACCCCTCCTCTCCCCCTAACTCCTTGCCTCCTACCCCCACCCAACCCTCCTCTCCCTAACCCCCCTCCACCCCTCCTCTCCCTACTCCCTCCACCCACCCAGCCCTCCTCTCCCTATCCCATCCACCCACCCACCACACCTCTCCCTATCCCCTAGACCCACCCACCCCTCCTCAACCTATCTCCAACCCACCCACCCCTCCTCTCACCCTAACTCCTTGCCCCCTACCCCCACCCACCCCTCCTCCCTGACCCCCCTCCACCCCTCCTCTCCCTACCCCCGCCACCCACCCACCCCTCCTCTCCCTACCCCCTCCACCCATCCACCCCTCCTCTCCCTACCCCCTCCACCCATCCACCCACCCACCCCTCCTCTCCCTACCCCCTCCACACACCCACCCACCCCTCCTCTCCCTACCTCCAATCACCCACCCAACCCCTCCTCACCCTATACTCCCACCCACCCACCCCTCCTCTCCCTATACCCCCACCCACCCCTCCTCTCCCTATACCCCCACCCGCCCACCCCTCCTCTCCCCAACCCCCACCCACCCCTCCTCTCCCTAACAATCACCCACCCACCCCTCCTCTCCCTAACTCCCAAACCACCCACCCCTCCTCTCCCTAACTCCCAAACCACCCACCCCTCCTCTCCCTAACCCCCAACCCACCCACCCCTCTTCTCCCTTACCCCCATTCATAACCCTCACCCACCCCTCTCTACCCCCCCACCCACCAACCCCTCCTCTCCCTAAGCCTAACCCACCCACCCCTCCTTTCCCTAACCCCCACCCTCCCACCCCTCCTCTCCCTAACCCCCACCCTCCCACCCCTCCTCTCCCTAACCCCCACCCACCCCTCCTCTCCCTAACAATCGCCCATCCACTCCACCTCTCCCTAACCCTGACCCATCCACCCCTCCTCTCCCTAACCCTGACCCACCCACCCCTCCTCTCCCTAACTCCCAACCCACCCACCCCTCCTCTCCCTAACTCCCACCCCTCCTCTCCTGACCCCCCACCCACCCCTCCTCTCCTTACCCCCCACCCACCCCTCTCCCTATCCACCCACCCACCCCTCCTCTTCTGACAACCCACCCCCCCACCCCTCCACTCCCTATCCCCAACCCACCCACATCTCCTCTCCCTATCCCCAACCCACCCACCCCTCCTCCCCCTAACTCTTTGCCTCCTACCCCCACCCAACCCTCCTCTCCCTAACCCCCCTCCACCCCTCCTCTCCCTACTCCCGGCACCCACCCACCCCTCCTCTCCCTATCCCCTCCACCCACCCACCCCTCCTCTCCCTATCCCCTAGACCCACCCACCCACCCCTCCTCAACCTATCTCCAACCCACCCACCCCTCCTCTCACCCTAACTCCTTGCCCCCTACCCCCCACCCACCTCTCCTCCCTGACCCCCCTCCACCCCTCTTCTCCCTACCCCCACCACCCCTCCTCTCCCTACCCCCTCCACCCATCCACCCACCCACCCCTCCTCTCCCTACCCCCTCCACACACCCACCCACCCCTCCTCTCCCTACCTCCAATCACCCACCCAACCCCTCCTCTCCCTAGCCCCACCATCCCCTCCTCTCCCTAACCCCACCCACTCCTCCTCTCCCTGCACACCCCTCCTCTCCCTACCCCCCACCCACCAACCCCTCCTCTCCCTAACCCCCCACCCACTCCTCCTCTTCCTACACACCCCTCCTCTCCCTCCCCCACCCACCAACCCCTCCTCTCCCTACTCCCTCCACCCACCAAAACCACCTCTCCCTACCCCCCTCCACCAACCCACCCACCACTCCTCTTCCTAAACCCCTGCCCACCCCTCCTCTCCCTATGCCCACACCCACCCACCCCACCCCACACTACCACCCACCCACTCAGCCCCTCCTCTCCCTACCCCCCACCCACCCCTCCTCTCCCTACCCCCCCACCGACCCCTCCACTCCCTACCCCCACCCACCCCTCCTCTCCCTAACCCCCATCCACCCACCCCTCCTCTCCCTAACCCCCCTCCACCTACCCACCCCTCCTCTCCGTACCCCCTCCACCCACCCACCCCTCCTCTCCCTACCCCCAACCCCTCCTCTCCCTACCCCCTCCACCCACCCACCCATCCTCTCTCTACCCCCCAATCACCCACCCAACCCCTCCTCTCCATAGCCCCACCCACCCCTCCTCTCCCTAATCCCCCACCCACCCGCCCCTCCTCTCCCTAATCCCCCCACCCACCCGCCCCTCCTCTCCCTAATCCCCCCACCCACCGACCCCTCCCCTCCCTAACCCCCCACCCACCCCTCCTCTTCCTACACACCCACCCAAACCACCCACCCACCCCTCCTCTCCCTACCCCCAAACACCCACCCCTCCTCTCCCTACCCTCACACCCCACCCACCCCTCCTCTCCCTACACACCCACCCACCCCTCCTCTTCCTACACCCCACTGATCCACTCACCCCTCCTCTCCCTACAACCCAACCCACCCACCACTCCTCTCCCTAACCCCCACCCAACCCACCCCTCCTCCTTAACCCCCACCCAACGCACCCCTCCTCTCCTAACCCCCACCCAACCCACCCCTCCTCTCCCTACGCCCACACCCACCCACCCACCCCACCCCACACTACCACGCCCCCACCCACCCCCTTCTCTCCCTAACCCCACCCACCCCTCCTCTCCCTACCCCCCACCGACCCCTCCACTCCCTACCCCCACCCACCCCCCTCTCCCTAACCCCCCATCCACCCACCCCTCCTCTCCCTAACCCCCCTCCACCTACCCACCCCTCCTCTCCGTGCCCCCTTTTCCCACCCAACCCGCATCTCCCTACCCCCTCTACCCACCCACCCCTCCTCTCCCTACCCCCTCCACCCAATCCTCTCTCTACCCCCCAATCACCCACCCAACCCCTCCTCTCCATAGCCCCACCCACCCCTCCTCTCCCTAATCCCCCACCCACCCGTCCTCTCCCCACCCACCCACCCATCCTCTCCCTAATCCCCCCACCCACCCACCCCTCCTCTCCCTAATCCCCCCACCCACCCACCCCTCCTCTCCCTAATCCCCCCACCCACCCACCCCTCCTCTCCCTAACCCCCCACCGACCCCTCCCCTCCCTAACCCCCCACCAACCCAACCCTCCTCCCTAACCCCACACCGACCCACCCCTCCTCCCTAAAACCCCTCAACCCACCAACCCCTCCTCTCCCTAAACCTCCCACCCCCCTCTCCCTAACCCCCTGATCCACCCACCCACACCACCCACCCACCCCTCCTCTCCCTACCCTCACACCCCACCCACCCCTCTTCTCCCTACACACCCACCCACCCACCCCTCCTCTCCCTACACACCCACCCACCCACCACTCCTCTCCCTACACACCCACCCACCCACCCCTCCTCTCCCTACACCCCACCGATCCACTCACCCCTCCTCTCCCTACACCCCACCCCACCCACCACTCCTCTCCCTAACCCCCACCCAACCCACCCCTCCTCCTTAACCCCCACCCAACGCACCCCTCCTCTCCCTAACCCCCACCCCCCTACCCCCACACCCACCCATGCCACCTCTCCTCCCCCCTACCCCCACCCACCACCTCCTCTCCCTATCCCTCCACCCACCCCTCCTCTCCCTATCCCCACCCACCCCTCCTCTCCCTACCCCACCCCTCTTCTCCCTACCCCCCACCCACACCTCCTCTCTCTACCCTCTCCTCTCCCTAACTGCCCTCCACCCACCCACCCCTCCTCTCCCTACCCCCTCCACCCACCCACACCTCCTCCCTACCCCCCACCCACCCCTTCTCTCCCTACCCACCCCTCTCCCTAAACCCCCTCCCCTCCCACCCCTCCTCTCCCTACCCACCCCTCTCCCTAAACCCCCACCCACCCCTCCTCTCCCTACCCACCCCTCTCCCTAAACCCCCACCCACCCACCCTTCCTCTCCCTAAACCACCACCCACCCACCCACCCCTCCTCTCCCTAACCCCCCCACCCACCCCTCCTCTCCCTAACCCCCATCCACTCACCCCTCCTCTCCCTAACCCCCACCCACCCAAATGTCCTCTCCCTACCCCCCTCCACCCATGCAAACCACCCACCCACCCACCACTCCTCTCCCTAAAACCCAACCAACCCCTGCTCTCCCAGTACCCCCCACCCACCCACCCCTCCTTTCCAAACCCCCTGCCCATGCACCCCTCTCCCTATGCCCACATGCACCCACCCCACCCCACCAACGTCCCTACCCCACACCCACTCCCCCTCCTCTACCCACCCCTCCTCTCCCTTCCCCCCATCCACCCACCCCTCCTCTCCCTAGCTCCCCCTCCCATCCCTCCTCTCCCTACCCGATTCCACCCACCCCTCCCACCCCTCCTCTCCCTACCTGCCACGCACCCACCCCTCCTCTCCCTACCCACCCCTCCTCTCCCTACCTGCCACGCAACCACCCCTCCTCTCACACCCACCCACCACTCCTCTCACACCCACCCACCCCTACTCTCATACCCACCCACCCCTCCTCCCCCATCCACCCACCCATCCTTTACCACCTACCCCCACCCCTCCTCTCCCACCCACCCACCCCTCCTCCCCCATCCACCCACCCGTCCTCTACCTATCGTCACCCACCCCCCTTGAAATCTCCTCGCCCTATCCCCCACCCACCCACCGCTCCTCTCCTTACCCCCCCACCCACCCCTCCTCTCCCTACCCCCCACCCACCCCTCCTCTCCCTACCCCACACCCCTCCTCCCCCTAACTCCTCGCCCCCTAACCACCCACCCATCCCTCCTCTCCCTAACCCCCCTTCACCCCTCCTCTCCCTACCCCCTCCACCCACCCACCCCTCCTCTCCCTACCCCCTCCACACACCCACCCACCCTTCCTCTCCCTACCCCCAATCACCCACCCAACCCCTCCTCTCCCTATCCCCACCCATCCCTCCTCTCCCTAACCCCAACCCACTCCTCCTCTCCCTACCCAACCCTCCTCTCCCTAATCCCCCACCCACCACTCCTCCCGAATCCATCCACCCACCCACCCACCCCTCCTCCCTAATCCCCCCACCCACCCACCCCTCCTCTCCCTAATCCCCCCACCCACCCCCCCCTCCTCTCCCTAATCCCCCCACCCACCCACCCCTCCTCTCCCTAATCCCCCCACCCACCCACCCCTCCTCTCCCTAATCCCCCACCCACACCTCCTCTCCCTAACCCCCCCACCCACCCCTCCTCTCCCTAACCCACCCCACCTACCCCTCCTCTCCCTAGCCCAAAGACACCCACCCACCCCTCCTCTCCCTACCCCAAACTCACCCACCAACCCCTCCTCTCCCTACCCCAAACTCACCCACCAACCCCTCCTCTCCCCTAAACCCCACACACACCCCTCCTCTCCCTACCACCCCACACACACCCCTCCTCTCCCTACCACCCCACCCACCCCTCCTCTCCCTACCACCCCACCCAAATCTATTCTCCCTACCCCCCTCGACCCACCTACCCACCCACCACTCCTCTCCCTAAACCCCAACCAACCCCTGCTCTCCCAGTACCCCCCACCCACCCACCCCTCCCTTCCAAACCCCCTGCCCATGCACCCCTCTCCCTATGCCCACATGCACCCACCCCACCCCACCACCCACCCACCCCCCTGTCCCTACCCCACACCCACTCCCCCTCCCACCCCTCCTCTCCCTACCTGATTCCACCCACCCCTCCCACCCCTCCTCTCCCTACCCCCCACGCACCCACCCCTCCTCTCCCTACCCACCCCTCCTCTCCCTACCTGCCACGCACCCACCCCTCCTCTCACACCCACCCACCCCTCCTCTCACACCCACCCACCCCTACTCTCATACCCACCCACCCCTCCTCCCCCACCCACCCATCCTTTACCACCTACCCCCCACCCCTCCTCTCCCACCCACCCACCCCTCCTCCCCCATCCACCCACCCGTCCTCTACCTATCGTCACCCACCCCCTTGAAATCTCCTCGCCCTATCCCCCACCCACCCACGGCTCCTCTCCTTACCCCCCCACCCACCCCTCCTCTCCCTACCCCACACCCCTCCTCCCCCTAACTCCTCGCCCCCTAACCACCCACCCAGCCCTCGTCTCCCTACCCCCCACCCACCCCTCCTCTCCCTAACCCCCCTTCACCCCTCCTCTCGCTACCCCCTCCACACACCCACCCCTCCTCTCCCTACCCCCTCCACACACCCACCCACCCTTCATCTCCCTACCCCCAATCACCCACCCAACCCCTCCTCTCCCTATCCCCACCCACCCCTCCTCTCCCTAACCCCCACCCACTCCTCCTCTCCCTACCCAACCCTCCTCTCCCTAATCCCCCCACCCACCCACCACTCCTCCCGAATCCACCCACCCACCCCAATCCCTCCACCCACACCTCCTCCCTAATCCCCCCACCCACCCACCCCTCCTCTCCCTAATCCCCCACCCACACCTCCTCTACCAAATTCACCCACCCTCCTCTCCTCTCCCTAACCCCCCACCCACCCCTCCTCTCCCTAACCCACCCCACCTACCCCTCCTCTCCCTAGCCCAAAGACACCCACCCACCCCTCCTCTCCCTAGCCCAAACTCACCCACCAACCCCTCCTCTCCCTACACCTCACTCACCAACCCCTCCTCTCCCCTAAACCCCAGACACACCCCTCCTCTCCCTACCACCCCACCCACCCCTCCTCTCCCTACCACCCCAGCCAAATCTCCTCTCCCTACCCCCCTCGACCCACCTACCCACCCACCACTCCTCTCCCTAAACCCCAACCAACCCCTCCTCTCCCAGTATACCCCACACGCACCCACCACTCCTTTCCAATGCACCCGCCCACCCACCCCTCTTCTCCCTATGCCCACACCCACCCCACCCTACCACCCACCCACCCCCTCCTCTCCCCACCCTACCACCCACCCAACCCCTCCTCCCCCCACCCTACCACCCACCCAACCCCTTCTCTCCCTATACCCCCACCCACCCCTCCTCTCCCTATCCCTCCACCCACCCCTCTTCTCTCTACCCCCCAACCACTTCTCCTCTTCCCTAACCCCAAGCCACCCACCCACCCCTCCTTTCCCTAACCCCCGACCACCCACCCCTCCGCTCCCTAAGCCCTCACCCACCCAAACATCCCCTCCATACCCCCCTCGTCCCACCCACCGACCCACCACCGCTCTCCCTAAACCCCAACCACCCCCTCTCCCAGTACCACTCCTTTCCAAACCCCCTGCCCACGCACCCCTCTCCCTATGCCCACACCCACCCACCCCACCCTACCAACCACCAACCCCTCCTGTCCCTACCCTCCCACCCATCCCTCCTACCCACCCCGCCTCTCCCTTCCCCCATCCACACCTCCTCTCCCTAGCTCCCCCTCCCACCCCTCCTCTCCCTACCTGATTCCACCCACCCACCCCTCCTCTCCCTACCCACCCCTCCTCTCCCTACCCCCCATACACCCACCCCTCCTCTCCCTACCCACCCCTCCTCTCCCTACCCCACACCCACCCACCCCTCCTCTCACACCCGCCCACCCTCCTCCCCCACCCACCCACCCATCCACTCCCAAAGACCCCCACCCCTCCTCTCCCACCAACCCCCCACCCCTCCTCTACCACCCACCCACCCCTCTGCTCCCTAGCCCCCATCCACCCACCCTTCCTCTCCCTATCCCCACCCACCCCCCTTGAAACCTCCTCGCCCTACCCCCCCCACCCACCGCTCCTCTCCCTACCCCCCACCCACCCCTCCTCTCCCTATACCCCCTCCACCCCTCCTCCCTACCCCCTCCACACACCCACCCACCCTTCCTCTCCCTACCCCCAATGACCCATCCAACCCCTCCTCTCCCTACCCCCACCCACCCCTCCTCTCCCTAATCCCGCCACTCCTCCTCTCCCTACCCAACCCTATACCCCCCACCCACCCCTCCTCTCCCTACCTCACCCACTACACCCCGACCCACCCGTCCTCTCCCTACCCCCACCCACCCCTCCTCTCCCTAACCCCCCTCCACCCCTCCTCCCTACCCCCTCCACACACCACCCACCCTTCCTCTCCCTACCCCCAATGACCCACCCAACCCCTCCTCTCCCTACCCCCACCCACCCCTCCCTCCCTAATCCCACCACTCCTCCTCTCCCTACCCAACCCGCCTCGCCCTAATCCCCCCACCAACCCCTCCTCTCCCTCGACCCATCCTCTCCCTAATCCCACCACCCATCCACCCCTCCTCTCTAATCCCCCCACCCATCCACTCCTCCTCCCTAATCCCCCCACCCATCCACCCCTCCTCCCTAGTCCCCCCACCCACCCACCCCTCCTCCTCCCTAGTCCCCCCACCCACCCACCCCTCCTCCTCCCTAGTCCCCCCACCCACCCCTCCTCTTCCCTAGTCCCCCCACCCACCCACCCCTCCTCCTCCCTAGTCCCCCCACCCACCCACCCCTCCTCCTCCCTAGTCCCCCCACCCACCCACCCCTCCTCCTCCCTAGTCCCAACACACCCACCCACCCCTCATCCTCCCTAGTCCCCCCACCCACCCACCCCTCCTCCTCCCTAGTTGTCATGATCTCTGCTTCCAAAAGGTCAGGGTTTTCCCAACTCCCTTGGAAGCAGATCCATAACCCAGGTTCCGAGTGCCAACCAGTCCCAATTGGGACCTTTTGGACCCAGTCCTGGCGCCAGTGGCACCAGGCTCATAAATATGCCCAGTCCCAGCGCTGGAAGCGCCGGGCTCATAATGCTTGGGTGGACTTACCTGCAGCAGACCATGCTGCTTACTTGCCTGCCAGTTGAGCCTCTGATCCTCTTCTGTTTGGAACTACTTTTCCTGTTGGGTGGGGCAGGAGCCACTCCCTAGATTCAGAACACTGGAACTCTTCTGGAAAGCAGGAACTCTTTTCTTACCTAGGCGTGGCTGTGGAAGGAGATACCTAAGCACTACAGGAGGCTATTTAAACCACACCCGATGGATGAATCTTGCTTTGCGTTATTCTGCATCCTCTGCAGCAGAACGCTCATCGTGTCTTCTGCATCTGATCCTGGGCCTAAGGAAAAAGGCTTACCATCCTGAATCCAGTCTTCAGCAACACCTATAAAGACAAGAAAGAACAGGTTAGCATTACGGTCTTCAGTGACAGCTCTTCACTTACCTGGTCCATCGGCTGTCACCAACGCCTCGCGCTGCATTCCGGCATCTGAAAGACAAAGGCTTACCTACTCTTCGTGCGCTCCGGAGGTCTTCACACTGCATTCCGGCATCTGAAAGACAAAAGCTTACCAACTCTTCGCACGCTCCGGAGGCCTTCGGCGCTGCATCCCGCATCTGAAAGACAAAACAAGGTGCGTTTAAAGACATTGGGGAACTTTAATACTCACGTGCCATTACTCCTTTCCACATCTAACCCAGTGGGTATTCCGGCACCCTGCAGCCGCTCCGAACTTGTATCTGCAAAATAAAAAGACAGTTAGAGCGCATCGTGAAGCAGGCAACAAGCGCTTACTTACGTGCTTCCAGGCGCTTCTATTCATCACACGGGCTCCATCTTCAACTCACTTCAGCCCGTCATCCGCCATCGCCGGAACCCTGCAAAACAAGAGACATCATTACTAAAGACTTTAAAGACATTAGAATTACTCGAAACTTACCGTTCGTGCAGTAAACGACGGACAGCAGTCCTCTGAAGTCAAGAGGCCTGCTCCCCTTATCCAGTGAAGAAACTGGTTACAGCACCCTGCCCCGAGGCAGATGGAGAGCACAGCGTTCACTTACCTAAGGTGAGAGCGTTAACCTTTGGGGTTCTACAGGAGAAGAGAAAGGGAAGAAGAGAGAGACATTCAATAACCCAGTTCCTTAATCCCATATTTTCTATCTGCAGACATCTTACCCTTCGAGTCAGACATACAGTGCACAGAGGTCCAGCCCAAAGAGCCAGCCGTGTGTTACACATCACCTTTGAAGATACGGTATACGCCCAGTCAAGACCGGCGCCTCTACGGGAATCAGGTGAGCGTTACAGAACGCAAAGCCTACCACAAAACTCCCGTCCAGGCGCTATGGAAACCTCGGATACCGAACAGCTAGCCCAGTTACTTGGGGAACTAAGGGCAGAAGTGCATGCAGCCCGTCAGGAAACGAACGCTCTAAGAAGGGAACTGATTATTTCCAAGGAGCGAACAGATGATCTCGCTAGACAATTGCTACAGTCACAAGCCGGACAGACCCCGTTACCCGCAGCTGGGGGAAATCTTCCTTCTACATCCTCTATGAATCCAGTGCAGATCAACCTACCTGGGAATGTACCTCTGGCTCCGCCCGAACGATTTTCTGGTGACCCAAAGAGGTTTGCAGTATTTATCAATCAGTGCCGGTTGCATTTCTTATGCCGGCCAGCAGCCTTTCCAACTGATCAAGCTAAAGTAGCTTTCGTGCTTTCGTACCTTAGTGGCAATGCGGCAGACTGGTCGATCCCTCTAGTAAATCAAGATGATCCGGTCCTCCATGATTTTCAAGCTTTTCAGCTCAGTATGGAAAAACTGTTCGCAAGACATTCACAGGGGCAGGCCTTGGACAATGAGCTTCTTTTGTTGCGACAAGGTAATCAAGACCTTTTGGCTTATATTGCGTCTTTCAACAGACTGATAGTGGAAACTCAATGGCCTGAGGACAAAAGGATTACGCTGTTTTATAGAGGTCTACGTGGAGAGCTCAAAGATGTGTTAGCCCAAGTAGTGAATCCCCCACAAGATTGCTCGGACTATATAGTCTTAGTCGTTCAAATAGATTACAGACTGCAGAACAGGAAGGCCGATCGTTCCAAGTTTGATGCTCGAGTATTTTCCAAACCGCCAACTCCTTCCAAAGGAGTAGACTCCGGGGAACCCATGCAAATAGGGGGTCTGAAAGGTCCTCTAACACAAAAGGAGCGGGAAAGGAGAAAACGGTTGCAATTATGCCTCTATTGCGGAAACTCAGGGCACTTTCTTCGAGACTGTCCGGTGAAACCTGCCAAGAAGGCAGTAGGAGCTGCAGTTACCAAAGTTACAAACTCTGAGCAGGGAAACAACCTCGCCCGACAAGAATAGAGGTCCTCTTGCCGAGTGTGAAAACCAGTTCCGTGACCTCGCATTTCGTGATACCTATGGTCCTCATTAGCCTTGATAATCCGGATCGATTACATGCAATTGAAGCTTACGTCGACAGCGGTGCCATCGGCAATTATGTGGATCATGAAATGGTTTTGAGGATGAATCTAACTCTTTGTCCCAAGGCTGTAAAGGACGTCATTACTACGGTGGATGGTACGGAGATAGCCTCCGGGCCAGTAACGCATACCACTCAAGAGGTGACGCTAGTAAGTCAAGATGGACACCATGAGAAGATCGTGTTCGATGTGATCAAGGCCCCTCAGTTTCAGATTATTCTAGGAATACCTTGGTTAGAGAAACACAATCCTCTGATCGATTGGCGAGCAAGAACGGTCCAGTTTCCAGAATGTGTCTCTACTTGTCACCCTCCACCTGGTGTTGCACTGGCAGCAATTTCTTCAGAGACTCCCCAGTTACCTCCCGAATACCTAGAATACCAAGATGTTTTCCGGAAGGATCAGGCTAACTCTCTACCTCCTCATAGGTCTTATGACTGCCAGATAGACCTGATACCTGGATCTACTCCTCCTTGTAGTAGAATTTATGCCCTCACCGAGCCTGAGAACCTTCACCTTCGACAATACCTGGATCAATACCTGGCAAATGGGTTATTCGTACTTCCAAGTCCCCTGCTTCTTCAGCTTTGTTCTTCGTTCCAAAAAAGGAAGGAGACCTTAGAACTTGTATAGATTATCGCTCCCTGAACCAGATCACCGTTAAGAATAGATATCCGTTACCTTTGATCCCTGAACTCCTGGACCAAGTCAGAAAGGCATGCATATATACAAAGCTGGATCTTAGAGGAGCTTACCACTTGGTACGAGTAAAAGAGGGCGATGAATGGAAGACGGCCTTCCGCACCAAGTATGGGCTATTTGAATATCAGGTCATGCCCTTCGGACTTTGCAATGCCCCGGCCGCCTTTCAATATTTTATGAACGATGTCCTCAGAGAGCTCATAGATGTGTGTGTTGTTGTTTACATTGACGACATCCTCGTTTATTCTTCATCGGAATCTGAACATCGGAAACACGTGAAAATGGTCCTCGAAAGATTGCGTCAACACAAACTTTTCGCTAAGTTGGAAAAATGTGTTTTCAACGTGACTGAAGTTGAATTCTTGGGATTCATATTATCACCTGGCGGAGTGCGTATGGATTCAAAGAAGGTCGATGCAGTTCTCAAATGGCCATCACCATCCTCCGTAAAAGGTGTGCAAAGCATGTTAGGCTTCGCTAACTTTTACCGCAGGTTTATCCCCGAATTCTCTCGAATAGTCCAGCCCATCACTGCCTTGTTAAAGAAAAACAAACGTTTTGAATGGTCTACCGAGGCGGAACAAGCTTTCCAGGATTTGAAGACTAAATTTATCTCTGCACCAATCTTAAAACACCCTCGCCCCGAACTCCCCTACATCGTGGAAACTGATGCTTCAAGCCTTGCCATGGGGGCAGTTCTATCACAAAAGGACCCGGTAACCAATCAGTTGCATCCCGTGGCATTTTGGTCCCGCAAATTCTCGCCTCCTGAAATCAATTACACGATTACTGACAAGGAACTTCTGGCTATCAAGTCTGCCTTTAAGGCTTGGCGGCATTATCTGCTAGGGGCCCGACACACCGTTACTGTGATTACGGATCACCGAAACCTGCAATATTTGAAAACCGCAAAAGCCCAATCCTCTAGACAACTCCGTTGGGCATTATTCTTTGCCGAGTTTGACTTCATAATTACCTATCGACCTGGTACAAAGAACGGTAAAGCTGATGCCCTTTCTCGGATGGGAGTGGAAGAACACTTGATCAACCCTAAACCTGTACCAATCATTCCCGAACAAAGAATTCTGGGTGTAATCGCCACAGAATCCATAGAGGAAGTTAAGGATAAAGCCAGGCAACTTGTAACTCCAGCAGACATACAGAATTGGCATCTGCAGGGAAAGGACTTTGCAGTAAAGGACAACTTATTGTATTTCCAAGAACGATTATACCTACCCAGCACAGATTTACAGAAAAAAGTAATCTCTTGTTATCACGATTCTTTAATGGAAGGACATCCCGGTATGGCCAAGACCTCAGAAAAGATCAAGCGCTACTTCTGGTGGCCTTCTTGGAAAAAAGATATCAGAGACTTTATAATGTCCTATGGAGTATGCGCCCAAAACAAGAGTCAAAAGGAAAGACCAGCAGGTCTCTTACGCCCTATTGACATCCCACCTCGCCCTTGGCATACGCTTTCTATGGACTTCATCACCGATCTACCTCCATGCTCCGGATACAATACGATTCTAGTAATCGTGTACTTATTCTCCAAGATGGCGCATTTCATTCCGCTCAAAGGCTTGCCAACAGCAGCAACTCTGGCCCGAGAATTTCTCGAAAACATCGTCCGACTGCACGGTTTTCCTTCGGTTCTAATTTCGGATCGAGGTAGTCAATTTCTCATTTTTGGCGAAGTTGCTGTCGGTCGGCTCAAATTGATGTGAGACTATCGACCAGTCATCACCCTCAGACCGACGGACAAACCGAGAGGACCAATCAAACTCTGGAACAGTATTTACGCTGCATGCTGCAACAAACTGAAAAAACTTGGAAAGACATCCTTTGGATGGCCGAATATGCCTCCAATAACTCTGTCCATTCGGGAACTGGGAAAACCCCGTTTTTTCTTTTGTACGGCAGTCACCCTCGAACCTCGGAGTTGGATCCCCTCCAAGATCTTGAAACACCAGCAGTAGACTACCTGCATTCTACAATCACCCAAGCCTTTAAGGAAGCTGTTTCTCACCTTCAAAGGGCTAAAAAACAATACAAGAAAGGAGCAGATCAACATCGGAAGGAAGCCCCTCAATATCAAGTAGGGGATCAAGTCTGGTTATCCACCAAATATCTACCTCTAAAAGGGCCACGCACATTCAACCCAAGATACCTTGGTCCCTATTCCATCAGTACCATAGTAAACCCAGTAGCGGTCAAGTTGGACTTGCCCCCGCACATGAAGATACATCCGGTCTTCCACGTCTCTCTATTAAAACCCGTGCAACCTCAAACCCGACTAACTAAATCTCCAAAACCTATCCTCGTTGATGGAGAACTCGAGTTTGAAGTCAAAAGCATTCTGGACTCCAAGATCTCCAAATCTAAACTATTTTACCTAATTGACTGGAAAGGCTACGGCCCCCAAGAGAGATCCTGGGAACCTGCTGAATATGTCCACGCTCCTCGCCTAATCAAAAGATTTCACCGAACATTTCCTAACAAGCCAAAACCCCCGGAGAAGCCCGGTTTGGGAGGGGCCTTGAGGGGGGGTACTGTCATGATCTCTGCTTCCAAAAGGTCAGGGTTTTCCCAACTCCCTTGGAAGCAGATCCATAACCCAGGTTCCGAGTGCCAACCAGTCCCAATTGGGACCTTTTGGACCCAGTCCTGGCGCCAGTGGCACCAGGCTCATAAATATGCCCAGTCCCAGCGCTGGAAGCGCCGGGCTCATAATGCTTGGGTGGACTTACCTGCAGCAGACCATGCTGCTTACTTGCCTGCCAGTTGAGCCTCTGATCCTCTTCTGTTTGGAACTACTTTTCCTGTTGGGTGGGGCAGGAGCCACTCCCTAGATTCAGAACACTGGAACTCTTCTGGAAAGCAGGAACTCTTTTCTTACCTAGGCGTGGCTGTGGAAGGAGATACCTAAGCACTACAGGAGGCTATTTAAACCACACCCGATGGATGAATCTTGCTTTGCGTTATTCTGCATCCTCTGCAGCAGAACGCTCATCGTGTCTTCTGCATCTGATCCTGGGCCTAAGGAAAAAGGCTTACCATCCTGAATCCAGTCTTCAGCAACACCTATAAAGACAAGAAAGAACAGGTTAGCATTACGGTCTTCAGTGACAGCTCTTCACTTACCTGGTCCATCGGCTGTCACCAACGCCTCGTGCTGCATTCCGGCATCTGAAAGACAAAGGCTTACCTACTCTTCGTGCGCTCCGGAGGTCTTCACACTGCATTTCGGCATCTGAAAGACAAAAGCTTACCAACTCTTCGCACGCTCCGGAGGCCTTCGGCGCTGCATCCCGCATCTGAAAGACAAAACAAGGTGCGTTTAAAGACATTGGGGAACTTTAATACTCACGTGCCATTACTCCTTTCCACATCTAACCCAGTGGGTATTCCGGCACCCTGCAGCCGCTCCGAACTTGTACCTGCAAAATAAAAAGACAGTTAGAGCGCATCGTGAAGCAGGCAACAAGCGCTTACTTACGTGCTTCCAGGCGCTTCTATTCATCACACGGGCTCCATCTTCAACTCACTTCAGCCCGTCATCCGCCATCGCCGGAACCCTGCAAAACAAGAGACATCATTACTAAAGACTTTAAAGACATTAGAATTACTCGAAACTTACCGTTCGTGCAGTAAACGACGGACAGCAGTCCTCTGAAGTCAAGAGGCCTGCTCCCCTTATCCAGTGAAGAAACTGGTTACAGCACCCTGCCCCGAGGCAGATGGATAGCACAGCGTTCACTTACCTAAGGTGAGAGCGTTAACCTTTGGGGTTCTACAGGAGAAGAGAAAGGGAAGAAGAGAGAGACATTCAATAACCCAGTTCCTTAATCCCATATTTTCTATCTGCAGACATCTTACCCTTCGAGTCAGACATACAGTGCACAGAGGTCCAGCCCAAAGAGCCAGCCGTGTGTTACACATCACCTTTGAAGATACGGTATACGCCCAGTCAAGACCGGGGCCTCTACGGGAATCAGGTGAGCGTTACACTAGTCCCCCCACCCACCCACCCCTCCTCCTCCCTAGTCCCCCTACCCGCCCACCCCTCCTCCCTAGCCCCCCACCCACCCACCCTTCCTCTCCCTACCCCCAATCACCCACCCACCCCTCCTCTCCCTAATCCCCACCACTCCTCCTCTCCCTACCCAGCCCTCCTCTCCCTAGTCCCCTCACCCACCCCTCCTCCTCCCTAGTCCCCCCACCCACCCACCCCTCCTCCTCCCTAGTCCCCCCCACCCACCCACCCCTCCTCCTCCCTAGTCCCCCCCCCACCCACCCACCCCTCCTCCTCCCTAGTCCCAACACACACACCCACCCCTCCTCCTCCCTAGTCCCCCCACCCGCCCAGCCCTCCTCCTCCCTAGTCCCCCCACCCGCCCACCCCTCCTCCTCCCTAGTCCCCCCACCCGCCCACCCCTCCTCCTCCCTAGTCCCACCACCCACCCACCCCTCCTCCTCCCTAGTCCCCCCACCCACCAACCCCTCCTCTCCCTACACCTCACCCACCAACCCCTCCTCTCCCCACCCCCCACCCACCACTCCTCTCCCTAAACCCCAACCAACCCCTCCTCTCCCAGTATTCCCCACATGCACCCACCACTCCTTTCCAATGCCCCCGCCCACCCATCCCTCCTCTCCCTATGCCCACACCCAATCCTCCCAACCACTCCCTCCTCTCCCCACCCCCACCCAACCCCTTCTCTCCCTATGCCCCCACCCACCCCATCTCTCCCTACCCCCCACCCACCCCTCCTCTCCCTATACCCGCCACCCACCCACCCCTCCTCTCACTGTACCCGCCACCCACCTACCCCTCCTCTCCCTATACCCCCACCCACCGACCCCTCCTCGCCCTATACCCCCACCCACCCCTCCTCTCCCTATACCCCTCCTCTCCCTATACCCGCCACCCACCCACCTCTCCTCTCCCTATACCCGCCACCCACCCACCCCTCCTCTCCCTAACAATCGCCCATCCACTCCTCCTCTCCCTAACCCTGACCCATCCACCCCTCCTCTCCCTAACCCTGACCCACCCCTCCTCTCCCTTACTCCCAACCCACCCACCCCTCCTCTCCCTAACTCCCAACCCACCCACCCCTCCTTTCCCTAACTCCCACCACTCCTCTCCCTACCCCCACCCACCCCTCCTCTCCTTACCCCCCACCCACCCACCCCTCCTCTACCTATCCACCCACCCACCCCTCCTCTCCCGACAACCCACCCCCCCACTCCCTATCCCCAACTCACCCACCGCTCCTCTCCCTATCCCCAACCCACCCAGCCCTCCTCCTGTAAGGATATTTGGCGTGTTACAGCACAGAGTACAGCACTACTGCACAGGTAGCAATTTTTCTTTGATGCAGCACCACCACATGGGTGTGGTGCATTGCTATATGTGTTGCCAGATTAACATGGACATATAAGTAAAGACAGGCTATTCAGTCAAAAACGATTTTAACATATAAGATGCAAATCTATTTTTACAGTTAAAAGCACACGTGCACACTCAAAAATGCACACTATTTTTCACCTGAAATGCCTATGGTGCAAGAGACACATTTGAAAATTAATAACTAACATTATTAATAAATAACCTGACTAATAAAACTGCATTTAACATAACCCACTAATAAAAATGTGTCTCCACTGCAGAATTAGGCCTACTCTGAAAGTGAACTTTTAAACGCACATTCATTTTTTTCTTTTTCTCTGCTGCTCTGTCCACATAACTACAGGAAGCAAAAGGGCTCGAAGGAACAGGAAATCAGTTGGTTACAAATAATTACTGTAGAAATGAGCCATTGTGTAGTGAGGGAGGAGATGGCATGATTGATTTCTGATTGGAGCAGCGTCATAGCAAGTATCATGCTAGAGGCAGTGATGAGAGTTTTGCTGGGGGAGCTTGAAGAGAGGGGGAGAACAGTCGGGATTTGGCAGAGCTGGGAGAAGGACCTGTTTCCTGGCTGAAGCATTCCTGCTGCAAAAGCTGAGAATTCCAGGCAATAACCCCGGTTTGAGAACGAAAGACGCTTGTTTTCATTGGGGTTATTCTTCAAGGGAGCCAAATTCAGAAAGAGAACAGCTGAATAAAACTCATGCTGAACAGATAAGGTAATTACAGAAGTGTGGGGGCTGAGTGTGTACGAGAATATTCAGTCAGTGTAGGAAAGGAGATTCCTGTGCTTTAATCACATGTTTAATGTTGCAAATTGAGTTCTTGTCTCCGCCACTCTCTTTTCAGTGTATCACAGACAATGCTGTTACTGTGCTAATTTTATTTATTTCTGTAAAGAGTGAGATCGTGTTTAAATGCAACTTTTATAATACACAAAAATATTTGAAAGCAGACGGGTGGTGTGTTTTATATTTACCAATACAGTGCTGATGATGTGGGGAGATGTTTAGACAGTGCAATTGTCATTTTCAAGGTAGCTAAACGTCAAATTTGCTGCAGCCGGGTGCACAATGTAATTCAGTATGAGCAATTATAACTAACTGTGTGTGTTGTAGTTTGTCGGAGATCTATGAGTCGGCAAAAAGGGAGGCCCGGGACATAGTTCACTACCGTATATAAGATAGTGAAAATACCACATGATAGCTCGCTGCCGTAGATAAGACAGAGAGAAATTGCCCATGGTGGCACACTAAAAATGAAAATGTGGTGTTCCTGAAATGCAAGCCTGAGGTCTCTCTAGTGATTACACGAAATATCTAAGCAAAAATAAGGGGTTCTGGATATTGGGGCCACAAATAAAACAAGGGAATTATGCTCACCAAAATACCACCAACCACGCATACCAACCACGCATACCAAATACGCATGTCTGTGTGCTGAAATAATGCATGTCCACTGTATTATTGTTGTACATGGCCCAATCTGAATACAAGGAGTGATTGTTGCTAAGTTATTTTTCAGCGGTAAGAAAATACTGTCAGGCCCCAAATCTCCACAAAATACCCCACATATTTATGGTGCGTTGCAGGCCGGGAAAGTGATCATAGAGTACCTACTGGGCGTGGCAAGCGTGTCTCACACTGCCATTTGCACATTAAAGGGAACCATTTTATAATAGCAGTGTGCCACTAAAAACGAATTTCAGAATGTCACAAAGGGAAACCACATTCTCAGACCTAGTGCATTATTTAGAGGCAAAGTTGTTTGCACATGGGACTTGGTCGTCGAATAGCACGTTAGAATGGCGTGAACGCATTCAGGGTGAGGTGCAGAAAGAAAAACTAGACAATATTTTTGCAGAAGGCAGCATAATTCAGGTCTGCCTTACAAGATTATTGAATGCAGCCGATAAAAGTGCAGAGAAAGACTGTTTAATACGGCTATGCGGCAAAATATGGTTTATTTTGAATAAGTCCCTGCGAATGCAGGAGAATGATACTCAGCTAATTAACAGGTTAAAAACTGAATTAGATGGGGCAAGTAAAAATCAGGAAATGTTGAGAGCAGAATTGGATGTATGCCAAAAAGACATGCAATTAAAATGCAGAGACTTTGATACTCAGTTATCCAAAAGCAAGAAACAATTTGAGGATAGTGAGCAAGAATTGGTACACTTAAAAGCCTTAGTGGACCACATTAGACAGGATAAAGATGAGGTTGTTTCAGAAATGCAGATTTTACAAAAAGAACATTGTGAAAAAGAATGTGATCTCCAGAGTGCAGAACAAGAAATGATTAAAATGATTCAAGAATGTGATCTCCAGAGTGCAGAACAAGAAATGATTAAAATGATTCAAGAAAGAGACAAGAGAAATAAAGAGTTCAATGAATGCCAAATGCAAATGTGCGACATGCAGGAGGTGATTAATAAGATGAGTGATGAATACAACTATTTGCAAAATGAAGCAAACAGACTCCTTAAAAAGTGTAAGGACTTAGAACAGCAAATGTGCATTCCCAGGTCCCAGGAGAGGCGGCAGGGTACCACATTCAATGGAGTGGAGGTGAATTCTAGCTCTGCCCAAAGATCTAGTGCTCCAGTGACTGGGCCGGTGACTGAACTTGGTTGCAGCGCCCTTGGGAGATTTGATACTCCCATTGGGGGCAGCCACCAATCTCATACACCTGAAAACAGGATTGAATCACAAAATAGTGCAATTCCATGCATTGCAACAAGTAGCCCCATAAAAAAATGAAATCCAGTAAAGCCCTGATCAAACCATTTAAAAAGGTAGGTGAATGCTGCATTGAGGATCACTTAGAAGCGGTGCATGACATTTTTAAAGCACTCCAGATACCTAAGGAACAGTACAGACAATATTTTCATTTAACTTTAGATGCCCCGACGGCCAGCATCATAAGGGGATTAAATGAACAGCAGAATATGACCTGGTTGGAGTTTGAAAAAGAAATTAGGCATCATTTTTCTGCTTTTCAGTCATTGCAGGAGGCAAAGAAAGTCGCTTACACAATTACTGCTGGACCTAATACATCCCCTCGCCAATTTTGACAAGACTTAAAAAGAGCATTTTCTCGCTCAAATTCCAATTAATTTAAAACTGCATACTTCTATGGTCTACAGAAAGACATCATATCCCAATTGGTCCGTGAATTTGACCGTGACAAGTCCCTTGAATGGATTGTACATCAAAGCACAAAACTATATGAGGTACTCTATTGTCAGGGTAGAGAAAGTGATAAAATGAAAGATACTAGACCTAAATCTAAAGAACCCTCAGCCACAGTAATGGAAATCAGGTCAGCCAAAATGTCCCTTGAGTCTGCTCAAAGCCAAGGTAAAAATAATGTGACACCTGAACAAAGGGGTAATCAACAAAGATGGCCATTTCCTGTACCAATGTTCCAATTACATGATCCTAGTAATAGAGAGAGCTACATCAGCCCTAGGTATTTAGGGGACAGACCCCGGGTAGGATATCGGCCTGATATGGCAGGTATGAACAATAACCAGAGACAAAACCAACCACCCACCCCTCCTCCCCCATCCACCCACCCGTCCTCTACCTATCCCCACCCACCCCCCTTGAATTCTCCTCGCCCTATCCCCCACCCGCCCACCACTCTCCCTAACCCTCCCACCAACCCCTCCCCTCCCTAACCCCCCACCCATCCACCCCTCCTCCCTAAAACCCCTCAACCCACCAACCCCTCCTCTCCCTAAACCTCCCACCCCCCCTCCCTAACCCCCTGACCCACCCACCCCTCCTCTCCCTACCCACCCAAACCACCCACCCACCCATCCTCTCCCTACCCCCACACACCCACCCCTCCTCTCCCTACACCCCACCGATCCACTCACCCCTCCTCTCCCTACACCCCACCCACCCACCACTCCTCTCCCTAACCCCCACCCAACCCACCCCTCCTCCTTAACCCCCACCCAATGCACCTCTCCTCTCCCTAACCCCCACCCCCTCTACCCCCACACCCACCCATGCCACCCCTCCTCCCCCTACCCCCCAACCACCCCCTCCTCTCCCTATCACTCCACCCACCCCTCTTCTCTCTACCCCCACCCACCCCTCCTCTCCCTACCCCCACCCCTCTTCTCCCTACCCCACACCCACACCTCCTCTCCCTACCCTCTCCTCCGCCTAACTGCCCTCCACCCACCCACCCACCCCTCCTCTCCCTAATCCCCCACCCACACCTCCTCTACCAAATTCACCCACCCTCCTCTCCCTAACCCACCCCACCTACCCCTCCTCTCCCTAGCCCAAAGCCACCCACCCACCCCTCCTCTCCCTACCCCAAACTCACCCACCAACCCCTCCTCTCCCTACACCTCACCGACCAACCCCTCCTCTCCCCTAAACCCCACACACACCCCTCCTCTCCCTACCACCCCACCCACCCCTCCTCTCCCTACTACCCCACCCACCCAAATCTCCTCTCCCTACCCCCCTCCACCCACCTACCCACCCACCACTCTTCTCCCTAAACCCCAACCAACCCCTCCTCTCCCAGTATACCCCACACGCACCCACCACTCCTTTCCAATCCGAGCGCCCACCCACCCCTCTTCTCCCTATGCCCACACCCACCCCACCCTACCACCCACCCACCCCTCTCCCCACCCTACCACCCACCCAACCCCTCCTCTCCCCACCCTACCACCCACCCAACCCCTTCTCTCCCTATACCCCCACCCACCCCTCCTCTCCCTATACCCCCACCCACCCCTCCTCTCCCTAATCCCCCACCCACCCAGTCCTCTTCTCCCTATACCCCCACCCACCCCTCCTCTCCCTATACCCCCACCCACCCACCCCTCCTCTCCCTATACCAAACCACCCACCCACCCCTCCTTACCCCAACCCGCCCACCACTACTCTCCCTACCCCCTACCCACCCCTCCTCTCCCTAAGCCCCCACCCACCCCTCCTCTACCTAACATCCACCCACCCCTCCTCTCCCTAACAATCACCCACCCACCCCTCCTCTCACTAACCCCCATCCACCCACCCCTCCTCTCCATAACTCCCAAACCACGCACCCCTCCTCTCCCTAACCCCCAACCCACCCACCCCTCTTCTCCCTTACCCCCATTCATAACCCTCACCCACCCCTCCCTAACCAGCACCCACCCACCCCTCTCCCTAACCCCCACCCACCTACCCCTCTCCCTAAGCCCCAACCACCCTCCCTAACCCCCAACCACCCACCCACCCCTCCTCTCCCTAACCCCCACCCACCCATCCTCTCCCTAACAATCACCCACCCACCCCTCCTCTCCCTAACCCTGACCCATCCACCCCTCCTCTCCCTAACCCCGACCCACCCACCCCTCCTCTCCCTAACTCCGACCCACCCACCCCTCCTCTCCCTAACTCCCAACCCACCCACCCCTCCTCTCCCTAACTCCCTAACTCCCACAGCTCCTCTCCCTACCCCCACCCACCCCTCCTTTCCCTATCCCCACCCACCCCTCCTCTCCTTACCGCCCACCCACCCCTCCTCTCCCTATCCCATGACCCACCCGTCCTCTCCTTAATCCTCTCCCTATCCGCTAACCCACCCAACCCCTCCTCTCCCTATCCCAACCCACCCACCCCTCCTCTCCCTATCCCCCACCCACCCACCCCTTCTCTCCCTATCCCCCACCACCCCTTCTCTCCCTATCCCCCACCACCCCTTCTCTCTCTATCCCCAACCCACCCACCACTCCTCTCCCTATCCCCAACCCACCCACCCCTCCTCTCCCCATAACTCCTTGCCTCCTACCCCCCCACCCACCCCTCCTCTCCCTAACTCCCCTCCACCCCTCCTCCTCCCTAATCCCCCCACCCATCCACCCCTCCTCCTCCCTAATCCCCCCACCCACTCACCCCTCCTCCCTAATCTCCCCCACCCACCCACCCCTCCTCTCCCTAATCCCCCACCCCTCCTCTCCCTAATCCCCCCACCCACCCACCCCTCCTCTCCCTAATCCCCCCGGACACCCAACCCTCCTCTCCCTAATCCCCCCACCCACCCACCCCTCCTCTCCCTAATCCCCACCCACCCACACCTCCTTTCCCTAATTCACACCCCACCCACCCCTCCTCTCCCTAACCCACCCCACCCACCGCTCCTCTCTCTACCCCAAACTCACCCACCAACCCCTCCTCTCCCTACACCTCACCCACCAATCCCTCCTCTCCACATCCCCCCACCCACCCCTCCTCTCCCTACCACCCCACCCCACCCCTCCTCTCCCTACCCCCCTCCACCCACCTACCCACCCACCCCTCCCTCTCCCTATGCCCACACCCACTCACCCCACCCTACCACTCACCCACCCCCTCCTCTCCCCACCCCCCACCCCACCCTCCTCTCCCTAAACCCCCACCCACCCCCTCCTCTCCCTATACCCCCCCACCCACACCTCTTCTCCCCTATACCCCCCACCCCACCCACCCCTCTTCTCCCTATACCCCCCACCCACCCACCCTCACCCTATACCCCCACCCGCCCACCACTACTCTCCCTACCCCCCTACCCACCCCTCCTCTCCCTACCCCCCACCCACCCACTCCTGCTCTCCCTAACAATCACCCACCCACCCCTCCTCTCACTAACCCCCATCCACCCACCCCTAATCTCCCAAACTCCCAAACCACTCACCCCTCCTCTCCCTAACCCCCACCCCACCCACCCTCTTCTCCCTTACCCGCACCCACCCACCCCTCCTCTCCCAAACCCCCACCCACCCACCCCTCCTCTCCCTACCCCCACCCACCCCTCCTCTCCTTACCCCCACCCACTCCTCCTCTCCCTATCCAACAACCCACCCGTCCTCTCCTTATCCACCCACCCAACCCTCCTCTCTATCCACCCACCCACCCCTCCTCTCCCTATCCCACGACCCACCCGTCCTCTCCTTATCCACCCAACCACCCCCTCCTCTCCCTGTCCCCCTCCTCTCCCTATCCCCAACCCACCCACCACTCCTCTCCCTATCCCCAACCCACCCACCCCCTCCTCTCCCCCTAACTCCTACCTCTCCCTGTACCCTCCACCCACCCACCCCTCCTCTCCCTATCCCCTCCACCCCACCCACCCACCCACCCCTCCTCTCCCTATCCCCTCCACCCACCCATCCCTCCTCTCCCTATCCCCAACCCACCCACCCCTCCTCTCCCCCTAACTCCTCGCCCCCTACCCCCCACCCACCCCTCCTCTCCCTAACCCCCCTCCACCCCTCCTCTCCCTACACCCTCCACACACCCACCCACCACTCCTCTCCCTACCCCCAATCACCCACCCAAGCCCTCCTCTCCCTAGCCCAACCCACCCCTCCTCAACCTAAACCCTGGACACCCACCCACCCCTCCTCTCGCTACACAACCCCTCTTCTCCCCCACCCACCCACCCCTCCTCTCCCTAACCCCCACCCAACCAACCCATCCTCTCCTTAACCCCCACCCAACCCACCCCTTCTCTCCCCTCTCTAACCACCAACCCCACCCACTCCTCCTCTCCCGATCCCCCTCACCACCCACCCACCCCTCTTCTCCCGATACCACCCCTCCTCTCCCAACCACACCCACCCCTCCTCTCCCAACCACACCCACCCCTCCTCTCCCTATCACCCACCCACCCCTCCTCTCCCTCAGAGAACTCCTTGTTTCCCACCCACCCACCCACCCCTCCTCTCCCTACCCCCCTCCCACCCATCCACCCACCCCTCCACCCCTCCTCTCCCTAGCCCCCCACCCACCCCTCCTCTCCCTACCCAAATCCACCCACCCCTCCTCTCCCTACCACCCACCCAGCCCTCCTCTCTCTACCCACCCCCAACCACCCACCCTTCCACTCCCTTCCCACCGACCCCTCCTCTTCCCACCGACCCCTCCTCTTCCTACCCACCCTCCTCTTCCTACCCACACTACACCCACCCACCCTTCCTCTCACTAACCCCACCCCACCCACCCCTCCTCTCACTAGGCCCACCCACCCCTCCTCTCCCTACCCGAATCCACCCACCCACCCCTCCTCTCCCTACCACCTACCCAGCCCTCCTCTCTCTACCCACCCCCAACCACCCACCCCTCCTCTTCCTACCCACCCTCCTCTCCCTACCCACAACCCACCCACCTACCCCTCCTCTCACTACCCCCCACCCGCCCACCCCTCCTCTCCCAGCCACCCACCCCTCCTCTCCCACCCATCCACCCACCCCTCCCTTCCCACATAACCCCCACCCGCCCCTCCTCTCCCACCAACCCAGCCCTCCTCTCCCTATCCACCCACCCACCCCTCCTCTCCCTATCCCCCACCCACCCACCCCTCCTCTCCCTATCCCCCACCCACCCCCCTTGAAACCTCCTCCCCCTACCCCCCACCCAAACACTGCTCCCCTCCCTACCCCCCCACCCACTCCTCCTCTCCCTACCCCCCACCCACCCTCCCATCCTCCCTACCCCACACCCCGCTGAAACGTCCACATCGCCCCACCCACCCACCCCTCCTCCCCCCTACCCCACCCACCCCCTCTCATCTCCCTACCCCCATCCCACCCCTCCACTCCCTACCCCCAACCCACCCACCCTTTCTCTCCCTACCCCCACCCACCCACCCTACCCCTCCTCTCCCTACCCCCACCCACCCCTCCTCTCCCTATACCCCTCCTCTCCCAACACCCTATCACCCACCCAACCCCTCCTCTCCTTAACCCCCACCCACCCCTCCTCTCCCTACCCCCACCCACCCCTCCTCTCCTTACCCCCACCCACTCCTCCTCTCCCTATCCAACAACCCACCCGTCCTCGCCTTATCCACCCAACCAACCCTCCTCCCTATCCACCCACCCACCCCTCCTCTCCCTATCCCACGACCCACCCGTCCTCTCCTTATCCACCCAACCACCCCTCCTCTCCCTGTCCCCCTCCTCTCCCTATCCCCAACCCACCCACCCCTCCTCTCCCCCTAACTCCTTGCCTCCTACCCCCCCACCCCTCCTCTCCCTATACCCTCCACCCACCCACCCACCCCTCCTCTCCCTATCCCCTCCACCCACCCACCTCTCCTCTCCCGATCCCACCCCTCCTCTCCCAACCACACCCACCCCTCCTCTCCCTATCACCCACCCCTCCTCTCCCTATCACCCACCCACCCCTCCTCTCCCTCAGAGAACTCCTTGTTTCCCACCCACCCACCCCTCCTCTCCCTACCCCCCTCCCACCCATCCACCCACCCCTCCACCCCTCCACCCCTCCTCTCCCTAGCCCCCCACCCACCCCTCCTCTCCCTACCCATATCCACCCACCCACCCCTCCTCTCCCTACCACCCACCCAGTCCTCCTCTCTCTACCCACCCCCAACCACCCACCCTTCCACTCCTTTCCCACCGACCCCTCCTCTTCCCACCGACCCCTCCTCTTCCTACTCACCCCCCTCTCCCTACCGACAACCCACCCACCTACCCCTCCTCTCACTACCCCCACCCGCCCACCCCTCCTCTCCCAGCCACCCACCCCTCCTCTCCCACCCATCCACCCACCCCTCCCTTCCCACATAACCCCCACCCGCCCCTCCTCTCCCACCAACCCAGCCCTCCTCTCCCTATCCCCCACCCACCCACCCCTCCTCTCCCTATCCCCCACCCACCCACCCCTCCTCTCCCTATCCCCCACCCACCCCCCTTGAAACCTCCTCCCCCTACCCCCCACCCACCCACTGCTCCCCTCCCTACCCCCCCACCCACTCCTCCTCTCCCTACCCCCCACCCACCCTCCCCTCCTCCCTACCCCACACCCCGCTGAAACGTCCACATCGCCCCACCCACCCACCCCTCCTCCCCCCTACCCCCACCCACCCCCTCTCATCTCCCTACCCCCATCCCACCCCTCCACTCCCTACCCCCAACCCACCCACCCTTTCTCTCCCTACCCCCACCCACCCACTCTACCCCTCCTCTCCCTACCCCCACCCCACCCCTCCTCTCCCTATACCCCTCCTCTCCCAACACCCTATCACCCACCCAACCCCTCCTCTCCCTATCTCCTCCACCCACCCACCTCTCCTCTCCCGATCCCACCCCTCCTCTCCCAACCACACCCACCCCTCCTCTCCCTATCACCCACCCCTCCTCTCCCTATCACCCACCCACCCACCCCTCCTCTCCCTATCCCCTCCACCCACCCACCTCTCCTCTCCCGATCCCACCCCTCCTCTCCCAACCACACCCACCCCTCCTCTCCCTATCACCCACCCCTCCTCTCCCTATACCCTCCACCCACCCACCCCTCCTCTCCCTATCCCCTCCACCCACCCACCTCTCCTCTCCCGATCCCACCCCTCCTCTCCCAACCACACCCACCCCTCCTCTCCCAACCACACCCACCCCTCCTCTCCCTATCACCCACCCCTCCTCTCCCTATCACCCACCCACCCCTCCTCTCCCTCAGAGAACTCCTTGTTTCCCACCCACCCACCCCTCCTCTCCCTACCCCCCTCTCACCCATCCACCCACCCCTCCACCCCTCCACCCCCTATCCCACGACCCACCCGTCCTCTCCTTATCCACCCAACCACCCCTCCTCTCCCTGTCCCCCTCCCTACCCCCCTCTCACCCATCCACCCACCCCTCCACCCCTCCACCCCCTATCCCACGAGCCATCCTATCCCTCCTCTCCCTAGCCCCCCACCCACTCCTCCTCTCCCTACCCATATCCCCCCACCCACCCCTCCTCTCCCTACCACCCACCCAGTCCTCCTCTCTCTACCCACCCCCAACCACCCACCCTTCCACTCCCTTCCCACCGACCCCTCCTCTTCCCACCGACCCCCCTCTTCCTACCCACCCTCCTCTTCCTACCCACCCTCCTCTCCCTACCCACACTCCACCCACCCACCCCTCCTCTCACTACCCCCACCCCACCCACCCCTCCTCTCACTAGGCCCACCCACCCCTCCTCTCCCTACCCGAATCCACCCACCCACCCCTCCTCTCCCTACCACCTACCCAGCCCTCCTCTCTCTACCCACCCCCAACCACCCACCCCTCCTCTTCCTACCCACCCTCCTCTCCCTACCCACAACCCACCCACCCCTCCTCTCACTACCCCCCACCCGCCCACCCCTCCTCTCCCAGCCACCCACCCCTCCTCTCCCACCCATCCACCCACTGCTCCCTTCCCACATAACCCTCACCCGCCCCTCCTCTCCCACCAGCCCAGCCCTCCTCTCCCTATCCCCACCCACCCACCCCTCCTCTCCCTATCCCCCACCCACACACCCCTCCTCTCCCACCCATCCACCCACCCCTCCCTTCCCACATAACCCCCACCCGCCCCTCCTCTCCCACCAACCCATCCCTCCTCTCCCTATCCCCCCACCCACCCCTCCTCTTCCTATCCCCCTCCCATCCACCCCTCCTCTCCCTATCCCCACCCACCCACCCCTCCTCTCCCTATCCTCAAACCACCCACCCCTCCTCTCCCCCTAACTCCTCGCCCCCTACCCCCCACCCACCCCTCCTCTCCCTAACCCCCCTCCACCCCTCCTCTCCCTACCCCCTCCACCCACCCCTCCTCTCCCTACACCCTCCACACACCCACCCACCACTCCTCTCCCTACCCCCAATCACCCACCAAACCCCTCCTCTCCCTAGCCCAACCCACCCCTCCTCCCCCTAACCCCCACCCACTCCTCCTCTCCCTACCCACCCATCCTCGACCTACCCCCCACCCACCAACCCCTCCTCTCCATAACCCCCCACCCACTCTGCTCTCCCTACCCACCCCTCCTCTCCCTCCCCCACCCACCAACCCCTCCTCTCCCCACCCCCCACCCACCCACCCCTCCTTTCCAAACCCCCTGCCCAGCCCTCCTCTCCCTACGCCCACACCCACCCACCCCACCCTACCACCCACCCACCCTTCTCCTCTCCCTACCCCCCACCCACCCCTCCTCTCCCTACCCCCGAACACCCCTCCTCTCCCCACCACCCCTGCCGCCCCTCCTCTCCCCACCCCCCCAGCCGCCCCTCCTCTCCCCACCCCCACCCACCCACCTGTCCTTTCCCTATCCCCCACCCACCCACCCCTCCTCTCCCTACACAACCCCTCTTCGCCCCCACCCACCCACCCCTCCTCTCCCTAACCCCCACCCAACCAACCCATCCTCTCCTTAACCCCCACCCAACCCACCCCTCCTCTCCCCTCCCTAACCACCAACCCCACCCACTCTTCCTCTCCCGATCCCCCTCACCACCCCACCCACCCCTCCTCTCACTAGGCCCACCCACCCCTCCTCTCCCTACCCGAATCCACCCACCCACCCCTCCTCTCCCTACCACCTACCCAGCCCTCCTCTCTCTACCCACCCCAACCACCCACCCCTCCTCTTCCTACCCACCCTCCTCTCCCTACCCACAACCCACCCACCCACCCCTCCTCTCACTACCCCCCACCCGCCCACCCCTCCTCTCCCAGCCACCCACCCCTCCTCGCCCACCCATCCACCCACCCCTCCCTTCCCACATAACCCCCACCCGCCCCTCCTCTCCCACCAACCCAGCCCTCCTCTCCCTATCCCCCCACCCACCCCTCCTCTCCCTATCCCCCACCCCTCCTCTCCCTATCCCCCACCCACACACCCCTCCTCTCCCTATCCCCCACCCACCCCCCTTGAAACCTCCTCCCCCATCCCCCACCAACCCACTGCTCCCCTCCCTATCCCCCACCCACCCATCCTCTCCCTACCCCCCCACCCACCCACCCCTCCTCCCTACCCCACACCCCGCTGAAACGTCCACATCGCCCCACCCACCCACCCCTCCTCCCCCCTACCCCCACCCACCCCCTCTCCTCTCCCTACCCCATCCCACCCCTCCACTCCCTACCCCCAACCCACCCACCCTTTCTCTCCCTACCCCCACCCACCCACCCTACCCCTCCTCTCCCTACCCCCACCCACCCCTCCTCTCCCTACCCCCCCACCCACCCACCCCTCCTCTCCCTACACCCAATCACCCACCCAACCCCTCCTCTCCTTAACCCCCACCCACCCCTCCTCTCTCCCAACCACCCACCCCTCCTCTCCATAACCCCCCACCCACCTCTCCTCTCCCTACCCCCATCCCACCCCTCCACTCCCTACCCCCAACCCACCCACCCTTTCTCTCCCTACACCCACCCTACCCTTCCTCTCCCTACCCCCACCCACCCCTCCTCTCCCTACCCCCCACCCACCCACCCCTCCTCTCCCTACACCCATTCACCCACCCTACCCCTCCTCTCCCTACATCCACCCACCCACCCTACCCCTCCTCTCCCTACCCCCACTCACCCCTCCTCTCCCTACCCCCCACCCACCCACCCCTCCTCTCCCTACACAATCACCCACCCAACCCCTCCTCTCCTTAACCCCCACCCACCCCTCCTCTCCCTACCCACCCCTCCTCTCTCCAACCACCCACCCCTCCTCTCCATAAACCCCCACCCACCCACCTCTCCTCTCCCTAACCCCACGCCCACCCACCCTCCTCTCTCTAACCCCCACCCACCCCTCCTCTGCCTAATCCCCCACCCACCCACTCCTCCTATCCCTAATCCCCCCACCCACCCACTGCTCCTATCCCTAAGCCCCCCCACCCACCCCTCCTCTCCCTATCTCCCCCACCCACCCACCCCTCCTCTTCCTAACCCCCCACCCAGCCACCCCTCTCTCCCCTACCCCCCACCCACCCACACCTCCTTTCCCTAATTCACCCACCCACCCCTCCTCTCCCTAACCCACCCCACCCACCGCTCCTCTCTCTACCCCAAACTCACCCACCAACCCCTCCTCTCCCTACACCTCACCCACCAACCCCTCCTCTCCCCATCCCCCCACCCACCCCTCCTCTCCCTACCACCCCACCCACCCCTCCTCTCCCTACCCCCCTCCACCCACCTACCCACCCACCCCTCCTCTCCCTATGCCCACACCCACTCACCCCACCCTACCACTCACCCACCCCCTCCTCTCCCCACCCCCACCCACCCCTCCTCTCCCTAAACCCCCACCCACCCCTCCTCTCCCTATACCCCCCCACCCACACCTCTTCTCCCTATACCCCCCCACCCACCCACCCCTCTTCTCCCTATACCCCCCACCCACCCACCCTCACCCTATACCCCCACCCGCCCACCACTACTCTCCCTACCCCCCTACCCACCCCTCCTCCCCCTACCCCCCACCCACCCACTCCTGCTCTCCCTAACAATCACCCACCCACCCCTCCTCTCACTAACCCCCATCCACCCACCCCTAATCTCCCAAACTCCCAAACCACTCACCCCTCCTCTCCCTAACCCCCACCCCACCCACCCTCTTCTCCCTTACCCGCACCCACCCACCCCTCCTCTCCCAAACCCCCACCCACCCACCCCTCCTCTCCCTACCCCCACCCACCCCTCCTCTCCTTACCCCCACCCACTCCTCCTCTCCCTATCCAACAACCCACCCGTCCTCTCCTTATCCACCCACCCAACCCTCCTCTCTATCCACCCACCCAACCCTCCTCTCTATCCACCCACCCACCCCTCCTCTCCCTATCCCACGACCCACCCGTCCTCTCCTTATCCACCCAACCACCCCTCCTCTCCCTGTCCCCCTCCTCTCCCTATCCCCAACCCACCCACCACTCCTCTCCCTATCCCCAACCCACCCACCCCTCCTCTCCCCCTAACTCCTTCCTCTCCCTGTACCCTCCACCCACCCACCCCTCCCCTCCCTATCCCCTCCACCCACCCACCCACCCCTCCTCTCCCTATCCCCTCCACCCACCCATCCCTCCTCTCCCTATCCCCAACCCACCCACCCCTCCTCTCCCCCTAACTCCTCGCCCCCTACCCCCCACCCACCCCTCCTCTCCCTAACCCCCCTCCACCCCTCCTCTCCCTACACCCTCCACACACCCACCCACCACTCCTCTCCCTACCCCCAATCACCCACCCAAGCCCTCCTCTCCCTAGCCCAACCCACCCCTCCTCTACCTAAACCCTGGACACCCACCCACCCCTCCTCTCCCTACACAACCCCTCTTCTCCCCCACCCACCCACCCCTCCTCTCCCTAACCCCCACCCAACCAACCCATCCTCTCCTTAACCCCCACCCAACCCACCCCTTCTCTCCCCTCTCTAACCACCAACCCCACCCACTCCTCCTCTCCCGATCCCCCTCACCACCCACCCACCCCTCTTCTCCCGATACCACCCCTCCTCTCCCAACCACACCCACCCCTCCTCTCCCAACCACACCCACCCCTCCTCTCCCTATCACCCACCCACCCCTCCTCTCCCTCAGAGAACTCCTTGTTTCCCACCCACCCACCCACCCACCCCTCCTCTCCCTACCCCCCTCCCACCCATCCACCCACCCCTCCACCCCTCCTCTCCCTAGCCCCCCCACCCACCCCTCCTCTCCCTACCCAAATCCACCCACCCCACCTCTCCCTACCACCCACCCAGCCCTCCTCTCTCTACCCACCCCCAACCACCCACCCTTCCACTCCCTTCCCACCGACCCCTCCTCTTCCCACCGACCCCTCCTCTTCCTACCCACCCTCCTCTTCCTACCCACACTACACCCACCCACCCTTCCTCTCACTAACCCCACCCCACCCACCCCTCCTCTCACTAGGCCCACCCACCCCTCCTCTCCCTACCCGAATCCACCCACCCACCCCTCCTCTCCCTACCACCTACCCAGCCCTCCTCTCTCTACCCACCCCCAACCACCCACCCCTCCTCTTCCTACCCACCCTCCTCTCCCTACCCACAACCCACCCACCTACCCCTCCTCTCACTACCCCCCACCCGCCCACCCCTCCTCTCCCAGCCACCCACCCCTCCTCTCCCACCCATCCACCCACCCCTCCCTTCCCACATAACCCCCACCCGCCCCTCCTCTCCCACCAACCCAGCCCTCCTCTCCCTATCCACCCACCCACCCCTCCTCTCCCTATCCCCCACCCACCCACCCCTCCTCTCCCTATCCCCCACCCACCCCCCTTGAAACCTCCTCCCCCTACCCCCCACCCAAACACTGCTCCCCTCCCTACCCCCCCACCCACTCCTCCTCTCCCTACCGCCCACCCACCCTCCCATCCTCCCTACCCCACACCCCGCTGAAATGTCCACATCGCCCCACCCACCCACCCCTCCTCCCCCCTACCCCACCCACCCCCTCTCATCTCCCTACCCCCATCCCACCCCTCCACTCCCTACCCCCAACCCACCCACCCTTTCTCTCCCTACCAACACCCACCCACCCTACCCCTCCTCTCCCTACCCCCACCCACCCCTCCTCTCCCTATACCCCTCCTCTCCCAACACCCTATCACCCACCCAACCCCTCCTCTCCTTAACCCCCACCCACCCCTCCTCTCCCTACCCCCACCCACCCCTCCTCTCCTTACCCCCACCCACTCCTCCTCTCCCTATCCAACAACCCACCCGTCCTCGCCTTATCCACCCAACCAACCCTCCTCCCTATCCACCCACCCACCCCTCCTCTCCCTATCCCACGACCCACCCGTCCTCTCCTTATCCACCCAACCACCCCTCCTCTCCCTGTCCCCCTCCTCTCCCTATCCCCAACCCACCCACCCCTCCTCTCCCCCTAACTCCTTGCCTCCTACCCCCCCACCCCTCCTCTCCCTATACCCTCCACCCACCCACCCCTCCTCTCCCTATCCCCTCCACCCACCCACCTCTCCTCTCCCGATCCCACCCCTCCTCTCCCAACCACACCCACCCCTCCTCTCCCTATCACCCACCCCCCTCTCCCTATCACCCACCCACCCCTCCTCTCCCTCAGAGAACTCCTTGTTTCCCACCCACCCACCCACCCACCCACCCCTCCTCTCCCTACCCCCCTCCCACCCATCCACCCACCCCTCCACCCCTCCACCCCTCCTCTCCCTAGCCCCCCACCCACCCCTCCTCTCCCTACCCATATCCACCCACCCACCCCTCCTCTCCCTACCACCCACCCAGTCCTCCTCTCTCTACCCACCCCCAACCACCCACCCTTCCACTCCTTTCCCACCGACCCCTCCTCTTCCCACCGACCCCTCCTCTTCCTACTCACCCTCCTCTCCCTACCCACAACCCACCCACCTACCCCTCCTCTCACTACCCCCACCCGCCCACCCCTCCTCTCCCAGCCACCCACCCCTCCTCTCCCACCCATCCACCCACCCCTCCCTTCCCACATAACCCCCACCCGCCCCTCCTCTCCCACCAACCCAGCCCTCCTCTCCCTATCCCCCACCCACCCACCCCTCCTCTCCCTATCCCCCACCCACCCACCCCTCCTCTCCCTATCCCCCACCCACCCCCCTTGAAACCTCCTCCCCCTACCCCCCACCCACCCACTGCTCCCCTCCCTACCCCCCCACCCACTCCTCCTCTCCCTACCCCCCACCCACCCTCCCCTCCTCCCTACCCCACACCCCGCTGAAACGTCCACATCGCCCCACCCACCCACCCCTCCTCCCCCCTACCCCCACCCACCCCCTCTCATCTCCCTACCCCCATCCCACCCCTCCACTCCCTACCCCCAACCCACCCACCCTTTCTCTCCCTACCCCCACCCACCCACTCTACCCCTCCTCTCCCTACCCCCACCCACCCCTCCTCTCCCTATACCCCTCCTCTCCCAACACCCTATCACCCACCCAACCCCTCCTCTCCCTATCTCCTCCACCCACCCACCTCTCCTCTCCCGATCCCACCCCTCCTCTCCCAACCACACCCACCCCTCCTCTCCCTATCACCCACCCCTCCTCTCCCTATCACCCACCCACCCACCCCTCCTCTCCCTATCCCCTCCACCCACCCACCTCTCCTCTCCCGATCCCACCCCTCCTCTCCCAACCACACCCACCCCTCCTCTCCCTATCACCCACCCCTCCTCTCCCTATACCCTCCACCCACCCACCCCTCCTCTCCCTATCCCCTCCACCCACCCACCTCTCCTCTCCCGATCCCACCCCTCCTCTCCCAACCACACCCACCCCTCCTCTCCCAACCACACCCACCCCTCCTCTCCCTATCACCCACCCCTCCTCTCCCTATCACCCACCCACCCCTCCTCTCCCTCAGAGAACTCCTTGTTTCCCACCCACCCACCCCTCCTCTCCCTACCCCCCTCTCACCCATCCACCCACCCCTCCACCCCTCCACCCCTCCTCTCCCTAGCCCCCCACCCACCCCTCCTCTCCCTACCCATATCCCCCCACCCACCCCTCCTCTCCCTACCACCCACCCAGTCCTCCTCTCTCTACCCACCCCCAACCACCCACCCTTCCACTCCCTTCCCACCGACCCCTCCTCTTCCCACCGACCCCTCCTCTTCCTACCCACCCTCCTCTTCCTACCCACCCTCCTCTCCCTACCCACACTCCACCCACCCACCCCTCCTCTCACTACCCCCACCCCACCCACCCCTCCTCTCACTAGGCCCACCCACCCCTCCTCTCCCTACCCGAATCCACCCACCCACCCCTCCTCTCCCTACCACCTACCCAGCCCTCCTCTCTCTACCCACCCCCAACCACCCACCCCTCCTCTTCCTACCCACCCTCCTCTCCCTACCCACAACCCACCCACCCCTCCTCTCACTACCCCCCACCCGCCCACCCCTCCTCTCCCAGCCACCCACCTCTCCTCTCCCACCCATCCACCCACTGCTCCCTTCCCACATAACCCTCACCCTCCCCTCCTCTCCCACCAACCCAGCCCTCCTCTCCCTATCCCCACCCACCCACCCCTCCTCTCCCTATCCCCCACCCACACACCCCTCCTCTCCCACCCATCCACCCACCCCTCCCTTCCCACATAACCCCCACCCGCCCCTCCTCTCCCACCAACCCATCCCTCCTCTCCCTATCCCCCCACCCACCCCTCCTCTCCCTATCCCCCACCCATCCACCCCTCCTCTCCCTATCCCCACCCACCCACCCCTCCTCTCCCTATCCCCAAACCACCCACCCCTCCTCTCCCCCTAACTCCTCGCCCCCTACCCCCCACCCACCCCTCCTCTCCCTAACCCCCCTCCACCCCTCCTCTCCCTACCCCCTCCACCCACCCCTCCTCTCCCTACACCCTCCACACACCCACCCACCACTCCTCTCCCTACCCCCAATCACCCACCAAACCCCTCCTCTCCCTAGCCCAACCCACCCCTCCTCCCCCTAACCCCCACCCACTCCTCCTCTCCCTACCCACCCATCCTCGACCTACCCCCCACCCACCAACCCCTCCTCTCCATAACCCCCCACCCACTTCTGCTCTCCCTACCCACCCCTCCTCTCCCTCCCCCACCCACCAACCCCTCCTCTCCCCACCCCCCACCCACCCACCCCTCCTTTCCAAACCCCCTGCCCAGCCCTCCTCTCCCTACGCCCACACCCACCCACCCCACCCTACCACCCACCCACCCTTCTCCTCTCCCTACCCCCCACCCACCCCTCCTCTCCCTACCCCCGAACACCCCTCCTCTCCCCACCACCCCTGCCGCCCCTCCTCTCCCCACCCCCCCAGCCGCCCCTCCTCTCCCCACCCCCACCCACCCACCTGTCCTTTCCCTATCCCCCACCCACCCACCCCTCCTCTCCCTACACAACCCCTCTTCGCCCCCACCCACCCACCCCTCCTCTCCCTAACCCCCACCCAACCAACCCATCCTCTCCTTAACCCCCACCCAACCCACCCCTCCTCTCCCCTCCCTAACCACCAACCCCACCCACTCCTCCTCTCCCGATCCCCCTCACCACCCACCCACCCCTCCTCTCCCGATCCCACCCCTCCTCTCCCTATCACCCACCCATCCCTCCTCTCCCTCAGAGAACTCCTTGTTTCCCACCCACCAACCCCTCCTCTCCCTACCCCCCTCCGACCCATCCACCCACCCCTCTACCCCTCCACCCCTCCTATCCCTAGCCCCACCACCCACCCCTCCTCTCCCTACCCAAATCCACCCACCCACCCCTCCTCTCCCTACCACCCACCCAGCCCTCCTCTCTCTACCCACCCCCAACCACCCACCCTTCCACTCCCTTCCCACCGACCCCTCCTCTTCCTACCCACCCTCCTCTTCCTACCCACCCTCCTCTCCCTACCCACCCTCCTCTCCCTACCCACACTCCACCCACCCACCCCTCCTCTCACTACCCCCACCCCACCCACCCCTCCTCTCACTAGGCCCACCCACCCCTCCTCTCCCTACCCGAATCCACCCACCCACCCCTCCTCTCCCTACCACCTACCCAGCCCTCCTCTCTCTACCCACCCCAACCACCCACCCCTCCTCTTCCTACCCACCCTCCTCTCCCTACCCACAACCCACCCACCCACCCCTCCTCTCACTACCCCCCACCCGCCCACCCCTCCTCTCCCAGCCACCCCCCCCTCCTCGCCCACCCATCCACCCACCCCTCCCTTCCCACATAACCCCCACCCGCCCCTCCTCTCCCACCAACCCAGCCCTCCTCTCCCTATCCCCCCACCCACCCCTCCTCTCCCTATCCCCCACCCCTCCTCTCCCTATCCCCCACCCACACACCCCTCCTCTCCCTATCCCCCACCCACCCCCCTTGAAACCTCCTCCCCCATCCCCCACCAACCCACTGCTCCCCTCCCTATCCCCCACCTACCCATCCTCTCCCTACCCCCACCCACCCACCCCTCCTCCCTACCCCACACCCCGCTGAAACGTCCACATCGCCCCACCCACCCACCCCTCCTCCCCCTTCCCCAACCCACCCCCTCTCCTCTCCCTACCCCCATCCCACCCCTCCACTCCCTACCCCCAACCCACCCACCCTTTCTCTCCCTACCCCCACCCACCCACCCTACCCCTCCTCTCCCTACCCCCACCCACCCCTCCTCTCCCTACCCCCCACCCACCCACCCCTCCTCTCCCTACACCCAATCACCCACCCAACCCCTCCTCTCCTTAACCCCCACCCAACCCTCCTCTCTCCAACCACCCACCCCTCCTCTCCATAACCCCCCACCCACCTCTCCTCTCCCTACCCCCATCCCACCCCTCCACTCCCTACCCCCAACCCACCCACCCTTTCTCTCCCTACCCCCACCCACCCACCCTACCCTTCCTCTCCCTACCCCCACCCACCCCTCCTCTCCCTACCCCCCACCCACCCACCCCTCCTCTCCCTACACCCATTCACCCACCCTACCCCTCCTCTCCCTACATCCACCCACCCACCCTACCCCTCCTCTCCCTACCCCCACTCACCCCTCCTCTCCCTACCCCCACCCACCCACCCCTCCTCTCCCTACACCCAATCACCCACCCAACCCCTCCTCTCCTTAACCCCCACCCACCCCTCCTCTCCCTACCCACCCCTCCTCTCTCCAACCACCCACCCCTCCTCTCCATAAACCCCCACCCACCCACCTCTCCTCTCCCTAACCCCACGCCCACCCACCCTCCTCTCTCTAATCCCCACCCACCCCTCCTCTGCCTAATCCCCCCACCCACCCACTCCTCCTATCCCTAATCCCCCCACCCACCCACTGCTCCTATCCCTAAGCCCCCCCACCCACCTCTCCTCTCCCTATCTCCCCCACCCACCCACCCCTCCTCTTCCTAACCCCCCACCCAGCCACCCCTCCTCTCCCCTACCCCCCCAACCCACCCACCTCTCCTCTCCCTAAGCCCCTGAAGTGGGAGAATGGGAGAAAAGGCTCCCCCCAATCTCCTTGCGACCATGGCCTAGAGGACCGCGGCCCAGACACCCGCCACGAGATGAATTTGTCTATCTACCAGACGACCAAATACCCTGGTTCAAGAACATAAGGATATGCCCACCAGCCTGCCCTACTCAAGCCGACACCTGCGGCATGGATGAACTCGACTAAGACCTCAACAACAAGCACCCACATCGTTAGAGATGACATGACGACCTAGCCAACTGCCAAGAACACACGTGCCACCATGCACACTGGTCACTCACGCACCAACCCACACAAAGAATATATTCAGTGCTATGACGTAGGTGACGGATACACCCACTGACGCGCATCTTTATTATTTTTCACATAGGTTTTCCGTAATGCAAAAACGCAAGACGCATAAAGCACTCGCGTATACGCTTCTCCCACCCCTCGCATCGTGATGAGAATATAACGAACACGTAATACTGCCTATGAAGCCATGTCACACCGCAACACAGGTGTCGTGCTTTACACAACCCCACCCATGAACCAGGCCCAAGTAGGCCGCAAGCAAGAGCCGCCATGAACACTGAATGAGCGAGAGTACAAGTGCTGATCCCACAGAACGAGCCCAGCGAGAGCTCACAGCCAAAGGGGCGATGTTGCAACTTGTATGCTACCAGCCGGCGCCAAGGTCACACCTGTAAGCAAAGCCAAGCACACAGAAGCAAAATACAACTTTAAATGTGCAGAATTCTGCCCCAGCCACGGTCTCCCCACATGTGACCAAGCCAACTTGACAGGGTGCCAGACCTACGAGGGAGAAGTCGCCTGGGTCCCACGTCTGGGACACAGGTTGCAACAATGAAATGACCCGATGGACACCTACAGCGATGGGAATGGTCTGCTCTCAAGACTATGAGCAAATCCGCACATTGTCTGCACGAACACATAGTTACACATTGTTGCTAGTCACAGGTACACCGCGAGCTGGGAACAACGATGGTCCCAGACTGGGGGGCTCGCGGGTGGACCAATCAGAACATTGGGGCACTCATCACTGACGCCACTAACATTAGCCAATCACTAGGGGTCTTTGTGTAACAATTTTCAAGTATCTAATAGAAGGGACAACCCAAGTATACCACCTGACTCATCCTCAACCACTAATATAGCTCTGTATATGTATGCTATACTAACCCTACCACTCGAGGAACCAATCCGGAGTGGCAATAGGTTTTTCGCTAACTTTCCCAGGTGATGCAAGTAGCGCGTCATACTGAGGAAAAAAAGGGCCTGCGAACCCCACGAATTTTGAGAGTCTGGACGGACGCGTACGATCCTAGACCCATCCCTGCCATTGTTTTAATAAACAGCAGAACCGCCTTGATTCTTGTGTGTGTCTCATACTCATTTTTGAGGAACACGGGAGGAGTTGGGGCCTCCCAGCACGGAGGTCCGCGGACGGCTCAGCCGACCCCGGGATAATCACCCCGACAAGTTGGAGGCACTGCTGAGATCTGTTTACGATCTACCTTTTTATTTTTCCAAGGCCTCTCGTTGCGAGGAGGTCCGGCGGCGCGGGCCCCCTCTGCCGCTGCCCCCTTTTGAGGACTACAGGACCATCGCGGAACTGCGAGAAGACTGGACAGCGCAATCTGGATATTGGCCCTCGGGAGCCGGTTGAGAAGTATCCCGCCCGCGGTTGGCGAGTGTCCAGACGTGGTCCAGACGAGGGGAGGTGGCGAGCCGCTTGGAGGGGTGCACGCAGTCGAGCGGCCCCGCCTCAAGAGAACTTGGTGAGTATGTCACACCCAACAAGCAATGTGAGATTGTGAGGGAGGGGGGAGGAGTAAAATAATGGCGGAGGGAGGTGTTACTAAGGTGTGCGGCGAAGATGTGATTAATTAGTGTTAACGGTGAAGTGAATGGTAGCAGGACAGGCGCGAGAGCCGTCCGTTACCACGTCATGGAAAAAGGTGGGCGGAGCAAGAAAATATCACGTGCGGTTGCTCATAGACACTGATTGGCCTAGGTCGTGGCCACATGTAAGGGGGGTGTGTGTGTGTGGCTTCCTACGAATTGGCGGTTATTGATCAATGAGTAGATGAGGATCCCTATTGATCGAGCAGTGAAACTCGATAGATAGATGACGTTTTCCTGTAGGTGGTAGCTAACTGGTTGCCTAGTACGGAAGATAATTGGCTGGTTAAGCCCTCCCGCTGAGGGGCGTATCACACGTGAGGCGACGCAGCGTGCGCAGTCCGATTATATTGTTGGTTACCTTGTTCCAGGCGTAACAAGAGGACAGCTGTGGGGTTAACGGGGACAAACAGCAAAAACTTATTGCAAGCTTTCTGAAGTGTAAAAGATCTTACCGGTAGTTTTGGAAGAGGTCGGTGACTTCACCCGTAGGGCTTTCATAGGATACCTTGACCACGCAGCATTGTTGAGGGGTGGTGGGGAAGTGAATAGAGGACAGGGGGTGCGCACGGAGGTTGTCGGCCACCCCAAATACGGGACAGGTGAAGAGGGGGAAGTGACCGTGCACGGAGAACGCCGGCCACGCAGAGTGAGGTAGAAGGAGGAGAGGAGGAGAAAAGTGGGACGGCTGTATAAGCATGTCACACAGGGCACGCAGCCACAAGGGGCTTCGTGCGCCGTGGCCGCAGGGGGCCGTAACGGTATTAAGGAAGAAAAACAAATACAGGAAAAGACAGGATATTTGCAATTGTTATATTTGACTGTTTTCCCTTTTAGCGGACGGTCGCAAGTCCCCAAACTACGGGGCCAGGTAACATATCTGCAATTGTCATATTTGACTGGTTTTCTTTTAGCGGACGGTCGCAAGTCCCCAAACTACGGGGCCAGGTAATGACAACTATACTGAAGGGAGCCAACAACACAGTTGTAACCATGTCATACTGGTCAGGATCGGGAGGGTGGGGGAATACCCTCACTACCCCGCTGCAGCATATGTGTAAAACACTATCGCCCAATAGAGAAAAACTGATCAAATACAGCATAGAATGGACACAAGGAACAGACAACAAAATGACGACACCGTGGCCGCCTAACGGCAGTTTCGACCCGTACGTCCAACACTCACTACTGACACATATACATAACACATACAAGGGGAAGAAGTTGGCGCATCACGTGGAGGTGTTTAACTTATGGAGGATGTTCCAGGGGTCCTGACCAGGACCAACCGGGATGTTCACTGTGGAGGAAACGAAGGAGGGGAAGAAGATTAAGGAGGAAGAGGTAAATGGGGAAAAGGAGGTTGACAGCGCACAGTGCGCGGGAAGAGACCGAGGGGGGGAGGAAAAGCTTAGCATCGCAAATGAAATAGAAATAAAAAAGGAACGGACCGACGACATGCCTTTAGCGAAAGCAGTAAAGAATGAAGAAGGGGGGTTATATCCTGTGACGGAACTACGAGAAGCGGTAAGGCAACAACTAACGGCGGCTGAGGGGTATTCGAACCCCGCATACAGCCCCCCACCATATACAGCTACAGGTAGCTACACAGGGGGGGAGGTGACAAGTACGGTAGGCCCAACTTATACGAAGATGCACGCAAAGGAAGGGAAGAATAGTGAAGAACCAATCCCAACCATAGGACACGACGAGTGGGTAGCCGCGCAGGTGCTGTTAAAATTGCGAGGGACACTAACGGGAGAAGAAAAGGAGGTAGTACGGAAAATGAACAAGGACAATGAGGGTAGCAGTGAAATAAGAGGGGAGGAAGATAAAAGAAAAGAAAGGGAGCTGTTACGAGCAGAGGAGGAGATGTTGGAGGAACGATTGGCAGAATTAAGGAATGAGCAAAACGCCCTGATCAAACAGCTTGAGAAAGAGGAACGAGAGAGAAGGAGGGAAAGGAAGGAAAGTAAGGATGAGTTAGAAAAAATGAGGGAACGAACTGAAGAACGGAAGCGGGAAGCTGAAAGGATGAAGGCGATAGCAGAAAGGGTATCTCGAGCAGCACAGCGTGACAGAAAAAGAGAGGAAGACGAGAAAGAAAAGGAAATGGAAATATGGAAGAAGAAAATACTATCAGAAACCACCAAGAAATACGAGGAAGGTAAAGTAATAGAAAGCATATTAGAAAGGGAGAGACAGAGATGGGAAAGAAGGAGAGAGGAAGAAAGGATATTAGAGAAGGTGAGTAGTGAGGTGATGGAGGAATTAAAAAAGAAAAGAGAGGAAATAGGTGGTGAAATAGTGGAGAAGAGGGAAGGGGAAAGAAGAGATAGGAAAGGGGAGAGTGGGGTAAGGAAATATGTACGCAGGGATGCAGAAGTAGCCCCAACATCAGCACAAAGGGGAGCAATTGGTAAAGAAGAAGTGGAAGGAACAGATTTAATAGACTTAAAAACAGTGACGATTAGGGGGAAAAAGACAGATTGGGGGTTGTCGCTCCTGGATGACTTTTGCAGTGAAGAAGAAGAAGGGATGGGGGGAGAAGCAAGAAGCGGCGATAGGGAAAGCTCAGACAAATTGTACATCACCCGCACCAACCTGGAATCACCATGGGCATGCAGAAGGAAGGAAGAACTGGGGGGAAGTGAGGAAAAAGAACGAGAAGTGGCAGGAAGACAAACACGTGCAGCTACACCCACATCATCCCGTCCAACATGTCCGCCCACACCCGCTCATGAACACACCCCCTACGCCGGCAGGCTTAGAGATCTTCCCGGACGTAGGCAGGAAGAACGGATACACACACCCACATCAAATAAAGAAAATAATAAGAGAAGGGGAAGAGATGAAGGGGAAGCTGCAATGAGCGGTGGTAAAATGGACATGACAGATGATCTAGACGACACAGAAGAAGAGGAGGGGTATGCGGACTCCACACCGCGACAACTGGGGGGACAGATGGGACACAATCTAATGCCACTATTCGAGAGGGGGGGTTAGACCACAATACGTCCCTTGGAAGCATGCCGATAAGGAAAATATAAAGTGTAGGCTCCCATCACTAAGTGGAGGAGTGGGAAAATGGATATACGAGATGGAAAAACACACTGCAGGACAGAAGCTAGCAGTAGGAGACGTGAAGGGGCTATTAATATCAATATTAGGGGATGCGGCAGATGACATCTGGAAGAGAGCGGGTTTCTCTGGGGTCACAATAACGAATGCATCACATGACGGGCGCCATTTGCGAATTGCAGGCACGCATTATGGCAAGCTCTGAGGGTACAATACCCAGACAACTCAGACATAGGAGCAATTACGTCACGCAAGATGCGTGAGAACGAAGATCCTGTTGATTATATCCAGGAGATTCAGCAGAAGTGGCATATGGAAACTAAAGAGCAATGGGACAAGACACCGGCAATATTTTACTCATACTAATACAAGGGCTCCCGGAGGCAGTACAAAAACAATTGAAGAAAGTAGTGGGGATGGAAGCCAAGGCTTGGCCGGAAATACAACTGACAATAGTACACCATTGTAGGACGTGGCAAGAAAAGATGAAACAAAAGGAAGAAGATAGAAAAGCAGAAGAGGCTAAATGAGTGCAGAAAAAACAGACTAAATACACCATGGAAGGAGCACTAATAACGACACCAACCACAATGACACCAAACCCCACGCAAGTAGTGGCCGCACAGGATCCTTCACAACTACAAATACCACCACTACCACAATCACCACGACATAACACAACAGCTGCCACCACCCCACCATACACGGCTAACATGGGAGGAGGGTACATGGCACAAGGAAATGGATATTATAATAACATCAGGGGAAGGGGAGGAATGATGAGGGGGAGGGGATATGGCCAACCTGCACAACAGCAAGGGGGAGGATTCCAAAGCTTCTACCCCACTGGGCAACCAGTGTACCAAGATAATGCAGGAAGTTTCCCATGGCAGACCAGGGAACCACCTGTATGTTGGGTTTGTGGGATGTTAGGACACATGTCACGTACGTGTAGAATGAGACCCTCCACACCAACATGGGGGAACAAGGACAACAAGGGCCCATGAGGGAGCAGCAGGGTTACCAGCAACCACAGGGGCTACCACAGAGCAGCACACAGCAACAATTAGCAACACAACAACAGCTGCAGACATATTCACTACCGCAACAACAGGTAGCAATAACACAACAACACCAAGTGCAGCCAGTGCAGCAGCCCACTCAAATACAGGACCATAAGGTAACCTCCACCGATACACAGCTACAACAAACACAATTGGGAAGGGTGACTATTCTGGGACACAACCCTTACACAGGAAGTGGTCAGTCATTATATCCACAATAGGACAGCCCACAGACGTCCTTGGTGTGTCCCATCCTGTCGATAACACCTAATAGTGCAGAGGAACCACGCATTGAGGTAACGATAGGTGACAAAAAATGATCATTCCTTGTTGACACTGGGGCAACCCGGTCTTGCATAAGGGAGGGTAGATTTAAGATGTCAGGTGAGGATATGAACACCCAAGGATTCTCTGGGGCTAGGAGGTTGGTTCCCTTTACTGATAATATCTCCTTATCTATTGGAGATTATGACATGTCTGTCCCGCTCCTGTATTCAAGGGAGTCGCCAGTGAACATACTTGGGAGGGACATAATGAGCAGGCTAAATATGACAATCTCCTTCACGGAGGATGGCATAATTTGCTCCACTCCAGGAATAAACATGCTTACTGCACGACAAATACTGCAAGCGTACTGTGGCCAGACAGTAGCTCGGGCTGAGCCAGTGGATGGCGAACTGTTCCAGTACCGAACAGACATGGCATTCGCCTGGATGCCAGGAATAGAAGGAAAGATCTGGAGGAGGCCAGCAGCATATTTGTTCAGGCCTGAGACACCAGCCAATGAACCAGAAGGGAAGGTGATTTCGGTGAGCATCGAGAGTATTATAGCAACTGCAGGTTATATTGCAGTACATGCCCAAGATCGGGAAGGGAGAGCATGGAGGGCAGTGATAGCCCTGGCTGAGGGGTGCAGGCTCACCCAGGTGTCTGATGAAGAGCTCTTTTCAGAAGACAAGGAAGAAGGTGAGATGGTATTTATGATGAGTGTAGATATATGGCTAAGAGTGACATATAAGCAAGTGGCACAGAAAATGGCCATGGCACTTGAAGCACCCGCATCTACCCCAGTTCCCTTCTACGAGGAAGATATGGCAAAAGTTCCAACATCCCTGTGGACCACCAGTCCCTATGACATGGGCTGCATAAAGAGTATCGGGGGAGTAAGGATAAAGCTGAAAAAGGGTGCAATACTACCTAGAGTGAAACAATACCCACTATCAAAAGAGGCAGATGAGGGCATATACGAAACCATAATGGCCCTAATAAATAATGGCATATTGGTACCATCAGAATCACCATGTAACACGGCCGTGTACCCAGTGTGCAAAGCTAAAGGAGGGTCTTGGAGTTTTATCCAGGACCTCAGACCCTTGAATAACATTGTAGAAGCAGAATACCCCATAGCAGCAAACCCAGTCACAATATTATTTGGAATTCCGGCAGAGGCCTCACGGTTTACCGTGATTGACCTCAAAAATGCCTTTTTCTCAATACCCCTGCACCCAGATTCACAAGACTTGACAAGCTTCACATACAGGAACACAAAATGGAAACACACCAGGTTACCACAAGGGTACTGCAAGTCACCCTCAATTTTCAACAGAGTAATACAGATGGACTTGGGAAACATTGAATTGGAAAGTACAGTGCTGCAATATGTTGACGATATAATAATTTGCAGCACGAGCGAGAAAAGGTGCAGAGAGGACTCATTGAAGATGCTGACAGTGTTGGCTGAAAAGGGTTACAAGGTAGACAAAGAAAAGTTACAGTACTGTCAGGAACAGGTACTATACATTGGTCAACTAATATCCCAACACGGAAGAAAGATTGCACCACAAAGAGCACACGCTATATCCAACACGCCACTACCACAAACGTTGAGGGAGCTGCAGCAGTTCCTGGGATTATGCAACTACTGTAGAACATGGGTTTTTGACTACAGCTCATACACAGGACCCCTACTTGAGGCGTTGAGAGAAGCACACAAAAGGGACAAAACATTGGGATGGACAAGGGAAATGAAGGAGGCATTTGACGAGTTGAAGCACGCCATATCCACTGCTCCGGTACTAGCCACCCCAGATTATGAGCGACAGTTCTTTATCTTTTCGCATTGCAACTCAGCAGTAATGAAAGCTGTATTGACTCAGAAAACCAGCATGGGACACAAGCCAATAGCGTTCTACAGTGGTCACTTGGACCCTGTTATGCTAGGACATTTCCCTTGCGAACAGAGTCTCGCCGCGGCTGCATTTGCGGTAGAGAAATCATCATCGATTACAATGGTGTGCCCAACCACACTATTTGTGGAGCATGCGCTGTTTGCAATATTGAATAAGCCCAAGTCCACACTAACCACACAGAGGGCGTCAGGTTATGAGATCATCTTGTCTAGACCCGAACTGTCAATTGTCAGATGCAGTACAGTTAACCCAGCCAGATTTATAGCGGAAGTTATTGAGGAAGGTGATTATGCTCACGATTGTACACAGACTATCGAAACGTACTGATGCACTAGAAAAGTTGAAGAGGATGCACTTAAGGGTGGGGAGATTTTGTACATTGATGGGTCATCAACAATAGACCAAAGTGATGGGATAAGGAGAACTGGGGCAGCAGTTGTAAAAATGGCAGAAGATTTGATGTATGTCCCGGTGAAATGTGTGCAGTTACCACAGCATTATTCGGCTCAAGCAGCGGAATTGGTTGCACTGATCTTGGCGTTGAAGGAAAGCGTTGACAAAAGAGTTACTATATATTCTGATAGCGCATATGTCACGTCAACTGCCCACTCGGGGCTGATAAAATGGCAGAGAAGAGGGTTTAGGAGAGCTGATGGCACCCCAGTGCAACATGCTCTCTTGTTAGCAGAATTAATTGAAGTAATTAATGATCCCCAAGAGATAGCTTTGGTTAAATGCCCGGCACACACTAATGGAGACGACCATATCTCGAAAGGGAATGAAACAGCAGACGCACATGCCAAACATGCGGCATACTTTGGTGAAATATGGAACCCCCCAGAGTCAGAGAGAGAGAGGGGGAGGGGGATGGCAAAACAGATGTTGATGAAAGAAGGGTACACCCATCTCCCCGCCACACAGATAATGGAATTACAGGCAGCCGCACCAATGGCAGAAAAGGAACTATGGGTAAAAAGAGGATATACGATGTCCCCAACTGACTCACTGTGGCGTCAAAATAACACTGGAAAGGTGGTCATGCCGTTGGCACTGCTGAACACCGCCCTGGCCCAGCTCCATCACCCAGCTCATACAGGAAAGGAAGTAATTGCAGCACGAATTAGGGAAGATTGGTTCTGCCCCGAGTTAAATTCTCATGTAACAAATTTCATCAGCAATTGCCTCACATGCCAACAGTTTACGGCCGGTCACACGCTGCAAGTGTACCCCGGCCCGAGGGACCCTTCCTGCAGATTCATATTGACTATGTTGATATGATCAATGTATGTCAAGGAAATAGGTATATGATTGTAGTGGTGTGCCCATTCTCCAGGTGGATCGAGGCCGGACCCTGCTCACATGCGGATGCGTTCAGAGCAGCTAAATTTATAGCGAGAGAGGTTTTCCCCAGGTGGGGTGTGTGCGAAGTGCTGCGGTCAGATAACGGCCCACACTTTGCTAATGAAATGTTCCAGCACATCACGTCCTTGCTGGGTATTAAGCATAAATTTGCGTGTGCATATCACCCGCAGGCCAACGGTATATGTGAATGCCTGAATGGCCTATTGAAAGAAGAAATAGCAAAAATCCAGCAAACAACCAAGAAGAGCTGGTTGTACTGTGTTCCGCTAGCTCTATTTGAGCTAAGAAATAGGCCAGGGTCTGATCACCACCTCACTCCTCACGAGGTGGTGACAGGACGTCAAATGCGCCTTCCTCTAACGCCTACATCAAGAGCATTCACAGACCATGAAAACACTGCAATTGTTCTTGGTGACGAAATGTATCAATATGTGTCTTCTTTGATTACTAGTGTAGCGTTTGTATCTCAACAGCTCGAGCGCACGCGGGGCGGGTTGAAGAGTTCTCAACAAGAAGACACCAACAAGGAACTGGAAAAGGAAGGACTATGCAAAATTGCTAAAGGTGACCATGTGCTACTTCGCAACTTCAATAGAAAGTGGAACGGCCCACGCTTCACTGGTCCTCATTTGGTAGAGGAGGTAGCTACCAGAGCGGTGAAATTGCAGGATAAGCGTGCCTGGAATCACCTACACGACGTGAAGATCTACAAACTCCAGACCCGCCCTAGCGTTAACGACAGGGCCATTGGAAGAGCAACGACAGCAACAGCATCAGCTACAGAGAAGGAGACGTCGACCACAGCTGATGACAGAAGTGTCACTACACCTGATCACCCCCCAGATTCCCCAGAGGCAACTACTGAAATAGACATTGGACGCTTGCCCACAGCCCATCCCATGGTCACGAGATCACAAAGTAAATTCCCGCCAATTGAGCCCCAACCCCCTCCCCTCTAAGGTCACCCCCGATTGAAGGACAGTGTATAACAAACTTGGGTATTGCGCACACACACATGTAAAACACTTGTATGTTTTCTCTTTTCTTCTCTCGCACATGCAGGTTCCGTGTATAATTGTATTGTTAAGAAAATAAATAACTAACAGTGTACTCTGCCCAGGAGTAGATGCTGCCCACGGATGATAACACCCCTGAAGCCCTACCACACCAATTTGTATATCACATAAGAAGGCCAAAGTACCTAAAAAGAAGGAGGGTACGCGTATATTACACCGCATTTGTTTTGGCCATAGAACAATCATTTCCCCATCTTCACCAGCACTTAGCTGATCTAAGAGATAGATCACTAAGATTAGCGTGGGAACAGCTCTTCGCCTGGGCACTGAACGATTACTTGATAGGGAGAGCTTAATAACAACGACTAACAATAATAACAAGCGTATTGAGGATTTTCAGGCGGGCACCTTTAACGTCGCAAGAATAAGCTGCCGGACTGCAGCAAGGTAAGAGTAAAATGCCGTTGAGACTAGCTTTTGTAATAAAAATGATAGGAGTATTGGTCATCACTGGTCTGTTGGCTGCCTCTGTATGGCAGAAAAGTTATGCTATCAATATTATGGCTGCACCCAAAACTAACATGCCCCCTCCCACGGCTGCAACAGGTATGACGTCAGGTGGTACTAGCAACCCTACTCATAAGGGAAGTAGAGTTAAACGCAGCACATATACAGATAACAAGGGTATTGATAATTACATAACAGATTCAGCACACGTCTCAAACAACATGTGGTACCAGCACATGACCCAAATTGGTAAGCAGACAACAGAAGATAGCTGTTATGTGTGCTCATTGATCCCATATGCCATGAGCGCTTCTCGAACATTCGTTGCCACAGAAATACAAGAAAAGACGGCGCGATGTATAGTATATCTGGCACTATTTCAAACGAGAGGACGATTTCAAGGAACGGTGGTGAGAATGCAGTGGGAAACAGACACGTACCTATACGAAAACAATTTCCTCAAGTCATATTTGAGCTACCATAAGAGCAGTTTACACGCTGAAGCGTTCAGATACATGATGAGTGGCCCTGAAAAGGGAGAAATGCAGAAAGTAACACTACAATACCTACCATGTGATTGGTACGCCACTGAAGTTCCTGGTATACAAGGCTGTTGGGAAAGGCCACTGATAACAATAACAGGGAAGGTATACATGAACAATGAATGGGAAATAGGAGTGGTCGGTAGCAACATGATAACAAGAGAGAATATTACCACCATACAGGAACACAACGACAGATGTTGGACGACATGGGGAAAATACGTACCCATGCTGACATGGATGGAGAAGGATGAAGACCCAATAAGCATACTGCCGCTGACCGCGCCCAAGTTATGCTACCAACACAGAAGAGATGTGGAGGTGGGATACAACACCAACTGTGGAAGGGGGGGGTGCTGGAACAGCAGTGATAATGGATCATTATTGGGCCTGCAGAAATAAGGCATATCACACCCTGCCCCCGTTGTGGAATGGTATATGCACAATGGTACACTTCAACGTACCATCACTAGTGGTGCCCCAAAAACATGTCAACATGGCCAATTTCCCCAAAATGGATGAAGGGAACAAGAGGAAGAAGAGATCCGTACAATCACAGGAGGGAGAGAACAGCAACAACAACAATGATGTCCTAACAAGGATGAAGAGACAAGGAGAACCCCTGACAGGAAACTACCTGTGGGGAAGGTCGGAAACAGCACTCACTTCTATCCCACCAGAACATAGATTATTCAGCAGGGCTGCTATGTTCTTCTCGTCAATCATACACCCTGGACTGCAAGCTTATGCAAACGCTAAATGGCTCCAGATCACCCGATGGGAACTAATGATGACGATTAATTCAACAGTAAACGGATTCACTGCAATAAAAGAGGAACTGCGAGCGGTAAGAATGGTAGCACTACAGAACAGATATGTACTGGATCTTCTCACAGTGGAAGGAGGAGTTTCTGCAAAATTAGGACAATCATACTGCACATTTATTCCTGCTAACGATGCAGATAATGGTACACTTATCGAAGCAGTATCACAACTGGCCCAGCTGCACTCCAAGATGATGGAAGAAAGTAAAGGAGTAAAGTAGGATGATAGCTGGTTTTCATTGTTATGGTCATAGATGCCATCATGGCTGTCGGACGGGCTGAAGATAATAGTTGGATGCATAATACTGGCTGCAGCTGTATTGATTGTAATAAGGTTTTGGAAGGCCAGGAAGGCACACACTACAGACGAAATGATCGAAATGGTCGGCATGCACCCCTTGATGCCAACTGACGATGACCAGCACACCGACGTGATAATGAAGGAAAGAGAGAAACTGCGCAAACAGATCATCACCAATCACTTAGACCCACCATCCGTAAAGCTTGAGAACCCAAGAAACCCGAGGAGCTATATCGGAAGATGGGTATACTGCAAACCGGGAGGGAGCTGTGTATATATGTACTAGTCATTTGAAGACCATGTCAACCACTATGGACACCTGGGAGGAGTGACCAAAATATGGAGAGTAAGAGGAGATAAAGAAAAAGATATGTTTGTGGTCGACAAGTCGACCAGAGGGGGTACTGAAGTGGGAGAATGGGAGAAAAAGCTCCCCCCAATCTCCTCGCGACCATGGCCTAGATGATCGCGGCCCAGACACCCGCCACAAGATGAATTTGTCTATCTACCAGACGACCAAATACCCTGGTTCAAGAACATAAGGATATGCCCACCAGCCTGCCCTACTTAAGCCGACACCTGTGGCATGGATGAACTCGACTAAGACCTCAACAACAAGCACCCACATTGTTACAGATGCCATGACAACCTAGCCAACTGCCAAGAACACACGTGCCACCATGCACACTGGTCACTCACGCACCAACCCACGCGAAGAATATATTCAGTGCTATGACGTAGGTGACGGATACACCCACTGACGCGCATCTTTATTATTTTTCACATAGGTTTTCCGTAATGCAGAAACGCAAGACGCATAAAGCACTCGCGTATACACTTGCTGACGCTTCTCCCACCCCTCGCATCGTGATGAGAATATAACGAAGACGTAATACTGCCTATGAAGCCATGTCACACCGCAACACAGGTGCCGTGCTTTACACAACCCCACCCATGAACCAGGCCCAAGTAAGCCGCAAGCAAGAGCCGCCATGAACACTGAATGAGTGAGAGTACAAGTGCTGATCCCGCAGAACGAGCGCAGCGAGAGCTCACAGCCAAAGGGGCGATGTTGCAACTCGTATGCTACCAGCCGGCGCCAAGGTCAAACCTGTAAGCAAAGCCAAGCACACAGAAGCAAAATACAACTTTAAATGTGCAGAATTCTGCCCCAGCCACGGTCTCTCCACACGTGACCAAGCCAACCTGACAGGGTGCCAGACCCACGAGGGAGAAGTCGCCTGGGTCCCACGTCTGGGACACAGGTTGCAACATTGAAATGACCCGATGGACACCTACAGCGATGGGAATGGTCTGCTCTCAAGACTATGAGCAAATCCGCACCTTGTCTGCATGAACACATAGTTACACATTGTTGCTAGTGACAGGTATACCGCGAGCTGGGAACAAAGATAGTCCTAGACTGGGGAGCTCACGGGTGGACCAATCAGAACATGGGGGCACGCATCACTGACGCCACTAACATTAGCCAATCATTAGGGGTCTTCGTGTAACAATTTTCAAGTATCTAATAGAAGGGACAACCCAAGTATACCACCTGACTCATCCTCAACCACTAATATTGCTCTCTATATGTATGCTATACTAACCCTACCACTCGAGGAACCAATCCGGAGTGGCAATAGGTTTTTCGCTAACTTTCCCAGGTGACGCAAGTAGCGTGTCATACTGAGGCAAAAAGGGCCTGCTAGCCCCACGAATTTTGAGAGTCTGGACGGACGCATAGGATCCTAGACCCATCCCTGCCGTTGTTTTAATAAACAGCAGAACCGCCTTGCTTCTTGTGTGTGTCTCATACTCATTTTTGGGGAACACGGGAGGAGTTGGGGCCTCCCAGCCCGGAGGTCCACGGACGGCCCAGCCGACTCCGGGATAATCACTCCGACACATCCACCCACCCACCTCTACCTAACCCACCCACCCATCCCTCCTCTCCCTAACCCCCCACCCACCCACCCCTCCTCTCCCTAACCCCCCACCCACCCACCCCTCCTCTCCCTAACCCCCCACCCACCCACCCCTCCTCTCCCTAACCCCCCACCCACCCACCCCTCCTCTCCCTAACCCCCCACCCACCCACCCCTCCTCTCCCTAACCCCCCACCCACCCACCCCTCCTCTCCCTAACCCCCACCCACCCACCCCTCCTCTCCCTACCCCCCCACCCACCCACCCCTCCTCTCCCTACCCCCCCACCCACCCACCCCTCCTCTCCCTACCCCCCACCCACACACCGCTCCTCTCCCTACCCCCCACCCCTCCTCTCCCACCTATCACCCCTCTTCTCCCACCTAACCCCCACCCACCCACTCTCCTCTCCTAATACACCCACCCACCCCTCCACTCCCTAATCCCCCCAACCACCCATCCCTCCTCTCCCTAACCCAACGTCGCACCCACACACCCCTCATCTCCCCAACCTCCCACCCACTCACCTCTCCTCTCCCTAAGCCCCCCCACCCACCCCTCCTCTCCCTAAAACCCACCCACCCCCCTCGCCCTATAACCCCCCAATAACCCTCCATTCCCTACCCACCCACTCCTCCTCTCCCTAAAACCCACCCACTCCTCCTCTTCACTCCTCCTCTCCCTAACCCAAACCCACCCACACACCCCTCCTCTCCCTAAAACCCACCCACCCCTCCTCGCCCTATAACCCCCCAATAACCCTCCACTCCCTACCCACCCACCCTCCTCTTCCTAAAACCCACCCACCCACCCCTCCTCTCCCTAACCCAAACCCACCCACACACCCCTCCTCTCCCTACCCCCCACCCACCAACCCCTCCTCCCCAAATCCCACCCACCCCTCCTCTCCCTTCCCCCCACCCACCCCTCCTCTCCCTACCCCTTCACCAACCCACCCACCACTCCTCTCCCTAAAACCCAACAAACCCCTCCTCTCCCAGTACCAACCCACCCACGCTTCCTTTCCAAACCCCACACCCACCCACCCCTCCTCTCCCTACACCCACACCCACCCCTCCTCTCCCTACCCCCCACACACACCTCCTACCCCCCACCCACCCACCCCTCCTCTCCCTACCCCCCACCCACCCACCCCTCCTCTCCCTAACCCCTGCTCTCCCTACAGACACCCACCCACCCCTCCTCTCCCTACCTTCAAACACCCACCTCTCCTCCCGACCCACCACCCACCAACCCACCCCTCCTCTCCCTACCCCTACCCCCCACCCACCAACCCACCCCTCCTATCCCTACCCCCCACCCACCCCCCACTCCTCCTCAACGACCCCCCACCCACCAACCCACCCCTCTTCTCCCTACCCCCCACCCACCAACCCACCCCTCCTCTACCTAAACCCCACCCACCAACCCACCCCTCCTCTCCCTAACCCCCACCCACCCATCCCTCCTCTCCCTAACGTCACCCACCCGCCCCTCCTTACCCCCACCCACCCACCCACCCCTCCTCTCTCTACCCCACACCCACACACCCGTCCTCTCCACAGCCCCCACCGACCCCTCCTCTCTGTACCCCCCACCGCTCCTCTCCCTACCCTCACCCACCCACCCCTCCTCTCCCTAACCCCCACCCCTCCTCTCCCTAACCCCCAACTACCCCTCTCCCTAAACCCACTCTCCCACCCATCCTCTCCCTAACCCCCACCCACCCACCCCTCATCTCCCGACTCACCCCACCCACCCACCCCTCATCTCCCAACTCCCCCCACCCATGACCCCCCCTCTCCCGATCCCCCCCACCCACGACCCCTCATCTACCCATCCCCCCCATCCCTTCTCTCCCGATCACCCCCACCCACCCACCCACCCCCCACCCACGACCCCTCATCTCCCAACTCCCCCCACCCATGACCCCTCAACTCCCCATGCCTCCACCCCTCCTCTCCCGATCCCCCCCCACCCACCTGCCCACCCCTCCTCTCCCGATCACCCCCAACCCACCCACCCACCCCTCCTCTGCCAACACCCCCAACCCACCCACCCACCCCTCCCTCTCCCAACACCCCCCACCCACCCCTCCTCCTCTTATCCCCCTCACCCTCCCACCCGACCTCTCCTGATCCCCCTAGCCCACCCACCCTTCCTGATCAACATCCACCCACCCACCCCTCCTCTCCCGATCCCCAACCCCCTCCACCCCTCTTCTCACGATCTAGACCCACCCACCCCTCCATCCCAATCCCACCCACCCGCCCACCCCTCCTCTCGTTACCCCACACCCACCCCTCCTCTCCCTACCTCCCTCTTCCTACCCCACACCCACCCCTCCTCTCCCTACCACCCCTCACCCACCCACCCCTCCTCTCCCTACCACCCACCCCTCCTCTCACTACCACCACGAACCCACCCCTCCTCTCCCTACCACCACCGACCCACCCCTCCTCTCCCTACCACCAGTCACCCACCCACCCCTCCACTCCTGATCACCCCACCCACCCACCCCTCCTCTCCCGACACCCCCCACCCACCCACCCCTCAACTCCCGATCCCCCTCACCCACCCACCCCTCCCCTCCCGATCGCCCCCACCCACCCCTCCTCTCCTGATCGAAACCCACCCACCCCTCCTCTCCTGATCCAGTGGCACCCACCCACCCCTCCTCTCCTGATCAACACCCACCCACCCACCTCTCCTCTCCTGATCCCCACCCCCTCTTCTCCCGATCCCCACCCACCCACCCCTCCTCTCCCGATCCCACCCACACACCCTCCCTTCCTCTCGCTACCCACCCTTCCTCTCCTTTACCACCCCACCCCCCACCGCACCTCTCCCTACCCACCCCCAACCCCTCCTCTCCCTAAACCCCTCATCTCCTTACCCCCCCACACTCCCACCCCTCCTCTCCCTAACCCCCCACCCGCCCACCCATCCCCCTACCCACCCATCCACCCCCTCCTCTCCCTACTACCAAACCCCTCCTCTCCCGATCCCCACCCACCCCTCCTATCTCGATCCCCAACCCCCTCCCCCCTTTTCTCCCAATCCCCACCCACCCCTCTTCTCCCGATATCACCCAAACACCCGCCCACCCTCTCCCTACCCCACACCCACCCCTATTCTCCCTACCCCCCTCTCCCCACCCCACAGCCACCCACCCCTCCTCTCCCTATACCCCACCCACCCTCCCCTCCTCTCTCTACCACCCAGCACCCACCCACCCCTCCTCTCCCTACCACCACCCACCCACCCCTCCTCTTCCTACCACCAGTCACCCACCCACCCCTCCTCTCACTACCACCACCTACCCACCAACCCATCCACCTCTCCTCCCCCTAAGACTCCCCCACCCACCCACCCACCCCTCCTCTCCCTACCAACCCCCCACCCACTCCCCCCTCCTCTCCCTACCACCCCCCACCCACCCACCCTTCCTCTCCCTACCCACCATTCCTCTCCCTGCCCACCCCACCCCCACACCCCTCCTCTCCCCAACCACCCCACCCCTCCTCTACCCACCCACCCCACCACCCCACCTCTCCCTAAACCGCTCCTCTCCCTACCCCCCACCCACCCACCCCTCCTCTCCTTACCCCACACCCACCCACCCCTCCTCTCCCTACACCCACCCACCCCTCCTCTCCCTACCCCCATTCCACTACCTACCCACCCCACCCCCCATCCCTCCTCTCCCCACCCACCCCACCGCCACCCCTCCTCTCAAACCCACCTCTCCCTAAACCCCTCCTCTCCTTACCCCCCACCCACCCACCCCTCCTCTCCCTAACACCCCACCCACCCACCCCTCCTCTCCCTAACACCCCACCCACCCACCCCTCCTCTCCCTACCCTCCACCCATCCACCCCTCCTCTCCCTACCCCCCCAGTGCCGGAGTGTTTGTTGTTTGTTGATTTGGTTAATGTTGTAAACAATGGAGTTAAAAAAAATAAACTATACATATCACTGGCTGCGTACGTCCTAACCGACAGACATTTTGCGGGAGTACAGAATATATCTGGCTAGGGAATGAATCGAACTGTGAAATGTATACGCTAGGGAATGAATCGAACTGTGAAATGTATACACTATGTGATGAGCAACTACTTATACTGATATCCACATCTGTATCGTACTATGTACTGAGGCAATGTATGTTTGGCTAATACATTGGAAATCCTTTTGTTTTTCCTTTCTGTTTTTATTTTGTGATTGCTGATATAAAAATCAAAACAAAAAAAATAAAAAAATGACAAAACAGGCCTTTTAATATGGCCCTTAATTAGCCGGCAAAAAAACGTACAAATATGTTGTGATCCTTACAGTCAGGTTGTGAAGTGTGAATTCTTCTGTGTACTGAGAGTATCATTTGCTATCCAGTGGCAAAATGCAGGCTTTAAAACCTTTCTGAAAACTATCCAGTAAAATAGATCTACTTGCCAAAATATTTAAAAAAGCAAGCCGAATATTAAAATATACGGTCTCCCGAGGGCTAAGGATCTCAAATAATTTTCACTTTAAGGTGATTTTATTCAAAGGTAATTCCTATAAACACCTCCCAGACCTCATCAACAATATAAGGTTCATAGTATTCCTTCTTGTGAGTCACAGAAAACCAGATGCTATTTAGCTATACTTCCTTCCCAGGCCTTGGGAAACTTACAATGTAAATATTCTGAAGGCTAAAAGGGGAATTTTGTTACTACGGAATGAACACATCTTATCTTCAAACAAATTGGCTTGTGGCTTGTGTTTGGAATAATGCATTGAAATTGGGGTCTGTGAATACAGGTAAATGAAAGTAAAAGACATATATTAAAACCTGACCGCTTTGAAGGGGGACATGTTTAAGAGATACAATTCTGTATAACTCCTCAACTATATTTGGTAGAGAAAAGACAAAAATAGGATTGTGATCTGCAGGAAAGGATCTTTAAAAATATGCTAATTTGATAGTGATACCTCAATATATAAAATATAATCAAATCTATTCTCTTCATACTATATTCTGATCCTTACATAGCCCTAGTTGAACACTCAGATGAGACATAGGAAATACATAGTTTAGTATGGAAAAATATTTTTGAGAACTTTTACTTCTATTTTCCCTTGCTGCATTTAAGACACATTTCAAGATGCAGCTTGCTTTAAAACGTCTGGTGCTGTTATGTCTAAGGAGGTGGACGTTTTATAAAATGCTAGTTTAGTACTGTCCCATTTTCTTTAGCTCAATCAGTCTCACAGAAACAAATGTAAGCACAAATACATTTCAACTCAGGGTTTAACTCTCTTTAAAAATTTCACTTCTATGCTGAGGATGCAGATATTTGGAAACATCAAGAAGCAGAAAGGGCGAGCCCCCAGGAAGAATACTTTGGATCCCTTATGGAGACAGGCGGATTTCTAGTAGAGGTTTCAAGAGTCGAATTGCAGACTGGGACTGAAGCAAGAGGGAGTCCAGTGCTTAGGAGCAGAACTCGATTTCTTACAGCAGGAGTTGGTCCCTGGGAGAAACTGAAGGCCATGTGCTGATGCTGAGGCAGTGAGTTTTTGCCAGACGGGTTGGGAGAGTAACCATCCCACACAGAGTTCTACTCCCTTGTTTCCACTAAAGAAACCCTGAGAGTGAATACATCGATACACTGAAAGAATATTTAAAAGTGAATATCCATAAGAATGTAATATAGAGCAGAGCATAGAGGCCTCTGCTTAATGGAAATAAATACATTAGCTGGGTTCTCACAGAGAAAAAATATATGTGTGGGTCTGTGAGTTACTGTAACCAGGCATCTAACAGATTAACAGTGATTAATTGGGTTGCCCTGTGGTGGTCACTGTCTACACCCCCCCCCCCCCCCGAGCCTCTCTCTTTAACCCCCCACCCACCTGGTTCCCACAATCTCTACCATGACCCACGCACCTGGCCCCCAGTGTCTCTAACCTACCCACCCGACCACACACGGGAGAGGAGTGGGTGGGTGTGAGGTAGAGAGAAGAGGGGGATGGGTGTGTGGTGTGAGGAACATATGGTGGCAACAAGAAAAACAGACACAAATGATCACAGTTCAAGGGTGTTTATTGAACAATTTTAATTTTTTAATTTTTTGTATGTCAATACATATGTAATTCAGTACACAGGGCTTTGTACCAAAACACACAACAATAAAACTTATGAACATACATCTTAGAAATAGCAGCTTTGTGACCAACAAAATACAATTACAAAACAAAAAACGCTTTCTACTGTATCATTTAAAACTTGATTCACTCTGATAACAGTTTAAAAAACACCATGATCTCTTTGAAAAATCGCATTCCATGATAGTTTAGATTTGCATCATTGCAACTCATCAACTCAGATCCCTATTTGTGTAGGCTCGTATTGCTCTTGTTCTCATCTCATGGTGTTCAGACTCTCACATCCACATAAAATGTGTCCAACTGATTCCATTTCATTATCTCCACATAGACGACAATAGCACTCCTCACGTTTTAAGTGCTTACGTGCTCCTATCATTTCCATTGCTTCAGCACGGTTGCATTTGCACAACAGGAAGTGTCTCATGCTTTCACTAGAGGAGGGGGGTCTGTGGGGGTAGAGAGAGGAGCGGGGTGGGCGTAGGGAGAGGAGGGGGGCTGAATGATGTGCTGTGATATTTTATTTGTATCACACTCATACACAAGTATTTCAGAGTGCGCCGAGGCAAGGGAGGGGAACAATGGAGGATAAAACAATGATCTTACTAGGTCCATTAACATTGAGAATGTGCAAGTGCAAGGCAGAGGGGAGAAGTGGAAAGTGCTGAGCAAGGGCTAAAAACAACAACTGGTAGTGCAGCCAGCAAGGTGGCAAGTGCAAGGTTTAAAGCGCAGGCAAGGGGTGTCTGATAAGTGCAGATAAGGGGATTGTAGGGATACAGATACAGACCCAAGTGCCAGGGTTGCCAGGAGTCGTCAGTGTGGGTGTGTGGCTGGGTGGGCAGGGACCTGGGCCTGAAATCAGAGGATAACCAGGTACACAGAGCCGATGCAGACAGATCAGCAGGGGAGAGGAAGAGCGGAGGCAGACGCAAAGAGGAAGGTCTTGAGGTGCTCTGGAACCTGAGATGATTCGCCTCAAGTTTCAGAGTGGCAGGGAGGCTGTCCCAGAGAGAGGCCCCAGCTGAGGAAAGAGATCTACCCCCAACTCCTTTCTTGGAGAAGTGACTGACCCTGAGGGAGCTGGAGGTGGAGGAGCGAAGAACTCAGATGGGAAAGTATTTACGGAGGGAGAGTTGAAGGTATTTTGGACCCAGGCCCCAGAAAGCCTTGTGGACAATGCAAAGGGTCTTGAATGTAATCCTTACAGTCACTGGGAGCCAATTAAGAGATTTCAGGGCTGGAGAGATACAATGCCAGAGCTTGAGGCCTGTTCTGGATGAGTTGCAGAGGGCTGAGAATAGAAGCAGTCAGATTTAGAAAGAGGCTGTTGCAGTAGTCCAACCTAGAGAGAACCAGAGCTCTAGAGACAGTGAGCTTCTGGGGGAAGGAGAGGAAAGGAAGAATACCTCTGAGTAGGTGTAGTTGGTAGTTTGACTTCTTTGAGACGTCAGAGATGTGAGGAGAAAAGGAGAGTGTGGAGTTGAAGATGACCCCGAGGTTCCTAGCCTCACTGGTGGGAGCAGGAAGAGGACTAAGCGAGGCCGGCCAGAGAGTGACAGGAAAGGAGGGTGCAGGTGTGCCGATGTGGAGAATCTCCATCCTACTGCCTGTCAGGGAGATTTCTCACACAAGTGCCAAATTCTCTCAACCATAGAGCTCTCCAGCTCTTTTGCTACATTTTGGGGCTTTGAACCTTTCATGTTCAATGCGTTTTACTTTTGTGTTCTTTGGTTATGGTGTTTTAAAGCAACTCCAGTGGCATCATCTTTTTCTATGTGTCACACAGCACCTTCAGTGCAGTGGCACAGGGGTATCTTTCAGACTCCCCAAAGTTTAAATACCTTCCTTGAGACTGACTACTGTCTCCCAGGGCATGTAAAGTTAAATTGACTTTACTAGTCTCTTTAAATTTACTGACCCAGCACACCCTATCTTACTATAGAGTGCTGGAGGGGTTGCTTAGCTTCCCCTGAGTCAAAACACTCATGTAACAGTAAAATGTTACCCTTTCCTATTTTAAATGGTTGGTAGCAGTGGTTTAGATCAACTACTGTGATTTTTCGCGACCGCTAACAACAGTAGCTCAAAATCAGGGTTAGCCATGTTTTTCAGTATGGCGCCCCAGACCTATCTGTAAAAACAGACTCCGGTCAATTTTTTTCACCATTTCTTTTAGGAAAGGTCCTTCTTGTGTTTGTCTCTGTGTGTCAAACCTGGCGCCAGAGTGTCTGGGGTGGAGAGGATGTGAGGGAGGTGCCCGAAACTCTCTGTGCTTAGTCTCCTAGGAGACCTGAATGCACTCTGGTGTGATTGGCCGGCTGGCTGTCTGGCAAGGACAGCTATCCTGCTGAGTGAGTGATATCCAGGCTGGGATGAATGGGGGAAAACTGTTTAAAACTAGGTCTCTGGGACTTGGAAAGCAGAGTTGACCACTGGAACGAAAGACCCGAAGAGGAGAGGCAGGAAGAGGACTGCTGCAACTCTTGGACGACCGGTGAAACCCTGCTGCAGGTCTGAATTCCCAGAAATTCTGAAAGCTCTTCAAGGTTAACTTCTTCCCTTGAGTTTGGTGGAAGCCACCTGGACACCGTTCCCATCTGGTTGAATTTTCAGAGTGCTGTTGAAAACCGGATAGCCAGAGCAAAGAAAACCAGCTTGTGGACTTTAAGGCACTCACACCTTAAACCGACGTCTTGCTAAAGATTTTGGCCTCATCCCTGGCCAGTGCAGGAACCTCCTGACATCCTCCTTCTTGTCCCCATGACTGGAGCACAGGAACAGCAAGATCTGCTCGAACTGCCAGGAACAACTGCTTCAGCTACAGCTCTTCATGAACCAGGTACTGTGCAAACACAGTGCGGAAATCTTTTCAGCCATCTTGAACGTTTGTGAAAATTTCCTCAACTATGAAGGATTGTCCTTCCCTTAACATTCGTCAAACTTTTTGCCTAGCCAAATTCTTCTAATCTCTGTGGCAAAGACTTAACCGTTATTTATCAGAACTCTGCTATCCTATACAAAAGACTCTGAACCATTGACTTTGGATCAGGCCTATTGAGAAGAATTGCTGGTGTATTTAATTGAAACCCTTTGCCCTGCCTATGAATGTATTTGGGCTGTCTATGCTTATAACCTTGTCTTTTTACCCCTTTATTAAGTATCTGAAGTGCCATTTGCTCCCACTTCAGGGGAGCCAAACTTGTTCATTTACTTACTGGTTGTGTATTTGTGGTGTATTAGTGTGTGACATTGAGCTGCTCTTTCTAGTGTAATGTTTTGGAACTGTCTGAGTAAATAAATGTATATTCTTTTACCAAGAAACCTTGAGTTAGTGTATAATTGAATCACTGTATTGGTTGGGTCCTTTGTGTAACTTGTTCTACTGCTCACTTAAACTCTTGAGATAAGTCTGGCTGCTCAGCCATCGCAACCCTTTATTGTGTAGTACAGGCTTGTATCAAAGGTAAAATTGTGCTTACACCTGTAGTCCTAATTGCATGTAGTGTTCCCAAAGGGTACTGCAGGTGAGTCTGCCTAACAGAGGAGATCAACACATCCAGCGTTTTGATGGGGGTAGGGAGAGGAGGGGGGTAAGTGGGGGTATGGAGAGAGGGGGTTGGTGGGGGTAGGGAGATGAAGGGGGTGGATGGGGGTAGGGAGATGAAGGGGGTGGGTGGGGGTAGGGAGATGAAGGGGTGGCTGGGCGTGGGTAGGGAGAGGAGGGGTGGTGGGGGTAGGGAGAGGGCGTGGGTAGGAGGGGTAAGCAGGGGGTGGGGAATGGAAAGGGTGGAGAAAGGGGGGGTGCTGGGGTGGGGAAAAGGGGTGTTGGGTGTGGAAAGGGGATGTTGGGTGTGGAAAGGGGATGTTGGGTGTGGAAAGGGGGGCTGGTGGGGGAAGGATGGGGAAAGGAAGGGGTGGGATGTTGGGTGTGGAAAGGGGATGTTGGGTGTGGAAAGGGGGGCTGGTGGGGGAAGGATGGGGAAAGGAAGGGGTGGGAAAGGAGGGGGTGGGTGGGAAAAGGATGGGGTGGGTGGGGTGAAAGCAGGGAAAGGAGGGGGTGGGGAAAGGAGGGGGTGGGTGGGGTGAAGTGGGGAAAGGAGCAGGGTGGGTGGGGAAAGGAGGGGGAAAGGGGTGGTGCGGAGTTGGGGGGGAAGGAGGGGGGTGAGTGGGTTAAATGGGGGTGGGGAAAAGAGGGGGTGGGGGTGGGGGAAAGGAGTGGGTGTGGTAGCGGTGGGAAAATGAGGGGGTGTGGGTGGGGACAAGGAGCAGGGTGAGTGGGGAAGGGAAAGGAGGGAGGTGGGGTAGGGAAAGTAGGGGGAGTGGGGGGTTTGGGGTGGGAAAAGGAGGGGGAAAGGAGGGGGTGAGTGGGGTGTGGGGTAAGTAGGGGGCTGGGGAAAGGAGGGGGTGGGGAAAGGAGGGGTGGGGTGTGGAAAGGAGGGCTGGTGGGGGAAGGAGGAGGAAAGGGAGAAAGGAAGGGGGTAGTGAATGAAAGGTGGTGTGGGGGGTGGGGTGGGGAAAGGAGGGGGTGGGTGGTGTAGAATGTAGGGGGTGGGGAAAGGAGTGGGGATGGGTGTGGAAAGGGGATGTTGGGTGTGGAAAGGGGGGCTGGTGGGGGAAGGAAGGGGGTGGGGAAAGGAGGGGAAAGGAGGGGGGTGGGGAAAGGATGCGGGATAGGTGGGTGGGGGTGGGAAAAGGAGGGGGTGGGTGTGAAAACGGGGAAAGGAGGGGGTGGGAAAGGAGGGGGTGGGTGAGTGGGGGTAGGGAGAGGAGTGGGGTGGGTGGGGGTAGGAAAAGGAAGTGGGGGTGAGTGCGGGTCAAAAAAAGCAGTGGGGTGGGTGGGGTAGGGAGTGGAGGGGGATAGGGTGGGGCATGGAGACGGGGTGGGTGGGGATAGGGAGGGGAGGGGTGGTGTGGGTAGGGAGAGTAGGGGTGGTGTGGGTAGGGAGAGTAGGGGTGGTGTGGGTAGGGAGAGTAGGGGTGGTGGGGGTAGGGAGAGGAGGTGGCGTGGGTAGGAGGGGTAAGTAGGGGAAGGAGCATCGAGGGGGGGTGGGGTGGGGAAAGGGGGTGTTGGGTGTGGAAAGAGGGGCTGGTGGGAGGATGGGGAAAGGGGGAAAGGAAGAGGGTGTGGAAAGGAGGGGGTGGGTGGGAAAAGGATGGGGTGGGGGTGAAAGCGGGGACAGGAGGAGGGTGGGTGGGGTTGGGGAAAGGAGGGGATGGGATTGAGGTGGGAAAAGTTGGGGGAAAGGAGGGGTTGAGTGGGTTAAATAGGGGGAAGGGAAAGGAAGGGGTGGCGGTGTGGAAAGGAGGGAGTGTGGGTGGGGACAAGGAGGGGGAATGTGGGTGGGGACAAGGAGGGAGTAGGGAAAGGAGGGGGTGGGGTAGAGAAAGGAGTGGATTGGGGCGCTGGGGTGGGAAAAGGAGGGGGAAAGTAGGGGTGAGTGGGGTAAGTAGGGGGTGGGGAATGGAGGGGGTGGGGAAAGGGGGAGGATGGGGTGGAATGGAGGGCTGGTGGGGGAAGGAGGGGGAAAAGGGGAAATAAAGGGGTAGGGAAAGAAAGGGGGTGTGGGGTGGGAGGGTGTTTAAAGGAGGGGGTGGGTGGGAAAATGAGGAGAGTGGGGGGTGAAAGCAGGGAAAGGAGGGCGTGGAGGTGAGGAAGGAAGGGGGTTGAGGAAAGGAATGGGGATGGGTGGGCGGGCGTGGATTGGGAAAGGCGGGGTGTGGGGGGTGGGGCAAAGAGGGGTGTGTATGGTTGAGGGTGGTGAAAGGAGAGGGGGTGGGGAAAGGAGAGGGGGTGGAAAATGGAGGGGTGTTGGGGGTGGGTGGTGGGGAAAGGAGGGAAAGGTGGGGGGTGGGCGTGGGGAAAGGAGAGGGGATGGGTGGGGGTGGGGAAAGGAGCATGTTGGGTGGGGAAAGGAGGGGGTAGTGAAAGGAGGGTGATGGGGTAGAGAAAGGAGGCTGCGTGGTGGTTGGGGTGGAAAAGGATGGGGAAAGGAGGGGGAGAGTGGGATAAGTAGGGGGGTGGGGAGAGGAGCGGGGTGGGTGGGGGTAGGAAAAGGAGGGAGTGAGTGGGGGTCAAAAATGCAGTGAGGTGGGTGGGGGTAGGGAAAGGAGGGGGTTGGGTAGGGAAAGGAGGGGTTTGGGGGTTGGGAAAAGTAGGCGGAAGGGAGGGGGTGAGTGGGTTAAATGGGGGGTTGGGAAAAGAGGGGGTGGAGAAAAGAGGGGTGGGCTGGGGAAAGGAGGTGGGTGGGCGGGTGTAGGTGGGGAAAGGAGGGGGGTGGGTAAAGGAGGGGTGGTGGATGGTGATGGGGAAAGGGGGTGGGAAAAGTAGGGGGAGGGGACAGGACAGGGCTGGGTTGGGTGGGGAAAGGAGAGGGGTCAGGAAAGGAGGGGGGCTGGGGTTAGGGAAACGAGGGGGTGGGTGGGTAGTAGGGAAAGGAGGGTGAGTGGGGTCAGGAAAAGTGGGTGGGGAAATGAGTTGGGTGGGGAAAGGAGGGGGTGGGTAAGGGGAAAGAGGGGGTGGGGAAAGGAAGGGGGTGGGGAAAGGAGAGGGGATGGGTGGGGGTGGGGAAAGGAGCATGTTGGGTGGGGAAAGGAGGGGGTAGTGAAAGGAGGGTGATGGGGTAGAGAAAGGAGGCTGCGTGGTGGTTGGGGTGGAAAAGGATGGGGAAAGGAGGGGGAGAGTGGGATAAGTAAGGGGGTGGGGAGAGGAGCGGGGTGGGTGGGGGTAGGAAAAGGAGGGAGTGAGTGGGGGTCGAAAATGCAGTGGGGTGGGTGGGGGTAGGGAAAGGAGGGGGTTGGGTAGGGAAAGGAGGGGTTTGGGGGGTTGGGGTTGGGAAAAGTAGGCGGAAGGGAGGGGGTGAGTGGGTTAAATGGGGGGTTGGGAAAAGAGGGGGGTGGAGAAAAGAGAGGTGTGGGCTGGGGAAAGAGGTGGGTGGGTGGGTGTAGGTGGGGAAAGGAGGGGGGTGGGTAAAGGAGGGGTGGTGGATGGTGATGGGGAAAGGGGGTGGGAAAAGTAGGGGGGAGGGGACAGGACAGGGCTGGGTTGGGGAAAGGAGGGGGGCTGGGGTTAGGGAAAGGAGGGGGTGGGTGGGTAGTAGGGAAAGGAGGGTGAGCGGGGTTGGGTAAAGGAGGGGGGATTGGCGGGTGGAGGTGCGGTAATGAGGGGCAGTGGATGCAGGTGGGGAACCGGGGCTGGGGGTGGAGGTGGGGAAAGAAGGGAGAGTGGGGTGTGGAGGGGGGAAAGGAGGGGTGGTGGGTGCGGTGGAGAAGAGGGGTGAGGGAGGTCAGGAAAGGTGGGTGGGGAAATGAGTTGGGTGGGGAAAGGTGGGGGTGTGTAAGGGGAAAGAGGGGGTGGGGAAAGGAAGGGGGGTGGGGAAAGGAATGTGGGTGGGTGGGGGTGGGGAAAGGAGGGGGGTTGGAGGGGTGAGGGTGGGGAAAGGAGGGGGGTTGGAGGGGTGAGGGTGGGGAAAGGAGGGGTGTGGGCAGCTGGGGAAAGGAGTGGGGGTGGATGTGTGTGGGGGTAAGGAGAGGATGTGGGTTGGTTGGGGTGGGGAAAGGAGAGGGGGTGGGGAATGGAGGGGGCAGGGGGTTTAGGTGGGGAAAGAAGGGTGAGGGCATGGGGAAATGAGAGGGGGTGGGAAAAGAGGGGTAGGGAAAGGAGGTGGTGGTGGGGTAGGGAAAGGAGGGGGTGGGAGGTTTGGGTTGGGAAATGGAGGGGGTGGGGGTGGAAGTGGGAAAGGAGGTGGGTGGGGTGAGTGGGGAAAGGAGGGTGGTGTGGGTATGGTGAGGGGGAATTGGGGGTGGGAAAGAAGGGGGTGGGGAAAGGTGGGGTGTGTAAAGGAGGGGGTGGGGAAAGGGAGGGGGTAGGCAAAGGAGGGCGGGTGTATGGGTGGGGGTAGGGAAAGGAGGGGGATGGGTGGGTGGGGAAAGGAGGTGTGAGGGTGGCAGGAGGAGGAAAGGGGGTGGGGAAAGGAGGGGTGGGGAAAGTTGGGGGTGGAGAAAGGAAGGGGGTGGGAAAGGTGGGGTGTGAAAAGGAGGGGTGGGGAAAGGAAGGGGGTAGGGAAAGGAGGGTGGTTGGGTTGGTGGTGGTAGGGAAAGGAGGGGGTGGCTGGGGATAGGGGAGAGGGGTGGGTTTTGGTAGGCAGAGCGGGAAAGGAATTCATGGCAAAAATGAATGGGGTTGGGAAGTGGAAGAGGCAAATTGGAATTCGGGGGCAAGGTGTAAATATTGGAGAAGGGGAAACATGAGGGGATATGGTGCAATGGGTTAGGTAGTTAGTGGGAAGGGTGGGTGTGGGATAGATCAGCAGGATGAGGAGGGGAAGTAGAGGGGAGAATGGGGAAAGGGAGGGTGAAGGTTATTAGGGTCTAGAGGTGAGGGGAGTGTAGAGATTGAAGTGGGATTGGGTTGAGTGGAATCAGGAGGAAAGTGGGAGGTCAGGGAAAAGGGTGAGTTGGAGAGGACACGGATGAGGGCAAGAGGATTACAGATTAAAGGAGCAAAAGAGAATTAGGGTAGTAATAGGATTGGAGAAATGGGGTTGCAAGGAAAAAGTCGAAATTCCGAATGGGAGAGTTTAAAAATGTTTGAAAGGTGAGAATTCAAGATTGACCGTTGGATTAGAAAGACAATACTGAAATAAGGTTAGGTTAAGGGATTGAGAGGTTTCATTGGGGAGCAGGATTTCAGGGTAGGAGTCAAAGGAGATTTCAGGTTGGTATTCAGTTCAGTTCAATTCAGTTCCATTTGGTTCAGTTCGTTTCTATACTTACCTTCTTCCCTTGCCCCCCCAACCCTTGCCCTCTTTAGGTCATTGGTCCTGGTCACCTCGATGCAGCTTGCCCCAGCAGTGATCCTTCCTGACCAAGGCCCTGGTCTCCAATGCTTCAACTCCCTGGTGACCAGACATTTATACCAGGAATTTGTCACAATGGGAAATGCATCACATGTTCATGATGACATTGCTTCAGTGTGGGTGATACCATGTGGCCCCTGGTTGAAGGGGGAACAGAGCAAAACTAGAAGAGGATCTACCACTGGCAACTCTACTGAAGATAATCAGGCTATGTTTGAAACTGAATAAAAGGCTTGCTTGCTTATTGTATCCAGCCCCAGTGATGCTCAGTTTCCCTCCACTGTAGTTTAGGTCTCTCGTGTGCCCCCTCTAATGTCTTCATGTCCTCTGACACCTTGTGACATCACAGAGCTATGCCAGTGGCATCATCAGTGTTCTGCTAGTCTGATGCTGCTGAATAGACATGGAGACATTCCAATGTATTTTAATGAATGGACACTTCTCAGACATAATTTCAAAGTAATGCCTCTACAGTCACTGTCCCATCTTCTCTCATCACATTGTTCAGGATCTGCCCTCAGGCGCAACTGGGGTAATAAGCTTGAGGATGTTTCAAACTATTCAGCCAGTGTGGATGCTCCCTAATCTTTAATAATCATGAAACACACTCTCTTCCATTGAATCCCACACTTTTGTGCCAACATTTATAGAATAAATGTGAACCACACACAGAAAATCCGAAATTCAGTTTCTGTCCTGTCCATTCCTTTTACATGTACTGACTTTTTGCCAGTTTTATATAAAACCTATTCTGAAAGCTCTCGTGCACCTGATCAGCCTCTTGGCACAAGTGCACTGGCAAAACTAGGGGAGGATTCGCTCCCATCCAGACCTGGAATCCAATTCCAAGCACCATCTTGTGGCTGCTTCATATCCGCTGAATACACCTCAATGTGGACAAGCTTCTTTTTGGGTGAAAACTGACGAATTTCCTTTTCTAGCCATGGAAATGGCTTAAGAGACGTGTGCTACTTATTTATGTTTCCAAAATCCCTTCATAGTAATATGGTGGAAAAGGTGAGCGCAGGACTCACTTCACCCCTCCTGCTTCTAAATGGAGGCCTTGGTTGGCCACTTGTCTCTAGTGCAGCCTATCTTTGTGTCTGGCAGCACAGAGCAGCTTTCCCTGGTTGCACTGTTTTTCCCTCTTTCAGGTAATACTTGTGATGTTGGGTCTCTAACCTCAGGGCCAGCTGAAGATGAGGGCCAATTTTAAAATCTTTATATTTATCAAGTGTTGTTAGGCAGAAACCTGTGCAGTTCCCTCTGGGACCACTGCAAAAAGTTTAAGTCTACAGGAGTTAGCAGTAAACCCAATTGGTAGCAGTCTGCACCACCCAGATTTACCTGGTAGCTGTGGCTGAGCAGTCAGACTTCTCTCAAGACGAGTTAGGCAGTATTTGGAGTATACAAGATAGGGCAATTTACAGAGTAGAACAAGCAGACACTGATCAGAGCTTGGGTGTAAAGATATATAATTATTTATTTAAAGACACATCTATGAAAAACACACTGGCACTAATACGGCAAACAACTTCAATCACAATTACTATAAGTATTTCAATCCCCTAACAATATTTCGACAAGTCTAGGTTCAACGGCACCACTTATTTGCAGACAGAGGTGAATGCTTTAACCTAGATGGCACTCTAATATTCATTAGACCGGGGGAGAAACGGCAGGGTATGAAACCAACTTAGTACCAACACTTTTACGAAGCAAATGCAAGGCAAACAAGGCAGGGTCTACTGTAGATCACAAAGTTTAGAGGCCAGGCCCACTCGGAGAGAGGCAAGGCTGTATGTCCCAAAAGTATCACAGTGGAAATGCACTTCAAGTCTTTGTAGCAAAATGTCACAGAAAGGTTGGACCAATTTCAGAACGAAAGTCAAGAAGGTCTGGAGGCGACCCAATGGAAAGGTAAGGATTTAAGACACCTCACGCTAACCGTCACAAGGGAAGCCAGGTGGACACAGTACCTTGTAAGTGAAGAGACAGCTCGGGCGGTGGCAGATGTTCTTGGTTGTGGATGCAAGTCGGGGCTTTGCCAGAAGATGAGATGATCCCGTCGTCGAGGAAAAGTTGAAGGTCGTTGCACCACCAGGGAAGAGACCGGCCGCGGAGTGCTCCGTCACAAGGCACCACCTTTTGGTCGCAGTACAGTGGTTAGTGGCTATCTGGTTGCCGGGGTGCTCAGCACGGGCAATTCGACCACTAGACATCCTGGAAGCGAAGAAAAAGCAAGGGACTGGTTGTTCCCACCAGTCAGGGGGAAGAAGACTCTTGTAACGCTCACCTGATTCTCACGGAGGCGCTGATCCCGGCTGGGCTGCTATCGTTTCTTCAATTGAGAAGCGTAGAGCTCGGACGACTCTCAGGACTGGGCTTCCTCTTATCGAATGTCTGACTTGCAGGGTAAGTTTTCTGCAGGTGGAAGAAAAAGGGTTAATCACCGTTTGATGGGATTCCTTCTCCCACCAATCGCCAGTTTCTCCCACAGCCTAGCTTTCTACTTGTCTCGGCGAGCTCTCACCTTAAGAGTATAAATGCTGAGCTCTCCATCCTGCGTCTGGTGCAGGGGTGCGTGGATTCCAGTTACGTCACTGGATGAGTTCAGTGTTGAGGCTCAAGTCTTTTGCGGCCTTAGTTGTGGCACTGGTGCTGGGATGCCGAAGAGCGATGCCGCCGTTACTGCACGAGCGGATGCCTGTAAGTATATTGTAGTCTTTAGGCTTTAAAAGATCGGCACCTCAATAATGTCCCTTTTCCTTTGTTTCAGGCCTCGGGATGCTGTGGGCGTAGTTTTCCGTTGCCGCTGCACGTGCCGATGCACATAAGTATAATGTTCGTTGGCCGCTTTTAATGGCACCTCTAATAATGTCCTTTTTCTAGTTCTCAGGTGCCGGGATGCTGCGGTTGATGCGGCCGCTTCTGCGCGTGCAAAAACTGGTAAGTTAAGATGAATGCGACTGCCTTCACCCGAACCCCTTTTTAATTATGTCCTTTGCCTTTCAGGTGCAGAGAAGCTGCCGAAGAGAAGGCCGCGGTTAGCTCTGTTGCAATCACGGATGGATCAGGTAAGCGGGCGCGGCTGCGAGCGAGTTGCACTTTTCTAACCTTATGTTTATTCTTTGCAGGTTTTGCCGGTGACTGGATTCCGGGATCTGGTAAGTATTGTTCTGTGTCTTGCTTCATCCACAGGTTGCTGTGCGGAAGCTGAAGATGACTCTGGACCTGGAATGCAGGAGCCGACTCGGTGAGCGTCCTGCTGCTGCTGCTGCAGAATAACGCGAAGCACGTGTTTTCCATCGGGCGTGGTTTAAATAGCAGAGAAGTGCTTCCAGTGTGTGTTCTTCCACCGGTTCCACCGAGGTAAGAAAAGAGTTCCTGAATGGAGGGAATAGTTCCTCCCAGCCCTGATGGCTGGGGACTTCAACCAGACTTGATTGTTCTGGGTAAATATGCAGCATGGTCTGCCTCAGGTAAGTCCACCCAAGAATTATTACACTGTTTATCAATATGAGCCCGGCGCCTATGGCGCCGGGACTGAAACCCTTCATGAGCCTGGCGCCAAAGGCGCCAGGACATGGTCCAAAGGGCCCCTGTAGGGGTCTGCTGGGTCCGGAGTAGTGGAAGACGGGTCTGCTTCCGAGGGCGCTGGGCCAGTCCTGGCCCCTCGGGAGTAGCGCCCATGACAGCACCCCCCCTCAAGGCCCCTCCCAAACTTGTCCTCCCCGGGGGTTTTGGTTTATCGGGAAAGGTTCGGTGAAATTTCTGGACTAGACGAGGAGCATGGACGTGGTCATAGGGTTCCCATGACATTTCCTGAGGTCCGTAGCCTTTCCAGTCGATTAGGTAGAATAGCTTCGATCTGATGATTTTAGAGTCCAAAATGTCTTTTACTTCAAATTCGGGCTCCCCATTCACTTGATTGGGCTCTGGAGGATTGGTCAATCTGGTTCCAGGTTGCATGGGTTTCAAAAGAGATACGTGAAATACAGGATGTATTCTCATATGGGTTGGCAATTCTAATTTAACGGCCACTGGATTAATTATGGCCGTAATTGGATATGGTCTCAGGTATTTGGGGTTGAAGGTGCGAGGCCCTTTAAGCGATAAATGTTTGGTGGACAGCCAGACTTGATCCCCAACCTGGTATTGAGGGGCATTGCTTCGGTGTTGATCTGCTCCTTTTTTGTACCTCTCTTTAGCTTGTTGTAGATGTGCAGTCGCTTCCTTAAAAGCTTGGGTAATAACGGTGTGCAATTGATCCACGGCGGGTGTTCCAAGATCTTGAGGTGGATCAAGGTTGGAGGTTCGAGGATGAATCCCATACAAGATGTAGAAGGGACTCTTCCCGGTACCCGAATGAACTGAATTGTTGTAAGCATATTCAGCTATCCAAAGGATGTCCTTCCATTTACTCTCCGACTGTTGTAGCATGCATCGTAAATATTGCTCGAGAGTCTGGTTTGTTCTCTCGGTTTGCCCGTCGGTCTGGGGATGATGGCTGGTCGAAAGTCTTACATCGATTTGAGCTAATCGACAACAGCTACGCCAAAAGTGGGAAATAAACTGGCTCCCCCTATCTGATATTAGTACTGACGGGAAGCCGTGTAGCCGGACAATGTTTTCAAGAAATACTTTGGCTAGGACTGATGCTGAAGGTAAGCATTTTAGCGGAATGAAGTGGGCCATTTTAGAAAACAGGTCCACAATAACAAGAATGGTGTTGTACCCGGAACAGGAGGGTAAGTCTGTGATGAAGTCCATGTAAAGTGTATGCCAGGGACACGGTGGGATGTCTAATGGTTGCAGAAGACCAGCTGGCCTCTTCTTCTGACCCTTGTTTTGAGTGCACACACCGCAGGACATCACAAATTCCTTTATGTCTTTTCTCCACGAAGGCCACCAGAAGTGTCTCTTCACCTTTTCTGTGGTTTTGGCAATGCCAGGGTGACCCTCAATTAATGAATCATGATAGCAGGAGATTACCTGTCTTTGTAAATCGGCGTGTGGTAGGAACAATCGTCCTTCGAAATAAGGCAAGTCATTGCTTACGGTGAAATCTTTTCCTTTTTGTAACCAGTTCAGTAAGTCTGGTGAGGTTACAAGTTGTATAGTTTTTTCTTCAATATCCTCAATGGATTGTGAAGAAATCAGACCCACGATCCTTTGTTCAGGAATTATTGGTACAGGTTCTGGATTGGCAACGTTATCTCCCATTCCAATTCGGGAAAGAGCATCCGCTTTGCCGTTCTTGTTGCCGGGGCGATAAGTGATCACGAAGTCAAATTCAGCAAAGAATAGAGCCCAGCGAAGCTGTCTAGACGATTGAGCCTTGGCGGTTTTCAGATACTGCAGATTTCGATGATCGGTGATCACTGTGACGGTGTGTCTGGCCCCGAGGAGATAATGCCGCCATGCCTTAAAGGCTGATTTAATCGCTAGAAGCTCTTTGTCTGTGATGGTGTAGTTGATCTCAGGCGCCGAGAACTTCCGAGACCAGAATGCCACAGGATGCAGTTGGTTAGTCTCTGGATCTCTTTGTGATAGGACTGCTCCCATTGCTAAGCTGGAGGCGTCGGTTTCAACGATGTAAGGGAGGTCCGGGCGTGGGTGTTTCAGTATTGGCGCCGAGGTGAATTTAGCCTTTAGCTCTTGGAAGGCTTGTTCTGCTTCTGCGGACCATTCAAAGTGTTTATTTTTTCTTAAGAGGGCGGTGATTGGTTGTACCACTCGTGAAAACTCTGGAATAAATCTACGGTAAAAATTGGCAAAGCCTAGCATGCTTTGAACGCCTTTCACGGAAGTAGGAGACGGCCATTTGAGGATAGCGTCTACTTTTCTCGAGTCCATGTGGACTCCTTTGGGTGTCAGAATAAATCCCAAAAATTCGACCTCAGTGACATGAAAAACACATTTTTCGAGCTTGGCAAAAAGTTTATGTTGGCAAAGTTTTTCAAGGACCGCCCTAACATGATTTTGATGGTCAGCTTCTGAAGATGAGTACACAAGAATGTCATCTATGTAGACGACAACGCAGACATCAATGAGCTCTCTGAGGACATCATTCATAAAATATTGGAAGGCGGCCGGTGCATTGCATAGTCCAAAGGGCATCACTTGGTATTCAAATTGCCCATACTTAGTGCGAAAGGCCGTCTTCCATTCATCTCCTTCTTTGACCCGTACCAAGTGATAAGCTCCCCGGAGATCAAGCTTAGTATAAATACAGGCGTTTTTTACCGGGTCAAGGAGTTCCGGGATCAGGGGTAAGGGGTACCGGTTTTTTACTGTTATCTGGTTCAGAGCACGATAATCTATACAGGTTCTGAGGTCACCTTCTTTTTTTGGTACGAAGAACAGAGCCGAGGATGCAGGGGACTTCGACGGACGGATAAAGCCATTGGCCAGGTACTGGTCTAAATACTGTCGCAGATGAAGGTTCTCAGGCTCGGTAAGGGCGTAAATCCTACTGCAAGGGGGAGTTGCACCGGGTAGCAAATCTATCTGACAATCGTATGATCTGTGGGGTGGCAAGGTGTTAGCCTGTTCCTTTTGAAAAACATCTTGGAACTCTCGATACTCTAGAGGTAATTGTGGACCGTCAGCCGTTACTGACGCTAGGCCAATGTTGGGTCGTGGATAACAAGTTGGTGTGCACTCTGGGAACTTTATCGTCTTTGCTCGCCAATCAATCTGAGGATTGTGTTTCTCCAACCAAGGAATCCCTAGAATTACTTGGAAATGAGGAGCCATGATCACGTCGAACACAATTACCTCCTGTTGCCCGTCTTGGCCTAGTATCGTCACTTCAGTAGTGGTATGGGTCACTGGTCCGGAGGCGATTTCCGGCCCATCCACCGTGGTAATGACGTCTTTAACCACCTTTGGACAAAGAGGTAAGTTCATCCTGGAAGCCAATTCGCGGTCCACATAATTTCCAACTGCTCCGCTATCAATGTATGCCTTAATTGCATGCAAACGATCCGGTTGCTCTGGGTTTACGAGGACCATTGCGTTATGAAGTGCGAGGTCAAAGAACTGGTTTTTACGCTCGGCAAGCAGACCTCTACACTTGTCGGGCGAGGTCGTTTCCCGGCTCAGGCTTTTCAGAACTCTTATCAGAAGCTCCCACTGTCTTCTTAGGTGGTTTCACCGGGCAATCTCGAAGAAAATGTCCTGAATTTCCACAATAGAGACATAGTTGCATTTGTCGTCTCCTGTCGCATTCTTTCTGGGTTAGGGGACCCTTTACAACCCCAATTTGCATAGGTTCGACGGCTTCAACTCCTTTGGTGTGACTTTGAGGTTTAGGGAACACTCGTGTTTCAAACCTGGATCGATCCGCCTTTCTGTTTTGTAGTCTGTGATCCAATTGGACCACCAAATCAATGTACTCTGAACAATCCTGAGGAGGATTCACTACCTGGGCAAGGACGTCTTTGAGTTCGCCACGCAAACCCCTGTGAAAAAGCGTGATTCTTTTGTCCTCAGGCCATCTGGTTTCCACGATTAGCATATTGAATGATGCAATGTAGGCCAAAAGATCTTGATTGCCCTGTCGTAGGGAAAGGAGTTCGTTGTCCAGGGCCTGCCCCTGGGAATGCCTTGCAAAAAGTCTTATCATATTTTCCTGGAAGGTCAGGAAATCACGAAGGATCGGGTCATCCTGTGTAACCAGAGGGATCGACCAATCAGCGGCACTGCCGCTAAGATACAAAAGCTCAAAGGCTACCTTAGTCTGGTCAGTCGGAAAGGCTGCATGTCTACAAAGAAAGTGCAATCGGCATTGATTTATAAACACCGCAAACCTTTTAGGGTCACCAGAGAAGCGTTCAGGCGGTGCCAATGGCACATTTCCGGGTAGGTTGATTTGAACAGGATTGGTTGAAGCCGCTGGGATATAGCTCCCTCCTGAATTAGGTAGCGGGGTTTGCCCCGCTTGTGTCTGTAATAACTGTCTGGCGAGATCATCAGTTCGTTCTTTTGATATTATCAATTCCCTCCTAAGGGCATTCGTTTCCTGGCGGGCAGCATGAACTTCAGCTCTTAATTCCCCTAATAACTGGGCCAGTTGGTCTGTGTTGGAAGTTTCCATAGCGCCTGGGTAGGAGGTTATTGGTGGGCTTCGCGTTCTGTAACACTCACCTGATTCCCACTCAGGCGCTGATCCCGGCTGGGCTGCTATCGTTTCTTCAATTGAGAAGCGTAGAGCTCGGACGACTCACAGGACTGGGCTTCCTCTTATCGAATGTCTGACTTGCAGGGTAAGTTTTCTGCAGGTGGAAGAAAAAGGGTTAATCACCGTTTGATGGGATTCCTTCTCCCACCAATCGCCAGTTTCTCCCACAGCCTAGCTTTCTACTTGTCTCGGCGAGCTCTCACCTTAGGCGTATAAATGCTGAGCTCTCCATCCTGCGTCTGGTGCAGGGGTGCATGGATTCCAGTTACATCACTGGATGAGTTCAGTGTTGAGGCTCAAGTCTTTTGCGGCCTTAGTTGTGGCACTGGTGCTGGGATGCTGAAGAGCGATGCCGCCGTTACTGCACGAGCGGATGCCTGTAAGTATACTGTAGTCTTTAGGCTTTAAAAGATGGGCACCTCAATAATGTCCCTTTTCCTTTGTTTCAGGCCTCGGGATGCTGTGGGCGTAGTTTTCCGTTGCCGCTGCACGTGCCGATGCACGTAAGTATAATGTTCGTTGGCCTCTAATAATGTCCTTTTTCTAGTTTTCAGGTGCCGGGATGCTGCGGGCTTTATATCCCTTGCCACTGCACGTGCCGATGCACGTAAGTATAATGATCGTTGGCCGCTTTTAATGGCACCTCTAATAATGTCCTTTTTCTAGTTTTCAGGTGCCGGGATGCTGCGGTTGATGCGGCCGCTTCTGCGCGTGCAAAAACTGGTAAGTTAAGATGAATGCGACTGCCTTCACCCGAACCCCTTTTTAATTATGTCCTTTGCCTTTCAGGTGCAGAGAAGCTGCCGAAGAGAAGGCAGCGGTTAGCTCCGTTGCAATCACGGATGGAGCAGGTAAACGGGCGCGGCTGCGAGCGAGTTGCACTTTTCTAACCTTATGTTTATTCTTTGCAGGTTTTGCCGGTGACTGGATTCCGGGATCTGGTAAGTATTGTTCTGTGTCTTTCTTCATCCACAGGTTGCTGCGCGGAAGCTGAAGATGACTCTGGACCTGGAATGCAGGAGCCTACTCGGTGAGCATCCTGCTGCTGCTGCAGAATAACGCGAAGCATGTGCTTTCCATCGGGCGTGGTTTAAATAGCAGAGAAGTGCTTCCAGTGTGTGTTCTTCCACCGGTTCCACCGAGGTAAGAAAAGAGTTCCTGAATGGAGGGAATAGTTCCTCCCAGCCCTGATGGCTGGGGACTTCAACCAGACTGGATTGTTCTGGGTAAATATGCAGCATGGTCTGCCTCAGGTAAGTCCACCCAAGCATTATTACACTGTTTATCAATATGAGCCCGGCGCCTATGGCGCCGGGACTGAAACCCTTCATGAGCCTGGCGCCAAAGGTGCCAGGACACGGTCCAAAGGACCCCTGTAGGGGTCTGCTGGGTCCGGAGTAGTGGAAGACGGGTCTGCTTCCGAGGGCGCTGGGCCAGTCCTGGCCCCTCTGGAGTAGCGCCCATGACAACTCTCCAGCAGGGAGATCTCCTCTGTCGTTGGGAAGTGGTGAGTCGGTTCAGCAGGGCTCCACCGGAGGTGTCGTCGTTGCAGGTCCGCTCAGCTTTATCCTCGTCGGATTCTTAGGTCCTGTGGTGACTTCTGAAGATCCAGTCCCAAAAGCCCTGCTTTTATGCAGAAAACCCCCATTCATTCAGCCTAGCTGTCAATCAAAACACGCTAAGTGATGAGCGGGCGGCTCACCACTTGGGCCAATCACACCAGAGTGCGACTTGAGTTGGCAAGGCAACTCAGTCCAGGGTGCCTAAACCCCCTCCCACACCCCCTGTGGTACCCAGACAGAATGGCACCACTTTGGAGGGCTTCTGTGCAGAAGCCCGCCAAAAGTGGAACAAAGGGCTCAACCTTTGGTTCGGAGTTACAGAGGCGAACACATACGCCATTTTAAAAACCGAGTTCTGGCAGAAAATACCAACCGGTGGATTTATTTAAGACAAATAAACCGGCGGTATGTTAAAGACTAACGTGACAAAATATTAGCCTCCAACAACGGGAAGAATCCCATAGGAATATATTCGCGGTCGAAAATAAAAAGCAGTATCCACTGCCACCAGCCAAAACTCGACGAGGGGGGACGGGACAGTGCCCCCTCGAACAACAGACCCAGGTGTAATCGAATTACCCCTACCAGTACGTCCACAATAGGATGGTTTGTACTAGTTCTGTTAGTAAATTTAGGTCTAGTAAAGCCAATGGTGACTTTACATGCCCTGGGAGACAGTAGTCAGTCCCAGGGTATGGAGTCTATGGTGGGGATCCTCTAGGACACCCCAGTGTTACGGCACGGAGGGTGCGGTGTAACACACATAGCAAAACACATCAGGCCCTATGGAGTAAAAGACCCCATAGCCCATCGAACACATTGACATTCAAAGGAATTAACCACATTCATGTCCAAGAGTGGGAGGAAAAGAGTCTCACTCTTGGCAGGCTGAAAAAAACAAACTCCAGAAATCCAGCAAAGCTGATGGGGGACTCACTAGGTTAGGAAATTCAGCCTAAACAGAGAATTCTCCCTAACACTCGCCCCCCCGGACTAAGGGAAAGGAGGATTTAATCCACTCCTGGATGAATCTCATACCTCTAGTCGATGACATACATCCTAGAGAGTCCATCAGCATTTTGGTGGTGACACCCTGACCTGTGTTCCATGGGTTCAAAGGTTTTCCTTTGTAAGCTATATGACCTACAGACCTTCCTAGGAATGTCAGTCTTTTTAAATTTATAGGGGATCTAGTTGACCAGTCCCTCAGAAGTTGATACAACTACTGAACCTATGATAGGCTTTTTCAAGGAGTCCTTATAAAGAAACTCCTTAGATCTAGAGGGGCCTCCAGAGGTCTTCCCTACCTCTCTGTTGAGAGAAGGTTGGGTTTTAGGCCTCTTGGTTGGAGGGGACGGGGATAAGCCAGGTACAGGCTCCTCCTTCCTCTGAGATCTTACCTTACCTACTTTAGGAGTTTCACCCCCAATACTAGGAATGGGGTGGGCAGCTTCAGTGGAAGGTCCCACAGTCTGAAGGTTTTTGGCCTTAGACTTTTCTTTTCTGGTTTTCCACCAGCACTGAGAATTACCAGTTCTCTTAGGCCTAGTTAGGGGTCCAGTTGGTCTATCCACCTCTTCCTCAGAAGCAGGGGGAGTCACAGACTCTAAAACTGGGGGAACAATGATGGAGCTTGGTTGGGGCTCCCATTTCCCTAACATTTTTACCTGAAATTTGCCTGGGTCAGAGGTCAACTTACCCACACCAGGACTTGTAGTGGGGGTCTCAGTAGAGGTTCCCACAGGCATAGAGTGGTTCCTTAAAGTGGCCTCTCTGGCCAATTTGGTTTGGTTCTGTTTCTCCATACTGGGAGGCCTGGGGATACTGGATACTACTCCTAGAGTTCTTAGATCATTCCCGAACAGGACTCTCCCAGGCACCTCAGTCTGAACACTGACAGGAATCAACACTGTCATGTCATTACACTGAATGAGGGCTGGTAGAATTGGAACCATTTGGACAGGGCCTCCAGACATCTTAGTGGGACCTTTGGGTGCCTTAGCAACATCCTCAGGCCTGAAAAAGCTTTCATCCACTACTGTTCTGCTGGCCCCAGAGTCTCGCCTGGCAGGAGTATCCTGACCATTGACAAGAACACTGTCCATATAATAAACTTTAGAGTTTTCTGGCATGGAGTTGTACACACTCTTATTCTGATCACTAACCAGACCCATGGACTCTACTGTTACACTTGCTTGAAGACCCAAGGGTTCTTCAGCAAAGACTTCAAAGTGAGCACTAGCCATTTGGACCTCCTCCTAAGGAGTGAAGGCTAAGGAGACTGTGCTGATCCCAGTAGGTTTACCCTTACATTTTGGATCTCCTTTGATATGGTCAGTTGCCCCACAGAGATAGCATGTTCAAAAATGCTCTCTGGAATGGTGGCTTGTTCTGACCTCCTTCTGGTTTGTGACCAGAAGGGACACTAGTCTGCTGGGACTTCCCGGGTGGCTTACCCTGGTTATGTTGTTGTTTGTGGCCCTCTTTGGTATGGTAGGTATTAGAATTCTCTGGATTCACTTTGGGTGGCTGCTTCCCCTCATCCTTTTTCTGAGTGGCCCCTGAATCCTTGTGAGTAGCCCTGTTGGCAACCCACAAGTCAGCAGCCTTAGCTAGCTTCCTGGAATCCAATTCCCTTGAATCAGCCAAGTGCTGTCTGAGCTCAGGAGAGCAGGCATCATAAATTGACTCCAACATAAAAAGATTTCTCATTCCCTCATAAGTGTTCACCTTGTAACTCTTAATCCATCCCTCTAAGTTCCTCAACCCTTCACTCACCCAGGTAGCCCAAGGGGTACCATCATGCTTTTTGAGGGTTCTAAACCTCTTAAGGTACTGGGAAGGGGTCTTCCCAAATCTAGCTATCAAAGCTAGTTTCACACTTTCATAATCCTTCGTATCCACCTCCCCAACTCCATTACCACATCAGTTGCAACAGGGCGGAGCCTAGAGAACAACCAGGGAAGTAACTCATTCCCTGTGATGTCCTGGAGCCCATGATTATACTCAAACATTTTCAATCAATCCAACACATCCAATCTAGGTTCATACATACCCACTAATTCCTTAGGCATCCGGGGTCTTTTGGGACTGGAACTTCTAGAGGAACCAGAGGAGAGAGAAGCATTTTCAACAGACAACATTTTCATTTCTAACTCATGATTAAGCTCTATTTCTCTGAGTCTTAACTCAGCTTGCTTCTGCTCAGCCTGGGCATTCATTCTTCTGAACTCTAGCTCTTGGTTTCTTTCAGATTGAGCTAAAAAATGTTTGTACTCTAATTCGAGCTTCATTTTTTCAAGTTCAAAATAAGCAGGATTACATGTGGGACCTGGTATGGGCCCAGTAGGTACAGTAGGTAAGGCAGACAGAGGCTCAGAGTGGCTAACTTCATTGGGTTCACTTTCCTCTTCTGACTCATTATCAATACTTTGATTCAGATCAATACCATCACTGTTTTCTACATTTGCTGGGGAAGTTGGTTCCTCTGAACCAGTACCCAGACTTTGGTTTTCCAGCAATCTCGCAATCAGTTCTACTTTCTTGCCTCTTACAGAAAGATTTTCTTGTCTACAGAGAGCTCTCAAACTCTCAGTATTTTCACCTGACAAGGACTCTTGACTGTAAACTTCTATAGTAGACATGTTTTTTGAAAGTTGCTTTTTAGTGCTAAGCTTTGTGGTTAGTTATCCTAAAGTGTTGAAAAGCACTCTAAGCTGTATACTCGATACAAAATCCCGCCGCTGTACACCAGTGTTAGGCAGAAACCTGTGCAGTTCCCTCTGCGACAATTGCAAAAAGTTTAAGTCTACAGGAGTTAGCAGTAAACCCAATTGGTAGCAGTCTGCACCACCCAGATTTACCTGGTAGCTGTGGCTGAGCAGTCAGACTTCTCTCAAGACGAGTTAGGCAGTATTTGGAGTATACAAGATAGGGCAATTTAAACAGTAGAACAAGCAGACACTGATCAGAGCTTGGGTGTAGAGATATATAATTATTTATTTAAAGACACTTCTATGAAAAACACACTGGCACTAATACGGCAAACAACTTCAATCACAATTACTATAAGTATTTCAATCCCCTAACAATATTTCGACAAGTCTAGGTTCAACGGCACCACTTATTTGCAGACAGAGGTGAATGCTTTAACCTAGATGGCACTCTAATATTCGATAGACCGGGAGAGAAAAGGCAGGGTATGAAACCAACTCAGTACCAACACTTTTACGAAGCAAATGCAAGGCAAGCAAGGCAGGGTCTACTGTAGATCACAAAGTTCAGAGGCCAGGCCCACTCGGAGAGAGGCAAGGCTGTACGTCCCAAAAGTATCACAGTGGAAATACACTTCAAGTCTTTGTAGCAAAATGTCACAGAAAGGTTGGACCAGTTTCAGAACGAAAGTTAAGAAGGTCTGGAGGCGACTCAATGGAAAGGTAAGGATTTAAGACACCTCACGCTAACCGTCACAAGGGAAGCCAGGCGGACACAGTACCTTGTAAGTGAAGAGACAGCTCCGGCGGTGGCAGTTGTTCCTGGTGGTGGATGCAAGTCGGGGCTTTGCCAGAAGATGAGATGATCCTGTCATCGAGGAAAAGTTGAAGATCGTTGCACCACCAGGGTAGAGACTGGCCGCGGAGTGCTCCACCTTTTGGTCGCAGTACAGTGGTTAGTGGCTATCCGGTTGCCGGGGTGCTCAGCACGGGCAATTCGACCACTAGACATCCTGGAAGCGAAGAAAAAGCAAGGCACTGGTTGTTCCCACCAGTCAGGGGAAGAAGACTCTCCAGCAGGGAGATCTCCTCTGTCATTGGGAAGTGGTGAGTCGGTTCAGCAGGGCTCCACCAGAGGTGTCGTCGTTGCAGGTCGGCTCAGCTTTACCCTCATCGGATTCTTAGGTCTTGTGGCGACTTCTGAAGATCCAGTCTCAAAAGCCCTGCTTTTATGCAGAAAACCCCCATTCATTCAGCCTAGCTGTCAATCAAAACATGCTAAGTGGTGAGTGGGCCGGCTCACCACTTGGGCCAATAACACCAGAGTGCGACTTGAGTTGGCAAGGCAACTCAGTCCAGGGTGCCTAAACCCCCTCCCACACCCCCTGTGGTACCCAGACAGAATGGCACCACTTTGGAGGGCTTCTGTGCAGAAGCCCGCCAAAAGTGGAACAAAGGGCTCAAACTTTGGTTCGGAGTTACAGAGGCGAACACATACGCCATTTTAAAAACAGAGTTCTGGCAGAAAATACCAACCGGTGGATTTATTTAAGACAAATAAACCGGCGGTATGTTAGAGACTAACGTGAAAAAGTATTAGCCTACAACAACGGGAAGAATCCCATAGGAATATATTCGCGGTCGAATATAAAAAGTAGTATCCACTGCCACCAGCCAAAACTCGACGAGGGGGGACGGGACAGTGCCCCCTCGAACAACAGACCCAGGGGTAATCGAATTACCCCTACCAGTACGTCCACAATAGGATGGTTTGTACTAGTTCTGTTAGTAAATTTAGGTCTAGTAAAGCCAATGGTGACTTTACATGCCCTGGGAGACAGTAGTCAGTCCCAGGGTATGGAGTCTATGGTGGGGATCCTCTAGGACACCCCAGTGTTACGGCACGGAGGGTGCGGTGTAACACACATAGCAAAACACATGAGGCCCTATGGAGTAAAAGACCCCGTAGCCCATCAAACACATTGACATTCAAAGGAATTAACGACATTCATGCCCAAGAGTGGTAGGAAAAGAGTCTCACTCTTGGCAGGATGAAAAAAACAAACTCCAGAAATCCAGCAATGCTGCTGGGGGACTCACTAGGTTAGGAAATACAGCCTAAACAGAAAATTCTCCCTAACAAGTGTATAGAGGGCATCCTAACAGTCAAAGGGTAATTGGGAACTTTGAAATATTTAAAAATGAAATGACAATTTGCAGAACGAGATCGTTGAACAGATGACCCAAAGCAAAGGAAAAATTAAATGAAAGGATGAAAAGCAGGCATAAAGAAATTTATAGAAGGATTATTGACAAATGATTGAGAAAGGGCAAACCCATTAAAACCAAACTATTGAACTCAGTTCTCAAATAAAGGGAAAGCAACACATGAAAGATACGTTTTTAAAATCCTTTGGAGAGAAGAATGCTACGCGACAGCCAGGGAACAGAGGCTAAAGCCTGATTGTGGGATGGTTAAAACAATGGATACATAGTCTAAATATGGATTTTCTACGATTTTTCTCCATCTCCAGATATTATTGAGCCTGATACATGTTCTCTGTATGTGCAAGTGCTTTGAAAGTATTGCATGTTAGTTTAAACTGAAATGCAGAAGGAAGATGTAGCAAGCAGATTAAAATGGAGGTGATGTTTGGAATTCTTCATATCCACCAGCAAGGATCGGGTTTAGAGTGTGAATGGACACAGAACCTTTAATAGTGCATCAACCTGCTAAGAAAGTCCGAATCTAATGAAATTATTGATGAGAAATTTGATATTTTTGAAGCAAAATGTATTCCTTATGCCTCCTGGACCAGCATCAAGCACCGTCCCCCAATATTCCAGGACCGGAGTTAGATTAGTAATTTAACCGAGTTTTATAATATGTTGCAAGTGGTTTTCGGCACTATATTAACAAATATACTCTTTAAGATGTGATGGCATCATGAAAGAAGACATAAACAGATTCAAAGTTCAAACTAAAATAGCTTATTAACTTAAATGCCATGATGGTAGAAGGCCTAACTTGCCATATGCTAAGGTGGGTTTTCCCTACCTAAAGAAACTAAGGAAAGTCTGAGTCAGTAAGTTCAACTTAAAAGTCTGTCTTTGTCCAAAACCTCTGCTTTCCCTCACAACTAAAGCTAAACAATGTGTGGGGATTTCAACAACAAATCAAGTAGTGTTTCAAAGTAAAATTCTGAGCTTCTTCCAGCTCTCGGTTTGCTTTCCCGCTCCTCTTCCCCAAGTTCAAGACAGTTCAACAAAGTCTTTGGGTTCCCTTCCCAAAGAGGAAAATACTGTTGCAACAGGGCCTCAAGGTTCCCATCACCAAGGCCACAACAAAATTCACAAGGTCTTAGGTTTCCCTTCCCGAAAACGTCAGCTTCTCCAGCTTGGCAACTCACACTTAGTCTTAGTCTCTTAATATTCAAAACCAGTTCCAGGTCAACTTTACACTCCTTCTGATTCCTTGCCGGTTTACACAGATTGCTTTCTGTAGGGTATTTTGTGTAGATTTGGGACCTAGCTGTATTTTCATACCACCAAGAATCAAAGTAATTTAGCAACAATCACTCCTTGCATTCAGATTGGGTTTGGTATTATAGTGATATCGTGGCTATGCATTATTTCAGTACACAGATACATTGAGGGGTCGATTCATGGAGCAAACGTGCGCCGAAAATCCCAGCGCAAGCAGGCGCAAGGTGGCGCAAGCGTGAGAAACCCAGCACACGCGCACGCGTGTGATTCAAGGAAAACGCTGCGCGTGTTTCCCGCTGTTCGTGCGCCAAATCCTTTCATGGCGCACGCGGGCACACACTCCACCAAACGGCGTGAGCTATGCGCACAGCAAAAGCGCACATAGCGCGGTGCACACAACCAAAGTGGGCGGAACAGTGGGCGTAACACGCGGAATGGGGAATAACGCGTGAAAAAGAAGGCGTAACTGGGGAAGTACTGCAGGGAACTACACGGAACGCCCACACGCATGCGAACAACCCGTATTCATGGATTCGAATACGGGAAACCCGTGCACGGCAAAAGACGCACACAGGCGTCAACGCGTCCGCCACACGAAGGCAGGCAGAAGCGTCCCCGCGCACAGTATAAAAGTGCGCGCAAACAACAAACACGTGTATACAGCTACGATGAATACCCCATTTGTCACAGCACTGATCGTGGGACAACGCAGGAGGAGAAGAATAGCCAGGGCACGCATTTTCGCACCACGGACAAGCCTTTTTGGGATGCCTGACGACCAGGTCTACGGCAGGTATAGGTTTCCACCCCATATCATCCTAGACCTGGTCAGGGAGTGGGAAGATGACCTTACATCCCCCACCCTTTGCTCCCAAGCATTGAGCCCCTTGGAGAAGGTGCTCAATGTCCTGCATTTCTTGGCCACTGGGTCATTTCAGCAGACTACTGCCATAGTGGGGGGGTCTCACAGGCCACGCAGTCACGCTGCCTACACCAGGTACTGGCAATCATGACAGCGCGCCCCTCAGTCCGCAGGCACATATACATGCCCAGAGCACCCGCAGAAAGGCAGGCCGTTGTCCTGGATTTTTACAGGGTGGCACACTTCCCCAAAGTGCTCGGTGCCATAGATTGCACCCATGTGGCCCTACGTCCACCTAGGGCCACTGAGCACATCTACCGAAACCGCAAGCACTGGCATTCCACAAATGTACAGGTGGTATGCGATGCAAAGGGAATCATCACCTCTGTCTATGCAAACTACACTGGCTCCACCCATGACAGTTTCATATACAGAATGTCCGCCCTGAGCCGGGCCCTGGAAGCTGGGTAGCATGGCGACACATGGCTCCTAGGTGAGTACAAATGCCCTTGCACATGCATGCATGTCACACACACACACACAAATACACAAACCCCAATAATCACAACCATTTACACCTCCCCAGGGGACAGTGCCTACCCTCTGAGCAACCACATGATGACGCCAATCCGGAACCCCACCACACCACCCCAGGTAAGAAACAATGCCGCCCATATTGCAACCAGGGCCATAGTGGAGCACACATTCGGAGTGCTCAAGTCACGTTTCCGCTCCCTTGACCGCTCTGGCGGGCAGCTACTCTATGCACCCCCAGAGTAGTGTGCAGGATCATTGTGGCAGCATGTGTCCTGCACAATGTTGCAACACGGCAGGGCGTACCGGTGGACATGGTGGCCCCCACATCCCCAACCACAGGCACAGGCGCTGCCCATGGGAGGGGACAGGGCACGTGGCGAGGAAGCCTGGACCCAGCTTGTGGCCGCATTTTCACCTAAACTCCCACCCCTGCGGAGTGCACACAGGCCTGGCACATACCAGGTGACAATCGATGTTGACAAAGAGACAGTCAACTGTCACAACCTTACCACCCTGAGATTGTTGCCATGGAAGTGCCACATTGTCTGCATCCCTAGCTACTTAAACACAAGCTATCCTGTGTGACCAAAAGGCACACATATGACATATGACATGACATGATATGGCATTTGTAACGTGCCTATACACCAGTGTTTCAAGGTGCAACGAGGCAGGGAGGGGGGAACAAGGGAAGACAGACAACGATCCTACTAGGCCACGTGTCATTTAGATTGCGCAAGTGCAGGGGTAGGGGGAAGGGAAAAGTGCAAGGGGAAGGGGAGGGGAGGAGTGCAGTACAGGGTAAGTAGAATAAAAAACAAATAAATAGGCCAGCTGGTGGCAACTGCAAAGGTAAGTGCAGACAAGTGCTGGGACGGGGGCGCTGTAGGGATAGAGAGACAGTCCCGCAGTGCAGGGGTTGCCAGGGAGGCAGTGCAAGTGGAGAGTGTCTGGGCCAGGGACCGAGGTTGGTGAGAGTGGCCCAGTTGCAGATTCAGTGCAGTTTCAGTGAAGAATTTAGCAATTTAGCAAGGGAGAGGGAGAGAGAAAGCAGAAGCAAAGAGGAAGGTTTTGAGGTGCTTCCAGAACTGGAGATGGTTCTCCTCAAGTTCCAGGGAGGCAGGAGGCAGGAAGGCTGTTCCAGAGGGAGGCCCCTGCCGCGGAGAGAGATCTACCCCCACCTCGTTGCTTCGAGAAGCGGCTGACCCTGACATGCAAGGTGTGAATCACACACACCTGCAAAACAGGCCATGACCATCACTGTTATGTCACTCAAACCCTCCCAAACCACAACATGACATGGCAAGCAATAGCCAACACAGTACCAATAAGGTACACATTGCCATGTTAAAAATGTACATTGGCATCATACAATGATGCCTGACATGGAATCAGATGAAATGACTGACCAACAACCTCCCACCCAAAATAAGTAATTCCCAAATGCATTACAAAAGTTGTAGCCGTAACATGAATGCTTGTCTACATGCACATTGTGCATTGCAAAATCAACACTGCAGCTTCTGTGTGCTGTGTCCAACTCCTGCAACACACTGCTCAGCGCACAGCACAGTGAACAGCTATTGTGTGTGATGCACACCCTGAGCATCACATCTAAGCGACAAACCACATCAAAAAGCAAATTAGGCATGTACAGGATCCATAATTGGTCACAGAACATGTGCTGCAGGGACACAGTGGGCACCAGAAGGCAAACAGAGTGTACACGTGGATATACAAGGGTGGTTGTACAAGTAGTGCATCATAGTGCAAGTGTGTGGGTCAGTAAGGACATGCACTCAACATATGCACGTGCAATCAAGTGACCATCAGTGTCCTCTACACATCACATGTGAACATTCACCATGTGTACACCCCAGCATGTCAAACCACAAATATCCCTTCACACCTGAAGGGTAAACACAACACATGAACAGGCATTGATCAGCAGAACACATCATGTACATAGGATACCACCATTACAATGTCAGGGTTCCCATCACACTGCAGGGCAAGGCAACTATCAACAACAAAACACCCCCCCTCCCTCACAAATCACCATGACCCACTGAACAACTGCACCTGGGTCATGGAGCCTTCAAACCTCAATTTCACCTGGCCAGAGGATCACCCTTCCCCTTCGTCACCATCTCCCACCTTGTGTGTAAAAAGGTGCCTGCACCCTCAGAGTCCACCTTCATTTGCAAAAACACAAAATCCAAGGCAGAAAAATATCCCTTCACACCTGAAAGGTAAACACAACACATGAACAGGCATTGATCAGCAGAACACATCATGTACATAGGATACCACAATTATAATGTCAGGGTTCCCATCACACTGCAGGGCAAGGCAACTATCAACAACAAAACACCCCCCCTCCCTCACAAATCACCATGACCCACTGAACAACTGCACCTGGGTCATGGAGCCTTCAACCCTCAATTTCCCCTGGCCACAGGATCACCCTTCCCCTTCGTCACCATCTCCCACCTTGTGTGTAAAAAGGTGCCTGCACCCTCAGAGTCCACCTTCATTTGCAAAAACACAAAATCCAAGGCAGAAAAACGAACCAGAACAGCCTCCAGTAGATGACTTGAAGTAGCAGTACCTCACAAAGGCCAAGTGCTACCACAATGATGTAACAACCAAGGTAGCACAGTAAAACAATGTCACAACAGGATATGAACCATGTGTGGTACATAACATAGAATGATGCGCCACGAACGGATGTGTACTGTCACAGCTCCCGTGTACAGGCGCAGGAGTGGCACAAACCAACCACCCCCACCGTGGCCCGGGTGCCTGCAAGGTCAAACTCACACAGGCCTTTGAGACCCTGGTGGGGAAGGAGGGTCAGGGATATGCAGTCGGGACAGGCGTTGGCACACTGGATAACTGGAATGAGTGGCAGGAGAGGGGAGGAGGAATGACACATGAAAGTAGGGAATGCACGGAAATGTACTACCTGCATGAACACATACCCAATCCGAACAAACTTGGACATCATTGTCAGGGCCTTCCGGAGTTCAGGCTTAGGAGTGGCACGAACCAACCACCCCCTCTAGGGTTTCGGTGCCTGAAAGCTTGGGGCTTACACAGGCATCCGCAACCCCAGCGGGGAAAGAGGGTTAGGGAACGTGGTTGGATAGGTACGGGAAGCAGGTACACCGGGTAGAGGGTACAGGGTTTAGAATTGGATAGGACTCCGGGTGATTAGGGGGAAAAAAAACATATCAAATTGAATTACACATTCATCCATGCATTAGTGCACCCCCCAGCAAGCCTATGCAGAGCAGTTTGAAAGAAAAACAACAAGACACTTAGCTCTGGTTTTGAGTGCTGGCCTCCTGCCTGCGCACTCTCAGGTCCGGATACAGGAGCACTTCAATGCTGCAAAGAGAGCCACAGTTAATAATCTGTGCGTGCCCATAACACAAAAACACACCACCAAATATGCCCCATAGCAACAAACTACTCTACAAACAGACAATCCGGTGTGGATGCTTCGTACCCATATGTAACATTACCCCTGTGATGGGTCATACACAGTCAATGCAGTAAGTCAGCCGCCGGTGGGTGCGTGGAAAATGGAACACCAATGTGTCACAATTCACACAACATGCAATGTTCCCTGGGTAAGCAGACAGACCCATATAGCAAGGCATGACTTCAGAACAAGTCGTGTTCCACCATGACCGAAACAAAGTAGACAGTGCATGTTTCAAAATGTACATGGAAATGAAATGCACTGCACCCGAGTATGTCCCTTGCTGTATGTCCCTGTGAGCTGCTCCTTTCCATGTCTCGGAAGGCTACATGGGTGATACAAGTGCCTCAATGGACCTTGGTGGACCGGAGGGTATGTGCCACTGCCCCTGCAGGTGCCCCAGACAACCTTACAATCAACAGCCATCAGTCCACCAACACATCTGAGCTGTATTGTGTGCTTCAACACCAATATTCGTCCAAGCTCACCTTCAGTGCTGCTACTAAGCCTGCATGTGCAACTGGCCTGGTGGAAGCTTTGCTGTGTTGTGGCCCCCCTGTGCTGCTCACCTTGCCTGGAGTTCCTTGGAACACGTCAGCAGTTCTAGGATGTATGTCTGCAATCCCTGTGCCTCTGCTTGCGCACACATGTGCATGTGGGCACCATCAAACGTTTCCAGAATCCAGACGTCCAATGGGCCATGTCTGCTGGCAAAGGTGGTCTGGAGGCTCATCCCCCTGCAGAAAGGGCATGAAACACATGATTAATGCTTTAAAGTCATCTGTGTGTGTCTCTTCAGGCATCTCATTACTGGACCATGTCAGAGACGTACATCAGAAATCACACCATCAGTCCGTCTTTCACATCCAGGTGTGGAACACACCATCTACGGCATGAATTGCAACAAGCACGTGTACAGTAAAGATAAGAAACATACTACACAATGCATAGCAATGAATGTACACATTAATCATGAAACACCCCATCTAGCAAAAGCAGAACAGTGGTCAATAACACCGCCATCATCCCCACTAGGGGTGTTAACACAAGTTACACAGCACCAGACATGCCACAGATATGACAGTCCAAAGCCCTTGTATAATAGGCTGTCACACCGAACCATCCTTGCAAGCCCATGGATAAGGGAGGCAGGAGTGGCATATGTGAGTCAAGGACCCCAAGCAGCAAACACATACACAAGACAAGCCTGAAGGGCCCAGCTGGAACAGACAGTGGATGCTTTCAAAAGCCACAAAGCACCGCACCATCACATGAAAGCACAATAGACAAGCAATTTTAAACTATATTAACTAATTAAACTAACTATGAAAAATCTACATTACCTGATTAAACAAACTATCAAACAGAAACTTAACTAACTAAACTAAAATAAAAATAAAAAATGGCCACATATGACCCAGGGGGGAGGGGAGGCACCCAGGAGGGGGAGGTACAGGGTGCTGCTCAACACCCACATGCGATGATGCTGAGCCAAAAAAAAAAACCTCCATGGGCTCAACCCCTGCACAGCCCGACCTATGTGGTCGTCCGAGTCTGGCTCATCCTGGAAAGGAGGACATGGCACAGTAGCCTGGCCACGCCTAGTCGCAGCTTGCCCCTCGACGGCAGCAAGTCTGCCGGACGGGTGAACCTGGTTCTGTGTGGCAATGTGACGTAGGTCTGCATGCAGAACCTCACGTGATACACGTGCTTCCTCTTGCAAGGTAGCACGTTTAACACAGAGTTCCTCCTGCAAGGCCTGGCTGGACAACCGCTGCACCTCCCAGCAAGCCTGTAGCTCAGCCGAGATGGTACGCTCAAGCTGTGCAAACCTCTCCTCTGCCCGCTGCCTCTGGGGCATCATAAGGGCACCCAGAGTGGATTTGAGGGAAGCATACTCCTCCCTCAGGGCATCCATGTGCGCCTCTGCGTGAGCAGCAATTGCTTTACACAGAGACGACATTTCAGCCTGGCGTGCCCTGTCTCAGGCCGCCATGCCCAGCCTGAGCGAGCGGGCCGTGGACCGTGCCACCTGCTGCTGGAGAACCACCTGCCTAGCAGGGGGGAGCACAGATCGGGCCACACGCTCCATGCTCTCAGCGATGTTCTCCATTGCTACCCCCTGCCGTTCTGAATTGGCAGTCATGTATTGCTCCCACTCAGTATACTGCGGTTGTGCGCGGCGACCGCGTTGCTGGGCTTGACCCCTGCGGGACCCAAGGACTGGGTGTCCTCGCTGTGTTGGCACCGCCCGCGGCTGCACGACTACATGCCCCCGTCGACGTGATGTCCCAGGCACATCAGTGACTGGTGTGGAGGGTGACCCTGCGTCCCGATCCACCATGGGCGGAGGAACCAAGACTGTCTGATCCCTCATTGCAGGTGTCGCAGACAGAGGAGTGTCCACATCAGAATCACTCACCCCTGACACATGGACTTGATGCTCATCCAACTCGACATGGACGTCAGAGTCGTCATCAGGGCTGGACTCATAGGCAGCCAGAGACAAGATGGACTGTAGCACTTGGGGGTTTTCGTGGCCTACCACCCCACAACCCCCACTTGTGCCGGGTTGATCCTCCGCCTCCATTGCGTCATCACCTGAAAAATAGAGAGAAAAAAGGTCACTACACATGTCAGAAGCACACAACACACACACACACCGACAACAAACACATCAGGCAGACATGTGACACACAACATAGAACCTGGCATGCATGCTGGGTCAACTTTGAATTGCTTCTGTGATCAGACCTGTTGAAAGGTGGCAGTTTGCAATGAAGAGGGTCTATGCAGTGCAGAAAATGTGTATGTCACTCACTACCTACATGTACAAGGACTCCATGGTGTGTGTCAGGAAATGTGAAGGCAGTGCAAGGTCAAATTCAGGCATCACGTGCACTGTGCATTCAATGGGTAGCATATCTACAAGCAAAGCACCCCTCCACCCAAGTACAAAAGCAGGGATGCCTAGCATGGTATCAAAAGGCTGACCATAGACCTGTGTATTGAAAGGCAGTGTTGACTGGCATCAACAGCTTAATGTGATTCAAGTGACAACACTGCAAATGATGATGGGACATGATGAAAACTCGATAGGCCGCCCACCTGTGAAGAAGACACTACAACAGTCGGACAGAGTCATTGGCCGTTAAACAGACTGAGGCCTGTGACCCACACAGATTGTCAGACCCAAAACATGTGTGCAACGCAGTACTGAGCCACAGTTGACATGGGAAGGCTGATGAGATGCCATGCAATGTATCTCACCCAGGAGTTGTATTACAGTGATCATCCAGTCAAGGACACATAGGGGCATGCGTGCAATGCACATGGAGCATGAATGGGCACTCATGTCCCTGCAGGACATCTGACCTATGCACAGTACAAGTGAGATACCCTGCATCACGTACTAAGGCTGTACCACACAGCATATGTCTGGCAGATTGTACGCTGGAAGTTAGCATGTACACAGGACGCATGAACAGGAAAGTACACAATGGCAAGATTGAAGCAGACAAGTGCAAAGGTGGAACTGGGGTGCAGAGTGGCTGAGGAGGGGCAAGGGAGCATACCTACATGGAGTACCCGCATGCAGGCAGAGGACACATGCACATCAGTCATGCAATGACATTGTGCCTGGGCTGAGAGGAAGGTCACCCCACGCCACATGCAGAAGGGCCAGTGAGCTGGAACATGGACCGGAGGGGTATACTTGTAACCAGCATGTGAGTAGGGTGCAATAGTGGTGATGCGGACAGTCCCCGTCTGCTCCACATGTCCAGCATCCAGCAGAGCAGACATGCATCACGGAAGCATTGCATTACTTACACATCAGAACCATGTACACGTCACATGTAGTGGCAATCATGCACAACACATCCCATAAGTAAAACGCACACGTCCTCAACAAACATGCATCAACACTCACTGGACTAGGCATCAAAGTCCAGCATCTCTCCTACTCCTTCGACCAATTCAGGTGGTATGAACTCCGCAACGAGTGACTCATGCGGAATGAGCTCTTCCATCCCCTGGTGCAGGCCCACCGCCAGTCACCAGAGTCAAGTTGTAATTTGAGGCCCGCTTAGCCTTAGCACTGCGTTTGAGGTCATTCCAACGCTTTTTGCACTCTTGCGCTGTGCGCACCTCATGGCCGAATGAACTGACATGTTCCGCAACATGCTTCCAGTGGGTGTCACGGTGGGCAGCCGTAGTCTGACTATTGGCACCCACTACCATGTCACGGCTGTGGCCCCGCACGTAGTCCACGAGGAAGTCCAGTTCCTCGACGTGCAGAAGGTCGTGGCTGTGTGTGGGGTCCCAGCCTGTGCTGCAGGTGCAACTTTCCTCCTCTTGGACTGTGGCGCAGAACCTGGCTGGCTAATGCCGCCCTGACCAGTATGGCCAGTGGGTTCGGTGGACTGAGCCAAGGGAGTGGCAGGTGGAGGGACGACCAAAGGCCTGACTTGTGTCAGTGGCATCTGGGTGCCCTCTAATGGACCCTGCGCAGCAACATCTGCTGTGGCAGGGTCATTGACCGCAACGGTCCTGGTTTGCAGACTCACAAGCGGGGTGTTGTTGGATGCATCTGCCCCTGCACTTGCCAACACCCGGCTGTTCGGGGCAGCAGATGACATAACTGCCCCAGGGACACGTGTCTTGGTCAGAGCAGCCCTGCGTGCCCCTATGGTTTCCCTACTGGCCTGTTGGAAATCTACCAAGGGCTCCTCAAGTGCCAACGCAGCCTGCGCTGGCAGACCCTGAGCCTGGGTGGCGGTGTCCACAGCTGCACCTGCAGCTACCACTACCCTTGGGCCCGTGGCAGTCGATGGAACGGACTGCCGGGTCACACAGGCGCCAGTGCCAGATGCAGAAGCTGCATCCCCGGAACCACAGGGGGTGGTGGCCTGACTGCACCAACACATGGCACAACATTGTGCTCAAGTGGCGCACCCCTGCCTCTTCCCCCTCTGTGGCTGCCCTGGACACCCTGGAGTCCCCCTACTCCCTGGTCACCACGGCCACGTCCCCGACCACGCCCGCCACGAGGAGTACGCCAAGCTGAGGCGCCCCTCAACTTTGGTGTCCTCCCAACCATGGCACAGATGTAGTAGTGCCGGCACAGATGAAGTAGTGCCAATGGCAGGTGTACACCACAATTGACCTGGGCAATTGGGGAGAAGGGGGTGGGAAGCAAGATGTTAACAGCCCCCCTGCACCTGTAAGACTGTATGTGACCCCGGTGATGTAGTGACTAGTCACACAATGTTCAGGCACCCCAAAACTGCAGTAAAACCGTGCACGCAACCCTGCAGCCTACCTGCGTGGAATCAACCTCCCGCAGTACGCGGTGGCACCCAGTAACACGAATAACGCGCAGGCTACTATGACCTCGAAAATGGGTGCGATACACAGGGGCACCCGCAGTGGGAAAAATACCATGTGTGACTCACCGTCTGACTAGCGCGATGCAGAAAAACACGCGTAGCCAATACCCCCGCCAAAAGAAGAGATACGTCCTTGATAGCTGTGAAGTTGTGATGGCGCGCAAAACAACAGGAAGCAGCAACACACGTCGGTCTCCACGAAAGGCACATACAGCGAACTGCTGCCCCCGCTCACCTTTAACCCATGCTGAGGGAAATGCCCGCGCGCGTCACGTCACTTACGCGCATGGGCCCTTTCCTCGGATTACACGCATTCCCACGCGGACGTGCAGTTTTTCACGCGTGCTGAAACACCCGTGCACGCCCGCGCGCGTCACATCACAGAGGCACTTAAGCTTGAAGGGCCTTTGGTCCAATGAAATCGCTTATGCGTGCAGACGTGCTTACGCGCTAAGGGCCTTTCCTCGAATTACTCGCTGACGTGCAATTTTTTCACGTGCCAAATCACTCCGTATCAAGCTGGCCACGCGAAAACACACGGAAGACCACGCTCCTGCCCAAAAGGCCGAATCACTGCTCCCCAGAGCCCTGAGCACGCTCCCACCTGCCATCTGCTGCTGCCTGACTGCCTGCTGCCCTCGTGCCCTGCCATTTGGTGCCTGCACATCAGCCATCTGCAGGGGTCAAGTTGCTGTGTCCACCCCTGCTGGAACAGAAGACTCCCGACTGGGATACCATCACTCCACAGCCCAGCCCCAGGACCCAGTTGCCCACCCACGCCTGCCTCGGGGGTCACCATGTTGGGGCAAACACCATCTGAGACCACTGGCGACCCCCAGCCAGAGGGGCAGAGGGCCACCAGCTTCAGTCAGAAGGAAGTTGGTGTCCTGGTGGAGCTTGTCCTGGGGCATTTTGATGCCCTCTTCAGATCATCACGCGCCAACAAGGAAGGACGGGACAGTATCTGGGACGACTTTGGGGTTTCCATCAATGCGGAGGGGGTGGCAACCCGCAACATCAAGCAAGTCAAGAAGCGCTGGGAGGACTTGAGGTCCAGGACCCTCATAAAGGCCCGGCGACTCGTGGAGGGGGGCCGGGGCAGCATGAGTACCATCCAGCTGAGGGTCCTGGAACGCGTACGCCCAGCACTCCATGCCCAGATCCTTGAGAGGCAGACCCGTTTGGTGTCGAGCGGTAAGTGGCCAAGCATTGCTGTGTGAGACAGGGCATGTTGCAGTGTGCTGGTTGTCTGATACTTGCCTGTATGTGTGACATAGGCCATGTACGCGTGTGTGTGTGCAGGGACATCATGGTCATGCATGTGAGACCAGTAATGTGTGAAGCACACGGTTGGTGTATGTGTTTAAATGCAACATGGGGAGCCCTATGCGGAATGGACACATGAGAGCATGCCAGTCTCTGTTCCTGGACATGGGTGGGGGTGAGGGATGGGTGCTGATGCCATGTAGTTGTATGGTGTCCATGTCTGTGTGTCTGACCTGCGTGTCTGTGACTTGTGAATGCCATGGATGCAATGCACATGTCTGTGACAATGTTCAGAATCACTGATGCAGCCTAGTTATCCTTGCATCCACTGTGTCTGGGGTGTACGAGTCCAGATGGATGAAAGTATGGTGAAGTGTGTGCATGTGATAGACATGACTCATGATGCATGTGAGTTCAAAAACAACATTGCATGTTTCAAGAGTCCCTTGGACATGTTTGCTAATGTCCATAGCATGTACCATGCCTGTTACTGCATGTGTTTTGCCTGCACTGACCCATGTGTTGTGGGGGGACATGATGGAAGTGATCTTTGACAGTGCCACTCATCTGCTATTGCTTCCTGTCTAGGGGACCATTGTACAGTACCCTGATGCTTGTGTTCTATGTCTCCCTCTACACAGTGCAAAGTGAAGAAGAGGGCGGAGATGGCGCTGTGGAGAAAAGCAGCGGGGAAGCCCCCACGGCTGCAGCGGAAGGGGTGGGTGAGCCCCCACAGGGGCTTGCAACGGCGGAAGACGGGGTGGAGCCATCCAGGTTGGTGGTTTCCACAGAGGAGGAGGAGGCCGCTACTGAGCCGCACATGGGACCTGGTGGGGGCATCCCTGCTGGTGCAAGTGGTGCAGTCCAGGGGCAGGGGCAGGAGGCAGCACAGGTCGCCGTGGAGGGGCCTGTGCATGTCACTGTCCCTGACACTGTGACTGCACCACCATGCGCCAGCAGGGATGCCCCATCCCAGGCCCGTCCGCAGGTAGGGGGGATGTCCATGTCATCTGACTCCCCTCCACCTGCGGACGAGGGGACCCCTGGCCGTTTGGAGAAGGTCCTGATTGGTGTTGCGTTGCGCACAGGTGTCATTCGTGATGACGTGCATGCTTCCCGGGGGGAGCAGGCACGTCATCACGAAGAGCACCGTGCCAACGTGGCCCAGTTGGGAGCGGCCGTGGTCGGGGGTTTCGTACATGTGTCAGCCACTCTGGCGACCCTCTCCTCCTCTGTGGAGGCTATGCGCCAGTCGTTCTCCATGCCGTCTTCCAGGCCAGATGCCACCAGGGCCCCCTGTGGACCTGCCCCGACCAACGCAGCCAACTCGGTGGGAATCCCATCCCTGCCACAGTCGGGAGGCGGAGGTCCAGCAGGGGTGGACACACCAGCAACTGGACCCCAGCAGATGGAGGATGTGACGGCATCATCGGGCAGGGAACGTGCATGACAGCGTCGGTAGATTCCATCAGCCTGGATGCCGTCGTGCTGGCACAGGCAGTTGCGTTGGAGGCAGCGGCAGGCTCGACGTGGGAGGCATCATGGCTCGGGGCCATCAACATCAGGGGGGCAGGCATCGGCCGGAGGGCAGGAGAGCCCTGGAATGGGAGTGTCTTCCATGTGGCAGCGGTTGGGCCAGCAGATAGGTGCGCAGCGGCAGCGGGCAGAGGAGGAACGGCTCACAATGGTCAGGGCGGAGAACTCCATGCAGAGGGCGCTGAGGCGGGCTGAGTGCCTCGAGGGTATTCGCAGGGAGTTGGAGCTGGACACTGCATTATCCCTGCGAGACCTCGGGGCCAGGGAACATGCCCGCCTCCAAGCCATTGAACAGGAGTTCGATGATGCCCTGGCCCATGACAACACCCAGTGAGCCGTCGGACTAGCCCGCTGCCCTTGTAAATAGTTATGTAGTTAGGTTTCCTTTGCTTTTTTATTTATTTTGGACCTTTTGGACAATGGACCACATTTTTGTATATAGTTTTTTTATTAGGTAGTATTTTTAGATAGGTTTCATTTCTTCAGTTGGGATCAGGGACCCTGGATTGTTTATCTGTATAAAGTTGACTGTTGGATTATAGTTTTTTCTTTGGATTTACCCATGGAGCAATGGTTTTCGGTTTTGTTTTTCCCTTGGATTTACTTTTTTGAACTGTGACTTTGGACACTTTTCCTTTGGATTAGGATTGTGTTTTTTCATTATTTTACGGACATGCTGCTTTTGGTTTTTAATTCCCATTGTCGTTTGTTTATTTTTAATTCCATTTATGTTGCTTTTAATACATTTTTTTCATCAAACTTCAATGTGTAGTATCATCTCATTGGTTTCATGCATATCCTGATATGGGTTTTGACATTCACTTACACCCATTGTGTGTATGTGAGGGACATGTGAGGGACATGTGTTCATTTACATACTTGTCATTGGGGTTGTATCATGTAATTGGCATTTCTAAGTGGGTGGATGCAATACTTCGGTGGGTGTTTGGCATGTGGAGGCTGCCCATGAGGGCCAGGGATCTAGATTGTGATGACGTGTTGGCTGGGGGACATGTGTCAGGGCCTGCGGGCAGGTGCCCCGCACTGCTGGGGGGTGGGGGTGCAGGGGGACATGAGTGGGACATGAGTGGGGGCCTGCTGGCAGGTGCCCCGCACTGCTGGGGCGTGGGGGTGCAGGAGGACATGAGTGGGACATGAGTGGGGGCCTGCTGGCAGGTGCCCCGCACTGCTGGGGCGTGGGGGTGCAGGAGGACATGAGTGGGACATGAGGGGGGGCCTGCTGGGATGTGCCCCGCACTACTGGGGGGTGGGTTGCAGGGGGACATGAGTGGGACATGAGTGGGGGTCTGCTGGCAGGTGCCCCGCACTGCTGGGGGGTGGGGATGCAGGGGGACATGAGTGGGACATGAGTGGGGGCCTGCTGGCAGGTGCCCCGCACTGCTGGGGGCTGGGGGTGCAGGGGGACATGAGTGGGACATGAGTGGGGGCCTGCTGGCAGGTGCCCCGCACTGCTGGGGGGTGGGGCTGCAGGGGGACATGAGTGGGACATGAGTGGGGGCCTGCTGGCAGGTGTCCCGCAATGCTGGGGGGTCGGGGTGCAAGGGGACATGAGTTGGTGATCAGTAGTGCAAGGAGACGTGCCTTTTCTGGGGGGCATGCCCCTGTTGGGTGGGCTGCCTGCGGGACATGACCAGGGATGCAGGGTAGTCCCCTGTGGTGTGGGCTGCCTGCAGGGGCCGTGGAGGGTGTACAGGGAACACACACTGCCAAATCACGTGTAGGACTCCCCGGCACCCCCGAAATACACGTACCCTGCTGAAATCGCACGTGAAACTTCCCGCGCACCCCAGTAATACATGTACCCCACTCGCACAGGTCCAATCGCATGTGAAACTTCCCGCGCACCCCAGTAATACACGTACCCCGCTCGCACAGGGCCAATCGCGTGTGAAACTTCCCGCGCACCCCAGTAATACACGTACCCTGCGGAAATCGCATGTGAAACTTCCCGCGCACCCCAGTGATGCACGTACCCTGCTCGCACAGGGCCAATCGCGTGTGAAACTTCCCGCGCACCCCAGTAATACACGTACCCTGCTGAAATCGCGTGTGGAACTTCCCGCGCACCCCAGTAATACACGTATCCCGCTCGCACAGGGCCAATCGCGTGTGAAACTTCCCGCACACCCCAGTAATACACGTACCCTGCTGAAATCACGTGTGAAACTTCCCACGCACCCCAGTGATACACGTACCCCGCTCGCACAGGGCCAATCGCGTGTGACACTTCCCGCGCACCCCAGTAATACATGTACCCTGCAGAAATCGCATGTGAAACTTCCTGCGCACCCCAGTGATGCACGTACCCCGCTCGCACAGGGCCAATCGCGTGTGAAACTTCCCGCGCACCCCAGTAATACACATAGCCTGCTGAAATTGCGTGTGGAACTTCCCGCGCACCCCAGTAATACACGTACCCCGCTCGCACAGGGCCAATCGCGTGTGAAACTTCCCGCGCACCCCAGTAATACACGTACCCTGCTGAAATCGTGTGTGAAACTTCCTGCGCAACCCAGTGATACACGTACCCCGCTCGCACAGGGCCAATCACGTGTGAAACTTCCAGCGCACCCCAGTAATACACGTAGCCTGCTGAAATCGCGTGTGGAACTTCCCGCGCACCCCAGTAATACACGTACCCCACTCGCACAGGGCCAATCGCGTGTGAAACTTCCCGCGCACCCCAGTAATACACGTACCCTGCTGAAATCGTGTGTGAAACTTCCCGCGCAACCCAGTGATACACGTACCCCGCTCGCACAGGGCCAATCACGTGTGAAACTTCCCGCGCACCCCAGTAATACACATACCCTGCTGAAATTGCATGTGAATCTTCCCGCGCACCCCAGTGATACACGTACCCCACTCGCACAGGGCCAATCGCGTGTGAAAGTTCCCGCGCACCCCAGTAATACACGTACCCTGCTGAAATCGCGTGTGGAACTTCCCGCGCACCCCAGTAATACACGTACCCCGCTCGCACAGGGCCAATCGCGTGTGAAACTTCCCGCGCACCCCAGTAATACACGTACCCTGCGGAAATCGCATGTGAAACTTCCTGCGCACCCCAGTGATGCACGTACCCCGCTCGCACAGGGCCAATCGCGTGTGAAACTTCCCGCGCACCCCAGTAATACACGTACCCTGCTGAAATCGCGTGTGGAACTTCCCGCGCACCCCAATAATACACGTACCCCGCTCGCACAGGGCCAATCGCGTGTGAAACTTCCCGCACACCCCAGTAATACACGTACCCTGCTGAAATCACGTGTGAAACTTCCCACGCACCCCAGTGATACACGTACCCTGCTCGCACAGGGGCAATCGCGTGTGACACTTCCCGCGCACCCCAGTAATACACGTACCCTGCAGAAATCGCATGTGAAACTTCCTGCGCACCCCAGTAATACACGTACCCTGCTGAAATAGCGTGTGAAACTTCCCGCGCACCCCAGTAATACACGTACCCCGCTCGCACAGGGCCAGTCCCGTGTGAAACTTCCCGCGATCCCCAGTGATACACGTTCCCCGCTTGCCGTGCTGGTACAGGGTTAGCGCAGCCCTTTGCGCTGGATTGGGGATTTTGATGGCTTTTCCCTGCGCGAGGGGCGTTCTTGGGGTCGTAACTGGCGCTGCTGCAGGGTCGCTGCGCCACTGTGCTCCACGGCTGGTTTTGGTAGCTGGTATCCATGAATACGCTGTGCGCGTAAATGGATTTTAGCGCACACGGCTGGCGCAGGGATTCGCACGCGCTCACTGTGCGCCAGCCGCGTGCGCCACTTGTGCGCTAAATTCTATGAATTACCCCCTTAGTTCGTATGCATTTCGTTGTGGTATAGTGATGAGCATAATTTCTTTGTTTTATTTGTGGCCCCAACATACAAAACCCCTTTCTTTTGTTTAGACTGTTCTTGTGATCTCTAGAGGCCTCAGGCTTCTACATTATTCAAGAACACCACATTTTCATATGGAATGCCACTGATGGCTGTTATCACTGATTTATCTACACCAGTGAGCTATGCTTCCATAAAGTATTCACAATAACATGTGGTATAATCACTAATTTATTTACATTAGTGAAACTATTTCCAGAGGCCTCTTTCTCTGCTGACTCATGTACGTCCAACAGACTATCAGATTGTGTTCCACTCAGAAGTCACACACACATACACTGAGTGCAACCACGCACACAGCTATTTATAATTACTCATAACATAACTTTTTCCACATGGGATGCTTGACATATATTACCTAATAACCTCCCCTTTTATCAGGTTATATGGGCTAACTGTACCAGAGAAAAACAGAAGCAAATAGAAGCCTTTACACGGATTGTGATTTACATCAGTTTCATTTCAAAAATCATACATTACCAGTTTAGTGAGGCAGTCTTTTCTAGAATGAACATAAGAGAAGAAATTGCAAAATACATGGCATTTCATTGGATTCTTTGCAACAATAAAAAGAACAGTGCATCAGTTGACTTGCATTTCTGAGTAGCAACATTAGAATGCAGCTATCGCTACGCGGCCTGACTGAAATAGCTTTCATTCACACACCGCATTCTCGCTTTGTGTAAGATAATTACCAGCAAAATTGTAGCAGATCAGCACGCAAACTCTCTGGACAGGTCGCTTTCTTTAAATGGCTCGGGGCTTCCCTTTGAAGCACTCGGCGAGGACATGCAGTTCCAATCTGCACTCTTTGGTCCTCAAACCGGTGCCAATTGACTGGAATCTCCAGCCTGTGAAGGTCAGCAGTACACTGGAGCGACGCTCCTCAATCAGGCAGCCCCACAGCAACTTCCCTCAGGCTTCGCACCCAAGCTGTGTAAAAATGTCCACTCCTTTCTCTCTCCCCGAGATTCTTCAGGAAACCTCCATTACAGCCCCTACTACATCCCCTAAATTGACGTGTCACCAATCAAAATACACAAATATCTAACCTCCTCTTTCAACAATGGCTTGGCTTGTACGGTTTAGAAACTGTAGCTACTCATTTCCTGGCATGCAGATTTCGCATCCAGCTAACACAGTGAACAGAGAAAAAAATGAATCCAAGTGCACGTTTAAAATGACTTTCAGAGCCTGTCTTTTCTACCTCATTTTGCACTGGAGAACACATTATGATGTTATTTGATTAGAATCATGTTAGTACTGTTAATTATATTACTTCATTAATCCTCTAATGTGTCTCCTGCAACAGAGGCATTTCAGGTGAGAAAATAAAAGGATGTGTTTTTGACTGAGTAGCCTGTCTTCATTTACATATCCATATGTTACACCGGCAACACATGGCTTGCTGTACCGCATTATAGCAATACATTGATCCCATGCAGTGGTGCTGCACTCCAAAAACACACTACATATTGATCCCATGTAGTGGCGCTGCACTCCAAAAACACGCTAAATAATCCTACATATCCCCTCCTTTTTCTGAGAATTTTGGCCATGGTCCAAGCCACAATTGGAAGAAATCCAACTTGCCCCCTTTCTTCTTTTAACATGTAGCAATCCAACAAAATCAATACTCATATGTGAAAAAATGAAACTGAAAAGTCACTGTTCAATCATCATAATATCAAAATTCATCTTTGAGTCCATCAGTTCTTATAAAATAATTTACATTTCTCTTCCCAATGGAAGTGTCCATAGTCCAGTGTTTTAATTTTATACTTGAAGTTAATCACAAAACAATAAAATAAAAAAAATAGTTAAAATAAATAATTAACATAACATATTAAAATAATTAATTAAATAATAAATACGTGGAACTCCATACTCCGGGACACTTGTCTGCCTCTGATATGTCCCGACTGGCGATGTCACATCATTTGGTTCATTCGGATGCTCTTCCATCTTGGCACTCTTGGATCCTTTTTCCATAAAAGTCATCTTTTCTTTGGCATTCCGGTTATTTTGTCTTCACCTGCACCCGGAAGCAGGCATCATTTGATCTTCCAGGGGACTCCAAGACTCCATCGTCTCCTGTGTCCTCTGGTCCCGTGTCCTCCAAGTACAAATATGTTAATATTCTAAATCAAATAGAAAAGAAACAAATTAAGTATATAGTACAATACTAACTTCACCCTTTTGCCATAAATAAAACGTGCTTAGCAAAAAATTTTGCTCATTTTCTCTCGCCTTCTGAAATTAAGCACAGGTTAAAGACAGAACAAACATACATAAAACAACATTCAATATATAATACAATTTCATTTTGCACACCAACTTCATAAATTTCAGCTTCCACTTTTTTTAATATATATATATTTACATATATTACAGTGTTTATGTGCCATTATTATAATCAACCATCTTTATTTAACTTCTCTGCCACTACTATTGACTAGACCCATTTACTCTACTTTTTTTATGTTCAAAGGACTTTATCTGTTTCTACATGCTCAAGTTGTTTAATCTCATGTCTGGGGTGACATGGTTTAATTTGATTCATGTGGACAAACGGTTCTGTTGCTGTTTCACCTTCAGTCTTCAAAATGTTATAGACCACAGGAGAGACCGTATCTATAATTCAAAATGGTCCCTGCCAGGCTGCTAGAAATTTGGAATTTTTGTTTACCTTTTCCAAAATGAAATTTATACACCTGATCACCCACACAATATACCTTTCCTGACGTCTTTTTTTATCATAATATGACTTTGCACTGTCAGCAGCTCTTTCTAAATTTTTCTGTACAAAAGCAAATGCATGTTGTAAATGCTTCCTCAGTTCATCAATGTATTCATGAACTGTGGATGCGCTCACAAGTGTTTGCTCATGTGTCCTGTATAGCAGGTGTTGTGGTAACACCATTTTCCTACCTGTTAAAACTTCATGAGGGCTAATACCTGTTGCTTTGGCAGGAGTTGATCTAATTGCCATCAGAACCAAAGGTAAGCGTAAATCCCAGATGGAACCTGCTTCTGCCACGAATTTCTTTAAAATGTCCACAACAGACCTATTGCTGCGTTCAATTCCACCTGAAGAAGCTGCCCGATATGCGATATGTAGCTTTCTCTCCACACCCAGTATTTGCCATACCTTACTCATTAGAGCACTTGTAAAATTACTTCCTCTGTCTGATTCTATTCTTTGTGGCAACCCAAACCTTGAAAACACATGGTTCACCAGCAATGTGGCTGCTGTTTGCGCACTACAATCTGGTGCAGGAATACACTCAATCCACTTCGACATTAAACACACCACACTTAAAATATAATGGTTCCCCCTCTCGACCTCTTTACAGGCCCTACATAGTCTGTTTGCAAATCTGACCATGGAAACGTTAGGCCTCTTTTCATTAATGGAGCTCTATGCATTGCTGAAGCAGGTTTAAATTGGGCACATACTAGACATTCTCTAGTATATAATTCTACATCTTGGGACATATGTGGCCAATAAGCATAATCTTTTAGTATTTCCATTGTTTTCTGTGAGCCTCTGTGGCCTGCAGTTATAGCATCATGCGCATGGTGTAGCATTAACCCTCTGAATGAAAGGGGTACCACCCACTGTATTTGTCCTGTTATGGACTCTCTAATCATGAGTCCATCTTGTAGTCTTATTCGTTCTTTATTCTTTAATAGCACCCTCAACTCTTCGTTTCCCATACAATCATTTTCTGTTAAAGGGTTTTGTTCAGGATCTATCAAATGATTATAATAGATTCCCAAAATTCGATCATTCTTTTGTGCCTCAATCAGATCTTGGTCTGGTGTATCATAACTCCACTGTACCACTGGTTGATCTGTCTCCTTTGGTGCTTTAGAACGTGTTACTGCATCAATTTGTATTTCACCCAGTAAATGTTCAATAGGTAGCAATTCTCCCATCACAGCCCCAATTTTAGCCAGGTGATCTGCCTTATCCTTTCCCTCCTTATCCTCTCCTGGAGTTTTCAAATGCCCACAAATTTTCCTCTAGTATATTGTTAAATCATTTTCTGACACCAACTTGTCTATGGCTTGTATCATTTTTCCATGTTTAAGTGGCTTTTTATTGTATGTAATCATGCCTCTCGCTTTCCAGCCAGGTAAATATTCCACAAAGCTATTTCGTGCATAATCAGAATCAGTCACCAGGACAATTTCACTGAATTTATTATAAACTGCAGTAGCAATTGCTTTATAAATGGCTGCCAATCCCGCTACCTGACTGCTCCTAGCACCAATTCTCATCCCAATACTCGGGACACCTTCACACTTCAACCAGACATTCCCTATTCCTGACACTAATTGTTTATCACTGTCATTTTCAACGTGAAAGGCACAACCATCAACATATACAGTTGGCAAGTCTATGCATGTTTTTTCATCAAAAGCTTTGTGTGGTGATTGTTCAAATTCCTGCCAATTAGGTTCCACTTCTATTTCATTTGATACTGGTTCAGCTGCACAGTCATGTAAATCTGCTAAACCTTGAGCAATTGGGCTTTTTTTATTTTGGCCATATCTCACTTCTACAGGAAAGCCCTGTAATGCTGGCGTCCATGAAGTGATTCTGGACAGCGCTAAATTACCTGACCTAATTCTTTTACTCTCTAAAAATTGCAAAGGTTGATGATTTGTCTCAATAATCACCTATTCTCCGTGAACAATTGGCCGGAAATGTTGGAGCGCCCACACAGTGGTTAATAGGTCCTTTTCACATTCATTGGGCCTCATTACGACCCTGGCGTTAAGGGTTTAACGGCGCCGTAAAAGGTGTTGGCGCCGTTAAACCCTTAAAGCCTCATTACGAGTTCCCTTTGCGGGACCCGACCTTAACGCCTGCTTTTAGCAGGCGTTAAAGTAGGGTGCCGCAAAGGGACCTTGGTTCTAAGTACAGTGCCGCAATTTGCGGCACCGTACTTAGCGCCTTCCCCATTCCCATTGAGCCCTATGGGGCAAAAATGGGAATGGGGAAGGGCCCATGGTGAATGGGGAATTACCGCCCGCCAACCTTGGAATGGGGCGGTAATTCCGCCATTCACCATGGCGGAACCCCGGCATGGACCATGGTGCTAATAGCACCATGGTTTAGCGCCGGGGTCGTAATGAGGCCCATTGAATTTAATTTCAACTTGGGAAAATGCCTTACTTGCATATGCAATGGTTTTGTGATTCAAATCATGTTTTTATGATAACACTGCTGACATACAATGTTCAGAGAAACCTATTTCTATAAAGAAATCCCTGTCCTTTATGGGATATGCTAAACGTGCCTTTACAAGACATTCCTTTAATTTAGCCACTGCCTCAGACTGCTCTTTTTCCCATTTCCAGGGTGTATTCAGTTTAAGCAGTTTAGTCAATGGTTGAGTGATTTCAGCATCATTTTCAATGAACTTTCTGTTATAGCCTGTCATTCCTAATAAACTTTTTACCCCTTTCACATTTTTAGGATCTTTTAGTTTCTGTATGGCCTCTATACTTGTAAAGATACTTTGGCGCCTGCTTTCTGCAATTGGCCAAGAACAAGTCTTATTTCATCAAAATGGCTTTTCAAGCTGTCATTTTTTATCAGGACATCATCCACATAAACTATGGTTCCTCTTTCTGCTGCATCAGGCATAGCCTTCCTCAAAAATATGCTAAATTCACTCCCACTATTGACGTACCCGAATGGAGTTCTAACTCACGCGTATTGAGTCTTATCAAATGAAAAGGAAAATAAATTCTGTATCTCCTGTGCCAATGGCACACACCAATATCCAGAGGTGAGATCTAATGTGGTGAACATTTTTGAACCATGTACCTGAGCTAATCCCTGATCAATGAATGGCAGTGGCCATCTGGATACTGGCACTCTTTTATTTAACTCTCTAAAATCGGCACACAGTAGCCATTGACCGTTTGGTTTTAACACACCTAAAATAGGTGTATTGGATGTGCTATGAATGGGCCTGATGATTCCCCGCGACTCAAAATTTTTAATAATCTCTGCCAATGATTCTAAACCTGCCAGCGGTAGTCTATACTGGCGTACAAATACTAGGCTTCTGCTACACCCTTCCGGAAGTGTGGCCACATGTAAATTAGTTAGCCCGCAATCATAAGCATCTTTTGCAAATACATCTTTAAACTCCATAAATATCTTCCTCAATTAATTTCTATCCTCCTCGTTGTCACATGCACCCGCTAACAAAATCTGCTCCTCTACCATTTTGGGGAATTCTGGAAAATGTTCTGGCATGGGAATCTCGGTGCTTTCCTCTAATTGTGGGGCTGTGTCTCTTTGTAAAGCTGCCACATTTAAATGTTTTGGCATATCAGCCTCCACTTCAATGGGCTGATTTTCTATTTCATTTTCATTTAAGTTAAATGTTATGCAGTCCTCTTGATGACAGCACACTGTCTTGCTTGAATCATAAGGGTACACAGAATGAATTTTAAATATCCCTTTGGGTTGAGAGTCCAGGTATTCTGGCAATTAACCCTTAGCATCTACATACTTTTCAGGGATATTTCCAATCACCATGTTGTTTAGATCAGCTGCGTAATGTGATTTTTGTATGACCATTCCTAATGGGAAATTTTCCTCTAAATGAATATTCTGACAACCTTTATTATTCACCATCATTTTTACAGACCCTTCACCGACATCTACGAATGGAATGTATTCATAATCCAGGCCCTGCTGTTTTATGGATTCATTCAGACACACAAATACATCAGAATCTTTCATCTGCTGTCCATTTCTGCATTTCAGTGTTATTGCAAACTGCTTTGTGAATACAGGGACAAAAGTATCTTTCCTCATTTGTAATTCAATTGCATAAGGGACCAGCTGTGCGCAATGATAAGCCCTTCTTTTGTCTTCAAATTCATGTGCCCGCCCACCTATGCGTCACCATATCTTTTGATTAAGGAAATCTAGCACCATACACATTCTGTGCATGATGTCATTGCCCATGTAAAAGTAATTTTGCGTTCCACACACTATCCAAACATTATGGTATATTGTTTTTTGTCCAATGCTAATTTTCAGCATGCATCTACCTGCATTTCGGTTTTCAAAGTCTGGACCGTCCAAACCAGAGACATACTGGTTTTTAATCCTAAATTTCGGGATCTCCTCCCTTTCCATTATTTTTTGCAACAATTTCTCATTAATGAAGCTCCTTTCCTGTTCAAGCGCTAAAGTGGCTTTTATTGTTTTAGAATAGTCATTTATCCCAACATGAACCCATGGTTGTTCATCTTCCATGTGTATTTCAGCAGCGTGGTAATGTGTTTTTCTGAACCTGCTGTAGGAGCAGTATTCTGTTTGCATGTCTTCTCTTTTAAATCAAAACGTAAGGTGTGCTCATCTATGGCAGTTTGCCATTCTTTCCTTGGGTCCAAGTATATTTGTACAGGTAATTTTTTATTTTCACTCCAAATTTTGTCTTGACACATTAATATAACAGTGACGCTAGGTATGCAACTATTCTGGAGATACACCTCCACTGCATCATTTGTTTTTGCAACAGTGTGACATTCATTTATATTGCTGTTTTGTGATTTTAGTTTCGTAGGTCTCAATGGTTTTTTGATTAAGGACCACAGTACTCCATTGACCCCATCTATGAGCGGAGATAATCTTTTCAGGCAATCTGTTCCCATTAGAAATGGAATATCACAAATGGATGTGACCAATACCTCCTGTTTCATTCTGTGTTTACCTATCTTTATGTCAACCTCAGTGGCGCCTATAATAGGCACCTCCTCCCCGTTAAAATTATGCACTGGACCTTGATTCTCCTTTACTGTGATCTGATTCTGCAGGGATTTCCCTTCATTGATACTCTTTACTAATTCTTTAGACATAATTGTGGCCTGTGCGCCAGTGTCAATCATTGCAAATGTATGGCATTTTTCTTCCACAATGATGGGAGCATAATACCTGTCTTCAATTCCTCTAACACACATAGGAAATGCAAATTCTTACTGATTTCAGGGCTCACCTTTCTCAGGCCTTTTTCACTTTTTGCTAAGCACATTGGTAAATGGAAAGACATTTTTCCCTCCTTTTTGCTCATTCCTGTGTGAGAGACTTTATTCATTTCCCCGTGTTCAGAGGTTTTTTGGAGTGTGGCCACTGTTCGCCCATCCATCCAGGTATCAGCAGAGGTCACACTACAACCCTTCAACTGAACATGTGTAACAACATCACTTGGCAATTTGTCATTGTCTAATTCTGTGCATTTGTGATTATTCAGTATGGTACCAGCCCTTTTAACCTCTTCAAACATATGTGCTTCAAAGAATTCTTCAGGTGATTGACCTGTACCCTCCTTTTGAGCATTTCTTTTTCCTGCCTGGGTTTGCTCATTGTTTGGATTGCCCAGGGAAGGAGCTATAGCATCGCCACTTACTCCCGGTTCACTGGTATTCCCCATGCATGAGTCATTTTTCTTAAACCTGTCTCTTTGTTCTTTTGGATTTTCAGGTTTTCCTATTTCATTTGTACATATCGCCAATGTTTGATTTAGTTCTAGGTTAAACCGTACCTCTCTTTTAGAAGTATTTGCATTTTCTGCTACATGTTCATGTACTGGTATTTTCACTTTTAAATCATTAGGCATCTCAGAGTCATTATGCAAAATTACATCAGAGCAAACTGTCTTTTCGGCGCTGCAGGTATCGTAAGTACTTAGTCACTTTTCAGAAGCCCCCCGATCATTGCTATGGCCCTCTGCCCCCTCCTTTGATGACTGTTTTTGTGTTGTGCAGAGCTTTCCTATTTGCTCAGCCAACATTTTCACTTGGGCCTCGAGGCACTGGAATCTTTCCATCTCTCTAGAATCCTCTGTGGCCTAGATCGATATTGGTTGTTTTCTCCCTGATTGGATCTATTCTGATACCTCTCAGGAGAATGATTTCTATTGGGATGGTTCCTGAACTCTTGATTCATTTGCGGACGGGAGCGGGGTGCACCCATCCTTTGGTTGTAGTCCCCTGGTGGGGAATCATTGTACTGACGTGAAGTGTAGTTCATGTTCTGTCTCATGTCTTGTCTCTCAGGTTGTGGGTACTGGCCCCTATGTTGATTCCCATTGTCAGCAAATCGATCCACATATCGGGGTCTATCCTAATTACCATATATCATGGCATTGGGATCAAATCTGCTTTGTGTCCCCAATGTCTGATAAGGACCATCATTTCTTTGATCCTGATTTTGTCTCTGGTTATTGTTCATACCTGACATATCAGGTCGATAGCCTGCCCGGGGCCTATCTCCTAAGTACCTGGGGCTGATGTAGCTCTCTCTATTACTAGGATCATGTGATTGGAACATTGGTGCAATGTGTGATGACCTTTGTTCAGGTGCCAAATTATTTTTACTTGGACTTTGAGCAGACTCAAGGGACATTTTGGCTGATCTGATTTCCATCACTGTTGCTGAGGGTTCTTTAGATTTAGGTCTAATATCTCTCATTTTATCACTTTCTCTACCTTGACAATAGAGTACCTCATATAGTTTTGTGTTTTGGTGTACAATCCATTCCAGGGACTTGTCACGGTCAAATTCACGGACCAATTGGTATATGATGTCTTTCTGCAGCCCATAGAAGTAGGCAGTTTTAAACTCATTGGCATTGGGGTCAAAAGATACATCAAAGCGAGAAAATGCTCTTTTTAAGTCTTGTAAAAACTGGCGAGGGGATGTATTAGGCCCAGCAGTGATTGTGTAAGCGACTTTCTTTGCCTCCTGCAAAGACTGGAAAGGAGAAAAATGACGCCTGATCTCTTTTTTGAACTCCGCCCATGTCATATTCTGCTGTTCATTCAATCCTCTTATAATACTGGCCGCCGGGGCATCTAAAGTTAAATGAAAATATTGCCTGTACTGTTCCTTAGGTATCTGGAGTGCTTTAAAAATGTCATGAACCGCTTCTAAGTGATCCTCAATGCAGCATTCCCCTTCTTTTTTAAATGGTTTGATCATGGCTTTAATGGATTTCATTATCTTTATGGGGCTACTTGTTGCAATGCATGGAATTGCAGTACTTGCTGACTCAACCCTTGTTCCAGGTGTATGGGATTGGTGGCGGCCCCCAATGGGAGTATCAAATCCCCCAAAGGTGCTGCAACCACGTTCAGTCACCGGCCCAGTCACTGGGGCACTAGCCCTTTGGGTAGAAATAGAATTCACCTCCACTCCATTGAATGTGGTACCCTGACGCCTCTCCTGGGACATGGGAATGCACATTTGCTGTTCTAAGTCCTTGCACTTTTTAAGGAGCCTGTTTCCTTCATTTTGCAAATAGTTGTTTTCATCACTCATTTTATTAATTACCTCCTGCATGTCGCACATTTGCATTTGGCACTCATTAAATTCTTTATTCCTCTTGTCTCTTTCTTGGAGCATTTTAACAATTTCTTGTTCCGCAGTTTGGAGGTCACTTTCTTTCTCATAATGTTCTTTCTGCATCTCTGACACAACCTCATCTTTATCTTGTCTAATGTGGTCCACCAATGCTTTTAAGTGTACCAATTCTTGTTCACTGTCCTCAAATTGTTTCTTGCTTTTGGACAATTGAACATCAAAATCTCTGCATTTTAACTGCATGTCTTTTTGGCATACATCCAATTCTGTTCTTAATATTTCCTCTTTTTTACTTGCCCCATCTAATTCAGTCCTTAACCTGTTAATTAGCTGGGTGTCATTTTCTTGCATTCGCAGGGACCTATTCAAAATAAACCAGATTTTGGCGCATAGCCGTATCAAACAGTCTTTCTCTGCATTTTTATCAGCTGCATTTAATAACCTTAGAAGGCAGACCTGAATTATGTTGCCTTTTGCAAAAATATTGTCTAGTTTTTCTTTCTGCACCTCACCCTGAATGCGGTCATGCCATTCTGAGGTACTGTTTGATGACCACGTCCCATGTGCGAATAACTTTGCCTCTAAATATTGCACTAGGTCTGAGAATGTGGTTTCCCTTTGAGACATTCTGAAATTTGTTTTTAGTGACACACTGCTATTATGAAATGGGTTCCCTTTAACGTACAGATGGCGGTGTGAGACACACTTGCCACGCCCAGTAGGTGCTCTGTGATCACTTTCCCGGCCTGCAACGCACCATAAATATGCAGGGTACTTTGTGTACATTTGGGGCCTAGCTGTATTTTCTTAACACCAAAAATCTAAGTAATTTAGCAACAATCGCTCCGTGCATTCAGATTGGGTTTGGTATTATAGTGATATCATGGCTATGCATTATTTCAGTACACAGATACATTTAGTTGGTATGCATTTCGTTGTGGTATAGTGATGAGCATAATTTCTTTGTTTTATTTGTGGCCCCAACATACAAAACCCCTTTCTTTTGTTTAGACTGTTCTTGTGATCTATAGAGGACTCAGGCTTCTACATTATTCAAGAATACCACATTTTCATATGGAATGCCACTTATGGCTGTTATCACTGATTTATCTACACCAGTGAGCTATGCTTCCATAAATTATTCACAATAACATGTGGTATAATCACTAATTTATTTACATTAGTGAAACTATTTCCAGAGGCCTCTTTCTCTGCTGACTCATGTACGTCCAACAGACTATCAGATTGTGTTCCACTCAGAAGTCACACACATATACACTGAGTGGAACCACGCACACAGCTATTTATAATTACTCATAACATAACTTTTTCCACATGGGATGCTTGACATATATTACCTAATAACCTCCCCTTTTAACAGGTGATATGGGCTAACTGTACCAGAGAAAAACAGAAGCAAATAGAAGCCTTTACACTGATTGTGATTTACATCAGTTTCATTTAAAAAATCATACATTACCAGTTTTGTGAGGCAGTCTTTTCTAGAATAAACATAGGAGAAGCAATTGCAAAATACATGGCATTTCATTAGATTCTTTGCAACAATAAAAAGAACAGTGCATCAGTTGACTTGCATTTCTGAGTAGCAACATTAGAATGCAGCTATCGCTATGCTGCCTGACTGAAATAGCTTTCATTCACACACCGCATTCTCGCTTTGTGTAAGATAATTACCAGCAAAATTGTAGCAGATCAGCACGCGAACTCTCTGGACAGGTCGCTTTCTTTAAATGGCTCGGGGATTTCCCTTTGAAGCATCCGGCGAGGACATGCAGTTCCAATCTGCACTCTTTGGTCCTCAAACCGGTGCCAATTGACTGGAATCTCCAGCCTGTGAAGGTCAGCGGTACACTGGAGCGACACTCCTCAATCAGGCAGCCCCACAGCAACTCCACTCAGGCTTCTCACCCAAGCTGTGTAAAAATTTCCACTCCTTTCTCTCTCCCCGAGATTCTTCAGGAAACCTCTGTTACAGCCCCTAAGGTGAAGTGTCACCAATCAAAATACACAATAATCTATCCTCCTCTTTCAACAATGGCTTGGTTTGTACGGTTTAGAAACTGTAGCTACTCATTTCCTGGCATGCAGATTTCGCATCCAGCTAACACAGTGAACAGAGAAAAAAATGAATCCAAGTGCACGTTTAAAATGACTTTCAGAGCCTGTCTTTTCTACCTCATTTTACACTGGAGAACACATTATGATGTTATTTGATTAGAATCATGTTAGTACTGTTAATTATATTACTTCATTAATCCTCTAATGTGTCTCCTGCAACAGAGGCATTTCAGGTGAGAAAAAAAAAATGTTGTGTTTTTGACTGAGTAGCCTGTCTTCATTTACATATCCATATGTTACACCGGCGACACATGGCTTGCTGTACCGCATTATAGCAATACATTGATCCCATGCAGTGGTGCTGCACTCCGAAAACACGCTATATATTGATCCCATGTAGTGGCACTGTACTCCCAAAACACGCTAAATAATCCTACATTTCTTCTGCTTCACTTCAGCAATCTCTTCCATACATGCAAATTAATGGTCTGTACGTTTATTTGTCTTTCACAGATAGGGTCTCCTCGGTTTAGGCCCAGTGGTCAGACCACATGGTCCACCCTTTACAGGTCACGCAACGAATAACCCTAGGCTTTCTTGCCCATACGTGATTTTTTGTAACTGCATCTGCGTTCTAGTCACATACACTTTGCTTTCTCCTCGCCAGTCTTTTGGCTTTGCCAAAATTTGTTTTCCTCCTTGCTAATCTTTTGGCTTTCCCACAATGTGTTCTGTCATACAGTTCACGGTACGGTGCTCTCTTTCCTTTACCATATTACATTCACACTCTTCATTATTGCTAATTACTTGCTTGGCCTTGTATTTCATAAAATTAGTTCTTTGCCTTTTAATGCATGTAACACACGCTTTTCTACCATTCATAGGCTTATCAAAACTTTCCTTTAGTTTGGTATTCAATAGTTCTCAATTCACGATCTGTAAGTTACAGTTCAACATATTTGTATTGTTCACTATAGCCCCTCACTTTGGGTTCACTTTAACTTGCATATTTAATTTAATTAATTCTGCAATTACATTTGCCCTGTAGTAGCCCCTAGGAGCGCCCCTTTAATGAGTGTTCCCTTTTGCTCACTCACACTCGTAGCTCCTCCAGGCGGCTACTTTCCTCTTCTTCTGCTCTGCATACATGTCTCTGTAGTATTGCAAGCCGTGCTCGCACCTTGGAATTCTCTCTGTGGGTGGCCGTAAGCCCTGCTCGTCTGTCGCGGATGTTGCTGGTAGCTTGCAGCAATAGTGTCTCTTCCATGCCCCACAGCTCCTGCTGTGGGCACCAGACCAGGGAGGCTCTAACCACTGTGACCCTGCCACGGGCCGCTCAGGACTCGACATTACAGTCTCTCCGGGGTCTTTGCCGGCGCCCTGACCTCCAGGCAGGACCCTCCTCAGCAGCATCCTCCTCGACAGGATTTCTCTCCTCGCAGGCCCGACATGCTCGGCCCAGCTTCTTTCCTGCTGATCTCCCCTTCCTGATTATCTGCTCCACCTTTTATACCCCAGCAATCATTAAAAGGTTGCAGGTGTGAGTCCTCAAGTCCAGTTGCCTGACCATAGGTGTTCTCTCTACATGTCTGACCCTCACAACAGTCTTCAGGTCTCTTTCTTCATCTCAGTACCAGAGTGGTGAAATGACATGTTAGTGTGTACCACTCCTATTCCTCTCTTCCTCGTCCCAGTACTATAGTGGTATGAATGAGGGGAAATGAAGGGAAGTGATTGGCAACACCCTATAAAGGCAGGGGGAGGGTACGGTTGGTTATCACAAGGAAAATAGACATACCATGTCTCGCCTGCGGACATCCTCTCCCCAAACCCCAAGGACCCTCCACCCAGGTGATCCTCCCTCACATCTCCACCCCCAGGGTCAGGATCCAAAAGCGATGGCCTTTCCCTGGTCACCTGAGACGAGGATCCAAGGGGAGTAGGTGTGAGGATACCCTCAGGTTTCTCACAAGGGGTAATGATTAAAAGCATTTCTATAATCCCTATGATCAACCTTTTTCTTTCCACCAAATACAGATAAAAATGGACACAAAACATTTAGCACTGAATTTGTACCATTTTTAAAAATGTTAAAAGTATAGAGATACATTTTCACATAAAACGTCTTATATCTAAAAATACATCACTTTTCAGTTTTTCAGTTGTTTTGAAAAGATAATCAAAATACATGGGGCCTCATTACAAGCATGGTGGTCCGGGAACTACGGTACCGGTAAGCATGCCGATACCGTAGTTCCCGGACCACCATACTACAGGCCGTGCTAGCGGGTGCCTGACAGTCCGCCAGCACAGCACGTCGGATGCAACGGCACAACTCTGCATGTGCCGGTGCATCCGACGTCCCCATTGCCATTCAGCCCTATGGGGCCGAATGAGGATGGGGAGTCCCATGTTACTTGCACCCACAAATGGGTAATTACCGGGTCCGCCGAGCTTGGCATGACCCGTTCTTGCCCATTCACGGGTGCCAGAAAAAATGCAACTCCGGCTGCAGTCGTGCCGTTTTTAATGGCACGGCTACCGCCAGTGTTGTACTGAGGCCCATGATGCGGCTGCAATACAACTCCTAGCCATACATCCTCCAGTCACGTCTATCGTTCATACATAAATACATATTTAAAAAGTTTATTTTCAAACAGAACACAGAACAAAAAGTCAAGGTCTAAATTCCTATTGCAATAATGTGTAAATACGTCATTTCTAGTGTAGGCTATATATACACACATATATATATATATATATATATATATATATATATATATATATATATATATATATATATATATATATATATATATATATATATATTTCAATATCTTGGATTAAGCCGCCATTTTAGGTTCTCTTGTTATATGTAAGTCACCCTGAACATCAAAATGGAGGCCGAATGACATTCTGAGTAAGATTCTGGCCGTTGTGACCTCCGTACACATGAATAATTAATATGCCTGCAAGCCACTTGTCGGGGTCGCGAACTGAGACCTTGTCCTACTGTTGACCTATGTGTAAATGTACAACCATATCAGCGAAACTAATCAAAATGCATATATTATAGGATTGACCTGGCAAGGAACCCATAGGCCCGGCTCGTAGAATGGTTAACCCGCGAGAGGGTTGGCCAAGGACTGGACAAACAGTATAAAAGACCCAAGTATTCCAATGTGCGGTCTCTCTCACTAACGCATTGAACTCTCGTTGAAGTTCGTTATGTTACTCTGAGAGCCGAATAGCTATCCGTTTGTCAATTGACTTTGGTAACTGTTGTAGCTTTTAAATAGAGCACTTGTATGTTCTTTGTAACCTGTGTTGGTGTGTTTCTTTCTGGGCTTCCCGGCCTCATATTATTTTTATGTTTTCACAGGGGACGTTATGGTTAAGTTGCACTAATAAAAATCTATGAAATTAAATGGAAAAGCATTGTTACAGGGACGTTATGGTTACAGGTAAAACCGAAAAACCTCAGAAATTCGCCAGTTATGGCAAGCTAAGCAACCATAACTCACGCCACCAGCGTGCACTGCTAAGACTAACACCCGGGACATCAAAGATGATCTCTCAAAAAAAAGAAAAACCTGCAAAATTCGACAGTTAAGCAAAGCAACCATAACTCGTGCCACCAGTGTGCACTGCAACGACTAACAACCATGACATCAAAGATGCCATCACAAATCTCATTCATGACATCACTGATGCCATCACATGTGCATTTAGTTTTAATAGGAATAAATAAAGAAAGCACCTTTCACAGATCAATGACGGAATTGCCAGGGCGGGAGGCGTGGCAGTGTGGTAAACACTAGTTCAGTCGGTTACAAAGGGGGTCGGTGTACAAAGAGGTTTCTTTATGTGTTGCAGAGCGTTTTCAAGAGAGTCACAGCGCAACACTAAGTACAAAAAAATATAACTACTTTCAAGAAGGGCACCAAGCCAATTTAGATGGGGTGTGCAAAATTCGGGATGGCTGGCATAGTAAGATGAACGTTATAGCTGGAGAAAAGTATTTGTGCTGTCAAACGTCATATTCCCAAGGGCGAAGTATGCCATTGGCACATGTCGAGAAAAGGCAGAAATACTCTGCTTTGCATTGTACCTGGCTGTCTGCATTCACGGACCAAATATAAAATGAAGCTGCTGAAGAGATCGGAAACAAACACATGAACTGGGCAAGTGCCTCCTTCATCGCAAACGGTACTTAAGGTTGTGTAACATGCTGTGCAATTTTCCCTGCACAATGAACAACAATAATAGCGGCATGATTGTTTGTCACCAAAGTGTCACACAGAGAAACCAAAATCTGGCACTTCATTGTAGCTACTCTATAGCACTACACATGCACATGATAGATTGCAAAATGAGTAGCCACTGCACAGTGTTTTCCATTCACTTTCACTCAATGGGTGTCAAAATCACTAAAACCTGCACGCTGTGCCTCGTGAAACACACATCCATAACCGCACACTCTGCATTTCTGTCAACAAATACACCGTGTAGCACAGTCTGTCCGTACACATCACACCCACAAACTTTATTGCCCAATCCCGTAGCCTCTGCAGGCCCATTTCTATGGCCGTCATCTGCAAAAGGGGCGTATGTAACTCGTGCTACCCTGCAACTATCATGATAATTGCTGACTTTTCATGCTCGATGCGTGCGGGAGTGAGGGAATAACTTTCAACTAGGGGAGCAGACGTCGTTAGTTTTGGTGGCTCTTAAAAGAACCTTTGGTTTTGTTTTTCTTTTTATAGGTGGTTCCCTAGAAACACTTTTTTTGCGTTTTTCATACGTAAATGTATGTTTTCAACGTCAGCTCACATTCTTACAATAGGGTAGTCAGTGCAATGTGTAGAATGTGAAACAACATTTCATTGCCACTGTGCGACAAAGACATGCCATTTGCCTTGAAAAGGTGTATGTATCGTGAACCAATGTTCTCATTCTCACAGGAGAACATCCCAGCAGCACTCAAGAAGTCACACATGCTTCTGTTGATGAGGCCCCTTCCGACCTCTGGCTGGCGACAGGAATCATTGGAATACTTCCACACTATTCTCGGGGGTATACATGAGAAAAGCACCTTGGCAGTAGGAAAAATGCGCTGCACTGCTTTCATCATAATCTTCAATTGACTCAACACACGGGAACAAGGCATGTAACCCATAAAGAAGGCTCCAAAGTGCACCATCACAACGTGTACAGTTGCCGAAGAAGCCACGCATCGACATTCTACAAGCAGGCCACTGAAACAGCACGCTTCAACACTACACCACAAAGCGTTTACTCCCTCCAAACCGAAATTGCCAGACAAGTCTTCTTGGAAGGCATACACCCACAGATCTTCCACAAAGCCATCACCCACGACGAAAAGTGTGCGTCTTGCCATGTTTGCCAGCCGCAGTACACAAAGTAATGGGGAAAGTGAATGCTGCCCTTTCCTGTGACGCACACCCAGAGCACCTGATTAGCAAAAATCCATAGTCCCATTCCCATTGGCCACCATGGTGAGAAGCGCAAAATGTGCCACGTGCCTTTTGCCAATGACCGCGAGGGCTGCGCCCCGGTGAAGCAGGAGGACTCCTTCTCCCTATTGGTGCTCTTTCCTGTGACGTACACCCTGAGCATCTGATTGGCCAAAGGCCATAACTGCATTTCCATTGGCCAGCATGCTAAGAAGCGCTGAATGTGGCACGTGCCTTTCTCCAAGTACTGCGCGGGCCACGCCCCAGTACAGCAGGAGCAGTCCTTCTTCCTATTGGCACATTTTCCTGTGACGCACACCCTGAGCAGCACCTGATAGGACAATCGCTGCAGTCCCATTTCCATAGGCCAGCATGGGGAGAGGCGCGGAATGTGGCATGTGCGGGTCCCTAAGTACGTCGAGGGCTGAGCCTGAGTGAAGCAGGAGTCCCTCTTCCTATTGCCGCACACCCTAATCATGTGATTGGACAATCCCCACAGTTCCATTTTCGTGTCCGCCACTCACAAAATCCTTAGTTGTGGCTTTCGTGCTGCGTGCGGGCGTGGGGGAATAACTTGCTACCAGGGTAGGGGGAGTTTGTGATAAGGAGTGACTCTTAAAAGAGCCTGTTGGTTTTTTCTTTTTTGTTTAGATGCTTCTACGGAAACACTTTTTTTCCGGTTTTTATCAGCTTTTGTGTGTTATTCTGTTCACATCAGTACAGTAAACTCTTCACCGCAGCCTGTAGACGAGCAAACAAAACTGCATTGCCAATGGGTGACAACAAAATGCCATTTTCTTGGAAAAACACTGCATTTCCGCAACTAGTTAGGTAATTGTTGCAAAAGAACATTCCACGAGCGGACAAAAAAGTATACATGATTCTGTTGATAAGACACCATCCTGTGTCTGGCTCGGAACAACATCCATGAGCAGTAGGCCAGACTCTTTGTGGGATTATGAATGAAAAAAGCTCCTTGGCGGTGGGAAAAAGCATACTCACGACATTCAGCAATCTCCTCAGCCTGTGGAACAAATCTAAGCAAGGCAGGTAACCCATATGCATGCCGCCGTAATGGATGATGATAACATCTACTACTGGAAAAGTGGCAAGGTCTTTGCAAAGTGCATGCATATCGGCAAAATTGCACTCATACACAGCGTTCCACGATGCGTCCACTCCTTCCAAACCAAAATTGACATCAAAGTGTCTTTGCAGAGCATAGTTGTGCAGATCTATGACAAAGGGATCACCTACAGTCAACACAATGCGTTTCGCCATGCCAGCCACCCTCAGTATGCAGAGTATAATGTACAACAGTTTCACCTACCCTTCTTGTTAACCACACCCACACTACCTGATTGGCTAATCCCCACACTGCCATGGCAATTGGGCAAAGTGGTGTAAAGGGCACATTTTGGCACGTGCACCTCTCAAGTAGCGCGAGGGCCGCATGTTAGGCAGAATCACATTCAGTACCCTTTGGGAACACTACATGCAATTAAGACTACAAGTGTCGGTACAAATTCACCTTTGGTACAAGCCTGTACTACACAGTTATGTGGTAGCAGTAGCTGAGCAACCAGATTTATCTCAAGAGTTGAGTGAGCAGTAGAACAAGTTGCACATAGGACTAACAAATACAGTGATTCAAACAAACAATTTACTCAAGGTTTCTTGGTAAAGGAATATACATTTATTTACACAGTCAGTTTGAAAACATTACACTAGCAAGAGCAGCTCAATATAACACACTAATATACTACAAATGCACAACCAATAAGTTACTGAACAAGTTCAGCTCCCCTAAAGTGGGAGCAAAATGGCACTTCAGATACTTTTAAAAGGGGTAAAAAAAACAAGGTTATAAGAAAAGACAGCCCAAATACTTTCATAGGCAGGGCAAAGGTTTTCAGTAAACTACAACCAGCAATTCAGTTCATCGGCCTGGGCCAAAGTCAATGGTTAAGAGTCTTTGTATAAGATAGCACAGTTCTGGTAGTAAACAATTAAGTCTTTGCCATGGTTTTTAGAAGAATTTGGCTGGGCGAAAGCTTTGACGAATGTCTAGGGAAGGACAAGCCTTCGAAGTAGGGAAAGTTCACAAACTTTCTCCATGGCTGAAAAGATTTCCGGACCACATTTGCACAGTACCTTAAAAGTGAAGAAGAGCTGTAGCTGAAGCAGTTGTTCCTGACAGTTCGAGCAGATCTCGCTGTTATTGAGCTTCAGTCGAGAGGACAAAAAGGAGGACATCGGGAGGTTCCTGCACTGCCCGGGGAGGAGGCCACACGCTTGGAAAAACATCGGTTTAAGGTGTGAGTGCCATAAAGACCACAAACTGGTATCCTTCCCACTGGCTGTCCGGATTTCCACAGCACGCTGCAGAAAATTCGACTAGGAGGGGACGGTGTCCAGGTGGCTTATGAGTTGGTTGTTCCCACCAAACTCAAGGGAAGAAGTTAACCTTGAAGGGCTTCTCTGTCGATTGGAGTTTCAGGCAATTTGGACCTGCAGCAGGGCTTCACCGGTCATCCAGGAGTTGCAGCAGTCCTCTTCCTTCAGCTCATCTTCGGTTCTTTTGTTCCAGTCGTCGACTCTGCTTTCCAAGTCCCAGAGACCTGCTTTTAAACAATTTTCCCCCATTCATTCCAGTCTGGCTGTCACTCACACAGCACCTTGCTGGGTGAGTGACAGCTTGGCTGGAATGAATGGAAGAAAACTGTTTAAAAGCAGATCTCTGAACTTGGAAGTCAGAGTCGACGACTGGAACAAAAGAACCGAAGACAAGCTGAAGGAAGACGACTGCTGCAAATCCTGGACCGTTGGTTTGCCCGGTGAAGCCCTGCTGCAAGTCTGTATTGCCTGAAACTCCATCGACAGAAAAGCTCCTTCAAGGACGATTTCTTCCCTTGAGCTGGTGAACAACCAACTCGTAAGCCACCTGGACACCGTCTCCATACTGGTCGAATTTTCATCAGAGTGCTATTGAAAACCGGATAGCTAGTGAGAAGGATTCCAGTTTGTGGACTTTAAGGCACTCACACCTTAAAACCGACGTTTAGCCAAGCTTGTGGCCTCTTCCCTGGGCAGTTCAGGAAACTCCCGTTGACCTCCTTCTTGTCCCCACGACTGAAGCTCAGGAACAGCGAGATCTGTAGGAACTGCCAGGAACAAATCCCACAGCTACAGCTTTTCTTCATCAATAAGGTACTGTGCAAACACGGTGTGGAAATAATTTCTGCCACGGCGAAAGTCTGTGAAACTTTCCCAACTTGGGAGTCTTGTTCGCTCCTAAACCGACATATAACTCTTTTTCTGGCAAACTACTTCCTCGAACATTGGCAAAGACTTAACCTTTTAATACCAGAATTGTGCTATCCTATCCAAGACTCTGAATGATTGACTTTGGCCTAGGCCTATTGAATTGAATTGCCAGTTGTAGTGAACTGAAACTATTTGCCCTGCCTATGAAAGTAATTGTGCTTTAATTATTTTAACCTTTGTCTTTTTACCCTTTTAAAAGTTATTGAAGTGCCATTTTGCTCCCACTTCAGGGGAGCCTAACTTGTTAAGGAACTTATTGGTTGTGTACTGTAGCGTATTAAGATTGTGATATGGAACTGCTTCTTACTAGTGGAATGTTTTGCAACTGACTGTGTAAATAAATGTATATTCTTTTACCAAGAAACCTTGAATAGTGTTTGTTTGAACTACTGTGAGTGCAAGTCCTTTGAGTAACATCTTTCACTGCTCACATTACTCTTGAAATAAGTCTGGCTGCTCAGCCATCGCTACTACTTTACTGTGTAGTACAGGCTTGTACCAAAGATGAAATTGTACTTACACTTGTAGTCTTAATTGTGTGGATTTTTCCCAAAGGGTACTACACATTATTCTGCCTAACAGTTTTCTGAAGGAAGTCATCTCTGACAGGGGATCCAATTTATGTCCCACTACATGCAGGCCATGTGGAAGAACTGTGAAGTGACTTACAAGTTCTCAACTGCCTACCATTCACAGACAAATGGATTGGTAGAGAGGTTTAATCGTACAATGAAGAGCATGATAGGTGCTTTAGAGGAACTCCTTAGAAGAAAGTGGGATCTTCTACTGCCATGCCTTCTATTCGCTTATAGAGAAGTGCCTCAGGAGTGAGATGGATTTAGTCCCTTTGAGCTTCTCTATGGCCATCCTGTTAGAGGTCCCTTGGCCCTAATTAAGGAGGGGTTGGGGATTTCCCCTTCCCCCAAGCCAGTAAGAGTCACTGACTATGTGATAGGTCTCCGGAGGAGAATGTAACACATGATGGCAGAAGCATCAGATCACTTGAAAGCCGGTCAGGCTCTGGTGAAGCATTGGAACGACCAGAAGGCCAGCATGGTTGAGTTTACTCAAGACCAGCAAGTTCTAGTTATGGCACCTACAAGGCAGAGGGGCTTACAGGACAAGTGGATAGGACCCTTCAAGGTTGTGGACAAACTTGGACTGGTAGACTTCTGCAATCCTAAGGAGGCTCCCAGAGTCTTTCACACCAACCGCCTAAAAACCTATATCTCAAGACCAGAAGTGGGAGCTTTGCTTCTAGCTTCAGCTCAAGAGGAGGAGAGGGAAACTCTACCTTACCTACTCAGAGGCCTGCCTTTAGTTGAGAACATAGAAGGAGTTAATCTCTCTTCTAATTTGACACCTGAACAACAGGATGAGTGCAAGTTTCTGTTAAATCAGTTTGCCTCCCTGTTTTCACGTTCACCAGGCTTGACCCCTTGGGGCCAGCATGATATTCTCATTGGTGACTGTTTACCTGTTAAAAGCAGAGGTTACAGGATGTCAGATCATGTAAGATTCCACATAAAGGAGGAGGTCAACAATATGCTTGATCTCGGGGTAATAGAGCCCTCTACCAGTCCATGGTCTAGTCCAGTTGTTCTAGTACTAAAGGCAGGCTCCAAGGAGCTGAGATTATGTGTGGACTATAGAGCTCTTAATACAGTCACCAAGACGCATGCCCACCCTTTACCAAGGACAGATGAACTGGCAGACAAACTTGGTTCAGCCAAGTACCTCAGTACATTTGATCTCACTTCAGGCTTTTGGCAAATAGCTCTGACAGACCATGCCAAGGAGAAAACTGCATTCTCAACCCCAGTAGGCCTCTACTAGTTTAAGGTAATGCCTTTTGGACGAAAGAATGCACCTGCAACATTCCAAAGGGTGGTTAATCAAGTTCTGAATAGGATGGAGGACCTCTGCATGGCATACTTGGATGACATTGCAGTGTTCAGGCCTACTTGGAAAGAACATGTTGACCACTTAGGATATGTTTTAAAGGCTCTTGAGCAGGTCTATCTGACCATAAAGGCGAGTAAGTGTCAAATTGGTCAGAGTAAAGTGGTCTACCATGGACATGAGGTAGGAGGAGGTGAAATCAGGCCATTGCCTAGCAAGGAACAAGCTGTACAAAACTGGGCCATCCCTACTACTCAAACCCAAGTGAGAGCCTTCCTAGGCCTCACTGGTTACTATAGGAACTTCATAGAGAACTATGGGACCATAGCTTCTCCCTTGAATGTGATCTCCTCACTCAAATTTCCTAAAAAGGTCAGGTGGAATGAGAAGTGCACGCAAGCATTTGAAGGATTTGAGAAAGCCCTTTGTCAAGCTGCAATTTTAAGAGCTCCTGGCTACAACCAAACCTTCATTGTGAAAACAGATGCTTCCAATACAGGTATAGGTGCAGTTCTGAGTCAGCTGGATGAGTAAGGTAGGGACACTCCATTTGCTTCATCAGCAGGAAGCTGAAGGAACCTGAAACAAGGTGGGCAACCATTGAAAGAGAATGTTTTGCTATTTTGTGGTCACTGAAGAAGTTTAGACCATACTTGTATGGATCCACTTTTGAGATTCAGACTGATCACCAACCCTTCAGATGGTTGATGCAAATGAAAGGGGAAACCCTAAACTACTGAGATGGTCAATCAGCTTGCAAGAGTTTGATTTTTCCATTGAACAGAGGTGTGGGTGTCACCACCAAAATGCTGATGGTCTCTCCAGGATGTTTGACTGACTGGAGTAAGGAGACTCATCCAGGAGTGGATTAAATCCTCCTGTCCCTTAGTCTGGGAGGGACGAGTGTTAGGGAGAATTCTCAAGAATGTGCCAATTTCCCTTACCTTTTGAGAACCCGAGCAAATTTGCTGGATTTCTCGGATTTTAATTTTTACCTGGAAAAAGTGTGAGCCTTTTTTCCAACTCTTTAATGTATTTTGATGTGTGTTTTATTTTTGTGTTCTTTGGATATGGGGTTTTTAAACAACTCCGTAGGCATCATCTTTTTCTTGTGTGTCACACAGCACCTTCAGTGCAGTGGCACAGGGGTGTATTTCAGACTCCCCAAGGTTTAAATACCTTCTCTGGGACTGACTACTATCTCCCAGAGCATGTGAAGTTAAATTGACTTTGCTAGTCATTTTAAATTCATAGACCCAGCACACAATATCTTCCTATAGAGTGCTGGAGGGGTTGCCTAACAACCCCTGTGTCTAAACACTAATGTAACAGTCAAATGTTACCCTTTCCTCTTGAAATGGCTGTTGGCAGTGGTTTTAGAACAAACTACCATGATTTTTCCCGACCGCAAACACTGGTAGCTAAAAATCGGGTCAGCTATGTTTTTCAATATGGCGACAGACTCTGGTCATCTTTTTTTGCCGTTTCCTTTAGGAAAGGTCCTTCTTGTGTTTAACTCTGCATGCCAAACCTGGTTTGGTCCCTTTGTTCGATGCCCTTTGGCGGGCTTCAGTGCTGAAGCCCTCCTCTGTCGCCTGAGTGTCTGGGGTGGACAGGATGTGTGGGAGGTGCCCGAAACTCCCTGTGCTTAGTCTCCTAGGAGACCTGAATGCACTCTGCCATGATTGGCTGGTTGGCTGACTGTCCGGCAAGGACAGCCACCCTGCTGGGTGAGTGACAGCTAGGCTGGAATGAATGGGAGAAAACTGTTTAAAAGCAGGTCTCTGGGACTTGGAGACCACTGTAACTAAAGAACTGAAGAGGAGCTGAAGGAAGATTACTGCTGCAACTCCTGGACCGTTGGTTTGCCCGGTGAAGCCCTGCTGCAGGTCAGAATTGCCTGAAACTCAATCAACAGGAAGCACTTCAAGGTTAATCTCTTCCCTTGAGTTTTGGTGGGAACAACCAACTTGCAAGCCGCCTGGACACCATGCCCATACTGGTAGAATTTTCTCCAGAGTGCTGTTGACAACCGGATAGTCTGTGGGAAGGATACCAGTTTGTGGTCTTTAAGGCACTCAGACCTTAAACCGATGTTTTGCCAAGCTTGTGGCCTCTTCCCTGGGCAGTGCAGGAACTTCCCGACGTCCCCACGACTGAAGCTCAAGAACAGCGAGATCTGCAAGAACTGCCAGGAACAACTGCCTCAGCTACAGCTTTTCTTCACTTACAGGGTACTGTGCAAGTGCGGTGCAGAAATCCGTTCGGCCACGGTGAAAGTTTGTGAAACTTTCCCAATTTTGAAGGCTTGTCCTTCCCTAAACCAACATATAACTTTTCGCCTGACCAAATTCTTCTAAGAACCGTGGCAAAGACTTAACCGTTTACTACCAGAACTGTGCCATCCTATTCAAGACTCTGAACCATTCACTCTGGCCCAGGCCTATTGAATTGAATTGCTGGTTGTAGTAAACTGAAACTATTTGCCTTTCCTCTGGAAAGTATTTGTGCTATCTTTCTTTTAACCATGTCTTTTTACCCCTTTTTAAAGTAACTGAAGTGCCATTTTGCTCCCACTTCAGGGGATCCGAACTTGTTCAGAAACTGATTGGTTGTGTATTGTAGTGTATTAGATTGTGATATTGAGCTGCTCTTGCTAGTGGAATGTTTTCCAAATGACTGTGTAAATAAATGTATATTCTTTTTCCAAGAAACCTTGAGTAAGTGTTTGTTTGAATCACTGTGATTGCTAGCCCTTTGTGTAACCGATTGTACTGCTCACTTTACTCTTGAGATAAGTCTGGCTGCTCAGCCACTGCTACCACATTACTGTGTAGTGCAGGCTTGTACCAAAGGTGAAATTGTACTTACACGTGTCTTAATTGTGTATAGTGTTCCCAAAGGGTACTTCATATGATTCTGTCTAACAATCAGTCCAGGGGTCCTCTCTGGCATGCGCTGCGGTAGTCTCACTGCACTGCAGCATTCATAGTCGACAATTGGATCGGTCGAGAGGGCACATGCGGTGCTTCGTGGCGTGCTGCTAATACAGATAGCAAAGGGTGCCAGAGCTGCCACGCCCATGCCACTCGTGATCCTGACCCGACCCCAATTCCGTCCCAACCTTTACGGCGCCTACTGGTCTGGTGATGCGGCAGACAGTGTATCTAACAACAGGGCATGGGCAGGATTGGTGCTACCACTAGGCAGGCAGGCTGCGGCAGGAGGTATTAACAATAACAAAGCATTTTTCCACTCTAACATTTCCAACATATAGGCAAGCGCCTAACCTTGCCTAGTGATAGCACCAGCCCTGAGTAGATGTAGTTTGTGAAGCGTGGATCCAAGTAAAGAAACAGCTGACCGAAGTCCAGTATTCAGGGTACCAAGCAAAGGCACGAAGCAGGGGCTATGACAAGGAGGGGTAAACAGACTGGCACCCAAGGTAAAGAGAATGGAGAAAGAATTTCCCAGTAGGAGGAACCTAGGACGAGAGACAATTAGCAGGGAACTACACCCCAGGACCCCGATAGGGAACCAAGCGGAGGCAGTCCCAGGACCTAAAACAGGGACCAGAGCAAGGCTAGAGAAGGGAGAAGGAATGACCCAAGAAAAGATCTGAGAGTGGTGGGGGAGAGCTAACCAGGCACAAGGGTACAGCACTAGGCAAGTACAGATCGAGGACCCAATCAAGGAAGAGACCGTGTTGCAACGCAGTTGCCAATGGTGACCGGATGTACATCCAGGACCATAACAAGGCTTGAACCGCAAGCCGATGTTGCTGCAAGGCTAGGAGGACTGCACATGCACGGAGAGACAAACACGTACATCCGCACATATGCAGACCCTCAACAATGGCTGCGCCCATGGAATCAGTGACCGGAGCCGAGTGCGCTCCAGACTAGTGCCATCGAGAATATATCCTCCATCTCGGGAACCACTGATTTCTCTCCTTCTACATACTTCGACTCTCCTCCACCCTCCAAACTATTCAAACACCCTGCTTTTGCTCCATAACATTTGCCTTAAAACCACTTGTTACACTAGCCTTCCTACACACTCACCACACAAACACGCACACTCACACTGCAGGACCACTTCCACTCTCTAGAAAATACCTCACCTGCTTCAGAAATCCTCTCCACAGTCCGCTGCTCCTTCCTCCCTCCGGCTGGTCCCTTGGTTGTCCAGCACCTTCACCTCTGCCCTCATCCAAATAACATGCACTTCCAGCTTCCTGTTCGCCCTTATATTTCCCCTCCTCTCTGGAGATTGGCCTCCTTTCCCTGGCCAATCTGACCCTCTCTTCCCCACCCGGGACATACATGTACATTGCAAAAGCATAAATAGTGGGATAAGCTCACCCATTTTCCTTACACAGTATTGTCGCAGAGCCGCCTGTGTCGATCCAGCGTGGTAAGTGTTCATATTTATATTTTGGGGCTTGATGTTCGGCATGCCTACGTTAGTCGCTGGCGGTCTAGTGGGGGTTGTTCCTGTTGTGCAGGCATGTCAGAGCCTTCAGGGCGCCATGCGATGATTGTCTCTTGGCTACGGGTGGCTACACCCAGCTTCTCTCACCTTTACATTGTTACGCCATTGAAAGCTGATGCTGCATCTCTGCAGTGGCACTGCGGCTCCCTGTATGTCTCCTTCTCCAGAAATCTGATGGTTGTAAACCTTCCCGCTTTGGATGTGGGGTGCTTGTTCTATTTCTTTCCTGGGTTTATCGGCTTTCCTCCTAGAAGACATGTTTTGTCTCTATAAAAAACACGGAAGCACTGGCAAGGATCTGGTTGTGGCAAGGCTTGAGGAGACAGTGTATTGCATAAGAACATACTGGCACAAGGTGGGGGGGACAAGAATCGGGGCACTCTTAACTGCCACCATCTACTTCAGGGGTAGGACTGGCTGTGGATCTGTCCCTGGTAGGCCTCCCACTTAGGCTGAGAGTGGTTCCCTCACCCTCTTGACAAGGTTAGTCACAGAAGGAGCTTGCCTGAAGCTAGGTATTAGAGACATATCATGGCCAACTACCCTTAGAGAAACAGTGCATTGGGAGATGTCACAGCGACTTCAACCTGAGGGTGAAGAGAAGAACAAACAGTGCTTTGTGTGGCTCTAGCGAGAAGAGCTCCCAGCATCCAAAAGCTTAGACGTGTTACTTCTGGCTGGTGATAATGCTAAGTAGGCCCTCAAAGAACATTCAATCCAGCATCGAACAGTAGAGCCGCCCTCAATCCACCAGTCGAACCAGCACGTCCCTGTCCAATTGACTTCTGAAAGGCAGCCCAGCATTCACCCCGTCAAACTGCTGATTGACCCAGATTAGCTATCTGTTGAGAGTGCTGAAACAGAACATTGTTGAACAGGCTCACAGACCTCCAGACAACCTGGCTGAATCCCACTTTGCACTGTTGAACCACCGGTCAAACACGTCGAGCCTTTCTCACGCAGAACACTGCTGTGGTGATTCAGTGCATGAAACCGGCTTGAAATAGTTCAGAAATAGCAGCTCTTCACAGTCAAGCCACAGAAGACCTTTGTGGAGAACTAGTGGATCACATACCAGTCCCAGGCACTCTAGATACCTTGGCCAGTAGGCCTCGAATTGGGCACAAGAGACTGGTTAAGCCACCTAACCCAACTCAGACCCAAAGAAATAAAAATTCGTATAGACTATTTTTGTGTTTCCTCCCCTTGTCTTCTCTTGGTCTCACTGGTAATGTTTTCCAATGGTTTCGTTCATATATCTCTTTCCACACTTAGTCAATATCTTGGACTGGTCTTACCTCTTCCCCTTGTCCTCTTCTCTGTGGGGTTCCACAGGGCTCAGTCTTGGGTCCACTCCTAATTTCAATCTAAACAATCCCTCTTTTTTCTCTTATTCAATCTTTGAACCACTTCTGTCATTTCTATGCTGACGATTCACAGATTTGCTTCTCTTTTTCCTCCCTTGCTGATTCTCTTCACTCTGCTGTTTCCTCTTGCCTCCGAGAAGCAGTGGTCGAAGTGGACGGAATCTTTTGGGAGCGCTGCTCCTCTACCTTTTTAAATTAAGTTTAACTGTTCCTGTACTTTTATTTTAAAAAGAAACCATTCCGGAATGCAATCGTTTTAAAATAAAAGTTTAGAAAGAAGTTGAAACTTGCAGTGTGGGGGTTGTATTGAATGAGGGAAGGGTCGTGGTGATAGGGTTTGTGGAGAGCAGGGGCAGGCCAGCAGGGAACATAGTTCCACTACTTCTTTGCGTACACCTTGACCACTACCGAGCAGTACAGTCTTGGATGATGCCTCATTTCTTCATCCTAACCCTTCCAAAGCTGAAATCCTTTCCTTTACTGCATCCTCCCAATCTCTGTCTGCCCCTCCTTCTGGTCTCTTCTCCCCCCCTGCTTTACTTCCTTTATCCCCACTTGCTTACAATCCTGGGCTTACCTTCGACCCTTCTCTATCATTCTCCCATCACATTGCTAAAACTGCTCGTACCTGTCATTATTATCTTAATTTACGTTGGATAGGGCCCTTCTCCTCTATTTTCTCACATCTGGATTACTGCCACACCCTTCTTATCGATCTCCCATCCTCACATCTAACTGCACTGTGCTCTGTTTCCAATTCTGCAATTTGTGTCCTCTTTTGTCCTCTTTTGTCCTTTTGTCCTCCTCGTTCTTCTATTACACCTTCTCTTCTGTCCCTCTATCTTCTCTCTTTTGATTCTCACCTTCTTTTCCATTGTCTTTAAATGCTACCATGGCCAAGCTCCTCCCTACATGTGCTCTTTATTCTCTCCGTACTGTCCATCTTGTTCTCTACGTTCCTAACATTTACATCTCCTCGCAGTTCCTAAACCTCCCTGTGCCTCCTCTCACTTTCGTTCCTTTTCCCTTCTTGCTCCCAAATTTTGAAACTCTCTTGCCCCTGATACTCACTCTACCCCTCACTCCACATCTTCCATATCAGGCTAAAACTCCACCTTCTTTCTTCTCTCTCTGCTCCCCAACTTTCCTCGTGCTGCCATTCACGTCACTGTTGTGTTTTTATGTTGTTATGCACCATTTGTTGCATACGTTGTTCAGCACTTTGGCAAATAAAATACAAACAGCCTCATCACGAGTTGTGCGGTATCTGGGCTGTAATACCTCCCAAACTTTATGAGCGCCAACTGTAAGTCCACATTCCCCCTTGGGTTCAATGGGGAATTTTCAGCCCAACTAATGTGCGGCAATACCGCTGGTGGTAATTGCACCAAAAATGGGCATTTTCTCGCCGTGTGTACCCCCAGCGCTGAGCTCAGAGCTGGGGGTAAACACACCAGACTCGTGATAGGGCCTGTCCCTGAATGCAGTGCTTATACCATTACGGCCGCATTTAAGGGCTGCCGCCCAACTCGTGAGGAGTGTGACGTTTGTCAATTTAGTATAGCATAAAATGAGGAGTTTGAGCCAATAAGTAGTTGGTGTGAATCACAAGAGAACCCACTTCTTTTATTAACTTCAACATTTCTTTTCTAGGTTTACTGGAAAAGGATATGTCTTCTCATCGCCTTGGAGTCTTCATGGGAGGTTTAATGACTGCAGACAAAGCAGGTCAGTTCTTGGTGATCTTAATAATCTTTATATTGTTCTCTCTCCCTTATTGTCTATGTCTCTCTCTCTCTTTGTTTTCTTCCCAGTATCTTCCACAGCGATTATTTTTACTTCCTGTTGTATACTACTAATCTCTGTATTTCTCCTTCCCTTGCTTTGAAACAACTTGTCAGGAAAAATAGTATCTTTCTCTTTATTTCTTTACTTCTTATATATGGTTGTGTTTTAGATATCACAGTAGTGCTTCACTGAGGGTTATGAAGTATAAGGTCTTGTTGGCAACTTGTTTTCTTTATCTACTTTCAAGCTTTGTCATTTCTCTGCTCTTTACACAAACCTTTTCCCTCAAACGTCTCTTTCTCTCTCACTTTTTTCGGTAACTCTCTCTCCCTTCACTTGTTTCTGCGAGACTTTCGCTCCGTCTGCTATTCAGGCACTCTCGCTCGTTTGTTTGATCAGACACGGCCCTTCATCTTTCTCTTAGAAATACACTTTCCTTTCTCCATTGACGTGATTCAGTCGACACGCCTCCACATCCTTCACTCATCTCATGTATACTTTACGGTTTCTGGTCCAATGTAGTTTCCTACTCTTCTTCGCTTCCAATCTCAGCAGAGACTTCGGTTCTGGCTCTCTCCCTCTTTGCTGTGCAACGGCGCTCCTCCTCCTTCTTCGGGGTACTGCCAATGGTCGTTCCTGTTCTGTTAGCACAGCGCAACGGCGCTACTTCAATATTTCCTTATAATGAGCGACAACGGTCGCCTTTCTAAAGTATTTGTAAACGAGCGCAACATCGCTGCTTTTTCTGCTTCACACACGTCGAGCGCAACGGCGCTGCCTTTCCTCCTTCATGCAGGGTGAGCCCAACAGCGGTGCCTTTCTCGCTGCTCACTCGGCAACCTCGATCAACTAGACAAACTATTATTGTAATCCGCGCAACCGTGTAGACATTTTTATCTCTCCCTCACGTTGTCAGCTGTTCACCTCAGTAGGCCCAGCTGAAACAGTTGGGATTCACCTCCTCCTCATCAGCCCCGGTTTCCTAGGATACCAAAAAATACAAGTCTCATTAGAGGAAAGTCCATACAGGATTTGCTTCCTGCTTCATATCCAGGCTTTAACAGTGGTCCCCTCCCCCCCGTACAGAAACATTTAGATGTATGAACAGCCCAGCACCTTGTCACAAGGAGTCCCAAAAATACAAACTCTGGGTCCATTTCTGGTACACTTTAAGGCATATATGCCGTTCTGCAAAATATACACTCACACTTTAACTTCAGCCAGCCTCACTTCCTCTGCCACTCAGATAACACTCAGCATTGCTTGCTTGCACCCTTCTGTCAACATTCCACTCAGTTTCCATGACAACATAGAAAACACAATGCAATACATGTACATCTTGAAGAACATGAGGGAACACGTGGGAATATGCGCAAAAGTGACTTTAAAGTAAAAAAGGATGTAAAAGGTGCCCTCCGGCTGTACGTTGAGCTAATAGAACTACAAATCCATTATGGGAAAATAGAAATCATGTCGGGGGCAAATTGTTAAAAAACAAATGATCCTTTCATGCTCACAAGCTGGAAAAGGTGAACACATTTACTTATGTCTTTTTTTGTTCTCCATTTTTTAAATTGAATTTGGCTGCAATGAGTGAACTGCTAATGAGTAAATGTAACCACCTTTGTGATGATTTTGGATTGTGTAGTCTTCTCACTGTACTGTACATAGCACGTGAGAGGACAGTGTTCACTTGCACGAGAGACAGGAGCGTGACAGGAGAAGGAAGGATTCCAGGTTGGAATGCAGGAGAGAGAGAAGATGGTTGGAAGGAAGAAGGAGAGAGAAGGCGCTCTTAGTTCATGTCCCCTTATATATACCTTATAACATAAAAGAAACGGTTACTGTTGGTGTTAATTACACCTTAATAATTATATTATATTACTTCTTGATAATTGCCCCGTTACTTCAGATTGGTACATCAAAAGGCCAGATCAGGTAGGCTTCTGCTTAATGCATATCCATATTCAGGAAAGCACATATGCAGGTGAGCATTCAAGTAAGTACAATGCAGTGAATCACTGGCACGTCTACTTTAAGCCAGCTATTCCTTCTGACTGTCTACCGTCAATCCTCAGACCCTCATGTCCCTCACGCACGCACGCACGCGCACGCACACACACACACACACACACACACACACACACACACACACCATTCTATCACTGCATTCCTCATTCTGTTCATCTCCCACGCCACTATTTACATACATACATGCACGCAAATCGCCACACATCCTCCCCATCACACTTGAACAAGCGTTCACAATTGACAGTTCACCGTTCTCCTTTCAACGAAACAGAATCACCTGTGCACTAACGCATAAGCATCTTAATGCAGTTGCTTTGACCTATACCAAGAACAGGAGAATTCTGCAATACTTCTGACCCTAGAATCAAGAGATAAGCAACAGGGGGAGCATGCCTCACCAACTGAACACGGCACAAAGAGACAAGGTGGATACAAGTTGGAATGTTACCTAGAACATGAAGCATAAGAACGTATAGGAAGCTTCTGCAGGAACGCTTTGAGCAGAAAAAGGCGACGACCACCAGTCACAACACGTGGTGTATCGAATGTTCAGTGTAAATGGAATCCAGTTTGTAGAGCCAAACATGGTGTTTGGCTTATTCCTTTCTATCATGTAAAAACCTCCAAAGTTACAGGGAGGCAGATGTTAGACAGAGGTATGTTTGTTCGGCACAGCTCTGTTGCACAGAGATGATGAAACTGTATATAATTGCACCAGAAATCTAACACTATACTTTCATTTTCACTAACTTGTATTGTGCATTGCTATTCATTTCTGCAACGCACAATCCCATTGAAATTGTTCTTAAGCAGAAAGTTTACCACATGTACCGTTGTTTCTGTACATAATATATACTTTCATACAAATTGCCTTTAGACATCTTCACATTATAGTGTGCGCATTCAAAATGTGCATAGAAAATAAAACTGTATTGTGGGTTCGGTAAACAATATATGTGCTAAATTGACTTATATCACAGTTGAAAGTGGAAGAAAAGCATTGCTATTGTAATTGTGTCCCGAGTACATGCGCCTTTAAAAACACAAACGTAGTGCAAGATATATTTTCGATAATGCGTAGCTTCTTCACTAAGGGGCAAACACTGATCTCATGCCACCTCCCCCCACCCCCCCTCTATGTACAGTTCCACCCCCACAATTCTGGGCAAGAAACAGGCGGTTTGATTACAACTTGAATTTATTTAAATAGATGAATCATAGGTGGTCCCCAAGCTCTATGTAGTGGAAGTCACCACAATATTACACAATCACTAGCACCTTGTCCAGAAACCCCCCAAAATAACCTGCCTGCTTGAATGTCCCTATTTCTCACACACCAGCATCCCTTTACAAAATCAACTGTCAAGATGTTTAATTGTGAATAGAAATAGGCATTCTAGATGCTATTCTGCCACTTATTGGCCAGAGTGTTTAATTCTTTACATTAAAAACCTTTCTAATTACACATAAAGTCATGTTTAAAAATTATACAAAGAACTCGGCTTTCCCAAATAATTCCAGCAATTTCTAGAATCAGAGAACTATTTAATTTCTCTCAATTCCCAGGTTAATATGGCGCTGTGGATTATTATGATGTATGTGTACGTGCAGTTTAATATACGCTTATAATAAATTGCATAGAAAGTTTACCACATGTACTGTCCTTTCTCTACATAATATGTACTTTCATACAACTTGCCTTTTAGACATCTTCAAATTATAGTGTGCACTTTTAAAATGGGCAGTGAAAATAAAACTGTATTGTGAGTGTAGTAAATAAGGTATTTGCTAAATTGACGTATATCACAGTTGCAAGTGGGAGGATATCATTGCGATTGTAATTGTGTCTTGAGTACATGTTCCTTTGAGAACGCAAACTTAGACACATTTTGGTCTAATGCCCCCGAGTATGCAGTCCCACCAAACAATTCTGGGCAAGAAACAGGCTGTTTGATCAATACTCGCATTTATTTAAATAAATGAATCATAGGTCATCACCAAACTTTATGTAGGGGAAGTTGCATTTAAACTTGCTCTCATTTCCACATCCTTAATAAAGAGCTATGGCCTTTACAGAACACATTTTATCAAACAGATATTCAATAGGCTATGGTACAGATGTCTTCATATCACAGCTTAATGTTAACTCTTTCTGTGAAAACACTTTGAGTACAATTCAATGGCATTATAATTTACAAAGCGATGTGCACCCACTTCATAAAATGCTCTCTGTCACCTTGCTCACACTGCTCAAAAATGTATTTTGGGTTGAATTGAAATGACACATTCCACTTGATTGTAAATGCAGTGAGAATGCACTCTGCAATTCCTTTCTAATTAATATATTTGATATCACTTTCCCAGAACACCCCCTACTGGAACTTATCAGGAAATTGAAAATAGTACCTAGAGAGCAGATGTCACTTAATTTGGGGAATTCTCATACTCGCTTTCGATTAATCTTTAACAGGAAGAAGTAGTAGAACAACTGCAACTATTATTGTGACTGCACATAACACACTCAATATGAGAAAGGTTATCAGGTAAAACACTTCTATCATTTTGTAGCCTATATCACTACTTAAAATGAATCAGCCAACCAAAAAGCAGTCTTCTGTGATAGTAGAAAGCTGAGAGCTGAAAGGCTGGAGCTTGAGAAAGGCTTGCTCACAATCCGATAATCACAAACAAAATCCACACAATATAAAAGCAATGCCAAAATCCACCTATAAAATCAATCATGATGGGCCTCATTTGGAGGTTGGCGGTAACCCGCTGGTGCTACCGGCAGGTTGCCACTAACCCCGTAACACTGATTCCACTGCCTGATATCCTGGTACCACTGGGATATCGCAAGTGGCAGCGGAACTGTAAATACCCATTCCCATGGAGCCCAATAGGAATCCATGTGAATGGGGTCACTGAAGCACCAGCACCTTTGCTAACGGTGCCAGTGCTTCAGTGAGAGACATACCGGTAGGGGCCTGAACTCCCACACATTCTCGTAGTATGGCGGTCCGGAAAGGGTGCCTGTACGTTGCTACTGGCCCCATTATTTCCAGACCATCATACTTGTAATGAGGCCCATGGTCCCTGAAGGCTATAACAAAGCAACAAAAGAGACCTAGGGGCCGATTCATAGAATTCGGCGCACAAGTGGCGCACGCGGCTGGCGCACAGTGTGCGCGTGCGGTAGTCTGCGCCAGCCGCGTGCGCCGAAACACATTTCCGCGCACAGCGTATTCATGGATTCCAGCCACCAAAACCAGCCGTGGCGCACAGTGGCGCAGCGACCTTGCAGCAGCGCCAGTTACGCCCCCAAGAACGCCTTCCGCGCAGGGAAAAGCCATTAAAATCCCCAATCCAGCGCAAAGGGCTGCGCTAACCCTGTACCAGCACGGCAAGCGGGCTACGTGTATTACAGGGGTTCACGTGAAGTTTCACACGCGATTCCAGCAGGGTACGTGTATTTCAGGGGTGCGCGGGAAGTTCCACACGCGAATAGCCTGGGCGCGTGTATTTCAGGGGTGCGCGGGAATTTCCACACGCGAATAGCCTGGGCGCGTGTATTTCAGGGGTGCGCGGGAAGTTCCACACGCGAATAGCCTGCGCGCGTGTATTTCAGGGGTGCGCGTGAATTTCCACACGCGAATAGCCTGGGCGCGTGTATTTCAGGGGTTCGCGGGAAGTTTCACACGCGATTTCAGCAGGGTACGTGTATTTCAGGGGTGCGCGGGAAGTTCCACACGCGAATAGCCTGGGCGCGTGTATTTCAGGGGTGCGCGGCAAGTTCCACACGCGAATAGCCTGGGCGCGTGTATTTCAGGGGTGCGCGGGAATTTCCACACGCGAATAGCCTGGGCGCGTGTATTTCAGGGGTGCGCGGGAAGTTCCACACGCGAATAGCCTGCGCGCGTGTATTTCAGGGGTGCGCGGGAAGTTCCACACGCGAATAGCCTGGGCGCGTGTATTTCAGGGGTTCGCGGGAAGTTTCACACGCGATTTCAGCAGGGTACGTGTATTTCAGGGGTGCGCGGGAAGTTCCACACGCGAATAGCCTGGGCGCGTGTATTTCAGGGGTGCGCGGCAAGTTCCACACGCGAATAGCCTGGGCGCGTGTATTTCAGGGGTTCGCGGGAAGTTTCACACGCGATTTCAGCAGGGTACGTGTATTTCAGGGGTGCGCGGGAAGTTCCACACGCGAATAGCCTGGGCGCGTGTATTTCAGGGGTGCGCGGCAAGTTCCACACGCGAATAGCCTGGGCGCGTGTATTTCAGGGGTGCGCGGGAATTTCCACACGCGAATAGCCTGGGCGCGTGTATTTCAGGGGTGCGCGGGAAGTTCCACACGCGAATAGCCTGCGCGCGTGTATTTCAGGGGTGCGCGGGAAGTTCCACACGCGAATAGCCTGCGCGCGTGTATTTCAGGGGTGCGCGGGAATTTCCACACGCGAATAGCCTGGGCGCGTGTATTTCAGGCGTTCGCGGGAAGTTTCACACGCGATTTCAGCAGGGTACGTGTATTTCAGGGGTGCGCGGGAAGTTCCACACGCGAATAGCCTGGGCGCGTGTATTTCAGGGGTGCGCGGCAAGTTCCACACGCGAATAGCCTGGGCGCGTGTATTTCAGGGGTGCGCGGCAAGTTCCACACGCGAATAGCCTGGGTACGTGGATTTCAGGGGTGCGCGAGAAAGTCTACACGCGATTGGCCTGGGTACGTGGATTTCAGGGGTGCGAGAGAAAGTCTACACGCGATTGGCCTGGGTACGTGGATTTCAGGGGTGCGCGAGAAAGTCTACACGCGATTGGCCTGGGTACGTGTGTTTCGGAGTGCGCGGGTAGTTCCACACGCGATTGGCCTGGGTACGTGTGTTTCGGGGTGCGCGGGTAGTTCCACACGCGATTGGCCTGGGTACGTGTGTTTCGGGGTGCGCGGGTAGTTCCACACGCCATTGGCCTGGGTACGTGTGTTCCGGGGTCCCGTGAACTTTCACACGCGATTGGTTGGGATCCACGTGTGTACTGTCATCACGTGCAATGAGGGATACTCCCTCGCACGTCACGTCACAGACACGCTCACGCGCTGAGGGCCTTCTGTCCAATGAAAATGCGTATGCGTGCAGACGCGCTTACGCGCTAAGGGCCTTTCCTCGAATTACACGCTGACGTGCAGAATTTTCACGTGCTAAATCACTCCGTATCAAGCTGGCCACGCGTAAGCACACGGAAGACCACGCTCCTGCCCAGAAGGCCGAACTACTGCCCCCCAGAGCCCCGAGCACGCTCCCACCTGCCATCTGCTGGTGCCTGACTGCCTGCTGCCCACGTGCCCTGCCATTTGCTGCCTGCACATCAGCCAGGGGTGCTGTTGGTGTGACCACCCCTGCTGGAACCAAAGACTCCCGACTGGGATTCCATCGCTCCACAGCCCAGCCCCAGGACCCAGTTGCCCACCCACTCCTGCCTCTGGGGTTGTCATGTCGGGGCAAACTCCATCTGTGACCACTGACAACCCCCGGCCAGAGAGGCAGAGGGGCACCAGCTTCAGTGCCACCGAAGTTGGTGTCCTGGTGGAGCAAGTCCTGGGGCAGTATGATGCCCTCTTCGGAAGTTGCCGCGCCGACAAGGAAGGACGGACTCGGATCTGGACTGACATCGTGACTGCCATCAACGCGGAGGGGGTGGCAGTCCGCGACTTCCAACATGTCAAGAAGCGCTGGGAGGACTTCAGGTCCAGGACCCTGACCAAGGCCCGGCGCCTCTTGAAGGCAGCGGATGCCAAGGGGCGCCGGGGCCACTTGTCGGAAGAACAGATGAGGGTCCTGGAACACATATCCCCAGCGCTCCACGTCCAGGTCCTTGAGAGGCAGACCCGTCTGGAGTCGAGCGGTGAGTGTACATGCATCCTGATTGTGAGCAGTGCGTGTGGTGATTGTTCAGTAGTGTGCAGGTTGCACATCTGTTTGTATGGGGTCGAGTATGGGTGCGGGTGTACAGGGCCGTGGGGCTGACACATGCGAGGGCTGTAATGTGTGAGACATGGATGGTGCCTGTGTGTGTGGGCTTGCATGCCAAATGCAGTTGTGTGGGCACACAAGTTTGTATGAATGTGTATGTGAGTAGACATGTCCGTGATGTCACGCATGTATGTTGTTTTCAGCTGATTGTATCAGCGCTGTGTACATGTGCATGTGTGTGTATTTGACAAGGGTGCAACAGTGATGCAACATGGATGCATGTGACAGCTTTAAGTGGATGCCTGATGGGCAGATGTGACATGGATGCCCGTCTGAACACTGCGACACTTAGCAGAGGTGTACACATGCATGCAAGTGTGGTGGTGTGTGTACATGTGTGGTGCACTTCCTGTGTTGCATGTGATGTCTGGCTCACCTTTGGCTGCTGATGCTGTTGTATGTGTATGGATGCTGTTGGCAGTTGCAACATGGCTGTGGTATGGCTCGTGTGTGCAAGTTGTAATGACATGTGTGTTGGGGATTGTGATGACATGTCAGAGGTTTGCCAATGCCACTCATGTACAACTGCCATGTGTGTATGTGTACATTGTACAGTGCCCTGATGCCTGTGTTTTGTTTCTCCCTGTCTGCAGCGTCAACTGATGAAGAGGGCGGAGAAGGTGCTGTGGAGCACAGCGGCGGGGATCCCACCGCCAGCCGGAGACGCAAGGCCCGGCTCCCCTCCCAGGTTGTCATCTCGTCGGGGAGTGAGGAGTCCGGTGCCGCGTCCCAGGCCGCAGCTGCCGGGGGGAGGTCCAAGAGGCGGAGGTTGCAGTTGGACTCCTCGGCAGCAGAAGGGGCAGCTGGGACCCCACAGGGCCCAACGGGGGAAGATGGCACAGAGTCATCCAGGTTGGTGGGGGGTTTGGTGGAGGAGGAGGCCGTGCAAGCACCGGAGACGGGGTCTGGGGGTGGGGATCCCACTGGTGCTAGTGGTGCAGTGCAGGACCAGGGACAGGAGGCAGCACAGGCCGCCGCGGAGGTGCCTGTGTGCAATCCTGTCCCTGATCCTGTCCCTGCATCATCTTGCACCAGCAGGGATGCCCATGTCCAGACCAGTTTTCAGGCAGGGGATGAGCTGACGTCAACTGGCCTTCCTCTGCCTGCGGACGTGGCTATCCAGGCCCGGGTTGAGCCTGTCCTGGCTGGAGTGGCGTTGCGTCAACGGGCCATGCGAGGTGACCTGCAGTCTTTTCATGAAGAGACTGCACATCATCTCGAATGGCTCGTTGACCACGTCAGCCTGCTGGGACAGGTCACCCAGGCCGGATTCCTCCGTCTGATGGGGCTTGCCACGACCCCCTCCTCAGCTGGACCCCCTATGCGCCAGTCGTCCTCTGTGCCATCTTCCCACCCATCAGTCACCTGGGTGCCCTGTGGAGCTGCCTCTGACGGTGCGGCCAGGCTGGTGGAGGAGGCATCCCTGCCACAGTCGGGAGTCGGACGTCCAGCAGGGGTGGCCACGTCAACGACTGCACCCCAGCCGGCGGAGGATGTGCAGGCAGCAGGAGGCAGTGCAGGGGCAGAGGCACAGCAGCAGCAGCACCATGGTGGGAGCCATGAAGGCTCGGGGCCTTCGACATCGGAGGGGCAGGCATCGGCCGGAGGGCAGGAGGACCCAGGACAAAAAGTGTCTTCCGTGTGGCAGCGGTTGGGCCACGCCATAGATGCGGAGCGGCAGCGGGCGGAAGAGGCACGGCTCTCAATGGTCAGGGCGGAGAACTCCATCCAGAGGGCCCTGAGGCGGGTCGAGTGCCTCGAGGCAATCCGCAGGGCTTTGGAGGTGGACACGTCGACGGCCCTGCGGACCCTCGGGGCCATGGAGGAGGACCGCCTCCGGGACATTGAGGAGGAGTTCGATGATGCCCTGGCCCGGCACATCCAGAAGTGAACCGTGGAACTAGCCCGCTGCCCTTGTACATAGTTATGTAGGTAGTGTTAAGTTTCATTTTTGTTTTTATTTCATTTGGACCTTTTGGACATTGGCCACATTTTTGTATATAGTTTTTTTTATTAGTTAGTGTAGTTAGTTAGGTTTCCTTTATTTTGTTGGGATGATGGACCCTGGCTTCTTGCATTGTACATAGTTGTGGACTTGTACATACTTTCTTTTTTAACATTATCCATGGATCAATGGCTTATAATTTTTTTTTCACATTGGATTTTGTTTGGTGGACATTGACTTTGTACTACATTACTTTGGATTTCTATATTCTTTAATTTTTTTTTTATTTTGAACGGACATGCTTCTTTTCATTTTTTTCCATTCACATTTCTGTTTCTTCATTTTTGTTTCTATTCATCTTTCCTTTAATACATTATTTATTTGTTGCACTTCAATGTGTGGTGTCTCATTGTTTTCATGCATTTCATGTTATGTGTTTTGAGAATCACTGACACCCATTGGGTGTATGTGAGGGACATGTGTTTGTTTTGGAACTTGCAATTGGTGTTCTGTGATGTAATTGCAGAATATGAGTGGATGGATGCAATACTCGGGTGGGTGTTTTGCATTTGGGGGCTGACCATAGAGACCAGGGATCTGGACTGTGATGACATGTTGGGTGGGGAACATGAGTTGGACATGGGTGGGGGCCTGCTGGAGGCTGCCCCTGGTGGCTGGGGGGTGGGGGTGGTGGGAGACATGGGTGGGGGCCTGGTGGAGGGTGCCCCTGGTGGCTGGGGGGTGGGGGTGGTGGGAGACATGAGTGGGGGCCTGGTGGAGGGTGCCCCTGGATGCTGCGGGGTGGGGGTGGTGGGAGACATGAGTGGGGGCCTGGTGGAGGGTGCCCTGCACAGCTGGGGGGTGGGGGTGATGGGAGACATGGGTGGGGGCCTGCTGGAGGCTGCCCCTGGTGGCTGGGGGTGCAGGGGGACATGCGTTGGTGGGCAGTAGTGCTAGTTGATATGTGGGTTGGCTGGTGGGCATGGCCATGGTGGATGGGGTGCCTGCAGGACATGTGCTGGGTAGGCCCCTGTGGTGTGAGCCACCTGCAGGGGCCGTGGAGGGTGTAGAGGGTACACCTGGGAGGACCCACACGTGCAATTCACGTGTGCTGCTCCCCGCGCACCCCCGGAATACACGTACCCCGCTCAATCGCGTGTGGAACTTCCCGCGCACCCCTGAAATCCACGTACCCGGCCAAATCGCGTGTGGAACTTCCCGCGCACCCCTGGAATCCACGTACCCGGCCAAATCGCGTGTGGAACTTCCCGCGCACCCCTGAAATCCACGTACCCGGCCAAATCGCGTGTGGAACTTCCCGCGCACCCCTGAAATCCACGTACCCGGCCAAATCGCGTGTGGAACTTCCCGCGCACCCCTGGAATCCACGTACACGGCCAAATCGCGTGTGGAACTTCCCGCGCACCCCTGGAATCCACGTACACGGCCAAATCGCGTGTGGAACTTCCCGCGCACCCCTGGAATCCACGTACCCGGCCAAATCGTGTGTGGAACTTCCCGCGCACCCCTGAAATCCACGTACCCGGCCAAATCGCGTGTGGAACTTCCCGCGCACCCCCGAAATACACGTACCCCGCTCAATCGCGTGTGGAACTTCCCGCGCACCCCTGAAATCCACGTACCCGGCCAACTCGCGTGTGGAACTTCCCGCGCACCCCTGGAATCCACGTACCCGGCCAAATCGCGTGTGGAACTTCCCGCGCACCCCCGAAATCCACGTACCCCGCTCAATCGCGTGTGGAACTTCCCGCGCACCCCCGAAATACACGTACCCCGCTCAATCGCGTGTGGAACTTCCCGCGCACCCCTGAAATCCACGTACCCGGCCAACTCGCGTGTGGAACTTCCCGCGCACCCCTGGAATCCACGTACCCGGCCAAATCGCGTGTGGAACTTCCCGCGCACCCCTGAAATCCACGTACCCGGCCAAATCGCGTGTGTCACTTCCCGCGCACACCCGGAATACACGTACCCCGCTCAATCGCGTATTTTACTTCCCGCGGTGCCACTTTTTTGATGCGCTGGGACTCTACCGCCTGCCTTCGTGTGGCGGACGTGTTTCAGCTTGTGCGCGGCTTTGGCTGTGCGTGGGTTTGCCCTATTCCATTCCATGAATACGTGTGGTTCGTGTGCGTGTGGGCGTTACCTCTGCTTCCGTGCAGTGCATCCCCAGTTACGCCCTTATTTTCGCGTGTTGTTCCCCATTCCGCGCGTTACGCCCCATGTCCCGCCCACTTTCTGCTGTGTGCGCTGAGGTTGTGCGCTTTCACTGTGCGCGTCGCGCACCGTCGCGCACGCCTTTCGCGATGTTGCAGTGACTTGTGCGCCATGCACGGGTTTGGCGCCCATCCCGCGGTGAACACGCGCAGGGACTTCCATGTATCGCACGCGTGCGCGTGCGCCTGTTTTTTTCCGCTTGCGCATGCTTGCGCATGCTTGCGCCTAGATTTTCGGCGCACGTTGGTTCCATGAATCGGCCCCCTAGTGTCAATTGGAATTGACCATGATACAAACATACGCCAAAACTGAATAGGATAGTTCATTACGTTTTCAGCTGCTGTCATTAAGGGGTTGGTGCTTCCCTGTACTGCTCAATTAAAAAAGAATAGGTCTCTAAAAAAAAAACAGAAAAGAGAAGCTTATCGAGCCTCTGCAATTAAATATCCAGTTTTACTGGTGCAAAATCCCAGGTCAGAAAGGGGAGCAGAATGCGCCCCTCCTACCTCAGTAAACCAAAATGGAGATGTTTTGCCAGCTCGCTTAGGCTCTTATCGCTGCCTCCAATACGACAGCAACTCCTGATGATCTTGAACCACTCTGTACTATCCCTCTTAGAACCACCCTTTATATAGCTTTTAGATTGTTTATGCATAAGACCTGAGAATGTTTATCAATAAACTCAGAGAATATAAAAACATATTTTTCTGTATTGTTTATGCATACGCTCCGAGTGCGCTACAGTCCTATGCCTAAACTATGCTCCGTAAGTGCATCTAGCCTCATTCGTAAGTCAAGTCAAGCTACGTCCCATAGTCCATTGTAGTCCATCAGAACATTGTTTACAATTTACTGAAACATGGGGTACTATTGACATAAACAAGAAGATGGCAAAGGAATCATTTGTAAGTGTTCGCTTGTGAATACAGTTCAAAAGCAACATTTTACAAACATGATGTCTGTGCTCTTACATTCTACACAGTTTGTAATATATACTAAAATACACAACACTTTTGAGGGGCTCTATAGAGAAGGATCCCTAGAGGAGGCTATGGGAGCATAAGGAGGGTCTTCCAAGGGTTGTTTCAGTTAGATGGTGACTTCCCATGATGATGGCAGATCGTGAGCCCACCTTTGTGGTAACTCCATATGTGACTCAATAACATAACATTGAAGAAGAAAATGCTTCTTCACTTGAACTGGATAGTCCAGCCCTTTATGATGAGTAGCTATTACCCTGGAGATGGATGGGGATGCAGATTTGTATTCATACATCAATAATCAAAATGACTCAGGTAGTTGGCAAAAGGAAGACTGTTTTAATATCATTTATCTAAAACAGGGAGCATAACGAACATCAACGAAATCGTTTGATCCTCATACTCAAACATTCTTAGTAAAAACTGAGATCTTATACAAGACACTTGTCATCAATGACGTTAACCTACGTATGTACTAACATCATCCTACGTGGCAAACTACAAAAACCTATGAGTATGGGTGATTGGCTCTGAGTGAACATCTTATTATACGATCCAAACTAGTCTAAAAAAGTGTGAATATGTGTTTTTTGTTTACTTAACATCAGGTGGGGCAACTAAGCCCTCCCCTAAAAATGACCACTACCAACGTCAGTAAATACACAATGTCCCATTGGTTTACACAACTATAGGACCCCTAATTACATGGTCCTCTACAACTGGTTGGCCCTCTAACCTCCGTCAGTATGTTTTCTATCTACGTCTAGCAACATGCAGGCTGGCCATCCACGTGCTGGTGTGCTCACTTTAACCATTGCTTTCCACCAATTAGCATATCAATCCATCATCACCTCAGTGGTTTACTGTCAATTAGGCTTTGAAGCTCAGCCTTGAGAGTGTTCTTAGCTCTGAGAAATTCATGGAGTGAAAGCAGGCACTCGTGCGTAGGTGTGACCATCTCGTCCGTCCAACTTCATGCTTTCATGTGACTAGAGACTATAAAATCGAGCCTTCATTGCATTTAATACTATTTCTTAATAGACCTCTGACGTCTTCCTTGTTATGTTCATGCCTTCTGAACAGGAGCCTTGTTCTTTCATACGATTTTGTATCCAATGTCACCCTACTCCAGTTTGATAAGACCTTGGCTTCTTTGGCTCACACAGCCTCGTCTGCTGAGATTCACTTTGCAAATTCAATTTGCTTTTTAACTGCGACACACTAGAAATGAGGCCTTCTTGCTACTGTCCAGCACTGCTATAATACGTAGTGGAAACATCCATCTTTTACCTGCCCATATGCATATATATATATTGGCGCTTGCCGCAATCTATGGATGGCCTCAAGATTACTTTGCTTGCGTTTCTTTTGCATCTGTACACGTGTAAAATGACTTAATGTCTTCATTTGTTTCTGTAGCATAATCTTCTTCACCTTGATCCCAATATGTCACTTATCCTTGATCCTTTCTTGATGCCTTATAGAATATCTACATTCTCTAGTCTCTGCATCTCTTCTAGGTACGTCAGTTCAGCTCTGTGTGGCGTTTACTTGGTGATGGTTGTTGACTTCACCATTCATCGTGACCCTTCATTTGCTTCGCTTCTTCAGGAATCTCATTTAAACAACTATCATATCTCCTTGTGTGCAGATATGGTTTCTTTAATGGGAATCTTGCCTCTAGGATTCCCTTTGGCCTTTGTCGTTTCAACTGCTCCGTGTATGTCACATACTCTAGTTTCCAACATAAGAGGGGTGGAACGGTTGAGGTGGGGGTACTTGACTCCCCCTCTACACACTCACTTTCGACCTGCTTGGAAGATGCAGCTAACAGAGTCAAAAGATTTTGGAAATGTGTGGAATTGTGCAGGTTCTGCTCAGAAGTGACATTTAGCAGAATAATGTGTGTCCTTCTTTAAATCTATCTTGATTGAGACATTTTGATGGATGCACTTGTTCGAGCAACTATAGATGGTAAGAACATACACACAATCCAGCAGAGGAGGGGACTGAAATAAGGAGGAACTATCATCATCTGAAACAATGCAATAAGAGAGACTTCTATCAGCAAAGGCATGCACACACACATGGTCCACATAGACAGTTTCAGGAAATTAAAGAATAGTGCCCTCCCTTTACAGACCCCCCTATTGCCAAAGATCTTCATTTACTTTGCAGTTGTCCAGAGCGTCCCTGCTGCGGGGTGATATTGCACACTATTCTTCATTTATAATAGGGCATGACAAAGGTTGAGCGTTCCTTCCACCATATGAAATGGATTGACCTGGATAGAAGCTTTTTTTTTCAAAATGGTCTTGAATGAGATTAATGGGTGGTTAAATCGAATAATAACCCACATCCTGTGTACAGGCTTTTCATACCATTTTCTTAATAGTTGTATTATTTATTTATTGTATTTGTTTATTTATTGAGTTTATTGGTCACCACCTGTGAGATGGCGAAGCTGACCTCCCGAGCCTCATACTATTCAGATGAGAGAAGTGCCAGGGGGAAAGGAAGATGATCAGTGCAGGAAATGTACATGCAGGAATCCATAAAAGAAGACAAGACCAGGGCCCAGAAGATGAACATGAGCCTAAAATCCCACAGTCGCAGCAAAAAAGTATTACACAGATGAACTAAGAAAGAAGTCCCCCAACATAAGGTACATAGTACCCAGTAAAAGGCATTGTGAAAGAAGATAGATAAGTGAAGGTCCACTTCATGAGATGTCAGTCTTTACCATTCCCCAGATGACCCCAAACCATGGGGGTAATCAGCAAGGGCTACTCAAGAGAATTAGGCCAAGGAGAAGGCAAAGTAGTTAGTTCAACCTATGGATGAAAGATTCCATCAAGCAGAGAGCCTTATGTCCTTTACTGAACTAGCAGTGTTTTTCCACCTATCCAGCAAGGCCGGAGAGAATTCCACAGACAGGCTGAGAAACATTTTAAGAACCAGTGTGAGCAATATGTGAGGGGTCAGAAATGAAACCTGGATACACAGTTGTCATGTTTTTGGTTAAAGACATTTATCAACGTAAACAGGTTGGGAAAATGCCCCTCTGACACTGCTCTACGAGGAATTACCCTGCCTAAAACCAAAGGCTAAGGGTCTGTCTGTGTCAGGATGTCAGAAATCCAAACCGTCCTTGTGTCCAAAACATCCTATCCTGACCCTCACACTACAAACCAAAGTAATGAAGTGAGAAGTGAAATGTCTTTAACCTGATGTTTGCAAAAAAGTGTTCATAAATGAAAATAGACCAGCTCCAAAATAAAAGTTCTCCAAGGTAACAGAACCTTGGTTCCAGAGGGTGGTTCCCTTCTGCTGGATTCTACAATGGTATGGCAGAGTTTCTTGGTCTTACAGGTGTTTTGTGTCTTTCCTGGCCCACATGTTTGGTACAAAGCTGCTTAGCCTCGTAATCCCTTCTTTTAAAAAGTTCCTTCTTTGTCCAACAAACACTCTCCTTTCCTTGCACTTCTTGCATGATTGCAATTGCCTGGAATACTCCCCTGCCAGTCCTTCTCATGTACCTGGAGCTGCCTTGTTTACTCACCTGCCAGGTCCTCAGTTTCTCTTTGCATCCAAAATTACATACATCTTCCTTGTTTCATTATGTCTAGTTGTTTAAATGTTCACTTTAAGTTTTCCCCATATCTGCATTCCATGCACTCATATATTGTTGTGGGTCGTGTTTGTACTCTGCCTTTTTGACTTGCAAACAATCTTCTTATTGTTACTGTCTCTGCAACTTGACAATGTTTAAACTGTGTTTGGCGCAGTCGCTGAAACGCCCTGGGTTCCCCACTTTGCTGGTGCTGACTCACCAGCTCTGTGTGGCATCTTCCATTCTGTTCGCACTTATGCAGAGTAGTTTTGTTGCCTGCTGTTCCCTCTGGGCTGTTTTGACTTCTCTCTGCTCCTGCCTGCCTGCTTTCCTTCAGGTACCGGTGAGGGTAACATTGCTTCCTCCAGCTGCAGAACGGCCAGGAATCTTCCTGTGGTTCCTGGCGTCTCTGGCGTCTCTGTGTCATGTCCTGCTTGTGCAACGTTCCTCTTTGCCGGTGAGGCCCTTGACTCTGCCACACCAGCTTGTACCTCCAGCTTCAACACGCCTCTGAGGAAGATGCAACTTTTTTTTGCCAATAGTTTGGTTTCCATTTTTAAATGTCCTGCGTACCAGTGCATTCTGAAGACAACTAGCACGTTCATTGAGCTTAAAGCTCTTTTGACTTTGCATAATTCCCTTCATATTTCTAGCCCGAGTACTTAGGTGGTTGTGGGAATTGGAGTGTATTGATGTCAACTGAAGCATAGTATTTGGAAAATCTCACTCAATGGTTCCATATGAAAAAAACAGTTCTATATGAAGGGGAATTAGAACTGAAAAAGGCATCATTGGAGCTTTTACTTTTGAAACCAGGGACGGGAGTTTGACCAAAAGTGTGTTAGGAAAAGGTTTCTCTATTTTCCCCAATGGAGGGAACAGATCCAATGCAATAGGCCATTAGGGCATTGGGCATTAGGGGGCTTTTCTCATTGGCAAATGGGGGGATACTATGTCTCATCCAATAAAGTAATGACATCTTGCCGGTGGTTTTCTCCTTCCATGCGATCCTCCCTCATATAGCTGCCCCAGGGTCAGGATCAGGTAGCGGCTGCCGTCCCCTGGCCACATGGGAGGAGGTTACTGCCAGGAGATCCGTGATGACTCCATTGGATTCATCGCAAATACTAGTCACTTTATATTGGGTATTCAGATCACATTCCCCAGTGCGCTTGTGGATATTACAGAGAGCTTTAAAGGGAATCTGGGCATCCTATGAGAGCCATTGCAAGGATTTCAAGCTAGGACTAATGATATCATGGAGCATAAAACTAGGCATGAGTCTGGCCAGCATGTTTTGCATGACCTGTAGATGGGGGGATTATAGACTTGTGGGGGATAAATTCAGCCCTTTTACAATAGTCTATATACCTCAATAAGATCAAAGCCCTGACCACCTTCATCATGTGATGGAAATGATGAAATTAATGAATGTGCTTAAGAAGGTGCAGCTGAAAGTGAGATTTCATAGATAGCTTTAGGACCTGAGGGACAAAGCATAATGAGCTGTTTAAGATGACCCCAATATCCTTGGCCACATCAATCAGAGTAGGCAGAGCGCCCATAGAGAAAGGCCAGAAGAAAGTAGGAATGCTAGAGCCCAAGTATTGGCTGTGTTAACATACAAATTGTTATCAAACATCCAAGGCTGGACATAAGTTATGCAGGACGAGATCAGTTCAGGGAAAAGAGAAGAGTCGCCACTCAGCCTAAAGCTAATTCACGTGACATTGGCAAGTCTGAAAATCTGAGTTAAGCGTCAGACGAGATCGGAACGCAGTGAGAGGTAAGGGTTAGAGGGCCAAGGGGAGAGGATGGAGCATTGGTGAAGTCCACAGTTAGAAATAATAGACTGACACAAAGAAATTACCAGACCTGACATGGGTCTCTCTTTCTCCAGTAGGAAGAACGAAATCCATCTAAAGTTCCTTTCTTTAATACTAAAGGAGTTTTTCAGGCAGACAAGAAGAGTGATTGACACTGTCTAATACAGAGGATAGGTATGTAAAGGGATTTCAATCAGGCACACACCCAAGTCTCACCCAGCATGTAGTGCGCAAATAAAACCCTTATTTATTTTCATCTATAAGTTCAATATTCTGAATGATATACCACTCATATCACACCCTTCTCAAAATACTTCCCCTCTCTGCCCCCCCCCCCCGGTCACATTGAACCAGGAATCAGGCTAGTTTGTAAGGGTAAATATTTATTTATGTATTATAATTGAATCACAATATATTTTTAATAGGTAACAACAATCACCAATGGGGATACAAGGACAATGAATAATATATTGAATGCAATGGGAATCGGGTATGAACACAAAAAGAATGCAGCACAGAAAAGAATACTTTTGGGTTGGTTTGGAACAGATAGCACTATGGTTAGAAGTTCCCCCTGCAACACCCCTCAACCCACCAATAGGCAATTTAAATAGATGTGAGGAGAGAGCAGGTACTCAAGAATAATACAGAACAAACAGAATATCACTCCCACCTTCCCCCCCTTAAAAAAAAGAGAAAAACGGATTTGACTTTTCAACTGTCAGGATGGCTTGGAAACTGGCTGAGCAAAAACACGAAATGTGGTCAAAATTGCTTAAATTATTATACATTTCTATGGGAGCCACTTTGAACAGATGCAAGCAATCACAAGCAATGATTTAATCACAAGAAAACATTTGGAATCTCAAATGCAAAGTGGAAAATAATTTAAAGACAATTCACACGTGTAAAACCTTTGTACAAGGTAAATTCACAGCAAAATGTAACTAAGCAATTTTTGATAGAAATGGGTTGAATACACTGTTCCTCGATGCAGTCTTTAGTTTTGGAGATAGTTGAGAATGTTAGGTATCAGTGGGAATTGAAATTTCGTTTCTATCTTCACAACTGAGGGAGTTATGGAGGTTTTTGTGCGAGGTATTTTTCAGAAATAAAGATACGAATTTGGACAAGAACTTCAATTTGAAATCAGAAAATATGGGTTATGCTTTTACTCAAGACTAGAGCATGTAGACTAAACAACCAGGTTGGGTCGAAGTAAGCTCTGAGACTGATTCATGACTTTAGTAACAGATCCCCAGCACCTTCCCTGGTGGAACCAGTCCAAACACTCGAAGTGGGATTTTTGGGTCAGAGTTACACAAATAAAATGACTATGAAAATGACGCTTTTAGCAAATAGGCAGAATAAGATAGCACTAAGATTTTGACACAGTTACTGGTTATGAAAGTAAGGATAGTTCAGAGATTAGGGTGGAACAAGATAAGGCAAGGTATACAATAGTCTCTAGCGTCCTAGTAATGCTCACAATCCACTGAGATTTAAGATTTTTGCCCGTCATGATTCTGGTCAATGGATCAGTCTATCAGGGAAGGACAGCACATCAGGCGCTGGACTAGATCAGCTAGGCCGGTCACCGGAACTGCACAGGATCTGCCCTTTTTGTTTCTGAATATTTCAGATCAGTGGGATGGCGAGTTCATCAGGCAAGCATTTATGGTAGCAAGCCAGACAGTTTCAGGATGCCTCCCCACACCACATTGCTCCACTGGGTTGTAAGGATTATTTGAGGATCAATTGATGATAGAGGCCTCACTAAAAATGGTTCAGCTACTGCTTGTTCTGGGCATTGTCATCTGGATCTAGAAGGATGTTAAAAGCTGGATGTTGAATGTTGGATTAGAGTGCTTCGCTGGAATCAGAAGAGAGAGTGTCCATGTGTTGTCAGATGTCTCTATTTATCCTTTCCAATGACATCACAAAAATAGGTATATGGGCCAGCTTAAATAAACTCGTCCCTGTGAACTGGGATTGGATCAGAGCCTCAGCTCCGCCTTACATCCAAGTGATTGGATCAAGGACAGATGATATCAAATTTATGGTTTGGTTTTTACAATCCTTAGAAACCTCCCCTAGCCACTAGTATCAAAATCGAATTTTGTCCTAAATACAAATTTATACATTTGTAACCTCTATGAAAATCACATACAAGGATCACATATTTTATGGAGTATCTGTTTGTCAAAATCCCAGAAGTGAGACCTTGTTTCGCCTTTCTGCAGCATTTTATCCATTTCTCCATGAAAACATTTTCCAAACTTTCTCCAAATCTACACAAATATGCGTGTTTACCATAGGAATGTGTGTGCAAAGTTTAACAATTCTAGCATAAATATGGTTCCCATAAAACCACATATATTGCCATTCCTGTTCAGAATATGCCACATAGTTCCCCCACGTTTTGAAATGTAGGGCCAAAAATTAGGTTAACAACTCTGCCCTTTTTATATTTTTCACCATTTCTGATAGCGAGTTATAAGTCTCTAAAAAACCTTCATTACATATTCTTAGCAGCAAATGGTCCACCTTTTGTCTGTCTTGGGAGGCAAGGAGCAGCCCCACACTTTTGGGATTTCCTTCTGCAAGCCTAGTTTACAACCTTTTCACATGTCCATTTCCTGGCCTGGAGAATCTGCCATTGTTCATTCCTTGGGAGCAGACATAAGTCTTTTTGGAGTTTCACTTGCAAAGTGCTGCTGCTCCCTCCGCACTCTGTTTATTTGTCATTAAGCCCACTGGCACTTTTTCTGCATCGTGTGCTCTGTTCCATCACACATGCAAGATGGGTGGCAGGTTGTCAGCCATCTTTTTGTGTGTTGAAAAATGTGGTTTTGGCGGTTTTGGCTCGCACAAGAGGTTTGCCGCCATTTTGCTGTTTCTCGCGCAATAGATAGCAGAGTGAGGCTGCATAGTATAGCAGAGTGGGTCGATACATCCCACAGATTTCCCCCCACAGCTTTGTTTTGACTTCCAGTCAAGGGGGAGTCGGGGGAGTGGGATGTTCTTTTCTGTCCATGTGGAGAAATTTAGTTGGTTCTCCCGTCAGCGACTGAGGCGACACGCTCGCCTAGCTGGTTCAGGTTGGGATGGGATGATAGTCCAGATTCCTTGGGTTTTTCCTCCCGGTCCCCGAGTGGTTCTCCTTGGTGATTCTTGGGGTTTAGTGCCAGTACTAGAAAACCAAACAGAACACAGTTATGAACATTTTCCCACTGCTGTGTCCCCACATCTTCGGGGGATCTCAGCAGTGGGAAAGACACTTGCATTCCCTAACAATTGGCAATAGGTAAACTCCAGGCTTCAATTTCTTAGTAGATTTATGTCTGATGTAATATACTGGGCACATGACCATTTCTGGGAAAGCCTGATCGATGGTCATTCTCATCGAAAGATGATCGCTATTGTTAAGATGCTTGAGCACTGTAAGATAGATCTGTAAAATTCTTTTAAATATTGTCTACATTTTGTTTGAACTGGTTTGGATGCGAATGTTTCGCTTGTTAATTGTTTTAATCTTTTGTCATTTTTTCTTCTTCTCTTTTAAATATGTATTTTGATTTGAGATTTGTGAAAGGTTATTTTTTTTGGTAACCGTATACAATAAAATAAAAAAATTAAAAAAACAATTGGCAATATTCCCCATCTAATATTCAGTGATCATTTACTCATTTTCTCAGGTGTAATAAATTAATACTTAATAATGTTTCTAGGTGTCCAGAATATCCCTCTCTGGGTTTCCGGTAAGCCCTTCTATCACATAAAGTATGCCTGGGGTGGCAACTCTTTAGCTGGTTTATGTGGACCCACTTGTCTTCCCCTCTGTCAAATTGCCCTTGGGGATGCAGATTCTGTAAGTGACGGGTGAGATTCTGTCCACAATTTCAAAAGGACCCTGCCAAGATGAGAGGAATTTGCGCTCTTTGGCTTGGTTCCTTTGGAAATTGTATAAGTTGACCCGGTCTCCTAATTGACATTCCTTTTTATTGTCTTAAGGTCATAGTGGGTCTTCATACTGTCTGCAGATCTTTGTAGATTCTGCTGAGCATACGCAAAATCATGTTAACAGTGTTTGTCAGATTCTCAACCTACTCATGAGTTGTGGAGGCATTTATCAAGGTCTGCGCTTGGGTTCTGTAGAGCAGATGCTGGGGTAGCACCATCCTTTGTCCAGTCATCAGCTCAAATGGAGACATTTCTGTTGCAGAAGAACAGGTAGATCTGATGGCCATCAGGACAAGGGGTAATCGAATGTCCCAACTTGGCCCAGAATCTGCCACAAACCTTTTTAACATGCTCACAATAGCTTTATTGTACCTCACAACTACACCACTAGAGGACCGCCGGTAGGCAATGTGTAGTTTGCTTTTTACCCCAAGTATCTCCCACATCTTTGTCATCGCTTTGCTAGTGAAGTGACTACCTCAGTCTGACTCAATCCTTTGGGGTAGTCCAAAACGCGAGCAGATGTGATTGATCATCAGGGCAGCTGCTGTTTCTGCCTTGCAATTTGGGGCCGGGAGACATTCCACCCATTTAGTAAACAAGCATGTTACGGTCAACATGTACTTGTTCCCCCGAGAGGAGCAAATCACGGGCCCGATAAAATCGACTTGCAAATCTGACCACAGCAGTGTCATCCCCCTCTTTTGGAGGGGAGCACAGTGTGAGTGATGTTGGATGAAATTGTGCACACACAAGACACACCTTCAAGTATTGGTCGAGGTCCTGCCCCATGTGTGGCCAGTATGCAACCTCTCGCAAGATTTCTAATGTTGTATGAGACCCCGATGACTGGCTGTGGCCGCATCATGGGCGTGACATAGCATCAGGCTTTGGAAGAGGTAGGGACCACCCTCTGGTCATGGCCAGATATGGATCTCCCCACCAACAAACTGTCTTGGATTCGTAAAATGTTTGGACATTTCATCAACACTCTGAGTTCCTCTTTCCCAATGCAATTGGTATCCATCAGGGAAAGTTCTCAGGGTCATCAATGTGTTGATAAAACTTACCAATTATTGGATCCCCTTTTTGAGCCGTAATCAAATCAGCATCCAGTTAACCAGGTGCTCCACGAACCCGTTTCATACATAATCTAAATCTGTTTCGCTCACCTGGTATCCATGGGGACGCCACCCATCCCTGGTTGGACGATTTGCACTCTCAAACCCTCTCCCAATCCCTTGGTAAGGCCTATGGTTAAAGATGGTTCTGCAATATAGGAGAGCTGGATTCAATACCAGATTGTCTTTATGTTTTCCCACCTCCCTAGGCCTCAACTTCTTCCTCCCGCCTTAGGCCATTTCCTCACATTAATATTGTAAAAGGTGGATTATCCATCCTGCTCCTTGTTGCAGGGGCGCGCAGATGTGGGGGGCGAGCAGCGACCATGTTACTTCACTGGTGCAGGCCCCCCTGTGGGAATCCAGGCCTGCTGCGACTCTGTAGGTTTGCTGCTTTAAAGTCTTTATATGCAGTTCTTATTTTCCTAATAATAATAATGTCTTGCTTCTTTCCTTTTAGGTATGGAAAGGTATTTTGGTGTTGTCATGCAGTTTGAAGATGAGCATGGGCCGGTAGGCGAAAGCGCACTGTGCGCGATGTTGTCCGGTGAGTAATGCTCGATGCACAGCGCTGTTTCGCCTTTTATATTGCTAACCTGTGTCTTTTCTCTCCTTGCAGGTGGCAATGTTCCTCGCCGAGCGCCGTAATGTTCCAGCAACGATACTGACCGTGAGATGACTACCCAGATAAGAATTGTGTGGCTTTCTTCATTCGGGAGGAAACGTGAGTAAACGCTTACTAATGCTGTATTTCTTTCTCCTCTTTCCAGGTTATGGTATTCCAGGAAGCATGCGGTGCCGGATGATGGAGTTCGTACCTTCAGGTGAGTGGAACTGAAGTCGGCAATGGATTGAAGACAGGATACTGTTCCAGGTAAGTTTCATAATGTTCTTTCTCTCTCTGCAGGTCCTTGGTTTCAGGTAAGCTGGCATCAAAGAAGTGGGCACAGTGAGCGTTACGCTGCCCACAGCAGAATAACGCAAAGCATGTTCTGCTGTTTGGGTGCGGTTTAAATAGTCTCAGGTAAAGTAGTCCAGGTAAAATAGTCCCAGGCCTGCCACACCCAAAAGACTAGACCGCATAGCTCAGTTCCTTGTAACTGAGCTATGTGTATGCCTCCATGTTAGCTGAACCCCCCCCCAATTTAAATAGTCCCAAGTAAATAGTCCCATTCTAATGTTGGTCTTCATGATGGTTATGAGCCTGGCGCCAAAGGCGCCAGGACTGACTCCAAAAGAGTCTTGGATGAGGTTTTAAGGCCTTTGACCTGGCCCTAACTGGAATGCTGACTTGCCAGTGAGGGCCAGGGTCAAGGGTCATGACAGAATCAGTGATTATGATCAGTTTGTGGAGTTGGTGTTGGACAGCAGTGAGGATGGCTTGATGCACAGCCATCAGCTCTGCCACTTGACTACTACAGGGACCGATTTTGTACCCAGCGGAGGGTTCTGGGGCATCATTCACCCTTGCATTTCCCACGCCAGCCACAAGTTCCTTTTCCCCATTCTTGTCAACATGGTAGGAGCACCCATCCACATAGACAGTCAGTGGGCATTCCCTAACACCTGTCTTCTTCATAGACTTTGTGTGGGGAATTAAGGTATGCCTCCATGTTGTCCTTGATTTTAAGACTTTCGTCCTCGAGACAGTTTGCTCTGGCACAATCATGCAAGTCAGCCAGACCTTGCGCGAGGGGACTCTTCTTGTTTTGGGCATATCTGACCTCCACAGGAAAGCCTTGCATTGACAGAATCCAGGAAGTAATTCGGGAATTACTCACATTTCCGGCCCGGATTCTGTCACTTTGGAGATATTGCAGAGGCTGGTGTGGAGTCTCCACTATGATGTGTTCCCTCTGGATAAACGGTCCGTAATTATTCAGTGCCCACACCATTGCCAGGAGTGCCTTTTCACAATCGTTGAATTATTCCTCCACAGAGGATAAAGTCTTACTCGCATAGGAGATGACTTTATTGACCTTATCATGCTTTTGATATAATACTGCAGTCAATCATGTATTTGAGAACCCTGTCTCCAAGAAGAACTCCTTGTTTTTGACAGGTTAAGCTAGGCAAGGCGCTTGTGAGAGGCTTCTTTTGAGTTGTCTTACTGTCTCGGCTTGTTTCGGACCCCACTCGACCCCCCCCCTTCAACAGATGGATCAGGGGTCTTGTGATCTCTGCATAATCCTCAATGAACTTTCTGCTATAATTAGTCAGTCCAAGGAGGCTCCTTAGCTCCTGCAGAGTTGTGGTGTCTTTTAGTTTCAGGAGTACTTCTACTTTCTTTTCTTGGGGACAGAGACCCTCAGGAGTTATCTCATGCCCCAAGAAGTTGACACAGGTCCTGCACCACTGTGCCTTTTGGAAAGAGAATTTTTCTCCGGCATCCCTCAACTGTGTCAGAGCATAACATATCTCTGCTATGTGTTCCTCCACAGTTGAGCTTTGATAAGAACATCATCTACATAGGCCAGGTTACCCCTTTCACCCAACTCGGGCATGGCTTTATGCAAAAAGAAATTAAATTCATTGCCGGAGTTGATGTATCCGAAGGGAGTCCGGGTGTAAGTGAACTGCTGCCCCCCGAAGGTAAAGGTCAACTTGTATTGGTCCTCCATACTGACAGGTACAGTCCAGCACCCATTGGTCAGGTCAATGGCAGTATATACCTTTGACCCCTGTATCTGGGCCAGCCCTTGGTCAATGTAGGGAAGAGGCCATCGGGAAGTGTGGACCCATTTGTTGAGCTCCCTTAGGTCAGCACAGAGTCTCCACTGGCCGGATTATTGAAGGTGCTGTGGACTGGACGAATTATCCCACAGGACTCAAGGTTCTTAATTATTTCTGTAAGGGACTCCATTGATGCAAGAGGCAAGTGACATTGCTTCACAAACACTGGAGTCATGCCATGGTCCGTGGGAATTGTTGTTGTATGGATTTCGGTATGACCACAGTCATATGAGTCCACCGCAAAGAGATCTTGAAAATCTAAGAAAACTTGTTTCAATTTTTGCTTCTGCTCCATAGTCTCACAGGCATCAGCTAGGGTGACTCTCTCTTCAACCATCTGCCTGAAGCCCAGAAAGACTTCTGGTTTGGCTATCTCAGCAGCCACCTCCAGCTGGGTGGAGAAGTCCCTGGTTAAAGTACTGACTTGGACTGATGGCTCCAGGTGGGGAAGGCAGTCTTGGTGGACTTGAAAGATCACCTCATCCCTCCTGAGGTCACAGGTCACATCTTCCTTACCATAGGGGCAGGAAGAGTACACCAGGAAATTCCCCCCATGCTGGGTGAAGATCCTGTCTGGTGTTGTGTCATTGTCGCTATCACTGTCAAAATAGTAATGGGGGATTGTTCCTACCAGTTCATTACCTAAATCTATGGAAAAATGTCGGTCCTCAACCGCCATTCCAATAATGGTGCCTGCGCCCAGAGTGATACTCCTATGGTCACTTTTATCCACCACTATTGTAACGGTGTTGTATTCTCTATTGACTAGTGGTGTTGTTTTTAACCCCAACCCATGCTGTTGAAAATGGACATTGAGGTGAACATAAGCTTCAGGATCTTTCAGTTTCTGTCCTCTTTTAATTTTCATTTTAGTGTGAATTGTCGGTTCCGTTCTGGTATGGTAACTTCCTCTCCAATCTGAATTTCAACTGCATATGGCAGCAATTGAGCTGACCGAAATGCTTTCTCTGCGTCATCAAATTCCATAGGATTACCCGCTAATCGGGACCAGGCTTTGAAGTTTATTAAGTCCAAACTAATGGCAAAGCGATTGAGAATGTCACTGCCTAAATAAAATGCAGCAGGGACATCTTGCACGACCCAACAATTATGGACTATGCTCTTGTTGCCTATGAACATTTTGAGCATACACCTGGGCATACACTGCTAGGCAGGAAATGTTTGGAATTGGGTGTTTCCAGGTCAATTTCCCATTTGTCTATCAATTTAAATGTGGGGATGGCTGGATCTTTTGGGAGTTTTCGGAACATGGCCTCGCTGGTGAAGCTCATATCGTTGTTCACGCACACTCGGGCGAGAGCAGAGTCCTTCCCCCCATTTTACTGAATGGGGATGAACAACTGTTCTCCAATTTTCTGAATGTCAACCAAGCTTTGAGCTGGTTTCTCATCATTTTGGACTATAGCAGTGGGACTTTCTGATTGTGAATTTGTATAGAATTTCAGAGTATTCCCTTCCAGTGTGGAATGCCACTTGAGACTGGAAGGAAGGTTGATTTTCAGAAATAGAGAGGACTTCCTATCACCAGTTTGTTGTCCTACTGCAATTACTGTCACATCAGGGATTCGGTTGTTTTGGAAATGGAATTCAATTTGGTCAGGTTTTTGTTCAACTATTTGGCATGTGCCATTTAAACTAACATGGTTGACACTATGTTTTAATTGTATTGGTCAGTTAGTCTGGGTCCAGAGGACCTTGCTTACACAATCTATTAGGGGAGACAATCTATGCAGGATGTCATTCCCTAGTAAACATGGAGTCACAACTATGACCAGGTGTTTCACCTTGTCTCACCCAATTTTAATGTCTAAATCTGCAGTCCCCTCGACAGGAATTTCCTTCCCATCAAAGTTCTGAAGTTGTACAGGAGAGGGCTGAGAGGAATCTGGTATCCCTCCCCCTTCCTGAATTCAGCTGATCAAAGGCCCTTTTTGACAGAAGGGTGGGTTGGGATCCAATGTCCACCAGTGCCAAAAATGTACATTGCCCCTGTATTTGGACCGGAGCATAAAATCTTCCCTCCTTTTCCTCAAAGGGGCAAAGATAATGCGCAGTTTGGGCCAATTGGTGGGTTAATTTCTTTGCTCTGGATTCTGACAGAGGGGTAATTTGGGCAGGATTTTGTTTGGGATCTCGGGAACCTGTAAGAAAAAGGTGACAGTTTGATATTGGGGGAGTTTTGGACTCCCCTAGTTTTGATTCTGGGTTGCCCCCCCTTTTTGGAGGCAGTCACCAGAATTGGGTTGGGCCAGGTGATTTTCTGGCTGGTCCTTCTGGGTTTCAATGCTGGGCAGCTTTAATTCAGTCCCCACATTTACCCAGTCTGGATTAGGATCTCTTGGGACCCATTTTTCTTTGGGAGGAGTTCCCCCTTTACTGAAGAGAAAGATCCTTTTCTAAGAATCCTCTGAGGACCCTATATCCTTCAAATTGGAAGATTCTAACCTCCTCCACAAAATGGGTCTTTTTTGGCCCTTTAATTCTCCTACCGGCCCTCTGTTCCTTAGGTTGCAGATTTTCGGGGGCTGGAGATTTTGGTTCTGGTTCCTGGGTTTCCAGGGGCTTTTCACAAGTGGGGAAGGAAGCTTCCTCTAAGGCTTTACACCCCCCTTCCCCATGTGCCTCCTCCCTGGGAACGGGAGGGTTGTCGGGGTTCTCTCCCCGTCATTGCTCTGGGGTACCAGACCCTTAATTTGAGGGGTTCTGAGTCGCCATGTTCATCTGAGGGTTCTGCTGAGCCCTCAACATGCGACCTAGTTCTGGACCTGGCGCTCCAGTTGGGACACCCGCTCTGACTGGTACGGGGTTCTCTGGTGCATCCTAGGTTGATCACGGGAAGGGTAACTGTCTCTTCTCCCATAATATCCTTGGTAGGGATAGTTCTGGTTCCCCTCCACCCTTGGCCTCCCCTCTCCCAGATTGGGCTGTCTGGGCTCTGGGAAGTGGGGAACGAAAGAACGGTTGTTTTGGGGGTTGATGTTTCGTGGGTACCGGGGAAAGAAACTCAACCCGGAACTTGGGGGATTACTGCCTTCCTGGGGGAAGGTAGGAGGGAAGATTCCTGAGTTGGCAGCTGCCTGGTTGGATACCCCCCTCCCTTGGGCTGGGGGAGTCCACATATAGCCCAGGATGGGTCTGCTGCCCTTGTAATGGGGGCTGATATAGTCAGGGGAGTTAGAAGTCCCATTTGTGGGGTTACCTCCCTGACTACCTGTTTGAGATTGGCCCGAGGGCCTTCTGGGTCTTTGGTTAGGAGGATTTTGTGCAGGAATGTTTTTAGGCCCCCCCATCTACAGATCTAAAATGGGGGCAACCTTCACCTCCGCCACCTTAGCAGCAGCAGGGGTGTTGGTTAGTTTGGGGTTTTTATTTGTACATTTATTTTCTACTGGTTTCTGCACTTCATAAATGTGAGTTGCCTGTTCAATGACCCAGTCTAGTGATCTCTTCTCATGAAAGTCCCTCACCAGCTGGGTCATGATGTATTTAGGGAGTGCATGAAAGAAGGTATTGATGAACTCCCTACTGTCTGTGCGCACCCTACTGGTGGTCTGCGCAAAGGCACGTTTCAACTCTTGTACAAATTCTTGTGGGGCCTGGTCTTCCACACATTGCAGATTGTAAGCCGCCTTGCAGGCCTCTTGAGGGTTTCTATGTATGGAGAAATGCTTTAAGATGGCCGCCCTATAGGTGGACCATTTAAAAGTGGTTCTGATCCTCCAGCCCCGCAAAGAAGCTGGAGTATTCAGGGGAAAATGTCCACTTGACATATTGAATGCAACTTTGCCTATCCTTCAGGTGGAAAGTACCCATCATTTGCTCATACAACTCAAGGCGCTCCCAAACTGAATATTTGGCATTTTGTGATAGGGAGTTATGATGCTCCTAATGGCCTTGATTTGTTTCAGGGGATATTTCAGTAGGGCCCTCTTAATTTTGTTGGCTTTTTTGTAAAATCACCCTTGTCCACTCATCCTCTGACTCAGAGGAACTGATACAGGAGGTGGCTATCTGATCCTCTAGGCTCTCCCTGATTTTGCGGGCTTGGGAATGGCTTGCAGAATGTGGGGGCCTAGTCTCTTGAGACCTGTGGTGCTCAGAAGAGTCTTCTGACTCTCCCTTGTTCCCAGGATTGGCTGAGTACCCCCCACCCACTGTCCTAGCTGGGAAGAGGTTTTTAGGATACTCTTGGTGGGTTTAGTTTCATGGAGTTCCCCACCAGCAAATTTGACAGACTGATAGCTGGTCAAGTGGCACAGCGAGTAGAGCGCTCGTTTTGACATCCGTGCTGAGCCGGCTAACGCAGGTTCGAATCCCGGCAAGGCCAAACTCAGCCTTTCATCCTTCCGAGGTCGATAAATGAGCACCACACACCGTGGGTAATAATAAGCAGCGCTCAGATACCTGAGGGTTCGTAGCGCTATATAAGTGCCAAATTGTTGTTATTGTTGTTATTGATCCCTTGGTAGGCAATATTTTTGAGGATGTTGAGGATCCAATTCTCTGATTCTCCTCTCACTGGAGTCTCCCTGATAAGAGAGACTAGTCTTCACATTTAGGAATCTGTACAGTGATGCCCGCCCATCCATTTCTAGGAGGCGCTGATCTGTCAGTCCTATATTTCCCATTGAGCTGAAGTCTACCATCCCCATGGCCCTTGGTTCATATGAGCCAGTGGACATGAGATTGGCAGAGTCCATGGAACTGAAGGGATTAAAGTCCCTGATGACAGTGGTCCTGAGGGTATGCTCAGGGGTTTCTCTGTCCCTTCTTACATCATCTCTTTCAGCCCCTATTCCCTAATGGCATGCCAAAATCTGACCTTTTTGCTCCTCTATTAAGGCCTTACTGGTCTCAATAATTTGCTTCTGCATGGCTATCTGTTTGTGGAGCCTGTCATTCATTTCACAGAGAGTCTCATTGTCTCTCAGTACTTCCTGACTGGATTGGAAATATTGGGCCAATGTTTGCTGCAGGAGACTCACCTCCTGAGTTTGGTCCTTATTTGGCTGAGCGTTCTTTGCCAGAGCATCCTCTACCCATTTGGTGTGCTCTAATAGCTTTCCATAGTCAGTTTTATTTTCGCTAACTCCTGAAGGGCCAGCTTTCTTTCCTCCAACTTAGTTTTTAATTGGCTGACTTCCTGGCCTAAGGCGTCCCTTTCCTGTGTGGGAGTGCCACTCTGCTTAGCCAGGTCATCCCTCTGTTTTTTAAATGCATTAGACTTCTGGCGCTCCTCATCAAATTCCTCTTGAGAGTGGATGTCTTTAATAATTAATTTATTGTTTTCCTCTTTTAATTTGTCTATGCTGTCTTGTAGGACAACTAACTGTTCTGTGCAGACGCTGTTAAAAGTTCATTGCTGCTCGAGCTTTTGTTGACTCTGTTGTAAAGAGTCAACCCTTTCCTGACATTCGTTTTGCAGCATCTGTACCTGGGTATCTTGCACTGCATTCTTTTGCTGTAAGAGAGCCAGATCTTCTTGGAGTTTGGTGATATACTGCCTAGCCTCTGTTTCAGATTCTTGGCTGTCCTGGAGCCTTTGCTCTGAAGAGTCCAGATTGGTCGGGATTTTCTGTAGTGCTTCCCCTTGCCTCTTTGTCAAATCTATATTGCCTGCATGTTTTTCCTGTATGATTCCTATGTGGAGGTACAGGTAGGCCGCTATTTTGGCAATTTTGCACTGCTCCTCTTTTATTTTTGCGGCCATGTACAGCTCTCTAAGCACTTGATGTAATGGACCCTTGTCCTGTCAGATATCAGGGTCGATTGCAGTGACTTGTTGTTTTATCTCCTGCAGCCATACCTGTTCATCCTGTTATGGCCACTCACCCTGATAAACAGTTTGTGCAATATTAATTTCCACTGGGGTCACCATTCGGAAATATTAATTTCCTTCTGACTTATTTCAGGGTTAATTTACTTTTGCAAACATGCCCAATTCTTTTGAGTATTTCTTTTGAGGGGTGCTTGTACAGTGTAGCACAGTATGCCAACCCAACAAGGTGTATGTACCCTGTCGGCTAGTATGCTGTGTTAGACTGTCACGAGTGTTAGGTCAAATTCAGGAGCCCGGATGAGCCCCCACGCTGTAAAGGGATTTTAATCAGGCACACACCGAAGTTTCGCCCAGCATGTAGTGCGCAAATGAAGCCCTTGTTTATTTTTATCTATAAGTTTAATATTCTGAATGATATACCACTCATATCACACCCTTCTCAAAATACCCCCCTCCCCCGGTTACACTGAACCAAGAATCAGGCTAGTTTGTAAGGGTAAATATTTATTTATGTATTATAATTTAATCACAATATATTTTTAATGGGTAACAACAATCACCAATGGGGTGACAAGGACAATTTTTAAAATGTGTTTATTTGTTTTTGGTAGCAAAACTTAATTTACACCTTTACAAATTTTACTCACTTACAAACAATAATCGTATTTTACAAAATATTTATAAAAACAAACAAAAAAAAAAAGAGGAAAAGGAAAAAAATAAAACACACATCTTAAAACCCTTATCACATAATAAGACACTTTAAATACATATTAGTGGCCCACATAACATACAAAACAAAACCACCACCCAGCATACATTAAACATAATAAAAACTGGCTGGGAGATAGAAAGTAACGCAAAATCAAACGATCAGCGCAAGACATTCCAATTATAAGGCAAATGCTAATTGATTTTAGTGGAGTGAGTCAAAAACGACCCACTAAGAATGCCATTGTTTAGTGGCAGCAGGTGCAAATCAATTAGCAGAACAAGCCTAACAGTTGCAAGTATGATGGTATTAGAGTTTCCCTGCATACAGCAATTCCAAACTAAATGGCATTCAAAAGGTGAATATGAGGATAAAAATGCACCCAAACAGCATCGCCTTTGTTGCTCAAAAAACGTACAATGCATAAACAGATTTTCTAGGGATTCTATCTCAGCATGTTCTAAGCAAAATCTGCAACAGTCCCACTGCCCCAAGTCCCTATACCCAGACCAGTTCCTAATACGAGAACCGGCATGGATAAGATCCAAACGAAAGCGCATGTAAGTCCTTCTTGCAGCATTGTCAGGAAAACACAATAGATATGGCAGCCAAGGAGTAACTGCCTGCCTAAAGATAGCATAGGAACTGAATGAGGAATAGCCACCGATCAAATCTGAATTGCGTGCCCAGGCATTTTTAAAGAAACAAGTTTTGACTTTACGCGATGAGTCAATTAAATCCTGTTGGGACATATTCAAAGATATTAAGATGGTATTTATACGTTCTTTGAATTCCACAATCGAGAAGGGACACTCATCAGCGAGCATTGACTTAAAATCCTCATACAGAGAATTTGGAGGAGGAGAAATCATTTTACTAAAGGTAATAACCATCCGCCAGAGATATTTGTCTGCTAAAGGATATAGACCCAGTTCATGTAAAATGATGGCATTTGGTAGGTAACCTGGTAAACCTAGGATCTCTTTCCAAAGTTTGCCTTGTAGAAGATTTAATAGAGGCCCCAGCTTCATCAGACACACATCGACGGCATAAAGTAAGATGGGCTCTACTTTCATAGTGTAGTATTGTAAGAGGGGCATAAGTGAATATCTACAATGCCTTCGAAAAATAATTCTCATTTGGGTGGCCAGTGGGTTTAGCTTGGAATTCAACACTCTGCGCCATCCATCGACAGACATCCTATTCGATAGGTGATAACCCAAGTAAACAATCTCTTCTTTTCTCATGATAGATTGTGTGCCAATCACAAAGTTAAACCTGGGTATTTTTTGTTGTTGCAGTAAACACAATTTTATGAGATTTAGCTGTATTTATAGTCATATTATTCAACAAGCAATAATCATGAAAGAACTTAAGTTTATTTTGGAGGCCAAACGGAACCCTATTGAATAGGATGACGTCATCCGCGAAGGCCAACCAATCAAGACGTAGCTTTCCCAAGACTACCGGAAATGAATTAGAACCCCTCTCAATTTTGTCTATGTCGGCCAGGTAAAGATTAAATAATGCCGCTGCCAGATTACATCCCTGTTTGACACCAATGCATGTGAGGATGTTGTCAGTTAAGAGCCCATCAGAGTTAATACGGACCCTATATGGGGTATTACGGTGCAAGGCAGCAATAATTGCTACAAGCGCAGACGGAATACCATATGACAACATTTTGTGCCAGAGACGAGTTCGTAGTACGTTATCCAAGGTGGCAGATAGGTCCAACGATGCCATATAGATTGTGCCGTTTGACTTGGAGTGCGCATGCCACAAAAGGTGGGGAAGAATCGAAGCATTTAACTGTGTGCCCATTTCCCGCCGAAAACCAACTTGTGCTTTTAAAAAGGATATTTGAGGCACGTAGGTGAGCTTCCAAGTCACACAAAACCAACCGTGCACATTTATTTCCTGCAGTGTCTATTAAGCTAATTGGCCTGAAGTTTAGCGGGTTACTTAGGGCACCCTTTTTGTGAAGCGGAATTACTATTGCCATCAACCAAGATTGCGGGATTCTACCAGTTTTATAGATCAGCTGATAGCAGCCAAGCAAGGACTTAGCCCAAAAATTGGGATCATCCTTAGAGACACATGCGGGAAGCCCATCTGGACCAGCCGCCTTCGAAAATTTCAGTTGCGAAATTGCCCATATTATGTCTTTGACATCCCAGGGACAAACCCTTGGGCAGGACAACTGCATGTCAATTGATTCAGACTTGGAGTGAATTTCTGGCAATGCGTATTTTTGACAATAAAACTGCTCCCATTCAGCACCAGAGATGGTAGCAACCATTCATTGATCTGCCTTACCTGTCGGATTTCTTAGAATAGACCACAAGTCTCTGGATTTTTTTTTGCATAACAGCTCAATCATATGTTGATTGGCTACGTTGTACGCAGCCTGATGAAGAGTTTTTAATTGCTGTTTAAAGCGAGCTGCAATAAAAACATTTTCTCTCACATAATTCCGCAAGTTATAGTACGTAGTTCTTAACTTATGAAGGTCCCTATTTTTTTGCTTTTTTAAATCTGCAACCAGAGCCAAATTAGGGTGGACATCCTGTGGGTAAACCATAGCCTGTGAATCTTTCACTAGGCTAAGCAAGTGCCTGTGGATTATCAATAAGTTTGTTTTATTGATTGTTTCCTTCGTTACCAACCGACAGGTAGTCCTCAAGGCACACTAGGAGGTCCCTGTGCACCAAAAAGACCAATTTCCTACAGACTGATGGGTTCCATTTGACAGAGATAGTATGCCTGTCGCTTGCCACCAATACAGCAGGGGCCGAGGCTTCATATGCATCAATCCTTAAATGAAGACTCGAAAACTGCATGTAGTGATCGCTCAATCCCAGATCCAGAATGGAAATTGGGTCGAGCAGACCAGTACACACCCTTGACGCCAATAAGTAATCAATGAGAGAAGTGGCTGTTCCACGCTTCCAAGAAATTTTGATGGAATGTGGCGCAAGTTGAATTGGATAAATACCCCATGCTTCAAAAAAACTTGTCCATTCTTTGCCTCTATAAAACGCTTGTTGGACATATGGTTAGGAATTACAGGAAGGCCGTGCAGCGTTATAGAGTTCTAGATATGAGTTCAAGTCGCCTCCTATCACAATTTCATGGTTTGGACAGGAAACAAGTGCATGGCCTAGAATTCGATCCAGTTGCTCTAAAACCAAGCGCAACTTCACCGCGTGCGGGTTCCAATATATGGACAGCAATAACAAGGACGGAACATTTCTATGCTCAAACGACAGTTCCACCAATAAGCATGAGTCAGAGTAATCCAATAATGAAGACACCACCTTCAACCCATTGTTGATAAGGATAGCGATGCCACCAGAAGGGCGACCCATTTGGACACGACGAGCCGGGACAGAAAAACAAATATATCCATCTAACACTACATCGCCTAGAGCCATCGTTTCCTGTAAAAATAGAAGATCGGGTTTTAGCTCAAGCCCGACACGTCTGTGCCATGCCCCGAGGTTGCTTATACCACAGCAATTCCAAGAGGCAACGGTGATGCGACTCAATTATAAGTCAGGGGAAGGAGCCTTCATGGCTACCGCCACTTTTATCAAAGGCTCCAACCAAGATAAACCGCTAAGCGCTTGGGTAAGTGAGGCCAATTGTAGAGGCAGTTGGTTAGCATGCGACTCAAAATGAATTTAAGCTGAACCTTCTGAGCCTTCTTTTTGGGGGGCAGGTACCCAATCGAGAAAGGCCCAGGCACTCTCCATGTCTGCAAACCAACACGGCACAAGCCCAATAGAGTGAAAGTCGTCTGAGAACTCAAAAAGCATTTTAGATATAATTTGTGATTGCACTCTACACAACCCTCTGTGGTTATTGTGGGCCACTAGTTTTACCCAATCAAGGTCCTTTGATGAGAGATTTCTTAAAGCTGGAATCTGAAAGAATGAATTCATCAAAAATGACCTATTAATACGAGCAGGGCCGATGATCTCAGGGTTACTAGTCCAGCCAAGAATTAGTTTCATGTCCCTAGGAATTTGAGAAAAGGACAATGTGTAATTTGTGGCTTCTACAAAAGGTGGTTGTGGACATGACACCTCCTCAATAGGGAGAGGGCACGCCGGAATCAAAGAAACCTTGACAACCTGGGGTTGTGGGGTATTCACCCCCTGTTCCTCACTTTCGACAGCGAGAGTTGCTGATGTAGGGGACTCAACTGCCTGACCTCCAACAGACGGTGCCAAGGGCAAAGAGACAATCGCTGAATTTCGAACGGGAGCTTATTTTGATTTTACAGGGAGCCGAACAAGCAATTTTTTAGATTCAATATTAGGAAAAAAGGAGTGAAGCTGAGGTTGTGTCTTTGCATTTGGAGTCCTAGGCATGGAACAGGATGCAATTTGGACATTGCCACTTTTCAGGGCTGCAATCTGTAGGTGGTTTTTGCTTTCCTCGTTTAAGTCACACAGGTCCAATCCCAAGTCACCTTGATTATTTATATTTGTAGGAAATACAAGTACCCCAGCCTCTATTGGCACCAGCGATCAAGGGACGGAGGGTGCCTTAGTTGCCATTTTCTTCTGCATGGCCTTTGTTTGATTTAGTTGTTTTTGGGCTCTTAGGAAGGACTTCCTTGTCTTACGAGAGACAAAGTGTCTCCCTTCATGCACAACAGGGCCCTCGTCAGATTCCGGTGGCAAAATAGGAGCCACGGGGGGACAAGAGAACTGGTCATGGATAATATCTGTCAATATAGAGGGACTATCCGGAGGAGCAGTAATCCTCTCCGTAGTTTTGGTTTCCTCACCTAGGCAGTCCAACGGATCTAAGTTATGGGACACAACCAGTTTATGGAGAAGTTGTTCCACCTGCAGAAGGTGATCGTGTTGGAGTTTGGCTACTTCCAATAGATCGATAGCCTCAGCATCACCAAGCCCCAATCCAACCAACTTATCACCTTGCACTACCTGTGAGTAGGATCTTTGAGGCAGGGGAAGGGGCAGGATCCCAAAGTCAGTTTGAGAGCCTTGTGAATGAGTGGAAGTACAGGCCAGAGGAGGTTGTAAGGCGGCCCTCACACTCACCAACATTTTTTCAAATTGGGCCAGATAAAAGGGCGTGGATTGTTCTTCTGCAAAGATAAAACCCTCCAATCGAGCCATCTTGTCTTTCATGAATGCAAGAGAGCCCTGCATTTGCCTTATAGAACAATGAGTAAGCTCATGTCCCTTGTCCAACAGGTTAAGAATCCACAAAAATACCGGGAAACTCAAGGGATCAGATGGATGGATGGTGGCAGAAGAATCAACCGGGGTGGAGGCTGATCTTTCATCCCCCTTTGGGGCCGACAAGTCTGCTTCGTCATTACCTAGGGAAAAGACATCTAATCCTAATGGCAGAGAATTTCGAAAAGGCAGTCCCTCGTCAACCTGAAAATTGGAGTAACCAGGGGCTGGACCACCTTCCAGCCCCCTTAACGGAGTAACTGAGGGGGCACTTGCATTTTTTCGCAACATTTTTTGCTGCCCTTTCCTAATGGCAGGTGGAAGTGCACTTGTTCCCGTAAGGGAAAGGAACATGCAGCTGGAGAAGAGGGACCCAATGAAGGCCGCACTCTTTTACCTAATTCACTCACAATTGTGGGTGCCAACATTGAAGTATCAGAGATAGGAGGAAGGCCTTCAAGATCATGCAAAGGGGAGCAATTTATATCATGTGCATGCCCGACAGAACCACCCACCTCCACAAGATGTTCCTTAGCTTCCTGAACGGAAAAAGTTGGCAAAGGTGAGGCAGGAGAAGAACCAGGCGGGGGGCTAACTTTAACAGAGGATGGAGCTACTGTTTGGGAACTCTCAAGACATCCCTCATGAACCTGGTCACCAGCCATCTCCTCCGAGAGGTTAGACATAGATAAAAATGACTTTTTATCCGTGGGTAGCAGAGGGAGAGTACGGTTAAGGATTTTATTCCCAGCGTGTGGCTTCTTAGGTTTCAGTAAGGGACCTGTTTTACCGCCACTTCTTAAAGTTGGGCTCATGCTCAACTGCTGTAGACACCTCCAATACGAATGTCAAAGGAGGGCTCTTGTATTTAAATAAGTCAAGAGCAAGAGAAGAAAAACACAGCCTGCCACAACAGCCTAAGGGGGAAAACTGAGCGACCTCCTCATCCTTCTTAGCCACGCTGTGCGTCGGCTAGGGCTAAAGGAACGGTTTAAGTGCCAACATTAAAGAATAAAGTAAGTGGACACAATGCGTTTGAAGAAGTTGCTAGGCATTTTGGAAACCGCGAACTAGATAAACAAAATAGACAGCAACCCAACAAATGAACATGCAATAAGACCTGCTGTAAATGTAGCCAAAATAATTTCCCCCAAGTAACTGTTGAAGACATAAGAATTACTGCCGTCACAAACCACTTATGATGTAGACTGAGCACATCGGATCACCTAAATGGCCGCACCAAGCCCCCAAGATCAAAGGAAATGAAGCCTGCAGTCTCCTGTGGGCGAGGAGAGCCAAAAAGTGAAAAATCAGGCCACCAAGAGCCAATGGGTACCCGAATTGTGACAATACCCCCTGAAATAGAAAATAGCTTGCCAGGTGGAACTGATAAGAGCAAAGTCTATGGTGCCTTTTCTAAGAACACAGCAAGATACTACCCACAGTAGACAAGCAAGACAAAAGGCACATTGGTATAGTACTACACGCACTCTACAAACCAACACAGGGCTCCCCGCGACCCGCGAACAGCAAACAGTACTTGTCAGTACTTTGCTGGTGCGTGGCACGGGTGCGTGGCGGCCTTGGTAGCTGTAGAGGCAGGGAGGGTGTCACAGAACGCGGGGGGCGGAGCCTCCCATGCAAGGGAAACCTTAAGGAAAAGGAGAGAAAACAGGGTATTAGCAAAGACTCCTGTGAGGCAACACTGGGGTAGATTAACTAAACGAAGGGAGGTCCAGAAAGGGGGAGTGCCAGTTCAATGGGGACGATCAGTTCAATGGGTCAAAAAATCACCTCCTGAATCCGACGAGCAGGACAGGCAGAAAGTGTGTTTCACACTAAGACGTCCTCCAGCCGGACAATTGGTTTACAGATCTTCCAGGCGGTACCAACAGGAAAAAGCGAGCGTAGCACAGGATGACAGCAAGCGCTTTGGGGAAAATCCAGCAGCAGGAGACAGACGTGGGGAAAACCACAGCAAACAGTACTTGTCAGTACTTTGCTGGTGCGCAGCGCGGGTGCGCAGCGGCGTTGGTAGTTGTAGAGGCAGGGCAGGCGTCACAGAGCGCGGGGGACAGAGCCTCCCACGCAAGGGAAACCTCCTGAATCCGACGAGCAGGACAGGCAGAAAGTGTGTTTCACACTAAGATGTCCTCCAGCCGGACAATTGGTTTACAGATCCTCCAGGCTCCACCAACAGGAAAAATCGAGCGTAGCGCAGGATGACAGCAAGCGCTTTGGGGAAAATCCAGCAGCAGGAGACAGACGTGGGGAAAACCACAGCAAACAGTACTTGTCAGTATCTTTAATGCACTGGGAATTGGGTAATGAAGACAAACATAATGCAGCACAGAAAATAATACTTTTGGGTTGGTTTTGAACCGATAGCACTATGGTTATAGTTCCCCCTGCAACACCCCTCAACCCACCAATAGGCAATTTAAATAGATGTGAGGAGAGAGCAGGTACTCATGAATAATACTGAACAAGCAGAACATCACTCCCACCTTCCGCCCTTAAACAAAAGAGAAAAACAGATTTGACTTTTCAACTGTCAGTATGGCTTTGACAGTGGCTGAGGAAAAACACTAAATGTGGTCAAAATTGTTTAAATTATTATAAATTCCTATGGGAGCCACTTTAAACAGAAGCAAGAAATCACAAGAAATTATTTAATCACAAGAAAAACATTTGGAATCTCAAAGGCAAAGTCGGAAATAATTTGAAGACAATTCACACGTGCAAAATTTTTGCGCAAGGTAAATTTGCGGCAAACTTTTACTCCACGATTTCTGAAAAAATAAGATAGCTGAGGATGTTAGGTATCAGTGTGAATTGAAATTTAATTTCTATCTTCAAGACTGAGGGAGTTATGGAGGTTTTTGTGAGAGGTGTTTTTCGGAAATAAAGACACGAATTTGGACAAGAACTTCAGTTTGAAATCAGAAAATATGGGTTATGCTTTTACTCAAGACTAGAGCATGTAGAGTAGACAACCAGGTTGGGTCAAAGTAAGCTCTGAGACTGATTCATGACTTCAGTAACAGATCCCCAGCACCTTCCCCGGCAGAACCAGTCCAAACACTCGAAGTGGGATTTTTGGGTCAGAGTTACACTAATAAAATGACTATGAAAATGACGCTTTTAGCAAATAGGCAGAAACAGATAGCGCTAAGATTTTGACACAGTTACTGGTTATGAAAGTAAGGATAGTTCAGAGATTAGGGTGGAACAAGATAAGGCAAGGTATACAATAGTTCTCTAGCGTCCCATTAATACTCACAATCAACTGGGATTTAAGATTTTTGCCCGTCAAGATTCTGGTCAATGGATCGGTCTATCAGGGAAGGACAGCACATCAGGCACGGGACTGTATCAGCTAGGCCGGTCACCGGCACGGCACAGGATCTGCCCTTTTTGTTTCTGGATATTTCAGATAAGTGGGATGGCAAGTTCATCAGGCAAGCATTTATGGTAGCAAGCCAGATAGTTTCAGGATGCTTCCCCACACCACAGCGCTCCACTTGGTTGTAGGGAATATTTGAGGATTAATTGATAATAGAGGCTTAGCTGAAAATGGTTCAGCTACTGCTTGGCCTGGTCATTGGCCTCTGGCTCTAGAAGGATGTTGAAAGCTGAATGTTGAATGCTGGATCAGAGTGCTTCGCTGGAATCAGAAGAGAGAGTGTCCATGTGTTGTCAGATGTCTCTATTTATCCTTTCCAAAGACATGCCAAAAATGGGTATATGGGCCGGCTTAACTAAACTCGCCCTGTGAACTAGGATTGGATCAGAGCCTCATCTCCACCTTGCATCCGAGTGATTGGATCAAGGACAGAAGATGTCAAATTTATGGTTTGGTTTTTGCAATCCTTAGAAACCTCCCCTAGCCACTAGTATCAAAATCGAATTTTGTCCTAAATACATATTTATACATTTGTAACCTCCATGAAAATCACATACAAGGATCACATATTTTATGGAGTATCTGTTTGTGAAAATCCCACAGCTGTGAGACCTTGTTTCACCTTTCTGAAGCATTTTGTCCATTTCTCCATGAAAACGTGTTCCAAACTTTCTCCAAATTTACACAAATATGCGTGTTTACCATAGGACTGTGTGTGCAAAGTTGAACAATTCTAGCATAAATATAGTTCCCATAAAACCACATATATTGCCATTCCTGTTCAGGATATGCTACATAGTTCCACCTCGTTTTGAAATTTAGGGACAAAAATTAGATTAACAACTCTGCCCTTTTTATATTTTTCACCATTTCTGATAGCGAGTTATAAGTCTCTAAAAAACTTTCATTACATATTCTTAGCAGCAAATGGTCCGCCTTTTGTCTGTCTCTGGAGGCAAGGAGCAGCCCCCCACCTTTGGGATTTCCTTCTGCAAGCCTAGTTTGCAACCTTTTCACACATCCATTTCCTGGCCTGGAGAATCTGCCATTGTTCATTCCTTGGGAGCAGACACAAGTCTGTCCTACCCCACAATTATCATATGGCAGTGAGCATCTGCTGAGAGGATTGCCCTCCCCTTGGGTGGAAACCTGTTTTTCAACTTCTTGCAGGCCCAGCCAGCCTAAGTTAAATTCTTAATTTCTTGAGATAAAAATCAGCACAAAACAAACTTGTTGCATCAGATTACATAGATAAATTACATTCTTAGATTTAAACCTGTGGGATCAAAACAACTGAGATCTGTGTTCCTTTCAGCAACAGTCCTTTTATATTTGCTAATCCAGCAGATCTTTAGTTTTAGGCAACTTTACGTTTAATCAGGAGAGCCCATTTGACAGGGGCTGTCACTCACAGGTAGCCCGGTGTGGCTGCACACAGATTTTCAACAGGAACTGTCATTCACAGGCAATCTGGTTTTGCTGAGAAAATTTTTTGCTTTTAACATTTCGGGACCTTATAAATTCACAGTGCTTCATTAGATTAGATGAATTTTAGCGCCAATCAAGATTTTGAGTGTTGGACAGGGTTATGTACAGGTATTTTGCAATTTCAGCAGCAAAGTAAATGTCATTTACAGGCAAATTTTGGAGTTTCACTTGCAAAGCGCTGCTGCTCCCTCTGCACTATTTTTATTTGTCATGGCGTCCACTGGCACTTTTTCTGCATCGTGTGCTCTGTTCCACCACACATGCACCATGGGTGGCAGGTTGTCAGCCATCTTTTTTTGTGTTGAAAAACACAGTTTTGGAGTTTTGGTGCACACAAGAGTTTTGCGCCATATTGCTGTTTCTGGCACCATAGATAGCAGAGTGAGGCCTCATAGTATAGCAAAGTGGGTTAATACATGCCACAGGTATAAGAAGATAAAGATGAGTGCTGAGTCATCATGAGTTTGGCAGTAATTTGGCTGTAAATCTGCAGAATTATCAGTAAATTCGATTACTGTTACCGCCACTTGGACCCGTGGATTTACCAGGGGATTACCAGTGATGGTAAATTGGTGTATGTCCCCATTTTTGGAGTCTACAAGATTCCTTGGGGATTTCAGCAGAATTGCCGCCAGTGGTAATTCTGCACATTTTTGCTGATTTTTGGCATTCACCATTTTTACCCACACCTCTGTGCTTGTAAGGAAGCCATTGGGGGTCATTCCGAGGTTGGAGGGAAAAACGATGCCAGTAAAGGATTACCGGCATCCCTTACCGCTATGGGCTATTCTGACCAACCAGACCGCTATTTATGGCACCGTAAAGTACGATGCCGTAAATAGCGGTCTAGGGTCACGCGCACAACACACCATGCCGATATTAGCGGCATGCCGTAAACCGGAGCTGATCCCAAGTAATACGGACATGTAAATAACGGCCTCCTGAAGCCCGAAAAGTACCTTACCGACATGGAGTAAATACCGGCATCTCAGAGAAGGTGTTAAGAACACTGAGCAGTGTTTCCAAGAGCCACAGGTCCACACAATCAGCACAGGTGGAAGCAATGGAGTCTGGCACAGCACAAAAGGAGCACACCCACACACCACGCCCCCTCCCACACCAAGATGATACCAATAGTAGTAGCAGCATTACTGGAGCGGGAGGCCCTGCTTGTAAGGCAGCAACAACAACAAACACAACAACAGCAACAACAACAACAACCACAGCCCCCACCACAGAGGATACACAGGAGGAGAAGGAGGGTGAGACAGGCCCAGCATGCCCCACCAGTGCAGCCACCATTACCACACCAACAGCCCCCAATTCCTCGCATCAGAGCCAGTCCTTTCAACCTAACCCCTGAGTAGCTCCACACCCTGTACCGGCTTGACCGTGACACCATCACCACTATAGTGGACCTGATACATGACCACATAGTGAGCCTCATAGAAATATGCACCGCCATCCCCCCTCTACTGACAGTAGTGTCTGTGCTCCACTTCCTTGCCACAGGCACCTACCAGCACACAGTGGGGCACATGCATGGCATATCACAACCCTTATTTTCCCGGATACTGAACCAAGTGCTGGATGCCCTCCTCAAGCACACAAGCGACTACATATCCCTACCACGGACTCCCCATGAGATACTTGATACAAAAGTTGCCTTCCATGCACTGGCAATCATGCCAAATTGTATAGGTGCCCTCGACTGCACCCACGTGGAGTTGGTGGTCCAGCATGCCATGGAGGTGGGTATCGCAACTGCAAGCAATACCACCCCATCAACGTGCAGATGGTATGCAACGCGAGCAAGATCATCACACATTGCTGTGCCCGATATCCAGGATCAACTCATGACTCTGGTCCTGCGGATCTCTACACTACCACGCTATATGGCGCGACATGCTGGACGACGTGCCTGGCTGCTTGGTGAGTTGCCTGGCTGCCCCATGGCAGTGAATCGGGGTTATGAGGTGGGTGCCTGCATACTCTACCTGGGTGGGAACGGGGGGGAGATGCATACTCCACCTGGGTGGAAATGTTGACGCCAGTGCACGATGTGCACCTCAACGAACACTGTGCCTCAGAGCCAGTGAAACGGCACATGACCACCGAATCCCACAGTGATGAAGTAAGGCCGACAACTGACACTACATGACCAACAGGTGACCAGGCCACATCCCACAATACATGCACCACTCATTGGCGGCCCTCACACACCGTAAGGGCGTCTAGCACTATGCACTGCATATGCACTATGTCGCTGCCTCCAGCATATCACCACACCGGAGAGTCATCCCTGGGAGTGAATTGAACTGAGCCTAACAGGGATACCACAGTGTGGTACCAATATGCTACTGACAACAGCCAACACTCCCTACTACCAAATCTCACAGAATACAACAGAGCAATGTTTTCACTCCAACACTGCTGCATGCTTATACGATGCATGTGCAACAAGATGTGAGTGCACCCCATAACCCACCCTGAGGATGCTACCCACTCTATCATCCCATTGCACAGGACACATAGCGGGGTCAGAAATGGGGCCAATGCATCCAGGGACATGTGTGTATGGGCAGAAATGACCTGCTGCCATGTAAGACTAGCACAGTTGTCCGCCATGAATCTACAAACACTTACCTTCATTCCCCACTCATGCAGGTGATGGTGGCTATCCCTTGAAGCCATGGCTCATGACCCCTGTCCAAAACCCACAGAAGAGGCACGAGGAGGACTACAATTGTTCCCAGACCCGTACATGTGTGGTGATTGAGCAGATCTTTGGCCTGTTGAAGGCACAATTTCGTTGCCTCAGCTGGTCGGGTGGGGCACTTACCTACAGCCATGAGAAGGTGGCCAAGATCACCATGGCATGTGTAATGCTACACAATATGTGCATCCGTCCGAATGTACCCCTGCCCCCTGACAGAGAGCTGCTACCACCTGATGATGATGAAGGGGAGGAGGAGGAAGAAGTGGCAGGACAGCATCACGGTGCCGATGCACAGGAGTGACATGCCGTGCGGCAGTCATGGATTGGACAATATTTCTGAGACACAAGTCAGCAGAGGGTGTGAGGATGTCAGGACATTGGGCACTGGGTGTGGGGATACATGTACACTATGCACTGTGAAACATTAAATGACACATGCGCAATGATCAATGTCCACTCTGTTGTTTTTTTGATGAAGAACTGGTGTATTGATTTAGAAGGTTCAAATGTGAAAAACAAAACCTCCACCACCCCCACAACTCCCAAACACCCCCTCACCCCCCTCCCCTTCCTCAAACAACTCCCAAACACACCCTCACCCCCCTCCACCTCCCCCACAACAACCCCAAACTAGTCCCATAAGGACAACATAGGCCACATGTGTATGCCAGCATTGTCAATGTATGCTCCCAAAGCCAGGGGGATCCATGTCCTGGCGGCGCAATGTACGCTGTGATGGTGCGCGCTAGTCTGGGTGGAGGAGCTTTGAGAAGGTGTGTCCTCCTGCTGGGGCTGTCGTGCAGGTGGTGCAGCCTCCAGGGCATCTGCAATCTGGCCAAGGACCTCGCAGAGCTGGTTCGTGCTGACTGTGATGACCTCGCCGAGTGCCCTAAGTTCATTACGCCACTCCTCCCTGGACTCCCGATTGTCTCGGATGAACTCATTAATGAGGCCTGTGAGCTGCAGAGTGCGCTCTGCATCAATGACTGATGTGGCAGATGTAGTTGGCCCGCTGGGAATTGGGCTTGCATGTCTTTCCGGTGCCTCAGTAAGGGAAGTCGATACAGGACTGGCATGTTTCAGTGTAGCTCCTTGCCCTGTAAGTCCTGGTGTATCACTCTCACCCGAGTCACTGTATGACACCTGGGGGCTGGTTTGGGCGTCAGGGGTGTGGACAATCTCATCAGTGTCCTCCTCAGTTGCTCCGCATATAGATGAGGGGCTGTCGGGAACATCGAGGGGGCCTGTGCTGCATTCTCCCCAGCCACACTGGACTCCTCAGAGTGCGGCGAAGGGCATGTGACCTGCGCCAGTGCAGGGTGGGGTAGGGGTGGGGGTGGGGGTTGTGCACCCTCCATCGGCCTTGCTGGAGCCGGTGCGGTGGCATGCGGTGTCTTCCTGCTTGCAGGTAGACCGCGGGCCCGACTTGGCCCCTGGAGGTACTGGGCCGGTTGCTTGCCTGATCCTGGCTGTCATGCTCGCTGCCTGTGGGGGTGGAAGAGAGAGACGGCATGAGCAATGATTTGAGAGTCATCATTTGGACATGCCTACAATATCACAATGGGATTCTAGTGGGTTGTCGCCATTTGAGTGGTGAGCGGCACATTGATCTATGCTTGGATGGTAAATGCATGCATTTGTCTGGGTCACTCATGTTGGCCGGGTACTGTGCTGGCTCACATGCACAATGTTTACATCAACTGCCCTATGTGCCTCACGGAACAGGCCTCTTCGTGTGGTATGCCATATGAGTTACAGCCTTGCACCTGGCATTAGCCAGGGTCTCACTTGTTTCTGCATGATTTAAAGGGGGGGTTTGGCCAACCATGACGTGACACCATGCCCAGCCCTTGGCAGTGACTTTCATAACAAATGCGTTGTCAGTATTGACTTTGGACACTCACCTCCATCGACGGATAACGTTGCCCCGCACTCCATGTCGCCAACCCCTTCAATGGCTTCTGGGCCTATCATGGTCGCACACGTCTCCTCCCACGGCATCAATTGCATGGGGGAACCTGGCTCTCCTCCTGTCTCAAGAGCCTGGCTTCTGTTGGCCGAGAGGATGCTCCGCACCCTCAGCCACAGGTTGTCCCACTGTTTTCAGCAGTCCTTGGTGGTGCGGGGGGTGTTGCCCACGGCGCTCACCTTCTGTGCTACCATGGGCCAGATCTCTTTCTTTTTAATAATCGTCACTCTCCGCATGTCACCGCTAAAAATGGTGTCTGAATGCTCGTGGAGAGTGTCCACCATCATCTGGAGCTCATCTGGGCTAAAGCGCTCCTTCCTGAGGCGGGCAGTTCCTTTTTTTGCTGCTTTCGGCATGATGCTGGTGTTGATGGTCGATGTCTGTATTCACTAAATGGCTCTGGGTCCTGTGCGGTGAGGATGGCAATGGATTGTGTTTTTAAAGATGGCCGCTGTGCTCCTTCCCGTTCCTGTGCGATGACGCTGTTTCCGGTTCCGCAATTTAACGGTGAACGTGAATAGCGGTGACCGCTGATTACGGTCACCACTATTTACGATCACCACTATTGCTGCTTTACTCTATGGCAGTAGTGTTATGTACGGTGCGCTTGATGCCGGTAAGGGCTTTTTGGGGCCCTTTTGCGGCATGGCGCTAGGTATATTAACGGCATGGCGCAAAGCTCATGCCGCGATGTCGTAATAGGCCGCTTTTAGCAATCTATTGCCAGCTCGGACACGCTATTTGCACTATGCCGGTAATGACCGGTACTTACCTCAAAACTCGGAATGAGGCCCATTGTCTTCACTCAAGCAAGGAGAGGGGTGGTGGACATTTTTTGCAGGAGCTTGCCAGTAAATGGAATGATGACAATAGGGCAGTAGTTAGAGAGAACAACAAAAGCATCCAAAGTTTGTATTAATGAGAGGCAGAACGCAAGTCTTTTTTTTAGCTCTTGCGGGAAGAAACCTGTTGGAAGCTTTTTCTCAGGGCAGCCAGTAAGGGGGCAAAGGTGATAAAATTGGACTGGCCTCATTACAAGTTCAGAGGTGTAATAAAAAAGTGGCAGCAATTACATTACTGACACCTTTTCTGGTGGTAACGGAATTACCACTATTTTTACTGCACCAGGGCATTTTGACCTTAAAGTGAAGTATTTACTGCCATCAAGATCCACTTTAAGGCCAAAAATCTGTGGATTTACTGCAGAAGAATTGCGCTTGAGATACATTTGAAAAAAATCCTGATTGAGTCCTAGTGACTCCACAAATGAGAAGTTACACCACATTGCCCCCCGTAACAGTGAATCATTTTGGTGTCAATTACCCTGAATTACCATGAATTACCTGAATTACCATGGCATTCATTACCACAGCATTCATTCCAAACCGATTTAGGCCTTATTAGGAGTTTGCCAGTGCAGAATTAACATGCCAGTAATTTACATCTACTGGCACGTTTCTGCAACAGCAACCTCCAAGTTTGCCAGCGGGGTGGCTGGAATAACCTCCAGCTCGGAGCTGGAGGTAATTCTGGCACCTCACCAGCACAAACGTGTCAGTATTACCAGTAGCGGTATTACCGGTTCCGGTAAAACTGGCAACTCCCCCATGGAGTCCTATGGGACTTCATGGAATGGGGAGTAACTGCACTTACCAGCATTCAGAGTATGGTGGTATTTCAACCAGACCGAGTGCCAGTAGCAGTAATACATTTTGATGGTATCTTGCCGGATTTACCAGCAGGATATCACCAAACTTATAGTGAGGCTCTGGGCTTCATTATGAGGTTGCTGGTAACCCCGAATCTGGCGCCTGACTTCCTGGTGCCACCAGGACATTACAAGTCCCGGCGATGAGGGAAGTCAGGCACCGGATTTTGTAACTCCCGGTTCCCATAGAGTCCCAGAGGACTCATAGGAGTTGAGAGACAGAAGCCCCGGGACCGTTGTTAACTGTGCCGGTGCTTCTGTGACAAGTCTGTCTACCGGGGCTCCTCTAGCCCCGGCAGGCATACACGTATTGTGGCGGACCGGCACCCTTGTTTTGGGACCGCCACAGTTGTAATGAGGCCAATTGTCTTTAACTGTGCTGGTTGGGCAGGGGAAAATCTGCCCTTCAGATGCTTTCATAATATATTTTGCACTGCATTCGTAATATCCCCTGAAGAGAACATTTGCAATGGAAGGAGGAGGGAGCAGGCGCAGCTGAGATTGCTGGCGGAGAGCCAATAATGAAGTCAGCACAGCCCGCATTGGTGGTCTGAATCAATGCACGGTCTTCTGCGATGAAGGGCAAGATGCTCTTTGGAAGTGAATGAAAGATAATAGGCAAGTCAGAACAGACATCAGGAGCTCTCATTTCTCTGAAGATCCTGAATACTTCTGCAGATTTGATGGTTACCTGGTCGATGGGTTTGCGCGAGAGGGCCTTTTTCATGTGCTTAATAGCAGCGCAGTAGCCTTTCATGTGGCAAAGGCAATCCAGCTTGTTGTCTCTGGACTGAGATTTGCACCAGCGTAATTCCAGTAATTTATTATTTCTCTTCATGATGGCAGGGTTAGATTCAAACCAGTTATAACATATTTCGAGGCTGGGGAAGGGGAACTCTAACAATGGGAGCAGCAATATCCAGTGTCTTGGTAAACACACTGTGGAGGCCAGCTAGCAAGCTGTCATGGGCACAAGACAGTGGGTCATAGTCCATGCCTAACCCTAGGGATAGATGGTTTCTCTACCTGGAGCAGGTACCCTGGGGGCTCCTTTAACTACCACACTTGAATCCCTGCACTAAATGAGTGGGCTGTAACAGGGGCATTCAAACATTGCCCACCCCTGATGATGAGCAGGATCCATAAGAGGGCAACACCCCAAGGGTTCTACAGTCAGGCAGGTGCCCAAAGGGGACAGTCCCATGTAATTTACCTCTACACTGCTCCTATTGAGATACAGAACCACCGAGAGTGTGACTATCATGGCCCACAGACCCCCATTTCTTATGAACATAGGCATTTACCCTATAGGCGATCACAGGGCTTCTCACATTCCCAGCACTACACCTACCCTGACCACTGACTAGAATAAGGAAAGGGGGTTGGCCATTATTCTTAGACCAACTCATTACCACAAAATGAATATCCTCAGAGAGCCATTGGCAGGTTTGCCAGAATTGCATGAAGGATTTCTCAGAAGTCGGACGCTGTGCTACCTCCTTCCCTAATCAACAAGCCCAACAGATTGGGATACAATCTGTGTGACCCAAGGACTAGTGCTGGAGTGCTACTTGTCACACCCTCTCTGGATCTGAAGCGTATCAGGAGCTGCAGAGGAGACACGAGGGAACAATTAGTTAAGGTACAGATAGAAAGTGGATACAAGTAGCGAACATGCAAACATTATAGCAGGCTTTCCCAAAATAAGGAGACTCCTAGCATAGAACTCCAATGAAAGATCCGGACCCTGTCTAAATAACTAAACCTAAATACCTGAATTCCTGTAGTACTTCTGGATGCACTGGGTTCAGGCCGTAATGTTATGGGAACAAAGTTATCAGGCAATCCTTCTGTTTGTATATTCGACTAGGCAAGCAAGTCAGTGGTTAGAGGAAAGGACCTGGTTGAAATGTCACAAGCCTGCTGATTTACGACATTGCATGTTACTGTGACAAGGGATGCAGAGGCCCATTATCAGGAATGCCACCTGGCTGCCCGGAGCCACCATGGGGGACGGTAGCGCAGTAGTGCGAAGCACGGTCTCCCACGTATCTGGAGTGCGCGTGGCATAGCAGTACCAGGGCGGTTGCCATGGTCTCGTCCCGATAAGTGGGGAAGTGAAGATCCTAACAGCCATTCAAGCTGATTAACCAGACCCAACGCTCCAGCACAGGACAGAAAGCTACCCTCATTAGCTAACAATTATACATAATACATGATGAGCAAGCAAACTCATTTGCATATTGTATTCTGTGTACATTGTGACAGGTATTATGATGTCACTTCTATGGTAATGTTATTTCACATACCATTGTAATGTTTATAAATGGTGATGCCTGCATCCGCATGCCTGGAATGTTTGGGTTGGAAAGAGAGTGAGGTTTGTTTGGAACGGGGGGGCGACGGTGGGCAGTTGGCGAGAGAGGCTGGATGGCAGTGGATGCAGGCGGAGCACCGAGTTCATAATCAAATAAAGATTACCTGTGGTTGTCCTCCATGAAGTCACGAGTATGCTTCATTTGGCGACGAGGATAACCCGGTGCTAAGAACCCACGACGTGGGAGAGAGCCAACGCTCCGGATGAATAATAGTAATCATCTGTGCTGACAGACAGAGAAGAGTATACCTAGGGTGACAATGACCGAAAAAAAAATGGCTGCCGATCTTGACTTGATAAGAGCAATTACCGCTTTGGAGGCATCGTTGCACCCAATTAAAGAAAAAAAGGAGGAACCAATGGACGTTGGGGAAGGCAGACACATCATTGCACAAATAAAGGTGCTAGAGGAAAGGACGTGAAGACGTCGCGCTACGTGATGCCATTTTGTCTAGATTGTGGAAGTCAGGCTGGAATTAACACAGCACGCTTCTTCCTCGTCTAAGTGGAAAAAAAATGTTTAAATGTTTTCCTTTTGTTTTTTGGATCAACCACACACCATAAACGAGGAATAGGTCTGAGAGGTGTTGTACATAAACAAATTTGGAGATTTTGATAACGCTTATTGTCAAAGAGTGACAAGTGGAAAGACATGCAAGGCATCAGCATCCAGCCACATGCGAGCTTCCTACCAGCTTCAGGTCATCCAATTGTGGCATGGGCCGAATGGAAAGAATTTTGGATAAACTACATCCAGATGGTTGAACAGGAAGGTTTAACGCTTCACAGGAAGAAATTATTGTTACTCTATGCCGTAGGCTTGGAAGGTCAGAGGAAATATAGGGAGCTTCCAGAACTGACAGTAGATGAAGCAGGGGACAGTGACGAACATGAAAAAGCATTAAGGCAACCAGACAGGTACTATACACTGGAGACAAATGTAGCAATCAACAGATACAATTTCTACACGAGAGCCCAAAAAGAACAAGAAAGCATGGAAGAGTTTGTATCGGCTTTAAGACTGTTAGCCCGCACATGCCGTTTTGGAAATGGAATCACCCTGGATGAGCTTATTAGAGATCAAATAATAATTCTTCATGAGAGACTTGTTAATACAAGACAGGTTATGGATGGTGGGAAATCCATCCTTACCAGAAACAATTGCGATAGCGAAAAGGATTGAACACAGCCAGTTGTGTTCAAAGGAAGTGAAAAGTAAAAAACAAGAAGCCACCCAAAATATGTTGCAACATAATAGCAGAAATACACAAGAAGTAGAAGAACAAGGGCTAGTAAATGCAGTACGCACCAAAGAAGGATTTGAAGATATCACCAACAGGAGTAACAGAACCAGAGGATCAAAATACAAAGAAGTGAAGGGAAACTATAAGAAATCTTGGACAAGAAATGACTCGAAGATGCCTTCACCACAAATGAAAGAAGGAGATAGTTGCTTCAATTGTGGCACGTTAGGCCATTATGCATACTGCAGAAACTGCCCAGCGATTGGAGAAAAATGTGGAAACTATGGTATAAAGGGACATTTTGTGGTTACTTGTAGACGCAAAAAGAGAGTGTCTACAATACAAGAAGAAGATGAATCTGATGAAGAAAGAGTTTTTGTAATTCATAAACTGCCTGGAGGAGAATTTAAGTGTCCAAGGTGTGAAGTCATCTTGGACAACTGGAAGTTAATTGTCAGGGTGGATAGTTGCACATCTTACACTATCATCACAAGGAAGACATGGTAAAAACTTAGTGCGGAAGGTCTCAGATGTAATTTGAAGACACCAGACATTAAGAATCCGGGTAGGTTCGATGGCTCGAAGATACAAATCAAGGGTTGGTTCTACAGCATTATTCAGTTCAAAGATTGACGAGCGCAAGTGAAAGTATATGTGGCGGAGAAGGGGGTAAACATAATAGGTTGGAGAGATCAGGCGGCGTTACGAATATGGTTAGATCCGTGTCAGGAAGAGCAGGTATTATTGGTGAACAGCAGCAGTGAACAAATGAAGAAAATAGAGTCAAATACTGATAATGTCTTTCAGGATAAATTTGGTTTGCTAAAAAATGTTGCCCACAGAATAAGACTAAAGCGAGGGGCAGTGCCCCTTCACGCAAGATTGCAGAGACATTACTGCCTTTGTTACACCTTTCGGCTTATATCGATATTAACGAATGCCTTTCGGTTTGGCTTCTGCAGCAGCAGTGTTCCAGAGGGTCATGACACATGTGTTGAGAGGATTGGTTGGAATTTTAGTATATCAGGATGACATAAATATTTATAGCAAGGGTGCTGAGGAACATGATAAGAGGTTGAATGAGGTGTTGTCCAGGTTGAGTGCCAGTGGTTTGAAAGTGGAGCAAAGCAAATGCAAGTTCAAGGTAAAAGAAGTTGAGTATTTAGGACATTTAGTGAATGGAAAAGGGTACAAACCCAAAGTAGAGGCCATGAAGGCAATCATAGATTCCCCTGATCCCACCACAAAAAACAAACTCAGGTCATTTCTTGGGTTATGTGAGTATTACAATACATTTGTGGAGAATTTTGCAGTTATTACTGAACCCTTGAGAAAGCTACTGAGAAAAGATGTGAAATTCATTTGAGATAGTGAATGTAAAGCTGCAGCCTAATGCATCAAAGATGGGATTTGTGGAGCTGTAGAGTTTGGAGGCTTCGTGTTTGGAAGACAGACTAGACTCACTGTAGATGCCAGTGGAATTGGTTTAGGGGCTGTGTTGTATCAAGTCACGGAAGATGGTCAAGAGAAAATTATAAATCACGCGTCTAGAGCAATAACTGATACCGAGAGCAGATACTCGGTTATAGAAAGGGAAATGCTAACTTGTGTCTGGGCAATTAGTTACTTTATAAAACACTTACGGGGAAATAACTTTGTGGTACACACCGATCACAAGCCATTGGTAGAGGTACTTACAGTACGTGGTATGTGCAGAGCTATTCCCAAGTTAGCCAGATTGAGTCTTAGACTACAAGATTATCATTTTGTGGTGAAATATCTTCCAGGAAAGAAGAATTTAATAGCAGATTTTTTGTCTAGACTACTTTAGTTGATTGCGATAATGATATTTCTGAAGATATTGAAGTGGTGGCGACTGTGTTTGAAGTAACATCGAGGGAAGTGTGGTTAGGTGAACTCACTAAGGACCAAACCTTACTCAAGGTCATGAAGTTTACTACGTCAGGGTGGCCAGATAATAAGTTGTTAGATGATGAGTGCACAAAATTCTGGGAAATCAGAGATTAATTCTCCATGGAAGATGATCTTTTACTTAGAGGGGACAAATTAATTCCCCCACAGGTATTACAAATGGATCTGATTGAAAAAAGCTCATCAAAGGCACCCAGGTATTACAGGCACAAAGAATAATGTAAGGGCTAAATATTGGTGGCCTGGTATTGATTTAATGATTGAAAGATTTGTTAGAAATTGTTGGCCATGCCAAAACTGCGGCAAGAGTTCAAAAATGGAGCTCATCAACATGTCAAAGGTTGAAGCGCCATCGGACAGAATAGGCATCGACATTGTAGGGCCGTATGGAAATATAATGCAGGAGAATAGATTTATGATTGTATTGCTAGATTACTATTCCGGATGGATGGAGGTCAAATTAGTAAATAAAGTTGACACCAGTGAGATGATAACATTTTTATTGCAAATTTTTAGGAGGGAGGGATACTCCAAAGTTGTGATAAGTGACAATGGAGTGCAGTTCAAAAGCAAAGAAATGAAGGAGTTTGCCAAGCATTTAGCGATTGAGTGGAGATTTTCAGCATACCATCATCCCCAAACCAATGGTTTGGTAGAAAGATGCAATACAGTTTTGGTGGAGACAATTGAACAAGCAGTGATGAATAATATGCCCATAGAAGAGACACTCAGGGAAAAGGTGTGGAGCAGCAGGGTTTCCGTCAGGAGGGACACAGGGAAATCTCCATTGAAATGATGAGAGGCAGAGTGCCCAACACATTGCTCAATCTTGTATGGGTTAACTATAGAAAGAAGAAAGGGTGTGACAAGAAAGAATGTGTAGAAGAGAGCAGGTTGAGAATTGTCCCGGGTGATTTTGTTAGGATTAAGAAGGGACGTGTTGTGAGAAAAGGTGAATCCAAATACTCTGACCCTGTGAAGGTAATAGAAGTATTTAAGCGGGCTGTTAGAGTCTGAGGTGGATTGGTCTGAAACATGGATAGGATCAGTAAATGGAATTGGGTGAGTGGTAGTGGTGTAGGTGAACGGGTGAGAAGGAAAGACAATAGAAGAGCAATTGAGCTGTTTGAGGATGAACCACACATGAATTCAAACGGAGTGAATGAGCAACAAAGAAATGATGTTGGTGATGCTGAGGTGCACTGAGGAGATAATGTTGGTGGTGTTGATGGTGAGAGAACTGTGCAAAGTACAAGAGTCAGGAGACTCCCAGTGTGGTCTCGAGTCTATGTAATGGATTAATGGATTATTACATTCTAAAGAAATTTGTGTTCAAAATTGCATTGCATTGAAAGAACTTTAAAATTTGTTATACTCTCATTTTTGTTTTCCTCATATTCCTTTAATGTTATTTTCAGTTGTGTTTTGGGGGGGTTTGAGAATGGCCTTTAAGACATGAATGATACTTAGAGCCAATACGTAGGTTGTTTGGATTACAACAAGAATCCAATTCTTTTATTATCTTAATATGTACTTTCTTTCTCTTTCTCTCTAGGTACTGAAAAGGATACACTTTCTCTTGAGGACTTCAAGCTTCACGTAGATGGAGGTTTTGTCAACAGATCAGGTAAGAGTCTTTAGTTTTCTTCTTTATATAGTTTCAGACTTCAGATGAAAGCATATAGTCCTCCTTCTCAACGTTTCCCTTTTCTTATTTCTCTTTATTTTGTCTTTATGATCTCCACTCGGGAATATATAATATATATATATTTCTTTTCTATTATCTCCTCCTTTGAGTTATTCTTCTTTCCTTTCTTTGTCTTGGTTTCTAACTCTTTATCTTTCCTTTTCTCTCTCTTGCTCAGCTTTTTTGTTTGGATACATGGCTTCTTGTTAGTGAGTACTGATGCAGTCTTTGACAGTAGTGGTATTCAGCTTCCCCTTTTCCTTTCCCTAGTAGTTGAGTGCGCAACGGCGCGTATTTAACTTCTATAAACCTTTCAACTTGGTTGACCGTACTAATGTATCTAGCCAAAAGCGCAACGGCGCCAACTTCAATACAATCTATCGAGCGACAACGGTCGCCTATTCTGTACTCAATCTGCATGCGAGTAAAGCGGTAGAGTTTTCCTCTCTCTCTCTCTCAGTCGCTCACTCACCTCCGAGTGTGTGATTTCAGTCAGACTTGGTTGCAACAGCTGACGGCTGAAACTGACTTCGCATCGGGTTCGGCGAGATGTTCACCTTGTCAGTTTCCCTTTCCTCGTAATCATACGGCCTTGGTTGTCGGGAAGTAGCGCTCCGGAATCAAACGGTGATATCTCACTTCGACCAGCTTCCCACTCCTGGGCGTTTTCACACACACAGGCCCGCTTCCCACTCAGCTGTTTATGTTTTCTTCCTCACTCTTCAGTATGCCCAAGATAAACCGTCCGTCTCGCTGTCTTCCTCACGCGCTCTCGTCTCCTAAGCGACCAACAAGAAAAATGTCCAGGCATTAGAGGAAAGGCCATACAGTAGGGACTTCCTGGTTCTCAATATCTTCACTACTTGGTATGATTTTCTATAAAACGTACATCAGAACGTCACACCCCTTCTACTAAACCCTTACGTTCGGGAAGGGTTTGTGCCCTGGATAAATAATCGGCTTGTGACAGCAACTTCCCAGGATTGTGAACAGTTTTGAAAGAGAAGGGCTGGAGGGAAAGGAACCACCTTAGTACTCTTTGATTTGAGTCCTTGTTACGTGCTAACCATACCAACGGTGCATGATCCGTTATTAGAGTAAATTCACGTCCCAGCAGATAGTATCTAAGAGCATCAATGGCCCACCTAACAGCTAAACATTCCTTTTCTATTGTTGGATAGTTGAGTTTGTGAGGTAATAACTTACGACTGATGAACAGCACAGGTCTTTCGCCGTTCCCTTGATTCTGGAGAAGGACTGCCCCAAGTCCCGTTCCTGAAACATCCGTCTGAAGAACAAATGGGGATTCAAAATCAGGGCATTGTAACATTGCCTTACTGGTGAGAGCTTCTTTTAAAGCATTAAAGGCTTCCATAGCTTCAGTATTCTGCCACTCCTTCTTTGGTAAGGAGGGTTTCCTCAACAGATTTGTTAGTGGAGAAGCCAAAGTAGAAAAGTGTGGAATAAATCTTCTGTAATACCCCACAAAACCAAGGAAGGCCCGTATTTGTTTTGGATTTTCCGGGAACTTCAACTCTTTGATGGCCTTTACTTTCTCCTCTTGGGGTTTAATTATCCCTTGTCCAACATAATACCCTAAATACTTCGTATGGAACTCAGCTATATGGGTTTTCTTAGGGTTTACATGTAAACCAGCACCTTTTAGTGTTACGAGCAGCTTTCTTAGATGAATCATATGTTCTTGCCAGGTGTTACAATATATAATGATGTCGTCCAGATATGCACCAACATATCCTTCATGTCCTTTTATCAAATGATTCATCAACCTTTGAAAGGTTGCTGGTGCGCCATGTAGGCCAAAGGGTAATACCGTAAACTGGTAGAGTCCGGTCGGTGTAGCGAAGGCTGTTTTCTCTTTGTTGGCTGCTGATAATGGTACCTGCCAATAGCCCTTGGTCAGATCGATGGTAGTCAGGAACTTGGCCTTCCCTAGATTATTTAAGAGATCATCGATGCGTGGCATCGGATAAGCGTCAAATTTAGAAATTTCATTCAATTTCCGAAAGTCCATGCAGAATCTTACACTACCATCTGGCTTCGGGACCAGGACTACTGGGGAACTCCAGTCGCTAAATGATGGTTCGATGATTCCTAAATCTAGCATTTCTTGAACGTCCTGGTTAATGGCTTTTACTTTTGACTCAGGTATCCGATAAGGTCTGAGTCTTACTACAGACCCTGGTTTAGTTTCTATACGATGGTAGGTTAGACTAGTTCTTCCTGGAAGGGAAGAGAATATGTCATCAAAATCTTGTAAAAGATGAGACAGCTCAGATTTCTGTAGTACCGTTAACTCCATGTTGATATTTAACCCTTCGACACCTATTTTCTCTTTTATCTGGGGAAAGTTTCCTTCTAACGGTACATCGTTAGTGATCATAGCAACGTTCCGTATTGGTGGAATCCACTTCTTAAGCAAATTCACATGATACGTCTGACACAGGAGTCTACTACCGGGTTGCTTCACTTTATATGTTAAGGGTCCCAGAACTTCTTGGATCTCGAAAGGCCCCTTCCAACTGGCTAACATCTTGTTGTCTGATGTGGGCATTAAGATTAGAACCTGATCTCCTTTCTTAAAGGTACGAAGTTGGGCTTTCTGGTTGTAATACTTCTCTTGGTTCAACTGAGCTTGGAGAAGATTGTCTCTTGCTACAACCTGTAGTTTTTCTATTCGTTCCTGCAGCTGTGAGGCATATTCAGTTAGGGACAACTCCTGTTCTGGTTGTTCCTCCCAATTTTCTTTCAACACGTCTAACAAACTCCTCACGGGTCTTCCAAACAATAATTCGAAGGGTGAGAAGCCTGTGGAAGATTGTGGAGTATTTCTGAGGGTCATTAGTATCCACGGTAATACTCGGTCCCAGTCTTTGTCTTCTGGTGAGGTTGTTTTCCGAATCATCTGCTTGATAGTCTGGTTATAGCGTTCTACTAACCCATCCGTTTGTGGATGGTATACTGCTGTCTTCAGATGTTCTATCTTTAATGAATTGCAGACTTGTTTCATCACACTGGACATAAAGTTTGTTCCTCGGTCTGTAACAATTTCTCGGGGAATCCCTACTCGACCTATAAAAGGGATTAATACGTCACATATCTGTTGTATATTAGTGGCCTTTAAGGGGAAAGCTTCTGGGTAACGAGTGGCATAGTCTACCACAACAAGGATGTATTTATGACCTCTTCTCGTAGGATCAATAGGTCCGACAATATCGATACCAATTCTGCTGAATGGTTCTTGTACTAGGGGCATTGGTTGTAGCGGAGCTTTCTTTACGTTGGCCATATTCTTCTTCTGACAGTCCTCACAGGCTTGACAAAATCTAAATACTTGTTGATAAACCCCGGGCCAGTAAAATCTGTCCAAAATGTTCTTAGTAGTTTTCTCTGTTCCGAGGTATCCCTCCCCAACTTGTGCGTGAGCGACTTCTAGTACTGTTGGATAATATTTCTGAGGAACTACAAGTTGCTTCAACTCATCCCCAGTACGGGAATTACTCACTCTGTATAACAACCCTTTCTCTTTGATGAAATGTGGACCTTGACCCTTAGGATCTTCCAAAGCTCGTTCCCTGGCATACTGAAGTAAGGGGTCTAGATCTTGAGCAGTCCTGAAACTATCACCATCTTCCTCTATCTTCCAGTCCACTGCTACGGGAAGTACATTCTTACTCTTCCATTCTTCTTTCAGAAGTTTCTTTAACTTTTTACTCTTAAATGCTTTATTGGTTGGTGGGTCGATTTCTTCTTCAAAGAAAGGGGCACTTTCCCACCAGCTCTTCTCAATTTTATGTATTAATTTAGGTAACTCAGGTATATCGGACCCAACTAATAATGGCTTTGGTAGATTGGGGAGAATTGCTGCTTTCACCCCCATGGTCTCCCCGCCTAGCTTAATCTGGATATTCTTTGACGGGTAAGATTTTACATCCCCATGTACACATCGTATTGGAATTTCCCCAGAAGAACGATAAGCTTCACCTACCAACTCTTGTGTTATAGCGGTCTGTAGACTCCCGGAGTCGATCAATGCAGTTGTCGGCTTTCCATCCACTTCCGCATCACAAGTATACAGGTACTGAGGTTGTTTTCCAGGTAGATGTTCCAAATATTCACTTTCTTTCAAGGAGTCGAAGGCCCCCACATCCATTGGTTCCGTTTTTGCTTTCTTTGGACAGAACCTAGCAAGATGACCCCATTCACCGCAATCAAAACATTGAGGGCCTCGAACTGTGGATGTAAAAGGACGATAATTGCTAGGGCCCTCACTGTTTGGTTGAGACCGTAAAACTTCTCCTTCAGGTTTCTTCAACATAGAATTTGGCCATCTCGATTGAGGCATAGCTTTGGTCACAGAGTGATGTAACTTGTTAGCTGTCGGATATGTCATTATCCGACCCTGTCCAGCTTTTTGATAGGCTGAAGCCACATCTACTGCTTCCCTTAAAGATAGTCTATGGTGTTGTTTAACCCATCTCTGAACAGGTCCGGGAAGAGCCTCAATAATTTGTTCTAATATCACTTTCTCCGTTATTTCATTTGGAGAGGACACAGTGGGCTGTAACCATTTCTCTGCCAGTTCTTTAACTCGGTAGTACAACTGTCTAGGAGTTTCCTCTCCACCCATCTTGATGTCTCTGAATTTGATGCGATACATTTCTTCATCGTGCCCCATCCTCTCTAACACTACTTTCTTCATATCTCCATACGTGGTGTCCCCTGTTGGGTTGGCGGTTTGATAAGCTGACTGCATTTCCCCGGTCATCAATGGTGCGATGTAATGGCACCATCTCTCGGCTGGCCACTGTGCATTTCGAGCAACTCTTTCAAAATTCACAAAAAAATGTGCAGGGTCTTCTCCTGTTGAATATTTTTGTAACACAGAGGTAGGCACTGGAGTGTAGTTCCTGGTATTGGTAACCTCAGTTAGTTGTGCTTGCTGCATTTGTAAGGCTTGTTGAAATGCTAGTCTGTCTGCTTGGGCCTGCTGAGTCTGTAATTGCAAGGCCTGTTGTAATAATTGTTGTCCCTCACTTAGGGTTTTAATAAGGTCCTCCATAGCGTTCTCCTATCCCACTTCTGACACCAATTGTGAGAATGGCCTTTAAGACATGAATGATACTCAGAGCCAATACGTAGGTTGTTTGGATTACAACAAGAATCCAATTCTTTTATTATCTTAATATGTACTTTCTTTCTCTTTCTCTCTAGGTACTGAAAAGGATACACTTTCTCTTGAGGACTTCAAGCTTCACGTAGATGGAGGTTGTTAGGGAGAATTCTCTGTTTAGGCTGAATTTCCCTACCTAGTGAGTCCCCCAGCAGCTTTGCTGGATTTCTGGGGTTTAATTTTTTCTCCTGCCAAGAGTGAGACTCTTTTACCCTCACTCTTGGACATGTTGAAGTGTGTTTTCTTGGTTAAACCTTGTGTTGAATGGGCTATGGGGTCTTTTACTCCATAGGGCCTCATGTATTTTTGTGATGTGGGTCACACAGCACCCTCTGTGCCGTGACCCAGGGGTGTCCTAGGGACTCCCCAACATAGACTCCATACCCTGGGACTGACTACTGTCTCCCAGGGCATGTAAAGTCACCAAAGACTTTGCTAGTCTTGAATCCTGAACAGAACCAGTACAAACCATCATATTGTGGACGTACTGGCTGGGGCAATTCGATTGCCCCAGGGTCTGTTAGTCGAGGGGGCACGTCTCCGTCCCCCCTGATCGAGTTTTGGCTGGTGGCAGTGGAAACTACTTTTTATATTCGACCGCGAATATTTCCCTATGGGATTTCCCATTGTTTTAGGCTAACACATTTAATTATTTATTTACGGTAGCCTTAAACATACCGCCGGTTTATATATTTATTTTTATAACTCCGGTTGGGACTTTTTGCCAAAACTTGATTCTAAAATGGCGTTGGTGTTCGCCTCTGTAACTCTGACCCAAAGTGGAGCCCTTTGTTCCACTTTTGGCGGGCTTCTCCACAGAAGCCCTCCAAAGTGGTGCCACTCTGTCTGGGGTACTTAGGAGGGGTGGAGGGGGATTTAGGCACCCTGGACTGAGTTACCTTGGTAACTCAAGTCGCACTCCGTCCTGATTGGCCCAAGTGGTGAGCCGCCCGGCTCACCACTTAGCATGTTTGAGTGACAGCTAGGCTGGGTGAATGGGGGTTTGCTGCATAAAAGCAGGGCTTTGGGGACTGGGACTTCAGAAGTCGCCACAGGACCAAGAATCCGACGAGGGAAGAGCTGAGCCGACCTGCTTCGACGACACCACCCGGTGGAGCCCTGCTGAACCGTCTCACCACTTTTTCCCGACGACCGAGGAGAACTCTTAACGGAGTGGCTCCTTCCCTTGACTGGTGGGGACAACCAGTTTTCGCCTTCTTTCCGTCCTTTTGAGGTATCTCGTGGCCGCCTTGCCTGTGCCAAGCACCCCGGCATCCGGAATACCACACTTTACCCCCATACCGCGAAAGTCGGTACCAACCCTTTAACCGGAGGACTCCGCGGCTGGTTTCTTCCCGGGCAGTGCTACGACCTTTCTCTTCTGCTCTTCAGCGAGATATTCTTCTCCCCTGACCGACGTCGAGCCTTGCTGTCGCTGCCTGGAACAACTGCCCCCGCTGGAGGATCCTTTCCGCTTAAGGTACTGTGTTCCGCCTGGCTTCCCTTGCTACCGACTGTACGGGGTAGATTTAGTCCCCGGCTTTCGAACCTGGGAGTGCCTGGGACACTTTGGCTAAACTTTCTGAGCCACTCTAAACTCTTTTTGACTCTTTGCAAGACTTTGAATCTCTAACTAACAGTGTGATCTTGGGCACATTTTCGCTCCGGCTACTCTAAGAGTGGGCCCTGCCTAGTGACTTTTGCTCACCTGTGACTTTATTCTTCTTTAAGCCTATTGCAAGTGTTCTGGACCTTAGAGTGGTGTGTCTAACCTATTTCTGCTTTTTCTCTCCCTTTCTTGGAAACTACTAGAGTGTCATCTAACGTTAAGCACTCACCTCTGTTTTAATTAAGTGGTGTTAACCTAGAGTTGTCTAGATAGGAGAAAGGATTGAATTTACTTTCAGTATAACTGTGTTGAAGTGCTTTTACTATATTTTTGCTAGAGTGTTTTTAACTTATGTGTATTTTAAATAAATAACTATATACTTTTGAAACCAAGCTCTGGTCAGTGTTTGCTTGTGCTATTGTGTTTTGGTACATATTGTGTATACTTTACATACTGCCTAACTCTTCTTGAGAGAAGTCTGACTGCTCAGCCACAGCTACCAGGTAAATCTGGGTGGTACAGACTGCTACCAAAGGGGTTTACTGCTCTACCTGTAGTCTTAAATCTTTTGCAGTGTTCCCCAAGGGAACTGCACAGGTTTCTGCCTAACACTGGTGTACAGCGGTGGGATTTGTATTGAGTATACATTTTATTGTGCTTTAGATACCTTAGTGCAACTAACCACAAAGCTTAGCACTGAAAAAGTAAAACCTCTAACATGTCAGTTATAGAAAGCTATAGTCAAGAGTCCCTTGCAGCCAAAACTGCTGATTGTTTAAGAGTGCTCTGTAAACATAAGGATCTCCTGACTAAGGGCAAGAAAATGGAGCTGATTGAAAGATTGTTAGCTAACCAAAGTCTGGGTGATGGTTCAGAGGAGCCTACCACTCCAGCAACTGTAGATGACAGTATTGAAGTTAACATGGAGCAAAATGTTGATGTTTCTGAGGAAGAGTCAGAAGAGGAGGGTGAGGCTGTTGTAACTGTCCCCCCTAGGCCTCTGCCTGCTCTACCTGCTGTGCCTACTGGACCTTTACCAGGTCCCACATTTAGTCCTCAGTACTTTGAACTGGAGAAAATGAAGCTAGAATTGGAGTATAAGAAACTTAATGCTCAAACTGACAAAGAACTAAGGCTAAGGGAAATGGAGCTCAAGTATGACTTAGAAATGAAGAAATTATCTGTTGAGAATGTTTCTCTCTCTGGCTCCTCTAGAAGTTCCAGTCCTAAAAGACCCCGGATGCCTAAAGAATTGGTTGGTATGTATGAGCCTAAGTTGGATGTGTTGGATTGGTTGTCTCTGTTTGAATATAATCATGGGCTCCAGAACATCACAGGAAATGACTTACTCACCTGGTTGTTCTCTAGGCTTCCCCCTGTTGCAACTGATGTGGTAATGGAGATGGGGGAGGAGGATAGGAAGGACTATGAATGTGTGAAACTAGCTTTAATAGCTAGGTTTGGGAAGACCCCTTCCCAGTATCTTAAGAGGTTTAGGAACCTCAAAAAGCATGATGGTACCCCTTGGGCTACCTGGGTGAGTGAATGTTTGAAAAACTTAGAGGGATGGATTAAGGGTTACAAGGTGAACACTTATGAAGGTATGAAGAATTTGTTTATGTTGGAGACTATTTATGATGCCTGCTCTCCTGAGCTCAGACAACACTTGGCTGATTCCAAGGAATTGGATTCCCGGAAACTAGCTAAGGCTGCTGACTTGTGGGTTGCCAACAGGGCCACTCACAAGGATTCTGGGGTAACTCAGAAGAAGGATGGGGAGAAACAGCCTAGAAAAGACTCCAAAGAGAATTCTAATAATTCCTATCCCAAAGAGGGCCCCAAACCACAAAATAACCAGGGTAAGCCACATGGGAAACCTAGTCAGGCTACTGTACCTTCTGGCCACAAGCCAGAAGGAGGTCAGAACAAGCCACCCTTCCAGAGAGCATTTGGACAATGCTATGTCTGTCAGGGTACTGACCATATCAAAGGAGATCCCAAGTGCAAGGGTAAACCTGCAGGGATCAGCACAGTCTCCTTAGCCTTCACTCCTGAGGATGAAGTACAGATGGCTAGTGCCCACTTTGAACTCTTTGCTGAAGAACCCTTGGGTCTTCAAGCAACTGTAAACTTAGAGCCTATGGGTCTGGTTAGTCCCCAGAATAGGGTTGTGTATAACTCCCTACCTGTTAACTCTAAGGTGTATTATGTGGACAGTGTTCTTGTCAATGGCCAGGATACTCCTGCCAGGAGAGACACTGGGGCCAGCAGAACAGTAGTGGATGAAAGCTTCTTTCAACCTGAGGATGTGGCCAAAGCACCCAAAGGTCCCACTAAGATGTCTGGAGGCCCTGTCCAAATGGTTCCTATTCTACCAGCCCTCATTCAGTGTAACAACATGACAGTGAGGATCCCTGTCAGTGTTCAGACTGAGGTACCTGGGAAGGTCCTGTTGGGGAATGACCTAAGAACTCTAGGAGTAGTGTCACATACCCCCAGGCCTCCCAGTATGGAGAAGCAGAACTTAACCAAATTGGCTAGACAGGCTACCTTGAAGGACCCTTCTAAGCCTGTGGGACCCTCTACTGAGAACCCCACTACAAGCCCTGGTGTTAGTAAGTTGACCTCTAACCCAGGCACATTTCAGGATAGTATGCTAGGAACATGGGTGCCCCAACCAAGCTCCATCATTGTTCCCCTAGTCTCAGAGTCTCTGACTCACCCTACTTCTGAGGAAGAGGTGGATAGACCAACTAGGCCCCTATCTGGACCTGAGAGAACTGGTAATTCTCAGTGCTGGTGGAAAACCAGAAAAGAAAAGTCTAAGGCCAAAAACCTTCAGACTGTTGGACCTTCTACTGAAGACCCCAACTCAAATCCTAATATTAGGGGGGAAACTCCTAAAATAGGTAAGGGTAGATCTAAGAGGAAGGGGAAGCAGGTACATTGCCTAACCCCAACCCCTCCAACCAAGAGGCCTAAGACCCAACCTGCTCCCACAAGAGAGGTGGTGAGGAACCTTGGAGGCCCCTCTAGATCTAAGGGAATCCTTTATAAGGACCCCTTCAAAAAGCCTAACATAGGTTCAGAAGTTGTCCCAACTTCTGAGGGACTGGTCAACCAGATCCCCTATAACAAAAAGACTGATGTTCCTCAAAGGGTTTGTAGGTCCTTTAGCTTGCAAAAGAAAACCTTTGAGTTCTCCCTTAAGCATAGGTCAAGGTGTCACCATCAAAATGCTGATGGACTCTCTAGGATGTATATCATCGACTAGAGGTATGAGGTTCATCCAGGAGTGGATTAAATCCTCCTGTCCCTTAGTCTGGGGGGGGCGAGTGTTAGGGAGAATTCTCTGTTTAGGCTGAATTTCCCTACCTAGTGAGTCCCCCAGCAGCTTTGCTGGATTTCTGGGGTTTAATTTTTTCTCCTGCCAAGAGTGAGACTCTTTTACCCTCACTCTTGGACATGTTGAAGTGTGTTTTCTTGGTTAAACCTTGTGTTGAATGGGCTATGGGGTCTTTTACTCCATAGGGCCTCATGTATTTTTGTGATGTGGGTCACACAGCACCCTCTGTGCCGTGACCCAGGGGTGTCCTAGGGACTCCCCAACATAGACTCCATACCCTGGGACTGACTACTGTCTCCCAGGGCATGTAAAGTCACCAAAGACTTTGCTAGTCTTGAATCCTGAACAGAACCAGTACAAACCATCATATTGTGGACGTACTGGCTGGGGCAATTCGATTGCCCCAGGGTCTGTTAGTCGAGGGGGCACGTCTCCGTCCCCCCTGATCGAGTTTTGGCTGGTGGCAGTGGAAACTACTTTTTATATTCGACCGCGAATATTTCCCTATGGGATTTCCCATTGTTTTAGGCTAACACATTTAATTATTTATTTACGGTAGCCTTAAACATACCGCCGGTTTATATATTTATTTTTATAACTCCGGTTGGGACTTTTTGCCAAAACTTGATTCTAAAATGGCGTTGGTGTTCGCCTCTGTAACTCTGACCCAAAGTGGAGCCCTTTGTTCCACTTTTGGCGGGCTTCTCCACAGAAGCCCTCCAAAGTGGTGCCACTCTGTCTGGGGTACTTAGGAGGGGTGGAGGGGGATTTAGGCACCCTGGACTGAGTTACCTTGGTAACTCAAGTCGCACTCCGTCCTGATTGGCCCAAGTGGTGAGCCGCCCGGCTCACCACTTAGCATGTTTGAGTGACAGCTAGGCTGGGTGAATGGGGGTTTGCTGCATAAAAGCAGGGCTTTGGGGACTGGGACTTCAGAAGTCGCCACAGGACCAAGAATCCGACGAGGGAAGAGCTGAGCCGACCTGCTTCGACGACACCACCCGGTGGAGCCCTGCTGAACCGTCTCACCACTTTTTCCCGACGACCGAGGAGAACTCTTAACGGAGTGGCTCCTTCCCTTGACTGGTGGGGACAACCAGTTTTCGCCTTCTTTCCGTCCTTTTGAGGTATCTCGTGGCCGCCTTGCCTGTGCCAAGCACCCCGGCATCCGGAATACCACACTTTACCCCCATACCGCGAAAGTCGGTACCAACCCTTTAACCGGAGGACTCCGCGGCTGGTTTCTTCCCGGGCAGTGCTACGACCTTTCTCTTCTGCTCTTCAGCGAGATATTCTTCTCCCCTGACCGACGTCGAGCCTTGCTGTCGCTGCCTGGAACAACTGCCCCCGCTGGAGGATCCTTTCCGCTTAAGGTACTGTGTTCCGCCTGGCTTCCCTTGCTACCGACTGTACGGGGTAGATTTAGTCCCCGGCTTTCGAACCTGGGAGTGCCTGGGACACTTTGGCTAAACTTTCTGAGCCACTCTAAACTCTTTTTGACTCTTTGCAAGACTTTGAATCTCTAACTAACAGTGTGATCTTGGGCACATTTTCGCTCCGGCTACTCTAAGAGTGGGCCCTGCCTAGTGACTTTTGCTCACCTGTGACTTTATTCTTCTTTAAGCCTATTGCAAGTGTTCTGGACCTTAGAGTGGTGTGTCTAACCTATTTCTGCTTTTTCTCTCCCTTTCTTGGAAACTACTAGAGTGTCATCTAACGTTAAGCACTCACCTCTGTTTTAATTAAGTGGTGTTAACCTAGAGTTGTCTAGATAGGAGAAAGGATTGAATTTACTTTCAGTATAACTGTGTTGAAGTGCTTTTACTATATTTTTGCTAGAGTGTTTTTAACTTATGTGTATTTTAAATAAATAACTATATACTTTTGAAACCAAGCTCTGGTCAGTGTTTGCTTGTGCTATTGTGTTTTGGTACATATTGTGTATACTTTACATACTGCCTAACTCTTCTTGAGAGAAGTCTGACTGCTCAGCCACAGCTACCAGGTAAATCTGGGTGGTACAGACTGCTACCAAAGGGGTTTACTGCTCTACCTGTAGTCTTAAATCTTTTGCAGTGTTCCCCAAGGGAACTGCACAGGTTTCTGCCTAACAGAGGTTTTGTCAACAGATCAGGTAAGAGTCTTTAGTTTTCTTCTTTATATAGTTTCAGACTTCAGATGAAAGCATATAGTCCTCCTTCTCAACGTTTCCCTTTTCTTATTTCTCTTTATTTTGTCTTTATGATCTCCACTCGGGAATATATAATATATATATATTTCTTTTCTATTATCTCCTCCTTTGAGTTATTCTTCTTTCCTTTCTTTGTCTTGGTTTCTAACTCTTTATCTTTCCTTTTCTCTCTCTTGCTCAGCTCTTTTGTTTGGATACATGGCTTCTTGTTAGTGAGTACTGATGCAGTCTTTGACAGTAGTGGTATTCAGCTTCCCCTTTTCCTTTCCCTAGTAGTTGAGTGCGCAACGGCGCGCATTTAACTTCTATAAACCTTTCAACTTGGTTGACCGTACTAATGTCTCTAGCCAAAAGCGCAACGGCGCCAACTTCAATACAATCTATCGAGCGACAACGGTCGCCTATTCTGTACTCAATCTGCATGCAAGTAAAGCGGTAGAGTTTTCCTCTCTCTCTCTCTCAGTCGCTCACTCACCTCCGAGTGCGTGATTTCAGTCAGACTTGGTTGCAACAGCTGACGGCTGAAACTGACTTCGCATCGGGTTCGGCGAGATGTTCACCATGTCAGTTTCCCTTTCCTCGTAATCATACGGCCTTGGTTGTCGGGAAGTAGCGCTCCGGAATCAAACGGTGATATCTCGCTTCGACCAGCTTCCCACTCCTGGGCGTTTTCACACACACAGGCCCGCTTCCCACTCAGCTGTTTATGTTTTCTTCCTCACTCTTCAGTACGCCCAAGATAAACCGTCCGTCTCGCTCTCTTCCTCACGCGCTCTCGTCTCCTAAGCGACCAACAAGAAAAATGTCCAGGCATTAGAGGAAAGGCCATACAGTAGGGACTTCCTGGTTCTCAATATCTTCACTACTCGGTATGAGTTTCTATAAAACGTACATCAGAACGTCTCAGGGGGATAGTGTAGTATTCTGTGTACATTGTGACAGGTATTATGATGTCACTTCTATGGTAATGTTATTTCACGTACCATTGTAATTTATATAAATGGTGCTGCCTGCATCTGCATGCCTGGAATGTTTGGGCTATAAAGAGAGTGAGGTTCGTTTGGAACGGGGGGTGACGGTGGGCAGTTGGTGAGAGAGGCTGGATGGCGGTGGATGCAGGCAGAGCACCGGGTTCATAATCAAAAAAAGATTACCTGTGGTTGTCCTCCATGATGTCACGAATATGCTTCACATATGTGGTTACAAAATCACATTTAATGATGAGACAATGATTCACACAGAACACACACACAGATAAATAATCCCACATCATTCACGTGTGTTACCGAGGAATACAAATTTGAAACTTCCAATTGATGAAAGGAGATTAAATGTAGTGAACATCCTCCTAAGCTTAATAAGAGATTTTCCGACTTCAGATGCTAGGACATGCTAGGACAGCAGAGGGAAATAGACTCACACAAGCAATGACACCTTGGCTTCTAGATGAGAAAGGGAGTGTTTAAACGTACTCAAGGCCCTTCAGCAATTCAAAGGGTGACAGGCCTTCAAGTAACTACAGGCTAGCCCCCTTCCAAACCACATGACCAAAAACCTAGTGCCCAATCACAAACCACCACAGCCCTGAGTATACATGTTTCCTCAATATCAGTAAGCATCACCCCCGTCAAGGCAAAACTGTACTTTATAATAAAGCCACCCCAGTCTGGCATCTGTGAAGTTCATGTAGGAGTTGCAGGAAGGAATGAAGTTGATGGGAGGGGCGAGAGAGAGGAGGAAAGCAGAAGGAGAGAGATTGAGTGAGAGTTTGGAGAGGGTTGGGAAAAGAGAGGTGTCATAAGAAGGCGGGAGAGTTGTTGTGGAATGGAGGGGAGGAGAGTTGCTGTGGAGTGGAGGGGTGGAGAGTTGCTAGGGAGGATGTTGGAAAAAGAGACAATTATATTTAGGGGAAGAAGAGTTGTTGGAGACTGGAGGAGGCAGCCCATCAGAAAGAGAGTTGGAGTCAGGAAGAGTCTGCAGGAAGTAGGACAAGGAGGTTGGAGGGAGATGTTTTCATCAAGACGCAGGGGAGTCACCATGAGGTGTAGGAGAGCTTTCTTTGAGAGGTTGATGCCATCAACAAAGTGAGAGCTTGGGGAGGTTGTAGGCCACCTAACTAAGAAACTACATTGCAGGACGGGTGGAGGCACTGAAAGGCCTTATGACCAGTGGCAGAGAGAGTCAAATTAAAGCGGGAGATGGGAGTTTAGCAGGTTCCCCAAAAAGGGGGTTATGGCTGACTGGGTTTGTCCAGAACAGAATATATAACAGGTTGGAAGAGGTAGAAGATGGTGTAATATTACTTGGTGTCAGAAAAATTATTCTCGACAGAGATAGTAAGAGGGTATGTCTGGAATCAGAGCCCTAGAGCAAGAAGCTGAGCAGCAGATATGGACCTTCCTGAGTCCTCCCCTGGATCTGCCATAAGCTGAGCCTGAGCAGTATTGTCCTCAGGAGCCCAGACCAGCATACTTTATTGAAAAGCGTTCAATATCTCTGTGAAACTCACAAGATGCAGAGGCCAGGGCCATCCATCAACTGGACATCCGACCAAGGCCAGGAACTTTGTAAGATGCTCACTGTTACATTTTGACTTTCTTTAAACAGATGATAAAGAGAAAAGTTAATTTATTTATTGTTTCTTTGGTGGCTCAAATGTGCCCTCTTCCCCCAAGAGGACTAAGGGGCATTGGAAGGTTGGAGGTGACGCATCCAAGAGGTCCCTGCTGTATCAAGTACATTTGGGTTATTTTAGTTTTGCTCTATTGATAGTCATCTCACTCAACTTATTTCCCTAAGCTGGCCTTACCAGTACACATTTTACCCGCGTGACAGGGTAATTAACCTATCAGAGGGGAAGAGGGAGATGAGGGACCCCAGCCTTTGAGACCCCCTCATGTACCATGCATGTGGATACTGGTGATCCCCTTTGTCGAAAAATTCCTCCAAGCACTTTTTTCTCGCCCATGTTCCCTCATTTCAATTTCAGAACTCCAATTCCCACCATGCACATAGGAACAACTTACATAACTGGGACCAAAACCAAGAGAACAGAATCAAAAACAGCCAGGATATGGATTTTGAATTTCCTTGCCAAACAGCAATACAACCTCAAACAGCTGACCTGACAACCCCAGATGAACCCCAGGGGAATGGGAGGCCAACAGAAAACAAACTCTAAGTGAGGATAGACTGACACGGGACAGAAGAGAGTAAAACATTGACAACAAAACTCACAAGCACTGAGTAAAGCCACAGGGAGAACTAGAACCTTGAACCATGGCTACTACTATACAAGAGGCTGTTGCCAAAACTGTGCTGGAAAAGGGGGGGGCTTACAGGTTTTTTTTAAGTCTCTCACTTGCGTAACAGAGTTGCTGGGTAAGGACAGAGACACATTTATTCTCAGAGCCAGGTGAGGTCTTCAACTACTGGAAGAGGGAGGTGGAGAAAGAACCAACAGAGGCCCAGTATAAAAAGAGACATGAGGAATGGCATGGTGTGAGTTGTTCGGGTGAGGTTAGAAGAGGCGGCAGAGGAGGAAGTCCACCCAGATGCACGTAGAACTACTCGCATACTATCTATGACTTTTACTACCTGCTCAACTGCCCCTTCATGCTATTGCTCTGTACCATAATTTTGTTTATCTTATTGCTATACACCGCGCTATCTGGACAAACGAATAGCCCTAATCACTGGCTCAGTCTGTGCACTTCTTCTGTTTACTCAAGCAAGAATACTACTGCCAAATATTAAGCTGCATATCCTTTGATGTATTTGATGTATTTGCCCCACCGTTATGGATGTGACATTGTTAAGCTGCCCACCCGCCATAGACATTCTTTGCTAGCCTATGCCAAACTTCTACAGTAGTCCCGACTATAAACCTTGCAAACTGCTCCCTCGTAACCTATTGACATACTTCCTAATACAATCAATATGCATGGCCAGTGCAGACCCTCTGTTACTGCCTACCTTGCAGGGTATCTCCTCAAGCTACTAGCACTGTCTGGAGTATACTCGCTTTATCTCAACCCCTCACCAGGTGCCCTACTACATACTTGCTCGTACTCTCATCCTCTGCTCCTCTACGCTCTTCAACTCACGCTCAACATGTCTCCTATGCCACATGTACACAGCATAAGTAGTACTTTGCACATCAACCGGCTACAGCAACCTATTTTAGCGATAGCTACATCTGCTCACACCACCAACCCTACCTCAATTCCCCTGCCCTTTGGCTTGATCACTTTGCCTCCAAACCGACTCCTAACCACACTTGTACTGTACCCCTGAGGAATCTCCGACTCAGATCTAGACTCCCTCATGTCTCGCACCATCCTCCTAACTCCATCCAGCATACAAACCCACCACACTGTGAGGCAACAGCTCACACCACCCTTCCACGCACATCTACAATGGACATTAATCCCGATAAGAGCACGCAACCTCACCTCCCCAAAACATGGCTGCTTTGATCAATGCTAGATCACTTCCGGCACATGCACTTGATATGGCTGATCTCATCACTACGCAAGACCTTGATCTCATAGCCATTACTGAAACTTGGCTCCATGATGCCTCAGAACCGCCACTGTCTAGCTATTCCCACAGGCTACACCATCATCAGAAGCGACCGTAACACCAGCCAAACCAAAGGAGGTGACATTGCCATCATACATAAAAATTCCATTAATCTCCACCTCTCTCCTGCTCATCAAATCACCTCAGCTGAAGTACTCACAGCAAAATTAGCCCTCACGCCAAATCAGACTATTACACTCCACCTTATCTATAGGCCTCCTGGGCGCATATCCACGTCTACTGAAGACCTCTCCCACATCCTCGCTGTTAATACTAAGGCCAAATCTCAAATCATCGTACTAGGTGATTTCAATTTGGGGTACCAAGACCCTAATGATGCCTCACCCCATGATATTCATAACTTGCTACTTAATCTAGGCTTCACACAACAGATCGACATGCCCACACACTCCAAGGGCAGGATCCTCGACTGGATAGCCGACTTAAATTGCGACATTAATGTTGAATCCAACCACCCATGTGTGTGGACTGACCATCACCTAGTCACCTTCAGTATCCCGGCCAGAATCCAACATACCATTCCTGACATTGCAGCTGTGACCTCCACAAGAAATAAGCGTGACATAACCTGCGCTAAACTACTCCCACTAATCCTCCAAGCTCTCAATGAACTCACTTCCACATGCTCTGAACCTACGGTCCTAGTAGACACATTCATTCAGACTATGTTGAAAGCCCTTGACTTTATTGCACCCATTAAATATAGAAAACCGAAACCGCGAGCCCACCTTAACTCATGGTTTACACCGCAGTTGAGAATCCTACGTAAAGAAAAACTGAACCTTGAAGCATGCTGGAAAAGTTATCCTACGGAAACAAATAAAGCAAGCATTGCACTAGCCACTCTAAACTACCAAGAGGCTATTTTTCAGGCTAAAAGAGATACGTACAGCAAGCGTATTGAACTAGCCAAATTAAATACAAAAGAACTATTCAGAATATTAAAGGAACTGGAATCCCCTGTCACTCCACCTGATACCTGCACCAAAGATAGAACATGGTGCGCCAATATTCAAAAGGCACTCTTTGGTAAAATAGTCACTCTCCAAACTAAAAACAAATGCCAAAAAAAGTTGTCTGCAGATTGACTTGCAACCCAAAACCCCTCAGGTCAAAAATAACACAACCTTGACTCCTTGAAACCCTTCAACTTCTCGCCTCTCTCCATTACTGAAGTTGAACATATTATTAATACTCTCAAACCCTCCAATTGTCAGGGTGACTTATGTCGAGCCCCTATTATTAAGGAGGCATCGCATTATCTAGCCCCTTTCATTACCACACTCATAAATTCATCATTTATCTCCAGAATTGTCCCTGACAACCTGAAGGATGCCTGGGTCATTCTTCTCCTCAAAAAACCCTCATTGGATGCTAACATACCTACTAACTACAGGCCCATAACCATGGTCCCTTTTTTGTTAAAAATTCTTGATCGTGCTGCCTACCTGCAGATCCAAGATTACCTGAAAACGAACAACCTCCTAGGACTGAGGCAATCAGGGTTCCGTCCCCGGCACGGTACTGAAACCGCCCTGATAGATCTAAAAACTCAGATTAAAGATCTAAAAGATAATGGTAAACTGGCCCTCCCACTCCTTTTAGACTTATCTGCGGCTTTCGATTTAGTAAATCATCAAATCCTTTGTCATTACCTTAAACTAGCCACCCATTTCTCAGATAAAGCAACGGCCTGGATCACATCATTCTTGGACAACAGATCCATGAGGGTCTTCTCTCCTACTGCGACCCCTGAACCTTCACCAGTCACCTGTGCAGTACCACAAGGATTGTGTGTTTCCCCTACACTTTACAATGTGTTTAAGAAGTCACTTTTCGAACATCCTGGATTATCTGGGTGTCATCTATACCAATTATGAGGACGACACCCAGATACTCATCCCAATTACAGGCGATCACAAAACTGATACTGTTGACATCAACTCCATCTACCAAGTCATCCAGGCCTGGATGGCACAACATGAATTATGTTTGAATGACGAAAAGACTGAGCTCCTCATCCTAGTCTCTCACCAAATACTCATCAAACTTGACCCGTCGTTTAAAGCTTTCATCATTGACGGAAACACTATCAAGGTCACTAAGAATACAAAAACGCTTGGCATCTATATCGATTCCACCCTCTCTTTAACCAGACAAACTAACGCAGTATCATCTGCTGCAGCTTATACATGCAAGCTCATTACAGCATGTCGTCCTTTCCTATCACCAAACCAACTGCACCACCTTAGCTAGGACCTTGGTTATGTCCAAAATTGATTATTGTAACGCTCTCTATCTTGGCACCAACCAATGCAACATCAACAAATTACAAGTCATCCAAAATAACGCTATCAGAGCAGCACTCAACATCCCTAGGAACCACCACATTTCAGACACTAGACGGAGCATCTGATGGCTATCAGTATCTCAAAGAGTCTCACTTAAAGCTCTAGCTCTAACAGATAAATGCCTTGCTAACCAAGCACCTAGTTATCTGGCCAGCAGATTTACCATCCACACCACCAATAGACCACTCAGAAGTGCCCAAACCAATTGCATCTCCATACCATGCTTCAACCTTCAAAGATCAGGTGGGTGTAGCTTCCCAGTCCTGGCGGCAAAACTATGGAACTCGCTACCTGCCTTCTCAGAACGGAACCCTCGTTCAAGGCTTTCAAAGCCAAAGCCTGGCTATCCGCCCAAGATTAGTCCTAACTCTGATCGCCTCTCCTCCCCATGCCCTAACTCTGGTGTAAATATGTAAGAAGTAATGCCTGTTAGGAAAGATTTCATATTAGAATGTAATTTTCCCTCCCTGTGTCAACCCCCAAACTTTTTGCTGCTGTTTTACACCCTGATCTAACCTTTGCCGGAGAAGCGCAGCCCTCAGCTGCACTCCTCTGGGCTTTCGCTCACTTCTTATGGGGAAACTGACATGCCCTTAAGACAGGCAGTACTGGGAGACTTCGGTTCCCTTTGTCCTTTCCTCATGTTGCAGCTTTTGTGAAACATGTAACAAGAGTGCAATGTAACTTACTTTACCGCACCCTTGGGTCTCTTTTCATTCCAAAGGCCATAGAAACTCTCGCTGGACTTTATATGAACTGTGCAGATATGTCACGGACAGGACTGGTGGCAGCTATCGTTTTCTTATGTTTTTAACCCTTTCTTGCCATGTTATCCGCGCTTACCGTGTTTGACCGAATAGGTGGCCTGGCTCCAAAATGGCCATGCCACAAGGTTCTTTGTCCTGTCCTTCGGCCATCTTGCCCCTTCACCCTCCCCAGGTCGAGCTGACCCAGGTCAGTCCTTATTTGGACATGCACTTTCCCGTGAAACCCAAAGCTTTTGCGGGCTTCTGCATGCCTTGTGTGTGTGCCTCCAGGATGTGGGCTGGGATGTCTGTTCCCAATACACATCCTGGGTGCCAGAGAGTCTGGAGTGTCTTGAATGCCTGGGACCACTGTGGTCCGTGATTGGTCCACGTATGGAGTGAGTGTTTGTGAGCAAATCTCCCATTGGGTCCTCTCCGTTTTGGCGCGAAGGGAACTTTGGATAAGAGGAGGCCGAGAACACCACTACCATGTCGATCTCCTGAGTTCACACGAACAAAGGATAAGCAGCCAAGTATCCTGCAACAAGAAGCCGAGTCGAGGAATTGCTGGTGACCCGCTGGAAGGTTTGGCACCTTGAGCCCGCTGTCGTCCTGCGAGATGTCTCTGCATCTGAACGTCCTAGAAGGTCTACGAAGACGCTTCGACCCCTTGGAATAGTGGGACCAACTATTCTTGGCACCTTCATCAAACCCTGCAAGTAAGCCTCTTCGGAAGTGTCTCTGGGCCAACCAGTGGGCTGACCAGCTTACGCGGGACGTTTGCTCTGTTACCGCCACGGTTTCGAGGAAGCCCTCAAAACTTGGTATACTGCTTGCTCTGTGTCCACGGCACCCTCACATCGACTTTCGTATACTTGGCATTTTCAGGTCTGAGGTGAGACGAGTGCGCCCAGACCGGAGTAAACGTGGTTACCGTGTTGTCCTGCTGTGGCAACGACCTGTGCAAGTTTGCTTCACTTGTGAGACCCTTGACCCAGAAGCCTGCTGCAGTGGAATTGGGCTGATTCCTCCACCCGGAGTGGAGAAATCGCCCCTGTCCCGTGTGGGAATCCCCACTGTACCGTGGAAACTGTCGAGGCAGCCTGATTGTCGCATTCGAACCTGCCAGCGAAGTGGACTGTACTGGCGAAGTCTGGGTCTGCCTGCGTCGGGGACCTGTGAGTAGTCCATACCCTAGCCAGTGGCCCCTAGCACAGGAGCCCATTTTTACGCACAAAGTGGCCCCTGAGGGCCCCTTTCCTTTACACAGCTATTGCGAAATAGCGACTCCATCCCGCACTCTCAACCTGCCTCTGCCCTCAAGTGGAGGTCCTGCTTAAATAGTGGGGACTTGTTCTTCATCGACCGTATCCACCTTCCTGAGCTGCTAGTGACCCATGAAGAGACCCTATTTTGTCCCTTGGCACAAGCGTGTGCATGTACTATTGAGCATAAGGCTCCTCTCTTCGCAGGGCTTGGACTGCCTCTTAGTTAGGTGTACTCTTGATGTGGAACTGGGTCTAAAGATAACTTGCACTGCCTGTTTTCCTCCCCATCTAGGTGGTCTACACATTTTTTGCCTTTTAACCCTTAGACCCCTCTGGTCTTGTATATATATTGTGTTGATTCTGATGTATTGGTTTACTTTAGTATTATTGTGATTCTTTGCTATGGTCTATATTACAAAGGCCTTGTAATAAATGTGTCTATATCTTTAATATAACACCTGTCTGGAGTAATTTGTAAGTGTCCTTGCTTTGTGTGCTCATTGAGGTCTTTCAGTCACCCTCACCCCTCTTGAGACTTAGTCTTGACCGCCTGCCATAGCTATCTTGATTGGTCTGGCTTGTCCAGAGGTTACTCTGTTCCAGGAAACTAGGTTGGCCTTCTGAACCTCTGCCCCTCCAGGTCAGAGTTCAGAAATCCCTCTTAACAATGCCTGTGATCTATATTTTGTATATATTCCTGAATAATGTCAGTGTTTACTGTACTGCTTTCCTTTTTTCTGTGTAACTTGTCTGTAACCTAAGTGATGGAGCCAGATGCCTTTGGGCCTTGTGCGCTTTATAAATAAATAAAATACAAATACAAAGAGATGATGTGGAGGAAAGATGGTGCAGAGGAGGGTGGTGGTGTATTACCCAGGCAGTGTGCAACGTGAGGTATTTGTAAGGGAAATTGGTACTAGTTTGAGAGAGAAGCAGTGAATGAGGGAGTTAGTGCGTGATAGGAGTCGCCGAGGGAGAGTAGTAGGTAGAGTTACCGAGAGTGGGTATTTGGAGAAAGTAGGGATGGTACAAAAGGGTGTAGTATTGGGGTGCCAGAGGAGTGAGGGGCATCTGAATATAATGAGAGTTACTGCATTTGGATGAGCAGGGCACCATATCCTGGAGTATGAGGAGAGAAGAGGGGTGCAGTGAATGGTACTTGAAGAGTAGTAGAACTACAGAGTGGGGAGAGTTGTAGAAGTGTAAGGAGAGTATAGTGTATAAAGAGCAGTAGAAATGTATATAGGGTAGTAGTGGCAGGAGTGCAGTCGGGTACGGAGAAGGCAGAGTAGGGGAGAAAGATTGGAGGGTGGAGGTAAAGAGTAGAGAGGGAGAGAAACATTGGAGGGATAGAGAAGGAATTCTAAGGGAGTGTGAGGAGATATGGTGGGTGGAATAGGAGGCAGAAGATTCGGGGGAGATACGTGAGAGCGATAGAGAGACATAGAGAGAGGAATATCTAAGTGTGGAAGACTGAGTGGGGCCTCAGTGTCTCAAAGATACAATCCCTTACGTTGTACCATTATTTGGGAAACTTAGAGCAGGGATGATCTACATTGTTCCCAGTTAGAGTTTAGATAGATGAGGCATTTGCCTTTAGTCCATTACAGGTTGAGAGAGACTCGTGGGAGGTCATAAAAGGGCATCAGGTCACAAGCGAGCCCTTAGTGAGTAAAATTGCAAAGGAATGAGAAGACATTTTTGACCAAATGCAGAGCATAGGGACAGGGTATAGGGGTTAGTCTCTAATCTAAAGGGGCCAAACTCACAGATGGAGGAGGAACAAGCCTGTGGCCTGGCATTGAGGAGGGGCAGGATCAAAGCAGGTATAGAGAGACGGAGATGAGGGTGGTCCTGACCCAACCCTAGGAGGGGGAGATGGCAAGACCCTCTCAAGTCTGCCTGTAGAAAATGGATAAAGCTTGTCCAGTTACTTCTGTCAAAGTATGGCAGAGCATCTATCATCCTACCCTCAACCAAGGGTGAGCCACTTCTACAGGGTCTACAAGACACCTCAGAAGTAGTTATGTCCATCTGACAATTCAAGCCAAGGAGGAAGACTCCCAAGGAGCAAATCCTAAGATTGTTACAGAAGATCCAGAATCTAGTGAACTTTCTATTACAGTCATCCTGACCCTGTTGGAAGTTTTAGGAACTTGCCCCTTTAGCTATTTCTATGATTTTTTCCCAGGGGATAGATAACTTTTGTGGTTTAAATAAAATCCAGGTTTAGATGTGCTCAGCGTCTTTTTGGATCTCACTGAGCTACACGAGAGCATCTAGAAGACATTTACATGCTAGGATTTCAGAAGAAGGGAATTCCAGACACAGCAGTCTCGGTCATTGTGATATATGTTCATCACATCGTAGATGAATCCTGCATTTGTCCAACACTGAAACACAAACAGGTAACCCTTTCACACATTACATTTTGTTATTCGCCTTTCATAACCCAAAAGCCATTTTTTTGCCTTTTGCTGAATTGCATTCTGGTATTTGTAGATGCTCAGTCACGACGGGGGGAATAATGCCACAATTGTACTTGTTTAGCCTAGCATAGTTCTATACGGATTTATATATTTCCGTGAGTACCTTACTATGGTATATGTCATTTTCAAGTTATCTTTATAAAGCAGAGTATTGTTGAAAGCCAGACATGGGTTGAGGATGTGAAATGATCAGAGGGCAATTGAGTCATGAATATTTGCCCAGGATGTGGCAAGAGAGGTTGCAATCCTGGTGGCTGGTGCAGTTATGTTTCCCTGAATGTGCTTTCTTTTCAAGGCACAAGTAAAGGATACATGTGGGTGGACAGCGTAACTTTCTTTCAGAGGGTGGACGCAGGCCCTTGGAATTTATTGAGGTTGGCAATCTTCCTCAAGTATTTGGCTCATTTTGTAGTGAACAGCACGTGATAAACATAGTTATTATCTCTTTGGAGTTTATTTCTCTTGACATACAAAATAATCATTATCTCCACCAAAGCGAGTGCTCCCCGGCAAATCCTTTTATCACACTATACCTTATTTGCTAACATTTGAAGTATCTACAATGTGGAAAGGTCGTTTTCACAAATTAAAGCCTTCATAGGAAGCAAAAGGGCAAGGCTGGGAAAAGAGTCCCTGAAAAAATATGGCATAATTTACTACAATACATTTGACTTGTACCACTGTAAGATATCACTGGATGAACACATTTATTTTATTCCCCTGAAAGTGTTCATAACATCTTGCTCTGAGAGATATTACGAAGGGTTACTTTTGGGGATAGGCTTTCTCTTTATGGGCGATTTGGATGTGCAGCTGTGGGCTGGGAGGTAGATAATAATTTAGCAGTTGATGAAAATGGGCAGGAATGAGGCGGGCATGATGGAACAGAAGGGCAGGCAGTGGCCAACCGTAGGCCATGCAATCAAGGCTGCCATTGTTCAGACATTCATTTTTAAAAATGTACAGAATAAATAGATCAGATTAGCTATTAAATGCACAGGCGATAGTTTAGAGTTCCTTTTAATGCACAGATCAACATATCAAGAATGTAAATATGTATCCACTTGTCTGATGCTCAACTGATTGAAGTTCCCTGGTTTTAGCTGTCCCAGGTTGGTGGATGGGCTTTTTCAATCACCGCTGCTAAATTGCGGAACAGTCAGCCATCAATGTCTTTGTCAATCTAAGATTCAGTATTGGCAGCAGTATCTGACGTACACACATCCATCACTTTAGTGTAACAAGTCAGTTGTACGTATATGACTTCATAGTTACATAATGAGCGCTAAATACCTTCAAAGCCCAATTAACCTCATTAGAGACATGATCCTATTTCTGCATTTGAGCTTCCTCCGATGGCTATCCCTCTTTCTCCTGTTGAGACTCTTGTGTCTCATTTAATTTGTCATCCTCTGGTGAATGTTGAATATTTTTAGGATCTTTTCCAATATAATCTTTCAAGACACTATGCATTTATATTTTTTGGGTGATTCAGTTTACTTAATAATGATGTAATTTCTTCATATCTTGTTCGACCTTCTGACATATTTCAATCTTCAGCAATATATCAAAGGCTTGACTCATTCTCCAGGTAATCAACTGGACTTGATTTTTGTGCCGGTTTAGCTCCTCTTTGATCTCATCCCTTTGAAATTGATTGGCCTATTCACTTTGTTATTCATTTTTGTTCTCATTCCTCAGATTGCGGTTGTTTCAATTTGTTTTACGCATCATTTAGCCACCATTAACAAGATCTTTGTTGAAAGGATTCTCAATTTTCGAATAGTGTTTTCTTGTAAAGTCTCCCTTCATTCTCCTCCCCTTTCATGTTTCATGTAGTGCCATCATGGAAGGTTGTATATCTTCCCTCACTTGAGGTATTAGCTTTGATTTTCAAATCATTGAAGCTTATGTTTTATGCAAATGATCAACCCATTTCTTAATTTTGTGAAAAACCTCCCTCTTCAGCTCTTCACACTCTTTGCACTCTAATGTACTGCTTTCTGATTTAGAGTATTTTGAACCTCTTTTAAAATAAATGCGCCTCTAACCCGACATTCTCACTAAGTATCAACCTATTGCGACTCTTCCCTTTCTGGGCAACATTTTGGACAGTGTGGTCATGCTGCAGTTTACTGAACGTATTGATAAACAATTGCTTTTGGGGACAGAAGCTGAAAATCTTCAAATTCTTGCCCACATTCTGCATATTAATGACCATGGGGAATTTGTTTCTTGACCCCTTGATTTGTCAGCTGCATTTGATACTGTTTGTCATGTGGCTCTTCTCCTCATACTTGCTTTCCAAATGGGTCTTGAAGGAACTGTGTCGGTTTCATCCTCACCTTACCACTTGATCTCAATGTGTCCAGATCAAACCTTCCAATTGTGATGTTCGTGAGGATGAATCATTCCTCTTCTACCTATTCCAAGATGGCCGCACTGGATTATGACCGCGGCAGCCCTAGCAACGGTCTCGTTGTTTCCCCACATTCCTCTTCTACCTATTCCAAGATGGTGGCACCGGGTTGTGACCGCGGCAGCCCTGGCAACGATCTAGTTGTTCCCCTGCCTCGAGCCACGCAGGATGCGGAAGTCGATCTTTCTTCGGCATATCAGCAAGGAAGTCCTGGATACCGGCGCGTTGCTACTCTCTTAGGAGTATACGGACGCTCAGTGAGTATAGCTAGTTCAGCCTTTAAATCTCAATGCCTCCCTTTGTCTCTCTCTCCGTACCTTGTTTCCTTCTCATTCTGGCATCTGCTTGTTCTTAGTATTCGGAACACGATCGGCGGATCGAAGGTATCGCACTGGTAACCACTAAGCCACGTCCCCACAGTACGCGGCAAATCCCGACATTATCCCGTGTTCCCCTCGAAGGTAGAAGTCTTTCTCGTACTTTCCAATCTTTACCTTCCGTCCTTCTTGATCCTTAAATACTTGGTGTCCTTGCTTCCCAGAACTTCCCATTTCATACAAAAGAGTACTTCCTGAACGAGCTCGGTCCCCCGGGCTCCTCATCTACTAACTCCCCGGCTAGATGTATGAATGGTAATTTCTATTCTTTCAATCTCACCCCCATTCCTTATTGTGTTGTTTTCTCTTGAACCTCATGTATTTACCCTTATACCTCTCCAGCATCTAACCAACATACAACGCTGCCATCGGATCGAGGTCCTTCAGTTTCCTCCTGTCCGCCTCGCCTATATCAACGCTCCCCAGCAGCTCTTCATAGGGTTTTCTTCCCCCTGAGGGTTTCCCTGGTTTTTCCTCGGTCGCCAAGTGTTCACCTAGGCTCCGAAGGGTTTGCCAGGGGGATTCCTAAGTTCTACTGGGATATAACTTTCCACCCTTTCTTCTTGAAGCCTGGTACACCATGGGAAATACAAATTGGTCGTTCATCTAATTGCAGGTAGGAGATTCTACGCTTTCTGTGTTGCAATGCATAAAGACTTGTTAATCGCCGGAATCGGCATCTAGTGAACCTTACACCAATCTTCTCCCATTCTTGTTAATTCCGGTATTCTGCAGGACTCTCTTTTGCTCATAGTCATTTTCAATTTGTATGTTAAACAACTGGGTGGCATTGTTAACAAATGTGAGATTAACATTCATCAGTGTGCTAATGATATCAACATTTAGGGCCTCATTAGGAGTTTGGAGGCAGCCATGCCCTTAATAAGGGCATGGCTGCCTCCAAATTCGGGTCCGTGATCCCTGAATGGGGAAATACCGTGCCATTCCGACTTTGGAGGGCATGGTATTTCCCCATTGAGGGAACCCGGACCTTCCCCATTCCCATTCGAGCCCCCATAGGGCTCAATGGGAATGGGGAGGGAGCTAACAACGGGCCTGTTAATAACAGGCCCGTTGTTAGCTCCCTGGTCCCCTCGCAGGACCCGCAAAGGATGTCTGGCCTGACCAGACGTCCAGAGCGGGTCCCGCAAGGGAACCTCGTAGTAGGGCGGAATGGGATTAACGGCGCCGGCACCTTTAATGGCGCAGTTAAACCCATTCCGCCCGCTTCGTAATGAGGCCCTTATTTTAGTTTAATATGTACCAAGGACATTTCCAACTATTCTAAGTGAGCTGGAAAATTAAGCTCTCACAGACAGAATTTCTCTTTCTTTGCTTCTCTCGGTTAGGAAGCTCTGGCACAATCTTGCTTGCCCTTCTCGCCCAGAATAGAATCACCCCACCCCCACACTGACCCCAGTTGTCAAAAGACTTGGGTTATGGATAGGTCTTTGAAGAATACTGTTGATACAAAAGTTCAGATTACTAACTCCTTGTTTTGTGTAAAATTGAACAATTGGTAGTCCGGTTTCTCGTGATTTTATATGTCGGTGGTGGTAATGCTTTTTTGATCGATGTGTCCCAGTGTGTGCTGAAGCCCCTCCAATCTGTTCTCTCTGCAGCCAGATTGGTGTCTAGAAAGAAAACATGTGATCAAATGTCCCCCATTTTGGCCAAACTTCACTAGCTTCCTCTTGACTCTCAGTTTTTGTTTAAAGCTTTCTGTATTGCTCATAAGGCTGTCTTTTACATCAACCGCCAGATCAGCCAGAAACTGGCTATTTCTGGAGACCAGAGGTCTATTGATTGCAAAAACATTCCCCGTCTTCATATGCATAAGACATCTAAATATACAATGAGGGAGAGAGAGAGACAGAGACAGAGAGAGAGAGAAACAGACAGATAGACCAACCCACAGACCGTCAGACATACCTAATTGTGCTGTCCCCAGTCAACCAGCCCAGGTCCCTTTTGCAGAGAGGCATCAGCAAGAAAATGCTCATGCAACATCATAGTAGACAAGAAAACTGAGGCAAGAGAACATACTGGAGTGTGACCATGAAAAAACTGCACCACACTCAGGACAAGAAACAGCACACACACACCCAGCTGCGTCTTCGCTAGTGAGAATGAAGGACACCAGCATGGGCACCCCCTTCTCCTTGCATGTCTCCCCTTCACCCCTCTACTATATTTACTCTCTCCCAGTTACCGCTCCTTCTCACTCTAGCTACGACCCTCACTCCCCACCTTCTTTCTCACTCTCTTCCCTCGCTACTATCCCAATCTCACAAACACTCCCACTCACTGCTTCATTCTCACACACTTGCACCACTCTGCCTCACATAACCGCCACATGCACGCTGCTCTGCTCCACTTCTTCCACCGACTCCCCAGCACTTCACTCCAAAACTCTGTAGGCTGCCTGGTCGCTTTGTCAACTTTCTGACCTCACCCCAGCAATCGTCACTCTGCATTCTTTTCACTCCCCTTTTGCAATGTTAATTTCCTGACTGTACCGCACTGCCTCCCTTCATTGGTTCCAATGCTCACCTGACTCTGTGGGCCAATCTCTGCCTACCTTTCCCCAGAGGCTGGGTTACACAGCTGAAAAGCTTTAAACACCCCTCCTCCTTTTCCAATGCGTTTTTTTGCAGCAATCTTTGATGGCTTCTATGCTGTTTTTCTGCCATGTTGTGGGACTGAAAGTTCGTTTTTGTGTTGCCACAATTAGTTCTTTGCTTCTCCGGGGTGCTGAACGCTGTCTGGTTTTGGTATAATTTCACAGTCGATATCACTTACAGAGATTTGGGTTTTCTACTTGTTTGGTTGCAGTCGGGGTTCTCTTGATTGCTCCCAGGTGCACTCTGGGAGTTTTGGTTCTGAAAAAGAAGAAAGAGGATTAGCCAGAAAAAGTGTTAGGCGGCATCATGTGATATAGAGTGGCAGCATTAATGACATTCCTGGCACACAAAGGCGTGTAGGCACTGGGTTCTCCCCCTACTTTCTCACCCCACTTCTGAGAGGGGTGCCTGTTCCTCCCTGACAGGGTGAGGAGATTAAAGGGCTCCAGGCAGTAGTGATGCACACTTAAGATTTATTCATGAAGAAGCGACAGCAGGCCTGTTAAGAGCGGCAGCCCCAACTGATCTGGCCCTCTACAATCTCTCTCAAAACATTCCACATCAACATTCTTAGAACTATCTGAGCTCATAGTGGAGCTTATGCACAACACAAATCTAAACAATAACTTACATTGAAATACTTTCAATGTTAAGCCTTAGCTTACCGTCATAACACAGGGTCAAGCCCTAGACCCAGTCACAGATGTTGTTCAGACAACAGGCCTATTGAACCCCGAATGGGCTATGTAACTACATGACCTGGAGGGGGATGATGAAGATATGGACACCAAAGAAACATTTCTTCAAGAGAAAATACCAGGATGGGGAAATGATTGAGGAGGTGGTTGAGGACTCGACCAGAGGGGGTAATGTAGAGGAGCAGCTGCCTCCCTCTGTAGGAAACCCTGCCCCCTTACCTCTCATATGTTGGAGACCTGAGATTGTGCTGTGTTTGACACCTGCAGTTGTGCCAACTGTGCAGCGTGTGTTTGATAGAAGATACCCATTGAGATAACCTTACCAAATGTATCTCCTAAGGGATGACAACTTGAGGGAGGAACTCCCTGAAGGAGTATGAGAAGGAGCAGAGAAAAGAAGCCAGTGACATCATAAAAGAGTATGTACAACGTTCCGAGATACCTGCTGAAGAAGATGTATAGATCCTGAAGAGCCTAATGATGAAGTAAAGAATCAAGTGAACTTTTAAATACAAAAAAGGAGAATACACGTCCACGAAGTGTTGCAGAAAATCAACCGTTCAATAATTGTACAGATGCTGAAACGCAAGTAGACTAAGTCATCATAGAAGTTGGCTATACGTACTGAATAGAATGCAGGCGAAGCCTCCATTGCATAGGAGCTGGACATCGGTATCATTAATTCAGTAAGCCAAGACCCATGAATAGGGAAGGGAAAACTGTGTCGCAGCAAGAATAAGCTGAATCGTGGAGATGCATGGTGAGGTTGTCTGCCCTGGAGTCAAGACTGAAGCAGCCAAGGTCAGCTATCTATTCTGGAGAGGAGCAAATGTGTGAAGAATTAATCATACCATGTTAAGGTGCAAAGAAAGGACACTAAGAGTGCCAAGTACATTCATTTAAAGCATTTAAAATCTGAAAAATGGATCAAATCGTGGTCTCCTGTCACGTGAGCCAAGGATGAAAATATAGTTCGGACTTGGAGTCCCAGAACACGATAGTGAGTGCCCTCACTCCTATGTATTCTAAAGACAAGGATACATTTGCAAGGCCAAATTCAAAGACAAAATTGAAAAACAATCTTCATGGCAGAAGGCATGGGCAATGAGAGATGTTGGGCTAATTGGGTGAGGAGGTAGTGTCATGCCCCATCTCCTTGCACCTGGGTCTGGGCCTACATGCTGCTAATTGAACCGAATGTTCTAGACCTGGTACAAACGTGCCAACCAATTGTAGTGGTATTTGTAATCTAGGAGGAATCCCAGTCTGCACTGGTCAAACTATTTATAAAGTGCAATTTCTATCTATTTCTGAGGGATGGATTCAATAGTTTAACATTGAAATAGAGAGGATAATGACAGGTCTGGCTACTAAAAGGTAGCATAATGATCCATCAACATAGTGTAAAACAATGTTATTATGTATCAATAAACAATCTTAAAACAAACAAGTACATTTGTCACACATTCATGTTCATTAACTGGTAAGGTACAACCATTTGTATTGGTGAGAATAGGAATCAAACAGACACTGAGTTGTCATTTCTTTCAATGGTCAAATTGTTATTGTGTACTCTATTGGTAATTACAGCTATGTATTAGTCCACAGGTCACAATCTCAACATGTTTCTGTTCTGTTATACTAAATATTGAACATTCTTCAGGAGAATTCAACAAGTTTGCTTCCTATTATAGGTGCCTGGCTGGCATCTTTCTGTTAAAAACTGCTTGGCCTGTCAATATAAAAATTGGGAAATAGAGTAAGCTATTGTGGCTTGAATTATATTTCTATTTCAGGTGTCTTGCTCCACAAAAGTGGTCTGCGTATGTTGGTGACTCTCCTGCGATTGCATGGTAGAGTTCCATAGCACTAGGTAAGCGACTTAGAGGCATTTTTTGCTTTTATTGCAACAGGCACCTCAGGACCACGACGCAGTCCTGCCACAACAAAAATATAAGTTGTACACGCCTACAAGAACCAGCCAAGGTAACCAACCATGGACGCAGGTCCAGTGTTCATTAAGACATCCTAAATAGAACTCAGTATAGAGTTTATTGATAGATAATAAAATAGTTTTTACACTATGTTGATGGATTATTAGGCCACCTTTTAGTAGCTAGACCTGTCATTATCCTCTCTATCTCGATCTTAAACTATTGAACCAATTGTAGCGGCCCATATAACGAAGGACCTTATAGTTTGAAAACCAACGAAAAACTGTGTATCTAATGTTTCTGAAGATGACATGTTTTAGAGCTAGGCATATGTTGTCCATCTGACAGTGGACAGCCAATCACAATCCTAGTTCCTATAGAAAATATACCTAGATGTGCCCCATACCCAATCCCTACCCTTAGTAGGTTTTTCATTATTGCCTCGTAGTATGATGTGACCTCTGACGTATTTTTGATATAAATGCTATGATTTGTGTGAAGATCGCTGAGAAAACCCGATTAGTTGTCCGTTGATGTTCGTTGTAAACTCCCTGTTGTAGATAATTGTTAATAAAACAGTACTTTGCCATCTTCCTGAGTTGATTCGGTTATTTGGACAGAGTTATTCTGTGTGAGCCCATCCATTACATATGCACGTTGCTAAAGGGCCCTAAACTCAACAGCCTCTGAACTACTACTGGGGAAAGCTCTGTATTGGACCCCTCTTGCTCTAGGGCAGGGGTTCTGCTGCCTGTGGCTCTAAAGATGTTTTGGACTATATCTCCCATCGCCACTCACAATTGCTTATGCTGGCCAGGGCTCAAGGGAGTTGTAGTCCAAAACATCTGTAGACCAAAAGGTTGCAGACCGCTACTTACTTTACTGCAAGTGTGGGCAGTTATGCCCTCCCCTATCAGATACATACTAGTAGGATTATCTCCCCCTCCTACCTGAGTTCTCACACGTTAGCACACTTTATTTGAGTTAACCGTGAGGCCGAGCTGCTTAACAGAGGCAGCTCGGCTGCCCACAAGTTCTTGGTGGATGATGGCCCACCCAGTGGCCAGACTGGACAGGCCCAGACAAGTAAAGTGCCCAGGCAGCATGTGCGGGCTGATTGGGAAGAATGCAACTGCCCAGCCTGGGCCATGTGAGTGGGACGACCCGAACCAGGCTGCCCGGCCATGCATCCAGTCAACCCTCCCGGGCAGTGTATGTAGTAAGGTGAAAAGCAGTAAGCCCGCTCTGCCCAAGGAGGTTGGAGGGTTAAGCAAAGTCCTGGCCAAGCTCGCCAGCCGACCCGGGTAAAGAGCGGGACACAGGAAGGCCCAGGCTGTTCCTTCGGGCAGCCCAGATGAAAGAAAAAGTCTATGACTGCCTCGGCAGAGCAACCTGGGTAAAGCTCCAGTTGCCCGCCGCCTGTGTCTCTGTAGCGCATTTCAGAGGTGGCAGGCCTGAAAGCAGTGAAGGACACAGGTGCCTCGGGATGACAACGGCGCCATCCCCATTGCCATGGGGACGTCACCGGAAGGTAAGATGGTGCTGGGTGCAGTGGTGTCCCCACAGCACAGTGGATGCTGCCTGAAGATAAGTTGACACAGTGGTGATGTGAGTGACCCTCATGCCAACGGGGCCCCCGAGAAGATTTTAAATAAGCCACGGGTGTGGCAGTGAGTGTGGGTCAGGCTCCCAGCCTGTGGGACACACCCTAAAGCCTGAAGAAGGCTGCGGAAGCAGCAGTGACTGTGGGCGGACACCCGCACATGTAAGGGGCTGTCCAGGAACAATGTTGGGAGTGTGGGCAGTGCAGTGAGCAGGGGGGCTACACGTGATGAAAGGGGTCATCCTGAAGAATGAAGAAGTGGGGCCAGCCCCCATAGTCAACAGGGACCACGTCCTCTACAGCCAGCCACAGAAGGGGACAGCACCAGAGCCACAATAGACAGCCCTAAAAGGTACTCTGAAGGGGATGGTTGATTGTAGCTGTCACCACCATTGTGACATCATGTAATATATGTGTTATATGTAGTATGTTATTGTTTATCTTTAAGCATATTAATGTATATATTTGAGTAATGCATGTTCATAATAGAATGGAGGATTATATAGAGGAAATGTTAAGTATCTGTAAGGGGATAGGGGGAGGTACCCTGATGAAGGTAGCAGGTGGAAGAGGCAGCCTGCCTGAGGGCTCCTTGGGAGTATGAGACCACCCACAGAGGCCACCCTCTGGCCTCACACTCCATGTGGGTGGTATCTGGAGTTAGGGAAGGGGTCTGTTGCGTCAGGCTCACCCTATGGGTCCCCAAGACCCCTCCAAGGAAGGGTGGGCTGATGTAACAGATCTCCATTTAGTTGATACGTTGATACTCATGCCAGGGGAACGTTAGGAAGGGGATAGAACATGTTTTACAAAAGAACACGTGTTTGTATAAAGAGAGGTCTGTGTTGAGATCCTATAAAATCCACTCTGTTGTGTGTGTCCATTCGTACGGCAAGAACTCAGGGTGTAGCCCAGATATTTTATTTCCAGGTGCAGCTCCCCTCCCTATCCAGCGGATGTAGGCGGTGGTGGCAGTGGTGTTTTCCATGGGCACTGTCAATTGTTCCGGGAAGGGAAGAGTACACCCTTGCAGGGACCAGGGCCGGACATCAGGGGCTACATTTGCATGAGCAACACTGGTTCTGCTCTCCTCTTCGCTCTTTTTCTGCAGTGTGACAGGGGTCTCTTTTCGGAACACCGTCCTGGCAACCAACAGGAGGCTTCTACCTCTTTTACAGGGCCGACTAAGTGTTTCCAACCATGAAGGATCATATTTGCAGGTCTCTTTTCTCATTGGCCACTTATTCTGTGATAGGCCCTTGTGGCATCCCATGCAGAAAAGCACTCCCAGCCGCCACATGGAAGCTCAGGAAACATGTGTGTCAGGTGCTTGCACTACTGTGTTCAGGCCACCGTGCAAGTGCATCATGCGTGCTTGTGCATAGCCTCTGAAAATTGTTCTGTTCACCTTTTCGATAAGGTCATCTCCTAATTTAACTGACTCATGCAAGTGAAATGAATAGACCCTCTTTACTTGTTTTACTTCTGTAATTTTGGAGAATTCACCCCTACATGTTTTTACCGCTGTGTATGGTAATATAAAGAAGAAAAAACCCTCAGGGAAATTAAACTAGAATATTTAAAGCAATCTTGCTCAGGGTGTGGTCTTCATTGATAACAGGTTTGTGAGCAATCAATCCAGTGGCTTTGTTTTATGAAAATGTCATCCAGCCCTGTTGTTGGTTTTGTTACATATGGAGATGCTTTAGTATCACCTTGTAGCCAAAACAATGCTACATAGACAGAAGGCAAAGCATATTGAGAAACATAACATTTGCTTTGCTTGACAATTGAACATGCATGTGGTATGTATTAACTGAAGCATTGACTGGTTAATGTTGGTATTTTCCGTCAACTCAACAAATTGCCTACCGGACAGTCTGGAAGGATGAAGCTTCTGTTTCTCCGTAAGCTGCATGCGGTGTGCTCAGGCTTCTGTGAGGCGGTATGATGTGGAAATGTGCCCGCAACACTCTAGTCCTGCCCTTCCCTTGGCTCCTTCTCCTGTGTGCACTAGTCCAGCATGGACCAGTTCTGGCAAGAAGATCAAGTGGAAGTTGAACAAAACGCCAGAGGCTCCTGCCACCAATAACACCCAGGCCCCAACAATTGGAAGACTTTGGGTAAGTGCAGCCATTATGCTGTCCCGAGGGGATGGGGAGTTTTGGCTGCAGAATAATTAATTGAAGAAGAATTCATCGTATTATTTGTAATCCATTTTGCCCCACAAATATGTTGGGGGTGGGTTTAGTCGAATAATTATTCTAAGGGTGTTAAGGGGCAGGAGCTGCAAGGGGGATTTGCTGCATATATTCGCGGAAAAATCGACAACTAAAAAAAGAAACATTCGATGAAATCTTTCCGATCAGATCACATAGAACCGTCCTGGTGCAAGATGAACAGCAGTAAAAGGAGGGTACCGGGCAACAGCAGTGTAAAGCTGCTGGCTACAAGCAACCTACACGGTGCACCCGGCAGGCAGGGTGTGCGGCACAACCATCAGGTGAAGGACGAGATGGAGCACAGAACCCAAGGGAGAGGTGGAGTACAGATACTTTGAGCAGGGTCTGCACTCAAGAAGAGAGAAAGAACACAGGGTCACAGGGCTGACAGAAGTCAGTGGGATACAGAAACCAAGGAGGTGGTGGAAGCCTGGACCACAGTGGAGAATCTAACAAAGAGCACTGCGGCCTGCTAGGGATGTTAGTTGTTGGTCCGAGCAGGAGGCAGTGGGGCTAATGCAGGTAGGTACTAAGTTATGACACCATTTGCCTTGGGTGAACTAGGGTCTGTAAATGGTGGAAAGGAGGCTTCTGAATGTGGTGTGCCAGGTGTGGGCGGTGGCTACAGCAGTGTGATATCTGGAGCAGTTACACGCATAGCAGCTCAGTGAGCTGTGCAGGCCACTGGGCTGTGATCTCTGGCTAATCAGTGGTTAGATTGTGTGAAGGTGGGAGCTGGTGGCAAGTACTGTGATCTAACTAGAAGAATGACATTGACATGGATGAAAATACCTAGCCACCCTCCATCCACACACACACAAAGAGGTACAAAAGGAAACCACATTCATGTTATCAACCAGGGGTTCTCCGTGATGTTGCATTGTAGGCACTTCATGAAGCACGCCAAGCATGGTAGGTACTCTGCCCCGGGTGGCACCCCACTCTAGTGACACTGTATACCTGGATATGTTGGCTGGCTCCCTACTCGCCCCTAGCATCTCAACCCTGACCCTTCTCACCCGCCTGTGTGGTTGGTTGCCTTTACTTTTCTGGTGTGATCACATTTTGATCTCGCTTGAAACACAAGTGTGAAGTGGGATTCGTCACTGGAGATGCGACCAGGTCCAACAGGGGGAATACAAGGCGTGTGTTGTGAAAGCCAGGTTACAACAATATTGTTCTTTTTACCGGTTGAATCACTGTGAACCGCAGACGTTGCACCACTTTTGCACCAGTGCAGTGTCACTTTGCACTGCAAAAATAGACTTTGAACTGCTCTGTCTATCATGGTGTTTGTTGGCAGTGCAAAGTCACTTTGCACCACTGCTAAAAGTTCCATGATCCAGGCCCTTTGTTTTTAGCCACTGCAAGACTTCCACCAGTGCTTTAATCAGTAGCCGTTCAGAGCTGTGTGGTGCTCACTGATAGCCACTAGATGCTCAACCAAAACCTCTATGCTGGTTATACATGTCATATTTGTTCAATGCAATTTGGATGTATAGTTTTTGTTTTGCTTTTGATACTCAGTGCTACCCTAGCTATATTCGCCTTTCAGAGCTACACAGCTTTGTGGAAAGGTAGCTTGTAGGGCTCAGGAATATGCCACGTTCCAGCCTATGATTGTATAATGCAACACATAACTGCAAACGCCAACAACGAATGGCTTTGGCAATGCTTGTTTCTTCTTTTCATTGGCATTCTTCCAGATGGCAATTTATAGCAGGAAATTGAAGGCCACAAGAAGTACCAACATGTGAACAAAAAGTCAAAAGGACTTGATGCCTGACATGCGACAACGGGTCTGGGTGGCCTGCTTGCACCCGGCATGAGACATCTTGGGACCTGGTCAACAGATGGCCCACCACCAACCCTCCCTGTCAGTGAAGCAACAGCTATTGAGCCATTTATCTGCTGAGCTTTAATCAAGTCTATGCAAAAAGGACCAGCATACTCCTCCTGAGCACTGAAGGGGAGTGCTCAAAAGAATAGCCAACTCAGCATTGCCACAGTGTCTTGCTTCAAAACCTTTTTCCTTAGGATAGTCTTTAGATGCAGCGCTATCGATATTGTGAACTGAATGCATACATCACTCATTTTGCAATTAATACAATATTTGATAGCAATTTTTCCATACAAGCAAGATGATTAAAACATGCAATCAAGCATGCTGTCAGACTGACTGCAGGAGTGAAATTTATAATTATCTTTCAGAATTTGTGCAGCTGTATCATCATATAAACTCATTTAACCGGCCATTTGTGTTTGTCAGCGACAATATTAGACTCTTCTGTATAAGGTGTTGGATCTAAGACCGAGCCAAGCGCCGCAAACACATTTCCTGAAATACCGATCACATGTGATTTAGGATGGTATGACGTCTATTCAAGGACTGCTACATGTGTGTAGCCATGGCATAAGGGATAAAGTCCCCCCGCCACACGCACGTTATAAGGATATTGCAAGTCACTGAAGAGTTCCGCAACCAAATCGATGAACGAGGCCGAAGACGAGTCCATTTATACATCATCGAGCTCCGAGGTGACATGCAATGCCCTTTTTATGTACAGTAGGGAGTATTTTATTCCTTATAGTACAGGCAGCTCATTGTCATCCCCTTTACAACCTGGCCTCTTGCTTAATGTAATGTGAGAGAGCTTCCATTTGCCGATACATATACTCAACGTAGAATAGATTTGGGTTTAAACAAGGTAATATGCAGATTCTAATGGGTTGCATAAAAATAATTTGCGTAGTTTAATAAAATGCATCCGAAATGTTTCAGAAAAGTAGCAACATGCAGATTCTTGGTCACATGTGTTGAAATCCAGCAGTGCCCATATTAAACATTGTACCAAATCAATTCAATGTCCATTAAGGGTTAACTATCTGTATGCACTGGAATTAATGTAAACATATGTATTTTTAGAGGAATTTTTAATGAAACTGATGTTTTTCTAATTGAGATAGATGAACTTTAGGGCACCTATAAATTAAATGTTTCAAGATTAATAATATGTTTTCAATTGTTATAAATCACTTAGTGTTTTATATGAATAGCTTTGACAAAAAAAATTGTAAAGTTGATTTATCAGCTATATCAAATAAAAAATAAAAAATAAAAAAATAAAAAAAATAAGGGTTGTACAGTCTCACAGAAAACTATTTTAAAAGAATGGAATCTTAAAAGCTGGTCAAGGCATTCAATAAGGGCTGTAATGACAACTGCTATTCTGCCCTGTACCGGCCCATGCAGCAGGCATTGCAATGTCACATCTGAAGCATAGAAACTGATTACAGAGCAGTCTGATGCTATGTTCTTATTGATGCTACATTACCCGAGGCGGCGGGCCAACCCTGCCAAGTTAAGGGCCTGAGCAAAGTAAGGTTACCTTAACGTGGGCGATGGTGCCGTTATCAAAAGGGTCGCAGCGCTGCTGAGGCTAATCTCGCTATTAGCACCCATGTAGTTGTATATGCAGGTGCTAATGGTGTGAATTATACATTTTTTTTAATGAAACTTACCATTTCTGTGCTGCCAGGCACTGCTTCCTGGTTCACAGTCCGTTTTCAATGTCGAGGCCTGTGACATCATCAACATTAAAAAGGGACCCCGGGAAACACGCAGCAGTGCAGAGCAGCGCGGACAAGGTTAGTTTCTTTTTGTTTAAAAAAATAGAAACACACTCTTAGCACCAGTGTAGGTAACTACATGGGTGCTAAATGTTTAGGGGGAGGGAGGGGAAAGGAAGGAGGAGCTGGGAAGAGGAGGGGGTGCTGGCCACGGATTGTACCATACACTACAGCCTGGTTTTTGAGCATCTTGATTGGGCTGCGCCCCCTCCCAGGGGGCTAATGTGATTTTTCAACTGGCCTATAATAAGAACATTGCCTTGTATAATATTTATGTAGCTCAAACCTAGAGAGAAGCAGCCCATATCAGAAAGACAAGTACACATTTGCCGTTTGTGGCAGATTCTTAAAATGATTGGATGGTATGCACAGGTTTAGGTGTTTTAAGGTCCCTAGTTTGTAAAAGCCCTGACCAGGAGGGATTTCAGTTCCCTTCTCAAGCGTTAATAGCACGGAGGTTGGAAGAGGTTTTTGCAGTCACTGCAGTATCCAGAGGTAGAGTCTGTCCACCGTGTTGTTGAGCAAGGTGGATCTCACTAACCCCCCTCCAACTCGGAGTATTCGTGGAGGTTGGAAGAGGTTTTACGCAGTCACTGCAGTTAGTGGCAGGAGGAGGCGGGGAAGTTCGAAAGGAGCGACCTGTGTACGAACATGGAAGCAGAGGAAGTGGCTGTTGCCCAGAGAGACACCGCTTATTCAGCCTGCCCGCACACACCCCTAGCAACTGCCTCGCCTCTTCGTCAGCTAGAAGGCAACTCTTCACTCACTGCACAGACTTCCGGAATACAGCCTAACGTTGAGGTGAGTGATCAAACTGCCCTTAGCGATCTCCCTGAAAACCAAAACAGAAGCACTGTATTGCAAACACTGACTGTGCAACAAATGCATGAGCAGAGTCGTCTGGAAGCGCTCTTAGGAACGCAAACATGCATTCCATTTGACATATCTGTCAAAGCAACTGCCAGTACAGCACAGTTCATATAAAAACAGAAAGCTGCTAACCATCAATGTGCGAATGTGAACTCGCAAACTCCAGCCACTCATGTGAAGCAAAACGAGTAGTATTGAATAATAACCTCCAGATTAACGAATATGACCCAGGAGGCAACCCAGAAACAGAGACCCGACCTGTGGGGAACTCCTAATAGATCCTCCCTCAAAGACAACACTTGCACCAACTACTGTGCCAGCCAGGAATGACCGAAATGCACAGTCCTACATTCTAAAACACAAGAGGGGTGGGAAACAGAAGTGTCTAGAGCCCTTGTCATACCAGTTGCGACCACATTTAGAAAAATTAACAGGCTGACTACCCCAGGAATGGCTTCTAACCTAAGCGAGCTTGAAAAGCAGCCGACTGCCACTAAATCAATATGGCGACCCAAGAGGGCTTTTCATTAGCGAAACCTTTAACAATCAAAGATCCAACAATGGAAGACCACAACTGAAGGAGAAGGAGAACATATAACCCGAAACTCACCAAAGAGAAGGAGAAATGGATGAGATGTTCGAAGCAAACACAGCAAAAATTCAGGGTGTCCACCTTCATAACATACATTACGCCCAGAGGACGCCTGAGGACGTACGTTCCTCCCTGTTGCCGAATTCAATAACACCACTCAGTCAGAAAAAATACGTGATAATCTCCGACAAGACTGATCACGACCTTGAACAACAAACAGTGGTTCAAACCACAACTCCACATCCTACCACAGAAAACAGCAGCCTGAAGAATAGGAAAGTCGCTCAGAGCAGGAAAAACATCTATGAAGACTGCAACAATTCGGATAAAAGCTGTGAAGAGATTGACAGCTGAAGGATTGAACCACAAAGGAAATCTAACAAACGACCTAGGCTGGACTTCACCTGCATCAAAAGAAGGCAGTCACCTCGCTGACGAGTATCTGGTGAGAGGACTTAAGCAAATAAGCACTAACCATCATTGATCATTAACAAGAAAAAAAAATCCTTTCTAATGTAGAAGGCTTTATTACAGCCATTCAGAACAACCTGGGCAAAAACGCTGCTCAGGTCACAAACATTGTGCACAGCATACTGGATCCCATCATTAGAGAAACAAGTGAAAGATGCATGAAGAGACAAAAACACAAATTTCAATGTTGCTAAAACAAAAGTCAGAGGAAACAAGGCTGTCCAATTCCACTAACAATCTTGAACAAGCTATGGCCTTGAGAGATAACGTCTTATCAAATGTCTCCACAGAAGTTGACATAACTGTACCTACAGAACTTGACAGAGAGAAGCATGACGTCATCGATCCATAAAGAGTGTAGATGAGCAATCCATCGGCCCTAATACCACTCCAAACAAGGAAGTGGAGAGGTGTGTAACCGACCCACAGGACAAACATCGGGAGCATGATACCTGTAAGAAGGGAATCCCACCAAAACAGGATGTAATATTCTCATAAATAAAGGTGAAAGAAAAGAACAAACCCCCTGAAACATGTGGGATGTATTGACCCACTCCGCTGTGCTATGCGGCATCACCCTGCTAGTTATGGTAAAAGAAACTGCAACAATGGCGGCAAAACCCTTGTGTGCGCCAAAAACCTACAAAAACCACGTACTGCAACACAACAAAAAGATGGATGCACAACCTGCCACCCATGGTGCATGTGTGGTGGGATTGAGCACACACTGCAGAAAATGAGCCAGTGGGCTCCGTGACCAGCAAACAGAGTGCAGAGGGAGAAGCAGCGCTTGCAATTGAAACTCAAAAATGTGTCTACAAATGACATTTGCTTTGGTGCTAAAAACTCCAAAATGCCTATAATACAACACTTTTCAACATCCAAAATCTTGCTCGGCACTAAAATTCATGTAATCTTATGAAGCATTGCGAACATACAAGTCCTAAATGTGAAGAGCAAAACATTTCTTCAGAAAAACCGGATTGTCTGTAAACTGACAGCCCCTGTCAAAATCTGTGTGCAGTACCTTGGGCTACCTGTGGATGACAGCAATCAGAGGAGCCCCTGATGAAACTTCAAAGTATTAAAGTAAAAGTCTGCCGGTTTAGCAAAAGGATGGTTGCTGAAAGGAAGGCAGATCTTAGTTGTGTTTTTGATCCCACAGATTGAAAGCTAAGAAAGTAATGTATTTATGTGATTTGATGCAATAAGTTTGGTTTAAACTGACAGCCCCTGTCAAAATCTGTGTGCAGTACCTTGGGCTACCTGTGGATGACAGCAATCAGAGGAGCCCCTGATGAAACTTCAAAGTATTAAAGTAAAAGTTTGCCGGTTTAGCAAAAGGATGGTTGCTGAAAGGAAGGCAGATCTTAGTTGTGTTTTTGATCCCACAGATTGAAAGCTAAGAAAGTAATGTATTTATGTGATTTGATGCAATAAGTTTGGTTTTGCTGGATTTTTATTAAGAATAAATCTGCCTGGCTGATCTGCAAGAACTGGAAAATCAGGTTTCTCCCAGGGGGAGCTGAAAATCCTCTCAGCAGGAACTCACTGGGAGATTCTAAATGCGGGTTAGCCCAGACTTTCGTCTACAGAAAGAGAAGGAACAATGGCAGAGCTTCAGCCCAGGAAGCGGAGGTGTGAAAGGGGCCGTAAACTGCTCCCAAAGGAGGGTGCTGTAAATGGACTACAGGGAGAGACAAAGGGGCAGGTTTTATTTTCTGTTTAGCACGAACAAAGAACAATTTTTAAAGACTCATAACTTGTGATTCAAAGTGGTGAAAAATATACCAAGGACATATCTGTTAGTCTAATTTTTGGCTGCACGTTTTAAGAGGCGGCAGACCCGTGTAACATGTTCTGGACAGGAATGGCAATATATGTGGTTTTATGTGAAATGTGTTAATACTAGAATTGTGAAAATGTACACACACATCCCCATGTTGAACGCACACATTTGTGGTAATTTGCAGAAAATTTGGAAAATGTGTTCATTGGCGAAAAGGACAACATTCTATAGAAAGGTGAAACAAGATCCCCCAGCTGCGGGATTTTGATGAGCAGATGCTACATAAAATATGGAATCATTGTGTGTGATTTGTGTAAAGGTGACCAATGTAGAAATATGTATTTAGGATGAAATCTGATTTTGAGACCCGTAGCTAAAGGGAGGTTTCTAAGAACTGTAAAGCAAACCATAAAATGTGACATCATCCGGCCTTGATCCAATCACTCAGTTGCAAGGCAGAGATGAGGTTTTGATCTAATCCCAGCTCACAGGGGCAAGCTTAGTTAAGATGGCCCATGCACCCATTTTGTGATGTCATTTTAAACGATAGAGACAGCTTACAACACATAGGCACTCACTGATCCATTCACTTTCCTTATTCCGGCGAAGCACTCTGAACCAGCATTCTACATCCAGCTTTAACATCCTTCCAGATACAGATGCCAAGACTCTTGCAAGCAGTAGAGAACTATTGACTTTCTGCAAGGCCTAAATCCTCAAACATATTCTTGCAACCCAGTGAAGTGCTGTGGTGTGAGAAGGCCTTTTGAACTAGTATCCTGAAATTCTCTGGCTTGCTACCACTATGCTTGCCTGAGGAACTCGCTCTCCAGCTGATTGAAATATCCACAAATAAGGAGGGCAGATTCCCTGCAAATCCGGTGACTGGCCTAGCTGATCTGATCCCGTGCCTGATGTGCTGTTCTTCCTAGACCAGATCCAATCCATGACCCAAACTGACGGTCCAAATTAATAACTTATTTTGTAAGTATTAATAGAAAGAAAACTGACCATAATATATCTGCATTGTATGATCCCAATCTCAAACCCATCCCATCTGTAAATCAGAACCATAATATTGCTAGAACTATTTTTGCACTGACTCTTCTCTCATATGTGTTCCTAAACCCTAACTTCTTATTGATTGATTAAGAAAAGTAATTCCCAAACCAAACAGAAACTAGAGTATCACACATGAATTGTTATGAGCGGCCGTGAATGACCTTCCTGTGTGGCATTCTCCTTTTTGTAGTCTTTAATATAGCATAAGAAAACCTGTCATTTATAAACCCGAATTTCTGTTTTCCATTCTCGCGCCTATTTTTCAAAAACAACCTTTACTAAAAACTATATAACTCCCTCAGTCAGAAATGTCAACTCCTACTTGTACCCAACATCCTTAGCTATAGATAGAACCCAAAACCGCAGTGCAAAGCAGTGTGATTCACCCGTTATAGCGAATACCGCGCAAGGAAAGTTTGCCGCAAATTGAAATTCTGAAAGGTCTTTACACATGTGAATTAAATTTAAACTGCTTCCAAATTGGACTTTGAGATTTCAAATGTTTTCTTTTGACTAAATCATTGTTTGTGATTGTGTGCAACTGTTCAAAGCGGCTCCCATAGGAATTTATAATAATTTAAGTATTTTTGCCCACATTTGGTGTTTTTGCTCAGTCAATTCCAAAGCCAATTTCAAAGACATGCTGACAGCTGAAAAGTCAATTCTGTTTTTCTCTTGTGTTTGAAGGGGGAAAGTGGGAGTGATATTCTGTTTCAGTTGTGCTATTCTTGAATACCTGCTCTCTCCTCACAAATATTTAATTGCCTATTGGGGGTTGAAGGGTGCTTCAGGGGGAACCCCTAACCATAGTGGCTTCTATACCCAACCAACACAAAAGTATTATTTTCTGTGCTGCAATTGTTTTTGTGCTCATTATTTGATTCCTAGTGTATTAAAGATATTATTTAGTGTTCTGTTTCCCCATTGGTGATTGTTGTTTATCTATTAAAATATATTGTGGTTTGAATTCTATATACATAAATACATATTTACCTTTGCAAACTAGCCTGATTCCTGGTTCAGTGTGACCGGGGGGTTCCAGGAGAAGGGTGTGATATGAGTGGTATATCGTTCAGAATATTGAACTTATAGATAAAAATAAATAAGGGTTTCAATTGCGCACTACATGCTGGGCGTGACTTGGGTGTCTGCCAGACTGAAATCACTTACAAGCAAGTGGGGAGACCCAGTGTATCATGAAGAGAAAACATACAGAAAACTATGAATGTGGAAGCCACACCAAAGAAAACAGAAAAACAAAAAAAAGTAAATCCAATCAATCTCGCAAATTCATAAGAAACCTCAAACTGCTGGAGGACTCAATAGAGGCTCAACAGATGAAGAGCAATAACTTGATATCTCTTGAAAGTCGTGCCAGTGTCCCACAAACTAGGGATTGACAAGGAGCCTAGCCAGATAACATTGAGACATTCAACACCATTGAGGATGATCTACATAATGTCAGAGGGAGAGGATGACTCAGGTGAGAAGTTCACTAAAGGAATCGATGAGGAACATCAACAAACACGCTTAGAGCCCAAACAGTTCTACTTGATTGAACAAGTCTGGCAAATGCAATCCCTCCAGACTTCGAACCCCAGCAAAGCAAGCCAAAAATGACTTCAAAAGACTTATCAAAACATGAAGTTCCAATCTTGTTCAATCAACGAGACAGCGTTACGTCCTCGACTAATGATTCACTTAAGGATCGAGGAATCATTACTAGTAGAGCTTTTGCACAATGGAGCAAACAAAGAAAGCCCTATATCCCACATCGGAAGCAGTGTGGTGGGGAGTCACCTCCACCACTCAAGACGGCATTGAGAAACGTTCAGGCCAGGACGCACCACACAGCCAGAAAGAGCTAACTTATCCAAATGAAAGAGTAGTAATCCTGGCGGAAAAAAAAGAGATAAATGGGGATCCAAATGGAATGGAAAAACTCAAGATGTATCTCTTCTAGTAAGACAGTATGGATTAACTAATGCTTGAATCTGCAAGATACATTTGAGAGCACTATACATAAATAATATAAAGTTTGTAGCATTTTAAGTCTTAATTTAATTAAAATAAGACAGTTTTTCAAAACCGGCAGCTCACCTGATAATGCTACATACCTTCAATTCACTCACACAGCGGATAGTATTACCTGCCCGGCCTTGCAGTCATCCAGTCAGATTGAAAGTTGTGTTGCATGTCTGGGAACGTTAACTGTTTCCAGCACTCCCAATAACCTCTCTTCATCATCTAGGATTAACCTTTCATGAACATCTTGAAGCAAATAGTTTATGCAAGATAATCTACAGCCAGAGGCATCCATTAAAACCCTGGTCTTGTGGTTTAGGCTGAATCTGGAAGCCAGCCAAAGACAGAAAGCATGCCAGTTCAGGCTCCAGAAGCCTAACTCCAGCCGAACAACAACTGCAGGGGTGTTTGGCTGGAACCTTGTAATAGACGTATAGACATTTCTAACTATCTTTCTATATTTGTTTTTATATAGCACAAAATTGCCCGCAGGCCTCAGAGCGCTCAGAAATCACCATTACATTTCTCATTTTGATGGTATGCATTGATGCCCACATTTCTGGGTCCTGCAGAGGGACTCCCCAAGAATTGTTTCTTGTAATGGGTAGAGATGGCCCACCATGTAGGCTATTGCTATATACCATTAGTATTTATACCTCCTACTTGCAGAGATACCCAAATATATTCCCCCATATCATGGTTCTCTCCATGACTATTTGCACGTACAATTAAGCCGATTTATACTACACATTGGAACATTCTTTTTGCCATAGTCTTCTGCTCAATTCATATGGATACTGTGACAAATCGAGCAATATCATCACTGCTTCCCTGGGGGGAAGCTTCCCTAACATGAGTGTAGAGGAGCAGATGCATGCCTCTGGAGGTAATCCCACCCCCCTAACTCCTTCATGTTGGGAGCCTGAGATTGTGCCATGCTTGACACCAGAAGTTGTGACCATACCACTGCAAATATTCGAAAGAAGGTACCCACTAAGGAAACCCTATCAAATGTATTCCCAAAGAGATGACAATCTGAGGAAGGAACTCCCTAAAGAAATATGAACATGAGATAAAGAGGAGCTTGTGACATCACAAGAGACAAATGTGTCGCATTGAGAAGGCTGGCTGAAAAGAATACATGAACCCCATAGAAACCAACAACGAAGTAAAGAATCAAGTAAACTTTCATATGCGAAAAGAAGATTGCATGTGTGTGACTCACTGCAGAAAATGCAAGTCATTCAATAACTGTACAGATGCAGCAACGCAAGTAGACTAAGTGATCTTAGAAGCAGGCTATGGGCCTCATTACGACCCAGGCGGTAAGTTACCGCCTGGGCCGTGACTTTACCACCATGGCGTAAACTATGTTTACGCCATGGTGGTTGGCGGACCTACCGCCCCATTCCGACCTTGGCGGGGCGGTAAGTCCCCAATCCCCATTTACCCTTCCCCATTCCCATTTTTGCCCCATAGGGCATAATGGGAGTGGGGAAGGCGTTAATTACGCCACCGTAAATTACGGTGGCGTAATTAACTCCATGGTCCCTTAGCGCCATGGATTTTAACACCTGCTAAAAGCAGGTGTTAAAAGCGCCATGGCGCTAAGGGACCTCGTACTCAGGCGGTAAGGGTCGGCGCTGTTAACGCTGCCGTTAACCCCTTACCGCCTGGGTCGTAATGAGGCCCTATATGTAGTGAATAGAATGCAGGCGGAACCGCCATTCTAAGGAAGCTGGACATCGGTGTCATGAATTTAGTAAGGTCAGCCCCATGGGGAAGGAAAGCCGGGAACTATGTCGCAGCAAGAATTAGCTCAGATTGTGGATACGAATGGCAAGTCTGTTTGTCCTGGTATTAAAGTCAAGGCAGCCAAGACCGGTTATCTGTTCTTGAAGGCAGTAAAACATGAGATGAATCATCCCTTGTTAAGGTGCAAAGAAAGAACACCATGTGTGCCAAGTTGTATTCATTTAAGACATTTAAATGCTGCAAAATGGTCCAAATCATGGTCTCCTGTCAGGTGAGCCAAGGATGGAAATAGAGTTGGACATGGAGCTCTAGAACAAGCAATAGTGCATGCTCACACTCCCTTATATTCTCACAGACAAGAATACACTGCAAGATCAAGTTCAAAGACAATCTTCATGGCAGAAGGCATGGGTGATGAGACTTTGGGCTAATTGGGTGGGGAGGTAGAGTCATGTCCACCTCCTGGTACCTGCGTACAAGCTTACGTGCTGCTAAATGAACCAAATGTTCCAGACATGGCACAAGCATGCCAACCAATTGTAGAGGGCCATATAACGAAGGGCCTTTTAGTGGGAGAGTGAATGATATACCATGTATTTAATAATGTTGAAGATGACACATTTTAGAGGTAGGTATAAGTTGTCCTCCTGACAGTAGATATCCAATTATAATCCCACCCCATATAGAAAGTATACTTAGATGTTCCCCTTAAGCTTATCCCAACTCATCGTAGGTTATTCTTATTTACCACGTACTATGATGTCATGCATGACAAATTCTTAGTATATACATAGGCAGCAACAAATACATCACAGCCAAAATACAGACACTTCAAAATAATGCCCTGAGAGCCGTCTTAAACATAAAAAAAACGCCCATATATCAGACCTCAGGAGATCCACTAACTGGCTCACCACTAAAGACAAAATGCTCCTCAAAATATCATCCATCACGCATAAATGCCTTAACCACGCAGCCCTGCAATACCTTATAGACAAATTCACCAGGCAAACTGCCTCTCGCCCCCTAAGAAAAGCTAACTCCAACCTTTTGTTAGTATCCAGATTCCCAATTCCAATCCAATCCAATCTGATTCTATGGCTAAAAGAACATGATGTCTAACCTCACCCCACTGACACCTGTGATCTCATGTATATCTTGTATATTTGCTCTGCTTTACTTATATGTCACTTCTGTACTCTGTATTCTGCATACTTGTAAATATGCCTACAGTATTGTAACCGTAGCTGTACCCTATGTTTAATCTGTAACTTGTAACCTAAGCTGAATAACCCTCTTTCTGCCTTCACGCCCGTATACCTCTGGGTCTGGTGCACAATATAAATAATAAAAACAAACAAAAAAACCCCAAACAAACATATAAATGTGTTTTTAGGTGAAATGAGCCGAGAAGCTCAAAGAAAAGGTCCATTGATGTCCATTGTAACTGCCTGTTTTTAGAAAATTGATAATAAAACAGCAAACGTTGCCATCTTTCTGAGTTGGTTTGATTATTTGGTGTCAGAGTTATTCTACATCCCATCCATTGCATGCACGCTACCCAAAGGGGAAGGCAGAAGCTACCTGACTTTAACCACGGGGATGGCTATGAGGGTTGGATTGGCCCCTCGTTACCTTGCTTTGATGATTTATTTGCATGCATGATGTGTGCATCATAAATTATGATGCATGCATCATTCACATGCTGCTGCAGCATGCAAAGTTGAGGGGCCAGCGGCTGTCACCGTGCTGCCACTCCAGGGGGGCACTGTGCTCCCTGGAGTTGCTGTGCTGTTGTATTAGTGATAAATATGTTTTAGTGATATTAGTGATGAACAACCAATTTTAGAGTAGAATAAGCATTCATTTCAGACGTGCCTTTCGCAAGTTGCAGTAATCGCATGTTTTTTTTCTGCCGTTGTCTCTGTTATGATCATCACAAGACATTCCATCTCGGTGTCCTCGGTCACTTGACAAAATCCTTGTGCCTAAAAGCTTCTGTACAGTGTAGAAATATTTGACCATAGCACATCAAGTGGCCATTGACTTCATTGTGCCACAATTAATGCTTTGTTTTAATGTGTCTATCTTTCTCATCTCACTGGTATGCTGTTCAGGATGTTTGTTTGCATGTATGAGGTAACGAGTGCTCAGAGTATGGGATGTCCTGTGAGTGTGCTGCTTTCCCTATTTTCCCAACCTCTGAAGCCTGAAAGTAGATGCATGCAGGCTTGACATGCGGCCAAATTCCAGACCTGCAGATGAACTTAACTGGTCTGCTGTTAAATAATTGCTCATTTTACTATAGACAATATGATAGCTCAGTGGGTTGAGCACTCGCTGCTGTGATGTGTGTGTGTGATCTGCAGGTTCGAATCCCAGCAAGGCCATCTCAGCCTTTCATCCTTCTTAGGTCGATAAATGAGTACCAACACAGGCTGGATGATATTGTATGCATATTGGTTCTATAAAAAAGAGCTTTAGCGTAAGTGCTATACAATAACATTATCATTTGGTCTTGGACGTCTGCTTGCATTCACAGTAATTTGACAATGTGGATCTATACACACAGATATTAATGATACATATGGTGATCCATTCGTGTATGAAATGTATATCACGTTAGTGAAATCATAACCATATTTTTCGTAGTGTACCTAGGAACAATGCTATTTGATGCCACTTCCTGTTTTTTCAAGGGGTGAAAGGTCGTGTTTCATTGCTTACCGGGATGTCACTTTGGGGTGGGGTCAAATGACATCACTTCTAGTGATGTCATCAGAGGTCAAGGATCGAGAGGCGAGGGGTGAGCCACTTTTTTGAGGCAATGGGTGGGCCACTTTTCTTTGGGTGTCCAGGCCTATTTCTTGTCCCAGTCCGACCCTGATGGCTATCTGCAGGAGGAGCACATGGGGGAGGACATACTCTGGGGGAGGCAAAGTAAAGTAGTTAGATCAAAACAGGCCTTTACCTGCTTTTCGTGATAATTCCCATTTATCTTCTCCCCATTCTTATAGGGCATACTGTAATTTGGATAGAGAGTCTCCAACTATAGTTAATCACAAACCTTACTCTCTTTGTTGAGCCTGAGCGGGTTTGAGCAGTCGCCCGTAGCCATGTGTGGCATGCTGCTGAGGCTGCCATCCAAGCCCCGTTGGGCTTCAGTAAGCTTCCTTTGATTTTTCAGCCTGTTACTGTTTTTTACCTGTTGGCGCTCCGTGCGCGTTTGTGCTGCCCCCTGCCCCCTCCCTCCTCCTCACTTCCTGGTTCCTCCTCTCCCCTCTCCCTTCCGCCTCCCTGCCCGCCCACACCCCACCTCCCCTTCCTCTCCCTCTGCCTTAAATCCCACCCACCTGGGCAGCCCCCTGCCCGGCAGCCCCCTCGGCTAAGGGCCCCTTAGGCAAAGGGCGGCTCCTACGGTCGCGGCTCCCTGTGTGTCTGCAGGTGTCCACAGGGGACGCCAGGCGCCGGTCCGCCATTATTTTCTGGTTAGCTCCGCCTGCTCGCCCACCTACCTACTCCTGCCAGTGTGTTCCGTCAATTGTGGTAAACTAGGGCTTTTTCTCCCCTCGCAGGACTCTCAAACTTAGGTGGCCCCTACACTGGGTACCTAACTCGTACTTACTGTTACTGTGGCTCTGTAATTGTGGTAAACTAGGGCTTGCCTCTTCATTCCTGTCTGCTTGCTCTTGTCTGTCTCCCCCCGCTCCCCTCCTTATTCCATGGTGCTCTCTATCTCTCCTATCTTCTCTAACTGCTTTTCAATTGACTATCCTGCTCTCCTCGCTAAATCTGGTAGGAAAAAGTTTAAAAAGGATATCCTGGTCTCCAACCCAGGCCTCCCTATCGCTGACACCTACACCAGTGCCTCCTTCAAGGAAACTCTTACTGACATCCTCTTTTTCGTGCCTTCCCCTGACCAATGGACCCTTCATATGGTTTCTGTGCTCTCTCCCTTCTCCTCTTCTCCCATTAATGGTGGCACCCGTTGGGATGTCTTCTTGGCCCCCTTCCGCTCCTCTAAGGCCATCATTAATGTCTACGCTAATGGGACCGTCTTGGTCCAAGGCCTTCAGGCCAACCTCCATCTTTTTGATAGACGCTTCCCACGCCTCATCAACTTCCTCTCCTCTCCTGCTGTCCCCTCTTCCCTGTCCTCGGCTACCTTGCCTCCTGCCCTCTCTCTGGCTCCTTCTTCTTCACCTCCACAGGGCGTACCTCTGATCTGTACCCCTCCCCGGAAGTCCTTCAAAGATGGCAACCTTCTCCACATTGCCACTCTCAACTCTCAGCTCTGCCGTCAAACATTCCTCTGATATCTGTCACCTTCTTGAGGAACTGGACCTTGACATCCTCGGTCTCACTGAGACATGGTTCACGGCCAGCTCTGTCACCAGCTTTGACACACTCCTACCTGACGGCTACAGGATCCTCTCCCTGCCCAGGCCCAACCGTTCAAGGGGGGAGGGGTGTGGCCCTTATCTTCCCTGAGTGGATTCCTGCCACTGTCACTCCTACGCAGACCTACTCCTCCTTTGAATGCCTTGTCTGCCGACTCTCTCTCTCCTAGCCATTCCCTTACCGTGGCTACTATCTATCGGCCACCTGGTCAAATTTCTGCCTTCCTCTCTGAGTGGGCTGACCTCTCCTCCTCACTCCTGTCCTCAACCACTCAACTCCTCTTTCTTGGAGACTTCAATATCCATCTTGAAGCCTCCTGTCCTCCCTCTGGACTCTTTTGCGACCTCCGCAACTCTCTCTCACTCTCTATTCTCCCGTCTGGGCCGACCCATTCTGCAGGGCACACTCTCGATGCTCTGATCTCTTCTGACCTTCCCCTCTCTGTCCCTCTCTGCACTCCTCTCTCCTGGAGTGATCACTTTCTCCTATCCTCCCACCTCACCTTCCCTTCCCCACAGGCAAAGCCACCCTCATCACTGCCACCCACCTTCGCGGTCATCCGACCCATGAAGCGCGTGTCAGTTGAGGCTTTCGCTACCACCTTTTCGCCCCCTCCTCCCCTTTCGGCTGACTCCCACCCTGACACAGCCCTCGCCACTCTCCACTCTGCTATATCTGATACCCTTGATATCCTTGCCCTTGTCATGAGGATCCGCCTGAAGCCCAAAGCCAAATGTAACTCCTGGTATGACTCGGAGCTCGTCACCTGTAAACGCAAGTGCAGGGTGGCAGAGAGGAAATGGCGTGCTTCGTGTTCATCCTCTGACAAACTGGCCTGTCGCCTGCTCCAAAGGCAATACCGGCTCTCCGTTCTCACTAAGAAGAGAGCCCTTATCCAAGCTTGCATCTCTGCGGCATCTAACAATTCGGCTGAACTCTTTAAAATCTGCAAGGAGCTGGCCAACCCTGCTGCAGTCTCCACCTCTCCTGTCCCCTCTCAGGCCCTCTGCACGGCACTGGCCTCTCACTTCATTTCAAAAACACAGGACATTCTGTCCTCACTCTCCTCCTATCACCTACCCCCCTCTATTCCCTGCTCTCCCTCTGGCCCTTCTGCAGCCACCCCTCCTCCCTCCTTCTCTGCCTTTCTCCTCTTTTCTGCTGACGAGGTTTCGAGACAGGTTCGATCTATGAAAGTCTCGTCAAAGCAGGTCCACCCCTGTTCCTCCAAAACTATCAAGGACCACATCGACTCCCTGGCTCCTGCCCTGGCTGACTTCTGCAATCACTCCTTCGCCTCAGGAGACTTCCCTTCACCCCTCAAGCACTCCTTTGTGCACCCCCTTCTTAAGAAACCCTCCTCCACCCCCTCCTGCCCAGCTAACTATCGCCCCATCTCTATCACTCCCTTCCTGGGCAAGCTCCTTGAGTAACTGGCCATCTCCCAACTTAATCTTCATGCTGAATCTGTTGGTAGTCTTCACGACCACCAGTCTGGCTTCAGAGCTGCCAGAAGCACGGAAACTGCTCTCTTGAACATCCGTGAGGACCTGCTCTCTAACCTTGACTCTAACACCCCTTGTGTTCTCATTTTGCTCGACCTCTCTTCTGCCTTTGACACCGTCAACCACACCATCCTGCTCAACCGTCTCCGTGATAACCTGGGTATCACTGGTCAGGCTCTGGCGTGGCTGACCTCCTTCCTCTCCAATCAACCCTCCCAGGTCCAACTGGGTTCCTTCCTCTCTGACATCTTTTTCTCTACCTGTGGTGTCCCCCAGGGTTCTAACCTCTCCCCCTGGCTGTTCAACCAATATCTGGCACTTCTTGCTCACCGCATAGCCGCTCTCTGTCCTTACTTTCAGTGCTATGCGGATGATACCCAGCTCATTTTCAGGCTACCTTCGGCCTCCTCTTCCCCTTCCCTCATCTCTGACCGTCTCTCTGCTATCCAGGAATGGTGTGCCGCCAACGACCTTTGCCTTAATGCCAGTAAGACTGAGATTCAACTTATCGGCACACCCACTCCCTTCTTCCCTGCAGCTCTCTGGCCGGCCTCCCTTGGCCCTCTTCCTGTGCCTACCTGCAAGGCAAAAAACCTTGGGGTCATCTTCGACTCCACACTCTCTTTCTCTCCACACATATCTGACGTCTCTAAGAAGTCACACTACCAGCTACACCTCCTCAGAGGGATCCTTCTTTTCCTCTCCTTCCCCCAGAAGCTCACTGTCTCCAGAGCCCTGGTTCTCTCTAAGCTGGACTACTGCAACAGCCTCTATCTAAATCTTCCTGCCTCTACTCTTTGCCCTTTGCAACTCATCCAGAACAGGACTGCGAGACTTGTCCTTGGCTTCAAGCCCAAGGACCGTATCTCTCCAGGACTGAAATCACTGCACTGGCTCCCAGTGGCTGCGAGCATTAAGTTCAAAACCCTCTGTATTGTCCACAAGGCCTTCTGGGGCCTTGGGCCAAAATACCTTCAACTCTCTCTTCCTAAATAATTCCTTCTCGAGCTCTCCGCTCATCCACCTCCAACTACCTCAGGGTCAGCCGCTTCTCCAAGCAACGAGCTGGGGGTAGATCTCTCTCCGCAGCAGGGGCCTCCCTCTGGAACAGCCTTCCTGCCTCCCTGAAATTTGAGGAGAACCATCTCCGGTTCCGGAAGCATCTCAAAACCTTCCTCTTTGCCTCCGCTTTCTCTCCCTCTCTCCCCTGCTAAAACCACTGAACCTGCACCGAATCTGCTACTGGACCACTCACCGATCTCGGTCCTTGGCCCAGCCACTCTTCCCTTGCACTGCCTACCTGCACCACGGGACTGTCTCTGTATCCCAGAGCCCCTTCTCCCGGCACTTACCTTGCACTTGCCACCAGCTGGCCCTATTATTTATCTTGTATTCTACTAACCTTTACTGCAATTCCTTGCACTTGCCACCAGCTGGCCCTATTATTTATCTTGTATTCTACTAACCATGTACAGCACTTTCCCCCTCTCCCGTATCATATCATATCATATCATATCATATCATATCATATCATATCATATCATGTTATATCATGTAGAGAAGCAGATGAGTACCTCATTAATAGAACTCGCCCGCTCACCTCGGACATACTGGATGAAGGACAAGAAGGCACTGTGCATGACACCAGGTGCCACACCAATAACGCATCATGTGCATGAGAGACATTATGCATTCATATAACCGTATCGAATGTACCCTCAATCTGACGTGGTAGCAGCAGATTTGCAGACATCACTGAACATCGAAGTGCTGTAAAGAAAATCTGACAGGTGCAAAGTGATGTCATAAGAAGAAGACACAATGATGCATTGAAATGATATGAGGATACTTAAAGAATGAAGACGTAACTGAGGAAGTAAAGTAAAAATGTATACGAGCAAGAAGAAACTTGTATTTATGAAGCTAGGTAACCAGATGTGTAGTAAAAATACCCAGAAACGCAAGGTAGATGAGTCATATCGAAACTTGTTGCAGTAGAATATATGACATGAGTAAAGCAGCCATGTTAAAAAGATGAACTTCAGCTCTGAATAATAAGTAAAGTAAAAAGCTTGAAGGAGAAAGACCAGGGCTGTAAAGCTGATGGATGCTGGCAGTGAATGTGTTCATGAACGAAGGATAGCTGCTGGCCAGAGATCAAGGATGCCACAATAAGTAGTAAACGGCAGAGTACAAAGGGAGTCAACGAGGATAAGCAACTTATGCAGGACATATTTCTCTTAGATTTAGTACATGAGCAAACATTTGTGAATGGCAAGTGTTGAACAATTAAAGATGGGGAAAGCATATGTGAGACGGAGCAACCAAGTCTCCAGAGGCCGAAGAAGGTAATGACACCTGATATAATTGAATTAAATACCACTAAATGGAAAGGCCAGAGTACGAAATCATTGTCTCTTCACATGTGGTCTAAGACCAGAAAACAAGGCCTATTCATAAGCCCCGGATAAAGATAATGATGTACTTTAACACCCCTTAAAGTTCCAGGGAGGATAACATTCAGCAAGGTCAAGTACAAAGAAGAAGCCTTGGCTGATGAGAGATGGTAGACTAAGTGGGAAGGTGGGCAGTAGTCTGATGTTGTTCTCTGCACCTGGGTTTCGCTTTGCTTACGTGCTGTTAGTGAGCCAAATGTCCAAGGTTGGGAGAGAATGCCAACCAATCAGAGGGCCTATGTAATAGTGGACCATACATTGTTGCACGGGCCTATCCGCTACTAGTATTACGTTATTATCTGTATTTTACGTGGTTATAGGTTGTTTAAGGAATGCAATTAGATAATAGGCATCGAATGATGATACTAACACTTATACAAACTATAAGTAGATATGTTCACCTAACCAAGCCCTCCATCCGATCGGTTTTATTATTATCCCCATAGGATGTTGTCATAGCTGACTCACATTGAGATAGGAAGCCTTTTGTGTAACTAATATGTAATTGAGAGTGTGTGAACTACGACTTGTTGTTTGCCAGGTTTCCCTACATTATTGAGCTGATAATAAAGTAGTATTTTGGCATATTCTTTGAGTCGATCTGGTTATTAGTGTCTGAGATAATTTATTATGGTAATTCCCATTCTGCGCATAAGAACACCCAAAGGTGCTACTGAACACTTACATCCCGCTCTACTTAATAATAGTGAGACGAGGAAGAGGGATGGAGTAATGAAGATCACTCGAAGCGGGAAAACAACCCTGCGTTCTAGTGGTTGGAGAAGATTGACAGGTGCCGGGACATTCAAATATGTCTCACCTGCACAGAGCAGGAGATTTGCCTCTCCCAACTCTGGTTGGGACACCGGAGGAAAGCATGCTGCGGACCTGAGCGGAGAAGCTGTTGAGAGCGTTGTCCAGGGAAGTCAGGCAGAGGAAGATTTACCATGCTGGTGCCGCAGGCAGCACAAGCTGACAAGAGAAGGAGACCAGATGGGAACTGAGGAGCTGAAGGGACACGCTTCCAGCCAGCAAACAGTTTGCAGTGAGAACAGTGAAACGTGTGGGATGCCAAAGCCACCAATTGAGACTGGTAAGCCCAGAAAAGGAGATTGGGACCACAGGGCACTTCAGGGCGAATGCTGTGTACCGTTAATACATCAAGGGAGTCCAAACAAGGGAGCTGGGAATTTAAGAACTGATAAGATAGGGTCGCTGACCCAGTGTATGAACATTATATTTAACTGGATGCAAGAGAAAGTGAATAATGGTGAGAAATGTAAATCTTGGATTCACACCCAAATATTGTATAGCCTGAAAAAGCCCTGGCAGGAGAGTAAACCAGGTATTTGAAGGAAAGGGTAAAAGTCCCCTGCATGTGAACTGAAAGTGAAGATCTCAAAGGGAAGAACCATACCACTTTGAAGTATAAACATGGCCTTGTGTGGAATTAAGAGGGTCTCAAAGGGAAGAATCATACACCTTTGGAGTGTGAACATTGTTGAACTGATTCTAAAAAGCCCTGGTAGGAGAGTGTACCAGGATTTCTAGAAAAGGGGAAGAGTCCCCCACATGTGAACCATTGATCTGAAGGTGAAGGTCTCAAAGGGAAAAACCATGCCCCTTTGGAGTGTGCATATTGCCTTACCTTGTGGAATGGAGAAAGTCTCAATGGGATGAATCATCCCCCTGTGGAGTGTGAACATTGCTGAACTGTGAAACTGAAGGAAACTCGGGGGAAGGGTCTCCACTTTGAGACTTTGGAGTATATTAAAGTACCATTGAAAAGCCATAGAAATCTTGGGGTATGAATTGACTGTTTCTGGCAGAACTTTATTGTTTTTTTGTTTCTGCACTTTAAGAACTTTATGTTTGGAACTTTGGAAAGAAGCTGCAGGTGTTCAGCTAAAGGACATCCCCATGTTCACGTTATATTGAGTGTAGTGTGTGAGGGTGAGCTTAGGATTTTGAACACAGGACTGAGAACGCTTTTGATTTGGACATTCTGACACAGACATTCCTTAGTTTTGTTGAGGCAGGGAATCCCCCACCTAGAGTTAGTGATAGATAGGACTTCCCAAATCCCTTTTTTATTTTATAATAAAAGTCTTTCACCAACACGAAAGCTGCTACTGTGTCAGACTCTTACTTTTGATCTTAGAGTGTTAGAGTGTGGGATCCGGCTCAGCTGATAAAAACTGGAGGACCCTCGAATTTGTGAAAATTAGTGAGAGAGCTTCAATCCATCTATAGCCACTAAGGAGTCAATTGGCTTTAGCCTGGCTAGTAACCAAGAGGAAGTATTACATCCAGAAACCCGTTTCTTGCTCCCCATAATTCTAGTACTAATATCCCTGAAGGACACTATCTAATCCCACCCACTCCCTCTTTTCATGATACTAAGAATAAAAGAAATACAGGGGAATGTGAATCAGTTAGATGTCTCCCAGGACAAACCAATTCAGAGCATCAAACAGACAATCCCAGAACAACTGAGTATCCCAATATACAAACAAAAGTTTCTCTTTAAGGGACGACCTTTAGTTGATGGGACTTGTCTATCAAACTGCTCTATTTTACCTAACAGCAAGATACAATTGGGTTGTGCAACATCTCCCTCCTGAGGTATAAAGCCCATAAAAGATCCACCACCACAAATAGTACATGCTCTCTTTTTGGTTTTTACCAGAAAAAAAAATCAATCCATTTCCCGGAGAGATTTATCAGACAGAAGTGGTCAAAGATTGGATAGAAGAAGATCCTTAGACATTAGAAAAGGAATTGTTTTTCTTTCCAACTTCTCCCATACCATCAGATAGATCCACAGAGCTTTTTGTGAAAACAACCAAGATACAGGGAAACAACATGGCAACCATAGAGACCCTATTAGAGTGCCTAGTCTTCCATCAAATGCAGGCAGAAAATTGTTGCAGACCGGATTAGAACAATTTATTTCGGCCCAACAATCACCAGCTCTCCAATAAGGGGTTTTACAACAATATTTAGAGGTTTTCTCCCTGTTTAAAGGAGAACTACAAACTGCATATCAGATCTTAAACCATCTTGGAACAACCTTGTTTGATGATATAAAAAAAAGGACTCTTACAGAAGTGTTTTTATCAACAAATGTTAAGAGAGATACATGTAAACCAGGGTCAAACACCAGTAGAGTTGGGAACTAGGGTTCAAAACAAGTTATCTCTCTGGTTAGGGAAGAAAACTTTCAAAGAAATCCTTGAAACCCAGGCTTTATTACAGTTTATCAACAGCCTACATCCCTTCTTACAAAAAGCCGTTCTTTAAATAAATAAACCTACCAAAGCCATAAAATAGACAGCACCCAAAATGTTATTGGGGCTAATAAGCAACTAAGGCTGATGCATAGGAGTGAGGAATATAGGAAGGACACAAACATCTTACCTAGTACATTCTCTCATCAGGGAGAAAAGGAAAACCTAAAGGAAAAGGTCCAGGGAAACTAGGAAAAAAGAAGAAAGGGAGAACAAAAATATATCACTCACAAAGAAAAAGTAGACTATAGCATTGAAGAAGGAAGGGGTTTTAAGGTGCAAAAAACTGTATGTTTCTCATGTGGCCAGAAGGGCCTCATAGACCGACAATGCACCTCCAATATAAGAGAGGAACCGATGGAAATCAGTTGTTTGGCGGGGGACGAATGGGCAAAGTGGAATGTCATAGAAGAAGAGCCAATATAAACTGCTAGCAATTTTTATTGTGCTTCAGTTCCATTTAAATCACAGGAATCCGCCACAGTAAACGGAAGACCTGTGTTGGTAACGGTTGACTCTGGCAGCAAACACGCAGCTGTGAGGTCAGACATGGTACAAACAGATGAATTAAGATCAGGGGATCCTGTGAGAGTCACTTGCCTCCATTGTGATCAGGAGATATATTGAAAGACTCCTGAAGTTATTGAAATCCGGGGCCAGACAACAGAAACAAACTCTGCTATCATTCCTGGTTTACCAGAGGACACCATCCAGGGGGCCAAGGACCACACTTCATTCAATTCTCTCTTCCTAAGCATCTTCCTTCTCGATCCCTCCACTCATCCACCTCCAACTCTCTTAGGGTCAGACGCTTCTCTAGGCAGAGAATGGGGATAGATCTCTGTCCTCAGCTGTGGCCTTCCTCTGGAACAGTTTCCCTGCCTCTCTCAAATTTGAGCAGGACCACCTAAGGTTCCAGAAGCAACTCAAGAACTTCCTTTTCACTTCTGATTTCTCTCTCCCTCTTCCCTGCTGATGCTCCTGTCTGCTGCACTAACTGGTTACCTGGCTACCCACTGAACCTATGGGACAAGGCTCCTGCACAACCAGTTGTCCCTCGCACTGCCTCTGGATCTCCCATCCACTTAGGGACTGTATCTGCAACCCTACAGTCCCCTGACTGGCCGCACTTATTGAGCCACCTACTTGGCAGCACTTACTGCGTTACCATTGCAACCCCCCTCCTTGCTCCCTTGGCACTTCCCCTCCCACCTCCCCCTCACACTTCTCCTCCTCCCTCCCCTTTTCACTTGCATGATCTGAATGACACAAGGACTAGTAAGAGCTTTTGTTTTGTCTGCCTTCTGTCTTCCCTTCCTTGTCTTGCCGCACCTAGAAACATTTGTGTACAGGCGCGTTATAAATGACTTACCATATCATAGGTACAGACTCCTAAACCTTAAAACCCTCATCAAAGAGATCAATAGCTCCTATACTAGGCATTCCCCTATAGATTCATGGGAAGATGTAGAATGCCCACCAATGGAGTGCACTGCTGAGTGCTGTTGGCTACCTGATACCTGCACAGGACTATTACCGTGATCCCGTGGCAAAGAGGTATAAGGCGAGGGATATTTTAAAGGGTCCATTTGCAGCCTGGAGTCAGAGGGACTAACGTTTTAATACCAGTATTCTTTCTGTTTTCTCCACTTTAGAACGCTGGAAATTGCTTTGTGTTTGGATTATTTGGGCTGCTGTTTTTTGCTACACCTGCTTCCCTCCAAACCACCATAAAACAGTCAGGTTGGGTGCACTGCTGAGTGCTGTTGGCTGTTGGAAGGCTGGGTGATGAAGGTGAGGCGTTTTTTTTTTGTATTAGTTTTGCCTCACATTGCCTTGCTTTGCTGTTTATTTTTTTTTTAACTGGACATTGAGGTTGTGTCTGATCTCTCAAGTGACTTCATGACACACATTTATATTTTAAAAACGGCAATGCCCGGGAGAGAGGAACTGCATTGTGAAAAAGATGTGAAGGGCAAAACGCAATTTAAATAAAGATCTAAGTAAGGGGCTACTGCCTGTTTTTGTGGGAAAGAATGTACAGAGGCAGCAGGCTAAATCTCTAACAGGGGATATCCGAGGTATCTGGGGCCCTATTGTCGTAGGTATCGCCCCAGAATAGACTACTGACAAAGATGGGAATTTACTAACTAATTATATGGCTATACCAGATACGGGTATCCTAGCTGTATTATCGCAAATGGATGAGAATGTTCACTCGGAGTTAACAGGGGATTTGACCCCCTGGGAAACCCCAATTATTGTGGAGACCTTTGCTGGGGGCCCTGTGACAGAAATTAGGGTTCCCCAAGTAACCAAAGCCCAGATTCACGAGGAGGAGGGATTGATTACTCTCCCACAGGTGAGGGAACTAACACCCAAAGTAACAGCAGATTTGCAAAGAGTTGCGTCCAGATGAAGAGCAAAATGTGGAGTTAAACAGACCTTTGGGAATGAACTTGGTTAAACTGGATAAGCCTCCAGCCCCAGTGGAAACCAACTCCCCTAGGGAGATGGGTGTAGTTGATGGGGAGGTGGAACCGGAGACTCCAGGCCCGTGTGCACCATCCCAATTGAATCTCTCTCATTCCCCAATCCTGTACCCAGACTCATCAGGTACCCCCCTTCTGAATTGTCCATATCATTTGCTAATCCTACACCTAGAAGATCCTTGGGACAACTACAAGGTCACACATTGGCACCTGGCTTAACGCTAGCAGCTACAGACCTGCTGGCTGTGACTAAATTGTATGAGGAGATGTTTATATCATCTCCCCAGGAGATGACACGAGAGATCATCATACTAGAGGGCATGCACCTGTGGAGGAGGAGGCTCCAGATACGGTGTTGGCACCCGCTGAGTTGCGATCCTCACCTATTCCTCCCTCTCAGGGGAGTGGTAGGGTTCAAGTAGCCAATCACACCCTCGGACTAGTATTGCCTCGGGTTAGTAATGCATCTTATTTTCCCCGACCTGAACCCTTATCCCCTTCCTTTCTGCCTTTCCCCGGCCTCTGCCTCTTCATCTCTCCCATCCTCTTCCCCCCTCCTCAGTCAATCTTCAAGCACCCACAACCCAAACCACACAGGAACCCACTTTCCAAACGTTTAAAATAAAGAAAGGGGGGCGGGGTGAAACCTTTACAACTTGTTAAGAAACTCAAAACCAAAGGCCACTTAAGAAATCTGTGGCCTTTAGCTCAAGGGATTTTCTGCGAAATGTGTCCACCACGCCGAAAGAGAGTGTCCGAAATATTAGACAGAAGGGAGGGGTCCTTGACAGAAGGGCCTGTAATTATACGGAGGAAAGACGGATAATAGGTGATGAGGTGGTGGATTCAACAGAAGAAGCTATGATGAAGATCTAGGGGTTGAGGATCCACTAAGAGAGGGGCACTGCTTTATCTGACGGTTGACTCAGACCAAGAGATATTGAGTGTTGACTCAGACTCGCCCGCCCATGACCAAATGGTCGAAGAAGGGGAGGCTGACGAGTCGGATATTAATGATAGGGAGCCAACTATAAGCAACAACCCTACAAACGTAGAATATGGGGAATTTGAAGAGAGTGGAATAAGGCCAGACCATCATAGACACAAACTAAAGAAGATGAATATGTTAAGCAGTCGTGTAATTCAAAAGAGCAAACAAAGGGGAAGGAACATACTAAGGGAGAAGACTAAGATTAACATTAAAGATGGCTCAAAAGACAGGCTAGTTATAAAGAGGAAAGCTGATGTTGATAGCTCTAGGGACAGAAGGAAGAAGGTTTTGATTTAGAACAACAGTATGACCAAGAGTATGACCAAGAGAGATTAAAGAGCACAAATGGTAACATTTTAAGGGTTTAGGAAAAATACCCTTGAGTGCAAAGAAATGTGCATCAGACCTTGTGAATTCTCGGGCAAGTACCAACTATTGAGACCAGCAGTGGAGGCCCTAGGAAAGTAGTTTTTGGAAAATAGGATGCTGGAATACTACAGGGTTTAAGCACCTCCTCAGTGCCGAAAACAATCCGTTGATAGATCTTGATTAAGTGGTCTTACAGGAGAAGTGGCTGGTAGACTAACAAGTCTGGGATGACTATGTATTAACGGTAGTCCGAGCAATAAAGGCAAGTAAAGGCTGACCATTGGCAGGAATACTTACAGCATTTAGAAAGAACTGAGGCGTGTCACTAACATCTTGGGCATCACCAAACCCCTTTACACAGCTGCCTAAACTAATAGGTAGACAAGTGGCAATTCTTATCCTTTATTGGAATCATAAGGCCATAAAAGACAGTCAATTTACTGCGGGGGTGGAGGGTGTTCTAGATTTATTATGCAGTGACAGAGCGACAACAACAACACACATCATGGGGAATTTAAATATCCAGGTAGACGAGTCTCTAGATTGCTAAATGGGTACTGCCAGGAGTTGCTGGGCTCATTTAATGGAAGAGCGCAGCTTTATTATACTCTATGTCAACAGTAGGAGCTTTCTGAAGGCTGAGAAATTGCAGTTGATACTGCAGAGTGATCATAGCCTCCTCCTATTGCCATAGGGGGCCCCTTTTAAAGTGGATAGAGGAAATTGTTCCTATGAATATGACCTGCAGCTCAATGGGGGCCAAAACAACAGGTTTAGGTGGACGGCTTCAGCTGTGAATGAACTCAACGCCAGTATTAATACATTATACTGGTTGGTAGTCCCGGGGATGAAGGAAGATGAAACCTTGTATGAGGAAGCGTTAGCTTTATTTAAGGAAATAGGTAGTGGAGGAAGCAAACAAAGCTTCAAACATATACATTCCTTCAACCTGGTCCTAAAAAATAGAAAAACTCAGCTGAGGAAGAGTATAAGAGCCTTAAGGTATCTGAGTACGCCGGAAAGAATTGCTTCAACAAGTAAATATAAATTGCAGTATAAAAACGTGGCTGAAGGCTCGAAAAGCCAGAATGTACGAGATAGCCAGAGAAAGAATGCTGCGTACAATTGAATCTATGAACAGTGCGAATATATGGTCTACCTTGAATTAGGGAATTAATGTTAATCAAATGGCACTGAAAACTAACCCGATCCAAGATAGTGTCTGGGGTGGAGTATTAAACACAATTATGCGTCAAATGTCCAAATTTGGGTCTTAGTAGCGATAGGAATTGGAGGGGACATTCCAATCTACAGTTTGACCAGGATGATATTTTTTTACAGATAAAAAGACTGAGCTTGTCAAGAGCGCCAGGCCCTGATGGCCTGACCAACCTTGTGTTGAAGGAATATCCAAAGGAGTGGTCTGGGGTAATCGTTTCCATTCTTCAAAAGGTGGTGAGAAGAAGGCAGATTCTTCAGTCTTGGAGGAAATCAATTATTGTCCCGGTATATAAGAAGGGAGATAGAACAGCACCCCAGAATTACAAACCAATAGCCCTCCTGGATACTCCGGGCAAGATTTCTGCTCGGCTGCTACTAAGAGAGTATAATGATTGAATGGAGCAGAGTGCAATAGGGGACTGGAGGCAGTCCGGATTTGTTCCGGGCCTAGGAACCTCAGTGAACCTGCTGACCTTGACCCAGATCAAAGAGAGAGTCATTAGATCAGGCCAAACAGTTTATCTGGCCTTTATCGATTTCAAGGTAGCGTTCAATTCAGTATCGAGAGAGCTGTTGTTTTCAAAACTAGAAAAAGCCAAATGTCCATTGCATATACTAGCTTTTATTAAACAACTATATACAGGCACTTCTTTGCAAATGAAGATAAACAACACAGGACTTTTGACATGCCCAATTCTAACCCCAAGGGGGCTAGAAAAGGTTGTTTATTGGGCCTTGTCCTTTTTTACTATTCCATCTCAGATATTGGGAGATTCTTGGAGGGAATAATTGCAAACCCCCCTAAATTCGGTAATAGTCGTATGCAGTGGTTGCTCTATGGACAAAACACCAGTCGGACTACAAAGGTCATTGAGGATGCTGGAGCACTATGTGACTGCTAACCACTTATCTATAAATGTAGATTAACCTAACGTCTTGGTTTTAAGAACATAAAATGCAAAGAGATGTCTTCTGAAATGGAGTGTCTTTAAGAAACCCCTGAAGGTGGTAAACGATTATCGTTAGATGGGAATGAGTACTAATAATAATGATGAAGAAAGTCCATTCCTTCTAGATATCAAGAGAAAGATGGTATTGGCATCCCTGCAGACTTTCATTATACAAAGAAGGTTTGGTAAATTCTCTAGCGAACCCCTAGTAACTTTTTATAAGCAAAAAGTCACGCCATCTATAATTTATGGCGTAGAGACAAAGATGACAGACTGTGTACTGGACTGGAAGAAAAAAGAGGGATTATTTTGGAGGAAAGTGTTGACTCTGCCCAATTGTATTCCTGTGCAGCTAATATGGTTTGAGCTGGGACTGCTGTCTCTTGATATTATGTACAAATGGTGGCTCATTTGCCTATATAGGAAATGCATTCTGTGTGACTCAAATCATAGATCCATGCTCCCAAAGATAGCTACGCTGCTTGAAACCATGGAGGATCGTTCACTCAAGGTTTGGAAGCAAACATGCATTGAGGTAATGAGCGCAGCAGATATTGACCTCGCGATATTACTAGAAAACCCGGTTGGAGCGAAACTCAAAATATGGCAGTACGATTGTAGGTTAACCTGGGATAAGTATGACATTTTTAAAAGGGGACACTTTTATATAAAATCAATACAAAATCAATGAACAAGCACCAATGATATTTAATTAAATTTCCAGCACCAAAAATAAGGATATTGTTCCTAAGGTTACGTTTTAATTTGTGGCCAACACGAGAAGTGCAAGGGATTAGATTGAAAAGGACACAGCAAGAGAAATGTTGTAGGTTTTGTAAGAACACTAATGACATAGAAACTCTGAAGCATTTTCTAGTAACATGCCCGCAGTTACTTCCACAACAAAAATTGTTCTTGCAAAACGTTTTTCAGGATTACTGAGATTTTATAGGAAATTATTTTTACTGGTCAAAGACAAACAGTGATTTTAGCAGCAGTTAGATATTTGCTGTTTTTAGATATTTTAGAAGTCAGAAAACATATTTAAATTTGAAGTATGCAATCCAAATGGAGGCCTAGGATACACTGCTATTCAGGATGTCTTTATTTCAATCAAATGTAAAAAGATAATTCTGTCTATCTAAAGTATATTTACTTAATGTATTGTAATGTATTTACTTTTGCAATGTTTGCTTTTATGGGCTTGTTTGCTTTTATGTGCTTGTAACATAATGTATTGAAAGGTTGAATTATTGAATATTCAGCCAAACAATAAAAAAAAGAAAAACAAAATAATTCACACCTAACAAAGCTATTTGGGATTGGAACACTAATACTAAGGGATCCCGTCCATCTCCCCAGGGGGGAAACTACCTTTTTATATATATATATATCTCAAGTGATATTGCCACTCTTGTATGGCCAGGGGAAGGAAGAAGCTAAGTGACTCTAACCCTGGGGATGGCTATCTGCTGGAGGACCATGCGGGGGAGAACAAACAGTGGGGAAGCAAGTAAAGTGGTTAGATCAAAACAGACCTTTATCTGGTTTTCTGGATAACTCCCATTTATCTCCCCCGGTCCCCCCATTCTTATATGGCATATTGTAATGTGGATAGAGAGTCTCCAACTATAACTAATTGCCAACCTTTCTTCCATCCCCCTCTACTTAATAATATTGAAATGAGGAAGAGGGATGGAGTAATGAAGATCACTTTAAAAGGGAGGACAATGCTGCATGCATTCTAGTGGTTGGAGAAGATTGACAGGTGCTGGCATATTCAAATACGGCTCACTTGAACAGAGCGGGAGATGTGTCTTGCCCAGTGCTAGTTGGGACATTGGAGGAAAATAAGTTGCAGACTGGAGCAGCGAAGCTGTAGAGAGCGTTGTCCGGGGAAGGCAGGCAGAGGAAGCTTTACTGTGCTGGTGCCACAGGCAGCAAGAGCTGGCAAGCCAAGAAGGAGACAAGACAGGAACTGAGGAGTCGATGGGAAAAAGCGAGCAGGCTGCAGTGACAACAGTGAGATGCGAGGGATGCCAAAGCCGTCAACGGAGACCTGTAAGCCCAGAGAATGAGATTGGGACACTGCAGTGCTACTGGGCAAATGCCACGCACTGTTAATACAACAAGGAAGTCCAAACAAGGGAGCTGGGACATTAAGAACTGCTGAGAAAGGGTTGCTTACCTAGTGTATGAAAATTGTAATTAACTGGATGCACGGAAAATAAAATGATGGTGAGCAGTGTAAATCTGGGATTTGCACCCAAATATTGAATCACCTGAAAAAGCCCTGGCAGGAGACTAAACCAGGCATTGGAAGAAAAGAGGGAAAGGATCTTTCGTGTGCATTTTTTAACTGAATGTAAAAAAGCCCTGGCAGGAGAGTACACCAGGCAATGGAAGGAAAAAGGAGAAAAGCCTCCCACATATGAACAGAAGGTGACAATCTGAAAGGGAAGACTCATACCCCTTTGGGGTGCAAAAATTGCCTTGTGTGGAATAAAGAAAGTCTCAAAGGGAAGAATCATGCCCCTTTGGAGTGTGAAAATTGTTGAGCTGAATGTAAAAAGCCCTGGCAGGAGAGTTAACCAGGTATTGGAGAAAAGTGGAAGAGTCTCCTGCGTGTGAACTGCTGATCTGAAGGTGAAGGTTTCAAATGGAAGAACCATATCCCTTTGAAGTGTGAACATTATTGAACTGTGAAACTGAAGGAAAGTCAGGGGAAGCCACCCCCACCCTCCCTTGAGAGTGTGGAGTATATTAAAGTAACATTGAAAAGCCAGAGAAATCTTGGAGAAGGGAAGGACCCTTTCTGGCTGAACTTTATTGGTTTTCTTTTCTGCACTTTAAGAACTTTGTGTTGGGAACTTTTGAAAGAAGCTGCAGGTGTTCGGCTAAAAGACAACCCCGTGTTCACGTTATATTGAGTGTAGTGTGTAGTGTGTGAGGGTCAGCTTAGGCTTTTGGACTCAGGACAGACAACTCTTTTGATTTGGACATTTTGACACAAACGTTCCTTAATTTTGTTGAGGCAGGGATACCCCTCCTAGAGTTAGGGATAGGTAGGATTTCCCCAAACCCCTCTTTTATGTTATTAATAAAAGTCTATAACCAACACAAAAGCTATCACTGTGTCTGAGCCTTACACTTGACCCCTTACAGTACTAAGATGGCATTTCCAGCAAATGCAACTTTTCACATATCATATGATAGAAAATTGAATTAATTATCACACTTGTTTGATTATAATATTAACCTGTCTATATGTACCTGTATGTATAAAAAGAGTAAGTATTTTTTTACCCACAGGATAACTTGCCCTCCTTGCTGTGGTTGTTTCACTGCATTTGCTGAATGGCAGTTCTGCTCCATTTTTGGAGCAGTTTTTAGTGGGGGTTGGGGTAAGGGTACATTTATTATTGATATTTAGAGTAGTAGGGTTGGGGTCATGGAATGGTATATGGGGTGAGGGGGCATGCCCCTCACAATAATGCAATGAAAAATACAGTGAAATTGCCAACCCAGTGAAATGTCTCAGACTGACACAGAGCTCTATCTTCAGGCATCCTTGAAAGGAGGGGAGACTGCTGTCGAAGCCTAGATGTTGGTAATGTTGGCAATGATGGAGTACTTGGGCCAGTTGCCTGGTCTTTGTGATTTTTCGTTGCAAAGCAAGTTTTCTACAAGAGAACATGTATCTTACAAGACTCAAGCAATGCCATTTCAGACCCACACAGCACTGTGTGGGCATTTACAGATGTCACTTTGCACTGAGCAGCAAGAGTTGCTATTTGGCTCCCGCGGTCCACGCATGTCAGGAAACAAGAAGCTCTCTCTGTTTCCTGGATCTTGTCTGGATGGAGTGCGAGGGAGCGGATGACTTTGGAGCAGCTGAGAAGGTGGAGTTGAGTCTGGAGGGAAAAGGGTAAGGAACAAAAGTGTTCTTGTTTGTGTGTATGCATATGTGCAAGGATTGCATACATGTATGAATATATGCATGGATGAAAGGGCTGTGTGAGTGCATTTATGTTTATATGTATTGTGAAGGCATCATGAAGCAAGACACAGACAACAGATTCAAAGTTTATTAACTTATATGCCAGGATGGTTGAAGGCCTACCTTGCCATATGCTAAAGTGGTATTTACCTACCTAAAGAAACTAAGGAAAGTCTGAGTTGATAAATTCAACTTAAAAGTCTGTGCCCAAAACCTACACTTACCCTCACAGCTAATGCTAAACAATGTATAGGGATGTCAAGAATAAAAGGAATAGTGTTCCAAATAAAGTTCTGAGCTGCATCCAGCTCTTGCCTTACTTTCCAGCTCTGCTTTTCCAAGTCCAATACAGTTTCAGAAAGTCTTGGGGTTCCCTTTCCCAAGAAGATAACACAGTTCCAAAAAAGGGCCTTGAGGTTCCTTACCTCAAGATAGCAACAACGCTCATAACGTCTCAGGGTTCCATTCCATAGGACTTCAACATGCCAACTTGTACTTAGCCTCAGTCTCTCAGTGTTCAAAACCAATTCCAGGTCAATTTTATACTCCTTCTTCTTTCTTAATGATTCATACAGACTTCTTTTCTTCTATTTCACTTCAGCAATCTCTTTCATACACTTGATATGATTTTATGTATATTTCTGTAGCTTTCACAGATAGGGTATCCCGGTCTAGGTGCAGTTGTCGGACAACACGGTCCACCCACTACAGGTTACGCAACCGCTAACCAAAGGCTTTCTTGCCCACACATGTTCTTCATTACCTGTACCTGTGTGCTGGTTCGCATTCACTTGGCTTTATCCTTGCCAGCCTCTTGAATTGGCCCTCATTACGAGTTCGGTGGTAACCATGCCGCTATTGGCGGCATGGCTGCCGCCGAAATCGCATCGGGTCCGGGTCCTCGGAATGAGGATTTACCGGGCCATTCCGAGTTCGGAAGGCCCGGTAATTCCTCCCTCCAAGGACCCAGACACGGTCCTTTCCCATTCCCATTTCAGCCCCCATAGGGCTGAATGGGAATGGGAGAGGGAGCAAACAACGGGTCATTACGAGATGGCCCGTTGTTTGCTCCCTCTTCCCCTCTTCCCCTCGCGGGACACGGTAAGCACGCCTGGTTTTCCCAGGCGTGCTTACCATGTCCCGCGAGGGGAACTCGTAATGCGGCAGTACGGGGTGAACGGCGCCGGCACCTTTTACGGCGCCGTTCACTCCGTACCGCCAGGGTCGTAATGAAGCCCAATATGTTTTTTCATACAGTTCACTTTGTGATGCTCTTGTTCCTTCACCACATTGCTTTCATACTTTTCATACTTTTTCCATACTTGCTTTTCACTGTATTTCACACAATTTGCTTTCAATTCAATGTACGTGTAATTCACATAAACTTATCATCTGTTTCTAGCACTGTCACAAGCTTTCAGTTAGTTCGGTATTCAATGATTTGGTTATTTTATTCTGCTGCTTATAGTTCATCCTGTTAGTATTATTCCTCACAAGCCATTGCTTTGGGTTCCTTGCATCTTGCACATACTCTTTCATTCATTCAGCATTTAATTTGGCTTTATAACAGCCCCCAGGAGCACCCTGGTTCAAGTGCTCTCTCTTTTCCAGTGCTCCTGCTGCTGACACCCGACCATTGAGGCTCTCACCTCTGTGGTCCTCTTGCGATGCGCACAGGCCCCGGTTCCACAACTCCTTGGAGTTCTTTGCTGGCATCCTGGCTGTCCAGCAGGATCCAACACAGCCGCCTCCTTCTGCACAGGACTCTCCCCTCAGGCCCACAACGCTCAGCCTGGCTTCTCTCCTGCTGGTATCTCCCTTTGTCTTGTCGGCCCCACCTTTTATACACCTGCAACCATTTCACAGGTTGCAGGTGTGAGTCCTTAGGCCCAATTGCCTGACCATAATCAGTGGAGCACTTTGGACATGGCCGACCCTTACAACAGTCTGCATGGCTCTTCCGTGTCTCAGTACTATAACGGTGAAGCTATAGGAGTGCATGACTGGTGGGTGAATGTGTATGAATGCGTGTGAGTATCTGTTTGTGAATGTGTGTGCGGTATCTGTGTGTGTGTGTTTATCTGTGTGTATCTGTGGATGTGCATGTATCTGTGTGTGCATATGCCTGCGTATCTGTGTGTGTGTATCTGTGTGGCTGTCTTTGTGTGTCTGTTTGTGTCTGTTTATACAAGGCTGAAGCCCACGAAGGGGCATTGGAGCAGGAACATTTTTTGACAGGGGCATAGCATGTTTTTCTGGTGTTTTTGGGCAAAGCAAAGCCAACATGAGTGCTATTATGTGAAGACGGGGCTGGGGTGGGATGAAGTTCAAAGACAACCTGCAGGGCAATGTATTCTTACTGTGGAATGCCATTTTATACTGGCGTTAGGGGTCAAATACAACATGATGTGTGTTCTTATATGCTCATATGGGGGAGGATTTGTGTAGCCAGCAAGGGCATGTTTTCTTACTGGCTGTTTTTACTGGCATGATAGCAAAGCCAACAGAAGTATGGTCTTTGGGTGGGGATACTGGCATAGCCAGCATGACCATGTTTTGTTATAATATCATTACTGGCATTATCAGCAAAGCAGGCATATACAAGTGCACCAGAATGGACATCTGTGAACACAATCATTAGGAACATATTTTTTACACTTGGAGAATACTGGCATATATATTAGGAAGATGTGTTGGAAAATACTCCTGTTCATTGTTGGTGAGTTGGCGTCTAATTTCATGTCTTTCTCTACAAAACCGATTGCAAATTGTATGCCTTTTTACCTAATTTATCACAGAAAGTATACTTCAAAATGCACGTTTCAAAGCATTATTTAAAAAACTTTCTTGGGGGAAACCCCCCACCCCTGATTGCTTTGCTCTGATGACAGGGCTTGTCAGTGACAGACGTATCACACGAGGCCCTGTCCAAAAACCTGATATTATGATTATACAATTGATATGTGTGCGTTAATTAGACGCCTGAATCTACAACAATTGGAAAACATCAGAATACAAATATAGACCCTAAGAACTTAATGGAATCGGCGCAAGTTTGTTTTCTAAGTGCAGGTAAGAGATTCAAACCTGGGATGCTCTGCGTGGTCTGGTTTCCAAGACCAGCGCATTGCCCCTGCGCTATCCTCCATTCCATCGAAAACGTTGAAGTTTTTGTTGTGCCATGTTCATGTGTCTCACTATGCTACAATGGTCTACAGCTTGTGTTTTGTGTGCCTCATTGAACATTAGTGGTGTGATCTGCTTTATGAATACGTGCATCTTGAACTGTCATTTTCTATTTTAATATACTGGGCAAAACTGCAGAGGTGATGGGAAACTTCTAGACTGCCACCGGAGGATTAATGGGTGCATATTATTGCAACATATACTGCAATTTCTCTATGACATGTGCTGTAAGTTCAGTAAATAAAGTGTTGGGTAGATGTGGCAATTATGGCCTTGAACGATACAGCAGCACTTATCTCTGTATATAAAGATTGGACTTTGTCTGTGTCAATTTGCAATGCAATTAGACAATACAGTCTTAATCTTGAATTTTGAAAGAGCGTGAATAGCTGTCAGAGCCTTTGTGCAGACATTAACAGCTATGCAATGAAAGGATAATGGCTATAGGGCACTGCTTCTTTTCCTCATTGTTTCCTTTTTTCAAAGGAAGTTTGTGGTTGTGACGTCTAAGGCCACCTGTGCCAAGCATTCTTTGATACTAAAGTGATATGAAAAGTGACTATTCTATATATTTCTTTTTCTAAGGATTCCAACATCATATTGGGGACTGCACTACTCTCCTAAAATTCAGCGAGGTTTGGAATTGGGCGAGGAAACTTTAAGGAAATAAGGAAAAGGTAAGCCCTCGAACCACAATGGCGCACGATGGAGTTTATATGGTTCATGGTTGCAAACACTTCTGAACGATGTACCACTCATATCACGCCCCCCTCCTGGAACACCCCTCTCTCTCCTCTCCCCCCCTCTCATATCCCCCCCAGTCACACTGAACCAGGAATCAGGCTGGTTTGCAAAGTTAGAATATTTATGTATGTAGTTACAAATTATATCACACTATGTTTTACTGGGTAGACAATAATCACCAATGGGGTGATGTAACACTAAACAATCTCTTTAATCACAAGGAGTAATAGTGAGCAAAACAATTCAGCACAGAAATAATACTTTTGTGTGTGTGTTCAAATCAAATAGCAATGTGGTTACTATTTCCCCCTGCACACCCCTCAACCCCCCAATAGGCAATGTAAAGAGATAGGAGGAGAGAGCAGGTATTCAGGAATGTCAGAATTCAAACAAAACTACAATCCCACTTTCCCCCAGCAGCACAAGAGAACAACAGAATTGATTGGCAAACTGTCAAAATGTTTTTTAAAGTTATCTTGAGAATGGATTGGGTAAAAACACAAAATATTGTTTAAATTCTTATGGGAGCCGCTTTGGGTAGTTACACACAAACTCTAGCAATGATGTTATGCTAAGAAGCAATGTGAAATCTTAAAATTGAGGTCGAAAGCAATCAAAAGCTGTTTCACACGTGTCAAAAAATTCCCTAAACGAAAATTTGCGGCAAACTTTTTTTCGTAATCCCGATTATGGGCGAACTATATGGATTTTTAGATGCGAATTAAAGCTGTGGATGTTAGCTACAAGCAGAAGTTGAAATTTTGTTTCTAGCATAAAAACTGAACTAGTTATGGGCGTTTTAGTGGAGGTCATTTTTTCGAGACAAGTGCAAGAATGGGAAAACAGGAATGCACTTTTAAAAGACAAACAGGATTTTTTACACTAGGGGATGACTATGAAGAAACAAACACCACACGGAAGCACAGCCACTGGATCAGGGCGACTGCCTGCCGAGGAGCTCGCCTTCTTCAGAGGAAATATATCAGCGCAAATATAGTTTTAGCAATACTAGTCAGGAGGAAGATAGAAGGGATAAGATAGAGAGTTTAGACAATTCAAAAATACTCCTAACAATGCAGGTTCTGAAGACAGAATAGGATGGATTTAAGATAGGGATTGACTATGGACAGTACATATGCTAGTGACACAGTTCTAATCTATAGACACTCACTATATGTGTTTCAAACAGAACCGTCAGGGATTCTGGTCAGGGATTCTGGTCAGGGATTCTGGTGAGGACAGACTGGCAGCGTCAAGGCAATCTGGACACCGCAGGGCACGACTGGACTGGATCTGATCTGCAATGGTTCTGGTCACAGCACGGCACAACTGGATTGGATCTTTTGGTTCCGATCATAATTCTTTTAGCAGGCAAGAAGTACAGCACAACCCGGCTGTTTCTTTTGTTCCCCTTAGATTTCTGGGGTTGGTTCTGGAAATTTAAGGCCTAGCTGAAAATGGTTCAGCTAATGGAATGGGCCTTTGTGCTTTGCCAAGTTTCTGGGGTCTGGAGCAAGGAAAATGGATGGTTCTGCTCCAGGGTGCTCCAACAGCAATCAGTTAGTGGGTGAATCTGTGTGTTTTTTTGAGTCCTGCGTGGTCTCGATTTATGCTTATGATAAAGGGGTGTGATTGCTGGTTTATCCTAAGCTCGCCCCTTCGACAGGGATTGGACAAGGTCTCCTCTCTACCTTGATAGGAGGAGAGAAACAGGGTGCCGCCTTGCTTGTGTGGGTTTATGAGGCCTAGAGTCCACCCGTAGCCTCTTGAACACAAAATGTACTTTTGGTACAATGCATATTTCCATTGGTGCAACCTCTATAACAATCATATATATAGATTACATATTTTGTGTAGCAGATACTCCTCCAAACCCCGTCGCTGTAAGATCTTGTTTCTGCTTTTTACAGAATTTTACTCTTTTTGTCTGGAACACAATGTCCAATTTCGGAGCAAATGTCTACAAATGTGCGCATTAAACATGGGCATAAGTGTATGAAGTTTCATGCTTCTATCAAAAATACATTTTGTGTAATATCAAATTTTCTGCCGTTTCTTCCTAGCACATGTCACAGAGTCCTGGCGCCTTTTAAAATGTGCAGCCAATATTTACATTAAACATGCTGTTATTTTTTAGGGTTTTGACAATTTTATACAGTAAGTTATCAGTCTTTTTAAAATGTGTCTTTGGTCCTTGTTAAGCAACAAATGGTTGTTTGTCTCCGCCTCCTTCTATCTCCCTGCAGTTCAGAAGCAGTCTCCTCCCAGTTCCTCCTGGGCCCAGGCCATTTTATGACCCTTGACACTTGGTAGTTCCTGTAGCTAGAGGATGTCCATTGTCTCCTTCCCCCTGCATCCCAAATTCTTCTCCCATCCTATAATCCTCACTTAGGTGTGGTTTCCTGGTGGAGGGAAGCAGAAGGGAGAGGCCTGACCTCTGTGGGGGAAGCTGTTATACTGGTTTGGCTGCTTTTAGTGAGGTTTAAATTCAATGTCATTCTGTTGCATTTTTTCTTTGCTTAAAACAAACTTGTAATTTCAAAACAAGCAGCTAGAACGCTTATTCCAGAATCTAAACCATGGGATTAAACAGTTACAAAATAGGTTACTCTCAGTAACAGGCCACTTAATTTTCAACCATTTGATTTCAGTTTGTACAAGTTTAAAGCTTCTCATGCAGGCTTCTGACAGCTGTCATTCAGGCGACCAAGGGTACTGCGCCCAGATTTTGGCAGATTCCACAGGCAGGCAACTTTTGCTGTGGATGTTTTTATGGCAAATTCAGCTTATCAGGACATTGTACATTCACAATCGTTTCTTGAACTGAGTGAATTGTAGCACTGAGCAAGAATATTGGATGTTTGAGGGTGTTTCGTACTGGCATTCTCCAGTTTCAGCAACCAAGACAAAGTATTTACAGCAAGCTTTAGGATTTCTTTCATCAAAGCACTTCTTTTCCCTCTGTGCTCCATTTTCCCTTGTTGGGCAGCCCAGTGACATGTTTCAGGAGTGAGATCTCTGTTGCACCACTGACAACATGCATGACAGATTGGGCAGCCATATTTTTGTGTTGCAAAGCGCGATTTTTAAAGGTTTTGGCACACACAAGGGTTTTGCGGCCATTTTGATGTTTCTGGCACCATCAGAACACAGTAATGCCGCATGGTAGAGCAAAAGTGGGTCAAGACATCCCACAGCATTATGTATTGAAGATGAAATGACCTCTTGTGTCACACCACATTTAAACTCAAAACATATATAAACACTCACATTGACTCAATGATATAGACTAGTCAGTTTCCAAAACAACATTAGTTTTACTGGACAGCCAACACGTGTTGCAACCTTGTACACAAGGTCTTCCCAAAGCTCTTTAATTCCAAGCCGATTTGCAATTAATAAAAATTACCTTATTCGCAAATTACAGCCCTATATAGATCATGAGTAATACTCACACATAATAACCCTGTTTAGGGGATAATACTAAAGATTGCTAATCTTAATTCATCGCTCCATTGAATCTGAACCAGAAGTGCTCATGTAAAGGATAAGTATAATACCTAAATCCGTACAGCCATTAAATCCATCAGAGCTTGACACCATAATCGTGTTCACAACAATTCTTTGTATGTTTTTTTTTTATTGGCATTTGCAACTGTACGGAAGACATGGTTATCAGAAGCACAACAGACACAAGGAGTACAATACAAGGGTGCTTATTGAACAGTATATGGGTGAGAAAAACACCTAATCTAAACCTAAATCTAAGATGGGAGCAAGCTACGACCATCAGAGTAAAGAAAACGCTGTCCTAGTGGTGTTGTGTTAAAACAAAATGGCCTATACTAATAAACCTATTGCCAAATCCCTACTCTATATCCCAAGAATGTAGCGTAAACTAAAATGCCCAAAAGGGTTTCGGTCGTTCAGGATTGCTAAACTAATGCACTCCCTTCCCCACGCTACATCATGGGACAAGGCGGAAAAGTGGCATTACTGTGAGCACCCCTTGAGTCTATACGCATCAGGAAGCAGTTTCTTCAGAAAAGCAGGATCCCTCGAATCAATGTCTTATGTTTTTGAATCACAAGGTCTTTCCCAAGTTCTCACCATGCAGGATTACCCTCTTCCCCGGCTTTCTTGTGATACTCCTTCATTGAGTTCACCTTCGCCTGTACACCACTGCTCAGTCACATTATCAAAATGTGGGATTCACTTTCCCTTGCTTTCACTTGGCATCCCTCCATCAGGTTTACTGGAGCCTTCAAATCCCAGTTCACTTACCTTTACCAGTACTTCTAGCTTATAACACTCAGGCGCTCTTAATGTCTTTTTAAACAAATATTTCATTCACTTTCACCAATTCACTCAGGTTCCCCTCCTCCAGGCTCAGACCTTCCTCTGTAGGCAGTTCTGGCTGCCCACTGTTGGGCGCAAGCCTTCAAACCGCTATTATCACACTTGTTAATTTGCAATCTTTCAAGCTTTAACTTCAAAGCACTTGCCAGTTCAATCCATAGATTTACGATAGGCGATCGCGTCTTGCTGGGTCACTCTGTTATATCATAGCAAGTGCGTTTTACTTTCAGCAATAAGGCTTCTCTTTCTCACGGCTGCCGTCCTATTTGCAACCTACAATACTGCATACAGTTCAGAGGATTATGCCGGCTTCCTCTTCTGAGGCCTTCTGTTATCTGCAGTTCTTAGCTAGCATCACAGCACTGACAATTCCTTAGTTTAACTTCATACTTTGTTTCACCTTCTGTCTACGACCTTCAACTGTATGAGGGGGGCTTGTACCCTTGACTTTACCCTCGGATGACCGCTTTGACTTTTCCTTCATTCTTGCTACAATGTGCTTTTGCTCACCGTTTCTCAACAACTCAATGAGAACTTCAAATGTTAATGTTCTTTGCATTTATCAACACAAGCTGGTCTCCCATTTCACTCACTGGCAGCAGATGATACAGTTTATCAAGACCTTCTGTCTAGTCAAGGATTTGTCGCCCAGCGCGGCTCGCATCCTCACACTGCACATGAGGGAGGTACCGCTGTGACCTTCTGCAGTAGCAGGGAATTGCCCCTTTGGATTCTGCAGAGACCTTCACCCTGCATCTAGTAGGTCCACAGCCTTTCATTCGCCTCCTGGTCCCATCTGCTCTGCTTCGATGGTTGCGTTGCCTTCCTGGGATTTCCTGACCTTCCGTTCTGCTGGTCTTGCTCGCTTTGGTTGCCCTTCTCGCCTTGCTCTCTAGGTGCTCTCATTTCCCACTTTTTATCCCAGTGGGGAAAGGTAACAGGATTCAGGTGCAATCCATTAAGGTTTAGTGCCTGACTCTGCCTGACCCTGATATTGGGACATGTGAAAGGGACTGGCTGTGTGTGAGTCTGTCTTTCCCTGAAGTGCTTTGTCCATTTAGCGGAGTGTGTGTTTGGAAGGGGGGCTAGGAAAAGTTCCTAGTACATGGAATGAGGGTGTTCTGAAGGAAAATGGGAACAGGGAAACTGTGTCTCACTTCCAGGGGACTCACTCCCATTCCCCAGGGACCCCCCATCCAGGAACTAGATTCAAAGGCGATGGTCATGTCCTGGCTACCTGGATTACAGCTCCCAAGGGACTGAGCACTGAGACACCCTTTGGTTTCTCACACAACACAGCAGAATCAAGCATAACAAAGCCATACTTGTGTCATTTTCATAACTGCTCATTTGAACATTTCTTTCTCCAACAACAAAAACACATCCCTCCCCTATCCACCCACCAGAGCCTTCCCTCCTCTCATCCCCCACCCCAACACCCCTCCGTCCCCACACCCCCACCCCGGGTAGAAAAGTGACGTTGTGAAAAAGTCCAGAGCACAGTGCACTGCTACTTGATGTCTATTCCTGGGCAGTGGGAGCCAACTTTCTCCTGTCGGGTCAGGAGTCCAGATCATAAATCTCTTATATCATTACAACTACTCCCGATTTGTATTCCGCAGGACTATCACACACCTTTCTTTCACCTTTCGCACATTCCCAGGCCGCTCATTATCTGGGCCATATTTAGCAAGGAAGGCGGACCACTCCATTTCACGTGATGGTCTCTGATCGTGCAGCCCTGTCAGCTGCTCCATTTCATATATATCTCAGGCTTTTAGGGTCCCTTGTCACTCACTGGGGGGCAGTGCCCTCTTCCATCCCCCCACCAGGCTGGAACGCACAGCCAACAGCAGGATATGGGCCATATGTGTGGTAACCTCCTCCACTCCCTTTCAAGCACCTCCACTCTGAACAGCACCAACAGGGATCCAGGTACCTCTCTATCACATCCAAGGCCTTTATGTATCCAAGGATCTCCTCCCAGAAGCCCTGGACCTCCTTTCAGGCACACCACATATGTCAGTAGTCAGCTCGCTGGCCACAACCTCTCCAATATCTGGGGTCTATCACTGGGAACATCTTTGATTACCTTACTGGGTCCTACTGCCATCTATACAATAGTTTAGTGCCATGCAGTTTATAATGACGTGCCTTTGACGTTATTTAGGCATTCCTACTCAACATTCTCCACTGCTCCTGATCCAGGTCTAGTCCCATATCTTTCTCCCATCTCCTCTTGTGTATCTCGATGTCCTGCACTGTGCGGCAAGCAGGGTCTGATACAATTTTGAGATCAAGCCCCTTATGGATGTGCCTGTGCTCAGCACCACCTCAGTGGTTGTCAGCTCCCTCTGCAGGGCCTCCACCTTCCTGACATCAATGCTGCTTTGAGCTGAAGGTACTTAACACTGATAATGCCCCTATGCCCAAACTCTCTTTCAGGGCATTTATTTCCACAAACTCCTCTGCCTTCACTACATGCCCCACTCTTTCCAACCCTGTCTTGAAACCTGGCGTGGGCCGGAATGTGGTCCCATATCGGAGGTGCCCATATATAGATCAGTGGGGATGGTCACGTCGTAACTCTGGCCATTTCCCTTTTGACTCTCCATAGCACCCACAGCGTGCCGAGGATGCAATGCATAGGGTGTAGCCTTTGAGGGCGCCCACAGCCATTCTCCTAATGTAACCGGCCTCGACAGGTGGTTCTCTATTCGCACCCATTGCCTCTGTGTGTCTGCTCTGAGGTGGGGCACCAGCACCCTGAACTGTGCCACCCTTTAGTACACGCGCATATCTGGCAGCCCTACCCCACCCTGCTCCCTCGGTTGTATCACTACACTGTAGGGCAACCTCTGTTTTTGTTCCTGCCATTTGAATCTGTTTATCCATTGCTTAAGCTCTGTAAAATGTGTGTCTGGTATGGCAATAGCCAACACCTTATATAGGTATAATAACTTGGGGAGCAATGTCATTTTAACTGTGTTCAGCCTACCGAGCCATGACAGGGTGAGTCTCGACCATACCTCCATTTCCCCAATGAGTGTATGCAACAGTGAGGGGTAATTTACCACATACAGGTCATTCAGATTCCTGGGTATCCATACCCCCAGGTACTTTATACTTTGTGTTTCTATCAGGATCCCAAGATCGCCCATATCCTCTGCCTGTTCCTGTGCATCTTCTCTAATGGGGATAGGACCAACTTGTCTGTATTGACCCAAAAACCAGACATTTGTCCATAATCATTCAATATTCGGAGACCCCCCTCCCCCGGATGAGCCAACTACATTTAAAAACGTGAAGGAGAATGTCATCTGCGTAGAGGCTGAGCTTATCCTCTGTGGCCCCCACTCCTATGCCCGCTATCTGTTCCTTTTTCCTCATTTTAATAATCAATTGCTCTATTGATAGTGCAAAAATCAGGGGGCACAGCATGCAGCCCTGCCTTGTTCCTCTTCGAAGACAAATTGCCAGAGATGTCTCCCTATTAACCACCACGTGCGCACTCGGAACAACACCAATTGAACACCACATTCTTCTTCTTCTTATAATTATTTAAATTCTTACTAGGATCTACATGCCCATGAGCCTCAGAGAGCACCGAAGAGACACGAAGGAAACAGAAGAAGAATACAGAGAGGTCAAAGACAGGGAGGCAAAAGGAAGGAGCCATTCAGCTCAGCCAGCAGAATTAAAAAGGGCAGTTTGATAGTCATTTTAAAGACTGTTGGAGTCAGTAAAGATCTGACAGTAGGTGAAAAAGCATTCCATTCCTGTGGGGCATGGGCATCAAAACGTGTACCACCAAATGTCTTCAACCGAAAATGAGGTTGGTTCAGAAGATGCTTTTCAATGGACCGCAACATCCGACCAGGCTGTCTTAACCTAAGCCTTTTAATAAGGTATTGGGGAGCGGCCGCAGTCTTCAATTTGTAGGCTAGAGATAGGATATTATGCCTAATTCTTTGCTTTATAGGCAGCCAGTGTAGCTTTCACCTGTAGGCCGAAATGTGATCACGCTTGGAGAGTCCAAAAACAGCCCTGACGGCTCCCTTCTGAGTGATCTGAAGGCGATGGTGATTTGCCTATGATGTACCCATAAGGGTATCATGCTATCCTAACGGAGTACTGCGAACAAGAACCCCCATTCCACTCCATCAAACGCCTTTTTGGCATCAAGACTAAGTAATGCGTAGTCTCCCAGTAGTCTCCCAGTTCGGCTGAGACATGTTCCATAAGGTCCAGGGTCTTGCATATAGCATCGGTACCCTGTCGCCTGTCGATAAATCCCACCTGATCTGGGTGGATCAGTTGTAGCAGCATCCCTTGAAAGCGAGTTGGCAACATGCGTGTGAATATCTTTTCAAACACATTGAGTAATGATATGGGGCGGTATGAGGGGCACCTTGTCGGGTCTCCCCCATCCTTGGGTATTACCGTTATCAGGGCATTACTAACAGATGCCGGGCGACCCCCGTCTCGAGTATGTTATTCTATAACTTGGTCATATGGCTCAAAAGGACACCCAGAAATCTCTTATAAAAGCTTGTCATGTACCCATCCTCGCCTGTGGCCTTCCCATTGGGGAGCTATTGGATTGCAGCCAGAACTTCCACCTCTGTTATCAGGATCTCTAAAAGCAGGACATCTGATTCGGAAAAAATCCCCCCGATGTCCACCCCTTTGAGAAATTCCTTGGGCTTCCTCTGTATATCTGAGCACTCTGTGCCATATAGGCCTTCATAATATGGTGCAAACCCTTCCGCTATCTCTGCCGGCATATCCCGGAGAAAGCCTCCCTCATTCCTCAACCTCGCAACCCATCTACCAGCCCTCTGTACTCTTAAGTCTTGTGGCCACCAGCACGTCAGCCTTATCCTCTTTTTCATAGAATGCTTGTTTAAGATACTTTAATTGCATCGAGTGTCCCCCAGTCTTAGTGCCTTTAACTCTGCCCTCTTCTTTTGTACAGCCTCCAACACTTCCTCCTCATACCAACCCCCTGCATGCATCTGTAACTGTCTTTCTGTGATTTCCTTTCTAAGCACATCTTCCAACAGCCTCTGCTCTCTCTTTTTTCCTTCAGGTTTCCTTTTCCGCATCCTAGACCACTTTGATGCAAGCTGTTTAGCAAAGAGTGGGTCCCTCCATAGGGAGTCATGCACCTCCATCTACTACCCGCCCTATTATTTCACTCTATGTCTAATTTCATCACAACCATGTCGTGTTCGGTCCATCCCACTGGTCGGATGGTGCAGTGAATAATCCTCTCCTCCTGAACCCTGTTCAGCAGCAGTTAGTCAATTCTGGTATAGGTAGTGTGGGGGGCAGAGAAATATGTATACCCCTTCTGTCCTGGGTGCATCCATCTCCATTTATCTATCAACCCCCACACTACGATAGTGCAACCTAGGTATCCCTCCCTCTGCTCTCACTCAGGGACGGTTGGGCCCTACACTGACTTCATCAGCCCAGGAGGTAAAATCCTCACAATACCAAAGAGATCCCCTACCCGGGCCATATTGCATCTACCGCACGCAGAATGACGCTAATTTGGGGTATAGAGCGCTACCAGGACTATCCTCATCCCATCCAGGGAGCTTTGTTTTGTGAGCAGACACCCGTCAAACAGTTTTGTAACCACCCACCCTGCAGCCGGAATTGTTTATGCAATATTATTCCCACTCCTCCCCACTTCGCCGGTTCGACGCCAAGTGGACTTGCCCAATTCATGCACCTCGCAACGCCTCTCTTCCCCATCCGCAACATGGTTTCTTGTAGGAACAACACATTCAGGGCTGCATTGTGGAACTCGTGCTCAACAATTGACCTTTTTGAGGGCAAGTTCATCACTTTTACATTTGGGGTTCTCACTGCTAGACTCCTACCCCCCTCCCTAGTTCACATCATCGCATGTCCCAGCATGTCCCCATCGTCACATACTCTACATGTAAGCCCTCATTGCCTCACTGCCAGCAGTCCATGTCGTTGCCAATTTTTAACCCCATAACTTTCACAAGCTACCCGTAGAATACCCTTATGTAAACTGAACATTAACTGTGTTAACTGTAACCTGCAAATTGCAACAAAGATTGTAGAGACGCCCTCCATCCTACCGAGGGCAACTTAGGGTGAGAGCGTGATGCCCCCTTTCCAGCTCTCACACAGGTACCATGCACCCCCTTTGCATAAATCCATTCAGGAGGAGGCGTATGCTCCTGAAATTCCCTTCCCTGTGGGGTGTTCATGGGTCTTTGCCTGGTGACGGGCCATTTAGACTTATATACATGTGCCCAGTCTGTCCTCTTTGGCATCTGGGACAGCTTGGTGGTGATGCCGGCTGTGCCCTCTTCTTGGCTGGGCTTGCCCATTGGTCAAGCACTGCCTCAGTGTCTGAAGGTAGATGACATAGTGCCTGCTCTGCCTCCTCCACTGAAGTAATCTAATATTCTATTTCTTCCACTTCGATCTGCAAGGCGAATGGGTATGCCCATCGGTACCTAGTCCTTTTTTCAGTAAGCCACTTTGCTAGCGTCCAACGGTCTCTCTTCTGAGACAGCATCTGGTTGGAGATGTCCTGGTAGATGATAATGCGTGAGCCTTCATATTCCAGATCTTGCTGCAGTCGCGCTCTGGTTAGCACCTCCGTTTTGCCCTTATATGTCGAGAACCTGGTCACAACGGATCATGGGCCACTGCCATATGGCTTGCCACCCCTGTGTCCAGGGACATCATTTAGGGGTCACCAGGGGTCGAACTTGTGACCCCGGTGGTCTCCCTTGCTAGCCCTGGGTCTCCCTTGCTACCCCTAAAAAATGAAATAAAAATAAAAATTGAAGCTCCTGTCCTGTGGTCAATGCCATGTGCCTCTTTATTTCTAGAGTGGCGGCCTTTCTTGTGCAGGCTTCTTAAAAATCAAGGGGTTCTATAAGTGTAACACCTTGAGTAGTGACCCTAAATGAGAAAGATTAGAAATAACAAATAATTTGTCTTTCTGGAATTCTACACAATAATTGCTAGATTCATTAAAGGTTTAGTTCAAGCACACTTCCGGGGGTGAGTCCCTGACTTATTCTGTTCTTAAATACCTCAAATTCACCATGCAGACAGAATCCTCCTAAAAGCATTTAGAGTAGGATGGGCATCTATTTCGGACTATGTTTTTTTCTTTTTCGCAAGTTGCAGTTATAGCATGTTTATTTCTGCCAATACATATGGTGATCCATTTTTGTATGAATGAAATTTATATCACGTTACATTCATATTGTAACCAGATTTTTCATAGTGTACTTAGAAACAATGCTATGTGTGACCACTTCCTGTTTTGTCAAGGGGTAAATGGTTATGTTCCATCGCTTCCCGTGACGTCACTTCGCGTTGGGGTCAAATTACATCACGCCTTGTGATGTCATCAGAGGTCAAGGGTCATGTGATGTCACTTCTGCTACCCATGGCATTTTGGTGAAATGACGTCCCTGCCTGTGCCCTCTCTCCAGTTTCACCATCTTTCCTCCATCTGCCACAAATAGAAGGTTGGCAATGGCCTGCACTTTGCGTTCTACTTGCAGTGGAGATCCAGCATGCAGATATTGTTCATTCTCTCCCTATTCTCCAGATTGTCAATTTTCAGGGTCACCTCCTCCTTGCGGAGTGCCAACTCTGTCATCTGAGCATCAAGGCACATTTCAACCATGTCAGTGTTTAGTTGCCTGTTCTCCAGGCTCCCCAACTCACTTTCCACCGTTCCAACCCTTCCTGTGAGGTCGACCAGAGAAGCTTGTATGTCCCCTCTGAGCACCTTAATCTCAGCCTGGATAATCCCAATGTCATCCTTTGTGTCAAAATGTGACAGCCCCCCTTGGGCACCGACCCCTGTGCCACCCTGTGCCTTCCGGTCTGCATGTTCCTGTGCACTTGCTCTAAGGATCGTCACTGTGGGCCCTGTCCACTCCGCCGGGGCTTTGCTTTGAGGGTGCCCCCCTTCTGTGGTCTCATGCTTTGCCATCCATGCCCCTGCTCCTCTAGCCCAGATGGCAGTAATCTGTAAAGGGGGGCAGCTCCTCCCTCACCCCTACAATCAGCAGTCTCCCATCTGACACTGAGCCCGCACCAAGACCACTCTCAGCTATTTTGCCGCCTGTCTGCCACCTCTGTCCGCAGGAAAGATGTCCACCTCAGTCTATGGGTATTGCTCTGCTAGCCGGGGGTCCTCTCCAGGATTTCCGCCCTTCTATTGCCTCTCTGCTGCCCAACTATGGGAGCTGCACATGTGCCAGGTGCACTGGGGTCCCCCTCCACTTTCCAGAGTTGCGACAATCAAAGTCTGATGGCTCCCTCGCGGGCAACAGCATATGTCGACCCACCACTCCTGCTACAGGGGGTGAATTCGCACATGTAAATCCATAGACACAGACTACCACCGTCACTTTCTCAACTCCCGATCCCAGGGGTACAGGACAATGTTTACGTGGTGCACCAGGGAAGAACTTTGCTGCAGCCCCCCTGCTGTACCCCACTCACCACGGATGTAAGACCTTGTTTGTACTTGGGTCACAGGCCCGCTAAACCACCTACCCTCGGTGGGGGCTCACAGTCCTCTTCAGAGACACAGCAGCAGCAGTAGCTGCAGTCCTCTATCAGCAGCCTCCTCACATGCAGCCCAACAGCTGTGATCCCTGTTGCGCCACACAGCCTCAGGCATAGTGACGTTTGGATGGTGGTGGGTCTCCCAGGCCTGTACCCTGCCATCCTGCACCTGTCCTGGGATGCCGCAGGGTTCTAGCAGCATGCTTGCCATAGGGGCGAAGCACCGTACCCTGCCTGCGCTGTTTTTCTGCATGCTGGGGCCTCCTCCGCTCCATCGTTGCTTTGCTCTCTTCACGTCCAGGCCCTGCCACACCGTGAGTCTCGACTTTTCTTTGTGCCACAACCTTCTAGGTTCACCAGTGGGCTCCTGACCTTTACCGCAGCACTTTTGCCCCCGTTGCTGAAGTTGGGATGGCGTGGATTAGCTTGTTCCCTTCTCTCCTGCGTAGGAAGAAGCAGGAGCCTGCTTCTCCGCTACCCTAAGTGGTCTCCATAACAAATACTTCTCTGTGCCCCATAGGGGTCTCCATAACAATTCTTAAATTGTATACAGTGAGGTTTGATGTCAGGCAGGAATGACATGAAATTCATACAAACATGCTTGGGATTAAGGAAGTTTGGATTTACGATATGGCTATATAACAATAGTGAGCTTTCCCCGCAAAGGAACCACTGTGTAACAATGCGCATCTAAGGTTTGGTTATGCAAACACTGTGTGGCTTCTGGTTCAGGGACTATTAAAATGTTGAATTCAAGATGGCGGGCACGAATGCCACAAGGAACACTGCGACATGCATGCCTATATATCCTATTTATCCTTTAGGATGGCTATAGGTTTGAGCATGGATAACCATAGATTTGAAAGCATGTGCATTGCCCAAATTTCATTTTTTCGAGTTGGGATTGAACTCTGAACTGATTATTGTAAAATAAATATCATTAGAGATGTGATTCTGTATACCCGCAGTACCCATGGCTCATGACCCTTTTGCGTAATTCACAAACTCCAGCAGAGCTGGCATATAACATTGACCATAGGTGTACACGCATCTGTGTGGAAATGGCATTTCAATTGCAGAAGGTACGTTTCCGGTGTGTAGACCATACGGGAGGGGCATTGATGTATGCACCAGAGAAAGTGGGCAAAATTGTACTCACCTGTGCAATGCTGCATAACATCTGCTGCCGCAGGCATGTGCCACTGCCCCCGGATGCTGATGGCCAACCACCTGGGGATGGGAGTGAAAATGAGCATGTGCCCGTAGCCATGACAAATGCACACAGCGATGGGGTGAGGGAGGGGAGGTTGGGCAGATAGGTCTTGATTGACAATTATTTTTGATATGGTAGATGGGTAAATGTCAAAATAAAGAGTACTATAACACAATCAAGAATGTCCAAGCTTTCTATGCAGTATGACCAGATTTATTTTTGTGGAACAATCCCCCCTCCTCCTGAAACACCCCAGCACACAACACAAACCCCCCCGTCCCCTGAAACACCCCAGCACACAATCCCCCCTCCCCCCTGAAACACCCCAGCAAACAATCCCCCCTACCCCCTGAAACACCCAGCACACAATCCCCCATCCCCCCTGAAACACCCCAGCACACAATCTCCCCCTGAAACACCCCAGCACACAATCCCCCCCTGAAACACCCCAGCACACAATCCTCCCTCCCCCCTGAAGCACCCCAAAACAGTGCATGTGGGTCTTTGTGCCCGGGCCTCGGCCCATCTCTGCTATGGCCATCTATGATGGTTGTGGACGTTTCCCACATCTGGGTCCCTCTGGTGAGCAGTGTGGGAGATTGCACAGGGAAGGTCGCCTGAGCGAACCCTCCAGGGATCCCTCTGTGGGTGTTGTGGGGGTTGATGGAATTGCTCCTGAAAACTACAGCTGCTGGCGGAGCAGATTGTTTGCCTCCCGCATCTGCTCTGCATGAGCAGATTGGCCCTCACACAGCTCACGGACTCTCTGTCCAAATCCAGTCATATCTGCTGTACAGCCCTCAACCACTCTACGGATCGGGCATTGTCACGCGCCATGATCTTGGCTGCATTACGAATGGCACGGCTTATTGCCTTAATGTGGTGGCTGTCGTCAGGCTGCCATGGCCTTAATTTCCGCTTGAGGTTTTCACACGAGGTTTGGGGCAATCCTAGCAATTCTATGGTAGAGCTTATTACATGGAATGTCTATGGTAGGGTGAATCTGTTTAAATCTGTCTAAATTCTGGGAGAACCCATCATGGGTGGGAGTACATAAAATCTATATGTTTCAGGAGACTATGGCAACTTCCCATTTTGATTTAGAGCGTTACCATACTTTTATGAGCACAGCTGTCAAAGGAGAATTGGGACGACCTGGGGGTTGCGGGGAGGCACTGGCCATTGATCGCAATCTAAGTATGAAATGTGAATTACTATTTCACTCAAATTGGCTTTTGGCTGTGATGTTAACCCCTAACCCTATTCAACCCTCTATTTTGCCAATTAATATTTACTGGAACAAAACTGGTGTGAGTTTGGAGTCTATTCAGGCTGATCTGGCTACACTTTTTGAAGATTGGTTCAATGGGGGAAATGACAATCTTATTATCTTGGGAGGGGACTTTAACGCTAACTGTGAAGAGGGATCGACCTACAATAATGGTAGGATCATTTCCTTGGAGACAGGGATATGATGTATTTGGAATCTGATTCATCTAATGAATTACTGGTATACACCTGGAATAGAGGGCCTAGATCCTCGAGGATAGACTATTTTTATATATCCTCAAGCCTCAGAGCAAAGTGTGGCCCGTTAACGCTCACTGATCGAGGTTTAGGGGATAATTTGTGTCATTTCCCCTTGAGATTTTCCTGAGCAATTATGACTTGAGACCAGATTTTGCTTGCCTAACGCTAGCCAGGTTTGGGCGTATCCTTGAGTGGAATAGTGGAATGGTCAGGAGGTTTACGGAACGCCTGACTAATACACTTATGAACTACGACATTGAGTGTTCCAGAGGTCGGGACATTGATCGATACAAGATTATTATGGACTGTCTGAGATCTACAATACATGGGAAAACCTAGGAGGGAAGTGACGAGATTATTGCACATTTTCGATGTCAGAATTATGGAGTTTAACAAACAAACAAAAAAATGTGGCTCTGCTAAGAAAGCAGAAGTTGTCCTCTGTTGAATATACTAAGGAGAGAAAAGGTGTGTGCCAAAACCACAAGAATATGATCATATCGTGGAAGAGGGACCTCTGTGTCAAAGATAATCAGTCCATTCTGAAACAAATGTGTAATGGGAATTAATGCAAATTCCGGGCTACTATTAACAGTACCCTTGGCCTAAAGGGGGTTTCTATGGATTTGCAGATTACAGAACAAATATGGGTTGAATTTTATGAGAATAAATACTTCCTACCTGAAGCCTTGACGGAATACAAAGATCCCTGTTTGGGTACGATTAGATGGGGTATTTGCTATTGGGAGGTATGATATGATATGATAGGTTATTTATAACGTGCTTAATACCCAGAGGTTTCTAAGCGCGGACCCAGGGATCGAACCTGTGTTGCTCCGTGTCTTCTTGTTTCCAAGTCGAGCACGCTGCCGCTGAGCTATCCTCCTGGGACATAGACGATATCATCTGGGCTATAGATCATCTGAAACCTTTGTGGGCTCCTGGCCCTGATGGCATTCCCCCATTTGTTTTGAAAGATTCTCCTCCTGTTTGGGCAGCCCTCCTTAAACCTCTGTTACATCAAATTTTCATGAAACACGTAATTTCTTTGTCTTGGCTACAACCCATCATTATACCAATCTTTAAAAAGCGTGATCCCGTGGATTCAAGAAATTATAGGCCAATCTCCTTAACCGATGCATCAGTAAGGTGTTTGCTATACTGCTCTTAAAGGATCTCAACTACAGCATAAACCAGACCCAAGCTCTGTCCCAATTTCAGGGGTTCAGGAAGCAATTGGGAACTTCCCTCAATGCTACCATTCTTGCACATCTGCACCACAATCTTCAACATAGCCATGTCGGCTTGGTCTATCTGGCCTCCCTCGACATGCCAAACATGTTTGCCTGTGTGGTTAGGTCAGTGCTGTGGTCCACGCTTCTTAGGATGAATATCCCCAGAAAATTGGTCCAGTTGCTCCCTCTTCTGCACACAGGAACCACACTGCAGATTCGTCTGACCCAAGATGGCTCTCTCTCCTCGATTATTAGATCTTATGCAGGACTGAAGCAAGGGGTACACTAGCTCCAACCCTTTTTAATCTGTAAATTTGTGATCTGGATAGGGAGTGGCAGGGGACTGCTAGTTCGTCGGCAAGGCTTGGAAGCTTAGATTGGACTGGCTAGCCTTTGATGACGATTTTATTCTTCTTGACCGAACAGCTATGGGCCTACAAAGCAAGCTAAATATCTTCTACAAGTATGCCCTAGACAATAATATGCAGCCTAATGGTACATAGTCGAAAGTGGTGCTTTTTGCTAGGGCCGTAAACCCAAGACTATGCATTGGGTAATGGGCCATGAAAGATTGGACCTAGTAACATCTATGAAATATTTGGGATATACTCTGAGCAACAACACTTCTATGGCTATGTGGAGGGATACCCTTATTGGAAAGATGAGGATATTAACTCCCCATATGAGATGCTTATTTGAAAGACTGTGTATATTTTCCATTATGCCTGCTGTACGTTTCTATTTGGCTAAGATCAAACCGATCCTGCTGTATGGTCTGGATATATGCCTACTTGATGTAGGCTAAATGTTAAATACTATTCAAGGCAAACTATGGAAGGAAGTATTGAGTTTGTCTTTGGCAGTTGCCAATTAGATTATCAGGCATGAACTCTGTTTCATTTCCTTGAAGGCACCCCTTATGTGGGGACATATGTCGACAAATTGGAAAATCTGGTATCCAGAGGCTAATCCGTTATTTGGGGACTTGAATCGTATTATGTTGGAAGAGTCTACCATGTCTATTAACGCCTTCAAGGGCAGGATGCATGATGCGCTAATCTTAATTGGGAGCTCGGAAGACGAGTTAATATACAGACCATGTGTTACAGAAAGAATACTGTTTGAGTTTGATTGGGTGGAGACGGTGGACAGTATTGGCAAACATTCTTCATATACTGAATATGCACAATTTATCCCAAAAAAAGACTCTGTCGCCAAGTATTCACAATGTGTCCTGCGTGGACAGGTCTGGGCTACATATCTACTTTTCTGTTAAACCATTTCCACTCTAGGGAAATGGTAAAATGCTGGAATAATCCTCATGCACATAGCACTTTAGTACATTGTAGAGTTTGCAAAGACATGGACATGAAGGAAAGTTTGAAGCATTGGGTTATTGATTGCACGTCTTTTGCTAAAATTAGTTGTTTTCTGGATAAAGGCAGTGGTGACTCAGAATTTGCGAAGAATCTGTTTTGGTGTAGATTAATGTGGGGAGAAAATGTGTCACTGATATGTATTGGATCAATTAACAGAACCGTGTTCAATAGTTAGTATTCTTTTTCCTTTTACTATGTATATTTAATGACTGATCTTATATCTTTTCCATTTTTGTGATGTTGCGATTTTAATCATTGTGTCTATTGTTTGTCATTGTGTAAGGTTTTTCTATTTTAAAATCATAATCACAATAAAGAAAAAAAAAGAGATAACAAGAGGGAAAGAGTAGATGAGATAACAAGAGAGTGAGAATGATCCTAGACAATGAAGACATTTTCACACCCTTGTTGGCCAGGCGTATCAACGCCCCCTTCCGCACCTGTACTGTCCTTGAAAACAACAAAAATGTTATTGTGAGCCCACTTTAAGAAAAACAGGGCTAGACCCTAGTGACACATGTAATCTAAGGCCAATAGCAAACTGTAATTTTCTATTAAAGATCTTGGATAAAGCAGCTACGCTACAACTCCAGACTTTCATAGAAACCACAGGTGCCCTACATCCCAGACAATCAGGTTTCTGACCCTTCCACAGAACTGAGACCGCTCTTGTTGATCTACAGTCACACATGCTGGGAATTATGGATAGGGGAAAGGGGAGGCCTGTGGTCCTACTTGCTTTGTCAGCAGCGTTCCATCTCTTGGACCACGAACGCCTACTCCACATCTTGAGAGATACCACTTGCTGCTCCGACAGAACATTTGAGTGGGTCCTTTGAGACTGACCGCATGTCCAGCATTTGCTGAGGCGATGTCTCTGCAACACCTGCACCCATGAGAAGGCGTCTGCTCCAGGGGGCATGTATGTCCCCGCTGCTTTTTAATTTATACATGCAATCTCTCTGCAGCCATCTGGAGAAGACTGGAGTCTTTTTTTATCAACCACGCAGATGATGATACGCAGCGTGTCCTGGCATTCTTTGGTGACTGAGACCCACACAGCAAACCTAAATTACATCTATGTCCTGATTGAATCTTGGATGTCAGAAAACTGGATGCGCCTCATTGGGGTAAAACAGAACTCCTAATGTTTGGATCATCGCAAGCAAAAGGCCAAACTAACATCAAATTATAAGACCTTCCCCATCCATGACTGCAACATCCCTGTACTGAGGAAGATTAAAACCCGCAGCCTACATCTCGACTCATCCCTGAGTGCAGAAAACCATGCAAATCAGATCTAAAAAATGTGTAACTGCTACCTTAGGCTCTTAAAAAATATCTGCCCCTACCTTACTGAAAGCAACAGCACTATTATAGTACGGGTTATCATCCTGTCAAGGGTTGATTACGGCAACATTCTGCTTGTTGGCGCTGACAAGAATAGCTTGCAGAAACTCCAAGTGACCCAACATGATGCAGTGCACATCATCAAAACATAGCACAGACAGGCATCACACTGGCTTCCCGTCAAGGCCTGAGTTCCATTTAAAGCAGCGACTATGGTGCATTTTGTTGTTCGCTTTGTGTATTTGTGCGCCCTAATGCCTGCAGGGTCAGGCGCATTATAGACCTATGAAAACAAAGAATTAAAAAAAGACAGGGAGAAAAAAAGAGTAGAAGAGATCACGAGAGGGAGAGAGAGAGAGAGAATGATGAGTAGAAGAGATAACGAAAGATAAAGAGTAGAAGAGATAACGAGAGAGAAAGAATAGAAAAGATAAAAAGAGAGAGAACGAGTAGAAGAGATAACAAGAGAGAGGGAAACAGTAGAAAAGATAAAAAGAGAGAGAGCGAGTAGAAGAGATATGGAGAGGAAGCGAGAGAGAGAAAGTAGAAGAGATAATGAGAGGGAGTGAGAGAGAGAGTAGAAGAGATAATGAGAGAAAGAGAAAGAGAGAGAGAGGCAGCCCAAGAAATAAACCTACATTAGTATTTGATGGGCTGGATGCAGCTAGTGGTGAACATGTCTTATGACTGCTACCTACTAAAGCCCTGCCTGCAGGCTTAAGAACTTAAGGCGTTCCTTCTGCCATCCGAATACAGCCAGCAGGTTAGAATCCCTGCATGGCTGTCCTATCCATTTTAATCCTTCCAAGGTCAATACATTGAGTACTCGTAACTTGGGTAATGGTAACAACATGTATTAACAGTGACACACAATGGAAAGCAATGGGGCAACAGAGCCATTTAATAAACAAATGATCTGTATTGTTAAGCAATTTAACGTTTCCTGTTACTTTGTGCCTCCTTACATGTCAGTATTGAACATAGGTAACCCAAAATTGGACACTCTTTTTCCTGTTAATTGGCTTAATCAATTAACCCCTTTATTTTTCTTTTCTGTTTTAGTGTACAAACCTAGAGTGTGTTGATTTCAAACATTTAGAAAACTTTCATACTCTTGCCTAATGTGATAAGGGCCTCCTTACAGCATCACAAATACGCTTAAAAAGGGACCTATTTGTTATGTGCAGTCGTTGGGGTAGACGAAATGCAAACATTTGCTGATACATCATGGGCCTAAAGGTGCATTTTAAATGCGTAAACATATCAGCTTCAGAGTGAAATGGCAATTATTGAATCTTCCGACGTCGAGGCTGTTGCGCCAGCGATCGCCGGACTGCTATATTTAAACAATTCACTCCGCCACAAAACCACCAGACAGCGCGTCTTCACTTTATTCGTTTTACAGTGAAAGTGAATGGTGGAACTCATTGTGTAGTTCCTCTCCAGGCATTCCTAGACAGGGAAAGGGGACTGATGCAACGAAACTCTGGAATGTTACAGCAGCCCCCACATAAAGCAATACATGCTTTAAATTACTCCATCTCTTGCCTCCAGCGCGAGGGTTGACGCACAACCCTTTTGGACAGACTTCGACCCAGGGGCGTTGCTAGGGGGGGGTAAGGGGGCTATAGCCCCTGATCTTTTGGTTGTAGCCCCGGATAGAATCTCAGGAGCCACAGCCAAAAAACTAGCCAGCCCCGAGTCCCACCAGTCCCGACATTAGCATAGCCCCGGGTCTTTTCCAGACCTAGCAACTCCACTGCTTCGACCAATGGGCTGCTCAGTTACCTCACTGTCTCTACTATCAGCGTGTGTAATCTGAGACGCTGTCAGATGGGTCACCCTCCTCGAAGGTCTTTCTCAGACGAGACTGCTTCTGCCATGGAGCGTCCAACCTTCCAAAAGAATGGGATGCGGGTGAATTCGTTTTCTTCTGGCACCATGGAGCCCTTGATCTCCGTTACCTCTAGTGGTTTGGGATGGAAGGCAATCATGTCTTTGTGAGACTGCTTTTGGCACACGAGAACGGCATCCCTTACCTGGATCTGACCCTCTAGCTCTTTGTCTTGTGTCCGCATACCTCTTTATCTTTTGCTTGTTGGTTCTGTTCATTTCTTGGCATGTTGTATCATGGCATTTTCAGGGTCCTTGCCAGGTGCATGAGCTAAGCATGTGCGGATCTTGCGATTAAACATAAGCTCCGAGGGACATGCCCATGTGATGCCGTGCAGGGTATTCCTATAGTGCCTCAGTAGCACACATATGGCCTGCATGAAAAATCCATGGGTGATAGTCCATACTTCTAGAGTGCGCTTGATGTTGGCCATGAAATGTTCTACGGTGCTGTTGGCCTGGGGCCAAAGCAGGGTGATGTTTCTGTGCTGAAATCCAAGATGTTCAGCAAAAATGACAAAATCCTGCCCACTGAAGGCGGGGCCCATTGTCAGATTTCTCAATGCTGGGGACGTCATAGTATGCATATATCTTATCCAGTGAAGGGATGACTGCGTGTCCACTATTGGAGGATTCATCGTGACTTCTCATCCACTGCTACTAGGACGTACGTGCCATTTTCCAGTGGCCCAAACAAATCAACATTCACCTAATCCCATATATTGAGCAGCATGGAAGTCATTTCCAGGGGTTGAGGAAAAGTGCGTGGTGGTATGGCTTTACACACCAGGCAGTCTTCCAGCATCACCTGTATTTTGGCATCGATCTTTGGAAACCGAAGTTTGGTTCTCATTTGCTGTTTCGCAGACACAATACCCCTGTGACCTGCATGTGCCAGGTCAATGATGCGGCCTTGTAAAGAGAGCGGAATTATGATTCTGTTCTCTTTCATAATTAAACCTTGCACCAACGTTGACAACACGTCCTTCATGAGGGCGAACATTTGCATCATCTTCACCTGGTCATCAGCCAATTCCCACCCACCCCTCTCGTTGGATTGCCATCTTCCTGCGAGTACCTTCTCTTTTACCAGTGACAAGAGGGTATCTTTCTGTTTCCTGCACGATTTCACATATGGGCAACGCTGCTGGGAGCGCCTTGTCGACAAGGTAGTTGATGCATTGATCTGCTTTGGAGATTTTGCGCCCTGCCTCCTCCGGGATTGGAAACCTGCTGAGAAAATCGTTCGGGTTGCTTTCTTTTCCCGGTTAGTGGATTATGTCCAAGGAGTATTCTTGCAGGAAAAGACCCCATCGAGCTATGCAGGGAGGAATCTAAGCGTTGGGCTTGCCGTAAATGGTGGTGAGGGCGTGATAATCCATCACAATGGTGAACTTTTCTCCCATACAAGAACAGGTGAATATGCTCACAGGCCCACACCACACCAGGCTTTCCCGTGTTCTTTTTTGGGCTGTGCTTAGCACGTTCAGTGATAGAAAGGCTTCTGCTGGCCTAGTAGACAATGCGCTTTGGCGAGGTGTATTTTGCGAGAATGGCCCCTAGCCCCACAGGACTCGTGTCAGATGTCACCTTCGTCTCCAATTCAGGGTCATAGTGGGCCATGCACACAGCAGATAAAATGCAGGATTATATCTCCCAGAATGCAGCTTTGCACTGCTGAGACCAGAATAACTCCTGCCCCTTTCCAGTAAGGAGATATATTGTGTACAGTAACTAGTAACTGGCCATTGCCACAAAAAGATTGCACTGCTGAAACAGAGAATGGAGGGGTTTGGGGGGGGGGCAGTGCCAACCAGGGCCTGCACTTTTGCAGTCCATCACACTAGAAAATGCGGCCAAAGAATTTAACGGTGGATTTGCTGAGTGCACATTTACTGATGTTGAGAGTCCGATTCTTCTGATGCAACGCCATGCACACACCGTGTAGCGTCTCACCGCGAGATTCTTGTGTGGACCCAAATACTAGAATGTCATCACTCTAGGTTAACACTAGGGGTTTATGCTTGATGACTTGATGAATTTCGTTTTTAAAAATGTAAACGGCGGAAGACATGCCAAAACGTAAACTTTTGTACTGGAACAGTTCTACATGCGCCGTGAAAGTGGTGATGTATCGGCCATCCAGGCGTAATTCCAGTTGATGATAACCTTTATTGAGGTCCAGTTTTGAAAACACTTTGGCTCTGTGCAACAAGTTCATCATATCAGTCATTCGGGGAGAGAGATATCATCCTCTTTCTATTGCCTGGTTAGGCATTCGCATGTCCACACAGAGGCGTATTTATTCACTGTTCTCTCTCTAGTTTACACAATGGGGGAACCCCAGGGTGTCGGGCCTTTTACATGTTTTATGATGTCTTGTGCAAGTTGGGACTGCAGCTCCTGCTCCACTTGTGACTGAATGTTCAGAGGAATGCCTCTAGTGTGTTCGGCCGTCAGGTTGACTTGTTTGTTGACATGTAGCTGGATTTGTTTTTCAATTTTCCCAAACCTTGAAAGAGTGACGGAAACATTTGCACCACCATGTCCTTGGGGCTAGAAGGATAGGCCGACATTATCTGATACATGATGTGTCCCAAACCCATCTTAATGGCTGATTTAAAGCTTAGTATACTTCCTCCCGGCATGTCACCTCTTATCATGTAGATTTGCAGCCTCTCGGTTTTGTCTTTGTAGGAGCACGCTGCTTCAAATATGCCTTTGCAGGGAAGCGGCGTGTTTGACCGTTAGGCATATATGTCAATATCTAAGACTTTCAGTTTGGTTGGACCTTTCAATCTGGCATGGGTTTCCTCGCTCAGGACGTTCACTGTGGTATGTATGTCGATGAGGAACTCCTGGGTGCTGCCATTGACCTGCAAGAGTAGAGACAGACTGAATTCTGTCACCATTTTGTTGCCTATGGCATGGACATATCTTCTCTTTCACCACTGGAAGAGGAGTTCGACTCCGAATGGCGGACGGGACCGTCTCTGTGAAGTGCTCATGGCGTCTTGTGGACCTCGGTTTATGATCGTCAGGTGTGGTCGATCATCAACGCTCAGGTTGCCGTCCGCTGTAGCATTTGGGGCTTTGCAGTGATGTGAGATGACGTTCCGAAGAACTCTTTCTACTGCTATGAGGCGAAGACATCCGGGGCGTGTCCTCTGACCATCGGATGTTCGCCCTCAGTATCTTCTTTCCGATTTATGTGAACCATATTTAGACGCTTTACACATGGACCTGTAGTGGTTCTCCTCTCCACAGCCATCACATCGGTGGCCCATGGCCAGACACATCCCTTCATGAGAGAAGTCGTAGCCACACATGTAGCATTCATTGGTTCTTTCTTGCACGCTTTGTCAGCAGCGTGTATTTGACACACAGAGGCTATAGTGGCATGAGAAATAGTGATCTTCCGCATGGACTTGGCATGCCCGTGAAACTCAGCGGACTCACACTCTGCAATTACCTGGGCCCTCAGGGGTTCGTCAGTAAAATAATTGTCAAACTCGCAATATTTCACCTTCTCTCTCAATCTCATTATGAACAAATCCAAGGTTCCACCTTTATCCTGAGAGGTGGTGTGGAAAACATGGCTCTCGTAGTCGATATTTTGATGTAGGCGAAGTAGGCATTGAGGGAGTCGATAACATCCATGTATGAGGCGGTGGTTTGGGCTGGCATCTTGAAGACCATGTGGCGTACCATGGACCTCAGCGTGTGCATTAGTCTGCCCCTCAGGCGTTGTGACTTTCGCACCCCCAATGCATCGATGTAGACGTAAATGTCCATGAGCCTTCAAGCCAATCTAGGCCCCAGAATACTCCTGTATGTTATGTCAAATGGTGCCACCCCTTGTAGCTGCACATTCTTTTGCTGTGCCTCTTGGTGCACGGACGTGATGGGCACAAATACGGGAGGGGTGCTGGGCGTGGACACAGCGGGAACTTCTAATTACATGGACAGGGGGTTCCTCACTTGGCTGCACTGTGGCTGCAGTGCTCCTCTGATGTGAGATATGTCTGTCTGTGCCTTCAGGATGCAGTTTTTTCAAGTTTCTATAGCCGCTGCTTAAAGGGATTAGCCCCAGGTTCAGGATGCCACTGTAAACGTTCGATCTGTGGATCCTGCAGCCCAGAAAGGGCTGCGCACAGGTATCTGGCCTGGCGCATGCTGCACGCTCTCCTCAGGTTTTAAGAGGGAAAACTCTCATGGAGCTAAGTAGTGCTGCCCAGGGGCTGTCCAACATAATGCTCTCGCGCAGCGGATGTCGTGGGTTCCTAGACCTGTATTATGCGTCTTGCGCAGCAGGAGGCACTCTGGTGGTGGTAGTGTCTGTCATGTGTAGAACGCGGTCGGGTGTGCACGCAGGTATTGACTCGCTTCCTTTGTCACCAGTGTTGAATCTTCCAATGGTGAGGCTGTTGCCTCTGTGCTCATCAGAGTGCTATATTTAAATAATTCACGCCAACAGAGAGCCACCAGACAGCATGTCTTCACTTCATGGGGGAAAATGACACAGGGAGTGGAGGGACAATATTCTAAAATTGAAAAGATTTACAAAGGCGGCTCATCAGACTTTGGTTGGATTGGACCCAGGCGGCAGTCTAAACCAGAGAACCCAAGTTGTTGGCAGACAATCCAGGAGAAAGCTTTGCCCAAGCAGTAAGAAATGCTAGAGATGCCACCAGGAGAGCTATGCTTGCTCTCATGAGAGCTGGAATGTTGTGACTGACATCTGGAGAGTAGTGCAGTGCGCTATGAGAAGCCGTAGAAGCTACCAATGTTGTAACCCAAATGAAAGAACAAAAGCAAGATTGAAAGAACAAAAGCAGATTTAGAAAAGGGGAGCTTATACTCTACATTCTTGTGACTGCCACTGAATTATGGGAATTGTAGTAAAAATCCCAAACTGTCTAGGAAATACTGTTAAAGTATGAAAGCATAGGAAAGGACTTCTGAGAAGTATAGTCCAAGAAACATAGGCTCTAAGAAAGACTGTGAGACAAGATAATTTTTGATGCTGCATTGTGGGAAACATTTCTACTATCAAATGCCCCCATGAAGACTGGGAGGGAAGGAAAGCTGAGATACTGCATTCTGGGAAACAAGGTTCTGAAGCTTCCAAGCAACTGCATGATTTAAAGCTCCATCCTGACAAATTATTATGCAATTAAGTTTTAAATAAATATATCAAATACGTTTACGTAGTAATTTCAAAAGTGTGTGTGAAATTCTTTCACCAGTTAGCAACACATGTTCCTTTTCATTTCAGTATATCATTAATCACTGTAATTTGTGAAAAAATAGGAACTCTACCATATTTAATTCTAATATTTACCCTAGAAAAACTGTATGTAATTAATCAACCATTAACAGAACCTTTCAGCAACTGTTTCCAATGGACGTCTCTAGTGACCTGACAAGGCAGCACTCCCACGGGGAAGGGGAGGAGAAAGTCTGTGTGAACTGCATTTTGACAAAAATGTCAAGAATGTGGCAAAAGAAAAACAGTGCCTATTTCGTGAATCACAAAAAAGTGGAAACTGGACCTCCTTAAAAAAGGGAAATTAAAATGGAGTGATTTTAACCCACCTTGGATCAGCATGGTGTCAGAGAAAGGACTTCCAAGAGCCACAATCAGCTTCTCTTCATCTAACTTTCCTGAGCAAAGGGGTGCACTGTTCCTGGAGCCTCTCCACCCACTCATACAGTGTTCCAGTGCCATGATCCTCTTCTTGATCTCAACACAGGGGTCCACAGTCCCTGTTGCCACTCATAGGACATTCCAGTGTCATGTCACTATCATACTGTGATCTGAACATATGGTGCACTGCCTCTGGAGCCACTCTACCCGCTCTTAGCATGTTCCAGTGTCACAATCACCCTCTTGCTCTCAGTGTATGGTTGCATCATTCCTGGATCCTCTTTTCCTGCTCATGAAGGGCAGGTTGGCCTACTGATAGGTTAGCCACATCCATCTTCCTCCTTCCTCCATCCGACTGCCTACCACACTCATTTGAGTTCAGGGCAACCTAACTCCTTCAACCCATACCACACACTATTCCTCAGACCTTCAGGCACTATTGCCCCTGCAAATCCCAATTCTATGATCTTATGCTTCTCCTTGACTCCTTTTCTACAGAATACTCTGTAGTGCTCATGAGCGACTTGTTGGGAAATTGGAAAAGTTTGAATTTCGTGCACCCTACCACTGACGGGGCGGTGGACACGTCATCATCTTCATTTCTGTCACTTTCGGTAATTGCTACAAATATTACAATATTTATGGCAAATGGGATTAGTGTTAGATTTAAGTTACTTTGTGTTATTTTGTGTAGAGGTGATTCCTTTGTAGATTTGCATGCACGCAGAAACATAACAATGAAACATTGTCACGCGGAGGGCCCCTCCACACTCAGGTAAAGCAGTCGATCAATATGTGCACATGGAGTTTATCTGTATGAATGGCGCTCCTGATAGGATATTATATTAGGTATAAAATGCACCCATAATGGTAAACATGTATGGAAGTGTTTTTCGAATTTAGTAAAAGATATGAAATATATGAGGTGGGATTGCTCTGTGTATCACGGGTCTCTGCATTTTGGATTAATCAGAAGGGTGTTTTCACCATCATGGCAAAGGTTTGCATAGGTTTCGTCACCAGTTGGGGAACAGGATTTGCAAGTTGATCAATGGGGAAGCTGTGGTCAGCTTGCAGATTGCTCAAGTGCTGGAGGGCAAGGGAAGATATGATATCTGGTGAAATGGAGCTCATTGTTGTAAGAGATATGCATCTTGTGAATTCATGGGGTGTATGAAGCAGGTGGCACTTGCAGAGACCAGTAGTAATACATTTTAGGAGAACAATTGTGTTGTCAGAGAGTGGTCGGAATTCATGTGAATAGAAAAAGTTCAGCCACGTAGAAGTCCTAAAAACCAGACACCGGACAATGCGAATAGCAAACATGAGTAGGTCAAAAAGGAATCTTCATGTCTTTCTCTCGTCTTTATGTGCTGAGGTATTTTTAGGGTAGGTCTGTGTGCGTCATTGATAAGAATTCTGTTGTTGGGTAACTAAGAGGCAAGGCTGCCACCAAATATGGAGAGGCTTTTGGGAAGGGGTGTGTTTGAACATGTAAACCTTGTAATTGTATGTTTTTAGGGGATTGTGTTGTAATGCTTGTGTCCAATGAACTGTGTGGGTTTTAGATTTCTCTGTACAGGACAGCCAATCATGTTTGGGGATAACGTTGTAACGCTATCTGGGGCAGTTTATTAACTGTTGCAAATTGCATATAATGTGTGTTCTTTGTGTGGTTCGGAGAGTCCAGGGTTAGTTTGACTCTTAGATGTCATCTAAACCCCCTCCCCGCCATTGTACAATAAACTTGCTTTATGGACAAAGGTCACACTTACTAATGTTAGAGGTGGGCATAATTGGATAAATGGGTGGAGCTAAAGGTCCACATCTACAGACTTCCCCCTCCCCAAAATATCATCTACCCAACAACCAAAACACCTCTCCCACCAAACCTAACTTTCCTTCACCACTTACCAACTGTGACGAGGTCCTCCCTGCCTAAGCATACCAAAGGGGTTATTGGGGTGACTTGGGGGACTGGGTGTCTTCCTTACCCGGTCTATGATGGGCTAGGATGCATTATGGGCAGCCTTCAGTTTGCCCTTCCTTGGCTCGTGTTTCATGGCGGTCTATAGTCAAAACACCCCTTCCAACAGATCCTCTGCCCAACTGCATAAACTGGAATCTCTCTCTCTCAAGACTCCCAAAGCCCTCGAAGAATAAAACATGGTTTACCTTTTCCAGCCCCCATTACATTCAGATGCTGGTCCTGATGCTGTTTAATTTCAACCGGAGGAATCAAAAGTGTCAGTTAGGACCCCCCAACAAGCTGCTCAGGCTACTCCAGAGCCTTGCCCTTGATAGAACATTTTAAATTCATGGTTTCCCAAGGGCAGGTTCCACATGTGAGACAAAGTGAACAATTGTATTTCTGTAGAGGGTTCGCAGGATGCAATGCTGCAAGTCCACAGCATGGTAACACTCTCTACACATTCTGAGAGATGGGAAATCTCACCACAAATTTCTCCAGCACACAATTCACAGAATGAGAGAACATGAGAGCAGAGTCCGGTGGAGAGAGCGCTAGAAAGAGACATGAAGGGGAGATCAAAGTTTAAGATGGTGGAAAGGGCAAACTGATGCTTTGTATGAGTTCTTTAACCCAATTGAGGCCAGGTGCACTCAGAAGAAACATCCAATCCCAATCCTATCCAAATTATCAGACTCAGGGCAGGCATTCACTCAAGGCCAAACCCAGGGGATGGAGGGAAACACTATAAAACCCAGAGGCCCCAGTCAGGCAGTGCGGGTTGGAGGAGCAGGTGGTTCTTGTTTCACAGGGGCTGGAGACTGGAGTGAGGTTATGAAAGCAGAGTCTGGAGGGATGGATGAGGTTGGAGATGTGACAGCAGTGAAGCACATGATTGGGTAGTGAGAACAAAGAGATTGAAGGATGAGGTGGTAACATAAAGAGTGTAGGATCAACATAGCGAAATCTAGACGAGGGGTGGTTATTTCTGGTCTATGATCTATGTATTTTGCACACCTTAAAAATCAACTGGCCAGTTACTCAATATTCCGCCCTTCTATAAAAGGTGCCTGTCACATGATTTCATGTATACTTTTATGATAGTGTACAGAGTTTCAGTTGGAAACCTTCTTCCCTCAATAAATACAAATGAGTACATAAATATACAAATAAATACAATTAGTACCCCAGCGGGAAGTGCAGGGGGGGTGGCAGCCTCCCAGCTAAATAGGAGGCTTGAAGCGGGGCTTTACCACACAGTACAGCCCCTGCTCCGAGCCTTCTCAGAGTGGGAGACCTCCATCTTCTCTAGCTGGGTTCTGCAGGTAAGTGCGCTTCCCTGCCCACTCGCGTCCCATCCCCCACCTCCACCCTCCTTTTCCATACAACAAAGCACTGCCGCCCCCTCCCTACTTACCTTCTGCGTCCATGTCCAGTGGCTGTGCCGGGAACAGTAGTGTTCCCGGTGCAGCTCCGACATCAGCAAGGCCGCCATGGGAAGAAGGGACTATGTATAGTCCCTTCACCCCAGTCCCTGGTGTGCCTCTTTTTTTTATTTAAGTTGCAAAACGCACCTTACAAACAATTAGTATCCCAGGGTAGCTTCTTATCTGTGGCCATACGGGGGTGCCACTAATTCCCATGGGTAGGAGTGCCGCATGCCAGCTGGTTGTTGGGTAGCTGCGGCTACATGGAAAAACTACGGAAAGATGTATTTCCACTCACCCAAACTACAAACAAGTGTCCATAACATGTCTAACAGTAGCCACCCTCCAATGTCCTCCTTCATTTCCCTGGTCTCTCCCAATCCCCCAAAACACTCCATATGTCTATGATGCTGCTCCACTCAAAATTTCTGATAGCCGTGGTTACCACACATCCACAAATACACGACGTGCCATTTACCGGTATATAGCCATGGCTGCAAAGGGGGACCGCTTGTACTCGTGGGTAGCAATGCTGCACGCTCAGTGGATGTGGGTTAGCAGCGGGTAAACATTCTAGCCGTTGCTGTTGCTAGGCGCAATCCTAAATATACCAATCACACCCCTTTATGAATAGCCGTGGTTATAAGAATGTAATAAAAAAATATGAGTATGGAATATGAATGACGAAAGAGACAGTAGTGATAAAATGGCAGTTAAAAGGTGTTAGTACAGTATATGACTTCTCATGGAGTTATGTAAGGTGAATGATGATAAAGAGAGCAGAGTATACATAGTAGTTACGATACAGAAGATGAGGTTAGGTTTGGTGGATGCAGACAAGTTCATATACATCCCTATCCTTCTATCTGCAAAAAAAAGACACAATTAGTTGAAGAACACACTACATGAAATACAATGGAACACATTTTCCTTTTACCCTAATTTGTAGTGCATCATATACACAATATAAGATACAACATTTGTGCACACTACACTGTTGTTCTCTTTGCACATACAATAACATGAAAAGGTATAAAAACAGTCACTACAATACATTAACAGGGATATATAAACTGGGTGAGAATAAACAGGGAAGATTATACTTGGTAGTTGCAATAGAACAGATGGGGTAGGTTAAGTAAACTTGGAGAGCAAGAGAGGATAGTGTGGGATAAGTAAACTTGGAGAACATGGGATAGAAAACATTCACACAGGTAGAAATACTATTACTTCAAACAAATCTGTTTCATTTTTTGTGGAATTATCTTTTTCATCTTGTCAACCTATTGCTATATTCCCGGCTCCCAATGTAACAGTTATTGTCATGAACCCCAGCAGGATACAGGGTGCACCCTCACATAGAGGCCTGATTAGCCCAGGCAAGGTGTGGACAATAAAGGTGGCTGGTTGGCGCAAGCAGCTGCTTACTAATTCTGATCACCCCACCAATATGGCCACCAGGTTTGGATGCAAGGCAGAACCCGAGATGACCCCCAGATGGCTCACACTTTCAGTAATCCTGGTGGTCTAGTGGTAGGGTGCAGACCGGGCTATAAAACCACGCCCCGGGCCACACCCTGTGCTTAGCGTTTCTTCTGCTCCTCTGCAGTGTATTGCTTACCGCTCTGGCTCGCTGACTTCACGCAAACTGAGGACTCCTTTTTCTGCAATCCCGCTTCTGGCTGGGACCTCTGCTTACCTGTTTCATGCTTCAGAGCCCCCGCTTACCTGACTCCAAATCCAGCGCTGCTGTGCAAGCTCCAGTCTTCATTTCCAACTCAATACTTACCCGGATCAGCTTGAGGAATGCATAGTTCACCGCTCTGGCATTGTGACATCGATTTGCTCCTGCAATGAAGAAGGACACAGTAAGCAAGCATCCAGTGACTTTCAACATGCGCCCTCGCGCCCCCCTTATGACTCAGCTTACCTATGGCTGAGGATTGTGAACAGCTACTCTCCACTCGCTAGCGCTCCTCCTATTCAGGCGCATCCCTCGCTCTTTGGCTCGGGGTAACACAGCATTCCAGCACCTAAAAGACAAAAAAAAGACATGAACCTTTAAATGGCAATCGCGCCTTGCATAGCAGCGGCCTCAAGACAACAGGGACATTAATAGCACTGCAGGGACACTTACCTGTGCATTTAGTGCAGCAGAGCACTTATCTGTGCATCTCGTGCGTCACAGCTGGACTGGACCACCAATCTCCAGTGAACGAACTGGACCAGATGCAGCATATCCAGGCGCTTGGGTGCCCAACTACAGAATCGAAGGTGAGCCAGATTGCTTGCACAGTCAGTCAGCCAGCCAGCAAACCTTGGGGAACATAGGAGGGAGGTGAGGGGAGAGCAGGCAGACAGACACTGATATTCTCCCCTTGTTTGCCCATAGGTGATATCCAAGCTGAACTGCCAGTTGTCCGATCACCATTCCAGCAGTACTGGGAATCCATCAAACTACTCCCAGCCACACTGCGCACTGGGCAATAGCCATTCAGTGGAACAGTGGGAAGGGGGTAGCTAGGATAGCACATATCATCACAGGGGACCACACTTCCGGCAGTCCGGACCAGGTGCTCCCGCAGGGCCCCAGAGGTAAGCGTTACAGAATGCTAAGCCAGCATACGCAAACCCTGCCCGAGCATCATGGAGTCGGCGGTTGACCAGTTAGCTGCTCTATTAGCGGAATTGCAGCTCGCTCTGAAACCAATGCTATGAGTAAAGAGCTAGTGGTGAATCGAGAAAGGACAGAGGAGTTAGCAAAAAGTCTAACTAGGACACAGGCAGGTCAGGTTCCCTTACCAGGCCCATCAGATGGCGCTGCAGCTGCGCCTGCCCAAATTCAAGTTACCACTCCTGTCACTGTCCCCTTAGCACCACCAGAACAGTTTTCAGGGGACCCACAGGGATGCGCTATTTTCATGAATCAGTGTAGGTTCCATTTCTTGTGCAGGCCAGGAGCCTTCCCAACAGACCAAACCAAGGTTGCATTTGTCTTATCGTATTTGGGAGAACATGCAACCAGCTGGTCAGTGCCTCTAGTAAAACGAGATGACACCATTTTGTACAATTTCACAGGGTTCCAGCAAGAACTAGATTAGCTCTTTGCACGCAGAACGCAGGGGCAGACTGTAGATGAGGAGCTGTTGGCCCTGCGGCAAGGTTCTCAAAACCTACTGGTATACATAACCACCTTTAATAGGCTGATCTGTGAGATGAATTGGCCAGAAGAAAAATGCACTAGCATGTTTTATTGAGGTCACCGCAGTGAACTCAAGGATGTCCTTGCGCAGGTGGTCAACCCACCCGAGCACTTCTCGGAATTGATAGATTTAGTAGTATAATTAGATCACCGGCTGCAGTAAAGAAGAACTTATCATTCCTGTTCTGAGGGATGCCCTTTGTATGTGCGTCCACGAGAAACTCCATCCCGTCCCACAGAAACCCACTGAAGCCCATGCAATTGGGTAGTATTAGAGGCCCATTGACCAAGGAGGAAAGAGAGAGGCGCAGACGGCAACAACTCTGTCTATACCACGGCAAAGCAGGACATTTTCTGAAGGATTGCCCTAGTAAATTACCTCAAAAGCCATTGGGAGTGATCGATGCTGGAACAGCACATACTATTAAGCCTTCAGAAAACTTCATAGCTCGGCAAGAGTAGAGATCGGCTTGTTGAGGACAGAGAAGACATCAACAGTCTCCCATCTCACAACACCTGTAATCCTCCTTTTCCCTGAACAACCACAAAGGATGCATGCCCTTGAGGCGTATGTAGACTGTGGAGCAGTAGGCAATTACAGGGACATAACTGTAGCCCAGCGGATTGGTGTTCCCACACAACAGAGGGAGATGATTGATAACATAGTCTCTGTGGATGGAACGCAACTGTCATCTGGACCAGTAACCCAATTTAAAGAGGAGGTAGAGCTGTTGTGCCATGATGGCCACCGGGAACGCATAGTATTTGATTTGATCAATGCACCCCAGTTTCAGCTCATTTTAGGCATGCCCAGGTTGGAGTGCCACAACCCAATCATAAACTGGCAAACGCATACAATGGTCTTTTCCCATGAATATCTGCAGACCTGTTACCCAACTACACCTATGATTACACCTCCACTGATCACGGTGACACGAGAGCAGGACTGCGGAGTAGTGATTGGCATCACCGGACAGTTACCTCAAGAGTATGAATCATACTGGGATGTTTTCCAGAAGGAGCAAGACAACACTTTACCAATGCACAGACCCTACGACTACCAGATAGATCTGGTTCCAGGAGCACAGGCGACATGCTGTCAAATTTACATGCCCACCGAAAAAGAAAACCAACACCTATGCAGCGCCTAGACCAGTACCTGGCTAGCGAGTTTATTTGACCATCGAAGCTCCCTGCCACCTCAGCTCTCTTTTTTGTCCCTAAGAAGGAGGGAGACATTAGGACCTGCATAGATTACAGAGGGCTAAATAAGATCACGATCAAGAACCGGTACCCTCTGCCATTAATCCTGGTGCTTCTGGACCAAGTAAAACATGCCAAGATTTATACCAAACTAGACCTCAGGGGAGCATACCATTTAGTATGCATAAAGGCTGGCGACGAGTGGAAGACGGCTTTCCGTACCAAATTTCGTCTATTCGAATATACCGTCATGCCCTTTGGCCTATGTAATGCACCGGCAGCCTTCCAATTCTTTATGAATGATGTATTGAGGGAACTCCTAGATGTTCGTGCCATGGTGTACATGGAATCAATAAAGACACAATCAGAAAATATCTGCAAAGAATCCAAATTTCTTTCAACAGATACTAAAAAAAGCAGCCACAAAGAACAAAAATAAAAAAAGACTAAGATGATCTTGCAAAACCCTATCAATTGTACCACCTCATAGAAAACTGAAAACAGCTAAAAGTGCATTCAAATGACAACAAATACGATCAAATAAACCTTCTACCTCACTAACATGCATTCAAAAAACTAAATACCTGCATATAAATGTCATTGATGAAAAAATCTAATTCTGAAGGTCCCTATTAGTGAAAGTTAAAAAAAAATATTTAAAAAATAACTGTTACAGAATCAGAGCAGATGGAAATAATGGATGAATACCATCTGATAGCAATGGTTTATATAACTTACACACAAGACTGCAAATAAACCTTCAAATATGTACATTTTTATTAACACTTAGTTTCACATCAGTCACACTCTCACCATGTGTGCACTGTAGGGTTGCGGAGGTTCAAAAACAGGGAAAGGATGGATTGGACACAAAGAATTACAGTATGGTGCATAATGAGTTCTACAATCAAAAGGACACAACTGCACAAGATGGTGGCTTTTATGCTTTCCAAAATCAAAACCACTAAAACAGGACTATATATACTAAGCAACATACTAAAATGGCGGACACCTTTTGACTGTAACCTATCACAGACAATTACAGAATTACAACTGTAACATCAACCAATACACCCCAAAATAAACACATCATGCATACCCCACTGTTACAAGTTACTAGAAATTCAAACTATGAGTCATTTTCCTGGGAAAAGTAAAAGACTGCAGATATCATGGCTGGTTTTAAAACTGTGTGGATGATCTCAGACAGTTATTTTAGTTACTGGCTTTTTGTAAGAAATTAAATATGAGCATGCACCTAGATTGATTTGAGTGATTTTACAATTAAATTGTTTGGATGGGTTGGTACACTTTTCAAAAACTGTTCAGTTGGAGAACTACAGGGCAGCTAGACGACATACTAATTAATTGAGGAGGCAATGATTTGGGTAATGTATGAGGTGTGTCCCTCACTTTAATGATGGAACAAGACTTGTACAAATTAATGGAACTTTTTCCTCACACCTTCTTTATCTTTTCAAATCTGACTCAGAGGCAAAAATGGAGACGGACCACCAGATTTAATGTTAAAATTGAAAAAACACAGAGAAATATTAATAAAGTAGTTTCAGCATTCATGATAGACCACAATCAATTATGGATTTCAAAGGACAACATACAGTTCTACATGACCAATTTGTGTAGACATGACGGAGTACACCTAACCAATGAAGGAAATGCAGTGTTCCTTCATAACATCAAAACAGTACTCCTGATGTGCTAAAGTTCTACACTCAGCGTACCCCAAAACAGTCCTTTTAATGACTACTTGTCACATATAAATACACAAATACAATGAAATAACATCCCACATTTCTTTTTTAAATCTTTGCTCATAGCCCCGGCAATATTTGTGACTACAACAACACCCTATGACAAAATCCACAACACACCATGCACAAAAAGAAACGTCTTATGGGAACTATTTTATGCAGTTTGTGTTATTGAAATGCATTTTTGAAGTTTTCATTGTACCCAAAACATGTTTTAGTATAACCGCAGCTTACTTTTTTTTATAGTCGCCGTAACCAGATGATACTTATATGTAGTTCTTAAAAAGGACTCTTTCTGGTACAAAGAGTGTACTTATTCAACGCATTAAGGCCTAATAGCCATGGGTAAGGTTAATTGAATCCGTGGCTACGACCTCCAGTCGTTGCTCTGGTTGACCCTGCCTTCAAAACTCAACATCCCATTAGGTGATATGATAGCCGCTGTTATGGATCTATGTTTAAAATTAAAAACTTAAAATACACATATATATATATATATATATATATATATATATATATATATATATATATATATATATATATATATATATATGTGTGTGTGTGTAAAGTCAATGAGAATAAAGAAGTTTGGAGCATGGTTAATCTCTGAGGTACAGAAGCTGTGAATACATTCACTAGATATAGAAAAGGGAAGATACAATAATATCCTTCTATCTGTAAAAAAAGAAAACATAATTAGTTAGAGAACACACAAACTTTAAGAAACACAATTTAATGGTCAAGTTTTTATGGCCTTCATATCTCGTATGTAGTGCATCACATGCACTATATGAGATACAACAATCTGTGCATACAACACTGTTGTTCTCTTCACACATAGTAATTATTGGGTCATTGGGAAAAAATCCAAGGTGGATTAAGAAACCATACACTAACGCAACTGGCAGCACTAATAACAATGTAAGATAAAAAGAAAATGTTAAGGTTAATGGTAGTGCACCGCTAACTTCCACTTCAGCTGCCAATGTCACTTCCTCCCAACCTCATCCCATCGTTTCTGCATCCGAACTACAAGACTGCCAAGAAATATGGCAAACATGAGAAAAGAACCATTCGGTTATTGGAATAAAAAACATTGTGAATTGAAAAAGAACAACTGCACAAAAACATGATGTGGGTGCCTCCTGCTTTACCTCCACCTAAAAAACAATCCAAATGCTCAGAAAACTGTTGCTGATGATTCACAATATTTTCGGGTCAAAGAGTAACACAGTAAGAAGTACATTCAGGAAGTGCAGTGTATTTATTCTGTAATAAACCGTCTCAAATTTTGAGAATCTCAACTTTCATCCACCACCTTGTTTCAGGTCCATTGACGTGACATGGAGGAACCCTATAGGAAGGCTCATGTTCAACACAACGTGTCAGCACATAGTCCACAATCAGCAGACCTCTGTACAAGTACAAGAAAGTGAACCTTTACCCTCAAAAACCTGCATAGAAGAAATAAATAGATCAATAAACATATTTTTGAATTCAAGCAGCATATTAGTAAAAGTAAAAAAAAATCAAACATTAACTGCCATTAAATCTGAGTATATGAAAAATAGTACCGAAGTATACCAGCTGACATTAGTAATACATATAACTGACACACATTTTTTTTAAGCAGGATTAAAGTAAAAGGTAAACAGAATACATTAAAAATAAACTGCCACTTAATCTAAATAGGCCCAAAATAGTGCCAATATATACCATCTGATAGTAGCGGTAATTGAGCTGATGTATAACACCCCAAATAAACGTTTAAATATTTTAATCTTTACTGGTATTTACTTCCACAACAGCCACACACTCAGCATACTGTACTGTGGGAGTTCTGCAATCGAAATGAGAATACTGCACAAAATGGTTGCTTTTATACTACCCAAAAGCAGTAACACAAAAAGAAGACTATATATTAAGCAAACTACTAAACTACACAACTAAAACAGTAACAACAACCAATAACAAACAATGAAAAACACAAACATCTTTTTTCAAAGTAATCAAGCTAAGCCACCCTTCAAAACTTCAAATAAAACAAACACAAATGAAATTGTGTGCTGCATCGTCAACATAACAATATGATTATTGCACAGAAAATGTGTGGTTTAATAGATGCAGCTATAACTATAGCTGCGCCTACAAGACCAACTAATAAAATAGCGAAACGGTTTGACGCGCCTACGCAAATGCTTTTTATAGACATGCTTATAGAAAAGCCCCTTCGTGGGTTGTTGTTTTTAGCCATGGCTATATGGAGAAATGACAAATACAAAAATGTATTGCCACCCCAAACTCCAAACAAGCGTCCCTACCATATCTACCAGGCCCCCAAACACCACTCCCCATAGTGATCTTCCATTCCACTAGTCTCTTCCAATCCCCTAAAACACTCCATGTGTCTATGATGCTACTCCACCCAAAATGTGGGATAGCTGCGCCTACCACATGCCCACAAATGCACAGCATCCCCATTTGTTCATATTTAGCTGTTGCAACACAAGGGTCCTGTATAGCCGTGGGTATAGACACTGCACAGTGACAGGCTCCACCGTAGCCTCGGCTATGCATCACGCTCATCGCTGCGATCAGTCGCGCCTGAAATTCCATTGTGCAATAGGCTGCTGAGATAGCCGCTGCTACCAATTAATTTAAAAAAATTAAACATTTTATTTATATATATATATATATATATATATATATATATATATATATATATATATATATATATATATATATATATATATACAGTACTCCTTGTAACTTAAATCCTAAAATATATAAAGTGCAAAAGATGATGGAACTATAGTGCACTAATAATAATACATTCCATGACAACAGCAAAAGAAAGGTTCAATAACGTACAGATAACCTGACTAATATTTCAAATGATATGCATGAAATAGATAATATGCAGTAGTCAGAATTAGATAAACTCAGGAGATTTCATATTAGATATGGACATTTAACAAATAGAATAACAAAAATATAACGTCTTCTCCTCTATCTGTAATTTTACTGTGCTATATTTTTCTTCTAGGAATTTCCATTTTAAGTGACACTCTCCTTTTTGAATTGTGTGTTTTTTTACAAAGTTCTTCTTTTTTCCTCCACAGTCTCACATGTAAGAAAGTTTGGAAACACACAGCCAAAATAGATAAGGCTCCCAAATACCTACCATGTCACTGACCATGGCTTTTGGCCATGGCCAGTAGTGTCTCACCGCATCATCACTATACCTATCGCTGCATATGCGGAACTACACATACCAATATCTATCGGTAGTCCTGGATAACTGCGGTTATCAGGAAAAAAACATTGTGCCAAAAAATCTTTCCCTGGCCTCCCAAAACCCAAACCAACTGTCTGTAACGCTCACCTGATTCCCGTAGAGGCGCCGGTCTTGACTGGGCGTATACCGTATCTTCAAAGGTGATGTGTAACACACGGCTGGCTCTTTGGGCTGGACCTCTGTGCACTGTATGTCTGACTCGAAGGGTAAGATGTCTGCAGATAGAAAATATGGGATTAAGGAACTGGGTTATTGAATGTCTCTCTCTTCTTCCCTTTCTCTTCTCCTGTAGAACCCCAAAGGTTAACGCTCTCACCTTAGGTAAGTGAACGCCGTGCTCTCCATCGAGTAATTCTAATGTCTTTAAAGTCTTTAGTAATGATGTTTCTTGTTTTGCAGGGTTCCGGCGATGGCGGATGATGGGCTGAAGTGAGTTGAAGATGGAGCCCGTGTGATGAATAGAAGCGCCTGGAAGCACGTAAGTAAGCGCTTGTTGCCTGCTTCACGATGCGCTCTAACTGTCTTTTTATTTTGCAGGTACAAGTTCGGAGCGGCTGCAGGGTGCCGGAATACCCACTGGGTTAGATGTGGAAAGGAGTAATGGCACGTGAGTATTAAAGTTCCCCAATGTCTTTAAACGCACCTTGTTTTGTCTTTCAGATGCGGGATGCAGCGCCGAAGGCCTCCGGAGCGTGCGAAGAGTTGGTAAGCTTTTGTCTTTCAGATGCCGGAATGCAGTGTGAAGACCTCCGGAGCGCACGAAGAGTAGGTAAGCCTTTGTCTTTCAGATGCCGGAATGCAGCGCGAGGCGTTGGTGACAGCCGATGGACCAGGTAAGTGAAGAGCTGTCACTGAAGACCGCAATGCTAACATTTTCTTTCTTGTCTTTATAGGTGTTGCTGAAGACTGGATTCAGGATGGTAAGCCTTTTTCCTTAGACCCAGGATCAGATGCAGAAGACACGATGAGCGTTCTGCTGCAGAGGATGCAGAATAACGCAAAGCAAGATTCATCCATCGGGTGTGGTTTAAATAGCCTCCTGTAGTGCTTAGGTCTCTCCTTCCACAGCCACGCCTAGGTAAGAAAAGAGTTCCTGCTTTCCAGAAGAGTTCCAGTGTTCTGAATCTAGGGAGTGGCTCCTGCCCCACCCAACAGGAAAAGTAGTTCCAAACAGAAGAGGATCAGAGGCTCAACTGGCAGGCAAGTAAGGAGCATGGTCTGCTGCAGGTAAGTCCACCCAAGCATTATGAGCCCGGCGCTTCCAGCGCTGGGACTGGGCATATTTATGAGCCTGGTGCCACTGGCGCCAGGACTGGGTCCAAAAGGTCCCAATTGGGACTGGTTGGCACTCGGAACCTGGGTTATGGATCTGCTTCCAAGGGAGTTGGGAAAACCCTGACCTTTTGGAAGCAGAGATCATGACAGTACCCCCCCTCAAGGCCCCTCCCAAACCGGGCTTCTCCGGGGGTTTTGGCTTGTCAGGAAATGTTCGGTGAAATCTTTTGATTAGGCGAGGAGCGTGGACATATTCAGCAGGTTCCCAGGATCTCTCTTGGGGGCCGTAGCCTTTCCAGTCAATTAGGTAAAATAGTTTAGATTTGGAGATCTTGGAGTCCAGAATGCTTTTGACTTCAAACTCGAGTTCTCCATCAACTAGGATAGGTTTTGGAGATTTAGTTAGTCGGGTTTGAGGTTGCACGGGTTTTAATAGAGAGACGTGGAAGACCGGATGTATCTTCATGTGCGGGGGCAAGTCCAACTTGACCGCTACTGGGTTTACTATGGTAGTGATGGAATAGGGACCAAGGTATCTTGGGTTGAATGTGCGTGGCCCTTTTAGAGATAGATATTTGGTGGATAACCAGACTTGATCCCCTACTTGATATTGAGGGGCTTCCTTCCGATGTTGATCTGCTCCTTTCTTGTATTGTTCTTTAGCCCTTTGAAGGTGAGAAATAGCTTCCTTAAAGGCTTGGGTGATTGTAGAATGCAGGTAGTCTACTGCTGGTGTTTCAAGATCTTGGAGGGGATCCAACTCCGAGGTTCGAGGGTGACTGCCGTACAAAAGAAAAAACAGGGTTTTCCCAGTTCCCGAACGGACAGAGTTATTGTAGGCATATTCGGCTATCCAAAGGATGTCTTTCCAAGTTTTTTCAGTTTGTTGCAGCATGCAGCGTAAATACTGTTCCAGAGTTTGATTGGTCCTCTCGGTTTGTCCGTCGGTCTGAGGGTGGTGACTGGTCGATAGTCTCACATCAATTTGAGCCGACCGACAGCAGCTTCGCCAAAAATGAGAAATAAATTGACTACCTCGATCCGAAATTAGAACCGAAGGAAAACCGTGCAGTCTGACGATGTTTTCGAGAAATTCTCGGGCCAGAGTTGCTGCTGTTGGCAAGCCTTTGAGCGGAATGAAATGCGCCATCTTGGAGAATAAGTCCACGATTACCAGAATCGTATTGTATCCGGAGCATGGAGGTAGATCGGTGATGAAGTCCATAGAAAGCGTATGCCAAGGGCGAGGTGGGATGTCAATAGGGCGTAAGAGGCCTGCTGGTCTTTCCTTTTGACTCTTGTTTTGGGCGCATACTCCACAGGACATTATAAAGTCTCTGATATCTTTTTTCCAAGACGGCCACCAGAAGTAGCGCTTGATCTTTTCTGAGGTCTTGGCCATACCGGGATGTCCTTTCATTAAAGAATCGTGATAACAAGAGATTACTTTTTTCTGTAAATCTGTGCTGGGTAGGTATAATCGTTCTTGGAAATACAATAAGTTGTCCTTTACTGCAAAGTCCTTTCCCTGCAGATGCCAATTCTGTATGTCTGCTGGAGTTACAAGTTGCCTGGCTTTATCCTTAACTTCCTCTATGGATTCTGTGGCGATTACACCCAGAATTCTTTGTTTCGGGAATGATTGGTACAGGTTTAGGGTTGATCAAGTGTTCTTCCACTCCCATCCGAGAAAGGGCATCAGCTTTACCGTTCTTTGTACCAGGTCGATAGGTAATTATGAAGTCAAACTCGGCAAAGAATAATGCCCAACGGAGTTGTCTAGAGGATTGGGCTTTTGCGGTTTTCAAATATTGCAGGTTTCGGTGATCCGTAATCACAGTAACGGTGTGTCGGGCCCCCAGCAGATAATGCCGCCAAGCCTTAAAGGCAGACTTGATAGCCAGAAGTTCCTTGTCAGTAATCGTGTAATTGATTTCAGGAGGCGAGAATTTGCGGGACCAAAATGCCACGGGATGCAACTGATTGGTTACCGGGTCCTTTTGTGATAGAACTGCCCCCATGGCAAGGCTTGAAGCATCAGTTTCCACGATGTAGGGGAGTTCGGGGCGAGGGTGTTTTAAGATTGGTGCAGAGATAAATTTAGTCTTCAAATCCTGGAAAGCTTGTTCCGCCTCGGTAGACCATTCAAACCGTTTGTTTTTCTTTAACAAGGCAGTGATGGGCTGGACTATTCGAGAGAATTCGGGGATAAACCTGCGGTAAAAGTTAGCGAAGCCTAACATGCTTTGCACACCTTTTACGGAGGATGGTGATGGCCATTTGAGAACTGCATCGACCTTCTTTGAATCCATACGCACTCCGCCAGGTGATAATATGAATCCCAAGAATTCAACTTCAGTCACGTTGAAAACACATTTTTCCAACTTAGCGAAAAGTTTGTGTTGACGCAATCTTTCGAGGACCATTTTCACGTGTTTCCGATGTTCAGATTCCGATGAAGAATAAACGAGGATGTCGTCAATGTAAACAACAACACACACATCTATGAGCTCTCTGAGGACATCGTTCATAAAATATTGAAAGGCGGCCGGGGCATTGCAAAGTCCGAAGGGCATGACCTGATATTCAAATAGCCCATACTTGGTGCGGAAGGCCGTCTTCCATTCATCGCCCTCTTTTACTCGTACCAAGTGGTAAGCTCCTCTAAGATCCAGCTTTGTATATATGCATGCTTTTCTGACTTGGTCCAGGAGTTCAGGGATCAAAGGTAACGGATATCTATTCTTAACGGTGATCTGGTTCAGGGAGCGATAATCTATACAAGTTCTAAGGTCTCCTTCCTTTTTTGGAACGAACAACAAAGCTGAAGAAGCAGGGGACTTGGAAGGACGAATAAACCCATTTGCCAGGTATTGATCCAGGTATTGTCGAAGGTGAAGGTTCTCAGGCTCGGTGAGGGCATAAATTCTACTACAAGGAGGAGTAGATCCAGGTATCAGGTCTATCTGGCAGTCATAAGACCTATGAGGAGGTAGAGAGTTAGCCTGATCCTTCCGGAAAACATCTTGGTATTCTAGGTATTCGGGAGGTAACTGGGGAGTCTCTGAAGAAATTGCTGCCAGTGCAACACCAGGTGGAGGGTGACAAGTAGAGACACATTCTGGAAACTGGACCGTTCTTGCTCGCCAATCGATCAGAGGATTGTGTTTCTCTAACCAAGATATTCCTAGAATAATCTGAAACTGAGGGGCCTTGATCACATCGAACACGATCTTCTCATGGTGTCCATCTTGACTTACTAGCGTCACCTCTTGAGTGGTATGCGTTACTGGCCCGGAGGCTATCTCCGTACCATCCACCGTAGTAATGACGTCCTTTACAGCCTTGGGACAAAGAGTTAGATTCATCCTCAAAACCATTTCATGATCCACATAATTGCCGATGGCACCGCTGTCGACGTAAGCTTCAATTGCATGTAATCGATCCGGATTATCAGGGCTAATGAGGACCATAGGTATCACGAAATGCGAGGTCACGGAACTGGTTTTCACGCTCGGCAAGAGGACCTCTATTCTTGTCGGGCGAGGTCGTTTCCCTGCTCAGAGTTTGTAACTTTGGTAACTGCAGCTCCTACTGCCTTCTTAGCAGGTTTCACCGGACAGTCTCGAAGAAAGTGCCCTGAGTTTCCGCAATAGAGGCATAATTGCAACTGTTTTCTCCTTTCCCGCTCCTTTTGTGTTAGAGGACCTTTCAGACCCCCTATTTGCATGGGTTCCCCGGAGTCTACTCCTTTGGAAGGAGTTGGCGGTTTGGAAAATACTCGAGCATCAAACTTGGAACGATCGGCCTTCCTGTTCTGCAGTCTGTGATCTATTTGAACGACTAAGTCTATATAGTCCGAACAATCTTGTGGGGCATTCACTACTTGGGCTAACACATCTTTGAGCTCTCCACGTAGACCTTTATAAAACAGCGTAATCCTTTTGTCCTCAGGCCATTGAGTTTCCACTATCAGTCTGTTGAAAGACGATCGGCCTTCCTGTTCTGCAGTCTGTGATCTATTTGAACGACTAAGTCTATATAGTCCGAACAATCTTGTGGGGGATTCACTACTTGGGCTAACACATCTTTGAGCTCTCCACGTAGACCTTTATAAAACAGCGTAATCCTTTTGTCCTCAGGCCATTGAGTTTCCACTATCAGTCTGTTGAAAGACGCAATATAAGCCAAAAGGTCTTGATTACCTTGTCGCAACGAAAGAAGCTCATTGTCCAAGGCCTGCCCCTGTGAATGTCTTGCGAACAGTTTTTCCATACTGAGCTGAAAAGCTTGAAAATCATGGAGGACCGGATCATCTTGATTTACTAGAGGGATCGACCAGTCTGCCGCATTGCCACTAAGGTACGAAAGCACGAAAGCTACTTTAGCTTGATCAGTTTAGCTTGATCATAAGAAATGCAACCGGCACTGATTGATAAATACTGCAAACCTCTTTGGGTCACCAGAAAATCGTTCGGGCGGAGCCAGAGGTACATTCCCAGGTAGGTTGATCTGCACTGGATTCATAGAGGATGTAGAAGGAAGATTTCCCCCAGATGCGGGTAACGGGGTCTGTCCGGCTTGTGACTGTAGCAATTGTCTAGCGAGATCATCTGTTCGCTCCTTGGAAATAATCAGTTCCCTTCTTAGAGCGTTCGTTTCCTGACGGGCTGCATGCACTTCTGCCCTTAGTTCCCCAAGTAACTGGGCTAGCTGGTCGGTATCCGAGGTTTCCATAGCGCCTGGACGGGAGTTTTGTGGTAGGCTTTGCGTTCTGTAACGCTCACCTGATTCCCGTAGAGGCGCCGGTCTTGACTGGGCGTATACCGTATCTTCAAAGGTGATGTGTAACACACGGCTGGCTCTTTGGGCTGGACCTCTGTGCACTGTATGTCTGACTCGAAGGGTAAGATGTCTGCAGATAGAAAATATGGGATTAAGGAACTGGGTTATTGAATGTCTCTCTCTTCTTCCCTTTCTCTTCTCCTGTAGAACCCCAAAGGTTAACGCTCTCACCTTAGGTAAGTGAACGCCGTGCTCTCCATCGAGTAATTCTAATGTCTTTAAAGTCTTTAGTAATGATGTTTCTTGTTTTGCAGGGTTCCGGCGATGGCGGATGACGGGCTGAAGTGAGTTGAAGATGGAGCCCGTGTGATGAATAGAAGCGCCTGGAAGCACGTAAGTAAGCGCTTGTTGCCTGCTTCACGATGCGCTCTAACTGTCTTTTTATTTTGCAGGTACAAGTTCGGAGCGGCTGCAGGGTGCCGGAATACCCACTGGGTTAGATGTGGAAAGGAGTAATGGCACGTGAGTATTAAAGTTCCCCAATGTCTTTAAACGCACCTTGTTTTGTCTTTCAGATGCGGGATGCAGCGCCGAAGGCCTCCGGAGCGTGCGAAGAGTTGGTAAGCTTTTGTCTTTCAGATGCCGGAATGCAGTGTGAAGACCTCCGGAGCGCACGAAGAGTAGGTAAGCCTTTGTCTTTCAGATGCCGGAATGCAGCGCGAGGCGTTGGTGACAGCCGATGGACCAGGTAAGTGAAGAGCTGTCACTGAAGACCGTAATGCTAACCTGTTCTTTCTTGTCTTTATAGGTGTTGCTGAAGACTGGATTCAGGATGGTAAGCCTTTTTCCTTAGGCCCAGGATCAGATGCAGAAGACACGATGAGCGTTCTGCTGCAGAGGATGCAGAATAACGCAAAGCAAGATTCATCCATCGGGTGTGGTTTAAATAGCCTCCTGTAGTGCTTAGGTGTCTCCTTCCACAGCCACGCCTAGGTAAGAAAAGAGTTCCTGCTTTCCAGAAGAGTTCCAGTGTTCTGAATCTAGGGAGTGGCTCCTGCCCCACCCAACAGGAAAAGTAGTTCCAAACAGAAGAGGATCAGAGGCTCAACTGGCAGGCAAGTAAGGAGCATGGTCTGCTGCAGGTAAATCCACCCAAGCATTATGAGCCCGGCGCTTCCAACGCTGGGACTGGGCATATTTATGAGCCTGGTGCCACTGGCGCCAGGACTGGGTCCAAAAGGTCCCAATTGGGACTGGTTGGCACTCGGAACCTGGGTTATGGATCTGCTTCCAAGGGAGTTGGGAAAACCCTGACCTTTTGGAAGCAGAGATCATGACACTGTCCCCCTACTCACTGCCAGCTCCCCACACTACTTCCATGGTCTCCTTGCCTCTCCTACCCTCTCCCATTGCTCACTTGACACACACTATTTCCCTGACGCAGTTTCATTTGAAATGTTGGCTATTCATGTCTATAGCCGAGGTTACTGAAAGCTTTGTTTTGCAAACTGAGTCCTTGGACCTCCTCAAACTCCCGATTGTCACTTATTGTCCACCAGTACCTCCCCACCTCTAGACTAATGTCAGTTGCAATTATTTTGACCTGCAAATCGCTTTTTACCTACTTTTCATTTCCCGTTATCCTCGGCTATTGCCACGGCTAGCTCTCGCATTGAGATAAAAAAAGATGGCGACCATTTCATTGCTAAAAACCCCTAGTTCTGGTCATTTACCCGTGATATAGCTATCTATTTTTGAGAAGGGGCACCCCCTTCTCCGTCAAATATTTAAATAACCACTGCACGAAATAACCCCAAACCACACAAAACACTCTTTTGAATGTTCTGTGACCAAGGTATTTCAGACCTGGTCCAAATCTGTCCAGCGTTTTGGGTGTGCGCCTTGGCAAATATTGACATTTGGCTTCATTATAGGTTTGGCAGTCCGGAAATAAGGGTTTCGGTAGCAACGTACGGAATCCTTTGTGGATTGCCAAACTACAAGTCTGCTGGCTGTGGCACGGTACTCCCGGCAGGTCAGGCCTGCCAGGAGTACCGTGCTCCAGCCTGCGGACTCGTAGTTTCAGGCCCCTACCAGCAGTGTTTTCACTGAAGCACTGGTACCATTAGCAACGGTGCTGGGGATTTACTGTTCTGCAGCCGCTTATGATATTCCTGTAGCACCAGGATATCGGGCGGTAACGGTGTTACAGGGTCGGCAGTTGCCCGCCACCTACTGGCAGGTTTTACCACCAACCTCATAATGAGGCCCATTGTTTGTCTATGGGAAGATGAATGGGAAGTAGGACGCAACTTTGGAGAACATTTTTTTGTCTTCTTAATAACTTTTTTATTTTTTAACAAATCTTTATGACACTTTGCAGTCTGGGGGGGTGAGGTGGGGTGCGTGGCGAATCCCTAATCATTTTCAAAATTTCAGCCAAAACCATTACTTGAATGAAACGTTATTAAGAATATAATTCTAAGAGGTTCCTATGGTAGTCCAACTAACCTTAACTATAGGGCGGCAATACATATATTCAAGGAAACAACTTTAGTTGCATGGACGCTAAGGTAAAAACTTATCTCAACAAAACCTCTGAAAATCAGCTAAATTCACCTAAAACAGCGGCCCCTGATTCACAGCCTATGACCATAATGATGACATCAAAGATCACATCACTTATGACATCACTAATTACATTACAACAGTAACCAGCATTAAGGATGGCCTTCAGCCATGGTCAGTGTGCATGGCCAAATATATTTATAACACATTAATGGGTATTAATCATGGCCTTCAGTCATGGACACTGGCCACAGTCTACACCCACGTGCACTGTATACACTAACGGGCCACCAACCATAGACTTTGGCTTTATCCAGTGGCTTCAGCTTTCAGCTGTGTCCACTGTATATTATATACACTAATTAGCCACTAACCATGGGTTCTAGCACAATACTGGTCAATTGACACAATCTTTGGATGTGCCTACTATATATTCTAATATATAAATGGGCCACTAGCTGTGGCCTTTGACCATGAGCAGTTCGACCATCTTTTGGCCATATCCACTGTATATTTTAAAATACTAACATGCCATAAGCGATGGACTTCGGACGTGGCCACTGTGTATTATACAACACTAACCAGCTCCTATCTATGGCCTTCTGCCTTTCCCACTGTGTATTATATGCACTAACCAGCCACTAGCCATGGACTTCAACACAATACTAGCTCGTGGTCACGGCCTCTGGTCGTGTCGACTGTATATTTTAACAAAATAATGGGCACTAGCTATGGCCTTTAACTATGGCCATTGACTACAGCTTTCAACTTTGCCCACTGTATATTTTAAAAAAGTGACGGACTACTAGGAATGGCTTTTAACCATGCACATTGGTATTTTCTAACACTAACTGACCACTAGCTATGGTGTTTGGTGATGGCCAGTGACCACATCTGTCGTCATGGCCAAGTCCATGGCCTAAATTGTTATTAAGAAAATCAAGGTTTTTATGAGCTATCGTATTAATCATGTAATGTCTAATGCATTATTGATGTAATCTGTTATATACAATATAATTAGTGCTGTCACGAGTGACGTCATCAGTGAATCAATGTGTGATGTTTTCAGTGTTCTACAAACAACATGTAATTAGTGATGCCATCAGTGATGTGATCTGTGATGTCATCATTGTGGTTATAGGCTGTGAAACAGGGGCTACAAAGTTACTGTGGCTTCAGCTGAATTTCAGGGGTTCACACATTTACATCCTTGCACTAACATTTTTTCTTGGATTTCAAGTTATTTTTAAAATGTATTGCTCCCATTACCGTCCCTACAACTAAAGTGTTTTCCTTGAATTTCAAGGGTTTTGTTATTCAATAGTTTTCTTCCACACATGGGTGGTGGCCACAGCCTACGGCCATGCCCACTGTATATTTTAGAACAGCCCACTGTATATTTTAGAACACTATCAGACCACCAGGCATAGCCTTCAGCCATGGCAAGTGGGCACAAGCTTCAGCTGTGCCCACTGTCCATTTTAAAATACCACCAACTGCACAAATAACATATGCCCAGGTACTTTTGACCCATAGCGAAAATCAAAAGCTGGCACCCATGAATATATGCACAGTAATGAACATATATCTTCAAGTGAAATATACAAGTGAAAAATAACCAGAGAGAGGAAATCTTCCAATAAATACACTGTGAAAGTATAAAAGGTGCTCAACTTTAAAATCCAGCAATCTGTCATGAACTCTTCCCTGGAAAACTAAATTCCAATACGAAACAAGTGCTTGTAGTCTTGTGGGTAAGTGTCTGCACTGGGAACATGACAACCTGAGTAAAATCCTGGTAGCCAAATACTTCACCAAGCTTGCCATCCTCAAAAAAGAACCCAGGGGGTTGCGTTTGCCTTCTGAAAAAAAGTTACGCTGTGTCCTTTACTTGTGTCCTGAAAAGCAGCCACAATCAGGGGAAAATAACTGCACCAGTGTCCAGAGTTGCAAACTTTCTTGCCATATCATGGGTAAATACTCATGGCTTACTTGCACTCTCATAATTTCCCCTCCCAACCCCCATGTCTGGCTTTCAACAATACTCTGCTTTATATAGATAACTTGAGAAGCACACATACCATAGTGTCACTCTAATACATAAATCCTCATAGAACTATCCTAAGCAAAAATGGTCCAACTGTGCCATTATTCCCCCATCTGTACTGTGAGACTACAAATATGAAAATGCAATTCAGCAAAAGGCAAAAAAAAATTGTCTCTGAGGTCTCTGAGTGCCAAACGTTCACATTAGCATGTTTTTTAAATAAAGAATGTGAATGCTGTGTGTAATGAGATATTTAAAACTAAGAAAACACACAGCATTCAGTACTGTCAACTGTCTCCCATCCATGCAGTAACCGGGACCGACACTGCCTAGTTTCAAAGCAAGGAAGGATGAAGCCCCCTTAGGCCATGTTATTCTAAGTGTTCTTGTAAGGTGGGCTAATTTATTAGGCAATATGGTCTTGGGGGCTGACCCCTTTCTCGCTTTGAATCTAAGCAGGGTCGGTGCCAGTTACTGCATGGATGGGAAACTGTAGCTGTAAATATATCTGTTTTTTTATTTTTTATTATTGACTGGGAGACTTAACATACCACAATGCAATTCAGCAAAAGGCAGGAAAATGGTCTCTGAGTGCAAAACCGTCAAGGACTGACAGTAGCACAGTTTTTAAAAAAATAATTTGGGTGGCCATTCGATAGCCCATCCATGCAGTAATTAGGACTGACCCTGCTTGGCTTCAATGCAGGACTGACCCTGCTTATCTTTAAAGCAAGGAAAGGGGCAACTCGTTCCTCTAAGTGGTCTTGTAACTGTGGCTCATTCATTAGGCAACAAGGCCTTAGAGGCCTGGTACCCTTCCTCCCTTTGAAGCTAAGCAGGGTCTGTCTTCATGACTGCATGGATGGGAGACCTGGATGGCTAAGGTCATTACCAGTGATTTTTCACCCCTGATGTCAACATAGCTGTAAAAAAAGCTTTTAAAAAACCTCTAAGTGGGGTTAAGAAACTAGACATCCCCTCGGCTATCTGTGGTCCTCTATAGCCTTGATTATCAGAAATATAGCCACGAATATCTGTAAAACGGCCAAAAATAAATTCTTTCGTGCCCCCTCATCTGTGCCAGCTCCCCCCACTACCCAGATGGTCTCCTCACCTCCCCTGCCCTCTCCCTTTCCCCCCACAACCCACGCTGTTTCTGTGATGCAGTTTGCTTTGAGATGTTGGCTATTCGTAGCTTTAGCCGAGTCTACAGAGAGCTTTGTGTTGCAAACTCAGTCCCTAGACCCTTACCAACTCCCAAATATCACTTGGTACCCTCTAACCAGCCCCCTGAACCTCTAGACTGATACAATTTGCAAATGTTTTGACCTGCAAACAGCTTTTTCCCTATGTTTAATTTTCCATTATTCTGGCCTATAGCGGTGAATATCTCTCGCATTGAGAGAAAAATAAGATGGCGGCTGTTTCATTTCTAAAAACACCCACTTTTGTCAATTTACCCGATATATAGCTATCTATGGGGCACCCCCTTCTCTATCAAATATTTAAATAACTGCTGCACGGAATAACCCCAAACCAAGCATGGCTGGCAAGTTAACGCTTCGTGCCAACGTTGTTTCGGACCTGGTTCAAATCCGTCCAGCGGTTTGGGCTGTGCACTTTGGCAAAAATTGACATTATTTGTCTATGGGAAAATGAATGGGAAGTAGGACACAACTTTGGAAAAAGTTATTTCTTTGTCTTCATAACTTTTCCATTTTTTAACAGATCTTTACGAAACTTTGGGGAGGGGGGTGTGTAGACAGTGTTAATAATATCTGTTTCTCCTTGATATACATTGGTGGCCAAAAAAAAAAAAACATGAAGCAATGGAAAGACTGCCCCTTGCACCATTTATATTCATACCTTAATTTTTCAGCAACTGCAGTTTGGAGGGAGGAAATGCGTTGTACTTTGTAGAAGGGATTCTATTCTTATTGTTGTATTAAAGAATGTTTTTATTAAACACCTCAGTACACTATGGTATACAGGATTGAAAAGCCATATATAATCTACTTCTTTTTAATCACCTGGAGCTACAGGCGCGTGGAAATCAATGGAGTGCATTTGGGTGAACAGAGATGCACCTTTCACCACTTAGCCCGCTAGAAATTAAGAGGGCAATGCCAGTCAATAGAGGATCACCTTCCTCCAAAGAGCTCAATGAAAACCAATCAATCGAGGATGCTTTATCCTAACAAAAACCTAAGCGGGCCTCAAGGTCAGCCAGGAAAAACTGAAGAGAGAGGCATTAGTAATTACCTTAGGCTCCATGCCCCAATGTGGGCCTGAGGCCATCTTGGTTTATACTACTGTCTTGCCAATTCCAATAAATAAATACATAAACAAGTGCTTCCTCTATCCATCTTCGTGTGAAAAACGTTTGTTAAAGGTACATTAAGATTAAGAGTCTGAACTTTAGACATATTTTGAATTCAGCATTTAAGGTTAATGATGTAACCAGGGCCCAAAGGTAAAAGAGGCCACAGGATCCAGGAGTCAAGGTCAGACATGCTTGATTGTCTACTGGTACATCAGACGCATGAAGGAAAGTATGTAAGGTGAGTCCATAGGGAGACAAACACTTGCCCATCCTCACCCAAAGAGCAACCCCGCGCCCACGGTCATGAACAGACCATTTACTCAGCTCACTCGCAGGCATTCCAAAACAGCATTCCACTGTGGCCTGGGGGACCTTGCATGCATTCACAGGGGCAGCAGCAGGTCACTGCAGTTGCGCACAGCATGCCTTCTTAACTATGCACTGCTCATCACGATTACAACAGGTATCTATCGTTCAACCAGTGATTTGAAGACACATTGCACATGACTTCACCAATGGCATCACGGCTGACTTTATACTACACAAGCTTTCTGTGGTTTCCACTTTCCCCATTAAGACGCTCTTATGAGAGCTTCTGCTCTCCCAGTGGCTTCAACAGGATTTATGTTGATTCTTTGAATTGGGATTTCCTACAAGTCTCCATTTTCAGTTCTGCACAGTGGGCCTCATTACGTGTTTGGTGGTTTCTCAGTGGTAAATCTGCCGAGATACAACCCAACTGTATTACCATTACCGCCACTTGGTCCGGCAGTATTACTGCCATATTACAAGTGGTGGTAGGCGGTGTTAGTCCCTATTAATTGGAGTCCATAGGACTCAATGGGGGATTTCAGTGGTAGTACCACTGGTGGTAATTCCGCTGGCGGTAATGCCACCAAATTGGCCAATATTGGGCGTTAAGGTGGAGGATTTTCCTCCACCTTACCCCCAAACTCGCAGTTGGGCAGTGCGGCAATGCGGCAGTACACAGTATTAGTGCCTCATTTTACCACATCAACCAATCTATAATGAATCCCACTATCTCCCCCATCCCTTGCATTTAAGGGGCCGGATGCACACAGGCAGCCAGGCATCCTTCTCCTCCTCTCCCATCTCTACAAACCAGCCCTTCCACTGACACCTTTTTTACTCCCCCTTTCAACACAGAATGTTACATTCCAATTTCGAAGTTAGAGAGTTATTGCTGTTTTTTATTGAACCCATCATACTTTCACGTCAAACGGCATTTGCAAAACACACTTGACAAATGCAGTATCTATAAAACAGTAAAGAGATATGGGCTAACTTTAGATGAACTAAAAGCAACTACGTATGTACTAATATGTCAGACTGTTTGTGTTAAGGGGAATTTCGTAGACAGATTGATAATCCAGTCTCGAAGTGGTGGATGAATTGAACAATGGATATACCGATAAATGGGGATCAGTAGACCTTATTTTATTAATTGGACTGATTGGACAGTTGATTGTCAAGTCTAGCAAAGCTTCAGCAGAGGGCAGCCCAACTAGCACTGAGATTGTGTACTCTTCCTCCCAAGGCCCATAGGCTTACATTCACAAAATATCCCATCACCCTTAGGATACTCTTGCTAGTAATCTCCCTCCGGCTCAGGATCCTTGCTGTGCTACATTTAGCTTGTGTGCATGTGTTCTTCCTGCTACAGATCTAGGGAGACTGAGGCTATTTGTGTTTCTGTATATAAAAGTGTGTCTGGGCACCAAGAGAGCCAGATCCCCGCCCCTTTTCAAGACTCTATAGGCCCTTGCATTAAGCGCTAAAGTCAGATGATGTTCCTGTGCCTTTGACTGTGGAATTTTGGTTTCTTATGTGTGTGTGGAAGCTTCTGAGACAGGTTATGTTCATCCCACTTCTGACACCACTTTTCATGGTGAGAATGAATAGAACACTTACCACACATATAAGTGTGGTTCAACATGCTTTACTTAGCTGTACTCCAGTAATGGTGTACAGGAAGGGAATGAACACAATCACTGGACTTTGGGATTCCGATCCTGGCCTGGTGATTCATGACACTGTTCACAATGCCCTCTGAACACCACAAAAACCTGGAATTTTGTGATACGGGTTGGAAGGACTCCTACATGATATAAAGGCAAAATACAACAGGGAATAATTAGGGCTAAAGGAAAAATACCAAACAGACAACAAGGAGAATCAATGGCTAACAGTGTCATGCCAGGGATGATCATAAACAAGTGGAAGGCTCTGTACTAGAGAAGACATTGTGTCCCAGTCCAAGTTTGTCTCCTTGTCTAAATCACAAAGTTCCAGGGTCACTTCTACCCACTGCCCACCTCAGTTCACTAACAGGGTCATGATAGTTAGTGGACCTTAGCATACTCATATCTTGGTCTTGAAAATGTTCCTTGGATCGCTCGGTTCCCTCCTGGTCATCCAAGTTGTAGACACAACACAAGTCTACTAACCAGAACCTATAACTTCCCCTCCCCTAAGGGAACCCCCAGGAGGAATTCCCAAAAAGATATTTTTCATTTGGGGGCCAATGTCAATGTGTCATAAACACTACAATGACCCTCCCGGAAGAAGTAAGAGGACCAATGTGTTTGGTGTTCTCCCTCTATATGCACATCCTAAGTGTAGGAATCTTGAATTTTCAAAACCAAATTACAACAATATTTGTGTCCCACTCCTCACCCATGACCCATTGAGTTAACTAAGTATAAACGGCCCGGCCTAGGGTGAATCTCCCTCAAATGTGTTCACAAATCTCTGAACCAAATGTTAGCATTTTAAAAAGAGATTTAAAACCGTATTGCACTGGGAACCACATTGCAGATACTCTGGGTGCACCCATCTCTGTGTCTACTGGTTTCAGCCACATTGATCACTTGCAGCCTTCTTCAGGGTGTGGGTGTATGTACGTAAATGTTCCACAGACCAACATGGCAAACGGCACCGACGTAGACTCCTGGCTGCTCAGTTGCCAGCATCTACACTAGTGTGAGGCGCAAACATTATTTTGACTGTTTTCCTGTATGAAGTTACTTGACGTGGCTTGGATACATTTTTTTGGTTGCCTCACTTCCTTCTTTATCTGAGGTCTGGAAAACAAACACATTATTTCCCTCATGCCACGATCACTGCCTCTGCTAGAATGTAAGTACATTTTACTACCTGAAAACGGGAAAAGTCATTTGATTGTACGATTATGTGAAATATTAAATACTTTATATAACGACCGGATCAGGTCAATCTGACCTTTCAAGGCATTATTAACTCTCTGTGAATTATAATATTGTGCAATTATGCTTCGGGGTTCTAACTGGCCCAAAACACCCAAGCACCCACACACCCAAGGGGATCATCTCACCATTCTAAAAAAAAAAACAGGAACTGTGCCGTAAGGCGCTGAGACTTTGCCTTGGCATGCATTGATAGGATAGGATATGATATGATATGACATTTATAACACGCCTGTACACAAGTGTTTCTTTGCGCGACAAGACAAGGAGGGGGAAACTGAGGGAGGACAAAACAACAATCTTACTAGGCCTAGTGACATTCAGATCACGCAAGTACGGGGAAGAGGGTAAGGGAAAAGTGCAAAAGGAGGGGATGGAGAAGTGCAGGTAATCAAAAAGTGCCGCCAGCGGGTGGCTCTCTGCAGGTAATCAGAAAGTGCAGCCAACGGGTGGCTCATAGTGCAGAGACAGGGGACTGTAGGGTTAAAGACACAGACCACAAGTGCTAGGCGAGCCACGCGGCAGTGCGAGGTGCAACTGGACATGCAAGGACCTGGGCCCAACTTCAGGGGTTGGCCACGTGACCAGTGAGTGGAGCATTGTGTTGAAATTCATTTCTGTTCAAGTTTCATTTCATTTATCAGATTAATTCTTTGTTATTTGTTTGCAAGGGTAGGATTGAGCCACTTTAAGCATCCAAAAAAGTGTTATTTTCATGCTCCTCCCCAACAATTGTGAACACAGCCATTCCACTGCCATTTGAGTTCGTCTGTTGTTTGTGTTGATTATCAGCGTCCAATGTTACATACTCGCGTAGCATTGCGCAGCTCAGCCGAGCTGTCAGACGTGTTCCTCCTTGTGGAGAAGATATCTTCATCAGACGTGAGTGTAACGCTTCCCTCTGGTTTTCCTTACTATTAACACATTAGTATTGCTTGAATGAGGAATTTGCTTAAAAGAAATTCTAACAAGTGTTTACGAAGTTAAATTTCATCAGGCCACTTTAAAAAGAAACTACAACTTGTTCAGAAACATACAGGGCGTCATTACGACCTCGGCGGTAGCCATGCCGCTATTGACGGCATGGCTGCCGCCGAAATCGCCTCCGGGTCCGGGTTCCCAGAATGAGGAATTACCGGGCCATTCCGAGTTCGTAGGGCCCAGTAATTCCTCCCTCCAAGGACCCGGACCCGGACCTTCCCCATTCCCATTTCAGCCCCCATAGGGCAGAATTGGAGAGGGAGCAAACAACGGGCCGATTATGAGTTAGCCCGTTGTTTGCTCCCTCTTCCACTCTCGGGACTTACCGTGTCCCGCGAGGGGACCTCGTAATATGGCGGAACGGGTTTAACGGGTTCGCATCCTTTTGCGGCACCCGTTAACCTGTTCCACCAGGGTCGTAATGAGGCCCACAGTGTAAAAGTGATGGAAATTTAAAAAGAAATTGGAACTGTTAGAACAATGGCATGACGCTGGCCAATCAGGAAGCTCGGATCACGGGCTGTATTCCCTGGTATAAGCCTGCATTCCGAGCAGCCTATAATCTGATCGTCTGGCACCCTCTTCCCACGTTCACCCCTTACTTCCTTACGTGCTCCCAAGAACCCACTTAGCACCCACAAGGATCCGACATAGGTGATAAAGCCTTGATTGAATTAAAACAAATTAAGCGGCACTGTGCTTCTAAAGTCCCTTTTCCTTGTTGATGATGTTAATGGAGCCCTTAGCATCCTGGTGCCATCCTCACAGGTACTAATGGTGGTATTGCCTCATCAAGAGAACATTTAAGAATGTGAAACCATTCGTTTCCTTTGCTGAATTTCTGTCGAGGAAAGGCAACGAAACAGAGTATTGCCCATTGTTTTAATTCTAAACTGATCTCCCATGTCTAGGAGATTGTCCAGCACTGTCTACATGCAGCACTCTCTACATACATGCTGTCTACCACTTTGATTAATTGCCTTCTTGACAACCATCAGGTGCGGTTAGGAAAGCCCCCTGCATGCTGTCATGCATTTCACATTAGCTCATGCGTGGGCAACCAGACCGCATGCAATACACTTTGCTGGATTTGCACTTCAAGGCCACTACAGAGGTACAGCTGTGATAAAATGACTTCTGCTCTGCAGCAGTGTAATGAGGCGTGGTGGCTAAACAGCGACGTCAGCTCCTACGCTTCTACAAACCAACAGTGATCCCAATCATAAAGGTTAACCAGGCACAGCCAAGAGATATGCCTCCTTCACTTCACATAAAAGCACTCTGGGTAATGTAGCAGGGGTGAAGCACAAGAAATTGCAATGCCACTTTAAAAGTGTGTTTTGGCAGCTAAAGGTGCAAAAGGGTGGTTAAGCTGTCACCATGGTCCCAAAAGTGGACCATGGGGACAAGGACCCTCAACAGTACCTTATTTAAGTTGTTTGGTGGTTCTGTGTGCTGTCCTTGCAGGTCAAACTGGTGCGAAGGTTGAAAGCACCAGTTTGAATATGCGAACAGGGTGTCAAAGCAGCACTGTGGGTTCTGTGTCAGTTTGAAGGGTGTCAAATGCAGTTCAAAGGTGTGCTAGCATGGGCTCGGTTTCATTTTGAAGGGTGTCGAATGCAGTTTGAATGCAGTTCGAAGCTGTGCGAACAGCAGTCCAGTGTCGGTTTGAAGGGTGTTGATTGCAGTTCGAATGCGGTTTGAAGCTGTGCAGACAGGAGTCCTGTGTTGGGCGGCAAACATGTTTTAAATGCAATTTGAATATGAGGAAATAGGATTCCATCTGCATCTGGACTCTGGGTGTTGTGAGTATCAATCCAGGGGGTCAGGGCCAATATAGGCATTTTTCTTCTCCAATCCTACTTCATGAGGGCTAGCTGGCACCTGCAGAAATCCATCACCTCTAGTGATAAGATTTGATACCAGTGCAGCTGGTAGAGAATACAGGTCTTTGTCGAACAGCTGGTTAGCTTCTTGTCTTCTTCAGGTGCTGCGAGTCCTAATCCATGGGCTCCAGGACCAGATGGGTCGTCTTCCTCTTCCCTCCCACATGGCCAAGGCTAGCTGGCACCTGCAGGAATCCTTCACCTCTAATGAGGAGGCTGAATATTGGTGTAGCTGGCAGAGAGTGCAGGTCTTGATCCACAACAGCGGGTCACCACCAATGTGCCCTGGGGCTGTGTAGGGAGCAGAGTTTGTCTCTGCCCTGGAACACTTGTCTTGAATGTACATTAAATAAACAAATCCCAAAAGCTTGAGTTACAAAATTGCGAAGCCGACTTGTTCGCATTTTGAAACTCGAGCTTTTAAGATTTTCTGAATTTTTCCCGTACTTTACATTTAATGTTGGCGGGAGACCCCCCCACAATCCCCCAACCCATTATACTGTGCAAGGGGATCGGGGAACACCCCTGCGACCCCTGTTCCCCTTGTACAGTATAATGGAATTCGTCATTTTCGTTTATTGCCGAATGCGAAGTAAACATGCATTTGTTTTTTTACCTTTGTTATTTTGGTACAATACCCTTGTCTTGACCTCTGGCAGTGGGCATTGGAGAGTACTTCTTTCCCAACAGGGTCCAAATGAATTATCCTTCTTCTGTGGCTCCAAAAACAATCAACAAAGGAGCATGAGACCTCATTTTTAATAGGTAAAAGTCCATAGGGATTGGAGGAAAGCAGGCCAGCTATAGTGGGTCCAATCCCTATCTTTGAGACAAGTGACCTTTTCCTCCTGATGTTATACCCAAAGTGTCAGGCTCCAAAGGGAGTGGAGAGGACAGGAAGGTGAAACATACCCACAGAACAGTAAGATGGGGGACCCCTTCCTCATACCCACTTGTGCTCTCTGACTGTCCCAGCCCCACCCATTCCTCAGCCTGCAGCTTCAAAGTCTGCCTGGTGTGCAACCCCTTATTGTAAGACACGCCTTTGATGTGGAATTGTGTCTTTGATGCCAGGCTCACAGAAAATGTCCTGTTGTGAGCTACTAGGTCTGGCAGGGGGGAGTTACCTTCCTCCCAAAGAGTCAACAGAGGCATTTTGGTCTCATTCCTAGGGAAACGCAGATAATCAGGGGCCTGGAATCTACATCGCCTCTCATAGCTGGTCTGAGCTCACAGGGTTGACCGGTATGCTAAAAGTAAGATGAGGCTTTTAATAATTACGTGAACCATCATCCACCATACCAAAACCTAGGTATGGCTTATATTTCCAGATTATCCTACCACCAGGCAATGGGTTATCATAATTATGGTGGTGTTGCAACAGAGGTGTAGACTTAAATGCAACCTCTGCACTTCAATGACTTGGCTGTCACAGCAGCTGTCAAACAGAGCAACTGTGACCCCTGAACCTGACCCGTGCCTGACTCTTCAGTCCTTCAAGGACCAAACTGCATCATCAGCAGATGGTGAATGTTGAGGCTGCTGGGTGCCTGAGCACAGAACAAAATGTGAGCCCCCAGCCCCAATAAGTGCCTTAAATTCACATGCTTTAACAAACACACACACATTTCTGTGCTAGAAGGGGAAAGAGGGAGATCCAGAGCTCAGGCCCTCAGGCAAGTGTGTGGAGGTTATCCCCAGCAAGGCCACTCATAGGGAGACACAATCTGCTCTGCTGAAGCAACAGCTGCATATGAATTCATATCTGGAGCCGTGATGGTGTCCTGGCACTAGGACATGTTCAAAGGAAGTTGCAAGGCACATTGCACAGTTTACTTTTACATCCCTCTTAGCCTCAAAATCTTCCAATGCCTCAAGCTAACACCTTTTGGTTTAGGCCCCTAAATCAGCTCTAAATCATGGCGTACAGTCGTGTTTCAAGTAGGCTTCTTCAATTAATGTTGGTTGTATTCGAATGTATGTTATTCTGGTAAAATAGCTATGCAAGCTTAGCGCTTCACTCGGTTATCTTTGTGCAACCTGCAATCAACTTTACAGTGCTTAGAAATGGGAGGAATCCAGAATGAAGTACTATAAAAACGTGGATTTTATGTTATTTTTATTCCCAAAGCTTCTGTTGAGGTCAAAGACAATTTGGGTAAGGCCATGTTATCTAGTGGGAGTGGCAGCGTCAAGAAATGTGCCCGCTACACATGTACAGGGACCAACACCACTTTCTGCTTTGCTATAGATTGTTGAGGGTGGGCTTTGTTTTTTCAGGATGTTTCTCTGTCACTGTGAATAATACGTTGCTATGCTTAGTAATTCCGCAGGTGTAGATTGTAATAAAGTGACCTCCAGCCTTCTTTGTAGTTCCTTTATGTTTAATGACAGCTTCTTAGTTACAGTTATATCTTAATTACATAGGACATAAAAACACTGGCACCCATCACCCAGACAGGGTAGCTCTAACTGCCTGAGCATCGAACCCTCAACCAAACATTCTCACCTTCACATCACAACATTCCATGTGACATCACAGGCTTCATAAGCACAGACAGGAACTATACGGTTGCAGGTCATTTGATCGAAAACCAAATGATCGAATGCCATTTGATCGAGAGTCAAATGGTCGGAAAAATGGTCGATTTTTTTTTTTTTTTAATTATTTTTTATGGGGGGTTCCCCTCCTACCCCCACTTTTTCCATATTAATTTTTTTTACCAAACAAAACAAAAAAAAATATATAAATAAAAAAATAAAAAAATTCGACCATTTTTTTTCGATCATTTGGCTTTTGATCAACTGCTAATTCGATCTTTAATTCTCGACCATTTGACTGGACACCGAACTATACAACATAGATTGAGTGTGGTATCCCATAATTTCATTTGACTTGATTTACAGGCCACCGTTGACTGCTGCAGTACCTCCTGAATGAGTATGGACGGAGGATGTGAGACTAAGCAAAACAAAAGAGGTGATGGCTGGAAGGTTTAGACTGAATCTTAACCACTGGCATTGCTCTGGGAAACCCCCCAGACCATTGTTCTTCGCCTGCCAAGAAATTACAAAAGGGGAAAGACCATATGCAAATCAGGCTTGGTCCCACCCCAAGCAGTTCAGGCTGGACTGCCCCTTTTGGGCTGCGACCACGCCTGATTTGCATATGGTCTTTCTCATTGCAGAAACCTGACCCTGTATGACATGTTTTGATGTAAGTGCCCATACCTGGCATCCTGCCTCCTACCACTCATGGGACTGAGTCAGTGCTTGTGTCAGTCATTGACGATTTTACTAGATTGGCAGATGAAGGTGGTGCCGATGCGCTCGTTCTTTTAGATCTGCGGCAGCAAAGAACACCATTGATCGCACAATCGTGCTTCACCGGCTCGCTGATGCTGATATTTCTGGCCAAGTACTGACATGGTTTAACTCTTTCCAGAAGAACCGTTCCCAATCCCTTTCTCTTCCTCCTTTCCAATCTGCTGCTTTTCCGCTCACATGTTATGCTCCTCAGGGGTCTGCTCTTTCTCACATTCTTTTCAACATGTATGTCCAGCCTCTGGCTAAACTGATTCAGCTCCACAACTTCCGGTGTTATACCTACGCCTACGAAACCCAAATTGTGGTTCGTCTCAATCTTGGTGACACGGAAGCCACAGCCAGATTCCACCCCTGTCTTGAGTCAATTGGCAATTGGATGTGCCATAATTGGCTCAAACTCAATGGAGAAAAGACTGAGGTTCTAATCGTCTTCCCCGCTGCAGCCACTTCTTTATGAACTCCTTCCTTCTTGCCCCTTTCTCTGGGCCCTTTTCCTCTCCCAGTGACTACTGTCAAAGATCATGGTGTCAAAATCTCTGCGTCACTGACCAGAGAAGCCCAGGTTAGCTCTGTCTTTCGTACAGGTAATTTTAAATTGAAAGTTCTGCAGAAAGCTCTTCCTTTCCTGCCAGCCCATTTTCGAGCCCTGGTGGTGGCATCACCAGTGTTCCGACACCAGGACTAATGTAATGCCCTCTACCTGGTGCAGCCTTCATAACTGCTCAACCGTCTCCAAGTGTGTCAGAATTGTGCAATCAGAATGTGTTCTGACTTATCTTGCTTTTCCCCTGTTCAGTGCAGACTGCATTGGCTCCCTGCCATTGACAGAATCAAATTCAAGAACGTATCTTTCATCAGGCCTTTTATGGCAAAGGGCTGGAATATCATCAGGACAAATGTCTCCCTTATGTTCCTTCTAGAGTGCTCCATTGTGCCGGCACTCTTGTCCCTTCAGGTCCCGCAGTTTTTGGAACAAGCTACTGCTTTATATTTGTGCTATCGACAATCATCTTCTGTTTCGTCAGCAGGTGAAAACATTTCTATTATGAGTTTCCTTTTTTTCCTCAGCCCTGTGATGCTCTCTCTTATAGCGCAATGATGCCCTTGGTCGACTGACGCACTCTATACATTTTGTATCATCACATAAAACCCCAAACACAAACCCTATACGTGGCATCTGCCGCCCCATCACCCAGAGCACAATCCCTATGTATGACATCCTGCCCCCCACCAAGACTGCAAACCTCATACCTGGCATTCTGCCCCATCACACACAGCACAAGCTCCATACTTGGCACCCTGCCCCACACTATGCAGAGCACAACCCCCATATCTGGCATCCTGCCCTCCACCACCAAGATTGCAAGCCTCATACCTGGCATCCTATCCCTCACTGCCAGGAGCACAAACCCCAGAGCTGACATCCTACTCCCCTCCCCTATCCAGAGCACAAGACGCATACCTGAAATCCTGTCCCCTTATTGCCCAGAGCACAAGCACCATACCTGTACTCCTCCCCTCACTACCCAGAGTGCAAGCCCCATACCTGGCATCCTGCCCCCAGTGCCAGGAGCACAGGCCTCATAGCATACATCCTACTCCCCTCCCCTATGCAGAGCACAACCCCCATATCTGGCATCCTGCCCTCCACCACCAAGATTGCAAGCCTCATACCTGGCATCCTATCCCTCACTGCCAGGAGGAAAAGCCCCATAGCTGACATCCTACTCCCCTCCTCTACCCAGAACACAAGCCCCATACCTGACATCCTGCCCCCTTAATGCCCAGGGCACAAGCCCCATACCTGTACTCCTCCCCCAACTACCAATAGCATAAGCCCCATACCTAGCATCCTGCCCCTCACTACCCTGAGCGCAAGCCCCATACCTGGCATCCTGCTCCCACAGCCAAGATTGCAAGCCCCATGCTTGGCGCTTGGCATTCTGCCCCCCAACAGACAGAACAGAAGCCCCATACCTGGCGCCTGCCTCTCATTCCCCACAACAGAAGCCCCACACCATTGAGGCCATAGCATCACCCCCTCCCAAACAAGCCACTTTGAGCAGCGGTGGACAGCGCTGGTTGTACAACCTCATGACATTGGTCCCAATGCGCTCACCCTGAAATGCATTCCCCTTCTGTTCTGTGCTGGCTTTCTCCATAGAGTGGCAGCCAGCACAGCCATCCAGGCCCACACCTGCTGCCTGGGGATGGGGCACAAGGGGAGGAACAACATTTTGCAGGGGAGGCAGGTGATTCCCCCTCCCCGTCCCCTGGCAATACGCTAGCGATGCCACTGGCAGACATTGTAAATAGCTGTTTTAAAAAGTTGCCACGTTAATAATTCGAATGTTAGCAGGAAATGGTGTCATGTGACATGTAAAGCAGAGTCCACCATACCCTGGCATTTGTTGAGTTAGCTTGACTTAAATGTAGTCGTAGAAAAGCTTGACTTGCCAAATTATACCTTAGCTGCAACAGGTTCCTCCTAGGCGATTTTAATGATTGAATAAGTTTGCAACGGAAGATAAACCAAATCTGAAATTCGGTCCTCATATTAATTCTCATGGGCAAATAATTATCTAACCACATCTTTCTGAGTAGGCGATGACTTTAAGCCAGAGCCCATCAATTATCATACAACTTCCTGACGCTTTAGGGCCAAAACGTCCAAAATAGGTTCATACAGAGCAAAACTCTGTATGAACTGTATGTTATGAGTGCTTCAGATGGATCTCCCATGCTAGTGCCAACTCTCCTTAATTAATTTGGACCAGGCGAGCCAAAAAGCTGCCAAAGCCTGGGTGGGTATTGTGGCTGTGTAAAGTGATAATCTCAGACATCTCTATGAAGAAGTCCCCCCTTGCTTGTTTAAGCATCCATAATTGTTATGTCCCCACAAATATGCTCCAAACAAAGCAACTGGGTAAATCTTGGTTTGATATACATTAATTAAAGTTTTGATGGACCGGCCCCATAATCTCAGTTTATTTTCCTAATAGGACCAAATAGAATTACCTCATTTACTATTTGCATATAATGTATGTCCCAGGGACACTTCTAGTTAAACTGTAACCCTAGATATTTAATGCCTCGACCACTTCCAATGGTGAGTTGCACAGATACTCTACCCCACATGCTTGTGGTGCAGTGGTTTCACTCCTATCTCTCTAATCAATATTATTCCCCTCTTTTTAGGGTGTCACTCAAGGCTCAGTGCTTAGTCCTTTGCTATTTTCTCTCTACACTATACCTCCCTCTGCCCTTATCTCATCTTTTCACTTATCATGTGACTTTTATGCGGATGACACTCAGATCTTTCTCTCCTTTTCCTTCTTTACTGACTCCCTTCACTCCACTGTCTCAGACTGCCTCTTGGACATTCAACAATGGATGCCTTCCCACTATCTCCACCAAATTTTTCCTGCTGAGGTTACCAGATACTTCTCATGTAAATCGTGACCCAGCTTATTTTAACCATGAGCCAGAATGTATAGATGTCATTTTTATAAATAACAGTTTTAGTTTTTACCCACGTTCTGACACTTGGGGCCCTCTTCTTTTTTCTTATGGTTCCATTATATATCTTCACATAAGCATCATAATGGCAAAGGTGCTCTTTAGGGTAATATGATGTTTTCGAAATCCAGCATGTCAGCCTAAGCTTCCTTTTAGCTAGTACACAGCTGTTATTAAACCAGATTGTGTTATGTATGGTTGAAATTAAGACCAGCTGGGGACCTAATTAAGCAATAATAACCAATCCGGCGTGCCTGATCAGGTGGTAGCAGCCAGGGCCCAAGTTAACGATGGGCACAGAGCCGTTACCACACAATACGACCCGCTGGATCGGTATTATTGCTATTTCTAACTTGGGTTTGCAATCCAGAAACCCGGGGCACTGACAGCAATGTATTTTGTATAAATTAACGCGACGCCTCGCGGTGCCCCGCTCATTCATGCAAAATACTTAACTAAGATGGCTGCCGTGGAGCTGGAAGACAGGGCTCCAAGCGGAGCTGCTCTTGTATTTCTGTGGTGGGCCAGGAGGCTGGGGCAGCAGCAGCAGCAGCAGTTGAGCCGCCGCCAAAAGAATAAAGTGAGTGGGTTAGGTGTGTGGCGAGTGAAGGTAACGGTGACCAAGGAGAGGGTGAGGGTGAGGGGAAAATGGCGGGGTGGGTGAGCAGCCATAAAGTTGCTTGGAACACAGGCCTGGATCGTGGGACGCAGCCCATCAACCTGATTGGTTGGCTCCACCTCTCCAGGTACTAATGAATAATTACATCTAATACCTTCTGCAAACTCTTGCTGTAGTTTTGTAGCATTAAGTTAGTTTGAGAAGTGGCTTGAAACGAAACCTGAGGCATACGAAGTGCAGATCTCACCCATACCGAACTTGTTCCAATCAATATATAGTTTGGTTCCAGTATCTAAGCACAGTAAATGTAGTATAATTTTCTAGATTGATTTTGATGAAGTTATAGTATTATAATTTATGGAGGATTGTCACTTTCACTCCTTGTTAAAGGGATAGTTCACTCTAAAATTGTATTGTCCCAAAGAAGAGCAATAATCAAAAATATATGTAAAACATATTTTTAAATAACATTCCTATGTGAAGTTTTGAGCAAATGAGGCTCAAAGTCTTTACATGGGAGCATCCATTTTGTGATTTTAAGCAGCCTCCTCTGTGCATGTTACGCTCTGCTCTGGCGGCACTAATCAAGCAGCAAAAGCCCCCTACTGGGAGCTTTTGCTTGCTGCAGCCAGAGCAGAGCCTAACATTGAGAGGAGGCTGCCTTCACTTTCATTTTACATTTTCTGTGCTCCCAAAGCACAGGGAAGCACAAAAAACGTAAAATGTACGGCAGAGCAATTATAAATACTTTGCCGGCTGCCAGCAGAGTTTTCATAATTGCTGCTACTTCCTTTTCTAGTTTCCCGTGAGCTGGAAACTAGAAAAGATAGTCGCAGTATTTATGAATACTCTGCTGGATTCCGGCTAAGTATTCATAATTTGCCTACAAGAAAAAGCGCAGCAATTATAAATACAACGCTGTTGTATTTATGATTGCTGTGGTTAGAAAACCACGGAAATCATAAATACAATGTGATTGTATTTATAAATACTGTGGCTTTCCTTTTAAGTTTCTCGGACTCCCCCGGGCGGAGGAGCCCGGGAAACTTAAAAAGAAAAACAAGGAAATCATAAATGCAATGGCGTTGTATTTATGATTGTGGTGGCTTCAGCTTTGAGTCCCCCAGGCTCACCCGGCAGAGCTTAACACAAGCACCGGAGGCTCATCCATTTCACAAAGTGGATGCCTTCTAGTTTTTGAAATGTTTGAGTTTGAGCCTCATTTGTTCAAAACGTTACATAGGAACTTTGTTTAAAAATATGTTTTCCATATATTTTTGATTATGGGCTATCTTTTTAGCCAATAGAATTTTAGAGTGAACTATTCCTTTAATAGTGATTAATCATAAAGATAATTATTCCATTAAGTATGCGTAAAAGACTAATGAATTTATCGAATGACCAAAGCCATGATGAGTATAATTGCATGGGAAATGAGACCATCATTATCGCAAACGAATCACTGATGCTAATATACATTGGTTTGTCCCCTCACATGTTTGAAAAGTCACCTAGGACTCATCTTTCAGGGAGTGCCTATAGCAAGCTTATATCATTCAAAACAGGTGGATCCATATTCTAACTAAGGTAGCATTAAAGTCACCAGATCCTTAAGCCGTAATCCCGGAGCGGGCCGTCACAGACATGGTCTGGCATGTATCGAACTCTGCATGGTCCAGGAACTGGATAGCTGTAGCTCTTAGGGAGTGGTCGTGCAAGTACTAGAGAGGTTGGCACAATGATGTATTTTCTCCATCCTAGTGCCGATGTTGTTCTTGCCCATGGGTGACTAGTGTAAGGGAGGATTGGTCCAAAAGACCCCCCTCCCCTGCATCCTCTCCCCCGGTGAGGTCCATGGCTCGTCAGGGGTCCCCCCTACCACCAGGGCCCAGGTGGTGGATGGGCCACTGGCTGAAGACATTGACCAAACCTGCTGAATTTAGCTAGGCCTCGGAAACCATTTTGTCTAATGAAGATGGTTTGAGCCCTGTGCACCGCAGCACGGCCCCCACCCATGGAGAGTTTCAATTATCCCTGTGGCCACAGCTCTCTGGCAGATCCGCTGAGAGCCTGTTCCCACGAACAGACAGACATGAGCTAGTGTTAGATACCAACACTGTAACATTTCACCTTCCGCAGTGTATCGCTGTTTCCAGCATGACCCGGCCAGCAGGGCCTGGGTGGAAAAGAACTGTACAAAGGTCCCCTGACAAAAGCAGAGTCCCCAAATACTACTAATGAGCAAACCACCTGTGATGGAAGCGTTCTTTCCACAACCTCTCTGACTAAAAAGCCTGTAAAATGTATAAAAATGGCAGAATGGGTGCTCATATGACATTAGGGATGAAGCACCCACATCCCTGTAGCTATGCGCAAATGGTAAAAGCGTCCCGGGGGGTTTTCATGTTATGTGTGTTATCGAGAAGAACTGAACTAATGCTGCTAGAGTGCAAAGGAAGACAAATGCAACCATATTGAGGGCTCACGTAAAGGGTGCATGAAATGCACCATATATGTGTGTCCAAGCCCACTATGTACCACTGCCGCCAGTCTCATTGGCGGGTTGTTCCTGCGTGCTCCACCAACCTTACTACTACCTCACTTACCGCGCATGTATAAGCATATAACAAAATGTTATAGTTGTTAAAAACATAGTGTACAAGTAATGTGCTCAAATTGGCCATATGGATGGCACTAGCAATGTCAAAACGTGAGCTTTGGAAAGACTCAATGAGTATTGTATATTATATGAATGTTTATGTGTCGTCCACCTAAAATCTGCAACACACGAGGAAAATACCTTTGTGAGCACATGCAAGGCCATTCCCCCTTCCTCCCAGTGAAGCCTGCCAGACGAAGAAGCAGAGGCCTGTGCCGCGCTGCTCCACCTCCCCCAACTCGGCTGGAGCCGCTTCAAGCATTCACATTCCCCCCGCAGTACCCAAGGCCACGGCCTGCCACCTGAATTATTTACACCCAGCAGTAAACCCCGGCCTTAAAACACAGATCCAAAGGCACCCTTTCACAGGCTCCACGACCCACCGGCTCACCTTAGGTTAATGGCCCCTGTAAAATTAGGACACCCAATATTATGGCAACACTACAGGAACACATCCATAATCACTTCTAACAAGACGGGATAACATGGACCGCCTGTCCCATGCCCCGAGACCCAACCCCGCGACCTATGGTTCCCGGTCAACAGGACAATGGTAACCATGTATTGATGAATCGCCAGCACACCCCACTCTAGGTGCATTCCTCCTGTGTTGCATTAACCTGCAGAATAACCTATTGGAAGATTTACCAGGGAAGATAATATTGCAATGTTGAATGACTGCGGTGTGCGTGGCCCTAGGGCAGAAAGTCAGGAAAGACATTAATCTCTGACGCTGGTCACGGTTGGCACAACAACACCATCCGGATGAGCCCAGCTGACCTGCCAGGCCCAGCCCAACCCACGAGGGTAACCAGTGACGTCCTCCAGCCACAGCAAACCACATCGCAGCAGCACCTATAGCTAGTCGTCGCCACCCAATCCCCACAAACTTGTGCCCCCTATAGCATGTAGGTTCTCATGACGTTTTTTGTAAATATATACGCCTGTCTTTGCTATTGTCAGGCAGAGCGCTCTCGGAGTTTGCAGAGTTCTTTGCATGCCCTATTCTGATTAACAAACTCCCATTTAAGCTCACCCGCACTTTGTCCTGGCCTTATTCCCATCCTGGGAGAGTCCATTATTGTCTCTCATTGTGGGGAGGATCGTGCTATCTGGGGACGCTCGCCTTCAGTGGTGACCCCGAAAGCGTGATTATTATTTTTCTCCTAACATATATAAATATCCCTACCGTCCCCTTTGGCACGAAAATCTCTGGTCGAAAAGGGATACGCACGGTGCGCTGGTTCCAGAAGGCTGCCCGCCAACGGCGACCGGTACGCTCAGAAGTGCACACTTAACAGAGAGAGGGTACGGGATCCCGGTTAAAAAATCCCCTTTGAGTACCGCTCGCCAGAGCCGGGGCTGACCGTTGAGCGTACGGCAACACTGCCTGGACGGACCCAGTTTCAGAGACTCTATGTTCAAGACGGGCATGTGAGTATTGAGTGCGAGCGACCATGAAGGGAGTAGGGGAGGAAATATAGGACAGGGAACGAGGCTGGCTGAAAGGGGGCACTTTGGGTCTACTAAGGACCATCCTAAACTTTCTTTGCTTTTTCTTTGCATATGGCTATTAGGATTAAGAGGTGAACAGAGATAAAGAGACGGGAACCTAGCTCCGCGAGGGGGTGGAAGGCGGCGCCGCATAGTTCTATCTTGACTAGTATTGGGAATATATGAAGAAGTGGAAAATGAGATAAAGGTGTCTGGTAAAGGAAGACACAGAGAATACATTAGTAATTGCTATTCTTTCTATTCTTCTCTTTGGGTTCACAGGAAAATAAACTGGGTTAAGCACAAACGAAAATATAATGTAAGTAGGAAGACGGTTCTGCTCCAAAACTAGGAGACAAATATATATATATCAGAATAAGACGGAGAGGGACAGCTGGCAAGGGAGGAAAGGGAGGACAAACTGGGCTGTGAATAAGAGTGCTGCTTATGGGTGTGTAAGCATCGTATGTGTCAGAACATATTTGTTATAATGTGTGTGTAAAGGTGGTCAGAAATGCATAATTATGGTATGGTCATGGTAAGTGTGACAGGAAGAAATATCACAAAGAAGAGAGTAATGTGGTGAAGTGAGTGTTTATTTCTTTGATTTGTTGGGTAAAATTGTCGAAATTATTGATGGTTTGCTCTTGTACGTGCCCCCTAAAGTGTATGGAATAGAGGCTGTGGGCAGCCATTCTCATACTGTACAGGTGGCGGGAAAACACGCAAGTCCCCACGTTCAGTAAGATATAAATATGTGAACTCCTATGGTGATACATTTATATCGAGATACAGATATATACATATAGAGATACATCAGTATCGAGCAAGTACGAAGTATGGGGCCAGAAACACCCTTATCACATATTTGTAAGAGTCTACCTGGGTACGCAGAACGGATTAAGAAATATCATGACCAGTGGATCACAGAGTTGAAGGGGGAAGGATTACCTCAGATATGGCCCGAAGGGGGATCGTTTGATAAGAGTGTCCTAGATATGGTAGCCACATGCATTTGTTTGAAATACAAGGAGAAGCAGCTACACAATAGGAGAGAAATATTATACCTATGGAGACTGTTTGAAGAAATACCCCCGCCTAAGATAAGAGAATTAGATACTGATTTACCATCTACCACTGACAATCCACTAATGATACCAAAGGATGACAAGGTAGTGCCAGAAGAGGAGCCACCGATAGAGGTAACTAGGTTGTACACAATACTAAATAAGCTAGTGCCCGCAGAGGGATATAGTGACCCAATTTATGTACCCCCAACGACAACAACTACCACTCAAGGGCCAACAGCACCCCCACCATATGAGAGTCATAGGAAGCGAGAGCAGGTAAGTACACCAAGGGTGGATATAGAGAAATTGACAGAAGATCTGGAATCCAGGCTCTCTATAGCCAAAGATGAGCTCTGGAGAATAAAAAGCATATGTGAGCGGACTGCAATCAATACCGCTAGATCAGAGCCTGCATCCAGAGCGCAGAGTGAGAATAGAACATTTGAAGAAGGGTGGAAAAAAGGAGAGATACTGTTTAGGATACAGGAAGAACCAACACGAATAATTGAACTAGAGGGTAGAGAGGGGTGTACTGATGATGAAGTAAGGACCACAGCAGGCAGAGAGGAGCTACTGTGTGATATAGGAGATGATTTAGAAGAAAGTGAAAGGCTAAGTATGGCAATGGGAGGGGGAAGCGAGGGTTTGGATGGCGCATGCTCAATGAGAACGATGGACAAAGAGTGGACAGGGCGACTAAGGAACAGGTTGGGAAAGATGGCATCATTAGGAAAATCAGGAATAAAGGTGAGTACAGATACAACAACAAAGGGAAAATTACAACTCCCACTAATACACAGGGGAGGAGGGAGGCCGAATTATATACCCTGGGCTCAGATGGATAAGGCCAATTTGTTAAAGTTATTGCCCCCGCTATCAGGAGGGGCAAGCAAATGGATATATGCCTTTGAGAAACACACAGCCGGGTTACCTCTAGCAATAGGTGACATGAAGAGTTTGCTAGTATCAGCGGTCGGGGATCAAGCTGACAGAGTATGGGTAAAAGCTGGCTTCCCGGGGGTAACGTTAGACTGCGATCGTCATGATGGTGCCTCTTTTAACACAGTACGCGCCAGGGTGTGGGATGCTTTACGGGAAACGTTTCAAAATACACCAGATTTGCAGTCAGTAATGCAATGTACAATGAGCGATGGGGAAGATGCTATGGATTACATTTTTCGGGTCCAAGAGATGTGGAGAGCAGAAACGGGTACGCCCTGGTATCAATCGACATCTCTATTCTACTTCATAATAAATAGGGGGCTCCCAAAAGAGGTGCAAAAGGCACTTGACAAAATAGCAGGAATAGAAGCAAAAGGATGGCCCGAAATTCAGAGCATAATAGTTCACCACTGCAAATGAATAAAATAGAGGGAAAAGGAGGTGGCGCAGAGAAGATTGGCAGACGAGGCGAAACTAGTACAAACAAAGCTGGTGAAGGTCGCCGCAGCAGTAGCAGCGCTCCCACACAACAGGGAGGGAGATGAGGAGGAGGAGGGGCTGGTAGCAATACAGGGGAGGATGGCAACGAATTGGGCAGGAGCGGGGCAACGGCAGTGGAACGAACAGGAGCAGAGTGGAGGTCCGCAGTGGCAAGAGTGGGCCCCTCGAGGGGGACGAGGTGGGTACAGGGGCCGAAGAGGGGGTGGACAAGGGTATGGGGGAATGGGAGGAAACGGATGGCAGGGTCCCAGAGGTGCGCAAGGAAGTTGTTGGAACTGCGGGAGGTGGGGGCACTATTCCAGAGAGTGCAGGAGTAGACCAAACAACGGGTTTCCAGAGGTAGCACACTATGGCCATCCTCATCCGGGGAGCCCATATGGTCTCCCAATGGGATAACAACAGAGGGACCCAGGGCAGGGGTACCCTGAACAACGGCAGGGACACCAATACAGAACACAGAATCACCCGCAGAACAATGACACTATGCACTACACCCCAGGCAACCCTTTCGCGACAACAGCAAATGGAGCCCCAGCACCAGCCCCCTATAGTGGTGTATCAGTAGTTTCAGGGAGTGTGTTCAACCAGGGGGGGGCAATGAGACACCCCGCATAGGACAGCCCACAGAGAACACTTGCGTGTCCTGTTCTATCTACAACCTACGATGCAGCAGAGGAACCATTGGTAGGGGCGCAGATAGGAGACAAGCAGTTCATATTCATGGTGGATTCGGGAGCGGAGAAGTCATGTATTAGAGAGGGCCGGTTTCCGTTATCTAACCGGAAGTTAGAGACGCAGGGGTTCTCTGGGGCTGTAATTGAAGTTCCTTACACAGAAGCTTTGGATGTGACAGTGGGGGGTAAAACGGTAAAAACACCCTTACTGTATTATGAACAATCACCAATAAACTTGCTAGGAAGGGACCTCCTTAGCAAACTCAACATGACAATATAATTCACAGAAAGAGGAATAGTGTGTTCAACACCAGGAATATGCCCATTACGCGTAATGCTGGCAGTACAGGCTCAAACAACTGCTCCGGAAATACGTGGCCTGCCAGTGGACGAAAGAATGTTCATTGAAGGTTTGAAAACACTGGCCCAAGTAGTTCCTGAGCTAAAAAAGCTGGATTGGAGAATACCCGCGGAATTCATCTTCCGCCCAATAGTGCGCCCAGACATAGCACTAGGGTCAGTGGTATCATTAGACTTGCATGCTGTACAGGTATCAGCAAAAAGGATTGCAGTAATTGGGATGGACATAGATGGATGTGAATGGCGCACTGTACTGTGCATCAACGCCAATATTGCCCTACGGGACTTATCTGATGAGGATCTCTTCTCTGATTCAGACAATGATGGCGAAATAATAATGGAAATAGCAATGCCCTGTGACATTTTGATTCAGGCTAGACAAATTCCCGTCCAGTTGATGGCAGTGGTGGGAACACCACTGTCATTTTTTGATGATGATATGCGACTGGTGCCAAACAATTTGTGGACAACAGGCCCCCATGATGTAGGGTTGTTGCATGGAGTGACACCAGTGGTAATAAAGCTCAAACAAGGGGCAATTCTACCCCGAGTGAAACAATATCCATTGTCCCGCGAAGCTGAGGAAGGGATAAAAGAGACAATAACTGCATTGCTAGCACAGGGGATAATAGTGCCTTCAAACTCCCCATGTAACACATGTATCTACCCGATCAAAAAAGCAAAGGGAGGGGCTTGGAGGATGATCCAGGATTTACGCCCCCTAAATGGCGTCATACAGAAAGAGTTCCCCTTGGACCCGAACCCTACTTCAATATTATGCAGTATCCCAAAAACGGCATCACATTTCACAGTGGTCGATTTGAAAAACGCATTCTTTTCCATCCCCTTGGCAGAAGAAAGCAGATACCTGACAGCATTCACATTAGGGGGAAAGAGATACGAACATTGCAGACTACCACAGGGATACTGTGAGAGCCCAAGCATATTCAACCGCATACTACACGAAGACCTGGGTAATTTATCAGTTGAAAGCACAATCATTCAGTACGTAGACGATTTGCTCGTCTGCGCGCAGAATGAAAAAACATTCAGAAAAGACTCAGTAACACTCCTGTCGCTGCTGGCGAATAAGGGGTACAAAGTGGACAAGGAAAAGCTACAATACTGTCAGGAAGAGGTCCTGTACTTGGGGCAGCTGATATCAAAAGACGGAAAAAGAATAATCCCTGACAGGGTAGAAGCAATAAGATCAGTAAGAGAACCCACAACAGTAAAAGAGATGCAGAAATTTTTGGGAATGTGTAACTGTTGTAGAGCATGGATATTAGATTATGCAGCCTACACCAGACCCTTACTGCAAGCACTTAAGGAGGCACAACAAGAGAACAGGAAAATAGAATGGTCAGACGAGATGAGTGACTCATTCAAGTCACTAAAAGAGTTGATTTTGAGTGCTCCAGTACTCGCCAATCCTGATTATGAAAACAAATTTTACCTGTTCTCACATTGCAAGGGGACACTCATGACAGCTGTACTGACACAAAAGACTTCCCTAGGACACAAACCGTTGGCTTACTATAGTGGCACCTTGGATGCGGTGATGCAAGGACATTTCGCGTGCGAGCAATCACTTGCTGCCGCCTCGTTCGCAATTGAGAAAAGCGCCACAATAGTAATGGGATGCCCTGCCACATTGTTTGTGGAACACTCATTATTTGCAATACTTGAGAGATCAAAGAGTACCCTGACCACACAGCGAGCAACTGCCTATGAATTAATATTGTCCAGCGCCAATATCCATGTGGTACGATGCAAGACAGTGAATCCGGCAACATTCATTACAGAAGCATGCACACTGGAGGACATGCAAGGAACACGATTGTGCGACTTACACAGGGGAAAGAGGGGAGGACACAGTGGTGTGCGAGAATGCCCTGAGCGAGGGGGAGGTGTACTTTGTGGATGGGTCAGCATCGATTGACATGGACACGGCAGAGAAACATGTAGGATTGGCAGTGGTGAGATTAGAAGAAGGTGAGTATGAGACATTAGTGCAGTATCGCCTTCCATCACATTTCTCAGCACAGGCAGCGGAACTCATTTCCCTAATAGAAGCATTACATGCAGCTAAAGGTTGTGCAGTAACAATATACACAGATTCAGCTTACATGACGACAGCAGTACATGGAGGTCTGGCAAGATGGGGGCGGAGGGGGTTTCGGAGAGCAGATGGGACCCCAGTGCAACATGCAGAGTTACTGAAGGAGTTGATTGAGGCCCTAAAAGATCCAACAGTGGTAGCGATAGTGAAGTGCCAAGCACATACGTCCAACACAGACGTTGTGTCTTTGGGGAACGCGGCAGCGGATGCTGCTGCCAAGGAAGCCTCATACTTTACAAAACATGAAACAGGTGAGTACATGCTACAGCACAAGACAAACGAAGAGCTCCCAGAAGGATACAATGCGATGCCCATATCACAAATACTAGAGCTGCAGGAAGGAGCAAGTGGTGATGAAAAAATGATGTGGGTAAAACGAGGGTGCAGCCAATCAGCAACAGACTTACTATGGCGACAAAATAACTCAGGAAAAGTGGTAATGCCAGTAAAGCTATTAGAAATAGCGTTTCAGCAATTACACTTTCCAGCACACAACACCAAACAACACATTGCGGCAGAAATACAAGAGGACTGGTTCGTGCCCTGTCTCCAGGGGCACATATCAAGATTGACAATGGAATGCACAACGTGCCAGACATACAACTCTGGAATGACGTTACGTACACTCAGGGGAACAATTCCAAAACCGATAGGGCCATTCAGAGAACTGCACATTGACTACGCGGATATGGGGGAAAGGTGTAATGGTGCACGCTACATGATTGTGGTTGTATGCCCATTCTCGAGATGGGTGGAAGCAGGCCCATGTGCACGACCTGATGCTAAAAGCGCTGCAAAGTTCCTAGTAAGGGAAGTATTCCCGCGCTGGGGAATTTGCGACGTAGTTCGCTCAGACAACGGCACTCACTTCGTGAATGAGCTCTTCAAAGAAGTGACGACATTATTGGGAATAAAACATAAATTGTGCTCGATTTATCATCCTCAAAGTAATGGCGTGGTAGAAAAGATGAACGGACTGTTAAAAGGGAGATTGTCCAAATTGTGCTTCTCATTAAAGAAAAACTGGATTTACTGTTTGCCCCTTGCGCTGTTTGAGCTGAGGAATCAGCCAAGCAAGGACCACCATTTGTCCCCGCACGAAATCGTGACAGGGAGACAAATGCATACAGCACACTCCCCACTGTGCCAACACTCAGACGCGCACAGAAGCGCCGCGATATTGGGAGATGAGTTCACAGAATACCTGAAAAAGCTAACTAGGGCAGCGCGCGCAATATCAAAGCAGCTCTCACCACCATTCACAAGGGAAGAAGGGAACACCACGGAGTCCCTTACGGAACCTGAAACACCAGTACAACTGATGCCAGGAGAGTTCATTTATGTGCGGAGCTTTGTGCGCCGGTGGAATGTGCCACGGTTCCACGGACCATATGAAGTGGTATTTTGTACCCCTACGGCTGTAAAAGTGAAGGGGCTCTAATATTGGATACATTTGACGGATGTGCGAAAGGCATATAATAGTGTGCAGGAAGAGGTGGATGATGGGGCACAGACAACAGCAAACAATACTAATGGAAAAAAAAAAACGAGTGAACGTGAACATGTGAGTGGACGAAATGTACATGACTGATAAAATTGTTAACGAGAACCATTATATTTGAGGTTATCTATAAAGATGAAAAGATTGAAAAAATATATATATATATATATAAAAAGGATTTATGTGTAAATAATAATGCGATGTATATGTATAGTGTCTGCTCCCTTCTCTGTACATCCCAACCCCACTCCCCTACCCAATCCCATTCCCCTTCCATGATGTCTTGGCACTGGTAGTGCCAACAAAATGTTTACATGCATGCACTTAATGCAGTTTTATATCTCAAACAGGAACTACCATGGCAACTAACGGGCAGCCTGCAACGGATAGATTTATTAGATATAGAGAATTTTTAGCTGAGAGATGTAGATATTCGTATGAGTGTGGATTGTCTGTATGCATTACATTATTTTTTACAATTATGTTTGGCCTGGTTATGTATTGGTTCATAGCGTTCATCTTTATCGAGATGAACGAGGGGGGAGGGATTAACGGGACTAATGTGACAAATGAAACAGCAATTGTAAATACTAAAGAAGGTGATTTTTTTGGTATGGGATGGAACTAAACTGGTATGGGGGTATTACACGACACCATCCAATGTTGCTATCTCGCAAAATGAAGATCTGCAGGGAAAAATGCAAAGCAGCACAACTTCCCCGCCAAAAGTATCTAATTACAATGCCTGCAGTCTAAATGATCATAACCCCTCTGCTATATCCTGGTTATATAACACCCCCACCAGCCGGCCCGCTTCCGTAACAAAAAACACACTGTTAGATAGCATAAAGAAAGAAAATGAAGAAATGACAGCGAGATATGAAATATTATATGATGATTGGGCAAAGGGGGGCGAGAGGGAGAAAGGGGGGCCCACACTGTCCATCGCCCATGAAACTGGGAAATACCTTAGAAAAAGAAATAACAGACGGAAAAGGGAGGCAGGGAGGAGGAAATATGATGAATATTATGGGTTAGGATTAGACAAAATGGAAGACTCACGACACCCCCACCAGGCAAATAAATGGTATGCAGACATGAGTGCAACAGCTAAGCAAACAACAAATGAGAGTTAGTATGTCTGCTCCCTCATTCCCCATGCTTCAGGTACACCCAAAGTATTGTTACCCAAAGCGTTGCTTATTGTCGATGCCCAGTGTCTCCTTCATCTCACGTTGTGCAGAATTAAGAACACCTTCCAGGCACATGAGGTAACTTTTAGAATGCTACAGAACGAGAAGACCTGTTATCCAAAACCAGTAGGAGTGGTATGTCTGGAAGAGCCATTTTTTATAATACAAGGGACACTTTTTTCAGATAACAAGTGGAAGGACGAAGAAATAATGTGCAAGGCTGAAGCACTGCGGGGTGTGGCACCAGAGAAATTGCAATGGATAGAAGAGACATGCACACCAGTATGGAAGGAACACATCTCAAAATTGACTTGGGTAACGGCCATTGAAAAACCCTTCAAGCTACAAAAAGAACTAAACTATGAACTGTGTTTCAAGGGAGACGGGAGAACCACCATGGGGGTAAACAAGACCCTCACCATCCCAGATATGAGAAAAGGCACAGCGGCCCTAATGGACACCTATTGGGTATGTGGCAACCAGGCGTACCTACACCTCCCACAATCATGGGGTGGCAGCTGCTCATTGGCAACCCTACACTCCGGACTAATGGTAATCCGGGAAAGCCACATTGATGGGAGCAAGAAGACGCAAGGAAACACCCAACAGAGTGCGGCCCAGCCAACTGCAGAGTCACAAGTATATGTCCTGTCTTCCGGGAACAAGGAAGGGGTGCTGTCCCGAAACAAACGATCATCGAACTACATATCAAAAGCATCATCGGAACTGCTGGCACAGATCCCGGATAGATATCGATTATTCAGCTCTGCAGAGACGTTCTTCGCCTCACTCATCCCAAGCATCCAGGCACGAGCAAATGCAAAGTGGCTCCAAATCACGCGTTGGGAGCTGATCCAGCTGGCAAATGATACTGAAGAAGGGTTTAACGTAATTAAAGTGGAACTGCGAGCACTAGGCTAATGACCATGCAAAACAGGTATGTCTTGGACATGTTGACAGCGATGGACGGAGGTGTTTGCTGAAAAATTGGAAGTGCCTGCTGCATTTTCGAACCTTCCAAAGATGCAGACAATGGCTCCCTGTCCCATGTGATCAAAGCAGTACATAACCTAGGAGAAAGAATGAGAATGGAAGGTGGAGCAGAAGAAAGCACGTGGTTCGACAATATCTTCTCCTGGGTTCCATCGTGGCTGGGAATGACTTTGAAATTCTTGATGCCAGCTCCTTTTTATTTTTTGCCTGTACCAGGTGGGTCTTCGATGTTGTGCTAACGCAGTGCCGAATGGTGCAATGATGATGGTGACAATGGGCAACGCCCGCGGTACAATACAAACTATGCAGGAAGTACAGGTACAAACAGGAACAGATGACACGCCGAGATATCAGATAGTGCCTAGGTACCACGACAAGGATATAGAAGATAAATTGTGGCATACTACCATTAAAGAGCCCCGTATACTGCAATGGTACGAGGAGGTGTGGGTGGACTTGGAAGGGGAGAGCGGATGTATATACCTAACTTGCACCCCAGATGAATATGCTAGGAGAGGTGAGAGCCTGCGAGGGGTGTGCAGTGCGTGGATGCCTATAAAAGGCACACCTGCATGGGATGATGCAATAATTGACGAGGAAGAGTGCAGGAGATTGGAAGATTTAAAGAATTTGTTACTTAAGTAACGAAAGGGGGGAAATGTAAGGGAGGATTGGTCCAAAAGACCCCCCTCCCCTGCATCCTCTCCCCCGGTGAGGTCCATGGCTCGTCAGGGGTCCCCCCTACCACCAGGGCCCAGGTGGTGGATGGGCCACTAGCTGAAGACATTGAACAAACCTGCTGAATTTAGCTAGGACTCGGAAACCATTTTGTCTAATAAAGATGGTTTGAGCCCTGTGCACCGCAGCGCGGCCCCCACCCTTGGAGAGTTTCAATTATCCCTGTGGCCACAGCTCTCTGGCAGATCCGTTGAGAGCCCGTTCCCACGAACAGACGGACATGAGCTAGTGTTAGATACCAACACTGTAACATTTCACCTTCCGCAGTGGATCGCTGTTTCCAGCATGACCCGGCCAGCAGGGCCTGGGTGGAAAAGAACTGTACAAAGGTCCCCTGACAAAAGCAGAGTCCCCAAATACTAATGAGCAAACCACTTGTGATGGAAGCGTTCTCTCCACAACCTCTTTGACTAAAAAACCTGTACAATGTATAAAAATGGCAGAATGGGTGCTCATATGACATTAGGGATGAAGCACCCACATCCCTGTAGCTATGTGCAAATGGGAAAAGCGTCCCGGGGGTTTTTCATGTTATGTGTGTTATCGAGAAGACTGCACCCCGCGGTCCCGCACCAAAACTGAACTAATGCTGCTAGAGTGCAAAGGAAGACAAATGCAACCATATTGAGGGCTCATGTAAGGGGTGCACGAAAATGCACCATATATGTGTGTCCAAGCCCACTATGTACCACTGCCGTCAGTCTCATTGGCGGGTTGTTCCTGCGTGCTCCACCAACCTTACTACTACCTCACTTACCGCGCATGTATAAGCATATAACAAAATGTTATAGGTGTTAAAAACATAGTGTACAAGTAATGTGCTCAAATTGGCCATATGGATGGCACTAGCAATGTCAAAACGTGAGCTTTGGAAAGACTCAATGAGTATTGTATATTATATGAATGTTTATGTTTCGTCCACCTAAAATCTGCAACACACGAGGAAAATACCTTTGTGAGCACATGCAAGGCCATTCCCCCTTCCTCCCAGTGAAGCCTGCCAGACGAAAATGCAGAGGCCTGTGCCGCGCTGCTCCACCTCCCCCAACTCGGCTGGAGCCGCTTCAAGCATTCACATTCCCCCCGCAGTACCCAAGGCCACGACCTGCCACCTGAATTATTTACAACCCAGCAGTAAACCCCGGCCTTAAAACACAGATCCAAAGGTGCCCTTTCATAGGCTCCACGACCCACCGGCTCACCTTAGGTTAATGGCCCCTGTAAAATTAGGACACCCAATATTATGGCAACACTACAGGAACACATCCATAATCACTTCTAACAAGACGGGATAACGTGGACCGCCTGTCCCATGCCCTGAGACCCAACCCCGCGACCTATGGTACCCGGTCAACAGGACAATGGTAACCATGTATTGATGAATCGCCAGCACACCCCACTCTAGGTGCATTCCTCCTGTGTTGCATTTACCTGTAGAATAACCTATTGGAAGATTTACCAGGGAAGATAATATTGCAATGTTGAATGACTGCGGTGTGCGTGGCCCTAGGGCAGAAAGTCAGGAAAGACATTCATCTCTGACGCTGGTCACGGTTGGCACAACAACACCATCCGGATGAGCCCAGCTGACCTGCCAGGCCCAGCCCAACCCACGAGGGTAACCAGTGACGTCCTCCAGCCACAGCAAACCACATCGCAGCAGCACCTATAGCTAGTCGTCGCCACCCAATCCCCACAAACTTGTGCCCCCTATAGCATGTAGGTTCTCATGACGTTTTTTGTAAATATATACGCCTGTCTTTGCTATTGTCAGGCAGAGCGCTCTCGGAGTTTGCAGAGTTCTTTGCATGCCTTATTCTGATTGATAAACTCCCATTTAAGCTCACCCGCACTTTGTCCTCGCCTTATTCCCATCCTGGGAGAGTCCATTATTGTCTCTGATTGTGGGGAGGATCGTGCTATCTGGGGACGCTCGCCTTCACTAGTATGCTATACTTTCTCCAGTGGTGATGCTGTCTCACTCCGTTTTTGGGTTAATAGAGAAAACATGTTATATCCACAGGCAATATGGAAATGTCAAATTTGAAATAGTGCACTGGGCTATCGAGGTCATCAGGGGAGGCGCTAAAGGTGAAAGGTTGTCCCTGTGCCAACTCTCAGTCAGAGAGTTGTGATTTTTGGTATGTTAAAGTACATAGTTGAAAAGTTGCCGTTTTCATCATACTGAATTATGAAGGGTTTATGAGAAGCAACATTTACTATTTTTGACCGTGGTGCGAATAGTGTATTTCATACTCATTTTCAGGGTGTTCGACACAGAACACGCCGGAATGTTTTAATGTGGCCAAATCAGAGTTACTGATGTGTGCTTTATTTTATCGAATTTATTTTGCATTTTTAAAGTGCTCACACAGCCCAGGGGCATTGAGGCACTGTTACAGGAATATGTCCTAGTTGCGTATTTATAACGTGCTTAATACCCATTGGTTTCTAAGCATGGACCTTGAGATCGAACCTGTGTTTCTTCATGTCATCTTGTTTCCAAGACAAGCACATTGCCACTGAGCTATCCTCCCAGGACACCTATGAACACCTATAAACACTTTATGAAAACCTATGTCAGTACCAGACAGTCAAGAACATTTTGTTATAATTAAGCGATAATACTGTGATGGATTGCCATCTTGTAAGGGTCAAATTGGCCAAATCTGTTTGTTTGTATTAAATAAATACAATTATGCAGGTAATTCTGCTAACCAGACCCCCCTTTCATAAAGCCCCATGCCAAACGCATAGTGCATACATGTGCCTTTGATGCACACATTTCTTCACAACTGCAGGACCAGCTCTCCAGTGGCACTGGGCAGATTCAAATGTCACATGTGCATTCTGCACAGCTTGTGTGGCCCAAAGTCCCAGCCGACACAGGCTGCATTTAACTTCTGCAACTCTGATTCAAAATTTCAAAACTGTTGACCTTATCCGTCACTTGACAATGTACACTTTAGGAATGAGCTCTACCTGGTTATATTAGAGAGACTGATAAGAGCAGACAATTATTAAAGCCACATCAATTTGATATCATACAAGTGTTATCAAGTGAGCCCGGACGGGCTATGTAAGGAGGATGAATATTCATGGCGGCCTAGCTGTCTGTACTGCTCCCAGTGGCACAATTGCGGGAATACTGCCCTCCTTCGATCCCTAAAGGAGCTCTCACTGAGAGACGTCCTGCAAACCTTGCTTTCAAAGGGGCACTCACATAACAAAGGCAACCCTCACACCGAAATGCTGCACACCAAAGGGCTTTTGTAGGTTCAGGATAGGGAAGGGGGGTTTAGAGTAGCCAGCGAGGGAACTGAACCTAGCAAAAGTGTTCCACCAACTTGCTTTTCTGTGAGCTCTCTTTCTCTCCTGTCTCCTCCATTTCCTCTGGAACAAGGAACACTTGGCATGATGCAAGATGGCAAGGGTAACTTGTTAGAGTAACATGGATTGGACCCCTTACAGCAGGGTTATATGATATGATAGGTTATTTATAACACGCTTAATACCCAGAGGTCCCAACCTTCTTCATGCCACATGCCAGTGCTGCTTGGACAACAATGCATGTTCGAGCCAGTCAAGCAGCTTACAAAACCAACGCTGAATCACCAACTCAGTAAGCACCTAGAAGCCTGGCTCAATGATGTAGTCATCATAGATGAGAATAGTGTACTATGAAGGTCCACTTTCTGGGATCGTAGTATTTTTAAACCCCACTTTGCACCTTTTCTTGAAATTACATGCCATTTAAAGTGACAAGGTGCAATTGCTTGCCTGGCCACCTCTGTTCAAGCAACCAGACTGCTATTCTCTACAAGTGCTGAAGTTCTTTGCAATTTTTCCACGTGTGGTATTTTCCTTGTGTTTTATAGTTATCTATTGCATTCTTGATTGTTTAATTAAAGTATATATATGTGTATAGAACCTTGATTGGACTTTATTTTGGGGTCTTGGTGCTATTGCTGTTTGGGATGCTACTGTGAAAATGGCACCTAAAACCCGAGTATAGCCTGCCCTTGGCCCATGTTACACCAAAAGGTGAAAGATGCATATCTCTTGGCTGTCTCTGTTATGCTGCTGGTTTTGTAGAAGTGTGGGGCTGGGATTGAGGTGAAGTCACTACTTTTCCCTGTACTCCTTCGGATCAGTAGTCCTTTCATCACAAATACCCTTTACCACAGGCTTCAATGACTTTGTATTATAACCAGCGCATAGATGCCCACGGGTTAAATGCCCTTCCTATAAATGCAAAGATAAATAAATAAATAAAAAGGCTGAGCAAAGTGAGGGCCTTAACGCTAGGCCACGGTGCTGTAATTGACTGGTGAAGTTCGCGGGAAGGTTATTATTGCTATTAGCAGCAATGGGCCAACTCTCGGCCTATTAATAGCTTTTTCTAAGCCATGAATTGGGACTGGAGACATGTCAGAAGATAACAAAGAATGGACTCCAAAAGAGAATGAACACCAGGGAATAATGCAGAAGGCAGCTAACAGATGCCCCGCCCTCAGTTCCCTCGTGGCCATGTTTCAGGCAGGGCAGTGGCAACTGGATAGCAGCAGGGATTATGGTAAGTGCAGAGGGGTGGCGGCGAAGTGGGGAGGGTGGATTTATGCTGTTCTCTTCAGTGGATCTGCAGGCCAGGGGAAGAAAGGGGGGAGTTAGGGCACAGTAGAGATGGAGCTATTGGGTAAGAAGACGTTGTTTGCATTTTGAAAGTGCTCATTGCACATTAAATCGATGTTTCATCTGAAGGGGCTTGTCCAACTCCAGGCCTTGACGACCCATATCGGAATTTCAAGATACCCCTCGTTAATATTCATGAAATACAGTTGCATACAATGATTCTAAGTGTATGCGCATTTTCTCTCATGAATATAAATGAGGGATATCCGGAAAACCTATCTGGTTTCCGGCCCTCAAGGACTGGAGTTGGCCAAACACAACTTTATTTGATGGTTAATTTAATTTCTGTTAAATTCATGTGCCTTAATATCAGCATTGCCAACAATGAAATGCCTTTTCTTTAAAAAAACACAATGGCTCCACATGTATTTTCACGTTCAGCGGTGACCAGTGTGGTCATGGATAGTGATGGGTGAAAAGTAGCAGAGATCCGTGTTGATTTGCTGCGCATGCCCCAGAGGCATGGCAGGGTTGGGTTGTAGCCACCAATCCATTGTTATGCTTCCAAACAGGTTGAAGGAGGCAACCACCCTTACACACGTGGGAAGACAATGTATCTATGCATGCAGGAAGATGGCCAGAGGTGAGTCTGGCAGGCGGTCCATGTGGATTCAGGTGGAACACTCGGCAGATTAGCAGAGGAACAGCAATGGATCCCGTGGACCGACATGTATGAGAAGTGCTAAACAAAGGCAGAAGAGAGGGCACTGGAAGATGGCGGCAACTGTGAGTGAAAGACTCACCAGGGGGGTCATGCTGCAACACAGTAACCTCAAGCGTTACCATGAGGTAAGCCTCATGGTTCAGCCAAAAAGGGAAGGACCGACCGTCAACACGGATGCCAATGTCATTAAATTTATACAGTGCATATTTTGGCCATCTTCCAGGACCTCATAGACCTTGTCATAGAGTGTGGTTTTACCCGGTGCATAGTAAGAATTAACCACAAATCGATGTGTGCTCTTCACTGCCATCCGATCTGGCCGCCCTAATATCTGGGTGGACATTAACTCGAGTGATATCATCGCGAGGCACATAATCCAAGTCATCCATCAGTCTGTTAAGCTCAGCAACATTCTAAGACAGATCATTTATCCACCTGGCACCTCTTTTTCACTCCTCAGTCACCCCAGGCATGAGTTTGCATTCTTATTTCTAACCACTGTGTGGAAGTGAGGCATTAGGTATAACAATGACGTTACGTTGATGTTTGAGGAGTTATGTGATGTAAAGTCGTCTTGTTTAGCTCACTACAACCACTTTGGCAGGCCCTTGGCACTTGATTCTGAAGAGAGGGAGAAAGGGAGGGAGGTATAGTGGGGGGAGATGAGCTGCAGGTGCGGTGTGTGCAAGGAAGGAAGTACCAGAGTATGCGTCTAGGTGGTTTGCGGCTGTGATACTTTGCTATCTATCCAACCAGAGGGGAGAGACCAGGATCAATTTGCTGCTAGCAGTGGGGCCCTGGGAGAGACACTGGATGTAGATGTGGATGGGATGAGGGGATGGTAGGTGACATGGGTAGAGGTGCTGTGGGTAGTGCTGAGAGAGCATTGCATGGCTCTGCAGAGTTAGTGTGGTGGTACTAGCCGGCATTGGCTGGAGTGCGCATGATGATTTGTGCATCTAGTGTATGGTGCTAAGAGATTAAAAAAAGGTGAGTCGGTTAGATGAGAAAGGAGAGGTAACTTTGGAGGTCCCTAGGTAGTCTGGTACCCATATTTGTTGTGCTCCACTGACCTGTTAGGGTTTTGGTCTTAAGGTGGTGGTGAGCAGGCAGTCCTGTATTGTGGGAATTATTTCTTTCTGTCCTTAGATTGTATGATACTTTTTTGATGGTGACAATTTGTGGGGGCATTGAGGAGTCATGTGTCAATGCTTAATGGGCTAGAAACAAGTTTGTGGGTTGTTTGTCAGCATGTGCAAATAGCTATCGTAGATTGAAGGCGGCAGAGACTTCCATTCCTGTGTCTGAAGTGGAGGGTGAAACAGAGAATTTGAGTCAGCATCTGTATTATGGAGAATGTGCTCCTGTTCTGACCTTGAGTACATTGGGTGTTGTTGGGGACACTGACCAGACTTAGTCTGGCTTTGAGACTGTTCTTATCTGTGACATGGTGCCCAGCTTGTTCTATGTTGCATGGGACGAAACTAGCTCAATTGAAACTAGTCTCGTAGATGCTCTGTTTTGTGACATTGTGCTCCGATGCATCTTGTGGACCCAACCCCATGATAGCAAGAATGTTTATTGCCATCCTGTTTGGATCTAGTCTGTGTTTGGTACATATGTGTCCTAATTTGTCTGCTGTGGTCTTGAGAATGGCCAGGTTATGAGTCATTTTCTGAAGACAGTGGGCCTGATTTACAAAAATGGGAAAGTTCCATTGAAAACATGTTTGTAAATCAGAATGCAAGTCTTCAATATTATCAATAAGGTCTTACTGATCACTGATTAGCATTTGTTAATGACTCCAATCAAGCATTCTCACTAAGCCAGTGCCTCGTCTGGGACGCCCAAGGGAAGCCCTTATTTATATATTTTTATGACAAGTTATACTCTGGATGATAAACCCTTATATAACGCCCCTCTCTTCGAATCCCCCTGGCCCCACTGAGCCAAAAAGTAGGTTTGTGTTGTAAATTAAAAAGGTTTATTTGAAAAATTAAGCAATAGATATATATCATACTTTTATAAATAAATTGATAATTGATAGCACACTTGTGAATATGAGCAGTAATCAGCAATAGGTAATCCTACAGTAGCACAGTTCTTGGTTACTTATGAATAAGAACAGAGGACTAAGGTAGCAGAGAATGCTTTATATGGTTCCAGGAAATGCAAGGTGGAAAAGAAGCAACACAGGAATAAACTTGATATGATTTCAGCAAAACATAATATAATCACTTTTCCCCTTTTGGCAATTCAACCCCCATCTATGCAATGTAAGGAGGTGGAAGTAACACACACAGTCTTCAGGAATACAATCACAGTACAATACGAATTCAGTTCCCCCCTAGCAAGCTTAGAGAAACAGGGATGATTTTAAACACAGGCAAAGTACTTTAAAGGTGGTATGCAAAGAAGGGGAAAATATGCTAAAGATGATTTTAATTCCCTATACGAGATTCAGGGTGGGTGATAGCTACTTTAAATTAGTTCAGGATCACCTTAGCAATGCTCTATGAATGATTGTCAGGTTGCAAACGAATTTCAGCAAAGGAAACAAAAGACAAATATTTTTACACGTGGCTGAAATGAAGCAAAATGTTAAATCGCGGCAATTTAGTCGCGTGCATCGAACGCAATTACGGAGGAAGTATAAGGAGTAACAAGTCGGTTTAGAGCTTGTTATCTTGTTAGAAAGCTTAGAATCTATCTCAGCTTTAAAATAAAAGTTAAATCACGCTTCTTTTGTGGAGGTAGATTTTCAGAAATGAAATTTTAAAGTTTCAGAATGACAGATGACAGTTTTGCAGCTTTAAAGTCACAGAAGGACACACAATGCTATGGTGTAGTTCTAGATAGGTTAAAATAGTTTGAATTAGATTATTTTAAACTAAGAGATTGGTTTTGCACAGTTCTGGTTGAGTACTCACACTATATTTTGGACAGGAATGCGACTTCGTCACGGATCGGGTCAGGATTGGCTGCGGTTCTCTCACCACTGGGTACTGGTTCTGAGCACAGCGATCTGGGTCAGCTCTCAGCGATCTGGTCTGGTCTCTCTGGATCTCTGGTCTCTCTGGATAATTCTGCCTTCTGGGTCTGCTACCGGTTGTGGCAAATGTTCTTGGCAAAGAATTCAAACAGCTCGCCCAGCTGTTGAATAGTTTGCAAATGATTTGGAGGCCTGCTGAAAAAGGATTCAGCTTGTGGATTCAGGCCTCTCTGCTACAAGTTCTGGAGTTAAGTTCTGGCCTCTGGAGATTGATGGATTTGAAGTCTGGAGTCTCCCGGCAAAGCGTCCCGCAAGAAAGTGGAAAGTGAATGTCCCTGTCTGGTTTACAGTGGCTCTTTTTATGTCTTTAGAAAGTGGGTGTGTGCGTAGCATAACTGAGCCTGCCCCTCTCAACTTATCATTGGCCCAGTTCTCCTCTCTCCCTTGATTGGGGGAACTGAGTTGTGAGTCAGAGTGATGAGGTAAGTTTATAGTCAGAGGATCCTCCCCTTGTCAAATTGCACACAAATCTATTTCTGATCCAAATACATATTTCCCAGATACACAAGTGGTTGACATTACATGCACATATTACAGATTACTTATGGTACATTCTGTTCCAACTCTGATGTTTCTAAGAGCTTGCATTAAAAAATGACAAATATTTTTCGTTTTTAGTTGGTTTACCAATATCGGACGTTTACCAAAAATGGTACACATGTACAACGCCTTTATACACATATTCCAGTAACTTTTCATTTTTCTAGCGTGAACCCCGTGTCTGCAATCTCCATAATTCATGGGGTTTTGCCTCAGAACATGGTACAGAGTTCTAACACCTCTTAAAATGTGCACAGAAAAATCACAAGAATGATGATGTTATTTATATAATTTTTACAAGTCTGCACTATGAATTATCCATCTTTTTAAAATTATGCTCTGGCCCCGAGGGGTGTGGTTTTCCAAAGCACATGGTGGAATTTCTGGTTTATCCACTTCCCCCAAGCTCAGCTTGCTCACAGATGCAGTGCCCCTCCCCGTTTCCTTCCAAGAGGAAGCCATTATGACCCCCCTGATTTAACATTTGCCTGGGCCAAAGACAGTGCTTTGTTTAGTTTCCTGCAGTCCCCAGGTGCCACTCCCCTAATTTAATCAGAGAGGTGTCATCTCCTTTTGGCAGAGGCAGCAGAATGCGGCCAGGCCTGGGAACACAGCTGCTGATCAAGTTTCAACTCCTGTCGGGGGTAGTTGCTGGGCAGAATTCACTCTCTTCAAGCCAGGCTTCAGCCAAATGTCACTTTGGTTCCCAGTTTTCTACATTCAAACCAAACTTGCAAAACACTGATTCTAAGTTCAAGACTATGACATTTAACAGTTGCAAACTATGTGACACTCCACAGTAGGTCACTCATTTATTTTAAACATTAATATTTTAACGTCTTTCAGTCCAATTTAACTTATTTTAGGCTCTTTCTCTTTCCAGATTTTGTATGCACACAAGTCTACCTGCTGCCAAATGTCTGCTGGTGTTCAGTGAGATTATTGAATATCTTGCAATGTTTAAAATAGGCATTGTTAGCTTGCATCAGAGAAACAAAGGTGATTTCAAAGCGCTTTCTGAGCTAACCGGCACTGCTGTTTTTCCTTTGGCAGGTCAGGGGACCATTTTGTTGTGCGCTAAGACTGCGCGGTTCTCCCGGATTCTGGCGCAAATGTGGGCTTTTCCGCCCTCTTGGATTTCCTAAGCCCACAGCACCAAATGTTGCAGCATAATAGTCCAAACGTGGGTCAATACCCCTGACAAGCCCCCCGCCCGACTGCGCTTTGATGACAAGTCGAGGGGGAGTCGGGTGCAAAGGATGTTTTGATCCACGTGCTGGTATGTCCGCATCATCTTCTTCCAATTCAGTAGATGGCACAGTTCAGCATCTTTTCCTCCATCCGGTTGGATCGATCGGTTCTCCTCGCCTGTCCTGATGGGAATATTGGGCGGTACCCCGGGCCCCTCGGATCTTTGCTCCCAGTCTCCAGGTCGTCTTCCGTGGTCAGTCTCCGGGTTTCATCTCTCCTAGGATGATAAAGCAAAGCAGCAGTACAAATTCCTAGACATTTTTCCACCACTATTACCGGTGTGGCGAACATATACATTTTATACATCCGGATACATTTTTCAGTCTTATTTTAAAAAAACAAGATATAACAGGAAACATTTTCATACCAGAATCATGATATTTTAGAGACTATATGCGGGATATTTTAGGGTTGGAACTGAATTACTCTGGAGCGGCCCCCTCTGGGATTCCAGAGGATTCCTCCAGTTGCTGCAGAGTGTGCCTGGGATGGCAACACTTTAGCTGATTTATATGGACCCACTTGTCTTCCCCTTCCACCAAACTACCTTTGGGGATGCGGATCTTGTATGCAACTGGGGAGACCTTGTCTATAATTTCAAAGGGTCCCTTCCATGAAGGAAAAAATGTTTGCTGTTTGGCCTGGTTCCTTTGGAAATTGTATAGATAGACTCGGTCTCCCACATTATATACTTTCCTGGAAGTATTCAAATCGTAATGGGTCTTCATGCTATCAGCTGATCTTTCTAGATTCCGCTGAGCACAGGCAAAGGCATGTTGGAGGTGTTTCCTCAAATTCTCCACATACTCATGAGTTTTGGAGGCATTTATCAATGTAACAGGGCGGGTCCTGTAGAGCAAAGGCGGGTCCTGTAGAGCAAATGCTGGGGAAGCACCATCTTGCATCCAGTCATTAGCTCAAACGGTGACATTTTAGTTGCAGATGAAGGGGTAGATCTGATGGCCATTAGGACCAGAGGTAATCGGATATCCCAACTCGGCCCAGAATCTGCCACAAACTTTTTTAGTATGCTCACAATGGTTCGGTTATAGCGTTCTACTGCTCCAGAAGAAGCTGGCCGGTAAGCAATATGTAGCTTCCTTTTGACCCCCAGTATCTCCCACATCTTTGTCATCACTTCACTAGTGAAGTGGCTACCTCTGTCTGACTCAATCCTTTGAGGTAGACCAAAACGGGAAAAGATGTGGTTAATCATCAGGGCAGCTGCTGTTTCTGCCTTGCAGTTTGGGGCCGGGAGACATTCCACCCACTTGGTCAACATGTACTTGTTTCCTCTAGACGAGCGAATCACAGGGCCTACGAAGTCGATTTGCAAATCTGACCATGGCAGTGTCATCCCCCTCTTTTGGAGAGGTGCACGGAGTGTGAGGGATGATGGCTGAAATTGTGCACACACCAGACACCCCTTCAAGTATTGGTCGAGGTCCTGCCCCATATGTGGCCAGTATGCAACCTCTCTTAAGATTTCCAGTGTTGTGTGAAACCCCCTATGACCGGCTGTGGCCGCATCATGGGCGTGACTTAACATCAGGCTTCGGAATGAGGTAGGAACCACCCACTGATCATGGCCAGCTTGGGATTTCCTTACCAACAAACCGTCTTGGATTCGGAACATCTTTGGACATTTCATCAACACTCTAAGGTCCTCTTTCCCAATGGACTCGGTATCCGTCAGGGGAAAGTTCTCAGGGTCCTCAATGTGTTGGTAAAACTTACCAATTATTGGATCCCCTTTCTGAGCCGTAATTAAATCAGCATCAGGGGTCTCCTTACTCCATTGTGCAGTTCAAAGATCATTGCGAGCATTTGTCTGGGACCTAGTGATAGCAGTGACCTGGATTTCCCCCAACAGGGACTCTATTTCTATTAGATCCCCTTGGATGGCCCCGGTTTTGGCCAGCTGATCAGCTAAGTCATTTCCAGTTTTGTCTGGTCCCTCTACTTTGGAATGACCCTTGATCTTTTTCCAGTAGATGGTCATCCCATTCGAGGTGACCAGGTCATCAATGTTTTGGATTAACTTCCCATGTTTCAAGGGTTTGTCATTAGCACATAACATGCCTCTGGGTTTCCAATTTACCAGGTGCTCCACGAACATGTTCCGTACATAATACGAATCTGTGATTATGACAAGTTCGTGAAGTTGATGTTGGACAGCAGTGAGGATGGCTTGATGCACAGCCATCAATTCTGCCACCTGACTACTTCGGGGACCAATTTTGTACCCAGTGGAGTGTTCTGGGGACTCATTCACCCATGCATTCCCTACGCCGGCCACCAGTTCTTTTTCCCTGTTGTTGTCAACATGGTAAGAGCATCCATCCACATAGGGAGTGGGCATTCCCTCACTCTTGTCCTCTTCAAAGACTTTGTGTGGGGAATTAAGGTATGCCTCCATGTTGTCCTTGATTTTTAGACTTTCGTCCTCGAGACAGTTTTCTCTGGCACAATCATGCAAGTCAGCCAGACCTTGCGCGATGGGACTCTTCTTGTTTTGGCCATATCTGACCTCCACAGGAAAGCCTTGCATTGACAGAATCCAGGAAGTAATTCGGGAATTACTCACATTTCCGGCCCAGATTCTGTCACTTTGGAGATATTGCAGAGGCTGGTGTGGAGTCTCCACTATGATGTGTTCCCCCTGGATGAACGGTCGGTAATTCTTCAATGCCCACACCGTTGCCAGGAGTGCCTTCTCACAATCATTGAATTTTTCTTCCACAGAGGATAAATATTGCTCGCATAAGAGATTACTTTATTGACCTTGTCATGCTTTTGGTATAATACTGCCGTCAAGCACGTATTAGAGAACCCTGTCTACAGGAAGAATTCCTTGTATTTGACAGGGTAAGCTAGGCAAGGCGCTTGTGAGATGCTTCTTGAGTTGTCTTACTGCCTCGGATTGTTCTGGACCCCATTCCCACTTGACCCCCCCTTCAAGAGATGAATCAGGGGTCTGGTGATCTCTGCGTAGCCCTCAATGAACTTTCTGCTGTAATTAGTCAGTCCAAAGAGGCTCCTTAGTTCCCGCAGAGTTGTGGGATACTTTAGTTTCTGGAGTGCTTCCACTTTCTTTTCCTGGGGATAGAGACCCTGAGGAGTAATCTCATGCCCCAAGAAATTGACACGTTTTCTACACCACTGTGCTTTTTGGGAAGAAAGTTTTGCTCAGACGGCCCTCAACTGGGTCAGGACATAACGGATCCCCGCTATGTGTTCCTGAACAGTTGAGCTTTTAATGAGGACATCATCTACATAAGCCAGGTTACCCCTTGCACCCAGGTCGGGCATGGCCTTATGTAGGAAAATGTTGAATTCATTGCCAGAGTTGAGGTATCCGAAGGGAGTCCAGGTGCATGTGTACTGCTGGCCACCAAAGGTAAAAGCCAGTTTGTATTGGTCATCCCTACTGACAGGCACGGTCCAGTATCCATTGGTCAGGTCTATTGCAGTGAATACCTGTGACCCCTGAATCTGGGCCAGCCCTTGGTCAATGTAGGGCAGAGGCCATCAGTAAGTATGGACCCGTTTGTTGAGCTCCCTAAGGTCAGCACAGAGTCTCCACTTGCCGTTTGGCTTCAATATTCCCAGCTCCGGATTATTGAAGGTGCTGTGTACTGGACGGATTATTCCCCGGGACTCAAGGTTCTTAATTATTTCAGTAAGGGACTCCATGGATGCGACAGGCAAGCGATATTGCTTCACAAACACTGGAGTCATGCCAGGGTCCGTGGGAATTGTTGTTGTGTGGATGTCGGGGCAACCACAGTCATATGAGTCTACCGCAAAGAGATCTTGGAAATCCAAGAAAACTTTTTTCAACTTTTGCTTCTGTTCCAGAGTCAGGCAGGCATCAGCTAGATTGACTCTCTCTTCCACCATCTGCCTGAAGCCTGGAAAGACTTCTGGTTTCGCTATCTCCGCGGCTTCCTCCAGCAGGGTGGAGAAGTCCCTGGTCAGAATGCTGATTTGGACTGGGGGCTTCAGGTGGGAAAGGCAGCCCTCATGGACCTGGAAAATCACCTCATCCCTTCTGAAGTCACAAGTCACATCCTCCTTATCATAAGGGCAAGAAGTGTACACCAGGAAGTTCCCCCCATGCCGGGTGAAGATCATGTCTGGGGTTGTATTGTCATCACTGTCACTGTCAAAACAGTCCTTGGGGATTGGTCCTAACAGTTAATTTCCTAAATCAATGGAGAAATGTCGTTCATCAACCGCCATTCCAATAATGGTGCCTGCGGCTAGAGTGATACTCTTCAAGTCGCTGTTATCCATCTCTATTGGAATGGTGTCATGCTCTATATTGACTAATGGTGTTGGGTTTACCCCCAACCCTTGCTGTTGGAGAGAAGCATTTAGATGTATATAAGCATCAGGGTTTTTCCATTTTTTTCCTCTTTTAACTTTCACTTCCAGGGAGAATCGTCGGGTCCTTTCTGGGATGGTGACTTCCTCTTTAATCTGAATTTCAACTGCATAAGGTAGCAATTGAGCTGACCTAAATGCTTTTTCTGGATCATCAAAGCCCATGGGATTATCCGCTAATCAGGACCAAGCTTTGAAGTTTATTAGGTCCAAACTAATGGCAAAGCGATTAAGAATGTCACTGCCTAAGTAAATGGCGGCAGTGGCGTCTCGCACGACCCAACAATTATGGACTATGCTCTTGTTGCCAATGGAGATTTTGAGCATATACCTGCTTGGCAGGAGATGTTTGGAATTAGGTGCTTCCAGGTCCATTTCCCATTTGTCTATCAGTTTGAATGTGGGAATGGCTGGATCTTTTGGGAGTTGGCGGAACATGGCTTCTCTGATGAAGCTCTTACCGTTGTTCACACACACTCGGGCGAGAACAGAGTCCTTCCCATCATTTAACTGAACAGGGATGAACAACTGCTCTCTAATTTGCTGAACATCAGCCAGGCTCTGAGCTGATTTCACATCTTTCTGGACTATTGGAGTGGGAATGTCTGATTGTGAATTAGTATAGAATTTCAGGGTGTTTCCCTCCAGGGTGGAATGCCACCTTAAACTGAAAGGAAGGTTGATTTTCAGAAATAGAGAGGACCCCCCATCACCAGTCTGTTGTCCTACTGCTATTACTGTCACGTCTGGAATTTGTTTGTTTTGGAAGTGAAATTCTACTTGGTCAGATTTGTGTTCAACCATGTGGCAGGTGCCGTTTAAACTAATATGGTTGACACTCTGTTTTAATTTTATTGGTCGGCTAGTCTGGGTCCAGAGGACCCTGTTTACGCAATCTATTAGGGGTGACAACATTCTCAGGAGGTCATTCCCTAGTAAACAAGGGGTGCCCTCTGGAGTCACTACTATGACCGGGTGTTTCAACTTGTGTCGCCCAATTTTGATGTCCAAATCTGCAGTCCCCTCGACGGGAATTTCCTTCCCGTCAAAGTTCTGGAGTTGTCCAGGAAGAAAGGTGAGAGGAATACGGTAATTCTCCCCCCTTCCTGCATTTAGTTCATCAAAGGCCCTTCTGGACAGAAGGGTAGTTTGAGATCCAGTGTCCACCAGGGCCAAAATTGTACCCTGCCCCTGTACTTGTACCGGGGCATAGTATCTTCCCTCCTTCTCCTCAAGGGGGCACAGATAATGCAAATTTTTGGACAACTGGTGGGCTAATTTTTCTGGTTTTGGACATTGCGAGAGAAGAGATTTGGGCAGAATTCTGTGGAGAGTCATGGGAATCTGCAAGAAAAAGTTGGCAACTTGAAATGGTTTCGGGCTCCCCTGGTTCCGGTTCTGGGCCGTCCCCCCCTTTTTGGAGGCAGTCACCAGGATGGGTTTGAACCAGGGGTTTTCGGTCTTGTTGGTTCTGGGATAGAATGATGGGCGGCGACAGCTCAATCCCCACATCTACACAGTCTGGGTTGGAATCCCTTGGGACCCATTTTTCCTTGGGAGGAGTTCCCCATCTCTGAAGGAGAAGATACTTTTCCCAGGATCCTCTGAGGATCCCTCTCCCTGAAATTGGAAGACCTGTACCTCCTCCACAAAATGGGTCTGTTTGGGTCCTTTGTTTCTCCTACCTCCTCTTTGCTCCTTGGGTGGCAGACTTTCAGGGGTAGGAGATTTTGTTTCCGGTTCCTGGCTTTCCAGGGGCTGTTTACAAGTTGGGAAGGATGCTTCCTCCAAGGCTTTACACCCCCCTTCCCCTTGTGCCTCCTCCCTGGGAACCGGTGGGTTATCGGGGTGCTGCCCCGTCATTGTTCTGGAGCACCAGGCCCAGAGTTTGGGGCTTTCTGTGGTGGCATGCTCATCTGAGGGTTCTGTTGAGCCCTCAGTATGTGACCCAGATCCCGTGCCAATATTTGGACCTGGCACTCAAGTTGTGAAACACGCTCAGGCTGATACGGGGTTCTGTTTTCTCCCCTGGGCTGATCCCGGGAAGGGTAGCTATCCCTTCTCTGGTAATACCCTGGGTTGGGAAGATTTGGGTACCCCTCCACCCTTGTCCTCCCCTCTCCCGGATTAGGTTGTCTGGGCTCAGGGAATCGGGGAAAGAAGGATGGATGGTTTTGGGGTTGGATACCTGGGGAAAAAGTTCTGCCCAGGATTTGGTGAATTTCTTCCCTCCTGGGGGAAGTTAGGAGGGAAGTTCCCTGGGTCAGGTGCTTGGCTGGATTCCCCCCCCTTGGGCAGGAGGAGTCCACACATAACCCACGATTGGTCTGTTTCCCTTGTAGCGGGGACTTACATAGTCAGGGGAGCTAGGGACCCCATTCGTGGGATTACCTTCTTGACTCCCTGTCTGTGACTGGCCCGAGGGCCTTCTGGGCTGTGAATTGTTCGGTGCAGGCAGGTTTTTAGGCCCCCCATCTCCAAATCTAAAACGGGGGCAACCTTTCCCTCTGCCACCTTGGCAGCAGCAGGGGTGCTGTTGGTTTTGGGGTTTTTGGGCTGATTCTTATTTTCCACCGGTTTCTGCACCTCATAGATGCGGGTGGCTTGATCAATGACCCAGTTTAAAGATCTTTTCTCGTGAAAATCTCTTACGAGCTGGGTCATTATGTATTTGGGGAGAGCATGGAAAAATGTGTTGATGAATTCTCTGCTGTCCGTGCACACCCTTCTGGTGGTCTGCGCAAAGACACGCTTCAATTCTTGCACAAATTCTTGTGGGGCCTGATCCTCCTCACATTGCAAATTGTAGGCTGCCTTGCGAGCCTCTTGGGGATGCCGGTGAACAGAAAAATGTTTCAAGATGGCCGCCCTATATGTGGACCATCTTGAAAGGTTTTGGTCCTCCAGCCCTGCAAAGAAACTGGAGTATTATGGGGAGAATGTCCATTTGACATACTGAATGCAGCTACTGCTGTCATTCAAATGGAAAGTCTCCATCATTTGCTCATAGAGCTCCAAGTGTTCCCAAACAGAATACTTGGCGTTCTTGTGATAAGGCGTGATGACACTCCTTATTGCCTTGATCTGCTTTAAGGGGTCCTTAAGCAAGGCCCTTTTTGCCTTACTGGCCTTTTTGGTTCGGGTAACCCTGGTCCATTCCTCCTCTGGCTCAGAAGCACTGTTCCCAGAGGTGTCCGTCTGATCTTCCAGGTTCTCCCGGATTCTGCGAGCCTGGGAATGGCTGGCAGAATGTGGGGACCTGGGCCGCTCAGAGGAGTCTTCAGATCCCTCCTTGCTGCCAGGATTTGATGGGTACCCCCCCCATTGACCTAACTGGGCAGAGGTTTTTAGGATGCCCTTAGTGGGCCTACTCTCCTGGGGTTCCCCACTAAATTGCACTGTGCTTGAGTGCCCATACCCGGATGCCCGCCCATCCATTCCTGGGTGGTACTGGCTGGATAGTAATCTGCCATCCCTGTGGCCCCGTGCTCATGTGCGCCAGGGGACATGACGGTAGCAGAGTCCAGGGACTGGGAGAGATGAAGGCCTCTGGTACTAGGGCTCCTGAGGTTATGCTCAGGTGTTTCCCTTTCCCAGCTAAACTTCATCTCTATCAGCCCCTGCTTCTTGTTGCAATGCAAGAGCCTGGGCTTTCAGTTCCTCAACCAAGGCCTTACTAGACTCTATCAGTCTCTCCTGCATGTCTACCTGTTGCTGGAGCCTATCATTGTGTCGACATAGAGCCTCATTTTCCCTCTGTGCTTCCTGGTTGGTCCTGGAGTACTGGGCCAGTCTTTGCTGCAGGAGGGTTACCTCCTGAGTCCCATCCCTACTGGCCTGCTCCTTTCTTGCCAGAGCATCTTCCACCCTCCTAGTGTGCTCTAGCAAGTCGTGATGCTCTTTTTGGAGGTCACCCAGCCCCTGGAGGGCCAGGTGATTTTCTTCAATTTTTTCTTTTAATTGGCAGACTTCCTGGCCTAAGGTGTCCCTTTCCTGACTAAGAGCCTGCATCTGTGCTGCCAGGTCTTCCCTCTGCCTTTGAAGGGCACCAGCTTTCTGGTGCTCTTCCTGAAATTCTGTCTGGGTGTCCAGGTCTTTCAGAATCAGTTTATTGCTCTCCTCTTTTTCTCTATCCAATTGGCTTTGCAGGGTGGCTACCTGCTTTGTGCTTGCCCTGTTGAAATCTATCTGTTGCTCCAGCTTTTTCTGGCTCTGCAGTAAGGAGTCCAAACTGTCTTGGTGCTCCTTCTGCAAAGCCCGAATTCTGGTATCCTGGTCAGCCTTTTCCTGTTGCAGGATATCCATATCCTCCTTCATTTTAAGGATGTATTGTCTACTCTCGTTTTCTGACTCCTGGCTTCTGTGCAGCCTCTGCTCGGAAGAGACCAGGTCAGATTGGGCCTTTTCTAACACCATCTGTTGCCTATTTGCCAGATCTTGGCCTTCAGCACATTTGTCCTGCCTGGCTCCCATATATAGATACAAATATGCCGCTATCCTGTCAATATTATTGTGTTCATCTTTGGCCTTAGGAGCCATATATAGTTCACTCAGGGCCACATGTAAGGGACCCTGATCTCTCCACATATCTGACCCAGTTGTAGTGACCTGTTGTGTGATCACATGCAACCGTACATTTTGGTCCTGTTCAGACCATTCACCTCTCACAAACAGTTTATGTAAGAGGTGCTCCCTAGATATCTTTATATCTACCAAGGTCGTCATTCTGGAGATTGATTTCCTTCCTGACTTACAGACGTTTGTATTTTATTTTGCAAAACAGACCGTTTCCTTAGAGCGTTCCTTTGAGGAGTGCTTTACAGCGTAACACAGCGTGGTGATCCGACCGGTTGTATCTATCCCGTCATTTAGCACACTGTATTAATCTGCACAAGTGATATATCTAATCCAGAATCCCCAGCTACGAGCCCCCTCTCTGTTAATGACTTCAATCAAGCATTCCCACTAAGTCAGTGCCTCGTCTGGGACGCCCAAGGGAAGCCCTTATTTATATATGTTTAAGACAAGTTATAATCTGGATGATAAACCCTTATATAACGCCCCTCTCTTAGAATCCCCCTGACCCCACTGAGCCAAGAAGTAGGTTTGTTTTCCAAATCAAAAAGGTTTATTTGAAAAATTAAGCAATAGATATATATCACACTTTTATAAATAAATTGATAATTGATAGCACACTTGTGAATATGAGCAGTAATCAGCAATAGGTAATCCTACAGTAGCACAGTTCTTGGTTACTTATGAATAAGAACAGAGGACTAAGGTAGCAGAGAATGCTTTATATGGTTCAAGGAAATGCAAGGTGGAAAAGAAGCAACGCAGGAATAAACTTGATATGATTTCAGCAAAACATAATATAATTACTTTTCCCCTTTTGGCAATTCAACCCCCCTCTATGCAATGTAAGGAGGTGGAAGTAACACACACAGTCTTCAGGAATACAATCACAGTACAATACGAATTCAGTTCCCCCCTAGCAAGCTTAGAGAAACAGGGATGTTTTTAAACACAGGCAAAGTACTTTAAAGGTGGTATGCAAAGAAGGGAAAAATATGCTAAAGATGATTTTAATTCCCTATAAGAGATTCAGGGTGGGTGATAGCTACTTTAAATTAGTTCAGGATCACCTTAGCAATGCTCTATGAATGATTGTCAGGTTGCAAACGAATTTCAGCAAAGGAAACAAAAGACAATACACGTGGCTGAAATGAAGCAAAATGTCAAATCGCTGCAATTTAGTCACGTGCGTCAAGCGCAATTACGGAGGAAGTATAAAGAGTAGCAAGTCGGTTTAGAGCTTGTTAGAAAGCTTAGAATCTCAGCTTTAAAATAAAAGTTAAATCTATCGGTTCAAGAGATACAGACGATTCTGTAGAGGTAGATTTTCTGAAATGAAATTTTAAAGTTTCAGAATGACAGATGACAGTTTTGCAGCTTTAAAGTCACATAAGGACACACAATGCTATGGTGTAGTTCTAGATAGGTTAAAATAGTTTGAATTAGATTATTTTAAACTAAGAGATTGGTTTTGCACAGTTCTGGCTGAGTACTCACACTATATTTTGGACAGGAATGCGACTTCGTCACGGATCGGGTCAGGATTGGCTGCGGTTCTCTCGCCACTGGGTACTGGTTCTGCGCACAGCGATCTGGGTCAGCTCTCAGCGATCTGGACTGGGTCTGGTCTCTCTGGACCTCTGGTCTCTCTGGATAATTCTGCCTTCCGGGTCTGCTACCGGTTCTGGCAAAAGTTCTTGGCAAAGAATTCAAACAGCTCGCCCGGCTGTTGAATAGTTTGCAAATGATTTGGAGGCCTGCTGAAAAAGGATTCAGGTTGTGGATTCAGGCCTCTCTGCTACAAGTTCTGGAGTTAAGTTCTGGTCTCTGGAGATTGATGGATTTGAAGTCTGGAGTCTCCCGGCAAAGCGTCCCACAAGAAAGTGGAGAGTGAATGTCCCTGTCTGGCTTCCAGTGGTTCTTTTTATGTCTTTAGAAAGTGGGTGTGTGCATAGCATAACTGAGCCCGCCCCTCTCAACTTATCATTGGCCCAGTTCTCCTCTCTCCCTTGATTGGGGGAACTGAGTTGTGAGTCAGAGTGATGAGGTAGGTTTATGGTCAGAGGATCCTCCCCTTGTCAAATTGCACACAAATCTATTTCTGATCCAAATACATATTTCCCAGATACACAAGTGGTTGACATTACATGTACATATTACAGATTACTTATGGTACATTCTGTTCCAACTCTGATGTTTCTAAGAGCTTGCATTCAAAAACGACAACTAATTTTCGTTTTTAGTTGATTTTTAGTTGGTTTACCAATATCGGACGTTTACCAAAAATGGCACACATGTACACCGCCTTTCTACACATATTCCAGTAACTTTTCATTTTTCTAGCGTGAACCCCGTTTCTGCAATCTCCATAATTTATGGGGTTTTGCCTCAGAACATGGTACAGAGTTCTAAGCCCTCTTAAAATGTGCACAGGAAAATCACAAGAATGATGATGTTATTTATATAATTTTTACAAGTCCACACTATGAATTATCCATCTTTTTAAAATTATGCTCTGGCCCCGAGCGGTGTGGTTTTCCAAAGCACATGGTGGAATTTCTGGTTTATCCACTTCCCCCAAGCTCAGCTTGCACACAGATGCAGTGCCCCTCCCCGTTTCCTTCCAAGAGGAAGCGATTTACAACCCCCCTGATTTAACATTTGCCTGGGCCAAGGACAGTGCTTTGTTTAGTTTCCTGCAGTCCCCATGTGCCACTCCCCTAATTCAATCAGAGAGGTGTCTTCTCCCTTTGGCAGGGGCAGCAGAATGCAGCCAGGCCTGGGAACACAGCTGCTGATCAAGTTTCAACTCCTGTCGGGGGTAGTTGACGGGCAGAATTCACTCTCCTCAAGCCAGTCTTCAGCCAAATGTGACTTTGGTTCCCAGATTTCTACATTCAAACCAAACTTGCAATTTTTACACATGCAGCTAGAACACTGATTCTAAGTTCAAAACTATGACATTTAACAATTGCAAACTATGTGACACTCCACAGTAGGTCACTCATTTATTTTGAACATTTATATTTTAGCGTCTTTCAGTCCAATTTAACTTAGGCTGCTGACATCCACAGCTCAGCCAGTTTCATTATGAACATTATTTTAGGCTCTTTCTCTTTCCAGATTTTGTATGCACACAAGCCTACCTTCTGCCAAATGTCTGCTGGTGTTCAGTGAGATTTTTGAATATCTTGCAATGTTTAAAATAGGCATTTTTAGCTTGCATTTCAGAGAAACAAAGGTGATTTCAAAGCGCTTTCTGAGCTAACCGGCACTGCTGTTTTTCCTTTGGCACACATTTCACCCATGGCACTCCTGGCCCATCACGCTCGCACTGGTGGGTGGCAGGTCAGGGGACCATTTTGTTGTGCGCAAAGACTGCGCGGTTCACCCGGATTCTGGCGCAAATATGGGCTTTTCCACCCTCTTGGATTTCCTAAGCCCACAGCACCTAATGTTGCAGCATAATAGTCCAAACGTGGGTCAATACCCCTGACAAATTAAGAAACATTAACTTCTACAAAATTCAGTGTAAAGCACATGTCAATCTCTGACTGTATTGTGAACAAAAAAACATAAATGTAACTCCATAACATTTCTGTATTATTATTATTTATTTATTTGTATATAGTTTTTTTCTTTACATAAATGGAAACATTTACAAAATTTAATCATAGAACAGGCATTTCTCAGATAAATTTACATAAAACATGAATAGAAAACCATTCAATCATAGAAATGTAAAACCCAGTAGATTCATTAGTAATTTGCCTAGAACATGAATAAGAAAAACATGATAAAAAACATAGGTATTATACATAAAACTAAAGCAATCTAAACAAAACATTACAACATAACTAAGCTTCAAGTGTATATTCACAAAACTTATATAGGTGATAAATGATATCATATAAAAGTCAGATATCCTGGTTTAAAATAACACCTTTTCATTTAATATTACATCCATAACGTAGATGAACTAAAGTAAATCGCATTCTACTTTCAGGAATCTCACCACCGCTAATTGCAGTGAAGTCTGTTTGTCGTAAAGCACGCACTTCCATAAATAATCGGGGTCTACACTGTTTGAATCTGATAGAAAGAGACTGAAATAAAGTGGTTGAATTGAGATCAGAGCTGGACAATCAATCAATAGGTGTCTCAAAGTTTCTTTGATATCTTTCTCTTTACAGCATCTGCACAGAATAGGAGAATATGATAATTTGCCTCTCACAGCTTTAATTTCTCCCGTTACTAAAACATTAAAGCGAAATCTCATAAAAGCATTTCTCCAACCTCTGTTTGGAAAACAAATAAGGTATGGGTCCGGGGAGCCCATGGCTTTATAATATCAAACCATATGAGAATATGGTCTATGGTCTATGGTCTATCAGTTTTTGAGTTGTACTGGCCAATCTGCATTTTGCAACAATTGTTTAACTTTTTTGGGATTATATAATAGTGTGCACAAAGTTGCGCCCACAGTTCTAAGAAATTGTTTGCATATTTCCATTAGCTTTTTAAGGAAAGCAGATTTAGAAATATCTAGTTTCATGTGGTAACCCAAATCAGAATACAGGGTGCTCTTATTTTCATTTGCCAAATTATGAAAAAGCAAGAGGCATTTCCATTCAATAATACTTTGTAAGGATTGAAGACCAAATTCGTATCTCAGAGCAACTACTGGGACATATTTTGGTAAGCAATATGTCATTTCTCTTAAGATACTTGCTTCCAATTTATTCAAATCCAGCTTACAGGATATAAATGAAATTTCAAGGCCATAAGAGATTTTCAGGATTATTTTTTGTTTGTAATAGCTCAACATCGGTAAACTAGAATAAGCACCAAATTTACGATCGACTATTTTCATTTGGATGGTACTTTGTTTGACTTTCATATGGTAATGATTTCGAACCTGCAGGTGGTTTGTGTTATCAATTATTAAAAAGCCTAGATATATCATTGAGTGCTTAATTCCCAATCTGGTCTTGTCTAAAAACCATTTTTCCATTAGCTGCTTCTTTTTTCGACTACAGTGCTTAATATGTGACTTTTGCGTGTTAATAATTAGACCATGTAAGGCCACATACTGCGCAAAGCTGATAACAAACGCTGAAGACCCAATGGAGTTTTATCAAATAGCAGAAAATCATCTTCATATGAGCACCAGCTCATTTTTTTTCCCTTCCAGAGTGGGTTGAATAAATGCTGCCTTAATTAGTCAGGAGCCAATATCGGAGATATATAAATTATACAGAGCTGGGGCAAATATTCATCCCTGTCTCAGACCATTAGATGTTACAATTGGGAAAGAAAGAAGTTCTTCATTATTTAAGCATACTTGGATTTTAGAACCTTCATGGAGATGAATGAGTACTGCTAAAATTTGCTAGGGACAAATCCATACTCACTAAGTAGACTGGTGTAGCCCCTTGTTTCCACCCTATTTCTTTTAAGAAGGAAATTATGAGTCCCCCTACCGCTGTTCCCACTCTTTTCCTGAAGCCGAATTGTGATGTGGAGATTATTGCATGAGCTGTAGACCATTCCTCCACTTGTTGCAGGATGAGACCAGCAAAAATGTGTCACTCCGCGTCCAATGACGCAGTCGGGCGATAGTTTAATGGCAAGGATCTATCGCCCTTCTTATAAATAGGAATGGTGAGGGGCATATTCCAAGAATATGGAATGTGCTTGGTTCGTCCTATGTCTGCAAACAATAGAGATAACACTTTGACCAGCTATTTGGGTCACCCCTTAGTACAACGTTTGATAGTCCATTTGGACCCGCAGCTCTGGACGGGGTAGACAACATGATCATCTCTCAAATTTGTGCCGCAGAGAAACCGCAATTCCATTGAGTGGATGAAAGAATATCAGAAATTTCAAAAAGGGGGACTCTAGCCGCTTAGAGAGCGGTAAAATGCTCAATCCAAGATTGTTCAGAAATTGGGTTTAAAATTGCGGTTGTAATCGGGGGAAACCTATTGATTAGGCGCCAAAATTGTTGAGAAGAGTTATCTTTCAATGCAATCAACATTTCTTCGTTATTAACTTGAAACATTGAACTTTTGTTTCCTTTTAGCCAATTTTTATATAGCTGTTTCATATATCTGGCCCCCTCTTTTTTAGATTTTTCTGAAATTGTTAACAACCTAAGTTTCCTTAATGATCTGCGCAACATAGTTTTACTTGAGTGCACAATATGATCATATTTGTGAGTATGAGGTTTCTTGATATATTTACACTTGGTTAGACTTATAGAATTGCCAGTAAGGGTCTTAACATATGGAATAAAGTGATCATGAGTAATGAGGTTTCTTGATATATTAACACTTGGTTAGACTTATACAATTGCCAGTAAGGGTCTTAACATATGGAATAAAGTGATCATGAGTAAATCTTCTATAGTTTTCTTCATAAGTTGTTGTGCAAGATTCAGACTTAAATCTGGGCATGTATATTGAGGTAAAGAGACACATCTTACTAACTCAATGTCTACTTCAAGCATTTTGTGGTGGCTCGGTGTCGTATGAGTTATAACAAACATTTCTACTAAACTGAGGATATGATCGGAGATGAAAATATAGTCAATTGCAGATGACCTGTTGCCCGATGACCAAGTGATATAATTCACCTCAGGTCTCAAAGTAGAATGTAACGATTTGAGGCCCCAAGAGGTGAATAATAAATTCCACACCAGAAGGTCAATTTTCTTGTATGTAGACTCTGAAGGTTTTAAGCTATAATCCCCCTCTGAAGTCATAGCCACATTCAATAATTCCCCAGAATCAAAAATAGAATGATATATTGCAAACTTCATATTCATAATCAGGTCACCCATAATCAATATCTGAAGAGTAGTGCATTTCGATAAACAGTTTTCCATTATTGCTTCCATTTTCAAAATTAGCTCATATAGATTAGCGCCAGGAGACCAATAAACATTCAGAATCAACAAGTGAGACACTCCGTCACTACCATCCACCTTTACCAAAACCCCCAAAACATGAGGAACAAGCAAAACAGTTTCGATCACATGTAATCCAGTGCCCAACTATATATCAGTGAGAAGGCCCCCCGACGGGCGGCCTCTAAGCCCCTTAGTGGCAAGTAGATGACACCATTCAAAACCATCAAGCTGCTCAGGGGTTAACAAACAAGTTTCTTGAATGCACAATATGTTCTTATTTCGAAGCTTGTGACATAGTTGGGGAGAAGATATAAGGTGTGAGTTGCCTTTTGAATTCCAGCACAAAATTGTTAGACTGGGCTAAAGTTGTTGTTTTAGTGTCAGAGCCAACCATCTCCAACTCGTCTCCTGATCTAATTGATTGTCCGATTCCTTTTTCTGATGCTGACTATGGATGTTTAAATAAGGAAGGGTTCATTTTGGTTAATGCCATTTGATTCTAACACACCCTCTCCAAAGATCAGTATGTCAAAGCCCATACAATTAAGCTGATCCAGCTCAATCAGAATTTTTTGAAAGACTAGTTTCGAGTGAAAAACAATTCTCACATGATCATAACACATTGGGTGGATGACGTCAACCCGTTTAATATCCGCACATGCCAGATTTTTTAAGGAGGGGATATTGTTAAATAATTGTAGGGATAAGGTTCTATTCATCGCAGGTTGAATTCCGCAATCGAATAAATGATAAGGCTTTCTCCACATTATGTGTCTTAATTCTGTCTCCAAATAATGTTTAGGAGTAATTTTAGTTGTTTCTCATGGTTTGTCTCTACATTGTGGTGGGCCTGAATCAGCTGGCCGTAATGGCGGGGAACTTTGTACTTGCACCAATGTATTTTGAGGGGGCGTTGGTAGAGTGAAGTGCAGGATAACATTCATTCCTCCCGCTTGCTCAATTTGATTTCCCAACGGAGCGATCGAGAGAACGCAAGAATTCTTAGAATTTTGAGCATCTATTTTCAATATGTCTGATGCGGGGCCCCCAGTCCTTAAGATTTCTTCCACAGTGGAGCGAATAAGAAAACTCAACTGCTTATGATTAATTAGATGGTTTTCCAAGCTGGCCTCATTGTAAATGCTTGGAACCTTATCGGTTGTCAGGTCCACTACCTCAGGAGGAAGCGACTTGTTATCAGACCCATGGATTGTGTGAGGCAACTTTGCAGGGGGTAGCAGCGTGGAATCAGTCTGAATTTTGCCAATACATATGTCTAATTCCGGGGGATTCATTGGATGCAGAGGAGCAAGAGGAGGCGGAATACTCGCTGATTTAGCATTATTTGTAATCTTAGCATTGGAAAATAGATCGTAGATTTCCCTCTGCTCTAAGGGCATTGATGAATATTTCTTACCATCGGGCGGAATCAATTCAGTGGTGCAGAAGCCTTGTTCTCCTTTTGAACCTGTAATAGTTTCCTTCATTACAGCTTGCATTTCACCTGAGAGAGTGTTAGTAGGCATAGAGTACGCTCCAGTGTTGGTATTCAATTTTTCTCCCCCCGCTTCTCAACCCCTACTGCATCCAAGGTCTGAGATAACTCCTTTTCCTCTCTTATAAAGTTCCATCATGTAGTTTTGGGAATTTTATTCCGTTGATTATAAAGAGAGGAGTTCAATTTTTTTTAAAACTTTTTTGAGTTTTTTTGTCATTCTTGGTAGAATTTAATTTTTGCAATTATGGATCTACGCTTAATGATTCTGATGGGGAAATAGTTGAGGGTTCAGAATCTGTTTATTTATTTCCCAGACTCTTCTCTATCATCTTAGACCCATTAAATAAATTCCCTAGCTGGGAGGCTAACTTATTTGGGAGAGATTCCAGAATATTTGCCCCTACTTTGGATGATGCCAACATATGTTCCATTAGAATTCTTATTTCAAAATAGCAGGTGGAGTGCTCTTTCAATTCCTGCAAGATTAGTGAGGACGTGCCAGCCATGTCAGCCTTCTGGGGTAAGTGCTGGCAAGGTAGCTCAATCAGAGGATCTTGAAAATATTGGGACAAGACCATTAACGTGGAGTCGGCTGTGAAAAAATTTGGCGGAGTATCCAAAAAGGATGTAACCTCATCAGAAACAATATTTTTTCCAAAATGAGTAGCAAACAGGCATGAGCTAGAAGCTTCTTCCTGTTGGGTTAGGGCCTGTACCCCCATTGATTTCAGAGGAATTTTCAATTTCTTCTGCGTTGAATATTAGCGAATCGCTAGGTTCTGGGGGCGAAGGAGGGAGAGGTAGGTTCATTGCCATCCGCATCGTGTTTTCTACAGGCATAAATACAAGGAGCGTGGGTAATACATCCTCCTACATCAGCGCCTCCTGTATTGTGGACCTCCTCGTAGCGGGTCCCGTCAAAATTGGTCAGGAGTGTGTGTATTCTATAATAGCTCTTCTCTGAGACATATTGGATACAAAACACTCTGTATGCCAAATGGAAACGTACATCAAGCAATAATATTCAATAAAAAAAAATCAAACTCAAGAGATAATGTCAATAAGGTAAGAATGCTTTTTGGATTACCCCTCTGCTTAGCCAGCCGAACTGTGCCTGTTTGGGATAGAGGAAAAAATTCCTTCGCCCCACGCCCCAGGTCTAACAGGCAGGCACATTTGGCGGGCACTTCCAGCTCGGGTCGCGCGCAAGGGCACGAGTCCCAGATGTTTTAAGGCTGGCTTCGCAAGCAGGTTGGGGGCGTGGCCCTAAACCAAAAGGGAACAGCGTCACACAACTGGTGTTACACAGCAGTAATGAGGAGCTGATGCTCTTACTGGTAGCAAAGTCTCAAGTCCAAAACACCCAAACAGTCCAAAAGGCCAAACTTGCCAGCAGAAACAGCAGAATTCTCACTGCAGCAAGAAGAGTCACCCAGGCGTAACAGGCATGCACTTCTGGCGGGCACTTACAGCTTGCGCACGCGTGCGCAAGGGTGCGAGTCACGGATGTTTTAAGCCCGGCTTAGTGAGCAGGGGGGCGATGCCGTAAAACAAAAGAGAGAGCAGTGTTACACAACTGGCGTTACACAGCAGTATCGAGTAGCCAATGCTCTTACTGATAGCAAAGTCTCAAGTCCAACACACCCAAACAGTCAAATAGGCCAAACTTGGCAGCAGAAACAGCAGAATTCCCATTGCAGCAAGAAGAGTCACCCAGGCGTCACAGGCAGGCACTTCTGGCGGCAACTTCCGGCTTGGGCGCGCACGCAAGGGTGCGAGTGCCAGATGTTTTAAGGCCGGCTTCACGAGCAGGGGGAGGGCGTGGCTCCAAACAGTCCAATAGGCCAAACTTGGCGGCAGAAACAGCAGAATTCCTACTGCAGCAAGAAGAGTCACCCAGGCGTAACAGGCAGACACTTCTGGCGGGCACTTCTGGCTCGGGCGCGTGCCACATTGCTGTATTTGAACTACATGTATGTAAATACAATCCATTGATGTAAAACACATTAGAATGAAATCTTCTGAGTGTAGAGGATGGCCAAAAGTAGGGGTGGGGTTAGAGGAATAAGGATGTCTTGAAATAGACATCCTCATTCTCCTCCATCTCACCCCCCCAGCCATACATTCTCCTCGCTCATTGATCTTCAATTTTAATCCCAACTTCCCTTTGCTCCTCACTTCTTAAGAATACTAATGACGACTGATAGGTGACGATAATGAATGAAGAGGAGAAATCAGAGGGTAAGAAATCATAAAGAAAGAGTTTGAAGAAGTTTACCACCTGTATGAGAAAAGTTCAGTGTTGGATGATAACGAATTGACTCAAACTTAATCCCATTGAAGCAGAAATAATGTTGATTGGACCAGACACTTAAGATTCCTTAAAGATAGATGGGTCTCTGTAGCATCGTGGATGCATTGCTTGAGTTGATGGCATGGAGCATGGATCATAGAACATGGGAAGGTTAAAGCTAGTAGTTGTATTTGAAACAGGAATGCCCAAAATGTTGGTTAGGGAAATCATTAAAGAGGTTGGTCCGTTATACTGGTATAGAGTAAATAGAATTGGCATTCAAACAAAAGTTGATAATTGTTAGAATTTTGAAACTTGTTGAGGTAGGCCAAGATAAAAAGCATACTTTAGAGCATGCAAGCGTTCCATCGAGCAGTAAGGCTTGGGTTTATTTTAAGCATGCCATCAAGCAGTAAGGCTTAGGTTGATTTTAAGCATACCATCGAGTAGTAAGGCTTAGGTTGATTTTAAGCATACCATCGAGCAGTGAGGTTCAGGTTCATTTTAAGCAGGCCATTAAGCAGTGAGGCTTAGGTTGAATTTTGTAAGCATGTGTTGGGATGCACGTTAAGATCCAAGCCCCTCCCAGACGATTCAGATTTCAGAAAATATATGTATACACAGAAAATGTATATGGACGGGCACGTGTGAGATATATTTGAACTGCATAGGCCATGCTTACTGCAGGATTTTACATAAATACAAGGCAGACTAATAACAAGTTTTATAAAGTGCCAGATGGATATATTCCATACGCATGACACGCACACATAGCATGACTCCCAATGACAAGAAACGTGGAAGTGGTACGACATTCGAAGGTAGGCCTGAATCCTCACTGGTCGTGTTGGAAACACGGAACAATGAGGCCATGTGGTTGAATATTCCACCCCCACCCCAGGCAAGGTAAAGAACACACAGACACTACAGTAAGGGCAGCAGCCGGTTGTGAAGGACAAACTCATGGGGGCCAGGGCAGAGGTCTTGAGCTGCCAAAACACAAGCTGAGATTTAGAACACTAGCACCCCCCAAGATAATGGCCATCCTATTTGAATTACCAGATGCCCATGAGCATCCTCCTAAATCCTTCATTATTTAGACTGATGTGGGACCTGCAGGAAACCCAGGCCTGCCCCTCGGAAGGAGTAACTGATAAGGAGGGAGCAGAGGACAACGTGGCCCGTGATTTGTACCAGAGAGAGCAAAGGGCGATGCCAACTGTTAGAGGATTCCGATGGGGAGGTATAGTGGGGGCCCTTGTGTGTCTGGGATGAGAAAAGAGTTGTTTTATTTGCAAGGACCAGACTGACCTCAAAACTATCCACTGAGATCATGTTGATGGCCAGGTGCACATCAAGTGATGAGGCCTTAGGGCAGCGCACTGTTCTGAGTAACTTAACCAATCACCGAACAATAAACCAAGGTGAAGAATCAGAAACCCACGTGTGAGGAAGGTGGAGAAGATGACGCGGGCAATGAAATGGGGGTCTATATGTGACTATTAGCATGTAAATAGGTGGCAGCCAATGAGGGTGAGGGATAAACACTGCATATTGAATGCATCACAATGACAATTTTCACAGTTATAGTGTGCTGTTTGCTTTGAAGAAGAGAGAGAGCACTGCGGCAGTGGACTTGTAAAACCCTGTCGCCATTTCCTTTTTGTATGCGAATAAACCTCTTGTTCTTCTCACAAAAGGATGCACCTAGCTTTTTTCCCTAGTGGGTTGTTATTTTTCGCTCTGGTTGTCAAGAGGTTACCCTACAAGATTGGTGACCCCGACATGATCCCAGACTCCCTGCGAGGACCAGTTCACTTGCGCGCACCTCGCTGAAGTTAACAGGAGCCATGTTATCATAATTCTTCTCTGTTCTTTCGAGCGGGGCGCTGTCCCCGGATTACGTTGGCCTGATGATCGGACCCTGTGACAGAGGATTTCGGGTGAACACGTACATGTAAGTGCACTTTTCTTGGAGAAAAACAAGTGGGGTATAGGAGGGGAATATGAGTGTTTGAGGCTGTAAAGAATGGTGAGAGTGTAGTAAGCGATGAATGGTCAGGTAGTTTGGAAAACCATGTGGTGTTGTGTATAGATTGGTGTGATTATAATATAGAGGACTGTGGTGTAACGGGACCCTTTCCGATGTTATTAGGGGAGAAGACAGCACTGTGTAATGAAGAAAAAGGTACTAATTGAGGCTGTATTTATTAAGTGGGTCTGGTACCTCTCTGCCCATTATAAGGAGGGCATGAGAATGAGAAGTAGTTGTGGTAAAGGCCTCTTGTGGACCTGTGATCTCCTCACCTGAAATAAGGATTAAGATGATTTTGCAATATTGTCATTCAGTGTAAAGGTCAAGGAGATTTCTTCTGGCCCCTAAGAGTTTGAGTGTAGCAAGGTGAAATTGAAGAGTGGATGTTTTGAAGTATTAGAAGGTGCAGAAGAGATTCTATCTAAGCAAAATTTAGATTCAAACATTGGCTAGAACTTTATGAGCAAATTAATGTTTTGAGGTGAGCGTGTGCTTAGCAAATGAATTGTTGTTGTCATCTATTCATCTACATTGAACGTGCGTCATTTTTTATATTCTATTGCTTGTGTGTCATGCAACATTGTGCTTCTTCGTAGTTGTTCTTTTTATGTGATCTTTGTTTGTTCGTGGAATTCCTGTAGTTTCATTTCTTTTATCTGTTCTTTAAGGAGCTTTGTTTTGTGGTGGCGCTAGCTGGAATGTTTATATATTGTGTGCAAGGATGTTTAAATCACTGCAATGTTAGCAACAGATTATTTCACTTAGCAAACTGCATGTTATATTGTTAAGTGATTATTGTGCGGTAGGCCCGAAGTCAGGGTGTTTAGAGCTGATTGCAGGATTGTGCTCGAGAGTGGCAGTCTTGAGACTTGGAGGTGGTTGACCCAAGGGAAAATTGTTTGTTTAATTTTGTTGGGTTAGGGTGCAGTGCTGAGTATCTCTAGTGGGAATGCTAGTGATCAGGAGTGGCAGGCCTGAGATGAACTTTGGCAGTGTTGGTTAGGTGTCTGGTTTATTTTATTGGTTGAGGAAGTGGTGATGTGTCTTGGTTGTGTTGGTGAGGATAATGATGGGATGTAATAGAGTATGGCCCTAATTACAAGTTTGCTGGTTCCGTGCTGGTGATTCCGTGGATCTGATGGCACAGTTTCTGGCAGCTGTTACCAGAGAATCACTGGCACATTACAAAATCGCGAGTGCGCGCATTCCGAAATACCGGAAAACGGCATGACAGAAATATTGTTGTTGCCTGCTAAAATTGGTTGCACCATCAGCATCAATGTGGGTTGCACCATTTATGGCATGTCACTCATGGAAACACTGGCAACGGTAACACCAGCACCGCAAACAACCACTTCCTGTAGCCATCCGGACATGCAGTCACTGCCATTACACCAACGGGCATGGCATCTAGGATCCTAGAAAGACAGCAGCGGAAGCCACACTTTATCGAGCTGGAACTGACTATCCTAACAGACAACATTGTGGAGCATGCAGCAGAGCTGTTTCCCACGGACCACGGATGCAGTACACAGCTCAGAAAAAATGCTATCTGGGAGGAGCTTGCGCAGGAGGTGTCAGCCATGGGACCCGTGCCCCACACAGAATACTACTGCCACAAGCAGCGGGTTCACCTCCTCCTGAGGGTCCGCAACCTGATGTCTGCCCACTGCAAGGAATGCCTGGCTACTGGCGGTGGGCCCGCCTCACCAATCAAATTAATGTCATGGGAGGAGAAATGCAGCAGTGTGTTTCACCTTGAGCAGATAGGGAAGTCAGAGCGGTGGAGCCTGGTGCAGGGAAACCTGGGGAGGGCGGTGAGTAAAACGTGCAACACCAAAACAATGACAGTGGGCATGGAAATGTAGCACACAACACATGGACACATGTCCAACTGCACAACAACAGACCACATCCAACCCATAGAGTGGCCACCTAACAATGGTCATTGACCAAGGGTGCACAAACATTCCCCCCTTCCGAACACACAAATGCCCACATGAGTACACGTCATGTGCAGACATCAAAAACATGAGAAGCAACACATACACAAGGCACACATACTCCAACACAGCATGCATGCATCACAAGCAATCTGCCCCTGTGAAACACTCATATGCTTGCATGCATCCAAAGCACCCTGACGTACCTGGCATTGGCATGGTTGACTGGCTACCTGTCAGACTGACACCCCCAAGTGCATTAGTGGCCTTCACACCCCTGCACCTCACTCCCCCACTTGTGGCATCCCTCAGGGCACCATTTAGACCCCATGGGTCTCTGACAACTACCTTGCACCTCTGCCACACTCTATCACCACCCTTACAGCCCACTGCCAATGTTATGTTGATGATACACTGCCCACCTACAGACTCCAATCCTGTACTGCCTCTCCATCCCCTCTCAAAGATGAGTGCCTGACTGCCAATCATGCAATGTGCCCTGCTGACGATCCCTGCCAGAATCCCAGCAAGATAGAGAAGCCCCTCATCGTGATGGCTGCGCCGTGTCACCGACTCTGTGGCCACCCTCCATGGGCCCCTTCTCCACAGCCCCCTGAGATGCCACGGACCCTGTTGACACCTTCGAACCATCCCACACCTTGCATCGGCACACCACAAACCATGGCAAGAGGGCCGACTCACAGCACCACGACCTCAGAGGCACCTTCCCCTACCTCACCTACCTCCCGAAGCCCAATGTCACCAGAGCACTGGTTCCCACTGTGCTTGACAACAGAAATACCCCTCCGTCATTGTACCTCTCGCCTCCCTGTGCCCCCTCCTGATTATCCAGAATAGTGCTGTGTAAATCAATCTAGGCCTCAAGCCCTGGTATTACTTCCTTCCAGCGCTGGAATCCCTCCACTGTTTGCCTGTGACCGCAAGGATCAATACAAAGACCCACTGCCCCATACACAAGGCTGTCTGGGGCCTGGTCCCCCATGAGTCACACTGGTGCCAGCCCATCTGCGACCAGTCAAACTGAGCATTCCTCACAGGCACATGCCTATGGCCACACTTTCCTGGACCATCTTGAATCTGGACCACACCATCCTTTGCAATGTACTCCCCTTCCCCTCTGTTCAACCCTTGCACCTACCCCTGTGCCTCCCACCCCCTGCACTACACCTCCTCACATCCCAGTACCCTCAGCCCTCCCTCCCCTGTATGACATTGTGTCCTGCACTCGCACAGTAACAATGACACAAGGCCCAGTACGTCCATATCTCCTGATTTACCCTCCCATGTCTACCACCATGTCCACCACCATCTTGCTGGTGGTGCCTGGTATGAATTGTGTAAATACGCCGTACCATTTGTCAATGCATGAACTGTAGACACCATGGACAGGCATCATGTCACATGCTGTTTGGACTGCATGTAGCAAGACCATAGGTTGGCACAGAGGTGACTAACGACATGCCTATCTCGCACCCACAGGCACGTCATCTGACAGTGATCAAGGTGGACCAAGCACACCACAGACAGCTAAACGGAGGAGGGGAGTGATGCCATGCCACATCGCTGCCAAGGCACCACCAGCACGGGCCACGCAAGGCACAGGCCCAATGAGTCCACTTTTGGAATTGAAATCACAGTGGAGAATGATGAGCAAAAACTGGTGCGACAGAGGCCTTTTGAATGATGATGAATACAACTTTATTTATATCCAATATCCATACAAGGCAATGATCTATTTCATAAGTAAAATTCACAAAGAGTTTAAGTATTTCCCACCATGCAGACTAATAATCAGCGGCATAGGATCACTAACGGAAAGAATCTCTGCTTATATTGATGCTAACTTACAACCATTGTTCTCAGGCCTAGCCTTTTATTTCAAAGTCACAACTCATGTTTTACAACAACTGGACTCTATCGAATGTCTGAACACATACAGACTAGTCACCTTAGATGTAACTTCACTATATACTGGCATCAAGCACTCAAAAGGAAACAACCAACTACTTTCTTAAATCAAGATCCATCTCTTATGAAGTACAGAATAGAATGATCATATCTATGCTAGAATTTTCTTTAACCAACAATATATTCTGTTTCAATGATGAAAGATTCCAACAAACACAAGGAACAGCTATGGGGGCTAGGCATGCCCCGTTCTATGCCAATTTGTTCATGGGACACTTTGAAATAGAACATGACTGGGAGCACCCAGCTTTTACAAAGACACAAGCTAATGTAGTATTTTCGGGACGCTACATTTGTATTTGTATTTGTTTTATTTGTAAAGAGCAGCCTTGCCCTTAGGCATCTGGGCGCGTAGGTACAAGAAGGTGGTTACAAGCAGTCATAACCTCTTATGACTGTGTAACAGTCTTAAGAAAGATAATACAATAAGGCTTAAAACAGAACATGAAACATCACGGTACAGGATACACATACATACTAAAAGAGCATAGAGAGGAAACTGAAGCTGGTGTAGGGATGAGGACAGGGTGAGCAGTGCTAATGTAGTTAAGGTTGGTGCCTATGATGAAAGTGTGGTGGGCTCATCAAGCTTGTGAAGCCAGATTTTGGTTTTGGTTTTGAAGGAGAGGAACGTAGGTTCTGATCTGAGTGTGGAAGGGGTGGTATTCCAGAGTTTAGGTGCCAGGTTGTTCTGAGCCTTGTAAGTTAAGGCTAAGGTTTTGAGTGATATTCGCTGCACGACGGGGAGCCAGTGAAGGCTACGTCTGATGTCTGAAATGTGAGATCTTCTAGGGATGTTGAGGGCCACCCTGATGCGTTGTTTTGTGTAACTTGTAACTTGTCAATGTTTTTTTGACTGGTCCCTAGGTAGAGAGCGTTGCAATAGTCTATTTTTGCCATGATTAGTGCTCTGGCTAGGATAATGCAGTTCAGTGTTCAGGAAGAGTCTACAGGCTGTGATAAGTTTGCAGGTGTAAGCCGAGGCAGACGCTATTGCTTTAGTTTTTCTAGTTAGAGATAGTGTTGCGTCGAGATATATGCCTAGTGTTTTTGCTGCGTTCGACACTTTAATGGTGTTACCGTCTATGGTGAATGATTTGTAAGCTGGATCAAGTTTGGCCAATTTGGAATACAATCCGAGGATGAGTAGCTCCATTTTCTCATCATTGAGGCAAAGCCCATGATGAGCCATCCAAGCCTGGATGATTGAGTAGACATCATTAAGTGCCTTAGCATCAAGAGCAAAGTCAACAGAGATGGGGATGAGTATCTGGGTGTCATCAGCGTAGTTGGTGTATGAGACACCCAGATAGTCGAGTATGTCAAAGAGTGGCTTGGTAAACACATTGTATAATGTGGGGGAAACGCAAGATCCTTGAGGGACTCCGCAAGGACAGGGGCAGGATCTGCAGAGGCTAGAGGAGAGAAGACCCTCATAGGTCTATTTGCTAATCGGCTGGAAACAAATAATCCAGCGTCTGCACAACATTGGAAGGTAAGACTAGTAAACAAACATCAAGGAGACTTCTAGGTCATAGGGGTGACATTTTGAGCCTCTAAGGTGCACAACTTGGTTATCCATGACTAACAGTATTTAAATGTATTTCACAGGGGCCTATTCACCTGACCAGGGAATCCCTTCAACTACTATGGGCGTTACAAAGCTTCAAACACCTATTGGTGAGTTACTTAGCTACTTACTACTTATTGTTTTGAACAACAGAGTAATTTAATATGTTAAACATTATCTGATAGACATCATGGGTATTTCTTTCTGTTTACAGGCAATATAAAGTCAAAACCAATAGCGAATGTATTCCATGGAAAGTAGCAAAGAGAAAGGTTTTCCTCCTGAAGAGCCCTCCACACAGGATGGTGAAAAAGGTGTAGAGGAAAGGAAAAACTTATGAAGAGAGCAAATTGAGGAAAGTTAAAACTTACTTAAGAGAGCAAATTCAGGCACTAAAAAGAAGTAAAAATATTGGATTCAAACAGCATGTGGCAATAAAAACAGACTCTTTAAAACTGCAATACTAGTAGAATCTTATTTATCATTACTACCTTCCATGCACCTATTGGGACATTTCAACTATGGGCATTGGGGCAGACTGTTGACCTCACTCTTGCATTAATTCAACTCATGGTTATTGGCAGGCACAATACAAGAGGACAACTTGCGACAACCAATTTTCTCACATCAATTGCCAAGGATTTTTTAGCCAATGGTCTGTAATATGCCTGCAACACTTGGTTAACCGAGTCTGCTACCTGCCCCTGCAGCTACTCCTGCTTCCCTACAGAGGCACAGCCTACAGCCCCTGCAGCTACTCCTGTTGCCCCAACGGAGGTGCCAACAGGACTTCCATCCACTCCAGCAAAGCACTCATACATATAAGTGCATCTATGGATGACGATGTTGGGCAGGGGGCCGGAGACACGACTGAGGGCACATCTGAGCACACACCCTACCACTGTCCCTGATTCAGCCCCTTCGGCATCCACAGTCCACCTCCACCACCCATCCCCAGAATCAGAGACATGGATGCATGCCTGCGGCCCATCGAGGAATGGAATGAACAGATGGCGGGGCTCATGCGCCAGCACCTGGAGGAGGTCAGGCTGATGCGGGAGGAGACCAGTTTGATCCATGAGAGTGTGCAGGACACCGGCCGGTGCTGTGCATGTTCACTGGCCCGATCATCATGCGCAACGGTCCTGCTTGCACAGAGGGTCCGGTAGGGGAACGAGGCCATTTCAGCACTGGCTGAGACACTCACCCTTTCCCTGCATGCAGCACTAGAGCACAGGGATATGGCAGGTTCAGACCCAGCCTCAACAATCACCACACCTGCCAGCTCACAAGAGAGCAGCCTGAGGTGCTGATCCGTACGCCTGTCAGGCTCTCCCCAAAAGGGCAGGTCAGTTGCTAAAAAGCCACGAAGTGAGCCAGGCACAGACATCAAGTGCCACTGATGCTTACTAGGGTGTGTTGTTGGGATGGTGTGTTCGGGAGGGTCAGTTGGGGAGAGTCAGTTGGGGGGTATAGTTGGGAGGATAGTGGGGGGTATAGTGGGAGGGGATAGTTGGGGAGATGGTGGGGGGTGGACTACATGTTTCCTGTTGTTTGTTAATGCACAAACACATATGGTTCTGCATATGAATTAATGCCCGGACATTCAATTTGTGTGGTGGAGTGCTTTATTTGTGCACAGATACACATGCAGTGTGTGCCATGGGTCGTGTGCAGGTGCTGTGTGCTCAGAAGTAGCTCTGCATGAGTTCCTGATGGGCTGCATGGCCATCCCTGGCATCCCTGTGGTGGCGTTGTTGCATGTCTGCAGCTGCATCACTTCACTGTTATCTTCTTCGTCCACTGGAGGCATGTCCATGTCCGGGGGAAGGTTAATGTTGCGCCTGATGCACATATTGTGCAACATGGCACAGGCCAGGACTATCTTCCCCACTTTCACTGGCCTGTACATTAGTGTCCCACCAGAGCGGTGAAGGCAACAAAACTGTGCCTTCAAAAGTCCGAAAGGTCTGCTCAGTTGTCACCCTTGTTCTGATGTGCGTACGGTTGTATGATGTTTCCTGGTGGCTCTGTGGGTGTCTCACAGGGGTCATCAGCCATGGTAGTAAGGGATAGCCAGAATCACCTGCATGGAAAGGGACACCGGGAGGGTCATGTCATTGAGGTGACTGGGCAGTCCATGCATGTTGGGATGTGGATGTGTGACACATGCATCTGGGTCTGTGCGCGTGCGGCACATCAATCACCTTGCTGCACCCTGTGACAGGTAATGCTGGTCAGGACATGTGTAGAATCAGACTCACAAGGATGGGTTGGTGGTGATGGGTGGGGCATAGTGAGGACATGCTGTGCTTTGTGATATGGGAGTGATGCATTCTGGTACATGTGGTACATTACATGTGCCTGGCCATATGTGCCCAGTTTGTGCTGGTGTGTCCTTCTGTGTACTCATGTGCTACATGCCAGTCGTGGGCACCCACTCTTGCATGCAGATTGTGTCCCTCCATTGGCATGTGCCTGTGGGCCATGCACTAGTGACAGTGAAAACTCCCCCATGCCCCAGTACACATGCAATGTGGTGTGTGTGTAGATCCTCTGACTCAACAAATAGCCAGGTCCACTGTCCACCATAACACTCCATGCATCCAGGCAGCATGCTATTGCGCAGGCCCACAGAGTCATGTTTTGATCCCGGAAAGCGTGCACAGCAGTGGGTGATTGATGTGTCCACATCACAGATGACCTGCTCATTCAGTGAGTGGTACAGCTTTCTGTTCCAATACACCTCTTCTGTGGTGTGGCCAGCCACTAGCTCAATGGATGTGCAGTCCAGTGCTTTCAATACATTAAGCATGCTCGCAAAGGCATGGAACTGGACCTTGGTTGCGTTCACCTGAGCCTGTGACATTCGTAGGGCGTTGTGCTGGGACACATAATGCAGGAGGGCATCTAGGACCTGCACAAGCACTTTTGAAAATCCTGGCTGGGAGACAAAATGCAGCTCCCCGACAGTGTGCTGGAATGTGCCCGTGGCAAGGAAATGCAGCATAGGCACCACCTTCAACAGGGCGAGTGGCAGTCCGGATGCCAATGAAGCTTTGGATGTCGTCCTTGATGAGGTCTACAATTGCGAGGATGGTCACCCTGTTCAGGCGGTGAAGTGTGTGGATCTGCCTGTCTGTCAGGGAACAGGGTGTGGCCCTTGTGCGGGCGATGGGTGTACGCCTCCGTGGCACTTCTTGGTGCTGATTGGTCCTCTGCATCCTCCTCCTCCTCTGCCTTTCGGCCTGTTGCCACTGTTGCACCTCCTGCTCATAGACCTGCGTTCCTGCATGCAGCTCCTCCATGTCCATGACTGCTTCTACGAGTGGCAGCATGGTTGTGTTGGAAGGTGCGTGTGGTGTGGGTGTGGTTCTTTTCAGCAGTCTTTGTGCACATTGTCTGTAGCTGGATCAATTGGGTGCACCTGTGGCCTGTTCCTGCACACCTGGGCCTTGTTACTGCCGGCTCTGTGGTGCTGGTGTTTTCGGGTACGGTTTTCCTTGTGGCAGCAGTATTTGTGTGCCGGTGTTTCCAGGAAGTCTGTTGTTGTAATGCTGCCTTTTTACAGTGGTGCCAGAGTTTCCGTCACTGGTTGACGAGCGCCCTGCAGTTTCCATTACCTGTGCTAGCGGCAATGGTAGCAAAGTGTACGCAGTTACTGGTCCCGCAGTTTCCATAACTTGTGCTACCGGCAATGGTGGCACGGTGTACGCTGTTACCGACAACAAACATTGTCAGCGGCATCCCCTCTTGTAGTGCGGTGGTCGGAGATGTGTGCTGGTAATTGGAATGACTGCCACTTTGTTTGCAGACCACCAAACTTGTAATCATGACCTATGTGAAGTTTGTCTCTATGTTTTCACTTCTTTCGCTTTTATGTAAAGAGGGGTGTGCAGCATCTTGGATGCATTGCTTGAATTGATGAAATGGAACATGGAACATAGAACATGGCAATCACTAGATTCCAGGTTGGTCCATTATACTGGACTTCGGAATAGGAGCTGAAACTGAATAGATATTACACCTATGCTCTCTACCTAAGTCTGCTTGAGTTTCAGATGATGTTGTGCCTGACAGTGGTTGCAAGTTCAGAGAATAATCACTTCTAAGATTGTATGTGTGGACCCTATTTATCTGCATAGTTAGGCTCCTCAATACCCCTCTGAAGAAAATTAAAGATATGCTTCAAACAGACTTCTGTGCTACAGAATCTGCTGGTCACCCCTCACTCCAGATTCAGACCCACAGGCGCTAGAAGGTTCTCGGTATTTGGTATTTACCCCACTACACAGTCTCTTTGCTCCTTAACACCCTCCCTGTTCTCGCTCGGAGCACTACGCCTTTGTCTTTTCTATCGTTACGTTAGCATTATTCCAAGGCCATCTGTGCCTAGATGGGTCCGATTGCTATATCATTCATTCATTAATTTAAGGTGCTATAATGGGTGCTGTGGTGAGGGTTACCACAAATAATCAACCTTTTATTATCCTGAAGCAAGTGCTGGAAATTGACAAAATGCATCCGGGGAACTCCCCCTGCCTCCCTTTTGAGGAGAGTGGGAGGATTGTCAGTGGTGTGGACAGGCCTGGGGGGGGGGGGGAGAGGCAGAGCTAAGTGTTGAATGATGTGCGTGTCCTGACTATAGGATGCTGGCTGCTTTGCATAAAAACAAAGTGCATTTTGGGAACATAAGAATGACCACCAATGTATCAAACATGTCTGTGCTAGTAATTCAGTGCACTCCTTCTGAGCATGCAATGGACACTTGGTATGGTGCTCATTTCCACTGTCAGAATAGTCACCCTGACAGTACAATGAGTGTAAAGCATGCGACGTATGTACAGCTTTGGGCGGCTTCATTGTTTGAGTTTGGGCTGTTGAGGAAAGGATGACTTTCAGGTGCAGTCTTGTGTCAACATGGAACGTGGCTCAGCTCAATCTTGTTCCTGGGTAGACAGTTTTTGGTGGAGCGCAGCTCCTTCTTGTTCCAGTCCAATTCCTGCCCTGTCTGAACTAAGAATGTTCCCAAAGGCGCTCCGTAATACTGATAGTGGGTGTAAAAAAATAACAACCTCGAAAGGATCTGTTCGACCAAGCGCCGTGATGTATGGCCACCGTGCTTGGGTCTTTCACCGAGGGAAGGGACGCGCTGAGCTGCCGGAGAGGAGCCGCCGATGGCACGGTGCACGGGCCGCTGCAGGGGTTAATTGCAAACCTCGGCATCTCCGGCAATCTGTTATGGAAATGCAGGAAGAAAACTGCTGAATCCTTGTTTTCAGCACGCCAGGCTCTGCAGCGTCAGGCATTACTGAAAGCACACGTGGCACGTGTCCACCTTCAACTTTAACCTTTTACGGTCCACTGCAGGATAATTGATATGGGCTGGGGCCATAATTCAAATATTCATAACTCTAGACGCTGTGTTGTGAGATGAATATATTATATACTGAGATGCTGTACATCATATATTGAGCTGTATTATATACCGAGAGCTAGACATGCCGCACTGAGCTGCACATATTTCATACTGAGATGTATACAAAGTAAATTGAGATGCATACATTATACATACACTGCACTGAGGTGCACACATTTTATACTGAGACGTACATACACAATATTGCGGTGTATATATTAAATATTAAGATATATAAGCACACACGTTGAGATACATCCATTGTCTACTGAACAGTGATATTTATGCGTTCTATATGGAGATGTGTATAGAGTACATTGAGCTGCATACGTATATATACTGAACACTGAGATACATTTTATATCGGGTTGTATTTACAGTACACTGAGATGCATACATTATGTATTGCCACATTTAGACTGTGCGCTGCAAGACAGTGTAAGTATTCTGAGATGCATATATTAAATATTGAAATTCGCACACTGCCGGTTGCACTACATGCATTTTGTACCAAGCTATGTACCTAATATACTGGGAAGTGCAAGGTCCATCCTAATAAATACTTTACATAGCAAGCTGCAATGCATACATCATATAATGAGAAATAGTTTATGACATCTACCGGGAGGTATTGTAATTGTTATTGGTTATTTATAACACGCTTAATACCCAAAGGTTTCTAAGCGGTACCCGGGAATCGAACCTGTGTTGCTCCACAAGCGCGTTGCCCCTGAGCTATCCTCCCTAGACAGCGCACATTGGTATGTCGGATGCATCTACGACAAGGAATGCATCCTACTATAAACTAAACATTCTTATATACATTGGGGAAAAACATGCATTGCACGTAAGAATGTGTATATTATAAATTGAAAGAAGTCCATACTACACGTTGAAATTGACATTATATTTTGAGAATATTGACATAGGGCCTCATTCCGAGGTTGGAGGTAGTCATGGCGCTATTTGCGCCATGACTACCTCCAATACCGGTACCGAGTCTGCCCTGGTTCAATGGGGACTTACCGGTCTATTTCGACCTTTGCGGAACCGGTCAATCCCCATTGAAAAAGCCATTCCCCATTCCCATTTGAGCCACCATATTGCGGTACCGTTATTAGCTCTAAAGTCCCTTAACGGGACCCGTCCATAACACCTGGTAAAACCAGGTGTTAAGGAAGGGACCTGCGAAGGGAACCTGGAATAGGACGCAAAGGAATTACCGGCACCGGTGTCCTGACCGATGCCCGGTATCCCTTTGCGCCCAACTCGTAATGAGGCCCATAATTTCTACTGAGAAGCGTGCATATAGCATAGAGAAACTGCTTATTCCCTAACACACAGTCCTGCTCACTCCAGGGAATGCCTTGTTCTTCTCTAGGTAGTTTCACTTTGCAGAGGGTTTTATGGAGAGCAGCGATAGGGCTTTAAGACACAGCACAATCTTAGACAGAAATGGCCTGCTGGCCAGCTTGTGGGAGGTTCAGCCTTTGGCCATACCACTCTGCTTTGTAGCTCATGGGAAGACACTGTTGTGACTTTTGGGGACAAAAGAAATGTATGTCTGTTTGTCCCACCCACCCCCGACCTATTTGTCAGCACAGCAGTCTTTGGCTGTGTACATATTAAGAGTTGGGCACAGGGTAGTTTTGTGTCTGCTTTTCTGAGGACATTGAAGAACTTGTTTTCAACTTATTATTACAATTCATTTGTAGAAGAGACTAGATGTTACAGTAGAGTCAAGGCATGAGTAGGCATGTTTGTACCCTCTGTAAAATATGTTTCAGATGGCTAACAAGATGTTTATTGCCTGCTCCTGAAACACTTTTATCCACAATGTTGGCCGATTGACTAAATGCGGGAAAAAGAAAAACTATTTATGAAGACCGCTCCCAGTGGCAGAAGTGGGGGTGGGGGTGGGATCGCCTTTTGGGGTTGGAGTGGTCTCAGTATGTGATATTTCGGCATTTTAAAATCCGCACAAAATCGGCCGAAAAAGTGTGTCTTTTTTGTGTTCGGCCTTTCAAATGCGTAAATTTCACATAGCACCAAATTAATCTAAAAGGTTGCAAATTTAGCCTATGGTAAATATATCACTTTATACTCCAAAGATATTTATGTAGTTTGATTTGGAAACTAGTAGGATACCTTGCCACGAGGGAGCTGGTCAGGCTAGTTTGATGGGTCCTTCTCTGCAACTAGGGGTATGTTACACCCAGGTAGGGTCACTGGTGATGGCTTCCACATAAGCACACCCAGGATGTCGCTACTGCACTGCAGTGCCACTGAGCATTGAACTGATTTACAGCTCTGCAATACACAACCATAACAATAACCATATTCAGCAATATTTCAAAGAAGGTAGCAGGCGCTCCTCTCCAGAAAGAACATGGCATGATAACCTGTTCTGAGGTGAGAGTTTGCAGCACACGCTTTTTGCTCACTGTACCTTTCACAGATGGGAAATATCCATTTGTATTTCAGTCTTTGTCCCACCCACATGGGCAGTCCAGCACCGAAATGTTATGGCAATTCCTCTCTGAACAAGAGTACCAACAGCAACCCCATACACGTGTTTCAGCCTTGTTGGGCCTCATCAGTGAGGTGAAGCTTTGTCTCTCTGAGCACAGTGAGCAGGGAGTCCACGTCTGGTTGCCCCCAGGTAACTCAGGGTGACCAACCCCAAGTTCCTTGCAAACATTTCAAAGAAGGTAGCAGGCGCTCCTCTCCAGAAAGAACATGGCATGATAACCTGTTCTGGGATGAGAGTTTGCAGCTCACGCGTTTTGCTCACTGTACCTTTCACAGATGGAAAATATCCATTTGTATATCAGTCTTTATCCCGCCCACATGGGCAGTCCAGCACCGAAATGCTATGGCAATTCCTCTAAGCAGAGGGTGCACCTCACCCCACCACCAACACAAGCCTTGCAGCACCATCAGTAAAGACCTTTGGCCCAAGTGAAAAGGAGGGTGAGGCGGAAAAGAAGAGGTCCCGACCAGGAAGAGAGAGAGAAAACCAGAGAAGTAACCATTGTTTGGACAGGAAAAAGAAAGATGGCGGAGAGGGCAAAACAGATGGAGAAACTAGTGGAAAGGAGTCGGGAGACTCAGGCGAAGAACTAGAATGCAGAGAGTTGGAACTGAAAGAAGAGTGAAGAGAATAGGTGAGGTGTGAGAAGTGTGGGGAGAGAAAGAGCGAGGGAAACATGAAGAGTAGGAAATGAGAAGTGAAGAGCGACGGATGAGGGGCTGAAACATGATAAGAGACGGAAGAGTATAGGAGAGGGGCTAGGGGAGAAAGCAGAGCGAAACCAAAGAACATACCTGAAAGAGCAAGGAGAAATGGAGAACTGAGGGAGGGAAAATGCAGGAAAGGAAAAAAGAGGGAGGGAAGTAAGGAATGCAAGGTTGCAGGGAAAAGGAGAGCAGGGCTAGAAGATTTCGAGGAATAAACAGTGGCAGGGGAGGAGAGGAAGGAAAATAAGATGGGCGCAAGGAGAGAGAAAGTGGGAAAGAAGGAAGGAAAATGGGTGAAGTTAGCCAGCAATGGGAGAGAATTGAGCACAGGAATGAGGTCAGATGTCTCCTTTATATGTCTCCTGTGTCCTTTCCACTGTGCTCTGTTAGTTAGAATTCTCTTATAAGGCTAATTTCCCAAACCTAGTGAGTCCCCCACCTGCTTTGCTGGATTTTTAGGGTTTGTTTTTTTCTCCTGCTAAGAGTGAGACTCTTTTTCTCCCACTCTTAGGCATGATTTGAGGTATGTCTTTGACTTAGTATGTGCTTATGGGCTATGGTTTTTTTTACTCCATAGCGTATCATCTGTTTTAGTATATGTGTTACACAGCACCCTCAGTGCAGTAACACAGGGGTGTCATAGTGACCCCCAAACATAGACTCCATACCCTGGGACTGACTACTGTCTCCCAGGGCATGTAAAGTCACCATTGGCTTTATTAGTCCAAAATTGTGAACAGAACCAGTACAAACCATTATATTGTGGAAGTACTGGAAGGGGTTAATTAGATTGCCCCTGGGTCTGTTTCCGAGGGGACACTGTCTAGTCCCCCCTTGTCGAGTTTCTGGCTGGTGGCAGTGGTTACCACGCGAAATATTCCACCCATTCATTTTTAACGCACCACTTTTTTGGGTGCATTGTAAAGATACCGCCGGTTTATTTAATTAAAATAAAATCGCTGGTTGGATCTTTTCACCAGAACTCTTTTGCAAAATGGCGTATGTGTCCGTCTCTGTAACTCCAACCGAGGTCGGGCCCTTTGTTCCACTTTTTGGCGAGCTTCTCGACAGAAGCCCTCCAACTGGTGCCACTCTGTCTGGGATTCACAGGATGTGTGGGTGGGGGAATTGGCATGCTGGATTGCATTGCCTTAGCAACCCAAGTCGCACTCTGTCTTGATTGGCCCAGTGGTGAGCCGCCCGGCTCACCACTTAGCATGTATGAGTGACAGCTAGGCTGTTGAATGGGGTTTTTTCTGCATAAAAGCAGGGCTTTTGGGACTGGAACTTCAGAAGTCACCACTGGACCTGAGAAATCCGGAGAGGGGAGAAGCTGAGCCATCTGCAAACGACGACACCACCGGTGGAGCCCTGCTGCAACGACCTCACCACTTCCCCGACGACAAGAGAAGATCTTCTGCTGTAAGAGTCTTCTCCTCCTGAGCTGGTGGGATCAACCAGTTCGACATTCACCTTCCAAGACGCCCCTTGGTCGAATCGCCAGTGCCAAGCACCCGGCGGCCGGATAGCCAAGCTTCAGTCCACGGGAACCGCGAATAAAAGGAACGCACCTTTTAACCGAACAAACTCTGCGGCTGGTTTCATCCCTGGGCAGTGCAACGACTCCAAGTTTCCTCCTCGATGAGATCTTCTCCTTCCCTGGTCGAAACCAGGAACGGCACTTGCTGCCAGGAACAACTCCACCGCTGGAGCTTCCTCACTTTTAAAGGTACTGTGTTCCACCTGGTCTCCCTTTCCACAGATTGCTAAAGGCGACCCTTAAATCCTTGGCTTTCCAACTGGGTTGGCCCCCAGACCTTCTAACTTCATCTTTTGCATCGAACCAACCTCTTTTGAACATTTTTGCAAAGACCTGAGTGCATTTTTAAACTGTGTGATCTTGGGCACATTTCGCCTTGATCCATTTAAAGTGGCTCTGGCCTATGAACTTTGGCTCTACAGAAGACTCTGCCTTCACTAACTTGCTCTGGTCTTAGAAAAGTGTTGGGAACTGTTTTATTATCATGACCTGCCTTTTTCTCTCCCTTTAACTTAATTATTGGAGTGCCATCTAGGTTAAGCGCTTGCATCTGTTTTTACAAATAGCGGTGTTTTGACTTAGACTTGTCTAAATAATTATTAAAAGAGGTGTGTATACTTTTGCTGATTGTATTTGAGCTTGCTTTGCTCTATGGTGCTAGTGTATTTCCTAAAGTGTGTTTTAAATAAATAATTATATACTTTTGATACCAAGCTCTGGTCAGTGTTTGTTTGCTCCACTGTGTTTTGGCCCGATTGTGTATGAATGAAATGTAAATCCTCTCCAAAAATGTTATTCATCTATAACCCTCAAGCTGGGAGCATCCCAATACTTGGCCGAGTGAATACAGCCTCGGGGAGGCCCAGAAGAACAAAACAAACTAAATCCAGGAGGCAGACATGGCAGATAAAAGCTTGGCCCAGGACTGGTGGCCTAATATAGCACTAGGTGCACTCAGGGGAACTACGCAATCTCTGGCCTTAAGCAACCAGTACTCCCAAGTGAAGACCCTCAAAGTAAGGCCCACCCAGGACATGAGGGGACACAGTATAAATGGAACCAGCTCCCCTTGCTGATTGTAGAGCATGTTGTGGCTGGTGCTTGAAGGGCTTGGGAGGATGTGACAGGGACTGTGGAGGATTAGAGGCTCTTGGAGGTGAGAGGGAAAGAAGAGTCCACGAGCAGGTGGTAGAGGTGTGATGGAGAAACTTGTAACATCAGGAGTGAGCAGGGACACATTAGAGGTGGGGATAACATCAGGAGGGGGTGAAAAACTGGGGAGGTGGTTAGTTTGGAGGCGGTGGTTGTACTAGGAGTTGGTGAGGGGTTGGATAAAGTGGTATCAACAAAAGGAGGAAGCAGAGGGAGCGAGGACGTGGAGTAGGAGATGACAGCTGAAGCAGGGGGTATGAGTATGGAGGGTATCCAGTCATTTTCTGGACAGCAATTCTGCCAAAGTACTTTACTTTGACAGAATTTTGCCCCAAAAAATCATCAATTATATGGGGGAAGGTAAGGGGTTAGAGCGGGTGGGGTAGGGCGATTAGTGTAGGGAAAAGGGTGGAAATTTAAAAAAAGAAATCGGCAGAATTTCTGGTCGAAGTAAAGTATTTTAATATGTCGAAACATAACTTAGACTCCTCTGGAGAAGGTGGTGATATCAGAAGAGACTAGAGACCTCAAGGTTGACATTGTAATGACAGGAGGAGGGAGGTAGGACATTTCCATAGGGCTAAGTCAGCCCTAGGCAGGACCCGATGGTGGGAGTCGGAGGGAGACGGGATCAGTCAATTTAACATCAGATCTGAAAGGCAAAGGGTAAAGAGGTCCCCAGGGGAAGTCCAAAGGTGAAGCGGGAGCCTGGGAACTAAAGAGCATTTACGGAAGTCCTGGCACCATCTCCAACTCGCACTGTACCTACAAATGCTGAAGGCGCACAGTTGGGTGTCAAGGGCATGGGCCCAGGAGCAGGTTCGGGATCTGATCTCTGCGCAGCATTTGGTGTTAGACAGTCGCGGGCACAGAGCCCAGGAAAGCCTGGATCTAGTTAGCTTACAAGAACTGATCTCAGTTTGGGTGATGAGGTGACTTGGCATCCCAGAAGTAGAGAGGTGCACTTTGAAGACTTTCCAGGTGCTGTTTGATCTCGTCTTAAATCTGTATATAACAATCAAAGCCCATACGCCCTATCTCTGAGTCCAGTCGTGTGCGCCTGTCCCAATGCCTCCTTGCCTCATTGCTACTTTCCTCAAAACCCTTCGTAAAATCAAACTAACAAGAAGCACGCATGATGCCTGTGGGTAGGACTGCAGGTTTTGTGACATTTTCAGTCATATGTTTATAAGAATCAGTGTTCATGCGTTAGCAGTTTCCATATGCAAGTGTATCCATGAACAGTATATACAGATATGGAATCTTTTGTGTATCAATTTCAAAATGTAGTGAGCACTGGCCAATGGGCCGGCTCTCGCCGGATCCGAGATCCAACATCAGATCTGTAGCTGGATCCCGGGATCCGCCTTGCTTCTGCTCAGCCCCGGCAAAGATCCTACACAACTCCCTGTGTGAGATTTTTCGGTGCACCCCCGTCTGGCTGGTGGGGGCGCACCGAAAAAACATTTCTCAATGTCCCTTGGTTCAGTGAAGTTTTGCTGCCGCGCATGTGAAAATATTAGGCTTCGCTGGGCCACAAACAATACAAGAACAGCAGGGAACTCAGTTGCTGAGAGTGTTTGTGTTAATTGAGTCCCCTGCTGTTCTTGTATTGTGTGTGGCCCGGCATGCCGCTCTTGCCAAATAAAGGGCAAGGGCACATTGCCTCCAGCTCACTGTCATGCAAAATTAAGTAGAGGTACGTTACTCAAGTTTGCCTGTCATGAGCTGCAGGCATAGCGTCTGTTATTGCTGCAGGGGCAATGGGTGGGAGCAGAGCAGAACTCATGGCACAATCACCAGACCTGTTTACAATGGGTGCAGGAATCCCATGAGCTATCTTAGCACAGTTGCAGTCTGTGAGTTGCAGGTTAACACCGACCTCTGCAACAGGAACATGACATCCTTGGCTCCACTGCAGCAGTTTTACTGTGATTGATACCGTTCCCAGTGTAGACGCTTACCCACAAGACCACACAACATTGTCATCAAAGCACATGCCTCATATTTGGATATTATGTTTTCCTGGGAATATTGCAATATAGATTGCTGGGTTTAAAAGGTAAGCACCTTTTATGTTTTGCCAGCGCAGTTACTGGACAGAAAGCAACATGAAAGAAGTTGCACAATTTTAAAACGATTATTTTGGTATCAGGTAATATAATCCCCACCAAAAGTATTGGTCGTCGGGAACAGCCACAGGTGATATTTTTGGTGGGAATAATATTAGGAGCAGGGGTTGCGGGGGTGTCCCCCCCAGGTTCCATACATTAATATTGCCGCAAAAATATGCCGATATTTTTGTATGCCGATATTTTTCCTGGGCTATTAACACATGGAACCATTATTTAGAATATTTCCTTTGAGCAGAGTTCAACTGCCAGCTTCACCCCCTCTGAGCTCCACCTCCTCAGAACCCCACCTCCCAACTCCACCCCCACCATGTGGGATCCCCCTTCACATTTTTTCTATTTCCACCACTGCATGTAGCATATATATTTCAGTGTATAGCATGCGTGTTAAATGTACATTGCATGCGTTTTACAGCGTATATAAGGATTTTAAGAGCACAGTATGTCCCATATAGCAGATGCATTTTAGTTTACCAATGTATAGTTCACAGTATTTAACATAAGCACTGTCTGAACATGTCATGTATGCATTTCAACATCCAGTGTATACGATTAGACTTATTTATGTACATCTTGCTATATAATATACATAGCTTGGTATAAAATCCTGAATCACACTGCATCCATTTCCCTGTGCAATATGTTGGATAAAGTACCCCCTACCATATGTAAGGAGGATATTGCAAGTCACTGAAAAGTTTCGTGACTACATAGTTGTACGATGCCAAATGCTAAGGTCACTCAACTCCCAGGTGACTTCCAGTATCCTTTGCATGTATGATGGGGCTGTTTTATTCCTTATAATACATGGCCATTGACTGTCATCCCCTTTGATATTGTGCCTCCTGCTTATTTTAACGTAAGAGATCCTGTACTTGCTGATACATATAAACACTTTAAGGGGGTAATTCATAGAATTCGGCGCACAAATGGCGCACGCAGCTGGCGCACAGAGTGCGCGTGCGGCAGTCTGCGCCAGCCGCGTGCGCCAAAACACATTTAGGCGCACAGCGTATTCATGGATAAATACATCCATAAGTAGCCGTGGCGCAGAGTGGCGCAGTGACCCTGCAGCAGCGCCAGTTATGCCCGCAACCCCGCCCCGTGCGCCAAAAACATTGCACAAATCCAGTATATGGCACAAAGGCCAGTGGACCAGCATACAGCCCCCCAACAATGAAAACGCCTGTAAAACTCCCCGCGCATGCCGCAGAATACACGTACCCGCTCGCGCCCGGCGCATCGCATGTACAACACCCATGCGCCCCTCGGAATACATGTATCCCGCTCACGCCAGTGAAAATGCATGTGAAACTCCCCATGCACCCCTCAGAATACATGTACCCCGCTCGCGCCAGGTAAATTGCATGGAAATTGGCCCCCCTGTGGTGTGTGCTGCCTGTGGGGCATGCCCAGGGTGGATGGGCTGCCTGCGGGGCATGGGGAGGGTGTATGGGCGGCTGCACATATTCCGGGGGTGCGCATGGAGTTCAACACGCGATAAGCCTGGCGCGTGCGGGGTACGTGTATTTCGGGGGTACGCGGTGAGTATCACATGCGATAGGCCTTGGGCGAGTGGGGTACGTGTATTTCGGGGGTACGCGGGGAGTTTCACATGTGACAGGCCTTGGGGAGCGGGGTACGTGTATTTCGGGAGTATGCGGGGAGTTTCACACGCGATAGGGTTTGGGCGAGCGGGGTACGTGTATTTCGGGGTTATGCAGGGAGTTTCACACGCGATAGTCCTTGGCCGAGCGGGGTACATGTATTTCGGGGGTGCGCGGGAAGTTTCACATGCGATAGGCCTTGGGCGAGCGGGGTACGTGTACTTCGGGGTTACGCAGGAAGTTTCACATGCGATAGGCCTTGGGCGAGCGCGTATGTGTATTTTGTGGGTGCGCAGGGAGTTTCACACGCGATAGGCATTGGGCGAGCGGAGTACGTGTACTTCGGGGTCATGCGGGGAGTTTCACACGCGACATGACTTGGGGAGTGGGGTACGTGTATTTTGGGGGTACGCGAAGAGTCTCACACGCGATAGGCATTGGGCGAGCGGGGTACATGTATTTCGGGGGTACGCAGGGAGTTTCACACACGATCGGCCTTGGGCAAGCGGGGTATGTGTATTTGGGGGGTGCACGGGAAGTTTCACACGCGATAGGCCTTGGGCGAGTGGGGTATGTGTATTTGGGGGTGCGCAGGAAGTTTTGCACACGATTTGGCATCGTAGGCCCTCCCAGGTGTGTGGTTTCCCCTCTCCCCATGGCCTGCAGGCAGCCCACACCACGGGGGAATACCCTACAACCCTCACCATGACCTGCAGGTAGCCCACATGGCACCATGCACTTGTGAGCGCACTTGTGAGCCTCAACTCATGTCCAACCATTGACGAGCACCTGCCAGCAGGCCCTGACTCATGTCCCCCCGCCCCACCCCCAGTGACGGGCACCTGCCAGCAGGCCCCGACTCATGTCTCTCAAAACCATTGACAGGCACCTGCCAGCAGGCCCCGACTCATGTCCCCCAGACCATTGACGGCCACCTGCCAGCAGGCCCCGACTCATGTCGCCCCACCCCACCCCCAGTGACGGGCACCTGCCAGCAGGCCCCGAATCATGTCCTCCATCCACCCACCCACCCACCATTGACAGGCACCTGCCAGCAGGCCCCGACTCATGTCCCCCATCCATTGACGGCCACCTGCCAGCAGGCCCCAACTCATTTCCCCCCACCCCACCCCCAGTGACAGGCACCTGCCAGCAGGCCCAGACTCATGTCCCCCACGCACCATTGATGGGCACCAGCCAGCAAGCCCTGACTCAGGTCCGCCAATCCACCCAACCACCCGCCATTGACGGGCACCTGCCAGCAGGCCCCGACTCATGTCCCCCAACCACCCACCCACCATTGACGGGCACCTGCCAGCAGGCCCCGACTCATGTCCCCCCACTACACCCCCAGTGACGGGCACCTGCCAGCAGGTCCCGACTCAGGTCCCCCCAAAGACCCACCCACCATTGACGGGCATCTGCCAGCCGGCCCCGACTCATGTCCCCCCACTCCACTCCCAGTGACGGGCACCTGCCAGCAGGCCCGACTCATGTCCCCCAAGCAACCAACCACCATTGACGGGCACCTGCCAGCAGGCCTCAACTCATGTCCCCCCCCACCCACCATTGACGTCCACCTGCCAGCAGGCCCCGACTCAGGTCCCCCCACCCAACACGTCATCACGATCCACACTCAGGGCCCTTATGGCCACCCAACCCAAATACCACCCCATGCCACCCCAGTCCAAACACCCAACCAAGCATTCCATCCTCTACATATTGGAATCCCCATGTCATGATATATCCCAAATGACAAGTATGCACATCAATACATGTCCGTCAGACACACACAATGGGGGCACGTGAATGAGAAAACCCACATCGTGACATGCACGAAACCAATGAGAGAATACCACACAAATGAAGTATGAAATAAAAATGTATTATATACAAAATAGAAGGAATAAAAGAAAATCACACAAGAAAATAAATAATAAACAAAGGCCTGGATGGCCAAAATGAATGAAAAAATGAGAATGCTGAATCCAATTAAATCCAAATTAAAATGGCTCTAAAGCGTTCGTCCATTAAACCAAACCCAAATTTAAAAAAATAAGAAAACCATTGCTCCATGGTAATAAAAAATCCAATGAAGTCAAATCCAGTCCAGAACTATTAACAATGTAAAAATCCAGGGTCCATGAGCCCAACAATCCAAAGGAAACCTACCAAAAAGCCTACCTAATAAATAACAATATACAAAAAGGCGGGGCATAGTCCATGCGCCTCAAAGGAAAAAAAAATAGAAAGGAAACTTACACCTACAGAACTATTTACAAAGGCGGCGGGCAAGTCCAACGTCTCACTTGTTGATGTCCCGGGCCAGGGCATCATCGAACTCCTCTTCAACGTCCTGGAGGCGGGCCTCTTCCCTGGCCCTGAGGTCTCGCAGGGATAAAGCCATGTCCACCTCCAACTCCCTGCGAATTCCCTCGAGGCACTCAGCCGTACTCAATGCCCTGTGCATAGAGTTCTCCTCCCTGACCATAGTGAGCCGTGCCTCTTCCACCCGCCGCCGCTCCGCATCTATTTGCCGGCCCAACCGCTGCCACACGGAAGACACTCCCAATCCAGGATCCTCCTGTCCTCTGGCCGATGCCTGCCCCTGTGATGTTGATGGCCCCGAGCCATCATCGCTCCCACCTTGAGCCTACTGCTGCCATGCATGTGCCCTGCCTATCGATGCCTGCATGTCCTCCTCCTGCTGGGGTCCAGTTGTTGGGGTGGCCACCCCTGCTGGACCTCCGACTCCCGACTGTGGCAGGGATGTTTACTCCACCAGCCTGGACGCTGGGTCAGGGGCAGCTCCACAGGGTTCCCAGGTGATACGTGGGAAGGAAGATGGCACGAGGACGACTGGCGCATAGGGGGTTCAGTTGAGGAGGGGGTCGGTAGAAGGTCCATCATACGGAGGAACCCAGCACTGGTGATCTGTCCTAGTAGGTCGACATGGTCAATGAGGCATCCGAAAAAACATGCATTGTCCACACGGGAACCCTGCATGTCTTCCTGAATGCCACGCTGTTGCAACGCCACCCCAGCCAGGACAGGCTCAACATGGTCCCGGATTGCCACATCCGCAGGGAGAGGAAGGCCAGTTGTTGTTTGCGCATCCCCTCCCTGAAAATGCGTCTGGACGAAGGCATTCCTGCTGGTGCCGGATGATGCAGTCACTGGATCGGGGACAGGATTACATACAGGCACCTCCGCGGCTGCCTATGCATCCTCCTGTCCCTGCCCCTGGACTGCACCACTAGCACCAGTGGAATCCCCCCTTCCAGGCCCTCTGCGTGGGCCTTCTACGGCCTCCTCCTCAACCAAACCCCCCAACAACCTGGATGACTCCGTGCCATCTTCCTCCATAGGCCCCTGTGGGGTTTTAGCTGCCCCTTCTGTGGCCACAAACACGGCACCAGACTCCTCATCCCCCGACGAGATGACAACATGGGAGAGGAGCTGGGCCTTGCGTTTCCGGCTGGCGGTGGGATCCCTGCCGCTGTGCTCCACAGCACCGTCTCCGCCCTCTTCATCAGTTGACGCTGCAGACAGGGAGAGACAGGACACATTCATCAGGGCACTGTACAATGGTCTGATACACACATGACAGTTGCACATGAGTGGCAGTCTCAAACTTCACACCTGGCATCACACTCCCCAACACACATATCATTTGAACCCACACACATGCGCAAATTAACAGGAATGTTGCAGCAGCCAGCACCATCCATACACATACAACACCATGAGCATCCGAAGTTTAGCCTGACGGCACCAGACAAACATGCATCTGTACATCTCCACCAACTGTCGCAGTGAAATCATTGGCATCCATGTCACATCTGGCAATCAGCCTCCTACATGTGGGTGTCACATGCATCCATGGTGTATCACAGTGGCATATATATCAAATACACACACACGCACATGTACATTGTGCACATACATGAAGGTGGAACCAGCATACATGTGTCACACCACAACCATGCTACAGTACATACACAGAAATTTATACATGTGTGCACCTACACATGCATTTGGCCATCATGCATTTGAACACATACACCATTGATGTGCCTCACACATGACTGGACTCACATGCCGCAGGCTCATGTCCCTGTACATACACATCCATACATGGGCCTTTCAAGACATATGTCCAACCCGCACACTCCTGCCACACCTCAACATGCACTGCATCCAATCAGCACGCATGGACACTTACCGCTCGACTCCGGACGGGTCTTTCTCTGAAGGACCTGGAGGTGGAGCGCTGGGTGTATGCGTTCCAGGACCCTCATCTGGATGGCGGTAAGGCGGATCCGGCACCCCTCTGCATGCTTTGCCTTCAAGAGGCGCCGCGCCTTGCTGAGGGTGCTGGATCTGAAGTCCTCCCAGCGCTTCCGGACGTGTTGCATGTCGCAGTCTGCCACCCCCTCCACGTTGATGGCAGCCACAATGTCCTTCCAGATCCTCTTCCGTCCTTCTTTTTCGGCGCGTGAACTTCCAAAGAGGGCATCATAATTCACCAGGACTTGCTCCACCAGGATACCAACCTCTGCGGCACTGAAGCTGGTAGCCCTCTGCCTCTCTGGCTGGGGGTTGCCAGTGGTGTCCGATGGTGTTTCCCCCGACATGGCAACCCCCGAGGCAGGTGTGGGTAGGCAACTGGGTCCTGGTGCTGGGCTCTGGAGTGATGGAACTTCAGTCGGGAGTCTTCTGTTCCAGCAGGGGTGGTCACAGCAACTGGACCCCTGCAGATGGCTGACGTGCAGGCACCAAATAGCAGGGCACCTGGCCAGCAGGCAGGCAGCAGCAGATGGCAGGTGGGAGCGGCCTCGGGGCTCTGGGGTGCAGGAAAATGGCCTTCTGGGCAGGAGCCTGGTCTTCCGTGTGTTGTCGCGTGGCCAGCTTGATACAGAGTGATTTGGCACGTGAAAAAACTGCATGTCAGCGTGTAATTCAAGGAAAGGCCCTTAGTGCGTAAGCGCGTCTGTGATGTTAAGCGCGCAGGTGTTCCCCTCGTGACTGGTGCATAGTGAATCAGCATGTGAAATAACAACACGTCCGCGTGTTAATGCGTGTAATTCGAGGAAAGCGCCTAAGCAAGTAAGTGAAGTGACGCGTGTGGGCGTTTCCCGCAGCACGGGTTAAAGGTGAGCGGGGCCGGCAGTTCGTTGTACGTGCCTTTTGTGGAGACCGACGTGTGTGTTGCTACTTCACAGCGGATCAAGGACATATCTCTTCTTTTGGCGGTGGTATTGGCTAAGCATGTTTTTCATTATCACGCTAGTCTGACGGTGAGTCGCGGACACTATTTTCCCACTGTGGGTGCCCTGTGTATCGTGTACCCATTTCAAGGTCATAGTAGCCTGCGTGTCCCACGCGTACGTGTTTTTCGTGTCCCTGGGTGCCACCGCATACTGCAGGTGGTTACGTGGGCTACCGGGGGTTGCGTGCACGGTTTTACTGCAGTTTTGGGGTGCCTGAGCCTTGCGTGACCCGTCACTTTGTCACCGGGGTCATATACAGCCTTGTAGGCGCACAGGGGTGCTGTTAACATCTTGTATCCCACCCCCTTCACCCCAATTGACCAGGACAATTGTCGTGTACACCTCCCATTGGCACTACTCCATCTGTGCCGGCACTACTACATCTGTGCCATGGCTGGGAGGCCACGAAAGGTGATGGGTGCCTCAGCTGGGCATACTCCACGTGGCGGGCGTGGTCAGGGATGTGGCCGGGATGACCAAGGAGTAGGGGGACTCCATGGTGTCCAGGGTGACTGCAGAGGAGGAAGAGGCAGGGATGCGCCAGTTCGGCATGATGTTGTGCCACGTGTTGGTGCAGTCATGCCACCACCCCCTGCAGCTCTGGGAGATACAGTTCTTGCATCTGCCACTGGCGCCCATGTGACCTGGCAGTCCGTTTCATTGACTGCCATGGGCCCAAGGGTAGTGGTAGCTGCAGGTGCAGCTGTGGACACCACCACCCAGGCTCAGGGTGGGCCAGGGCATGCTGCGTTGGCACCGGAAGAGTCCCTGGATGATTTCCAGGAGTTCAGGAGGAACAGGGTAAGTGCATGCAGGGCTGCCCTGACCGATGCACATGTCCCTGGGGCAGTATTGTCATCTGCTGCCCCGAGCAGCGGGGTGTCAGAAACTGCATGGGCAGAGGCAGCCGACACCAACCCGCCTGTGAGTCTAACATCCAGGACAGTCCCGGTCAGTGACCTTAGCACAGTAGATGTTGCTGCGCAGGGTCAAGTCAGGGGCACCCAGCAGCCACCAACTCAAGTCAGGGCTACCATCCTTGTTCCACCTGCCATTCCCTTGGTTCAATCCACCAGCACCACTGCCCATACTGATCAGGGCGGCATTTGCCTGTCAGGGTCCGGACCACAGTCCAAGAGGAGGAAGGTTGCCCCTGCAGTAGAGGCTGGGACCCAAGACACAGCTCTGGCCTCCGGCACGTCGAGGAAGAAGCCTTTCTGCAAGCAGGAACTGGACTTCCTTGTGGACTACGTGCGGGACCACAACCGTGATATGCTGGTGGGGCCGAATTGTCACACTACGGCTGCCCATCGTATGTCCCACTGGAAGCAAGTAGCGGATCGTGTGAGTTAATTCGGCCATGAGGTGCGCACAGCCCAAGAGTGCAAAAAGCGTTGGGATGACCTCCGACGCAGTGCTAAGGCGAAGTGTGCCTCCAGTTATGCCATGACTGGGTTGACTGGTGCTGGGTCACCAGCTCAGGAGGAAGACCTCACTTTGCACGAATAAGTCGTTGCGGAGTTCATACCGGCAGGATTGGTCGAAGGAGTGGGAGAGATGCTGGATTTAGATGCCCCGTCCAGTGAGTGTTGTCGCGTGTTTGTCCAGACCATGTGTGTTTTGCTTTGTGATGTGTTGTGCTTGACTGCCACTACATGTCATGTGTACATGGTCCTCATGTGCGAGTCATGCAATGCTTCACTGATGCGTGCCTGCTGTGCAGCATGCTGGACATGTAGAGCAGACGGGGTCTGTCATTCTCACCACACTTGCACCCTACTCACATGCTAGTCACCCGGCTGCCCCTCCGGTCCATGTTCCAGCTCACTGGGCCTTCTGCATGTAGCCTGGGGTGTCTTTCCTCTCAGCACTGGGACTATTTCATCTCATGACTGACGTGCATGTGTGTTCTGCCTGCATGCGGATACTCCACGTAGGCATGCTCCCTTGACCCTCCCCCCTGAAACACCCTGAAACCCAATTTCACCATGGCACTGGTGTGTATCATGTTGGAGTACTGCAACAGCCTTTTCAAGGCTCCTGTGTACATGCACACTTCCCCCTGCCAACCTGCCAGACACATACAGTGGTGTACATCCTATGTCCTTGATGCAGGGTGTCTCACTCGAAATGTGCAGATGGCAGATGCTATGCAGGGACATGAGTGCCCAATCATGCTCCATGTGCATTCCATGCATGCACCTATGTGTCCTTGACTGGATGATCATTGTAGTACGTGTCCAGGATGACCCACATTTCATGGCAGTCCTGCATCACTCACATGTTTATGCTGTCACAGTCTGTGTGGGGCACAGGCCTCCCCCTGTTTCAGGCCCCCTGACTCTGTTCAACTGGTGTAGTGGCTTCTGCACACATGGGTGGACCACTGAGGGTTCATCATGTGTCCTGCTTACTGTACCATTATCATCTGCTGTCTTGTCAGTTGACTCAGGTGATGCAATTGACGGTAGACAACACTGTCTGCCAATACACAGGTCTCTGATCACCCTTTCGCTGGCATGCAATGCCTCCCTGTGTTTTCACTTGGGGGGGTTTGCTTGTAGCCATGCAACCCATTGCATGCACATTGCACGTGATGCCTGAACTTGCCCTTACACTGCCTTCACATTTATTGATAGTACACTTCCACATACATTAAAGGCAAGCAGCGTTGTAGCTGCTTGCTTTGCTGTATTGGATGCTGTTCATGTTCACAATACAGGTGTATGGGGAAATGGGTGTTTTTAAACGCTTTCACATGTACATATGCAAGCAGTTTCAATGTCGTGTAGTGCAACATTGCGACTGCTCACTTATTTGTGTGTGAAAGTGTTCATTTACACATGTGTCTTCCACAGCTTCATGGTTGACTGACTAATATGTAGTTTATTGATGTTCATGCTGATGAGATTTCTGCATTGCGCACATTATGTTCACTGGCATGATCCTGAAGGTGCACTGTAGTGCAGTATGTGTATGCCCAGGCCCAATTAGCTAATATGGCGGTGCCTGGCCATGGAGTTTCCACACAAGGAATGATGGAATAGGGCACATTCATAGCACAATGTGCTCAATCAGGCCCTGAGGGGTGTTGTGGAGGCTTCATGTCCTGCAGCTCGGACCGTACTGGGCGTTATGGTCCCTCATGCCTGGGAGAGTTGCTGATGTGCCTGGGGCATCGCGTCAATGTAGGAATGTAGTCCTGCAGCCGTGGGCGGTGCCAACCCGACAAGGACAGCGGCTCCTTGGGCCCCGCAGGTGTCAAGCCCAGCAACGTGGTGGCCGCGTGCCACTGGGGTATACTGAGTGGGAGCAAGCCATGGTTGCCAATTCAGAACAACAGGGGGCAGCAATTGATAACATTGCTGAGAGCATGGAGTGTGTGGCCCAATCCGTGCTACCCCCTGCTAGGCAGATGGATCTCCAGCAGCGGGCGGCACAGTCCATGGCCCGCTTGCTCAGGCTGGGCATGGCGGCCTCTGACAGGGCACGCCGGGCTGAAATGGTGTCTTTGCGTCAAGCAATTATTGCTCACGCAGAGGCACACATGGATGCCATGAGGGTTGACTATGATTCCCTCAGATCTACTCTACTTCTGTACTACTTGTGTTAACACCCCTAGTGGGGATAATGTAGTTTTTCTCCACTGCATGTGTGCAATCAATTTTGGTGAGTACATAAATGATATGTCCATTTATTGATGTTGATTGTGATGTGTGTTCTTTTCTTGCCTGTATATGTGCTTGATGCACTTCATGCTGTAGACAGTAGTCTGCACCGTTTGGCTGTCAAAGTCACACTGATGGTGGGAGGAGTTCGGATATAGGTCTCAAACATGGCCCAGTGACAACCACCATGAAGACACACACAGGGAACCTTCCAGCCTTATTAATGACTTTTCTGCCCTTTCTGCAGGAAAATTTGCCTCCAGACTACCTTTCCCAGCAGACACAGGGACAAGAACTACAGGCCCTGGCCACGTTGGGTGGTGCACACGTGCCCATGTGTGCACAAGCAGAAGCACAGGGCTTGTGCTCAGACATCCAACAGAAGCAGACATGTTTCCAGGAGCTCCAGCCAAGGTGAGCAGCACGAGGGGCCACACCCCAGCCTAACTTCCTCCAGGCCCCTTACACATGCATGCTAAGTACTGCCAGTGCTGGGGAGCTTGGCCAGGCATTGGGGAAGAAGCGCACAGTACAGCTAAGACGCATTGAGGAACAAATGCCAAATAGCTTTACAAGTTGTCAGGTGCACACACAGGGGGCGTCACCCATATCCTCGAGTCCCCCCTGCTCCATGGAAGCTGAGTTGTTAGTGCAGTAGCATTCCTAGTCAGAAACGAATAGAGCGCATGGGGGCACCCAGCGACGCGCAGACACGAGTGGTGTGCATATCATTTGCATATGCAAATTGCCACGTGCACTACCTATTGAAATCCACGGCTGGCAGAACACAACTTGTACTGAAGTCGCAGCTCGCCAAACGTGTCTAGCTGCTCACCCAAGGACCATTCTATCATGTGTGATTCTTAACACATTGGTCTTCCATTTACCGCGGGCCGCGTGCGGCTGCCTTACTGCATTGACAGTGTATGAACCATCACGGGGAAAGCGAGAGTATACGAACAAAGCAGCAGACAAGAGTGTTTGTGGAGAAGTCACTTAGTTTGTGGCATGAATGGTGTTGTGTGTGTGCTGATAACACACACAGATTGGTATCTCACGCTCTCTTTGCAGCATTTTACTGCTCCTGTTACCGGACCTGATAGTGCGCAGGCAGGAGGGCAGCACTCACCCCAGAGATAATTCTCTCTTTGGCTTGCATTTGAACCATTCTGTACAATGTGTATGAAGAACATGGTTTCTCTGATTGAGTATGTGCTATTGTCGATAGTTGTATTTAGTATTTTGTCTGATTTCCCTTGCCCATCCAACTCCCCTCTCCTGCCCCTCTTTCCGGTTATCCTGAATACCAATGCCTATCCAAACAACGGATCCCTGACCTTCTTTCCCCGCCGGGGTCTTGGAGGCCTGTGTAAGTTTTACCTTGCAGGCACCCAGACCGTGGAGGGGGTGGTTGGTTCGTACCACTCCTGCACCTGTACACCGGAGCTGTGACACTACCCATCAGTTGTTACATGCTCATTGTATATAGTGTACTGAAAATGCTACCCATCCTGTTGAACCATTGGTGAACTGTGCTACCTTGGTTGTTCTACCATTCTGCTTGGACATGTGCTTGGACATTTTCTGCAACTTCAAGTCATCTACTGGAGACTCTTCCTGGTGTTTTTTCTGGCTACATGCTTTTTCCCTGATTTGGGGGTTTGGCTCCTTGGAGTTCTCTGCGATTTGGTATTTTTACCAGTCAAGGTGGCCTCTGAGGGGGCTGGACCCTATTCACACGCAAGGTAGAACATGGAAACCAAGGGGTAGAGGTATCCTGAAGCCAGGTAGACTAGAAGGAAGAAGGGTACAGACCCCAGACACAGTTCAGAACGTAAGATTGGCCTACAGTGTTTGGCCACTCTCTGACATTGTCATTGTGGGGTACTATGTACATGGTGTGTTCTGCTGGTTAATGGCAGTTCCTGTGTTGTGTTTACTTTTCAGGTGTCAGGGGATTGTTGTGGTTTGACATGCCGGGGTGTACCCATGGGCTATGTTCACATGTGATGTCTACAGGACACTGAGGGTCACTTGATTTCACATGCACATATTGAGTGCATGTCCCTACTGACACACACTTACACAATGCTCTACCACACGTACAACCACCCTTCCATGCTCACACGTGCTCACAAATACCCTTCTCTGGCACGCTGTGTCCCTGCAGCGCATGAACAATTACCATTTGGGGATTGTGTACATGCGTCAATGGGTTATTTTTGTTGCTTGTCCTTTTTATGTGATGCTCAAGGTGTATCCCCAACACAATGGCTGCTCACTGTGCTGTGTGCTGAACAGTGTGTTGCAGGAGACACACACAGCACACGGGTTAGGTTAGGGATTAGCGGATTTAGCTTGGACAATGTGCATGAGTACAGGTATTCAGTCTTTTGTTGATGCTACCACTGGTGGCTAGCATTTGTGTATGCCTTTGTATGTGTTGGAGGTTGTTGGTCAGTCATTTCATCGGATTCCATGTCAGGCGTGATTGTCTCGGGCCGCTTTCCATTTATCACATGTCATTTCGTATCTAATTGGTCATGTGCTGGCCTTTTGCTGTTGCATGCCATGTCATGGTGTGGCAGACAAGGGTGATGTGGGTTGGGAGGGTTTGGGTGACATACCAGTGATTGTCATGTCCTGTTTTGCAGGGGGTGGGGGCGTGATACACACCTTGCATGTGTTCCTTTTGGTCACACAGGATTGGTTATTTTTAAGTAGCTAGGGATGCACACAATGTAGCACTTCCTTGGCAACATTTTCACATAGCTCTCAACCATTTGTGTCGCAAAGGCGGGTGAAAACACCCGATTTTATTTTTGGCGGGTGAGAAGCCCATTGAAACGAATGGGCGTGCAGGAGGCTTGGTGGGTGATACAGCGGTTTACAAGGCGGGTGACACCCGCCAAAAGCGTGTGAGTTGAGAGCTATGTTTTCAGGGTGATGAGGTTGTGACAGTTGACTGTCTCTTTGTTATCATCGATTGTCACCTGGTATGTGCCAGGCATGTGTGCACTCTGCAGGGGTGGGAGTTTAGGTGAAAAATGTGGCCACACGCTGGGTCTGTGCTGAATCGCCACGTGCCCTTTCCACTCCCATTGGCAGCACCTGTGCCTGTGGTTGGGGATGTGGGGGCACCACCATGTCCACCGCTACGTCCTGCTGTGTTGCAACATTGTGCAGGACAATGATCCTGCACACTACTGGGGGTGCATATAGTAGCTGGCCGCCAGAGCGGTCAAGGGAGCAGAAGCGTGACTTGAGCACTCCGAATGTGCGCTCCACTATGCCCCTGGTTGCAATATGGGCAGCGTTGCATCTTACCTGGGGTGGTGTGGTGGGGTTCCGGATTGGCGTCATCATGTGGTTGCTCAGAGGGTAGCCACTGTCCCCTGTAGAGGTGAGGATGGTTGTCATTAGTTGGGTTTGTGTATTTGTCTGTGTGTGACACGCATGCATGTGCGCAGACATTTGTACTCACGAATGAGCCATGTGTCGTCATGCTTCCCAGCTTCCAGGTTCCGGCTCAGGGCAGACATTCTGTAAATGAAACTGTCATGGGTAGACCCAGGATAGTTTGCATATACAGAGGTGATGATTCCATAGGCATTGCATACAACCTGTACGTTGATGGAATGCCAGTGCTTGCGGTTTCGATAGATGTGCTCAGTGGCCCTAGGTGGACGTAGGGCCACATGGGTGCAATCTATGGCACCAAGCACTTTGGGGAAGGGTGCCACCCTGTAAAAGTGCTGGACCACGGCCTGCCTTTCTGCAAGTGTTCTGGGCATGTATATGTGCCTGCGGACTGAGGGCCACGCAGTCATCATTGCCAACACCTGGTGTAGGCAGCGTGACTGCGTGTCCTGTGAGACACCCCGTCTATGGCAGTAGTCCGCTGAAATGCCCCAGTGGCCAAAAAATGCAGGACATTGAGCTCCTTCTCCAGGGGGCTCAATGCTTGGGAGCCCAGGGTGGGTGATGTAAAGTCATCTTCCCACTCCCTGACCAGGTCTAGGATGAGATGAGGTGGAAACCTATACCTGCCATAGACGTGGTCATCAGGCATGCCAAAAAGGCAGGTCCGGGGCAAAAAAATGCGGGGCCTGGCTAATCTCCTCCTCCTGTGGTGTCCCACGATCAGTGCTGCGACAAATGGGGCATTCATCGTAGCTGTATATACATGTTTGTTGATTGTGCTTGTGCGCACTTTTATACTGTGCGCGGGGACGCTACCACCTGCCTTCGTGTGGCAGATGTGTTGACGCCTATGTGCGTCTTTTGCCGTGCACGGGTTTCCCGTATTCGATTCCATGAATACATGTTGTTCGCGTACGTGCGGGCGTTCCATGTATTTCCCTGCAGTACTTCCTCAGTTACGACTTCTTTTTCACGCGTTATTCCCCATTCCGCATGTTACGCCCAGTGTCACGCCCCCTTTTTGGTGTGTGTGCGCCGACGTTGTGCGCTTTCGCTACACGTTCGGGATGTTGCTGTGATGTGGGCGCCCGTGCACGCCACGCACGGATTTGGCGCACATCCCGAGGAAAACACACGCAGGCCCTTCCATGAATCGCACGTGTGCGCTTGCTTTTTCACACTTGCACCAAGATATTCGGCACACATTTGTTCCATGAATCTGCCCCTAAATAAGTTTGTGTAACAAAAAACTAATATGAAGCTTCTAATGTTTTGCAGAAAAATAGTTTCAGCATTTTAATAAAATGCATCTCAAATGTTTTCATTTTGTGCTTTATTATAAATATTAACATGCAGATTCTTCCACTCATGTGTTAAACTCCAGCAGAGCACACAGTACAGATACTACCTTGAATGTTTTCTAACCTGTTAATAGCTGTAAAGTGTCACAGAAAGCTATTTTACAGAAATGGAATTTGCAAGGTGTGTCACGCCTTTAATTGATTACTGCATTGACAGCTGGAATTCTGCTATCTGCTGGCCCAAAACAGCAGTCATCGCGACATCACAACTGAAGGATGCATACTGATTACATAGATTGTGATGTAATTGTCTTATTACAGGTCAGTAGTAATGTCACAATTAGCCTGTAATAACATGATTTACAGGCTTTTATATGGGTATTGTGGGCATGTATTATATGCATATCAATATTCAGTGTATCTCTAAATACAATCAATGCTTCTCAGCATAGAGTGTCTCTATTTCAATATATATTTATTATCCTATCCATATAATGCATATACAGATGTCAGTATAAAATGTATGCATCTCAATGTACTTGTCATGATCCCAGCACAGGAATACAGATTCCATTCAGTAAAACTAGGGAGGCGAGGAACTTCATATCCATCAGTGGGTCAACAGTGGCTTCAAGATTGGCGCAAGAGACATTTGCCTCACTCCTAGCATTGTACCCATGGGCTCATTACACTCACATTGCCTTCCCTACCCTCAACATGGGCGCCGCTAACTCCATAGATAACTCACAGTGCATTCTACACCTGTTGCAGAGGGAGCTACTTAAGCCCCGCCTTCACCGAAGCTCTCGCTTCGCGTCTTCTCTGCTGACAGCGGGTAACTTTTCCAGCGATCTCTGACAGAACCTGTCAATAGAAGAAAAAGTGAAAGATATTAATTTCCAGAGCAAAATGAACAGAATAGCAGTAGAATTGTAAAGCCTTACCGAACCGAGGTATTTTTGAAGTATTTTCCTCAGTCCGCTGTTATATTCGTAGTCTCTGCATCTTCTGTCAGAAGCTCCGTCGCAGTCGCAGCATTTCTTCTCTCAGAAGCTTTCATCCGCGGTCGCAGTGTATTCTTCCTAAAGTTTTCCTCTGCAGTCTCTGCATCGTCCAAAGGTATTTTCTTCAACAGTGTTTCCGAAGACCTGCAAAACAAAAGTATTTAATGAATAAATTAACTTGTAAAAAGGAAAGAAAGAACAAGTTACATATGTGCTTACCTGAAGTCTCAGCAAGGCTTTTCTTCGCTTATTTTTTACCGCACTTGTTTCTGATGGCAGCTATTACTCTGTTTTTTTGACAAACTGACGTAAATGAATGTTTCCTCAAAATGAGTATAGCTGCAGCCATATCTCAGCATCAGCCCTTGTTAGGGAACCACGAACCTGCAAAAAATAAAGGAAATTCTAGCAAAAGAGATCTCTCCAACGTAGAGACCATTCTGTATCTGATGAGCTGTATAGAATTATTATTTTCACCAAAAGACTTGGCCAAGATACCGTTAGAAGACGTTTTGGACATTGTTCAGTTAGGAATTTTTCAACACCACAGCCCCCTCAGATCAAAAGTCACCTACCCAACACGCTCCTATAGAATAAAGGATGGAGAGCTCCACAAAACAAAAGCACAGGTGTGAAGGGTGGGTTATTTCAAGGTACACTGACTGTATCACAGCTTTAGTTTGTGGATGGGGATTACAATAGTTGTTTTGTTATCATTTTTGTTTCCACAGAATCAGTGCCCAGACAACAGGTCTTCAGCTGAAAAGGCATTACGCTCCTGCAGAGACCCAAGGTAAGCGTGACAGTACTGTATGTACATCTCAGCATAACATCCAGAGTCTGCTGTATATGTTTCAGTGTCTAATGTATGCATCTCAAGAAACAGCACATACATCACAGCACACAAAGTAGCTCAATGCACAGTGCGTGCTTATATATTTCAATATATAATATATACATCCTAAAATACTGTAGATGTATCTCAGTTTAAAGTGTATATACCTCAGTGCGCGCCTTATACATTTCAACATATAATGTAGGCATCTCACTATACTGTATACATCTCAGCTTAACATGTATGTATCTCAGTTTATAGTGTAGAAGATATGTTTCAGAGCGTAATATCTGCATCTCGATATATGATATATTATATTTCACTGTATAGAGTGTCTGCATTCCCTTTCCTGTATACAGATTTATGAATCTGGAATGATGTCCCTCGCGGCTCCACCTACGTTCATTCCTCTTGTACACACACCAAGACACATCAAAAGGCTTGTGTTGAAGGTACACACGCAGCCTCATGCTTTAGACCATACCATTAATCCCCAGACGCAGTGAAACTCACAGGGATGGTGACACACTGTCTGGACCCTGCCTTGGATTGCTGGCTTCGTTTTTATACACATTAAAATTGGCTCTGAAAAGAAAATTGCATTGCGAAACGGACGGGCTGCGATTGCCAGTCTGGCTCAGCATGCATTAGTTTAATGCATTTCGCCATGCAAACGATGCATAATGGTGCCACTTGCCTGCGCTGATTACCCCATGCAAATCAGCAGTGTGTCTGTGGCAGGCGAATCAAATCAGTGGCTGCTGGGCCATTATCCACTTAAGGTCATTAACAGTAAATATGTGAAAAGAATGATGCATTGCTTCATTTCGACATCAGACATTGGGATGTGAAAAGACGCATGCTTGGGTATCCGCTAAAGTGCGCCATCGCTCTTTTGAGTGGCCCTGGTGGTGCAGCCCAAAGATCAGATTATGTAGAGAAATAGAGGTGTCTGCTGCATCCCTATGACACAGTCAAGCACTAGAGAAGTGCTTAATACGAAGCATCCCTGAATCTCCACTGTAACCTAAAGAGTTCTTCTATAGTACAACGTCAGCAGTTTTGGCAGCCTCTGGGCGCTGTTGTTATAGATGTAACCCTATATATTGTTTCTTTTGACCCATAGATGTCATTTGCAGTGAAGCATGTGCGTCTATGTTTTTGATTTGTTACTTTTATAGCGCAGATGATATATGTGGTGGGTGGTTAGAGTATAATATTAATATGGCGGGGCAGCGGGGGGTCTCCCCCCTGCATATATATGTGGTGTAAAGGGTTAAAAAAAATTGGCATTTTCGGCCGTCGCAAAAATCACATAGATCCAAACACAGGTGCTGCTTCAATGTGCTGATTTGGTGAAGGAGAGAACAAGGGTGTAGGAGCAGTTGGCAAATGGCAGAAAAAAGGGGGTAAGAGAAATATTGAGAGGGAAGGAGGCAAACATTTTGTCATGTACACATACATCCCGAGTCGCATGAGTGACAGGGAGCCCGCCTCACGTCACAAGGGAACGAGAAGAGGAAATAAAGAGGGAGATGCCCGGAAAGGGAGGACGCCAGTGAGTTGAACGTGTATCCTGTATGCTGCAATCCTATGTCTGTGATCGAGTGAGAGTGTGGGTTTGCTGCCAGCTCGACCTCTGTGTATGCAACAGAAGGTTGGCAGACTATCATCACACTGGCGACGAAGGCTGAAATGGAGCCACGTGTGCAGCACTCCCTACATCTGAAGCTCCCGCTGCCGGCTAATGCGGGACACGTGCCCCTACTGGTGAAAAGGCGCAAAAGCCCAGAAACACCCCGGAGTGAGGCTGAACAAAGCTGGACAAAGCTCCAACGAGATGAGAGCGCGGGGGAGGGGCGTGCGCACCGGCAACCAGAAAGAAAAAAAAAACATACTGTGATTCAAGCAGGCAGAAGCTAGGTTGCACACACGCTACATATAAACTAAGCAGGCCCAAGTGCACACCCATCTAGACCACATGTCGAGCCCTCAGAGCAGCCCAACAAGGGAGGGCAGCAGCAGAACACCCAGGGACTACTATATGAGAACAGAAGGCCCTGATATCACGCAGACAACATTCATGAGACCTTTGAAGCTTTGAAGCGCTTTGAAGCACTCCACCTGTGTATAAGCGCTATACAAATAAACAGTTACAATTACAAAACAATTATATATACCATGGGAGGAACCCTCAGGTAGGGAATATGGATTAAACAATGTAAGCTCAATATACAAGCCAGGGACATAACAGAGGGAAAGAAACAGTGCCCCCTGCTACTATTAAATATAGGCGTGCATACATTAAGTCTATTTGACACCCTACCTAACAAAGGGGCGATGGAGACTACATGGCAGCAAAATTGTCACAGAACAACAAATTCAAACCTACTCTAGCATAAAGTGCGGAAGCAGAATACATAAACTTAATGGTCACTGCTACTGCCGGGAGGTAACACCATACTGATAGACTGTACACAATCAACGCTTATCGCTACTCCGGCGAGCGGAGACTTAAGCATGGAAGAGACCCAGGTACTGCCAACTTTTCTCGTGGGGTCTGCATCTGCGTTCCAGCATCCTTCCGCAAGTCTAAGAAAACAAATATGGTGGATCAGCCTTTTAGAGGCTCAGTCCTTGACTGAAGAAAAACATCTACAATTAAAACAACCAGACTTGAACTAGGAAATCCATTAGACCACTGCTCATCCCTAAGAAAACCTGATCAGGAACCCCAACAGCAGACCCTAGGGGAAGATCTGGCTTAGGGGAGGTAACCAGAAGATATACAACCCGCAAGGAGAGGGAGGCAGTGCCGAGAGCTGGAGCAGCAGAGCAGTAAGTGGTGAAGAGGAATGGTGCGGAGAAAGCTGAATGTGTAGAAGGAGGGGAAGATGCAGGGTGTGATGAAGGAGTAGAGAGATAGAAAGGGGAAGGAGGAGGGGAGGCAACAGAGTTTGAAGGGCAGAGGCATTGCTATGGGGGCTGAGGGGGCTATAGCCCCGGGTCTTTTGGTTGGAGCCCCGGAGAGAAGCTCAGGGGCTGCAAATAAAAGGCCAGCTAGCCACGATTCCCGACAGCTCCGACGTTAGCGTAGCCCCGAATCTTTTCCAAACCTAGCAACACCCCTGACAAAGGGGGAGAGGCAACAAATGAGGGTAGAGAAGGTGAACATCAACGAGGTGCAGAGAGAGCAGAAGAGGTTGGAGAATGCACACCATAATGAGGAGGAGACAGAACAGAAGGCTTGAGGACAAGAAGAACACGGGAGGGGAGAGAGAGAGCTAGAGCAGTGGAGGGAGGGGAAGAAGCCATAATATTGTCAGGCTGGAAACAAAGAACTGCAAGAGAGGAAAAACAGGAAACAATTATTTTTCCTGCTATGCACCCTGACTCTGCAACAAGTTAGAAACTCAAATAAGAGTGACCCATCCCATCCTACAATGTAGGAAGGCCCCACAGACCCTGCTCTTCAAAGAACATTTTGCCAATGTTATCTAGCCAATCTCTATTTCTCCCCTCTGAAGGTCCCTCCCCTTATTCTCACCCTACTCTCCCAGCTCTAATGATGCCCCTGCACCAGGGCTTTAACTCTCTGGGTACGACCCTTTTGTGCATCACTCCAGTGATTTCCAACTAGGTTTGCGCTTTAAAATCCCATACATAAATACATACAAGAAGTGGAGCGAGAAAGAAAGAGATAAATAATTCGGAGAGAGAAAGGATTAGAGGGTGCAAAAAGAAAGCAACAAGTTGAGGAAAGGTGAACGCGTAGGAAACCAGGAAGGTGGATGGAGTGGACTGAGGTCAAGGTGGAGGGAAAGTGAAATTAGACAATGCACGTTTGTACTTTTCTTAAACTGGTGAGTGGATGAGCACATGGCAGAAAGTCCAGGAGGTTAGTTGATAGCCAGATCCATGAACAGTGCAGAGGTCCACACTTAGCCCTCGTAGGCATGAGGTGGGTGGTAGGTCGACCATTATGGAAGTATGAGGTGTTTAGGAGATTGAAGTAATTTGTCTTTTCAAGGGGCACAAGGAAACAATATCCTTTCTTTCCCTACATGTTTGTGGTAGGCCTGGAACATTGAAACCTTACCAATAAAATTAGTAATCCATTTAAAGCGAAGTGAATCAGCTATTGGTGGACACTACTAAACTGATGTTAATTACAGGTAATGCACTTTTCACCCTATGGGGCACAGGGAATCTTTTGCTTAATATGTTATACATGAAGTCAGATTCAATTATTTATCTGTGTTATATACAGGGAGGAACAATGCTCTTTTGATCTCAAAATAATGTATAATGGATAAGAAATCAGATGTGTTGGGAAACAGTGAGCTCCTTACAATGGGGTGAGTTTGAGTGACATTCTGACCAGGTTGTGAATGGGAGTAAATGGAACAGTCACTGGGGCCAATACATGGATGGACATACATTAGACATTTTTAAGTGCAGGTAGGTGGTACGGCCAGCTGTGTTAGGGATGTGAACATGATGGATGACGTGCTAGAGTGGAGGCAGAGAAAGTGAGCGACATAGAGACGTTAGATGCAAGGGAAACATGTTATCTAGAAGGCAGATGAGAGGTAGGTTGAGAGGGTAACTTGGAGGCGAGAAAAAATGCGTTTATTTTGGTTTTCAACATATCCATGTGGACTGTTTTTTGGATGTCCGGAGGAAGCGAATTCCGTGCAAATGGATCAAGAAGAGAGAAAGAGCAGAAGCGAGAGGAATCACTGGTAGGGAGAGGGGCCACACGGGAAGTCGGGGAGGAAGGGCAGGCATTACAAGAAGGTTTGTATAATATGATATGACATGGCATTACTAACGTGCCTATACACAAGTGTTTCAAGGTGCGACGAGGCAAGGGAGGGGAAACAGAGGGAACACAGAGACAACAATCCTACTAAGCCCGGTGACATTGAGATCGTGCAAGTGCAGGGGGGCTAGAAGGAAAGTGTGAGGGAAAGAGGGAGGGGGCAGTGCAATACATAAGAACAGTAAAGAATAAATAAAACAGAGGTAAAAGTGCGGCCAGCTAGTCGCAAGTGCAGGAGTAAATGCAGACATCAAGTGTCAGGAGCTGGTGGGGACTGTAGGGATACAGAAAACAGCCCCCAAGTGCAGGGGTTGCCCGGGAGGCAGTGCAGGTGTGCAGCTGGCGGCGAGTGTACTGGGCACAAGCTCAGAGGTTAGCCAGGTGACCAGTGCAGTTTCAGTCTGGAATTCAGCAGGGGAGAGGAGGAGAGAATGTGGAAGTAAAGAGCATGCTCTTGAGGTGCTTCCGGAACCGGAGATGGTTCTCCTCAAGTTTCAGGGAGGCTGTTCCACAGGGAGACGCCAGCCGAAGAAAGAGATCTACGACCAACTCGTTGCTTGGAGAAGCAACTGACCCTGAGGGAGTTCGAGGTGGATGAGCGAAGAGCTCGAGAAGGAAGATATGTAAGAAGTAGTGAGGTCCCAGGCCCCAGAGGCCTTGTGGACAATGCAGAGGGTTTTGAACTTAATCCTCGCAGTCACTGGGAGCCAGTGCAGAGATTTCACTACTGGAGAGATACAACCCTGGGCTTGAGGCCAAGGACAAGTCTCGCAGTCCTGGTCTGGATGAGTTGCAGGTGGCGGATAGTAGAAGCAGGCAGATTTAGAAAGAGGCTGTTACAGTAGTCCAGCCTAGACAGAACCAGAGCTCTGGGGACAGTGAACTTCTGGAGTAAAGAGAGGAAAGGAAGAATACCTCTGAGGAGGTGCAGCTGGTAGTGTGACTTCTTAGAGATGTCAGAGATGTGAGCAGAGAAGGAGAGAGTGGAGTCGAAGATGAACCTGAGGTTTTTAGCCTCACAGGTGGGAGAAGAAAGAGGGACAGCCAGAGAGCGGACAGCCAGAGAGCGACAGGAAAGGAGGGAGCTGGTGTGCCGAGTTGGATAGAAGAGGATAGGTACAGTGGTACCTTACCCTGGATAGATTTGTGAATCAGAAGAAGACATTTAAATCTGGCCCTGTTTTGCATCGTCATCCGTCCTGTCTTGGGAGGATAGCTCAGCAGCAACGTGCTCGCCTTGGAAGCAAAATGACACGGAGCAACTCAGGTTCGATTCCCGGGTCCGCACATAGAAACCTCTGGGTATTAAGCGCGTTATAAATAACCAATAATATCATTATGTCACATCAGTCTGGTGATGGTATGAGGAAGTAGGTGTGAAATGAGGGAGTTCAAAGTGAGTCCTGGTAGCAAAGTTAATGATTTTGTTAAGGGGACAGAAAGCGTAGTTGGGAGGACCAAAGAGGATACTGGCACATTAATCTGTTTTAGAGAAGACAAGAGTGGTTAGGAGATGCTTGGTACTGTTGAAAGGAAGGAGGTGCCTGATTTTCCTAATATTTAGGAGGTTGAGGTGAGCTGTCATTGCAGTTTTCGAGATGAAAGTAGAGGAGGCGTGAGAATGGTGATAGGTGACCCTGAGATTTCTAGCTGAAGAAGGGTGGGGGAGAATGTCAGGTGGGAACTGGATAAGTATGGGACGAGTTGGGAGAGAGTATTTGGCAGAGTAGAAGAGCACCTCTGTTTTGGTGGAGTTTAACATCAGTGAGTGCAAAGCCATCCAGTATTTATTGCCAGTTGGACATTTCGATAAAGAGATCAGAGGAGAGTTCATGAAAAGCAAAGAAGATTTGGGTGTCGTCCACAAAATGTTGGTACGAGAACCCAAAGGAGGAGATTAGGGCGCTAAGAGCAGAGCTGTAGAATGTATAGAGGAAAGAACCTAAGACAAAGCCTTGTGGAACACCAACAGTTAGAGGCGTTCTATAGTAGACGCCATGGCAAACGTTTATTGATTTCCTTCGGTGCTTGGGAATCGACCTATAAAAGAATGTTATGACATTATTGAACACCAATGACAGACAGCGAGCAAACAGAAGCGTACTTGAGAATGTGTTATAGACTTACTATATCCTTCACAGGGAGATTGTTTTTCTCTTTAAGATGATTACTGATTGTCAGGAAAATGACTTGTTTTGTTGCATACTTCCCACCATCCAAGGCCTTTAATTTAGAAAGCTAAAGACGTAGATATTTCTAGTTGTATTGATGGAAGATACAATGGCAGTTTTCTCCTGGTGTGGTGGTCCAGATGGCCACACAGCTGGCATGACTAGAGAGAGTGCAAATTTGGTAAGGTGAGACCCCCGTGTGGGTAAGATTCGAGGAGTATGTACTTAAACCTGTCATGACTCTACATTTGGTAGAGCAGATGACTCAGGCTCCTTGTGAGAAAATAGTCTTGCACACTGACTGGGAGACTGGTCAATTCAAGATCAGGCCTAACCCAATTCTGCCTCCCAGTGCTCCAACATGACTTAAGGAACACTTTTATATTCATGAGAAAAACATTTTCTTGAAATTATAGAATGGATGAGTCTCACTGTTGGACCTTTGTGTAAGGCGTGGGCAGCTATGCCACATATGAGGAACTCAAACAGGAATTTAATCGTGACAATGGAGTCTTTTGGAGATACCTGAAGGGCTGCACCTCTCTATGCTTTAAACTCCTCGCTGCAGCCATCCCAGACCAAGCCGGTACACATCTTGACTGGTAGTCTTCAAAAATGGCCTTTAAATTTAAAACACAGTATTTCATGGGTATGTGCAAATCTATAACCGACAGGTGAGGACCCTGTAACCAACCCCTAGCCCAATTAGGGTCTGGCTAAGTAGGCTACATGGTTCAGCTCCTGGGGAAAGGAGAGAAAAAGGATGCAGACACCTTGGTTGATCAATATACCGTTTTGAAAATGTATAAATCTTTTACATTCTTACATGTTTCCACCCCCCCACCCCTCCCCCATGGCTACTTGTTGGTGGGACAATAACTATGCACAGACAGGACAACCCTTGTCCTTGAGGATTGGACTGGACTGGCTCTATAGGGGAGAACGTTTAAATACACATTTGCAACACAGTTGTATATAGAGAGAGAGGGAGCAAGCAGGTGACCTGTTGGAGGCTCCCTGGGGCTGGGGCTGGGGCCTTGGGTGCCCCCCCCAGTGCATGAAGATCTTTTTAAGCCGGGCCGCATATGCCTGGACCGGGACGAGCCTCCAGCTGCATGTCCAGTGCAGCCCATGTGCCAACACAGCCTTGGCAGCATGGGGTCCGATAGAGTGGCACAAAAAAGTATGAAATCTGGACAGCATGTGCGGAGTGGTCCTGGAGGAAGCTGCTGCCTGTGAAGCATTATGGACCTTCCTGGGGCCAGATGGGGTGGATCTAAAAAGAAGAATTAACCCCCCATGAATGGGACAGACCAGGGCCAGGCAGCGTAGCCTGGGAGTCAATCGGCCAACCCAGGAGCCAGACTAGGCAGGCTTCAGAATAACAAAACCCCAGGCCATATGCTCTGTGCAGTCCGAGGGCACACCCCGTGCCTGAGTGCAGGCCCCTATACCCAAAGGGAGTGGATGTGTGTGACCAGGCTGCAGTGGTGACAGTGGCCCTCCACGTGGGTGCGAAGTCGCAGACACAAACATTATTTGGGTTGTGGCAGTGACTGTGTGCAGTGCCGCACATTGTCACTGGGCGCTAAAGAAGAAAAGTATCTCCTGGCTTGCGACAGTGAGTACCCAGTGTCCCACATGCACATGCAGTGTAGCAGTGAAAATGATCTACTGGCCCAAAGCAGTGATACCAGTGCCCCCTGGGGGCAGCGGGTACCACAGTTGAAGAGCACAGCACCTTTGGAAGGCCAGCTCCTTGGGAGAAACAGTGAGAGCCAGGCCTCACCCAAGGAAGAAACACCAAGGTTCTGTGCATGGGGCTGTCAGTGCCCTGAGGAAAGAGCTAGCGGGCTATTCTGGAGTGGCTGACTGCAGCAGCCATATCCGTGTATTTATGTGTATATTTATTTATGGGTGTTTTTATATGTACATATGTTTAGGTATTGTGAGCACTGCTTTTAAGGATACTCTATAAGGTAGGGTTAAGCGAAGTGTTGGCAGGAGGCTAGTGTGGGGACTAGAGGTTGGTATTGGGCAACTGGGCATCAGGTCTGATAGGCATGTTGACAGCCTGAAGGCCCACCAGATGGAGGAGGCATCCAGCGGCTATCCCTTAGCCCCACATTTACATGGGTGATCGAAGAGCATTATGGGAGGGGACTGGTCTGGCTGTCTACCAAGATGGTCACTCCATGACTCTCTGGCGAAGAATCAGGACACCCACACAAGAAACCCTCAGCTTGAATATATATATATATATATATATATATATATATATATATATATATATATACATATTAGCAAGAACGCAGAATACTAATGTGGATGGTTTGTTTAATAGAGTTATTCCTTTGGGGCTCAACCATACCCAGGTGTCTGTGGTCATTAAGAGTCACAATCAGCAGTTGGAACTCAGGTGGAAGCCACCTCCTGTTTGTCATGCTAACACCTTCGTTTGCAGGTTGTGTTGGACTGTGGGGGAGAGGGGCGTAGAGCGGTCTTCCCTAGCCTGGAGGCAGGGGTGCACAAGGCAGCCAGGCTAGGGCAGAAACACCAAGGCTCCAACACCATGGCACCGTTTTACTCCATTTGGGAATAGGACATAAGGTACACTCTTAACCTCTATTTCAGGTAACACTGTTCGCTGGAACGGAACAGTTGGTCACTAATCTACAATTCACTGAGAATATTCGTACCACACCAAGCTTAATAGAATGCACAGTTTCCACTCAAGTGCTGAAGAGGATGCGGACAAGATTAGTCATTTCTACATGTGCTGAAAGAGAGGTATGAGATGTAACTATTCTGGGAGCACATTTTTTGTTCAAAAGACAAGACTGCCTCTCAAACCAGAACAATCACCGGCATTAGCAATGCTGAGCCTGAACCAACCGAGCAGGGTGCAAAATGGAGGTCAATGGCACTAACAGCGGCTTGGAGAATTATCCGACATCACTATCCTCCAATGGGGCAGTGTATGTATGAAAAATGAAGTGACTTGACTATGATAGAAGGGAAATATAAGGACATTTTAGTCTGACACACAGACTCCAAAAACATAGACATTTGTCCATGTTTCTTAAAGTCTAACTGCTTAAACAGAGGAAATAGGCAGGGTTAGGTAAGAGCAGGTGGAGGATGGTCCTGGGAAGAGTGTATAGGGGGTTTTGCACATTTCAGGAACTTAACACGAGTTCAGGAACTGGCATCGCTGGAGTTATATGGAATAACACCAAAAAGGAAAAGAACAGACCCAATAATTTGTACAATAAATGCCAATTGAGGGAGTAACTTTTTGCAAGGGACTTTAAATTCCCTTTTATAGTGTTGCATACGCTGCGGGCCAGATACAGATCATGGTCTTATTTATTTGTATTTATTTATATTTATAAGGCACGCAGAATGGTCCTTGGGCATCGTGGCACTGTTACAGTAGCTTTCTTAGTTGCAAGAGGAGTACAGAAAAAAGATAGTGACAATAATGACAAAAATTGTATTAAAAGTTGCAGGGTGAGGTTAGCAATGAGATCCTTGGTTACAGTGGAACAGATCGTGTTTTCTTATACTGCGGGGAAAGATCCATGCAGACAAGGGAAAAGTGGTAACAAACATAAGAGTACAGAAGAGTTTAAATGGTGTGAGGCATGAAGGTTCTGTGGTTACAGTGGAGTTAGTTCAGCAACAGGGGTGGTTTTTGGAGACAAGCTGATGACAGTTCCCAAGTAGTTCCCAAGTAGGGACAGAGGGTCTATTGCAAATGCATTAGTTGAACAATTTGGTTGTAAGGGCTTTGCGGAAGACTGTGTATGATACTTCATTTCTGAGTGCTGTGGGCAAGGCATTCCAGTTTTTAGGTGCTAGGTGTTTAAAGCTGGAGCCTCCTGCTTTAGCTCTTTTGAAGGTGGGGACGTATATCTGGTTAGAGGGGTGCGTTCTAATGGGTCTGAGTGATCTTTTCAGATAAGTAGGGGGGCAGTGTGAGAGAGGCACTTGTGTGCGATCGCCATGGTTTTGAATAGAATTCGCTCTTTAACTGGCAGCCAGGGAGCATCTCTTCTCGCCTGAGATAGATGTTCCCTTTTAGGAATGCTCAGTGCAGCTCTCAGGGCATTGTTTTGTGTGACTTGCAACTTGTTGAGGTTTTTGGAGGAAGTTCCCAGAAGAAGAGCATTACAGTAGTCCAGTTTGCCCAAACTGTAGCTTTGGCAAGGCAGTTTTTAGTTGACAAGTAGGGTTTGACTGTGTTGATGATTTTTGTGGTGCTGCAGAGGACGCGATGGCCATGACTTTGCGCGTCATGGATAGAGAGGAGACAATGAAAACCCCTAGATTTTTGACTGCTGAAGACACCGTGATAGGTGTATTGTCTATGGTGAAAGTCCTGTATTGAGGGTCTAGTTCGTTAAGCGTTTCCTTGGTGCCTACTAGGAGGTTCTCAGTTTTTCCCCCGTTGAGACATAGGCCATTTGCTGCTATCCTAGTCTGAATGGCTGCGTATATGTTGGCTATGGCTGCTGCATCCTGTTCATAGGAGCCAGTGAGAGGGAGTAGAACTTGAGTGTTGTTGGCATAGTTTGTGTATGCTATACCGAGGTCAACTAGGTCATTGAAGAGAGGTAGGGTAAAGAGGTTGTATAGAGACGGTTCAGTGCAAGATCCTTGCGGGATACCACAGTGTATGGTGGTGGGCACTGCGCACGCATGGTCAGAAAAGACCTGCATGAGTATCCCCTTAAGGAAAGAGGAAATCCATGCTGTGGCTTCAGGGGAGAAATGGGCCGCATTTATGAGTTGTCTACACAGAGTATCATGGTCAACGAGATCAAACACAGTCGAGAGATCTAGTAAGAGGAGAAGTGCCGGCTTGCCTTTGTCCATTATGTCACCGAGTTGTATCTTGAGATCCAATAGGGCAGACTCTGTCCCATGGCCCGGGCAAAACCCAGATTGTCTCTTGCCCAGGATGCTGTTTTCTTCCAAGAACTGCTGGATTTGGGAATATGGGACTGTGTCCAGGATATTAAGGAGGAATGGGACCGTGGTGATAGGACAGTAATTGTTGGGTGATTCCGGGTCTAGGGTAGGTTTTTTTAAGAGTGGGCGAACCCATGCCCCTTTGAGACAGTCATGGACTGTGTTAGAGTTAAATGAGGCATTTATCAAAGTTTTCAGGAATGGGGCTCAGGCGTCAGCACCCTCTTTGACTAGATTGGCTGGGCATGCATCACCTTTACAATTTGATGGTTTCATTTTCTGGATGATTTCTGGTACCTTTGTCTCAGTAACTTCCCTAAAGGAGAAGAGAGTTTTCTCTTTGATGTCTGTGCTGGCCGTATAGTACGCAGGCAGGTGAAGTTTGGCAAGGTCTTTGTGGCAGTCGTTGATCTTTTTATTTAGGAGTTCAATTTTATTAATCATGGCTGTTTGTACTTTGGTGCACCAGGTTTCGTCTTTCACAACGTTTTGAGTGTTGGTGACCGGCTTGGCCAATTCTTTAAAGATAGTAAATAGCTCTTTGATTGAGATGTGGCTTTAGAGATCCTATCATTACAGGATGAAGACTTGGCTAGGACGATAGTTTTTTTGTATTGAGTTGCCAGAGTTTTGTAAACGGTTAGTGTGGAGTCCTGTGGTGTCCTTTACCATTTGCTCAGGTCTATGCGCTTAAGGGCACGTTGTTCTTTGAGCTCAGTATTAGCTCTTAAAGTGCCCCTGTCACATAATGTGAAAAATAAGCTTCCATATATTGAACGGGTAAATCCCTGCTGTTCACAATAAAGGCATCCGATCGCAAAGTTGCTAAGAATCTCGAGATTCTTAGCAACTTTGCGATCGGACGCACTTTACATGACTACAAGACAAAACAATAGCCCTGATTTGAAAAAGGTCCTTGGAGGACCGAAACACGTGTCATCAGTTATAAGGACATTTTCTTTTTGAGCAATAAATTTACTCTGCAAAGATTTGGCGCAGTCTTTTTCCAGGTTACTTATACTTCATACTATCTTTCAAGGGGTCTTGTACTTGGTTAAACCCTATACCTGGTGAGAAACGACTCAATGGACTTAATGTATTGATTGAATCAACTTCTTTCTTCTTTTTTCACTACTATAAGATGTCGCCAAGTTAGACCAAACCTTCTGAGCCAAGAACTTTTTTTGAGGAACTCATTTAGGTAATGGGCTCCTATGCCCGTACAAGGTCATAGGAATAGCGCAATTCAGTATAGGTAGTGAGCTACCGTGTCAATACAGGATAATAGGACACAACGCAATTACAATTCAGATAATGAACTATTGTGCTGTGTATAAACAAAGGATACAGCATAAATAGCATATTCATAAGGTAACAATCATTTCAGTTTAAAAGAGCAACTAATAGGCTAGTATGCTGGGCTGTTTAGTGAAGGTTATATCTGCCGGGAGTGGCAGGGTGGCGTACTTACGCTCGAGCCGGCGCAGCAGATAAACAGGGCGGTGCATAAAACCACAGAATGGCAGCTGCACAGGGGGGAGGCAGAAAAGTATTGGGTATGCTGTAATCCGCTACGGCAGTGGGGCAGGGAGAAGGGAGGAAGGTGGTTGTGGTGAGGTTACACCAGAGTGTGGTACAGTGCTAGAGGTGGGGCGAGATGCGAGGAGGGGAGCTGGGCCGGCAATCAGGCCATTAGGGATATGTCTAGTGGTCACTGTCGATGTTGAAAGATGGTAGGTGAGGGGTTGAAGGAGGGAGATACTAGTGATATCTGCTCATGATGCAAGTAATGCTCTTATCGCTAGATGTACTGGAGCACTCAGAGGTTTGGAAAGATCAGGAGTTGTCCCATGGAGGTTTAATAGAGCCGTACGTGACATGTAGAAAGTGCAGGGCAGCCCCCAGTCATCCTGGCTCCAATAGGCTCAGGACAGGGCCTTAGGCTGTGGACCTTTGGCATCAGGGGCAGCTTCCGCCTGCCGGCAGAGTGAATTGGCTCTTCAACCTACGCCTCAGATGGTTGCTTAGCAACCAAATACACAGAAATGTAGCTGATGATTGGCGGCCATTTTTAGATCATCTGGCTGTGTGTGCAACGGCTGGCACGTTGCGTGTCGCAAGCAGCTAATGGGGCAATCTGGCCAAAATATATGGTTCTTCAGCAGGTCAGGAGACTGAGGCAAGAGATAAATCAGCAGGCTGCTTTCCTGAAGTAGCGTTGATGATGTTTGCTTCCGAGCGGATTCTTGCAGCTTGATGTGAGGGCAACAGGGTTTTTCCTCACGGTGAGTCTTCAGTATAGCTGCTGAGCAGGGGGTGAAGGGCTCCTGCCCTGGGAGTGGTGAATGAGCTTCTCTGGCTCGGGACAGGACCTTAGGCTTTGGGCCTTTGGCAACAGGGCCGGCTACTGCCTGCCGGTGGATTCAATTGGCTCTTCAGCCTACGCCGCAGATGATTGCTTAGCAACCGAATACACAAAAACATAGCTGATGATCGGCAGCCATTTTGAGTTCAGCTGGCTGTGTGTGCAATGGCTGGCATGCCGCGTTTTTGCAGGCAGTTTATGGCGCAATCTGGCCAAAAGATGTGGTTCTGCAGCAGGTGAGGAGACTGGGGCAAGAGATAAATCAGCAGGCTGCTTACGGATGCCAGGGCAACTCAAGCAGTGTCTCCCACTAGTCTACTGCACTGCTTGGAAGGCACTGCCCTAGGACTATCTTCAGGGCACCTATGCAATGATATAAACTCACACTTACTGTTATCCTCTCTACATTAAATATACATGAATATATATCATTCAAATGACCATTTGAAATAGTATAAAATGTTTTGGGATCAGGGCCTACAAGCTAATAGTGGCATAATATAAATCACCCAACTGGTGACTGGTAAAAGGCAGTGAACTGGCCGAAACTAGAACATATCTATTTTCCATTCTGCAAGATTCCAACAGGTTTTCTAACTACAACAGGAAGAGGTTCCCAAGCAGGTCCCCGAGCAGGGCATACTCCTGTAGTCGGAACCACCTTGGTAGGGTGGTATCCACATTGCAAGGCAGGGAGTCGCAAAAGCTCTGCCTTTTGTTTATGGCTTATGTATACAATTTGTAATTAATCACTAGCTAGTCCCGGGAGGATAGCTCAGGGGCAACACGTTTGTCATTGAAGCAAAGCAACGCAGCTCCCTGGAATTAAGTGGGTTACAAAAGATTAATTAATTATCTCAGTTTAGAACAATTTTACCTAACCCCAAAAGTTCGGCTCCCAAAAGTTCGACCCCCAATTTCCCGCATATATATATATATATGTGGGGGGGGTAAAGTATATAAAAAATGTATAGGGGTAATGTGTGTCAAGGGTTTTGACCCATGTTGAATCCCTAGACTGGGTAGATGTGGGGATGAGCTGTCGCCGCCCATTATTCTATCCCAGAACAAACGAAATCAATAGACTGGGTGGATGTGGGGATGAGCTGTCGCCGCCCACATTCACGCCAGAATCCAGGAGAACTGCGCAGTTGGCACAAGACCACTCCAAAGATACAACCTTCTTGTGGGGGTTCCACATCACCACTCTACTGTAAGGATGCCATCAAAACAATGTTAAGCAAGGGTCCTATACTATCAAGCAAAAGACCACTCTATTGAAATGCAGTAATTCAAGACAGATCCCAAAAATGGATGCAATACCGGTACTCACCACTATCAGAAAGCCGGCGTTTTAAAACCACCAGACCTTTGTGTAAAACTAAACAGAGGAACCCAAACCAGGCCAAGGAAAGACTTGCTAAGAGGTGGATACAATGTCAAACTATATTCTGAAATGACTTGAAGGAAGTAATTATTTAATGTATATGTAAAAATTGTAAGTTTTGATTTAAACTGGGAACTAAAGTGACATTTAGCTGAATTCTGCCTGACAACTACCCCCGACAGGAGAAACTTGCTCAGCCACTCTACCCAGGCCTAGCTGCATCCTGCTTCCCCACCAAAAGGAGTTGACACCTCTCTGATTAGATTAGGGGAGGGGCACCTGCTGGAGGTTGAACAAAGCCTTGTCTTGGACTCAAGCAAATGTTATATTGGGGGGGCCGTAAAGTGGCTTCCTCTTGGGAAAAGTGGGAGGAGAAGTGCCTCTGGGAGCCACCCGAGCTGGAGGCGGGGGCAGACAGAAGCTTCCCCCATGTGCTTTGGAACCTAAACCACACCCATCTGGGCCAGAGCATAATTTTAAAAAAGATGGATAATTCATAGTACAGACTTTTATAAGTAATATCATTATTCATGTGATTTTTCTGTGCACGTTTTAAGAGGTGTTAGGACCCTGTGGTGTATGCTGGGGGGTTGCTAGCGGAAAATAGGGTCTTACTCCAAATGTCTGCATGTTAAAAATCTGACACTTCATCAATTAATGTCCATACTCCTTGCGCACATTTGTGTAATTTTTGGTAAATGTCCGATATTGGTAAACCAGTCAAAAAGCGCAAAATGTTGTCATTTTTGAATGCAAGCCCCCAGGAAGGTCAGAGGCAGACAAGCATGGACCATAAGGAATATAAAATGTGTACATGTAATTTCAACAAATTGTGTATCTGGGAAATATGTATTTGAATCAAATATAGATGTGTGGGCAAATTAAACAGGGGAGGATCCTCTGACCCATAAACAGACCTCATCATGATGACAATCCATTTCCTTCCCCCAATCATGGGAGAGGGGAGAATTGGGCCAATGACAAGTAGAGAGGGGCAGGCTCAGTTATGCCACACACACACCAACTTCCAAAACACATAAAAAGAGACTGCTGGGACAGGTAGGGACATTCAATTCCATTTTCTGTGGAGCATGCTGACCGACGACTTCACATCCAGAGATCCAACACTTAGACTTCCAAGCTAAACAGAGACTACAGAACTTTGAACCAAGAAGGCCCACTGCAAGCAAAAGTATTTGTCAGCAGGCCTCAAAATCTTTTGCAAACTATTCAACAGCCGGGCGAGCTGTTTGAATTCTTTGCCAAGAACTTTTGCTGGAACTGCAGACCAGACCCAGACCGCTGTGAGCAGAACCAGAGATCAGGATCGCTGTGCGCAGAACCGGTGCCTGATTGACCCGCCGAGCAGAGAGAACCGCCGCTGGACGTGTTGACCAGATCCGTGACGAGGCCCATTCATTTCAAAATTAGGAGTGAGTATCCGCCAGAACTGTGCAGAACCCAATCTCTTAGTTAAAATAATCTAATCTAAACTATTTTAACCTAATTAGAACAGCCTCCTAGAAATCGTGTCATCTGTCATTTTTAAAGCTGCACAACTGTCACCTGTCAATTCTGCAGCTGCCAGCTGTCACCTGTCATTTTGAGTTTGCTTTAAATCCGAAAAACTACCTTCACAAAATCGTCTGTATCTCTGGAACCATTTGTCCTAGGAACGAGATTTAGATTTAGAATCTAAGCTTTCCAACAAGCCTAGAACCGACTTATACGATTTACGCACTCGCGAAATGTACTGCGAAGTGCGATTTTGGCTCAATTTCTCCACTTGTCAAAATAGCAGCTCCATTCTTTCCTTTGTTAAAATCCGTTTGCAACCTGGTAATAACTCATAGAGCATTGGTAAAGTGAGCCTGAACTAATACCAACGAGCATCTCTCACTCAACCTGAATCTCTAGAGGGAATTAAAATCAGTTAGCACATTTTCCCATCCATTGCCATCACATTTAAAAGCATTTTGGGCCCGTGTTTCAAACTTCTACCTGTTTCCTCTAAGCTTGCTGGGGGGCGGGGGAACTGAATTCCGTATTGTATTTGATTGTATTCCTGAAGACTGTGTGTGTTACTTCCATCTCCTTGCATTGCATATGGGGGGGGGGGGTGAATTGCCACCAGGGGAAAAGTGAACATATTATCTCTTGTGAAACCATATCAGTTTATTTTCTGTACTGCATTTATTCCACCTTGCATTTCCTTGAAACCATAAAGCATTTCAACTACCTCATCCTCTATACTACTTCTAAGTAACCAAATCAGTTTACCAGTAGAACATTATCCATTGTTGATCACGGTCATATTTTAAGTGTGATATCCAATATTAATTTATTATAAAAGTGTGATAGATATCTATTGTTATTTTTCTCAAATAAACTTTTTAAATTTGCAAAACAGACCTACTTCTTGGCTCAGTGGGGTCAGGGGGATTCTAAAAGAGGGGTGTTATATAAGGGTTGTCATCCAGAGTACATGAACTGGACCTAAAAATATATCAATAAGGGTTTCCCTCAGCATCCCAGACTAGGCATTGACTTAGCTGTAGTGTGGAAGTGAAGCCGCTTAACAAAGTGGGGCTCGTAGCCGGAGATTCTGCGTTAGATCTATCACTTGTGCAGATTAATACAGTGTGCTAACTGACAGGAGACATACATCCGGTCGGATCACCACGCTGTGTTACGCTGTAAAGCACTCCTCAAAGGAACGCTCTAAGGAAACGGTCTGTTTTGTAAAAATAAAATACAAACTTTTGTAAGTCAGGAAGGAACTCAAATTCCAGAATGACCACACTGGTAGACATCAAAATAGCCAGAGAGCACTTCTTACATAAGCTATTTGTGAGAGGTGAGTGGACTCATCAGGACCAAACAGTCTGGTTGCAGGCAATCGCGCAACAGGTCACTGAAACAGGGTCAGATATATGGAGAGATCAGGGTCCCCTACATGTGGCCCTGAGTGAACTATATATGGCCCCTAAAGCCAAAGATGAACATAATAAGATTGCCAGGATAGCGGCATATTTGTACCTATATATGGGAGCCATGCAGGACAAATGTGCTGAAGGCCAAAATCTGGCAAATAGGCAACAGATGGCGTTAGAGAAGGCCCAATCTGATCTGGACTCTTCTGAGCAGAGGCTGCTCAGGAGCCAGGAGTCAGAAAATGACAGCAGACAGTACATCACTAAAATAAAGGAGGGTATGGATGTGCTGCAACAGGAAAAGGCTGACCAGGATACCCGATTTCTGGTCTTACAGAGGGAGTACCAAGAAGGTTTGGACTCCCTACTGCAGAGCCAGAAAAAGCTGGAGCAACAATTAGATTTCAATAGGGCATGTGCTGAGCAGGTAGTCACCCTGCAAAGCCACCTAGATAGGGAAAAAGAGGAAAGCAATAAACTGATTTTGAAAGACCTGGATACCCAGGCAGAGTTTGACCAGGAGCGCCAGAAAGCTGGTGCCTTCCAAAGGCAAAGGGACAACCTGGCGGCACAGATGCAGGCTCTTAGTCAGGAAAGGGATACCTTAGGCCAGGAAGTCTGCCACTTAAAAAGGAAAATGGAAGAAAATCACCTGGCCCTCCAGGGACTGGGTGACCTCTAAAAAGAACACCAGAACTTGTTAGAGCACACCAGGAGGGTGGAGGAGGCTCTGGCAAGAAAGGAGCAGGCCAGTAGGAATGGGACTCAGGAGGTATCCCTCCTGCACAGAGACTGGCCCAGTACTGCAGGACCAATCAGGAGGCACAGAGAGAGAATGAGGCTCTCTGCCAGCACAATGATAGGCTCCAGCAACAGGTAGCGATGCAGGAGAGACTGATAGAGTCTAGTAAGGCCTAAACTGAGGAACTGAAAGTGCAGGCTCTTGCATTGCAACAGGGAACAGGGGCGTATAGAGATGAGGTTCGCTGGGAAAGAGAAACTCCTGAGCATAACCTCAGGAGCCCTAGTACCAGAGGCCTTCATCTCTCCCAGTCCCTGGACTCTGCCACCCCCATGACCCCTCGCGCACATGAGCCCAGGGCCACGGGGATGGCAGATTACTATCCAGCTAGAAGTATGGGGCTCATAGGCCAGTACCTCCCAAGAATGGAGGGGCGGGCATCCGGGTATGGGCACCCAAGCACAGTGCAATTTAGTGGGGATCCCCAGGAGAGTAGGCCCACTAAGGGCATCCTGAAAACCTCTGCCCAGTTAGGTCAGTGGGGGGGTACCCATCAAATCCTGATAGCAAGGAGGGATCTGAAGACTCCTCTGAGCGTCACAGGACACAGGAGACCAGGTCTTCACATTCTGCCAGCTATTCCCAGGCTCGCAGAATCCGGGAAAACCTGGAAGATCAGACGGGCACCTCTGGGAGCAGTGCTTCGTAGTCAGAGGATGAATGGACCAGGGTGACCCGAACCAAAAAGGCCAATAAGACAAAAAGGGCCTTGCTTAAGGACCCATTGAAACAAACAAAGGCAATAAGGAGTGTCATCATGCCTTAACATAAGAACGCCAAGTATTCTGTTTGGGAGCACTTGGAGCTCTATGAGCAAATGATGGAGACTTTCCATTTGAAGGACAGCAGTAGCTGCATCCAGTACGTCAAATGGACCTTCTCACCAGAATGCTCCATTTTCTTTGCAGGGCTGGAGGATCAAAACCATTCAAGGTGGTCCACATACAGGGCGGCCATCTTGAAACATTTTTCTGTGCACAGAAATCCTCAAGAGGCTCGCAAGGCAGCCTACAATTTGCAATGTGGGGAGGATCAGGCCCCACAAGAGTTTGTGCAAGAATTAAAGCGTGCTTTTGCGCAGACCACCAGAAAGGTGCGCACGGATAGCAGAGAATTTATCAATACGTTTTTCCATGTCTTACCCAAATACATAATGACCCAGCTCCTGAGAGATTTTCATGAGAAAAGATCTTTAGACTGGGTCATTGAACAGGCTACCCGGATCTATGAGGTGCAGAAGCCCATAGAAAATAAAAGTAATGCGCAGAAAAACCCCAAAACCAACAGCACCCCTGCTGCTGCCAAGGTGGCAGATGTAAAGGTTGCCCCCGTTTTAGATTTGGAGATGGGGGGGCCTAAAAACCTGCCTGCACCAAATAATTCACAGCCCAGAAGGCCCTCGGGCCAGTCACAGACAGGGAGTCGAGGAGGTAGTCCCACAAATGGGGTCCCCCGCTCCCCTGACTATGTAAGTCCCCGCTACAAGGGAAACCGACCAATCCTGGGTTATGTGTGGACTCCTCCAGCCCAAGGGGGGGGATCCAGCCAAGCACCTGACCCGGGGAACTTCCCTCCTAACTTCCCCCAGGAGGGCAGAAATTCACCAAATCCTGGGCAGAACTTTTTCCCGAGGTATCCACCCAATTTCCAGCCCCAAAATCATCCATCCTTCTTTCCCCAATTCCCTGAGCCCAGACAACCTAATCCGGGAGAGGGGAGGCCAAGGGTGGAGGGGTACCCGAATCTTCCCAATCCGGGGTATTACCAGAGAAGGGATAGCTACCCTTCCCGGGATCAGCCCAGAGGAGAAAATAGAGCCCCGTATCAGCCTGAGCGGGTTTCACAACTTGAGCGCCAGGTCCAAAATATGGCACGAGATCTGGGTCACATACTGAGGGCTCAACAGAACCCTCAGATGAGTATGCCACCGCAGAATGCTGCAAACTCTGGACCTGGTGCTCCAGAACAATGACGGGGGCAGCACCCCGATAACCCACCTGTTCCCAGGGAGGAGGCACAAGGGGAAGGGGGGTGTAAAGCCTTGGAGGAAGCTTCCTTCCCAACTTGTAAACAGCCCCTGGAAAACCAGGAACCGGAAACAAAATCTCCTGCCCCTGAAAGCCTGCCTCCCAAGGAGCAGAGGGGGGGTAGGAGAAACAAAGGACCCAAACAGACCCACTTTGTGGAGGAGGTACAGGTCTTCCAATTTGAGAAGAGGGATCCTCAGAGGATCCTGGGAAAAGGATCTTCTCCTTTAGAGATGGGGGAACTCCTCCCAAAGAAAAATGAGTCCCAAGGGATTCCAATCCAGAATGGGGAGATATGGAGACTGAGCTACCGCCGGCCAACATCTCATCCCAGAACCCACAATACCGAAATCCCCTGGTTCAAACCCATCCTGGTGACTGCCTCCAAAAAGGGGGGGGGGCGGCCCAGAACCGGAACCAGGGGAACCCACAATGGCTCTGATCTCCAGTTGCCAACTTTTTCTTTCATATTCCCCAGGCTCCTCACAGAATTCTGCCCAAATCTCTTCGCTAGCAATGTCCAAAACCAGAAAGTTAGCCCACCAGTTGTCCAGAAATGTGCACTATCTGTGCCCCCTTGAGGAGAAGGAGGGAAGATATTATGCCCCGGTACAAGTACAGGGGCAGGGTACAATTTTGGCACTGGTGGACACTGGATCCCAAGCTACCCTTCTGTCCAAAAGGGCCTTTAATGAACTAAATGCAGTAAGGGGGGAGAATTACCATATTCCTCTCACCTCTCTTCCTGGACAACTGCAGAACTTTGACGGGAAGGAAATTCCTGTCGAGGGGACTGCAGATTTGGACATCAAAATTGGGCGACACATGGTGAAACACCCGGTCATAGTAGTGACTCCAGAGGGCACCCCTTGTCTACTAGGGAATGACCTCCTGAGAAGGTTGTCACCCCTAATAGATTACGTAAACAAGGTCCTCTGGACCCAGACTAGCCGACCAATAAAATTAAAACAGAGTGTCAACCATGTTAGTTTAAACGGCACCTGCCACATGGTTGAACAAAAATCTGACCAAGTGGAATTTCACTTCCAGAACAACCAACTTCCAGACGTGACAGTAATAGCAGTAGGACCACAGACTGGTGATGGGGGGTCCTCTCTATTTCTGAAAATCAACCTTCCTCCCATTTTAAAGTGGTATTCCGCGCTGGAAGAAAACACTCTGAACTTCTTTACAAATCCACAATCAGAAACTCCCACTCCTATAGTCCAGAAAGATGTGAAATCAGCTCAGAGCCTGGCTGATGTTCAGAAAATTGGGGAGCAGTTGTTCATCCCTGTTCAGTTAAATGATGGGGAGGACTCTGTTCTCGCCCGAGTGTGTGTCAACAACGGTAAGAGCTTCATCAGCGAAGCCATGTTCCGCCAACTCCCAAAAGATCCAGCCATTCCCACATTCAAACTGATAGATAAATGGGAAATGGACCTGGAAGCACCCAATTCAAAACATCTCCTGCCAAGCAGGTGTATGCTCAAAATCTCCATTGGCAACAAGAGCATAGTCCATAATTGTTGGGTCATGCGAAACGTCACTGCCGCCTTTTACTTAGGCAGTGACATTCTCAATCGCTTTGCCATTAGTTTGGGCCTAATAAACTTCAAAGCTTGGTCCCGATTAGCGGATAATCCCATGGGCTTTGATGATCAAGAAAAAGCATTTAGGTCAGCTCAATTGCTACCTTATGCAGTTGAAATTCAGCTTCCAGAGGAAGTCACCATCCCAGAAAGGACCCGACAATTCTCCCTGGAAGTGAAAGTTAAAAGAGGACAGAAATTGAAAAACTCTGATGCTTATATACATCTAAATGCTTCTCTCCAACAGCAAGGGTTGGGGGTAAACCCAACACCATTAGTCAACATAGAACATGACACCATTCCAATAGAGGTGGATAACAGCGACTTAAAGAGTATTACTCTAGCCGCAGGCACCATTATTGGAATGGCGGTTGATGACCGACATTTCTCCATTGATTTAGGAAATGAACTGTTAGGACCGATCCCCAAGGACTGTTTTGACAGTGACAGTTAAGACAATACAGCACCAGACAGGATTTCCACCCGGCATGGGGGGAACTTCCTGGTGTACACTTCTTGCCCTTATGGTAAGGAAGATGTGACTTGTGACTTCAGGAGGGATGAGGTGATTTTCCAGGTCCATGAGGGCTGCCTTTCCCACCTGAAGCCTCCAGTCCAAATCAGCACTCTGACCAGGGACTTCTCCTCCCAGCTGGAGGAGGCCGCTGAGATAGCCAATCCAGAAGTATTTCCATGCTTCAGGCAGATGGTGGAAGAGAGAGTCAACCTAGCTGATGCCTGCGTGACTCTGGAACAGAAGCAAAAGTTGAAACAAGTTTTCTTGGATTTCCAAGATCTCTTTGCGGTAGACTCATATGACTGTGGTCGCACCGACATCCACACAACAACAATTCCCACGGACCCTGGAATGACTCCAGTGTTTGTGAAGCAATATCGTTTGCCTCTCGCATCCATGGAGTCCCTTACTGAAATAATTAAGAACCTTGAGTCCAGGGGAATAATCCGTCCAGTACACAGCACCTTCAATAACCCGGTGCTGGGAATATTGAAGCCAAACGGCCAGTGGAGACTCTGTGCTGACCTTAGGGAGCTCAACAAACCGGTCCATACTTCCCGATTGCCTCTGCCCTACACTGACCAAGTGCTGGCCCAGAACCAGGGGTCACAGGTATTCACAGCAATAGACCTGACCAATGGATACTGGACCGTGCCTGTCAGTAGGGAGGACCAATGCAAACTGGCTTTTACCTTTGGGGGCCAGCAGTACACATGGACCCGGACTCCCTTCGGATACCTCAACTCCGGCAAGGAATTCAACATTTTCCTACATAAGGCCATGCCCGACCTGGGTGCGAGGGGTAACCTGGCTTATGTAGATGATGTCCTCATCAAAAGTTCATCTGTGGAGGAACACATAGCGGAGATCCGTTGTGTTCTGACACAATTGAGGGCCGCCGGAGCAAAACTTTCCTTTCAGAAAGCACAGTGGTGTAGAACCCGTGTTAATTTCTTGGGGCATGAGATTACACCTCAGGGTCTCTGTCCCCAAGAAAAGAAAGAGGAAGCACTCCAGAAACTGAAGGATCCCACAACTCTGCTGGAACTAAGGAGCCTCCTTGGACTGACTAATTACAGCAGAAAGTTCATTGAGGGCTACGCAGAGATCACTAGACCCCTGATTCATCTCCTGAAGGGGGGGGGTCAAGTGGGAATGGGGTCCAGAACTATCCGAGGCAGTAAGACAACTCAAAAGAAGCCTCTCACAAGCGCCTTGCCTAGCTTACCCTGTCAGAAACAAGGAGTCCTTCCTGGAGACATGGTTCTCTGATACGTGCTTGACGGCAGTATTATACCAAAAGCATGACAAGGTCAATAAAGTAATCTCCTATGCGAGCAAAACTTTATCCTCTGTGGAGGAAAAATTCAACGATTGTGAGAAGGCACTCCTGGCAACGGTGTGGGCATTGAAGAATTACCGCCCGTTTATCCAGGGGGAACACATCATAGTGGAGACTCCACACCAGCCTCTGCAATACCTCCAAAGTGACAGAATCCGGCCCGGAAATGTGAGCAATTCCCAAATTACTTCCTGGATTCTGTCAATGCAAGGCTTTCCTGTGGAGGTCAGATATGGCCAAAACTAGAAGAGTCACCTCGCGCAAGGTCTGGCTGACTTGCATGATTGTGCCAGAGAAAACTGTCTTGAAGACGAAAGTCTAAAAATCAAGGACAACATGGAGGCATACCTGAATTCCCCACACAAAGTCTTTGAAGAAGACAAGTGTGAGGGAATGCCCACTGTCTATGTGGATGGATGCTCTTATCATGTTGACAACAACGGGGAAAAAGAACTGGTGGCCGGCGTAGGGAATGCATGGGTGAATGAGTGCCCAGAACCCTACGCTGGTTACAAAATTGGTCCCCAAAGTAGTCAGGTGGCAGAATTGATGGCTGTGCATCAGGCCATCCTCACTGCTGTCCAACATCAACTCCACGAACTGGTCATAATCACAGATTCGGATTATGTACGGAACGGGTTTGTGGAGCACCTGGTTAATTGGAAAACCAGACGCATGTTATGTGCTAATAACAAACCCTTGAAACATGGGAAGTTAATCCAAAATATTGATGATCTGGTCACATCGAATGGGATGACCATCTACTGGAAAAAGATCAAGGGTCATTCCAAAGTAGAGGGACCAGACAAAACTGGAAATTACTTAGCTGATCAGCTGGCCAAAACCGGGGCCATCCAAGGGGATCTAATCGAAATAGAGTCCCTGTTGGGGGAAATCCAGGTCACTGCTATCACTAGGTCTCAGACAAATGCTCACAATGATCTTTCAACTGTACAATGGAGTAAGGAGACCCCTGATGCTGATTTGATTGCAGCTCAGAAGGGGGATCCAATAATTGGTAAGTTTTACCAACACATTGAGGACCCTGAGAACTTTCCCCTGACGGATACCGATTACATTGGGAAGGAGGTCCTTAGAGTGTTGATGAAATGTCCAAAGATGTTTGTTGGTAAGGAAATCCCAAGCTGGCCATGATCAATGGGTGGTTCCTACCTCATTCAGAAGCCTGTTGTTAAGTCACGCCCATGATGCGGCCACCGCCGGTCATAGGGGGTTTCACACAACACTGGAAATCTTAAGAGAGGTTGCATACTGGCCATACATGGGGCAGGACCTCGACCAATATTTGAAGGGGTGTCTTGTGTGTGCACAATTTCAGCCATCATCCCTCACGCACCGTGTACTTCTCCAAAAGAGAGGGATGACACTGCCACGGTCAGATTTGCAAATCGACTTTGTAGGCCCCGTCATTCGCTCGTATAGAGGAAACAAGTACATGTTGACCGTTACATGCTTGTTTACCAAGTGGGTGGTATGTCTCCCAGCCCCACACTGCAAGGCAGAAACAGCAGCTGCCTGATGATTAACCACATCTTTTCCCGTTTTGGTCTACCTCAAAGGATTGAGTCAGACAGAGGTAGCCACTTCACCAGCGAAGTAATGACAAAGATGTGGGAGATACTGGGGGTTAAAAGGAAGTTACATATTGCTTACCGGCCAGCTTCTTCTGGGGCAGTAGAACGCTACAACCGGACAATTGTGAGCATATTAAAAAAGTTTGTGGCAGATTCTGGGCCAAGTTGGGTCCTAATGGCCATCAGATCTACCCCTTCATCTGCAACTAAAATGTCACCATTTGAGTTGATGACCGGAAGCAAGATGGTGCTTCCCCAGCATCTGCTCTACAGGACCCAAGAGCAGACACTGATAAATGCCTCCACAACTCATGAGTATGTGGAGAATTTAAGGAAACACCTTCAGCATGCTTTTGCCTATGCTCAGCGGAATCTAGAAAGATCAGCTGATAGCATGAAAACCCACTACGACCTGAAGACCACCAGGAAGGAATATACTGTGGGGGAACGGGTCTATCTATACAATTTCCAAAGAAACCAGGCCAAACAGCAAAAATGTTTGCCTACATGGAAGGGACCGTTTGAAATTATAGACAAGATCTCCCCTGTAGCGTATAAGATTCACATCCCCAAAGGTAGTCTGGCGGAAGGGGAAGACAAGTGGGTACATATAAATCAGCTAAAGTGTTGCCATCCCAGGCACACGCTGTAGGAACTGGAGGAGTCCTCTGCAATACCAGAGGGGACCGCTCCAGATTAATTCAGTTCCAACTCTAAAATATCCCACATATGGTCTCTAAAATATTATGACGCTGGTAAGCCACTGTCTCTGAAGTATATCTTGTTTTTCAAAATTGGAATGCTATGTCTATTAAAGTATAAAATGTATATGTCACCCCACTATATCAATAGTGGGGGAGAAATGTCTATGAATAGGTATTGCCGCTTTCCTTTGTCATCCTAGGAGAAAGAAAACCTGGGGACTGGCCAAGGAGGACGACCGGGGACCGGGAGCAGAGACCCGAGGGGCCCGGGGTACTGCCCAATATTCCCATCATGACCGGCGAGGAGAACTGATCGATCCAACTGGGTGGAGGAAAAGATGCTGAACTGTGCCACCTACAGAATTGGAAGAAGATAATGCGGACATACCAGCACAGGGCTCAAAACATCCTTGGCACCCGACTTCCTCTCGACTCGAATCAAAGCGCAGTCAGGCGGGGGGTTTTGTCAAGGGTTTTGACCCATGTTGAATCCTTAGACTGGGTAGATGTGGGGATGAGCTGTCGCCGCCCATTATTCTATCCCAGAACAAACTAAATCAATAGACTGGGTGGATGTGAGGATGAGCTGTCGCCGCCCACATTCACGCCAGAATCCAGGAGAACTGCGCAGTTGGCACAAGACCACTCCAAAGATACAACCTTCTTGTGGGGGGTTCCACATCACCACTCTACTGTAAGGATGCCATCAAAACAATGTTAAGCAAGGGTCCTATACTATCAAGCAAAAGACCACTCTATTGAAATGCAGTAATTCAAGACAGATCCCAAAAATGGATGCAATACCGGTACTCACCACTATCAGAAAGCCTGCGTTTTAAAAACACCAGACTTTTGTGTAAAACTGAACAGAGGAACCCAAACCAGGCCAAGGAAAGACTTGCTAAGAGGTGGATACAATGTAAAACTATATTCTGAAATGACTTGAAGGAAGTAATTATTTAATGTATATGTAAAAATTGTAAGTTTTGATTTAAACTGGGAACTAAAGTGACATTTAGCTGAATTGTGCCTGACAACTACCCCCGACAAGAGAAACCTGCTCAGCCACTCTTCCCAGGCCTAGCTGCATCCTGCTTCCCCATCAAAAGGAGTTGACACCTCTCTGATTAGATTAGGGGAGAAGCACCTGCAGGAGGTTGAACAAAGCCTTGTCCTGGACTCAGCCAAATGTTATATTGGGGGGGGGTAGAGTGGCTTCCTCTTGGGAGAAGTGCCTCTGGGAGCCACCCGAGCTGGAGGCGGGGCAGACAGAAACTTCCCCCATGTGCTTTGGAACCTAAACCACACCCATCTGGGCCAGAGCATAATTTTAAAAAAAGATGGATAATTCATAGTACGGACTTGTCAGAATTATATAAGTAATATCATTATTCTTGTGATTTTTCTGTGCACGTTTTAAGAGGTGTTAGGACCCTGTGGTGTATGCTGGGGGGTTGCTAGCGGAAAATAGAGTCTTACTCCAAATGTCTGCATGTTAAAAATCTGACACTTCATCAATTAATGTCCATACTCCTTGCGGACATGTGTGTAATTTTTGGTAAATGTCCGATATTGGTAAACCAATCAAAAAGCGCAAAATGTTGTCATTTTTTAATGCAAGCCCCCAGGAAGATCAGAGGCGGACAAGCATGGACCATAAGGAATATATAATGTGTACATGTAATTTCAACAAATTGTGTATCTGGGAAATATGTATTTGAATCAAATATAGATTTGTGGGCAAATTGAACAGGGGAGGATCCTCTGACACATAAACAGACCTCATCATGATGACAATCCATTTCCTTCCCCCAATCATGGGAGAGGGGAGAATTGGACCAATGACAAGTAGAGAGGGGCAGGCTCAGTTATGCCACGCACACACCCACTTCCAAAACACATAAATGAGACTGCTGGGACAGGTAGGGACATTCAATTCCATTTGCTGCGGAGCATGCTGACTGACGACTTCACATCCAGAGATCCAACACTTAGACTTCCAAGCTAAACAGAGACTACAGAACTTTGAACCAAGAAGGCCCACTGCAAGGAAAAGTATTTGTCACCAGGCCTCAGAATCTTTTGCAAACTATTCAACAGCCGGGCGAGCTGTTTGAATTCTTTGCCAAGAACTTTTGCCGGAACCACCGACCGACCCAGACCGCTGTAAGCAGAACCAGAGATCCGGATCGCTGTGAGCAGAACCGGTGCCTGATTGACCCGCCGAACAGAGAGAACCGCTGCTGGACGTGTTGACCAGATCCGTGACGAGGCCCATTCATTTCAAAATTAGGAGTGAGTATCTGCCAGAACTGTGCAGAACCCAATCTCTTAGTTAAAATAATCTAATCCAAACTATTTTAACCTAATTAGAACAGCCTCCTAGAAATCGTGTCATCGTCATTTTTAAAGCTGCACAACTGTCACCTGTCAATTCTGCAGCTGCAAGCTGTCACCTGTCATTTTGAGTTTACTTGAAACCCAAAAAACTACCTTCACAAAATCGTCTGTATCTCTGGAACCGTTTGTCCTAGGAACGAGATATACTTTTACCGCAATCGCGATTCACGCACTCGCGAAATGTACCGCGATTTGCGATTTTGGCTCAATTTCTCCACTTGTCAAAATAGCAGCTCCATTCTTTCCTTTGTTAAAATCCGTTTGCAACCTGGTAATAACTCATAGAGCATTGCTAAAGTGAGCCTGAACTAATACCAACAAGCATCTCTCACTCACCCTGAATCTCTAGAAGGAATTAAAATCAGTTAGCACATTTTCCCATCCATTGCCATCATCACATTTAAAAGCATTTTGGGCCTGTGTTTCTAACTTCTACATGTTTCCTCTAAGTTGCTGGGGGGGAACTGAATTCCGTATTGTATTTGATTGTATTCCTGAAGACTGTGTGTGTTACTTCCATCTCCTTGCATTGCATATAGGGGGGGGGTGTGAATAGAGGGGAAAAGTGAACATATTATCTCTTGTGAAACCATATCATTTTATTTTCTGTACTGCATTTATTCCACCTTGCATTTCCTTGAAACCATAAAGCATTTCAGCTACCTCATCCTCTATACTACTTCTAAGTAACCAAATCAGTTTACCAGCAGAACATTATCCATTGTTGATCACAGTCATATTTTAAGTGTGATATCCAATATTAATTTATTATAAAAGTGTGATAGATATCTATTGTTATTTTTCTCAAATAAACCTTTTAAATTTGCAAAACAGACCTACTTCTTGGCTCAGTGGGGTCAGGGGGATTCTAAGAGAGGGGTGTTATATATAAGGGTTGTCATCCAGAGTACATGAACTGGACCTACAAATATATCAATAAGGGTTTCCCTAAGCATCCCAGACTAGGCATTGACTTAGCTGTAGTGTTGAAGTGAAGCCGGTTAACAGGTGGGTGGCTGTGATGGGTCCCCCCCACATATATATTTGCGGGAAATTAAAAAAACAAAAAATAAGTCAAACGTTTGGGAAGTAGAACTTTTGGGTTCGGTAAAATCACTTAGATTCAATTATCTCAGGGTAAAACATGTGTTGAGATCTTTTTTCGCTCACCCACTCAACAACTTCATATGCTCCCCTTCAATGTCACCCAAAATATAATCCATCTAGTTTACAGCATTGCAGCCTTTTAAGCCCTCTTGTGTTGGTATTCCGCATTCCAGCATGCACAGTAGTGCATCCTCTCATTTGTGCTCAGCCATGAACCCTGTGCTGTTGTTTACCATGACTGTTCGCTACCTATCACCAGCAACAGTACATCACAAGTACCTGAGATCATTGCGAACACCATCAATACATCCTTTTCAGTGCACCATGAGGTTGGAACACTAAGTCCCTTTTACTATGGCAGTGCCCATCTTGTTTTATTTTTTTTTGACAAGAGACTGGTCTCACGCAAAACGCGCCTAGCCAATCTCATGTAAAAAAAAAAAGAAATTAAACCATTCATACCCCAGATTAACCCTGGGGTGCAAATGGCTATCATCCCTTTGTTGGGTTGTGGGGGCGGCGACATGGCTAGTAACGACCCATCACCATCGCCAAGGCTAGGCTCGGGCCGGCAGGCTGTTGCCGGCCATGTCCGCCCCCCAGACACAGAAGCGATTGCCATATTAAGACACTAACACTGTATTATAACATCAAACCCTTTGGATCTTTTGGTACGATATTATGACTCCTCTGCCTTTACGGCTCCTGGCATGATAATATACTGGCGCTGTATTTAAGCCTTTGCACTGGAAAAAAAGTGTTGTGCTTTAACAATTTGTATGGTGTACTGACTGGTGGAAAAGTACAAGTTGCCCACAATGGGAGAAAGGAGGCAGGCAGCCTCTGCTGCTGAGTCTGGACATTTCAAGAAGATTCCCATCTGATGACTAAGTGTGACAGGTGCACAGGAGGAAGAGGACGAACTAAGGGAAAACGTAACGGACAACGTGGAAATCTCTCCAGAAGCGAGGGAAAAGCATCTTCCCAGGACTGGCTTATAGTGATAAGACATGTATTCGTCAGCCTGACTTGTTCTATAAAAAAGTGTACTTTGGGGGCAGGAGGTTTGTTTGCTGATAGAGGTTTAGCAGAGGACCCGTTTTGTATTGCGCTGTTCTCTGTTCCTAGCTAGATTTCGACATTCTATCATGTGGGCTTTGTTTCTTTCACAGCATTAAGCACTTGCTAGCAAAGTTCACGATCTCTTAATATTTCCCATACTTACTTACAAACCCATTTACAAGCAGCCCAAATGCTCACAATGTAAAGGCACATGTGGAAATGATTGGCAGAGTGGGACTGTTGGACTAAGGAGAGAGGGCAGAACATGCTGGCCATTAGCACAGGAAACATTTTCATGTTCTTAAGTCCAAGGTGCTCTGAAGAAAAATGTTCCCTGGCTTAATGAGACATCATGAGAGAGCCCAGGGCCACAGTAGTCATTCTATAGGATCCAGGGCAAGCAAATGTTTCTCTGCCACATAAAGTTAGATCCAGATAACCGTGTACAGAAATGGGCAATGCACATGCCTGCATTGCACAACATCTGAATATTAAATGTGTGCTGCATCATTCTTTTCTGGCACACCTGCCCCCTAAACTTTAGTGGCATTAGGGCCTTGCGATGCCCAGTGAAATAACATTGGGCGCATGAAATGGGAAATGATGTCTCCTTTACACTGTTGACTGTATGCTGGCCCATTTGGTTGCACATGTATTCTCTTACCTTTCACTGCATGGGAGAATGGGCCTGTTGCAATATCTAGGAAGTAGGGGTAGACAAAAAGCGGTGAAAAAGCATTCTGCAGCGGGACACGCTATGAGTCAGAGCGCTGTTGCAACACTTTTGGAGTCTGTCTGTGGTGTCGATAGGAGGAGGCAGAGCCTACTTTCAACTGCAGGAGAAGGACCCCATTTAACTTCACTGCACGCGTGCAGTGCTGCGCGTAGTTCGCCGTGAAAATGCGGTCTGTAGTAGGATACGCTGTGAGTCAGAGTGCTGCTGGAACACTTGAAGTCAGTTAAAGGTTTTTTGAGTGGTATCTTTCTCGGTGCACCAGCTTATTTCACAATATGTTGGTTCACAGGATGATATCAAGTAAAGGTTTTCCAACTATCACAATTTCCACTCAGTACTCTTTTTCTGTTTTGGTTTTATTTATTTTTTATTTTTTTGTTTCATATGTTGCATCACTTTCTAGACATAGTACATATTTCACTTTTTGTCTTCAGATTATTTATACATATCTCTTGTCTTTCTCTCTACACGTGTTTCTCCATCTTTCTATAATGGGTCATCAGAAGAGAATCTAGAGACAAAGGGCCTGATTCATGGAAGTGTTTTATAATGGCGCAATCCCATAGGAAAACTTTCCACGAATCAGGCTAAAAATCATATTTAAGAGCATTAGCATTCTTCTTTCTGTTAATACAATAACTGTGTTTCCTAATAGGTTCCTCTGATTTTTACTCACCCTGTTGCTCTTGCTTTGCTTTGTCTCACAATGATATTAGGGTCTCTTTTAAATAGCTTATTAATACCACAGTGTATTGAGTCACAGATGGTTTCAACAAAAGTAAAGAAAGGGAGTGTTTCAGAAAGGATAACATATTCACTTCACTTTTCTTCTAAGTACATTGTAACTCATGTGCTTAGTAGTGACATTAAATTACAGGAAGGATTGTTTGCTTGTAGTATTTAGAGATGCTGGGCATATCAAGTAAGATTCATAAAGTGCTGTTCACTAACAATAGTTTGAGATGCTGTGCAAATTAAATACGAAATTAGCTATTTAGGGATGAGCCATCAGTTCTTACCAAAATGAGGCGATCTGCTTGTCCCTCAAGAGTCACCGCCGATCTGTGGTGCGTTTAAGCTACTAAAATGGTGGCATTTTATTTACTAATGCCATGACGTCATCACGTAGCTTTACTTGTTGACATCATTGCGTCTAGCGTGCAGCGGCCATCTTGTATTGCTGTATTGACGCCACTTTGTTTTAGAGCCCAGAATGTATTGTTACCTTGATAAACAGGTCTCAAAATTATCCAATTTGTGAGTGAACCTGTTTTAGCTTTGTTGGTCATTTTCAACAGAGCTACTACATATGTCCATGCATTCATGATACAGATTGATATATAGTATCTACTACATTGTTTATAAGGTTTTTTTTCCCTTTCCTGCTCATGTATACTGGATAGCTTAATTTATTCCTTTCGGTGTATATTTATAGCTACATATTTTACAAAAATAGTGTCTGCAGTGTCGATAGAAGGAGGCAGAGCCTACTTTCAGCTGCAGGAGTAGGGCCCCATTTCACTTCATTGCAGGCGTGTAGTGCCGAGCATAGTGAAAGCAGTGAAAAAGTGGTCTACAGCGGTCCGCGGCGACAGCGGGTGAAATGAGATTAAGATAAGCCTCTGCTACCTTTCGCTAAAATGCCAGGAAAAGTGCAATGCAAAAATAAACATTACAATCTCTGGAAATCTAAGCCGTATGGTAAATCCAATGGATATAAGAGAGCGGAAAGAGAGGAGGCAAACCAAGGAAAAAATGCTCGCTCCCACTGACAAAGAGACCGCCACATGATTTTCCCAGCCAGGACATATTACCTCATATTTTAAACCCAGGAGTAAAGCCCCAGGTCCCACTGTGAACAGCATTAAACATGTGGTTGAAGTGGAAATCCATCCTAACAATGAAAATGTAAGCTTTTTATCTAGCATATCATTGGGCAAAATTGATGACAATTCCCTGCTTGATCTCTGTTCCTGCTTGTGCGGAACATCGAGAGCAAGTGCAGAGAATAATGTGGCGAAAACTGTGGAAACTACATGTGTTGACATTGAAGAGACTAGACCAACTATGGTGACTGCATCCCAAAGACTATCTACTACACCCACACTTTTCCCTCCGACACTGCCTTCCCCCTCAAACTCTGCACCTATCGCAAGGGACACTGAAGAGACTGAAAACAAGGAGAGGAGTGTGGAAGATTGTTACATTTTGCCATCAACATGTGAATAAAATGATGTGACTGCATCAGCACAGAGACTCAGAAACGTGGGAAATACTTGAAAGGCTCAGCCATCAATCTAAAGATGTCTGTTGCAAAGGTGGAACAAAGGGAAACGCAATTCGAAGTCCCACTGATCTTAAATATGTCATCAATTGTTATTAACAACCAAGAAGCCCCAGATCCTCCCCTTACCTCTCATAACCTATCTGGTTCTCCACTAGCATACCCGACACATGAACAAAGACACAGATATGTGAATTTACGGAAATTAGGAAAAAGGCAAAGCACTACTCATTCCTGCTGTCTCTGAGTTGGAAGATGAGCCTCAACCTCTCAACTAGACTATAACATCTATGTGCAAATTGATAGGAAAACCTAAAAGGGTGAGAAAGAGAGAGAACAGGAAAAGGAAAAGATGACTACAGAAATTGGGAACCTTGACTAGCTGGTTGCTACAAGACTGCAATTCTAGTAATCCCGATCTCCATGATCAATCGCCTGAAAAGGTTAATCAGACCGAGTCAGCCATACTTGTAACTACTACCCAGTCCAAAAAATTGTCTTAATATAATATAATGACAAATGCCAGTGTCAAAACCAACGCGCTGTGGGTGATACCAAGAAGGCATCTCCATGTCCCCTGAATCCCAGAGTAGTTACTGTCAGAGAAAAGGCAGATAAAAGAATAAAACAACACATGAATAGATCAGCATTAAGCTTGTTTTCAAAGATTTCCTCACCATGGATACTAAAATCACATGATTTGAATTTATCGAGACCCTGAAAAGAGGATTTGGCGCAATATCACAAGTGCACTGTGTATTTCCTTCCACTGCTGCCCTGATCAGATCTCATGTCGAATCATTGGATTTTCTAGGATTCGGCGGTGACAGAGAGATTTCCTTCCCCAACCTGGCCCTGTGCTAGCACTGTTGCATACCAAAGAATAAAGATATAGCAAAGAATAACACATATCAAATATCTGACATTGACAATCAAATGAGATGAAGATGGTTAAAAAATCTGGTGCAGCACATGGAGAGTACACAAACATGAACCTTTACTTTCAACTTGTGGAACACAGGAGGCCATGCCCATTTCTTAAAAAAAGGCCCTTCCCTTGATAGGCTGATTGGTTATCCTATGTTCATGTTGCAAGAGATGTGGTTGCTTAAAGACCTTTACTCTGATAGCCACATTATACATCAGACTAATGCAAAAAAAGGCCCAAAAGCGTGCCCTTATGGTGGCTTACTCATCGCGGTGAACAGGGATTTTCTTTCGACAAAAATAAAAGTTGAACAAGCAGCTGATAATATATTAGCAATTGAAATAAAGGTGAAACATAGTCCTGTTGCTCCCAATATATTGATCATAAACCGATATGACCACTCCAAATAGGAATTGCACCAGTGAAATATTTGAAACCATCGATACAATGTTTTCCAAGTGGGCTATATCTGAGGGGAATAATATGATAATATTGGGAGGTGATCTCAATGCTAGTTGTGGTGTGATCACTATGGAAGATCACTGTACTAACATTACCGCTACCAATATCACGATAGATACTATAAGCAATGATAAAGGTACGGATGGAAAGAGTTTATGGCATAAGTGGGACATCTGGTCGCTTAATGGAAGAACCAGAAGTGATACTTCTGGCAAATCCACATGGTCCAGTGATTACAAATCTGCTAAATTGGACTATATATGTAATAATCCACCTTTATTAAACCATGTTACCAACTTTAAAGTCCTTCAATTACCTAATAGTGATTACTCCTTGATTTGTGTTGATTTAAATCTTACTCTCTGCCATGTGTAAGATAACAGCCCGACTAATGTGTTGCCAGCAATAGTGGTACAAGAATAAAATGGACTATGTCTAACATAAATAAAATGTGTTGTAGCATTCGGCCTTTAGTTGAAGACACTTACAATAGTATTAAGAGGTTGAGGTTGAATAGCGATGAAATTGAAAATGTAATTGAATCAATATCCACTCATATTTCTGAGTCCAAACCGGCCCCACTGACCATCACAGACAAAAAGTTCAACATAGCCTCTTTACGAGGAAGGCTGTAGAGGGTTAACGGCGCCTGTAGAGCTGCCGGCACCGTTAACCCTCTATCGCCTCATTACGAGGTCTGCTCGCGTGACCCACTACGGACGTCTGGTAAAACCAGGCATCCTTAGCATTTCCAACGAGCAGACCAGGATGCTAACGGGTCCGTCATTAACAGGCCCGTTGTTAGCACCCTCCCCATTCCCATTAAGCCCTATGTGGCCTCAAATGGGAGGAACCCGGACAAGGTACCCGGTACTCGTAATGAGGCTCTATGACATTGAACTACTAGAAGCTAAACGACTTCTCCGGAAAAATCTGCGAAAGTTAAAATGCCAGAGTATAAATGTTAAAGCTTATGCCACAAAACTAAATGATTTGAACAATCAATATAGAAACTGGCGCAAAAGAAGGAAACGTCAGAAATTAAACTCCCAGTGGCAGATGATGATCAGAGTTTTGAAAGAGAATAACACCAGCTCCATATGGAAATTACTAAATAAAGTTAGAAACACTACTAGTGTGGAAAAGTGGGTGACCCACCTTTCTACAATGAGTTATGTGGACAAGCCCGAAATGATATTTAAGAGTGAACAAAAAGTCTGGCCCCTCAAATTTTCAGTGAACATAATAAGGGCGAAAATAACTAAGGCGATTAATTCCAGAGCCCCTGGACCCTACGGCCTTGCGACCATCGTAATTAGGCAAGAACCTGAAATGTGAGCCGAAATACTCTATATTCTTTTCATGGAAGTTTGTAAAGAAATGCTCATAGCTTCATCATGGAAAACCTCCATATTAATACCAGTGTTTAAGGCTGGAGACAGGCTTGCCCTACGAGAATTATCACCTATTTTCATTATGAGACACCACTAGTAAAGTTTTTTTTCGGCCATTGTCTATGACTATTTACAGAGCTGGACTAAACAAAACAACCGCCTCCATGCTTTCGAGACAGGATTTAGAGCAGGGTCCAGTACTATTCATGACATTCGTTTGCTTGATAGCATAATAACAAAGGCAAAAAGAGTAATAATCCCTCTATATATGTTACCTATATAGACTTTAGCTCTGCTTTTGATAGCATTAACCGTCAAATGCTGTGGAAAATGTTAGCGCACATGGATTGCCCTAGCTGGTTGCTAGAGAGCCTTATTTGTCTGCACGCTGATACCAGCCCCCAGATCCGTTCAGATAATGAAGAGCGATTTACCAGACACATTAAGATTAACAAGAGTGTTACATTTTGTATTTGTATTTATTTTATTTGTATAGCGCAACCAGGCCCGTGGGCAACCGGGCGCATATCTTCAGACATAGTTACATGAGGGATTACAGTTGATGATACAGTCATGTTTACATGTTTACAGGGATGCTTTCTGACTACCCACCTATTTAATCTTTATCTAGGCACCTAATAAGTTGACTTGAGGGGAAAGCTAATATCCCAGCTAAAATCAAGGCCATTCAGGTCACTGCAATGTTGTATGCAGATGACCTCGTCATAGTTGACCCTACTTCCAGAGGAATGAAAGACATTTTAGAAGAGCTTGCTCTCTTGGCTAACGAAGACAGTTTGAGAGTTAATTTAAAACAAACTCAGACAATGTTAATTTCCTCTAAGAAAATAGCAAAGCCTAAAATGGTCACGTGATGGGTGACGATTAACTACACCGAATCCTATAAATATCTAGGCATTGAAATGCATAGCAGATTAAATTGTACCCCCCTAATTGAAAGTGAAACAAATAACATTGCTTGTCCGTAGCGTTGTGTCTGATTATGTGGGCTATTCCCTTACGGGGATTATGATGCTATACACTCAATGGTTCATGCCAGTGATAGCTTATGGACTCGAGGCTTTTTCCATCAGAGATCTATCCTGGTTGGATAGAATTGAAGGACATTTTTGGCAGGCTATATTGTGACTTTCTGCCCCATCCAATATCTCTTTTTTAAAGCTACCATCCTGACGCAGAGAGGCCTATTACCTTTGAAAGCTGTCGCTCACCCAGAATGCCTAATGTTAAGAACAATAGGTAATAACACCATTGCTATGAGAAAGACCACCCATCCAACCTATATGATGAGCTATATTCAGAATTACATTGTTCCATGGAAAAAGCACGCTGTGGTAACTTTAATACTATTAAATATGCATTCAAAAAAAGATTAAAAAGATGGGATTGGGAATGCAACTGCATACATATGAGCACGCTCCATAACTATCCCTAAATAGAAGGCCTTATCCATTCACCTGACCCAGCGATCCGCACATTTTCGATTACACATGCGGACGAACCAATGGCCAGTCAGAGCAATTTGGGGTGCTAAATGGCAATTACCAAAAGAGCAACATATCTTTCGTATCTGTAATTGTAGTACCAATCCTGACACAGCAAGGCATGTTCTTACTGAATGTACATGTCTGGGTTCGATTTACACGGCAACATATGATCGTTTTGTACATCAGTACGATGCAATTAAAACTGTGGATTTTTGTTATTATTGCTTAAAAACAGACACCACAGCAATGCACATTGCGTTATAGAGAGTTTGGCAACATGCAGTGATGCTATTTAAACCGGTGTACCGAGAAACCAGAATAAGAGTGATTTGTCCATGGTAGTAGGTATGATCATTGATCTTGAAATATGCTTAGGGGGAATTTTCTTAGTATACTATCATGTTTGGGTTATGATTCTACATGCTGTAGTGATCAGCTGAAGATACATTTATTTATTTAATATATTTGATGAAATGTATATGTATGTACTATTATCTTACTACATTAATTTTAGATGTGATTTAATGATAATAATGCAACAGTTGTAAACGGTTTAGAAAGAAAGAAATACAACTATAACATGAATAAATAAATAAATATCTAGGAAATGGTTGGCTGGGTGACTGCATGCACTAGGGCTTCATTGCTCTGGAATGAGACTGTGGAGAAAATATGGTGCACATTCAAGACTTTTAGCAGGGAAGGGGTAGCAGGACATTTGGTACTTTTGGGCAACAGTGATCCCTGAATATTTGCCAAGTCTGTAGGCAGTGGGCACTTGCTGGTCTGGCATGTCAATGGGTGGCCACCTGGGTCTGTACATTGTTGATGCCATATTCATCTTCTTGTATTATCTCACATTTGCCTCTGTCTCCTCCTCTTCTAGCAGATTTGCAGCTATCAAAATATAAATTTAACTGAGGCCATTGGAGCGTCTCATGCTTCAAGCATAGAGCAGTGGATAAGGGTGTTTAAGCCTATATCATCTTCTCTAGTGCTGATGCAGGTGACTTCAAGATGGTGTTGGATAAAGGTGTGCAACGTTGCAGAACGTAACCTTTACACACTTTGAAAAATCAGTTCTAAAATGTGCAAACTTGATGAAGTTACAAAGTTCCTTGCTCAGAACCTTTACTACACAAAGTCAGGATTTGGCGGTGTTAAAATGTGCATACTTCATATTAGTGCGAGAAAAGGTGCTGCAGAAGATACATGTTTTTTTTCCTCCAAAAATAGTTTTTTCACTTTTTGTTGTACTAAATTACAGTACTTGCCATTGCCATTTGCAATCTCAGCAGAGACTTGGACTGCCATTTCCCTGACATGATCAACTGCTTATTACTCGTACCACACTCACTTCCTTTGTTGTCACCCACGCCCCTCTGCCAGAGACAGAATGGAAAAAAATTGCTGCACAGTGGCCGCCATCTTGGAATGACTATTCCAGCCACTGTTTTCTCCAGCATATGCCGAAGTATTTATTATATTCATTCCTTAATTATCTGTCACTGTGCAATTCTAACTATTTTTATTTTCTGATTAAGTGGTGCTAGATTCCTTTTTTTGTATCTTGATGAGGGCATCCCATTTCTGTAGTTTGAAGCCTAGTCAAGGCTGCCAATTTTCAAAGGGTGTTATCTTTTTTTAATTTACTACTCAATAACACATTTACTTCAACAGAGAAAAAGAGTGATATGTACAAATGTCACTCTGTAGTAAGGTATTTACATATGTGTTCCACATAAGGTCTGTGCTGAGATTTATTTTTGCAAGTCTGAACGCTGATGTGGTTTTTACAAACCACTGTTGTAGTTATTTCTCACAATTATTGACAATTTCAGTTCAGAGGGCTGATAGTGACAAACAGGTATGCACTAGAAAATGTGCAGCTTACATTTCCTGCTTTCTCTTGAGTTGAGAAGTGGTTAATAGAACATCCTGGCGATTAGAAGAATCTGGGTGAGATACTTGCTCATGCTGTATGTGCCTCGCATTTTTTAACAAAACAGGTTAAAACTCTATGGAGGACATGGGTGGGAGACGCAAAAAAGTTTGTTTAATTGGAGTTATTCTTTGCCATATCTTGTGAGTGGGAAAGAGAGAAGACAGAGGAGGAAAGGATACCGAGCTATGTGATTCATGGAATTTTTGCGCCGAAAATCGGGGATTTGTGCGCCATTCTGCCCGCAAATCCCCATTTGTTAAACAGGGATTTGAGGGCAGAATGGAGCATAAATCCCCGATTTTTGGGGCAAATAATTCCATGAATCAGCCAGTTTATTCTGCAAATGGGATTATGCAGGTTTATGCCGCATAGCTGCATTCAGCAAGACACAGTTGTACATGCTAACAGTTATGAAACTGTGAACTGTAATGGGGCAGGTGAAAATGCAGGTAACACCTACTGCCCCAACGCAGATGAGTATACAAGCACTGCTTCCTATCCCTGCTCCCCACCAGTACAGTCCAGGTGAGAAACAATACCAGCTGAGATAGCCTTACTACCCCATGAGTCTAGGGGCGGGAGACGTGGCAAGCTAAGATAGGTCTCAAGAAACAATACCTAAAATAATCGATGTGCACGCTTCTGCCATAAAGAGGAAGCTAAGGTTGCACGACACTAACTAGGGATCATAGTTAAATAATAAGAAAGCACAGGCAGTGTGCTGTATATCACACAGGAGGGAGTAGGATTTCCAGAATATCAAGAGATTGACTCACTACATTGGTAGGGCAGGTAAACGTATAGGTAAGATAGATGCCGAATACATGGGCAGGGAACCCAACATATGGCAGACATATACAATAAATGTAAACCTTAACACATGCAAATTTAGGTCGCCAACATGGAGGCAACAGGAGCGCAGTAGTACAGCCCTTTCCCTAGTATAATAGCCGCTGCAGGCCTAAAGGTCGAAGTTATCAAGGGATCAAATGAGATGCTGAATTCACAAAAAGACATTTATTTTAGGAGCTGTGAAGGGTGCTACAAGAAACCTTGCAAAGCAACATCATTTCATAAGAAGACAGTCTAGACGCCCCGCTCCCCCCGCGCATCACTTGGCACACTGCACCCTGGAGGAGACCAGGGTATCAACAAGGGCAGCAAAAATAATCTCTGCTGTCATCCTCTAGTGAATGTTCATAGCAACAGCATTCCTCTAAAGCTGGCACTCACTCACAGGTAATTTTCAAGACTTATAAAAGAAATGCTCTGTCGAGGTTGTCCTAAAAATGATTGATTTTACTCTTATATGAAGTTGTGTTGTTTGGTAGATTTACATGATTGCAAAATCCTTTTCAGAAAACCATGAATCGTTTTTCATGGGCTTGACAGAGGGACACGCTGGCAATTATGTACCTATCCAATGATTGGAACACACTTGTGTCATAGGTATTCAGTGTCATTTCATCAAGCTATATTTTATTCTGCGGCACTATAGCAAGCGTATCACTGCGGATCAGCCGGCCCTTCTATGTAGATGGAAAGTCATGTGGACGTTTAGTGTAAAGTTAATCGAAATATACACAGTAAAACCAAACATAAAACCTATCATTTCAAACCTGTGCCAAATGCATAAAGGAGAATACATCTCATTTTGCACTACATCGAGTACATCGAAGTCGTGATTTGGTTTCTCAGGGGGGCTGTGAACTCTCTTCAGCAATAGGGGATTCTGCTGTACTTGCCATCAACATTTTAAATATCAGCTGACACAGGAAACCCCCCTTGCCCGATAGAAAGCCCTTTGCCTGAATTTAGTTCTTTAGTCACATTTCCTTTTCTTAGTTTAATGACACTCTACACTTTACTGTCTCTAACTGCCTTTCCACAGTTCAAAATTGAATGTCTTAACATTTTCTTCATCTTAATCCTTCGAAAACCGAAGTTTCATTCTTTCCTGCTGCTACGATTCCTCCTCCGTCCCTCTTCTCTTTCTTTTTCTTCTTCTGCACATAACATGGGTGTAATCTTTGAAACCTCTCTCTCCTTTCCGCTACATATTTCTTCCACTGCTCGATTCTGTCGCTATGCTCCTTTTAACATTTGTAGTGCCCGACCTTATCTTTCCATTCATGCTACTAAGCTTCTTCTTTCTTGTTTGGCCTTCTATCGTATTGATTATTGTTCATCTCTCCTCTTTGGCCTTTCTGCTTCCCATCTTCTCCCCTTTGCTCTGTCTACAACTTTTCAGTCTGTCTTCTTTTCTCTCTTTCTTCTCGGTCCTTGTCACACCTTCTTTACTTTCTATATTGCTTCTCCCTTTCTAATCTCTTCTTACCATTGTCTTTAAGTGTATCCATTGTCTTGTTCCTCTTTATCTCTCCTCACTCATCTCATTCTATTCCCCATTCTTGCCCACCCCTCCCCAGAATCAGTTTCTTCTCACTCTTCCTAAACCTCCATGCACGTCTTCTCACTTTTGTTGCTTTGTTCTTCTTGCCCCTAAACATTGGATCTCCCTTCCTCTTTCTATTCGTTCCTCTCATTCCCAAAATATTTTTCAGTCTAATCTGAAAACCTATCTTCTATCTGCTCTCTCTATCAATTACATTTGATCTTTCACCCCTCTTCTGATTTATTTTATCAGGAATGTATTGCTCACTTTGATTGTACCGTTTATATTTTTATTAGTAATGATTTTGACGAAAATAACTTGATAAATGAAATAAATATACAAATACAAAATGCATCACTATTATGCATAAAGAGAAACGAATAAGCACTTCTCCACTCTTACCTCCATATGTCAGAAGCTGCGCAGTCTGTGCACAAGTGGTTGGTCGAATTGAGCGAACCATGAATGTGATGACGCTCCAGGATGATACAGGTACTTGAGCCCTGATGACCTTTAGTCTCCTGTCTCTTGCAAAGGTGTGGATTCATACCTTTTCAATGGGCAATTTCTGTCTACCTAGTACGTGAGTTGAGTGTGACCGTGGTTGTTATGCTCCATTACCTATCTAATGGCTGATTATGGATAGCAGTTCGTTAGGACACACAATCATTTTGGGGATAAGGGCGTAGCTGGCGCATCATCATAAATAGTGTGTCCATGATGTGGCTCCAATCAGACCAAGGCCACTCCATACCAATATAGTTTTACTGCGGGCCAGGCCGAGTGCACAATTTTAGAAAAGGCCCCTGAAAACTGGTATCATGGATCTGCAAACGTTTTACTGTGTTCACTAATATCACCTGAGTGCAACCACACTTCTGTGATCAAGTCTGTGACAGATTATTATGATGATTATTATTATTGTTATTATTATTATGATCATTATTGGTATTGAGCCAGGACCTGGCTTCGAGAAGCAACACAATGCTTTACAGAGGTATATAAGAATACAGATACACAACGGAGTGCTTTACAGAGGTATACAACAGAACAGATTGTAGAGAAGCAGATGTGTACATCACTGATAGATTCCGCCCCCTCACCTCCATCATACTGGAACAACAGTAGAAGAGCCCTATTTGGAACACCAGGTGTCATCCCAATACTGCATTAACTGTATGAGAGATGATATGCACTCAGTCAACTGTATTGAATGTACCCTCAAACTGAAAGGGTAGTGTGAGATTTGCAGGAACCACTAGACTTTGAAGAGCTGTAAAGAAAGTCTAACAGATGCGAAGAAACGTTATGAAGGAAAGACGTGAAAATGCATTGAAAAAATATGCAAATACTTAAGGGATGAATATGTAACTGAAGTAACAAAAGAAACATGTAACTGAACATAAAGAAATCATGAGCAAGCACCAAAGAAATAAGTGAGCAGAGACGAAGTGAAAGTATATATGCAGAAACGCAAGGTAGATGAGTCATATAGAAGCCAGCTGCAGTGGAAAATGTAGCGTGACTAATGCAGCCATGAGAAAAAGATGGACGCCCGACTCGTGTTGAACCCAATCAAGCTACATCAGAGTCAGGCCAGGGCTGCAGAGTCAGGAGATGCTGGAAAAACAGCTTTGTGTGAAGAATAAAGAGAAGTCTATTGGCCTGGGACCAAGGATGTCATGTGAAGGAATAATTGCAAGGCACAAAGGTATTCAAGAGGATAAGCCATGTACATAAGACATATTTCTCTTAGATTAAGCAAAGAAGAAAACATCTGCAAGTGCAAAGTACTTAGAAAAGTTTATGTGAGGTAGAGTAACCAAGTCACCATGGGTCAACAGGAGAAATGACACCCAGCCTAATTGAATTAAATGGCACTAAATAAAAGGTTGAAATGGACAAAATTCTGCTGTTCGCCAGACTGCCTTACTTTATTGAGCTGATAAAATAGTACTGTGCCATATTCTTTGAGTCTGTCCGGTTATATGAGTCTGAAATCATTATTGGTGATTCCATCGGGCACACGAGACGTTTCAAGGTGCTATTGCACAAGATGTACAGAGGGGGTAGGATACAGAGGGGCACAGAGGAGGTGTTCAGCTGTGCTATTAAACTATATGAATCAGGTGGACAAGAAGGTACAGACCAGGCATATTGTCTTTATATTCTCACATACCCTATTTTAATGTTCTGCATTTTGATTAACGTCTTCCTTTATATATATATGCACTGTGAGGCGTTTTAAGGTTCAGTGTGGTGGGATTTGTTGCCCATTTGGGAACTACTTCTTGTACCTGTGATTTGGTCTTTGTTGATGACAGTCTACACACATGGGATGCTTTCTTAAAATTTATTTTGAAATTAATATGTTTACTGTGAGGATATTCCCCTCTTTGTGGCCCAATTTTCTTAGCACTTGCATTTTTATCTTTATATGACAAAGACATTTTTGGGAATTGACAACGATGAAGTACATTAATAAGTCTTTCCCTAAAATGGGCTGTTTTTGGTTGTTTTACATGAATTGTATGATGACATGTTTAGAAGTTATGCAAATAATGTATTTTTCAGAGGAGACATTCTTGTTTAGGTTGTGTTATATTAGGCCCCAGTCTCCCCTGTTAGAGATCCCCCCTTCCCTTTAGCATATCCAAAAAAATGCATATGGCAGCAAGGTGCAGTTTTCTACTCTTTCTTTAAAGATAAATGTGCATCCAGCTAATCCTTATATTGCAGGACATTTTCAGTTAACGTGCCTCACAGTACAGTAAAAGGCGCAGGTGTATTGTACTGTACTGGATACACAACGAATGTTGGTGTTGCTCCTTTGTACAGTAGACATGCCTTACCCTTCTGTCTGTGTGGCACAATGGTAATGCCTGCCGATGGCATGTGCCGACTGTTTAGCTTTCGCAGCTGGCTAAGCGTCAGCCATTAGTCTGGCTGATCTAAGAGGCGTAAGCATCCATTTGACAACAAGCCAAACCCATTTTGATAAGAAAAGCCCCAGCAGGTGTGTACTGTAGACAGAAGAGTGTTATAGGTGTGTTGCCTTTCTCTTAGCTGTATATTGGTTTCAGGGGTCATGGGGGAAACGTGCTGGAGGGCTCTGACTTCACTGTATTGTATTTTACTCATACTTAGTTGTAGGAGAGATTTGTATTGTGCAACCTTTTGCTCATACAACATTTTGGATTACAAAATGATGTGGCTTTTTTGGTTACCCATCTGCTGGTTATCTGCACTCAAACTAATAAGTGATGCCCTTAGTCTGTAACCGTGTCCCCAATGGCTTTGACTACAAATCGTATCAGTCCTCTCCAGCATAGTGAATGGAGAGGTATGATGGGAGTTGAAGTCTTAAACATCTTCACTGCCACAGACTGCACTCTCTGCTTTAACGTCTATTGTTAGGCACAGGCCAGCATAACAATGTACCGTCAATTGACTTGACCTTTGATTCTCCATCTACCCACCACCCAGGCTTCTGATAAGCGATATCCTTTTTTTGCAGCTGTGACCAGGCAGTGTGTACAGCCTCCATAGCCAATGTGGTGCATTCATGGGAGTTTGAAACCAAAATATCTGCAGAAATGTTGGCTTGCCAAACTTTTGTGACTACACCCCCCTTGAGCTCTAGCCAGCATAGTCAATGTGGAGAGATGATGGGATTTGGAGTCCAAAGGCCGCTATACTAACACCGGGATCAAAAACGGCAAGAGGTTGCAAGGAGGGAAGGTGGGTGCTGCGGTGCTGATATCCTGTACATAGTTATGCCGGGGTGTGGGATAAACTGCCAGAGGTGATAATGTCAAGGGGGCAGATGTCATGAGGGCTGGTATGAGGGGAGACCGCATCAGGCCAGGTGGGAGGGGTGTAGCAGTGACGATGGGGCACTATGATGTTTTGTAGTAGAGCGCAGGCAGTGCCATTTCTGGGCACCATGATACAATTAATGAAATCCTGGGTACACGTCATGGGTTCGTCAAGCCAAGGTTGTTCCTTAGAAGTGTATTATAAAGCTATCAGACGGTGCGTCCTGTTGCCGCCGCAGCCATGCAGCTACCACTGCATGCTCCTTTTGCACAGGAAGTCATGGTGCAGCAGTGTCCCTGCAGGTGTTAGGCTTTTATCAGGCCCCTGAAATTCGTTCATCTTCTTAGCAATTGCATTCCTGCACCCCCAGATCATCAGCTCTAACCGCCTATCCTTCCCCAACACAATGGCGTCATCTACTGGATTCTTGTCCACCCCTTGCACCACCACCCCATCACCAAGATCCTAGGTAGGTTGGTCTGTCCCTGGACATTTCTTACACCCCATGGGAATGTCACTCCAATGTTGATATCCAGCACTGGTAAGGCTAGCAGAGGTGTTGGTGCTAAAAATAGAAAACCTAAACGTTAATGCCAAGGGGATCACAAACAGACGAACACAGCCGACATTACTGTACCCGCATTCCGTATCAAACCATTACAATGTCAATAGAAAACGAATAGGGCACTTGTAATGGCAAGGGCTGCAGTGTCTGATATTACCAACCAATGGCTGGTGGCAAGTGCACATATTGTGCGCTGTGTAGAGTGAAGTGCAGCAACCTACCGTGGGTGGTGAAGAGGACCTTGGTCTTCACTAGGGTCACACAGATGTTCCTGTTTTTTGGGGGCCACATTCTCCTTGGCCATGTGAGGGCCCCTCCATTTCATGGGAGCCCCATCACTCTGCAAATCTTGTCTATCGAGGAAGGCACGCTGTTTGAATCGCATGGTTCACTTCTTGTTTTAGAACCTGTCAGACTCCATCTAGACATCAGTGTGGGGAGTGGGATATCCGGTGTTCAGAAATGTACCTGTGCGGTGATGAGGCAGTAAATATGCCATAAGGAATAGAGTATGCTGGGAGCATCAGATCACACATTCGTGGAAGAAGCGAGCAAGATCCAGTCCAGACAGGAAGTGGCACTGAGTCTGACCCTGGACAATATCAAGATTTTACTGGCAATATCCGCTCATGAAATCTCACCAAAAACATCAGTAAAGGGCAATCTTGTGGGTCCGAAATGAGGAATGATGTCTGGAGTCCTATGTGGACACATGAGGAATCCAGTCCATAAACCCTTGAGTTAACGCCTGAGGTGATGGAGACCAATTTAATAATTCAAGGCATAGCAGAAAGCGGCTCCCTGAAAAGGAGCCAGGCCAATCTAATTGCTTAAAATAAAATGGATTGTAACCTTGTTATTAGGGACACCAACGCGGAACTGATAGGAGAACGTCTTCCAGGGGTGACAATGGAACTGGTAGTGACAGAGCTCTTAATGGTGGAGGTAGCATGGGGTGGTGGAGGGGCAGTGCTGATGGTTGACAAATACACCACAACCTGCCTATGATAAGCCAAGAAGAACTTCCAGGAGAGAACCAGATCTCTAACGGGTTTGAGAAGTCAAGACCATGGGGTAGAAGCTTATTATATGAATCATGATCTTATGGATTCTTCTCTTCATGCAGAAATAGCGCTGAAGGGGTACGAGTTGATACCCGTGAGCCTGACCCAGGGGATGACTGACCTTCGACTGTTTATTTGCATGTACTCCAGTTAGGCAAGATAAATACGTAATATCACTCCAATTATTTCAAAACGATGCGTTGGCCCTGAGATACTCAGGTTGCTAATCTGCTGGACAGAGTTTCTCTACACCTACAGATATCTACTTCCAACAGGGTTGTCTATTGTGCGCGTGAGGGTCTGCAAACGTATCAAGCCCTTCAAATATTGATCCAATACACTTCCTGAAGTTCAACCAGTGGCTTGATGAAAAAGGAATAACCAATGGTGGACCATCTCTGTCCCATCTATTGTCCAACAATGCTGTGACCGGAGGAACTTCCACCACCTAGCCAGGTTTAGCCAGAAAGAAAAGAAAAAAACTGTGGACAAAGAAAAATGCTCCTTCCGGTCGCACTAGGAAAAATATAGGTGAGAGCTACGTGGAAAGTGGGTGAGTATGTGATGACGTAACCACTGGGTCATTGTAACACGCACATGGGAATAATATCTCCAGGTCCCCGAAGCCATCTATAAACTGGATAGCTATAATCTCCAGCCACATTACCCCACCTATTTCAGGAAACAATTAAGTCAGGAAGTACGTCTCCCAGAATTCCCCTTTGTGTCAAAGGGAAAGCCAGAAACAGACGTAGAAGGTGGAGGACTATGGAGAAAACCTTGTCAGATGCCTAAGGCCAGGAGGACTGCTGGGGAAAACGTCTCAATGACAAGTTATCCAGACCTGGCTAACCTGGTTAACAAACGACACTGAGAAGAATTATATATCCCATAATTCTCCTTTCACCAGAGGAAAACCCAGACTGGACCAGAGAAACAGATTTAGGCAGGAAGAATATGAGGAGGGTCTACGCACCCCACTAAGGTTCTTTCACACCCTGGAGACAACATTTGTGGGGATCGTGATACCTTATACAAGAGAGGCACCGCACTTCTGCAGCAACCAACCTCCCAGAAGAGACTTTGCTACCTCACCCCACAAGACCTAGAGAAGGGTAGAGGCTGGATTAACTCACAGCTATAACCACAGAGATAGAGATTCACCTGCAGAGACTGCCTCTATTTCAATCAAAGGGAGAAACAGCAACTTAATGTTAACTGCAGCAGGAACACGTATCAACACACACCGCAATGCGACTGCACATCACACACACCAACCTGCTGGTCACAGGGAACAGCCAAATCGGAGCCAAGAGGTGGGGGGAGTCGTCAGGCAGGATGCAGGGAGAGAGTGCTGCATCCTTATCAACAGCAAACAGCAACCAAACAAAGAAAGGAGACCCAAGATGGCAACTGGCCTCTTTGAAGACTGCCTTCAGGGAGTTAGAACGACAAAGCACCCGCCTCTGAACATGCTCAGACCGGTTGTGTGACCCCTCTAGCTATTCAGTGAGGTGTTACACTGCACCGGCTCTATATAAGGGCCGACTCTAAGAGCGAGAGTAAATGGGAGTTTTCAAGTGCATAGCTGATGAGTTGCTGTTTTGGAGCAGGATGATCTGGCTACTATAGGAGAGAGGAGGAATCAAAGAATGGTGTGTGGAGGAGCTGGCCACCATGGGAATGACAAGGAGACAAAGTGTGAGACCTAGCAAAGAACTAATACAGGAGAAGCAGGGAAGAGGAACTGAAGTAGGGGATATGAGAGGAGAAGAGGCGCTGATACTGGAGGAATAGAGGGGAGGAAAGGAGCTGATAAAAGTGTAGCAGAGGGAAAAGAGGAACCTATCCAAGCGGTACAGAGCGAGGATAGGGCAGGAGCTGATACAGGAGAGGAAGGATTATATACAGGTGGGGCTGAAGTGAGGAGAGCTGTAGACACAGGAGGAGTGGAGGTAAGAACTGGTAGAAGGAGAGGGCTGAAAGAAAAGAGACAAAATCCCAGACCAATGAGGGAGAAAATAGGGGCATGGTAGCAGCCCTACCAAAAAAAGAATAAGATGAAGAGAGACTTGGCCAAAGCCCTAGTCAAGGAAACGACAGAAAAAACAAGTGCAGAGGCGATGGCCAAGAAAAAGGCAGAAAAGGTAAAGATTGAGGCCCTGGGAAAGGGAAGGGCAAAGCGCAGGACGGCAGTGGCACTGACCAAAGAAAAGAACGGCCTAGGGCCTGATGAAGTGAATGAGAGATCATCCAAAGAGATGGCAGAGGAACAAAGGGTGGATTCCCTGATAAAGGCGAAAGAAGAAACACCCAAGGAGAGGGCAGAGAAAGAAATGGCAAAGGTCCTGATCTAGGACAAAGAGATAATGCAGAAGGAGGGTGTAAAGGAAAAACAGAAAAAGGCCCTGATCAATGAACAATTGAAAGCATCCAAAGAGAAGCCAGAGTAACAGTATGCAGGCGTCTAAACAAGGCGAAGAAGAAAGCAAGGTAACAATATCACATGTGGACTAACCCAGTAAGAAAATGAAAACCGTAAAAAGTCCGATGGGACAATTTTAACAGCCAACCATTCTGACATCGTCAACAACTATGTGAAACGTTTGTCCTTTTTGGCTCTTTTTGAAGCCACTTGTGAGAGAGGGCAACAGCAATGCTGTTTACCTCACACTGAGAAATGGTAAAGTACGGTTAGCAACAGTGCAAACATCCCGTACACACAGAGAATGCCTCTTATGAACAAGGCACTGCAAGTTCTCCCAACGCACAGACCAGGCGTTGCATTGGAAGCACCTCTCCAAGGTTCCTGCGCAGAGGCCAGGGACAGTGACATCATCTTGCTTATGCTAAACAGGTACAACGTGGGAAGCACTGCCTCAATGATCCATTACAAACGGACAGCTTACAGCCTGGGCAGGGTCAGTGCAAAGACTTTCGAACTAAACACTTCACAGAAATCTGGCCAACATAAGCAGAGGCAGTACAAGCTTCCTTCACACACGGAACATACTCAGAAAATGTGACTAGAGTCATAAAATAGGTTCCTAATTCTATAAAGTCAAGCAAGACCTTTTGTGATGCTCATTTGGCCCTCTAGGACTTAAATCACCCAACTGTGTGTCTGTAATACAAAGGTTAATCGCGTTATTATATAGACTATTTGACTGGTTTCCAATGGCCATTGTAAGCCACAGGTTGATGAGCCTACATCTGCACATGAAGTGCCACATGACGGAGGCACCCTCAATTGACCACCATGCTGGACTGGACATTGCAGAGAGCAGCTCTGATGTCATCAAGGCACAGTAGTAATTCTTAGGACACCCAAGAGGAGGTCTACCTGAAGAAACCTGCAAAGGAGAATCCTTGGAACAGCATCTTTAGACGTAGCACTTGTCCTCCGAATGGACAGGGTCAGCAGCAAAGGACTCCACAGATAGAAGGGCAGAAGCAAGACAGAAGTCAGAGCCAATGGGTGCCCACGAAGAAGAGACGCTTCAGAAAATGTTTTTAACACACAGAGCGGTTCTTCGGGAGAAAAAATATTAGATATAGACTGTGCTGTCACACCATTCAAAGAGAACAGGCTGCGTCGCTTCGGAAACTGTGCCAGAGTCTTGTGGAGGAAGAGCGTGCATAGAGGTTTCCCAAATTCCTAGCAATAGAGGCTATAGTTAGCACCAGGATGGGTATGGTAGACAACAAAGGGCCTCAAAACCCTGAGGAAACAAACCAAGACCTTGGGTGTGTAGAGGAGCAGCTGCACGCCTCTGCAGGAAACCCTAACCCCCCACCTCCCATATGTTGGAGACCTGAGTTTGTGCCGTGTTTGAAATCGACAGTTGTACCAATACCGCAGCGTGTGCTCGAGAGATGATACCCTTTGAGACAACCCCACCAAATGCTTAATGTGAACATTTGATAAGATGCTAATACTCGGTAATGGCTGAGGGAGCGCTGATGTGTCGATAGCAATGATGGGTGGTGCAGCAAATTCAAAGCTCCTCAAGACTTAAGGAATGTATGGCAGCCAAGAGCCCAGCAGCCGCAATGCAAGGATCACTGTATCATGGAAACGGGATCATTCAACCTTGCTTCTAAGTGCTGCCAAGTGCTGCCCCGCCCACGTTCGCGTAATGCATTGGCATCAAGAGGCTGGCATCCTTATTATTTAGATATATGGGGTCAACAAGTAGTTACTTCCCCAGGCTGTACTTTTCTGCAGCTGGAAGCACGTTTTGGAGTACATCTTTCCTTACTACAAAAAATGGGACCAAAGCATAGGCGGATGTGGAATGACAAGACTTCATGGAAAGAGGGGGTCATTCCAAGTTGAGTGGTAACAGTAAAGCCTAAGGTATTTGCCTAATACTGCCGGTTTTAATGTCTGCCTAATTCAGTGTTGATTGATATATTTACCGCCAGAGGTACTGCCAGTTGTTAATAAGTTGGATTTGCATTTTAAAATTCCATTTAGTTTTACCTTCACAGTGACAAAGGTGGAAGTAAAAATTCTAAATTGGCTGGGAAATGGATATACGAATGAGAGAAAATGACAGGAGGTAAAAAGAAAATCCACATTTAAAACTTTAACAATTGTTCAACAGTTTTAGATAAGCTATTCGGGTAATCATTGATCTAGAAGCCAAGCATTGAATGGAAAACTTGCAATTCCAAATTAAAATGCTTTCTGAGTTATTCTTATGCCGAAGGACCAAAATAACGGCCTAAGGAAAGCTCTGTTCAGTTTATAGTAAGCTGGGCACATAAGCAGGAAGTATAACAGGCCTTCTTTAGAGGGTTGGCAGTTGCCTAAGCTCCTCTTGTAACGAAAATGTATAGTGACATGACCCACTTCTGTATATTATCCATTTTTACCTAATACTGAAATATTACACAGCAATTGCATGAGAGGTTATCAAGAGGTTATTTCTTGAATATCACCAGTGGTAATCAATAAAAACCGTCTCTGCTAGTGGAAAACTCCAAACAGGGGTATTTTCAGAAATACAACTGATGGAGGTGGTAATTTCATCTGGAAGTAGTTCATCCCGAAAATCCACCAAAGAAACTTCAAAATAGACAACTCTTTTATGTCTAAATGTTGTATGTGAATAAATTGATTTCACCGTTTAGACCTTTGTATGATGCACTCAAAACTCTAAAGTGACAACAATTTTTCCTTTACAAATAAGCCTAACAATATGTAAATGGTTACATTCCTCTCATCATGCCGTACTTGATGAAATCACTCCTGTGTTTTCACGAGGCTGCAAGTTCAAGCAGCAGTTCTTTCATGGTTTACTCACAAATAATACAAGTCAGTGTCACCAAATGTTATATACAGTTACCTAATTCACCAAGCTACTATCGCCCCAAGCCTCTGCCTCATAACATTTTCTGGGGATCTTGAAACACATTTTTGGTTGTAGCTTGGTTTCCATGGGAGTTGTGTCAACAGATAGGCTTTGGGGTAAGCTTTCTATTGAGACTTGGATGATTCCTGCGCACCTTATGGTTCCTGAGAAGCACAATAAAGTAGGACCCCCCCATGCAAATATATGGCAAAATAATGATTATTCCATCAATTTTCACATTAAGTTTCATTTCCCCACTGACCATGAGATCTGTGCATCTACTTCCCTTGGTTGACTCTGCCTGGTGTAAATTCATTCATCATTCTTGCTCCCAGTGGAATGGATTATCTGTTGCTTATCTTGGAGGACAGGAAGGCAGGCTGCACCCCCAAGATCATGGGTCATTTTCTGTCGGCCATCACTTGTCAGTTTGGTCCTGAGCTACACCGCAAATTCTATTTAAAATATATATATTTGTAACAGGGCTGGCTCTTCTGTTGATACAGTTTTTTTAGCACCCCCACCATAAATTCCTTCTTGGTCACTGCCATTGCTTCAAAGAAATTTGACTTTTAGATAAAGAGCTGAGCATAGCAGAGGCCTGGCATCCATTGGGAGAAGGTGGCTTTGCCTGTGCCTTCGAATCGCATGAGCAATGTCACTTTGGGCTAACCACAGAGATTTTCTTCATGCACAAAACTCATATGTACATAAGGGCCCAACACATTCTGTGGGACTTGGCACCCCGGCATTAGGAAAGGGACTCTGAAGCACATCAGGAAACTGAAGCAGGATTTTCAAATACATCAAGTTTTTATTTTCTTCCAGCAGGCAGGACACATCATACAGCATCAAAGACATCTCTGGAACTCTCTTCAAAGTTATAAAATGTCCCTCCTTATATACCCTTCTTGGTTGGCTCAGCTCCCTATGTAAGATGCAGTGCACCCTCATAGGTTAAGACACTCCAAGACAATCACCTTCCCCCTCTAGGGTTGGTTGACTGAACTGTCACTTCATAAAGCTCCCATGTCATACCTACATATGTAGCTGATAAGAATTTTGTGTGCTGTACCTGACCTTTAAAATGGGAACACTACTGATGTCAATCCTGAGATAATTTTAGCAACAGCTTCATGCATTCCTGTCCCTGATGCCCAAATATGGGAATCAGCTGTGCCCTCTGCTAATTGAAACAGCTGCATGCAACAATTCATATCTTCCCTTGACTGCTACCTCGCTCCCACGGCTCATCACTGTCAAGATCAGAGCTGAGAAATCTAGACACCATGTCCTTGACTACTGAACTCTCACTGAACTACCATGAGGTAATTCTTTCATCATTTCAGCATGGTTTTACAGAAATCCACTATTTGTATGCCCAACATTATCTCAGAGTTTGCCTGACTTTGTCCCAACCCAAAATGGCGGATCACTTTTGAAATGCCTGACCAACCCGATTTTTACTTAAAACTTGGTACCTGCTCAGATTCTAATCTAGTTTTTCAGTAATTTATGATATGCACATACTACTTAACATACTTTCTATCGCACAAGACATTCTGACCCCATAAAATAGATTGTCCTTTAAAGCGCCTTTTCTGCAAAGCACTATAATTCTGATTTATGCAACATTTAAAGTCATTGATCAACCCGACAAGTTATCAACATTCGGTTTGAGGTGGAGGGGGTCTATCTCCACTACATTCAGTTTGATGGGGAGGGGGGTGTAATCAGCTCCTGTACACACACTTTGAATGTTACAATGACATCACACATGGGGCCTTCTTTTTATCTTCAATATAATTGCATCTTGCCATCAATTTTCATTTTCCATCATGATATGCTTGCATTACTCTGGCAAGGGCCATTTTGACTCCATACGTTCATTATTTTAGGCTGCAAAATGCACTCACTTCCATGATAGCAGTTTCTGTGTTTGCAAATGATTACTTGTTTACTTTAGGCATCAGTCACCTTTAATGAAAAGTAGGCATCTGGTTTTTGGGCTTTGACAATTGCATGCAAGGCGCACTTAGTAAGTGTATTTCTCTTTCTTTGAAAACATAATTCTGATATGTGGTAGATGCAAGTACAATACTGCCTTTTTGTCTGTCAGCTCACAGTGAGTGTTCCAGGATCTGCATTGTTTAGGCCTCTGCCAGCCAAATGCAGTTTCCTTTGCTTGGGCAGAAAATACCCCACAGTTATGCACTCCCAACCTTCTGTGCTGTTCGTGATTTACAATATGAGTCCTATAATGTGCTAAAGGTGCATCACAACTGTTCCGCATGCCAGAGAGATGGCATATCTTAGATGTTACAACTTCACCTACACCCCTTTGGTGTCCAATGAGAGGCACTTGTCTACATATACAGTGGCATTAATCCTGCTAGTATTCTGCTACACACCAACACATGCATATGCCCAATGAAAAGAGCTTGCATGTGACATAACCAAGTAAAACATGAATAGTCAAACACAGAAGCCAGGATCAAAGTAAAAACACTCTCACCATCCAATTCGATACAATGAATGATATTGAGACAGTTTTGGTCCTGATGTTATTGATGGAGCATGGTGGTAGCATGTCAGTAGATTGGGAATTATTATGTTTTATGACCCAGGGGTTTCAACGCCTTATTAGTCGATGTCACTCTCTGACTTCACTGAATTCTATTGTCTCCTTTTTTGTGTTTTATCATTTGTATTAATATTTTACAATATATCAACATAAACATTCTATGGAATACATTAGGTCATACTGTGCTACGATATACATCATCATAATATTCTTAACATTGAATTATTTATTTATTCATTTATAATGCGCCAGTAGCCCGCAGACAAAGGGGCACACAAAAACACACAGCAACAGCTAAAAAGTGACAGGTGAAAACAAGACAATAAGAGAATAAGATAAGAGATAGGACTTTAATTATTTAAAAAGAGTTGTTTATACCATTTACCTGAACCATAAAAGGTACATTTTCTGTTTTAGGTACCCAGGGGGGAGTTCCACAACTGGGCGGCGCAAATTGGATAGGATCTGCCCATCCCCCTTTTGCATTTGAATGCGGGGCAGGTGTCAAGGGCATCACTAGAGCAACCCCACACGTGCACACCTCGTCACCATCCAGGATCGGGTTGCGCTCTCAGACACACACAAGTCCAGAAGAACAGGCATTGGTGCCAGTTGGTCTCATTTATGGTGCGCTAGGTTCTTATTGCAGTTGAGGGGCAAGGACTGTGATGAACTTCCTAGTTCCACCAGGATGGCTGACCAACAGGCCAAGAATAACACTGTGAAGCTGCCATCTAGTTGATTGGAGTGGCTACCTATAAAGGCCACTCCCGGGCATGCAGCGTTGCTTTGCGTTACTCTGCACCTGCAGCTTAACGCTTACCGGCAAGGCAGCTACTGACCTGCAAGAGGAGAAAGGAGATTTATTAGAGATTGGGTCACAGCAACAGAGCCCTCGAACAACCTGCATACTCACCATAGACATGTGCGACTATCCCTCACTGAGCACAGAACTTCCACCGCTCCGATTCTCTTCACGTACACCAGCATCTGTAAAGGAAAGAAGAAGAGAAAGCCTTGAGGACGCAGATACAGGCAAGCACTCCGCACGACAAGACAGCAAACAGCTGTTCACTTATACTGATTGTTTAAGATGTGCAAAACGCGTTACTGCAGCAGCAGCTGGAATACCTTAGCACCTGCTACAGCAGCAGCTGTAAATTCAAAGTAAAACACGCGTCTCTCTGCGCACAGCAGGCAGCAGTTATCTGCAGACTGAGAGAGCCCTCAGAACATTGCAGAAGGACAGAAGAAGCGTACTCACAAGCAGGAAGAGCTTCAAACCACTTAAAGACAATAAACAACAGCTAACCCTGCAAAAGCACTGAAGTGGGAGAATGGGATAATACCCTCCCCCCAGTCTCATCCAGCCCATGGCCTAGGGGACCACGGCCCAAGCACCCCCCACGAGAGGAGTTCGACCAATTCCCTTCCTTACCAGACGACAAGGTACCATGTGTTCGTGGCCCACATGCACGAGGAGCATGCCCACTACCATGCCCCGGTCAAGCCGACGCCTGCAACATGGACCAGCTCGACTAGAACAACAGCCACAAGTATTCACATCATTAGAGATGCCATGACGACATAGCCAACAGACAAGAACACACGTGCCACCTTGCATTTGGTCACTCACACACCAACCCACACGAAGAACATACTCAGTGCTATGGCGTAGGTGACTGACACACCCACAGACATGCATCGTTGTTATTTTTCACATAGGCCTTCTACAGCACCGCGGAAACGCAAGACGCCTGAAGAGCTCGTGCATATGCTTGCTGATGCTTCCTCGCTATCTATCCCTATGAAGACGCCACTATGTATACCTAATGCTGCTTATGACACTCTGTCGCCCCACGACCCCTATATTATGGGTTATGTACCACCACCCAGAAACTAGGCCCAAGTAGGCCGCAAGCAAGAGTCCCCAGGCAGGAGCCTCGCAAACGAAAATCCTCCCAGAACGAAAATGCAAGGGCTGACCATGCAGAACGAGCCCCAACGAGAGCCCACAGCCAAGGCCGCAATGTTGCAACCCACATGCCGCGCTCCCAGTGCCAAGGTTACACCTGCCGGTGCCATGCCCTCAGAGCCAAAAAACACAAATCTAATGCTCATAATTCTGCTCCAGCTACGGTCTCTACACATGTGACCAAGCCAAACTGACAAGATGCCAAGCTCGCGAGACAGAAAAGTCACCAGGGTCCCACGTCTGGGGCACAGTCTGCAACAACAAATCGACAAGTTGGACACTTAAAGCGATGGGAAAGACATGCACATCAGCCCTTAAGCAGACCTGTCCACTGTCCACCACAAACACATAGTTGCACATTGTTGCCAATGCCAGGTACACTGTGAGCTGGGAACTGTGATGGTCCCAGGCGTGGGGGCTCACGGGAGAACCAATCAGAATACAAGGGGCTCATCACTGCCGCCATTACCCTTAGCCAATCACCAAGTGTCCCCTTGTAACAATTTTGGTGTAGCAACTGTTAGGGACAGCCTAACCCGTAACCCGTCCTTATCCACTAATATTTCCTTCCATAGGTACCTATACTAACCCTACCACTCGGGGAGCCAACCCGAAGTGGTGTTAGGTTTTGTGACAATTTTCCCAGGTGACGCAAGTAGCGCGTCATACAATGGTAAATGGTAAAAAGGGCCTGCGAGCCCCACTTAGAACGAGAGCCTCTCTGGATGCATACGGTCTGAGCGTATCCCTGCTGTTACTCTAATAAGCAGCAGTTATTACCTTGCTCTTGGGTGTGGCTCATACTCCTTTTCGGACGCGGGAGGAGTTGGGGCCTCCCCAGCCCCGGAGGTCCGCGGACGGCTCTGCCTGCCTGGAAAATCACCCTGAGAGCACTTTGACACTGATAAAATTACACATGCAGCACTGAAGGGCCGCAGCCGGTCTGGGCCCAGGTCCAGTTTAGTAATTGGCACTGCATATCCAAAGACTTGCGCCCCTGCAACCGACAGCAGGATGGAGAGTCTATCATCTTTTACTCCCAAGTGAGATAAGCACCCATTGGGATACACCAAGGGTGGGGAATTGGGAGGTGAGAGAGGGAGCTGGGTGGTTCCACAGACATTCACTAGCTAATCTGCGTTCCTCCCTTGGAGAAACCCAGCAGCCACGCCCTCCAGCCCACATCACATCACAGCAGCCTCGCCCTACAGACCACACCGTATCAGCACCTCGAGGCTCCAGACACTCCCACAGAGACCAGGCGCAAGGTAAGCGTTACAGCAAGAGATAAGGGTCTGGTCTGCTGAGCGCAATGGCCTGCCTGGGGAGTAGAGTTATGCTGTTTTAAGGTAGAAAGGCACGTTGCCGTACAGGCAGCGATGAACAATGGTGCATGATTTGAAATTAATACGGTCATGCATGGACAACTAGTGAAGATCTTTCCTGTGTTTGGAGATATGCTCCTTCCACAGAATCCTTTTGACAATTCACACAGCATCATTTTGTATCCGCTGGCATTTCTTTATACTGGTAGTGCTAGCTCTAAGGAGTTGCGCATTACAGTAATCCAGCCTTAGTACAATGACTGCACGGGCGATGGTAGCCACTTTCCCCTCTGTTAAGAAGGGTTGAATGTTCCTAATGAGATGAAGGTAATGGTTACAGTTTCTGCTGATCATTTTGACTTGTTCGTCCGAATTTAAGGATGCTTCCAGAGTGACTCCAAGTGTTTTTTCCTTAGTCTGGACAGGTGACGAGGAATTATTTAAAGTGAAAGCTTTATAAAGTGTGCTAAGCTTGTTCCTCACTTGTGAGGAGCCAAAGATGAGGAAATCTGTTTCCCCCCCATTTATGCACACCCAGTTCTCAACCATCGAGGATTCAAACAGATTGTAGATCAAGAGAAGGGTGGATGAGTTTTCTTGGTGATTGCTGCTGAGTTCCATGACCAGCTGAGTATCGTCTGGGTAGTTGGTAAAATAGATACCCAGTAGAGCACAGAGAGGCTGGATATACAACATGGGCAATAAACTGGCTACCTGGGGCACGCCGCAAGGGATCATGGTAGGAGGAGAGCCAACATCTCCCCAGTGTATCCTGGAAATACGGTTGGTTAGAAAGGATGTGAACCATTAAATGGCTCCACTAGAGCAGTTTCCTCTAGTTTCAAGTGTTTGCAGGAGGTGATGGTGGTCAAGCAAGTAAACATAAATAGTTGAGTAAATAATTGAGATACCCTCTACATATGTCACAATGTAGTACAGCCTCGATGACAGCCAAAGAAGCGGGAGCAGTAGTCAGTCAGCAGGGCAAGGGTCCCAACTGCACCAAGATAGAGATCCACTGGAAGGAACAATCACTGATGGTCAACATCCTGGTTGTCCTGAGGGAAGCAGAAGAGAGTCTCTAGTCCAAAGGTCCAGAACTCCACCAAGAGGCAAGCAAACCAGAGGTGGGAAAGTTAGATGGCAGGCAGCTTTATAGAACAGGGAGGGAACCGGGTAGAAAGGATCACAACCAAGCGGCACCACACTGAGAAATAATCCAAGCCTGAGAACAACCATAAAGTCGCAATTAGTCAGCAGAAGAAAGACCTAAGGAGCAGGTAGAATGCAGTCCTAAGAATAGGCCAAGAGGTCAAAACATGCGGGCCGTGAAATCCCTGGATTATGCAGCAGCAGTACGATATGGCAGTCAATGGTCAAAATATGCTGGTACGAGAAGTACCTGCAGTATTCAGCATTTGTACAGTATGGAAGCTAAGGGTCTTAACATGCAGGCAATATAGGCACCAAACCTTATCCAGCAGTAGCCTGCTAAGGAGGCTTTAGGCTTTAGGTTGTTTCCCAGAGTCACACAAACCAAGACAATGCAATGAATAGCCTAAACACTTGAGATGATGTCAATCCAGCGAACACAGGAGCGGCGTGGAAGATCTCCACCTCTCTGGAATCAGAAGCGTTCAAGCGTGCAGTGGATGATGCATTTCTTAGAATTCTGCATAGCGAGGTCCTGTGCAGCACAAACCTGCATTCGCACAAATGGATCCTGAACTCACACTGGGCCTCATTACGACCCTGGCGGAAATCGGAAAACGATGGCGGAAATGCAATACCGCCATCGAATAGCGCTCGGTGCGACTATGACCCGTCACCGCAAAGTACGAAGCCATTAGCGACAACGTAGTGAACGCCAACTCTAACTGCACCAAGTACGCGCGCGCGCCATGCCAAACCGTAAATACCACCATGGCGCAAGGGTACGCGAATTCCGACCCTAGCGGACATGTACCCAACGCCATCAAGCATGGCGGAAAGTACCATTCCGCCATGGTGAGAAGTACGGCATCGCGAATCAACCGTAAACGGCCCCACTGAGTGCCTGTACACCGCTCCCTGCCCACAAAGTACAACTCCCCGTAGGTGCAATGAAGTCACAATGCAACCAGTGAAAAGTACAAGTCACCCATGCATGCCAACGAACAAAAGATTCACAAGAGGGGTCAATGGGAGCTGCAGGGCACAGATGGCACGAATACAGAAGCCATTCCAATGGACATGACCACAGTCCTCCCCCCAGAAACGCACGCAAACACAGGCACCTGTGACCAGCAATATTCCGAAAATCACAACATTCCACCAGTCCACCTGGCTGACCGGCATCTGTTACACAAAACCCAATCCCCCACCCCTGAGCATGACAACATTCAAACAGTCATATTGGCAGCCCCCATCCCTGACCTCACTCCGTAGGCAAACGCGCCCAGCACAGTACCACGCAACTAAACTCCGAAGCTGGAACCCAATGCAGATCTCCTCACAATACATCGCTCCCCAAATAGGAATATGCCACATCACTCGCAAAGAAGAACGCTACACGGCCCATATCAGAATAGAAATTTAATGCACAACAAAATCACCAAGCCCATACAGCCATTAGTCCATGAACTCCAAAACACATATCACCATTGTGGGCTGCATCCGCAAGGAATGACCAGCTACTACTTGTGTGACGCCCTGTTCCATCATGGTACACAGAGCCACATTCACGTACGAAAAGGCAACATGGAAGCGCACAGAACCGCAGGGCCATCCCAATGGGGATGCACTAGTCCAGCTGAAAGGCCGAAATGTTGCTCCGAGCCACTAGTACTGCGTAAGGGCATGTGGCCCATTGGCGATCGTCCCATAAGATCGTAATGCTGCTCCACTGATTAACACGAAGCAGCAGGTGTCGGGAGTAAAAGCCATCTGCAGGAGTGGCATACAGATGGCAGTGGCAAAAGGGGAGGAGATACCTGTCAACCAAAAGAAAAGAAAAAGAACAGAATGGCCATCAGAACTACATTCGAACAACTCACTTCAATGATCACACTAAATCCACAGCCATATGCATGCTAGCCCACTCCAAAGGATCATCACCACCCCAAAGCCTCTTGGGACTCATAACCATCTATATCGAGGTGTAAACACCATCACAAACGAGTGTACCTGTGCATGCGTCTGTCAAAACAGATTCCATCAGATGGGAATGTTAACGTGCATGGACACAAGTGTCTGAAGGCGCGTCGAGACAGGGAGGGCTCAACAAGGCCAGATAGACGATGGTCCCACTATGGCAGCCCTGCATCACATAGCGCAGGGGAGGCGGATAGATTCCAACAAGCCCTGTACATGGCAAACCCTGTATCAAATCACCTGGCCATGCATCCATTCATCATTCCCTCATCCCGGTATAATAACGCCTGATTGTTTACTCACATAACATTAGAAATGTCCATTGAGTCTGTGCGTCATGCAGCCTGCAAAATCCACAGTGCCCCAGCCCGTAATTCAAGTGTTGTGAAGTAACATGTATTTGGGAACGTCCGGCCTCATCGCCCACGTCGCTATTGCGCATCCCAAACTATTCATATCAATCATTGCTTCCTCGCCATGGCCCCTGTCTCAAGGACATTGAACAATAGAACGTTATATTTGCAGTCAGACCTGTGGGCATCTCCCGGCCGCTAGCTGAAAACCGAAAGCGCCGCCCTTCGAATTCCTCATTTGCAACATCACGTCGAAAAGGCATCTGTGGCCGTTTGAAATCACAAATTAATCCATCTAGTGCGGCTGTGTGTGAAAATGGCAACTGCCTTCACCCACTAATGGGATGCCCCGCCCGTTGTTGCAACTCGGTACAGTGATGCATGAGGGCCCACCGTTACTCGAGTACTACGTTCCACTGACCCATCACAAGTCTGTTCGCGACTGCAAAGATTGTATGTGAAACAATGGGACCATAGCCGATTGTACATATCAACAAATGTTACACGGCCATCGGGTCCAAATACATGATTGCATTTGCAAGATGCCATTCCTCGAATTGCAGCGTTGTGTGCGGGACGTGCTCGCCCAAAGGGGAGAGCTGCTTGCACAGGTGGAATGAATCACCACAGGTGGAGGCCATACAGCCTGAAAACACATGAATTGCACACCCGGTCTCCTCCCACAACCACACCGAAATGCTACCGGCAGGACTCGCGATGTTGGCCCTGGGGGACCTGATAGCACTGCAAGTACTCCAACTCCAAGAAGCAGACGAACACCAACTACAACCGCCCGCACGGAGGAGACGCAGGAGGAGGAGGAGGCCAAGGCAGGGCCAGCAAGGGCCGCCAGCACAGCCGCTACCACCACGCAGGCAGCCCGCAATCCCACGCCTCCGAGCACATCCGTTCAACCTCACTGATGAGCGGATCCACACCCTCTACCGTTTGGACCGGGACACCATAGCCGCCATTGTGGACATGACACAGGCTGACCTTGTCAGCATGATAGATAGCCCAACCGCCATCCCACCCCTACTGAAGGTGGTGTCTGTACTACACTTCCTGGCCACAGGCACCTACCAGCACACAGTCGGACAGTTGCATGGCATTTCTCAGCCACTGTTCTCACGGACACTATTGCAAGTGCTCGATGCCCTCCTGCAGCACGCAGACGACTACATCTCTCTACCACGCTCGGAGCAGGAAATTACCAACACAAAAGTGGGATTCCATGCACTTGCCGGCATACCGGGTTGCATTGGTGCCATCGACTGCACCCATGTGGAATTGGTCGTCCCACATGCCATGGAGGCCCAGTACCGCAACCGAAAACAATTCCATTCCCTGAATGTACAAATGGTGTGTGACTCCAACAGGATCATTACACATTGTTGTGCCAGATTCCCTGGATCAACCCATGATTCTATGGTCTTGAGGAACTCCACTATACCACGCTACATGGAGCGACACGCAGGGAACAGATCCTGGCTACTCGGTGAGTCTCATTGCATGCATGATGATGTGGGGTATGTGATTCGGCAATGACCTGGCAGGAAGGGGGGGGGGTGTGCGTACGTAGCAATGGCATTCCACATCATACGTTTATCGTCCACATACAGGTGATGCTGGGTATCCACTGAAGAGATGGCTCCTCACACCAGTCCGGAACCCACGGGACCAGCATGAGGAGGACTACAACCATGCCCACTCACGTACCCGTGTAGTCATTGAACAGGCATTCGGCCTACTGAAGACTCGTTTCCGCTGCCTCAGCAGGTCTGGCGGGGCACTCCTGTACCGCCATGAGAAGGTTGCAAAGATGGTCATGGCATGTGTCATGCTCCACAACATGTGTGTACGTAGAAATGTGCCCATGCCCCCTGACGCAGAACTGCAAGCACCTGATGATGGTCATGATGAGGGTGGGGATGTGGCAGCACCTCATGGAGTCTGCGAGGCACCGGAGGGCCGTGACATTCGTCAGCATCTCATTGATGCACGCTTCTAGCACTCACGCCTGGTGGCTGATACATGGACACGGGACTCGTGGCACTGTGTGTGTCTGGTACATGCACAATATGGACTGTACGCCTATGATGGCCTAGTACACAAAGATCATTGTCCACACATCTCATTGGTTGATCGTGCACTGTTTATGGCATATGTGATATCATGTTGAACACCCTATCGACCCGCCACCCAAGTGAGCCCAACACACCCCCTCCACCCTACTACCTCCCCCCCGAACACCAGTGTCCAAAGATGCTCATTGTCAGTGGGCTGTCGCTATTGCAAGCCCCCTCTGCGGGTATCAGGGGCACCCCTGCCTGTGGAGCGCAGGTTCCTCCCAGATCTACGTTGGGGGCTGCCCTGGACGGAACTTGCAACGGATGATGTCTCTGCCTGCTCACGTCCATGCATGTCCCTAAGGGTTTGTGAGAGCTCAGTGAGCACACGGCGCACTGCGGCAAGTTCGGCACATACGTCTTTGGACGTCGCATGCAGTTCCCCCCTCAGGCTCTCGGTGCTTCTCTCCATTTGGACTCTCAGGCTCTCGGTGCTACTCTCCATTTGTGCCCTTAGTGTCTCTGTACTTCTCTCCATTTCTGCCCTGAGTGTCTCAGTTGATGTTTCTATGTCTGCCTTAGTGCGCCCACATTCATCGGCATGGTCCTTGAGGAGCGTGGCCAGTTGCTGCTGTTGCACGATTAACTGGTCGAGGGACTGTTGCCTCTGCTGGGCCATGGCCATTTGCGGGGGTGTCACAGAGGGGCTGTTGACCTCATGTTGCCTTGCCACAGGGCTTGTGGGGGATGGCCAGTCGTCGTCTTGTGGGTGCCCCTGCGTGGTATCCTCATGTTGTACGGGATGGGACAGACAGGGGGAATGGGACAGGTCATGGATGGATCTGACTTCGACATCCCCGTCTTCTGTGTCGGAGCATGCTGCCATCAATGGGGTGTCACCTATGGTGCTGCTGCCACCAGAGGCAGTGCGTTCTGTGGCATCCGTTGGGGGGACCTGTGGTGGTGGTGTTGTGGGCATGCTGGCTGCTGGGGTGCCTGTTGATGTTCCCTCCTCTGTGCTGCCACCTGTTGTGTGCAGCTGCCGTGTCTTGATGCGTGCAGCTGAGGTGGAGGGTCTTTGGCCGTTGGTCTTGGCCCTCTTTGCAGGTGTGCTGGTAGGGGTGTCCTGATGCTCGTCGTTTGGATCGGACCCTGTGGTGGAGTAAAGGAGGGCGAGGGTTATTAATGGGTCTGTGGGTATTGGAATGGCATTGTATCACATGCATTGGGGTGTTACCTGAGGGTGATTTGGGTCGGGGCCTTGGAGGTGCTTTCATTTGTGTGTGGAGTGAGGGTGCAGTTGTTTGGCAGCCTGCAGTTAGGGTGTGCCTGCTGCACGTGTAGTGGGTGTTTTAGGGGTTTTTAATTATTTATGTATTTATTGTGAGTTTTAAAGTGCGCTATCAGGGCGATGTGTGTGGACGTTCTCCTGGACATGTGTTTCTGTTGCACTATGTGGACACATGGTACTTCACATGATTGGACATTGTGGATTTAGCATTGTTTTATCTGGCCCACCTACCTGAATCTTCGGATGTCTGCACTCCTTTCTCCATCCCTCCGACTCCCTCTATGCTCTCCATTCCGATGGTGGAGGCACAGATTTCTTCCCAGGGGGTCAACTTGATGGGTGATTCAGGACCTCCCCCGGTGGCTGTGGCAATGTTGCGGTTGGCAGAGAGTATGCTGCGGACGCGTATCCGCAGGTCGTCCCATCGCTTTCTGCATTGCTGTGGGTTGCGGGGTGCGGTCCCCACCACACTTACCCGCTGTGCCACCAGAGCCCATATGGCCTTCTTGTTCGCAAGTGCCGTCCTGGTCATTTGCGTGGAGAAGACGACTGCAGCATTCTCCTGGAGGGTCTCTGTTAGCACGGTGAGTTCCTCACGGGAGAAGTGGACCTGCCGCTTGCAGTCGCACGCTTTCTTCGCTACTTTTCCCATTTTTCTTGGTTTCGCTAGGGTGGATGACGGGTTGGGGTGTGTCTCGGGGTAGTGTTTTTAGTGGTTGTGTGGTTTTTGTGGTTTTATAGGTGTACGGCGGGATGTTTCCCGTTCCGGGCCCATGTTTTTACTTCCGTTTCCGTATATTTACGGTCACCGTACTTTCCGGTAGGCGCACACTGCGGTGTCCGCTGTGATGGGTGGCGGTATTGCACCTAGGGCGCCGTACGGCGGCGGTGTGGGCCGTTTGGGGGTCATTTCCGCCATCGCGGACTTTGCACTTCCGCCATGCCGTGGTGCTCGTGCCCGATGGGTCGGAATGGGCCGCACTTTGCTCCTTCGTGCAATGGCGGAAACGCTATTTACGCTGTGGCGGTCCGGTCAGTCACTTTCCGCCAGGGTCGTAATGAGGGCCACTGTCAGTAAACCTCACAGCGAAGGCCATATGGAGGCTGATGCAAGCGACTCTGAATACATGGCATCTCTGGGTGTGATTAATGAGGCAGAGATAGAAGCCCACCATATGTGAAGCATGGGCATTCAAGGCTGGTGCCCAGGAACGGTCTTCTGCTCCATACAACTTCCAGCTCACAGGCATTGCATCCACCTGCAGTGAATGCATGTGTGCCGGATTATATCTCCCTTGTATCCCACTTATCCTAGGATTGTTAGTGGTGAAAGAGGCTTTGATAAATGGGCAATAACGAAGTGCGAAAAACCATTGGATGTGCCAATGAGAGCATAACTGTAGGGCTTATGACAGCAGGCTGATAACTCAGTCAAAGTAGTATGTGCCATCAAACCACTGACATGTGAACCAAGTGCTTCTCTACCACTTTATGCATGTCTCTGATGGTTGGAACTATGTCACCTATTTGGATGTTCCAGTGGAAGAATGCCACCCATTGATGCATGATAACTCGGCTGTTGATAGTAGGTACATCAAGAAGTGGGGTATTGAAGTCAATGACTGTGGAGGTATTTCTCAAGTGTCTAGTTTAACCTTTCATTCTGGTACTCAGTTTGCGGATGGAAACTAGATGACAGCTTGACCTCGATCTGCATCAACTAGGAGAAACCTCAGCAAAGGTGGGAGCTAAATTGAGGTCCCCAATGCAAGACCAAAATGAACGAAAGGTCATGCACATGGAATGCATTATGAAAGCATTCCATCGTTGCCTCAGCATGGTCTAGAGGGTGTTACACAATGGATTCCAGACACATTGGGGGTCATTACGACCCTGGAGGTAGCCATGCCACTATTTATACTGGGTCCGGGTTCCTGGAATGGGGAAATACCGGGCCATTCTGACCTTAGAGGGCCCGGTATTTCCCCATTCCAGGAACCCATCTCCATTCCCTTCAAGCCCTCATAGGGCTTAATGTGAATGGGGAGCATGCTAACAACAGGCTTGTTAATGACGGGCCCGTTGTTAGCATGCTGGACCGCTCGCGGGATCCGCTAAGGACACCTGGTTTTACCAGGCGTCCTTAGCGGGTCCCGCTAGCGGACCTTGTAATGAAGCGGTAGGGGGTTAACAGGGGTTAACGCATCTCTACCGGCACCGTTAACCCCCTACCGCCAGGGTCGCAATGAGGCCCATTGTGTGCAAGGGGGTTGACAGAACAGGGAGTGGTTGTAAGAAGCCTACGGGCTAGGAGTGTGGTATTTGGCTTGGGCACCCCCTGTGCAAGTAAGGAGGTATACTTCCACATTCCAGACCAGCCGCTGCCACCAACAGCACTGTTGCAATAGCTACACAGTTTAATTTTATGCTAGGATTGCCTGAAGTTTCCCATTGTGCATTGGAGCATCATGTTGAGTCAAGAGCAAGAATTTTTTGTGGGGTAGGTACAAAGCATGACTTGATGTTGGAACCCCTGCAGGTAATGCCACAATTCTGCTGGGTTTATTTTTGTGGAAAGAATGCCACAGGATGCATCCACTTGGTGGTCTGCCATCTTTGCAACAAAAACGGCTGTATAGAAATGTCTGCATGAAAGCTGAAATGGCCTTTGTGCTTAGTGTGTAGTGCGCACGTGAAGGCTTCCTTCTGGTCTTCAAAATCTAACTGCACTTCCTTAGACCACACACAGAGCCGAATGGCCTGGGTGTGATGAGTCAAGGGTTCGGCCATGGCTAAAATTACTTGTAAAATATTGCTGATAAAAATTGCCAATGCCTATGAACGCTGCAGGGCTTTCAGAGTTCAAGGAATGAAACTTGTCAAACCTACTTGAACCATTCCGTCCGGAATCCATGTGAGCGCCTCTTGGCGTTGCTGAAAAGCCCAAGAACTTGACCATGTCTACATGGAAAATGTCTACAGCTTAGAGTACAAATATGGTTGCGTAGGACATAACTGTCCCTGCTGATACTCTACTGACACAGGGACGTCATTTAGGGGTCTGGAGAGGGGAGAGTAGTAGTAGTAGTGTATAGAGGAGGGATTAGTAGTAGAATAGTGAGGGGAGAGTGGTAGGAGGGAGTAGATGGAGGGTGGAGTTAGGTTGTAGGAGGAGCGAAAGAGACATCAGAGGGAAAGAGAAGGAAGACAAAGGACCAGAGAGGCGAGAAGACCACATTCACCTACACCTCCCCTCTCATGTCTTTACTCCTGTTAATGGCCCGCCCATTGCCTACCATTGCACCTCTGCCCCCTCTATGCATATCGCCACTTAGTTCCGTATACCACACTCCTCCTTTAAGCATTAGAGCGTTCTCCCTTGTGTGCTTTCTAAGTTGTCATGATTCAACATATAGGTCCTCAGTGGGGTTCATATCTCTTCAGGCCTGGTGGGCAGCGGGGCTGCATAACGCATCTCCAATGCCTCGCAATTTGACATGCATCTCAACCAGTGCTTAAACGTGGGAGCTGTCCCCCCGAACCAAGCTCTAGCTATCAAGGAGCGAGCTACCACGGATGCCATGCTCAGCAATCTACTTACCTAATATTACCAGCAGCCAGGCAAAGGGGGTGTCAGGCACAGTCCCCACCAACATCTCACCCAGTGCCCCTATGATTTGCTGTCATAGCTTGTTCACCTCTCCAAATTGCCATGCCAGGTGCCGGAGGTCTGCATCAGGTTGATGACATCTTCCGCATTCGGTAGATCTATTGGGAAAGTATTTATGCATGGGGATGCTTCCACTTGCAGTGGACACACGCTCCAGGTGCAGAGGTGATGAGTCAGTGTGTAAAATGTGTGGGACTGGGGCTGAGGATATTAAGCACTTTCTGTTTCTCTGTCCCCTGTTTAGGAGATTACAGCTTAAATGTCTGGTCCCTCTTTATAGGAAGTATGGTTTAAACAAGTGTGCAGGGGCCCTAAAGATATTTTTATGCAATCAAAACAAAGCAGAGCTTTGGGTCCAAGCAAAATATTTAAAAAGAGCCTGGCACTTGAGAATAAAATATATCACCTAGTAATCTTGTTGCTGACTTATGTGAGACATAGGGCCTAATTACGAGTTTGGAGGTAGCCATGCCCTTAATAAGGGCAAGGCTACCCCCAAACCCGGGTCTGGGTTCCCTGAATAGGGAAATACTGGGCCATTCCGACCTTGGAGAACCCGGAGCATCCCCATTCGAGCCCCCATAGGGCTCAATTGGAATGGGGAGCATGCTAACAACGGGCCCGTTAATGACGGGCCCGTTGTTAGCATGCTGGGCCGCTCACCAGGCGTTCAGAGCGGGTCCCGCGAGTGGTCCTCTTAATAGGGCGGTAAGGGGTTAACGGCTCCGGCACCTTTACCGGCGCCGTTAACCTCTTATCGCCCTCCTCGCAATGAGGCCCAAACTGTTTTAAATTAATGGATCAATGTTATTTATCATTGACAATTGGGAAGGGTCTGATTTCGGTCTGATGGTTATGTTTGATTTGTATGATATATGGGGTTTACGGTTGTTTTTATGTTGATTTTAGATAGGTGATGTGTGTCTTTCTCCTTTTAAGTATGTCATGTTTGACTGTCATTGTTTTATTGTTGTTTTTATGGCTATGTTTGAAATAACGTTTATTACTACTTATGCAGCCATGTTGGCATATCATATATTTGGTGCATATATACGAAGTGTGTCAGTCTATATCTGCTGTTAATGGAAATCTTTCTCATCTGCATACATTCTGTCTTCCATTGGCAGTTTGTTATTGCCACCCCAGAGCTTTATCCCAGTTTTCCATGCACCTGTCTTCCATGTCTACCCTCAGAATTGCAACCATCCTGTACAAGGAGGATTCCAGCCTCGTGCACCTAGGAGAACCAGTAACAAATTGTGCCATTTGGCTAGGTATGGGTTCCCCTGGTAAGCATGGCCAGTACACCTGTATCTCATGTTTAAGCCTGTAGTATATGAGCATAGTGATCACACTACAAGTTCCCCTATGCTCCAATTGCTCTAGTGTGAGAAACCTACCATCTTGGAACAGATCATGCACAGTGTGGATGCCTAGACCTTCAACAAGTACTCGTAAGATCTCTTCTTGAGTCACCTTTACCCCACACATAGAGAGGTCTTGTGTATAGAGGTGTATTTCCCCAATAACCTGCACCATCTTATCCCAGGCCCAGCATGTGGTGTCCACTTGCTACACTTCTATGCAGGGGTCTTGGTGTTTGCTCCACAACCCCTGCCCGGAGATCATCAGGGAATGTCGTGGCCCTCTCAATTCCACAGGCAGTAGCTCCGTGGATGGGGCCCACCACCACACTGCATATTGTACCTGTGCTGCTGTGTAGTAGAGAAACATATCCGGGAAATCCAGCTCCATCTCTGTTAAAGATACACAGCAGTTTCGGAACTAACACCATCTTGGCCAGCGCAAGCAAATTTGCCTGTGAGAGAGGGAGATGTATCCACGCACCAACTTTGAGTTCCAACTGTGCAAGGATGGTTGTGTAGTTTTATGCATACAGAGTTGGGATTCAGTAGTCACTCCCACACCCAGATTTCTAATTCCCTGTGGGCACCACTTAAAGTCTGACATAATGTCCCCCTGATTTACTGCACAGACTTATCCCAGTTAACTTTTAGCCCAGATAACTGCCCACATCTCTGAACATCCTGTACAGTAGGTGGAAAGTTACTCTTGGGATTTTTAACATAGAGCAACATATCATCTGCATAGAGTGAGACAACACTCACCTGAGAGTATATCTTAATACCCCTGTGCGCCTGATTTTCACAGATATAGCATGCGAACGGTTCTATAGACAGTGCAAAGAGAAGTGGCGAAAGGGGACAGCACTGCCTAGTCCTGCGCAACAGGTTTATCAGTCCGTAAAGCGTTTTGTTCGTTCTCACCATGGCCATGGGAGCAGATTATAATAATCATATCAACTGCACATAAATGTTGCCCAATCCAGACGGACGGAGGGCATCAAACAGGAATGGCCATTCTAATGAACCAAAGGCATTCTCCACATCGAGAGAGGTCACCACCGCCAACACTTCCTGTTTGATATTATGCAAAAGTGCAAAGAGTCTTCCCAAGTTTTTCTGGGTCGATCTACCTGGGATGAACCCCACTTGATCTGGGAGTACCAATGTTGGCATGTGCGGCTGAAGACAGTCAGCCAGTAGGCGGACAAACATTTTGTTGTCTGTACTCAATAAAGACAAGAGGCACAATTTTTGCGGGTCCCTACTCGGCTTGAGAAGTACCGTTATTAGGGCAGATGTCGTTGATTTCTTAGGATATCCCTTACACATAAGCACCGGTACCTCGGGATCAATAAAGGGGAGAATACGATCCCCTGATAAATCAAAATGAATCTGCCATTGGCATTGAAAAAGGTTTGAATGTGCAGTGTTGTGGGCACACTCATTCCATGTTCAAATCATTAAAACAAATGGGTTCTTGGCCACCAGCTGGAAAGGAACATTGTTCCTCCAAATTCCCAGGTCTATCTCTTTGAATCCACTAAGGGGAGTTGACCAGTTTCGAAAATGTGATACAAATCCCCCGGACTACAGCATGAAGTTCCGATTACTGGTCCCCCTGATACCACACAATGCAGAAGATGAAAGCTAATCTGATAATCTGACAGATTGGCTGTGGGAGAACTAATGTGTTATTTTCCTCCAAATTATTCCCTGGTCCCACTCCATCCAGAGTGACATTTCAACTACTGGTCCTCTGACATCACTCCTAATGCAAGCTATTGCTCGTCACATGAACATTCCACTGTGGGAGACCCCAATGTTCCCTGTTCATTTTTCGAAGCCTGAACACCCTCCCTTTAGCATTAGTTCCTTGAGGCTGAGCATCATGAATGGAATGGAGGGTGTAACCCCCCCTGATAAATCAAAATAAATCTGCCACTGGATTCATATCCATGTTTAAATCATTAAAACAAATATGGACATGTGAATCAGCATGTTAACATCTTTTTTAAAAAAAATTGCATGGTCCATGGGCGCTCTTGCTGATCTGAAAAGGAAGGAGGGGAGGGAGGACCTTTCTAAGTGGGATAGAGAGCAAAAGAGATAGAGAGCTTTGGTGTGCTGTTGTTAGCGTCAGCATGGAAAAACTGGTCACTGTGTGCTGGGTTTGCTTTTATTTGGTAAGGGTTATGTTGTGTTTGTTGCATGAGTGTGTGTGGGATGATTTGTGTGCAATTGGTTTTAAGTTTTCTGTGGTGTGTTGTGTTTAGTTGGGTGTTGGTGAGTGTGTGCATTTAGTGGTGGTTTTAGGTTTTCGGCTGCGTTAGAGTGTTTTGTTTGGTGTTTGAGGGTGAGTATGGAGGATATTGGAAAGTTATTAATAGGGTTAGTCGGTGATGTTAGTGGTCTGTGCCCTTCTGTGGTATGTCTATGCTGGTCTGGCAAGGTTACTATTTTTCTATGGTGATTTGTCTTAAAATGCTTTCTTTATTTGGGCTGTCCAGGTTTCGGTTCATTAGGTTTCGGCTGTTTTTGTTGATTCTCTTCTGTGTAGTGGCTATTTCCCTTCAACTGTGTTTCCTATTTATCTCGATGAGTTAAAGAGACATGTTTTTGGTAATTTTCGGAATTTTAGGTGGTCTTCTGTTGTTCGTATATTCCAAAGTTTTGCTGTGATGCAGGAGAATGCCGATCCACCAGATTTCCACTTTGTGTTTTGGTTTAAGACAAATGCCGTAACTGGACCGTAGTGTTCGGTTTAGTTTGTAGATGGAATTTGTTTCCTTGATTGAATTCCACTTCTTGGCAGTGGATTGCCCTGCAGCTTTTGCAGTGTGTTTTGAAGAAGATTATTTTTTTGACTGGAAGCCAACGTAGGGTTCTCAGAGCTGATGTGGTGTGTTCACTCTTAGTGAGTCTGAGGAGTAGTCTTGCTGCTGAGCTCTGTATTTGTTGTAGTTTTTTGGTAAGGTAGTCCAGTATTCCAAGATAGATGCTGTTGGCTTAAACTATTCTTGACATGATGAGGTAGAAGACGGCGAGTGTTCTATGTGCGAAGGTGAAAAAGGGTAGTATCCACTTGATAGTGTGTAGGTGGAAGAAGTATTACATTACTACTGCATTGACTTGCGGGTTGAGTGTTCATTTGTTGTCCATTAATATTCAGAGGTTTTTAACCACTTTGGAAGGTACTGATCGATTTCCTATTTCAGTAATCCATGGAATGTGGTGTTGGTTTGACGGGTCTTGGGGCGTGATCATGATTTCTGTTTTGTCCGGGTTGAGTTTAAGGCTGTTGGTACTCATCCAATGATTTATTTCTGTGAGGCAGTTGAACAAGCTTAGGTCTTGTTCTCCACAAGTGTTGATTTTGTAGATGACATAGACTGCACCTGCCAACAGTCTGTGCAGACCATCTGCCATTTTATTTCTTCAACTCAGAGAGAGAGGCGTTTCCTGGCAACCTGGCAAGAGTTTCTATTTCTAGTAAACAATTCTATTTCAGTAGTTTCACATGAAGTGGCCACTGTTTTATTTTATGTTTTTAACTGGTTAATATGGAACTGTAGGTTTTTGAGACAGCCCATCTGTTTTCATTCATCCCACGTGTTACTTGTGTGCTCTGTGTAACTGAAAATCTAGGCTCGCTAGTGATCGGGGAAGGTAGGAAAGGAACTCTGATGAGGTACACAGGACTGCCTTACACCTCATCAGTAAGAGGCATCTCCATCTCTATTTTTGCCTTGCTTCAACAACATAATAGTAAGCCATCCAACTGATTTGTGAATTTAAATTGTGCACATTATATGCCCTAAGGTGTGCAGACTGCAGCGACCTTTTGCAGATATAGCACACTTCATAAGCCAGAATGTGATTTCAGTGATGTTCTCTCAGTTTAGTATTTTAATGTGATTATAGAACATTACATGTCATTCTGGGATGTGTAGTTTTTCTTGTTATAAAGTGAGAAGGATGATAAGGTTTGCAATATTGATTCCTCCCCACATGCAATGTGATCATTTAACTGCCACTTCTTTAAAATGGTAGAGCGTTTATAGTGCCAATCCTTTTGAAATATTTACCAGCGTTTAAGGTGCTTACCAACATTATAAAGTGCCACCCCTTTTTAAATCATTCAGCTTTAGGGAATCATTATGATTTTAGTGGCAGCGGTAAGTCTGGAGGTATTGGCCAAATACCACAGCATTTACCATCTCCCCAATTCAGAGTAGGCATTTATATATTTACCCGTCTTATTATCCAGAGAAGCCATCAACAGCATACACATAAGGTGGGGCCTCATTACGACCCAGGCGGTAAGTTACCGCCTGGGCCGTGACTTTACCACCATGGCGTAAACTACGTTTACGCCATGGTGGTTGGCGGACTTACCGCCCCATTCCGACCTTGGCGGGGCGGTAAGTCCCCAATCCCCATTTACCCTTCCCCATTCCCATTTTTGCCCCATAGGGCATAATGGGAGTGGGGAAGGCGTTAATTACGCCACCGTAAATTACGGTGGCGTAATTAACTCCATGGTCCCTTAGCGCCATGGATTTTAACACCTGCTAAAAGCAGGTGTTAAAAGCACCATGGCGCTAGGGGACCTCGTAATTGGCGGTAATGGGTCGGCGCAGCTAACGCTGGCGTTAACCCCTTACCGCCAGGGTCGTAATGAGGCCCCGTGGACTTTCTGCCCAAAACTCTTCTTAGATTATTAAATGATGGTAAGGTTATCAGAATAAATGAGTTAATTCATGTAATTTACATCATTGTATGCATCTGCAATAAACTGTATGTAGGGAGCACCATACGTGAACTCAGAACAAGAAGAAGGGAACATCTGTACAGCCTAACCACAACAGAACGGAAAACACCTCTGGCTGAACATTGGTTCAAAGAGCACCAATCAGAGAAAAAATACAATGCACCTCATTCCGAGTTGGGTGGTAAGGGTTAACGGTCACCGGTAATGATGCCGGTCCCGGTAAACCCTTACCGCCCAATTCTGAGGTCCCTTAGGTCTGACCACATGTCCTTTGCGGGTCCCGCTGAGGGACTAGGGCGCTAATATTGGGCCTGATATTTGCGGGCCCGTAATTAGCGCCTTCCACATTCCCATTGAGCCCTATGGGGGCTCAAATGGGAATGGGGAATGATTTCATGAATGGGGACTTACCGGGTCCTCCAAGGTCGACCGGACCCAGACCCGGACCCGGTTTTGGAGGCAGCCATGGTGCTAATAGCACCATGGCTGCCTCCAAACTCGGAATGAAGCCCAATGTTAAATTCTTTGGGATTCGGCTTATCAAACTGGACACAATACTTCGAGAAAGAGAAAGAATACTCTGCCAAGAAAAAGCCAAGACCATCTGTATCCTCAGAACCATCAAGGAAGGACTTGATGCAGACAATGAGATGCCTTATTTCTTATAAGAATGCACAGTACGTTTTTTCCAACAATCACACCGGTACATTAATGACAATAATACTAATTAAGCTTACAACAGATAACCATAACATGTATGCCAGCACAACTCAGAAAAGGAAGGAAAAAATTATGTATGGGACATACATGGCAGACTTAATGACGCCCTGAAACTAGAGACTAACACCACTGGCAACAGAACAGCCAAGAAACACCACACTTGTCTGCATATATGGTAATTAGACTAATTCTCAAATTTCTGTTTCTGCAGAGGAACCTGACTGGTAAGTACTGTGCTCACCAATGCAAAATAACACCACGGCACTGAGACCTACTTGGATTAGATACTAACTGGGCAACTAACTCAAGGAACAACATCTAATTACACTCGTCTCCGGATCTCATTAGGATCACGGGAAACCCCACAGTACTATCACAGTAACATCCAACCAGTCCACGCTCCCAGTTCAAAAGCACTGATTTGACAGACCTTCGGTTTATTCTGCCTATTAAGGTTCCTCTCATTATATAACATAGGATACTCCAACCCTTACACTGCATAAATTGACCAGCAGGCCTATTTGCAGCACCTGCAGCTACTGCAGTATTTATGCCGGTTGTTATCTCATCCAGTTAGGATCCCAACTACTCATGGACACACATCCACCCGTACGTCCAGTTAATAGGGAGACATAGCCTAGGCTCCATCCCCAGCCGCAGAGGCCACTTAAACAATTGTTTTAATCCTTTACCTTTTAACGCGATCGCGGCAATGAAGATGACGTCATCACACCATTAACGTGCACATGTCGACTCCAAGATGGCGGTGCTCACCAAAGGCAGCAGAGCACTGCCATCTAGAAACCAGTTCCTGAAGCGCTGCCAACTCCTAACCCGGTAAGAGGGCACCAGGCAACCCTACAAGCTTCCCGACTGATTGTAACTTTTGCCTTGTATTGCCCGTTCCCTAACTATCTTACAATCCATACAGGAGAACTTAAGTATTCACACCACACAAAGTTCATGGACAACGGCCCCATTATCCAAGCTATCACCAGGATCTCGCTACGTGTTATCCAGGTACTTTGACCCTGGTTATTACCACAGCCCCCAGTTGTTTACTGCACCGGCCATTCTGGCTGAAACAGCGCTGTGTCACATTATCTTGATGTTACGCTGCCACAAACCTAGTAAACTCCAATATTCTTTAAATATTATCACGAGGCAACCTCACAGCCTTCTTTAGTGAGTGTAACTATTGGCCCCAATCTAACTGATCCCTAAACTATGTTACTCTCCCAAAAGTACCAGAACGATACCAAGGCTATGATTGCAGCTCCTAGCTAATGAACTGCAGCGCACATTCTGGAACAAACAGCACTGTATCACGTGATCTTGTTTTTATGCTGCCACTTACGTAGTAATCACTAGTTAACAGAAATGATTATCCCTAGGTAATCCCCCAACCTTCCCTCCTGATTATACCAGTGGCCTTTAACTGCCATCTGCCTAAAAGATGTTACTATACCAACAGGAGCACCACAACGATTCACTCTGAAGATCATGGACAGCTCTCCTCTTATTTAAACTATCGTTTGGATCTCGCTTCACGTTATCCAGGTAATTTGACTTATGGTTTCACCACAGTCCCTAGTTAATTGACTGCACAACCTGTTCTGGCGTAATCAACACCTGACCATTTTATTATGTTGCTATTCTTCCACTGCCCTAGTCATCACTAGGGCAGTGACACCTCGCCAAACACAGTCCAGTGCCCTTTCACATGAGCAAGTAGCCTCTCATTCATAGACACTATGGGCCTCATTCCGAGATTGGAGGTAGCCATGGCGCTATTTGCGCTATGGCTGCCTCCAATACTGGGTCCGGCACCGTTCTTGTTCAAATGGGGACTTACCGGTGCATTCCGACCCTGGAGGGACCGGTAAGTCCCCATTGAACAAACCATTCGCGACTAGCAAGCCCGTTATTAGCACCCTGGTCCCTTAGTGAGACCCGTAAGGGACGTGTGCTCAGACCACACGTTCCTTACGGTTCCCGCTAAGGGACCTCGGAATTGGGCGGTAAGGGATTACCGGCACCGGTGCCGGTAATCCCTTACCGCCCAACTCATAATGACCCCCTATGAGTTGCCGACCACACTGGGGAAACGCTTATGCAACTAGAATGTGGGATATACTGGTGCGCCTACAATGATGCCACATATAAAATACAAACCATGTGACATCAACTTATATATACTGAGATCAATCACTTGGGAGATCCTCACTGCACCATTTTAAGGCTATAGGGTTGATTGCTTGGTCTGCACTTTACTCTCCCTGCTATTTTACATCTAAATTATTCAACGAAAGCTCCCCAACTCCCCTCTTTATTCTTTTTCTCCCTCTTTCTCTGCTCTCTCACACGCAGGAATAACAATCAGACGGGCAATGGCCCAATGTATATATTTAACAGTCTTCTGATGTGACTAAAGCAAACTATACATCCAAGCAGCTAATTATATTTGGATACACATGATGTTGTATATAGCTTTGCAAAGGCTAACTTTAATTAACCAAATGACACTAAACACCCTAACATAGGGTACCAACAACATACTGGCCACTAAATATAACATTTGCTAAACACTCAGGCAATGCATTACACACCACTACTAACCCACAATCACCTGTGACTATGTACAGGTTGTTATGTTTTTTGCATTTCTAATGTTGATAATTCACACTAAATAGCCTTGACAAAGCCTGTAGCCTGGTGAAACACTAGCACGTGCCGCCACTAGGTTAATGTTAGATCTAACAGAAAGGCTCAAATGGAAATGCACACAATCAGGTGAATTGTGTGAGAATGCTGATACTGATCCTGTGGATATTACCATTAATAAACATTTGTAGATGTACCATCTTTTGACAATATATTTCGTGGCCCTGGCGCAGAACTACACCTAACTACCAAACAATGATATCCTTATCTTGACTGATTAAGGGAATATGAGCCCCAGTTAGGGTACTGCAAGCGGCTTACTTATATTTAACTTCCACCCCAGACAACGAAGAGAGGCGCATAGACTTTCTATTTGCCCTACTTTCTGCAATTCAAAACTCTTCTGAGCTGGTAAAAATTCCAAATTTGCCCAAACATATTTTGACTTTTTTTCTGTAGTGAAGGGAAGTGCAGTCACTTCTCTTAATGTGTTTGGAATTGGACAATGCAAACTCGTGAAAAGGTGGCCATTTCTCATACCGCCTGTCCCGGGAGGATAGCTCAGCGGCAGCGTGCGCGTCTTGGAAGCAAGATGACACGAAGCACCACAGGTTGGATCCCCTGGTCCGCGTTATAAATACGTAACTAAGACAAAAAAAAAAAAACACAATTCTTGTAACAGTGCCTCGATGTGAGCGCTTTATAAATGTAAAAAAAAAAAAAAAAAGATGTGGAGCCGGAGAAGTAATACAGCAACCTTCTTTATTCAATTACAAACAGGAACTGCCTCCTCCTTCCACACGCCTCCTTTTCACCCCATAGAGGCTTCTAAAGGGGACGAGGGCCATAACACCACCCCGGACAAATATTCAAACAACCAGGCTAACACTCTTTGACCCAGCATAGTGATTTTCGTGTCATCCGCTGGGGACTGGCACTTGCTTCTTGGGCCTCTCCTTCACCTGGAGGTTCACATCCTGTTACCCCTCGATCCAGGTCCCCTGTGAGCGGGACCCACAGGTCATCCCATGGCTCCCGGGGCTCTGGATCCGGCGGTGGAGACTTACAGTCCTCCCTTTTGACAAAATGTTTGAACAGAGAGTTGTTTCTCGTGACTACCTTGTCCTCATTCTGGGCAGTCACCATCGTCCCTTTGACGGCAGTGACGCTCATGGGCTCTGGGCTCTGGGGCATATCAGGAGTCTGTCTTTTTGACCAATCGGCTTCTGTACGAGAACTTTGTCACCACCCTGGAAGTCCTTGGGTATCGCCCGGCGCCATAGGTCCAACTCTTGCTTCGTTTTCTCCTTCACTTCTGTGTCTCTCTGGATGATCTCAGCATCGGCCTCCCCCGGGGTCGAAGAGTCTCTAACAATGCGAGTGTGCACGTCATAGCGTACCATCAGTTCTGCCAGGGTCTTGTTGGGGGCCTCGTGCTGGTTATTACGATAGTCCCGTAGGAGCCTCCACAAAGCCTGATGTGGATTGGTGGCTTTGATGCAGGCCCTCTGAAGGGATTTCTTTATAGAGGCCATGAACCGCTCGGCCACGCTGTTTGCTTGCGCCCACCTTGGTGTTATCTTGATGTGCTTGCAACCCAGGTGTTTTGCCAGCATCCTAAATTCATAGCTATTGAACAGCGGGCCATTATCTGACTAGGAGCGCAGCATCATGAGCTTCTTTTTTCACGCAAAAAATGAGAATGTCATTGCTGTTATTTAACGCCCTGCTGATGAGATTCCGAAGTTCAAACGTTGAAATCGAAACAGCCCCTCATGGGTCGCGAACGTTGTTATCACTCTTGAATCGGGGTGTTTCTCCAGCTGGTGGTATCCCTGTATCAGGTCGAGCTTGGGGAACATCCTGGCATTGTTAAGTTGCACGATCATGTCTTCAATGCATGGCCCGGGTGTCTCTCCCTCTGGATTGCGCTGTTGGCCATCCTCATGTCGACACAGAGGCGCAATCTCCCCCCTTCTTTAGGCACGCTGACTAAGGGGGATAGCCATGGAGTCGGGCCTGTGGCTAGCTCAATGATGCCTTCTGTGAGTAGTTGGTTAAGCTCTCTGGAGACCGCCTCTTGGAGATGGAACCCAACACGCCTGGGGTGTTGAGGGACCGGCCGTACTGCCGGGTCGATGTGTAACTTGATCGGTGGGCCCTTCAACTTGCTCAGGCCGGTGCAGAGCTGGGGGAACCTCCCCATGATATCATGTTTAGTGATGATTCCGTGTGGGTCTCCGACGTCGATGGCTATTACAGCGTACACTCACCCACGGCCGACAGCCGCAGACGTTATCACATCATCAGCGCTAACATGAATGTCTATGAGACACAGGGATGAGGCTGTGTAGTAGCTGAGGAGGCACCAGCCCATGGTGGGACACTGAATGACATGGATGGTAGTGTCAGTCTACCGTCCTTTGAGAAGTAGGCGGCGCCCGAAATGGCCAATGCTGTGTAGAGGCTTTGCTGCTCCCCATTGGAAGAACCGTGATTTGGTCATTTCCAACGCCGGTTTGTCAGGGATTTTCAGGTATTCTTGCTCCCCCATGATGTTTACAGTGGCACCAGAGTCAACTAGAAAGTGGAAAAGGCAGTTGCCCATCTTGACGGGGATCCGCAGGGCTTCCTTGGCCTCCTCGCTGTCTTGAATGAGGTTGACATATTCATCATATGTAGGTTAATCTTAGTATGAGCTTCCCGCGTTGGGCGTGAGTGCATATTGGCTTTCTTGTTCCAGGTATCCCCGGGGGGGGGGGGGGTTCATCATATTCATCAACCAGACGGGGTGATTGTTCGTGGTACCCATAGTAATGTGTAAAGTGAGGATAATGGTATTCGTCAATGGCTCGGACGTACCGCCATTGACTGGGCTAGTAAAATCTCTGTTGGTAGTATTGAGGTTATGGCAGGCGATAGGGCATCCAAGTGGGACACTGGGGTCTCGGGGTAGGGAACGGTCTCCCTTCCCTGCAGACGGATTGGAAATGTCCCTCTCTTCCGCAGTTGGTACATCTTTGCGACAGGGCCTGGCAGGACCCTGAGTGGGGGAACGCCATGCCACAGCGGTAGCACTGTCTCTGTTGTCTGGGCCCCGGCAGGTTCAATTGCCTCTATGGTGTGACACTCTTCTCGCCCGGCCTTGGGACTGTCTGCTGAACTGCAGCGATGAGTTCACTGCTGTTATGTTTTGAGCTGGTGTACCCACCATTGAGGCGGCTTGAGTGTCGACTCTCTCATAGATTCTCGCATGTTCGCTGACTTCTGGGATTGTGAGAGGTTTTTTCAACAGTTGCTTCTTGAGCGTGGGTGACAGGCAGCCCTCAATGATGTGCAAGCCTATGGCTTCATCCAAAGAGAAAGTGTCAAATTGGCAGTGGGCCCCTTTGACCCTAAGGCGGGTTATGTACTCGTCCACTGTCTCCTGCGGCCTTTGCGTGCACTGATTGGATAGGTATCTCTCATAGCCCCTGTTGGGTTCAATGATGAGAAGTCTGTCAAGGGTGGCAATTAGGGAGGCAAAATCGGACTGGTTAGCTGCTGGGGTGGTTTTGACAATGGTTTCCACATCCCCTTGACCAAATTGAGAAAGGCGTCTCGTAGGTGAGGCGAGTCCCCTTCTCCGGAACCCCTCACGAAGTGGTAAAAGTCCTCCATCCACTCTGTCCATCGCGGACCTTTGTTAATCTGTGGGGTCATTGAAAACAGAAGGGGCATGAGCAGCAGGACAGTCTTCATGCTACATGCATTTGGGTTAGAGCAGGTTCGCCCATGACGACACTGGCACCTGCGTATCAGGATGCCTTTCCAGTATGTATGAAGTTGTCCACCCTTTGAACTTTGGATCCAGCAAAGGGTAGAGGATAATGAGCCCTCGTTTTGGTGTGGTGCAGGAAAAGTACAAGCTTGGGGGGTTGAGGGCCTACCTCGTGTAGTGGCTCTTGAGAAAATGTCCTGAATCATAGAGCAGATTATGTGGAGACAGCGCCCCACATAGCCCTAGGAGCTCCAGGGCACGTGGAGAGATGAGACACAGCCGAGGAGGGGCCGTGAGGAGCCCAGCTGCTTTCCATGGATCCGTAGTGCAGGACTGGTTCCCTCTCGCTGAGTCAATGATTGTGCGCAGGGAGGATTGGCACCTCCGTGGGAGCTGGGTGGAGGCAGGGGTGGCTCCCGTTGAGAATGGGTCTTGAGCCCGCCTCCGTAACCTGCGGCGGTGATCTCAGCTGCGTAGTATGTTGGGCGTCGTGGCTGGTTTGCGCCGCCACTTTAGCCGTACGTGCTGGGCATTAGGAGTGGCCCGCAGACGTATGAGGTGAACACGCCCCATCTGTGAATAGGAGTGGGTGGAGGTCTGCGGGCGGATGCCCGGCTCCGGAAGTGACGGTGGGATCGCCTTGTCACTAGTGCGCGGAGGGCGGCACTATGAAGGAGGATGAGGCGGCGATACGGTGGGATCATCAGCCGCTTGCAGGAATGAGCGAGGTGGGATCACCCGCTCGAAGGACTCTGACCTGTGCGGGAGAGCTCCTCGTCGCCAGTTGATGCCTGGAATGGGCTTACCTATGCATTCATAAAAGGACGCGCAGCCGGAGAAGTAATACAACAACCTGCTTTATTCAATGACAAACAGGAACTGCCTCCTCCTTCCACACTCCTCCTTTTCACCCCACGTGATTACACTTAACTTAAAGGGGCTTAGGGCTGTAACAGTGCAGAGTTCATCATTGATGGCGTGCAGCCTTTGGGTTGGTCAGGTAGTGGTGTTTGGCAGGTGTTGGTGAAGGGCTTCAGTGGTTGCTGCTATCTTCAGTGGCAACGCTGATATTGCGTCTGACAGTTGCAAGTTTGTTTACCTGCATGTTTGCCATATTTTAAGGTCATGCTCCCTTTTTTGGCTTGCTTCTTTTCCTATTTGGCAGGTTATTGGCTGCAGGTGTCAGGCTACAGATGTTGACTGTATATCAGGGTGAGGTATTGCTAGCAGCACCATTGGCTTCACGCTGTCTTTTCCGGCATCTTCAATGTTTGCCTTCTCATTATGCCTGCTATATTTATAGGTAGAGATTCCTTGCCTGGTTGATGTTCAGGAGCATTGCTGAGTCAAGAAGGCTGACCGGTACTTCTTTCCTGACAGGTGACTTAAAGGTTTGAGATCGATGAAGAAAGTTGAGTTGCAACTATTTCTCTTCTTTGCCTCAACGGTTGTTGCATCGTTCAGATGGAACATCCATTTACACCGCCATTTTATCTTCCACTCCCCTTTACCTCTTTTTCAATTGTTTTCTTCATACCTGGTTACTGACATCACTTTGATATGTCATCAACTGCTAAAGTTTTATTGACACTCACACGCAAAAATCACTGGTACATTTTGGGAGTGCCGATCTGTATGGTTTCTGACACACGACCAACACATCTTAGCTAGACAGACACCTAAAGTATTATTACCTATCAAAAACCTCACAGCTCAACTTGAGACTTTTACACAGCTACCCTGCTCTGTTTCAGCTGCCTCAAGCCCCATATAAATCACACAGAGTAACAACATATTCACAGAGTGAAAGGCAGGGTTGTTGCACTGGTGCTATAAGATGCTTGAGTCTGAAAGTGGCAGTGTTTGTACTCCTCTTGCTCTGCTTTGGTGTTCCAGGAAAGTGGTAGCCTTTGATGAAAAATCATCGAAGGCGGAGTGGCAGTGTAAAGATGGGGTGGAAACCCCCATGTAGAGCAGACAGGGCAGGCCGGGAACTCCCACTCCCAATAACGGAAGAGTCAACAAGTCTGACAAAGACCTGTTTTATTCACAATCCATATAAAACAGAGACAGCTGTGGACATCAAGAAAAGTCACAACTGATGTTTCATCATATTGGAAATTACAAAAACCTATGAGGTGGAGGGATTGGGTAAGGGAATCTTATAAGCATCTTTTCCATATGGGGTAGGTCTCTCATTGGCCATGCTCTATCTGGTGGCTCCACATATGATCACCTAAATTGATACAGGTGAATATATGCCATCTCTATACAATTTTACTGGGCGACACAACAATTACGGGGTACCGTTATTGGAGGATAGGGATTGGTTAGTATTGACTTTTCCAGCCTTGGCAATTTGGAGGGTTATCGGCACATGAGCAACAGTAGTAGCCAGAGAGAGCGGAATCACAGTGCTGCTTATCACCATTAGGCGCCATCTCTGATTGTCTAGGCCCTAAGCCTGGACTTGGCATACCTTGTATCTTTGTCTGGAGAACTCGATGGAAATGATGGCCTCAGGCTGTCTGTCCCTGAAGCTAATGAATAGTCATTATTCTCCAAACGCAGGTCACGCGTGTGGAGACCACATTTTGGATTATTCTGCTCAGCATTTACTAGGATTTTAGCCCTTACCCTTACTGACTGCTAGAGACTTGTTCGAGCTATTTTCTTCCCAATAATAGGCCTGAGTCAGTGGGAATCTTAACTTTCCAGAATAATTTTTTTCTTTGCTTAATCTAAGAGAAATGCGTCTCACGCCTGTCAAGTGTTATTGTCTGCTCTCTTCGGTGCCAATCCAAACCTTTATTTCCACAGCCACCTTGGCAAGGGATGTGCTGTTTTTGTCTGGGCTGTTCAGGTCTGACTTTTCTGCTAACTCAGCAAATACGGTCCCCCCGAATCTTTGAGGTTTCTTGATGTCTCCCATTCACTCAAACATATGTGCAGCGTAAATCTTACATAAAATGACTGACCATTCTGGTTGCGTATCTGTGTTAAGCAAGCTTTATGTGTATTCTTGTGCGACTTCGGTTTCAGTGTATACGTTTCCTAGTGTCTATTGGATGCATGCATATTCTTCATGTCTAAATGCAGTTTGAAATATTGTTTGTGCATCTTCATGGTGGGTGCGCATCTCCTTTGTTTCTAATGCATATATGTGTTTTCGCTCCAACAGTGCCGTCATTTGCCTTCGTCATCTTGGTTACAGCATGTTCATATCTGTCATAAGCTGCAAATCCAGCTCCTCTTCCATCCCTCTGAGGTAGGGTCGGTAAGTATGCCTTAATGAGTAGCGCCTCTCGCATCTGCGGTATGGCGGCGGGGATGGTGCCGATGCCGTAAATGATGCCCACCTTTCTTTCTATAATATTGAGACAGAGAGGAGGTCAATGTAATTAATAACACATTCATGTGCCTCTCTTCAGAAGGTTCCGGGTGGCAAAAACTACTTGATTGTGAATTTTCGTAGGCAGGACAATATAGAGGAGTCTGTCTGGGCTGCTGTTTGCGTGCGCTTTGTTGCATAGGTAAACAGCATGCTGTGTTTTAGTTCACGAGGATGTCTTATTCTTTTCTGAATGTGGTGCATGGTGTTTAGGTTGTTCTGTTATGATGATTTACTGTGGTGAAGAGGCACACCGTTTCCGGGTGAATGATCACGTGATGCAGGGCAAGGTTTTTTGCTTAATTTCTTATTCTGGACAACTGGACAAGATAAGCAGTACATTGTGGCTTGACATGGGTTTGTTTCTGTTAGGAGGCACACATGGGATGCACAAAATACTTTTAGTGTCGGGCACGTTAACAAATTAAGTCAAGGACTAAGTCTTCCACACTGGGTTTGATAACGTCTCACCTTCCCGTATTTTGAAGGTTTTCCAGGAGGTCCTAAGTCCATTCGTTTGACCTTTTTTTTCACAAAAAGAAAAGAAAATAAAAGAACTCCATGGAGCCATTTAATTGACCAGCTGACGGTAAAGCAGCAGTATCTCACTTGGTGTGAGGAGGAGTCAGGGGTTACCACTGTTGATCACTGGGACCTTGCCATTCTTTGGGCCTGGGGTCCTTACGTTGTTAAGTCTTGGGGTGTCTCCAATCACCCTTACTACTCATTCTTGCCTGGGTCCTGTGCCTCCTCCCACCTCCTCAGCCTTCCCCGTCTCCTAGCACTTCCCTATCCTTTCTCGATATGAGGTTTCCCTCCTCCTGTGCTGTTGCCACCTCTTACACTTTTACTAACCCTCCTCCTCTTTTGTTGCTCCAAACGCCTCCTTTGTTGTTACCACCTTTTCTGCTGTCAGTAGCACTTCCTCCGCTGACACTACGACCTCCTCCTCCTTTGTTTTTGCCACCTCATCCGCTTTTACTAAACCTCCTCCTCTGTTGTTGGTCCAACCTCCTCCTTTGTTGTTACCTCCTTTTCTGTTGTCAGTGGCATGTCTTTTGCTGACACTACCCACCTCCACCCATTTTGTTACCAACTCCTCCTCCTGTGTCTTCTCCCCGCTCCTATTCAGTACCTGCCCCAACCTTCTCCAACAACCCACGCTGGCTGACTGGGGGTCTCTATGTTTTGTACTCCCTTCCCTCCACCCTCCACCCTCTGGTTGAGTCTCTCAGTAAGGGTCTGAAATTTAGTCTGTACGTGGGATGGGCTCTGCATAGTCACTGTTCATGAAAGCACATGGGGATGGTTTGGGTGGTTCAAGCCTCCTATAGCGTGTCTGCCATCTTCCAAGTAATTTAATTAACTAGGGTGCCGCCTGCTCCAAGTCCTATTTCCCCAGTAAGTAATTTAAGTGATATGATATGATAGGTCATTTATAACATGCTTAATACCCAGAGGTTTCTAAGCGCCGACCCAGGAATCGAACCTGTGTTGCTCTATGTCTTCTTGTTTCCAAGGCGAGCACGTTGCGGCTGAGCTATCCTCCCGAGACCAGGGAAACAATTGTTAGGGTATGAAACTGTGTGCATGTGGTGAATGCACAACATTTAATTTCTAGCAAGAGGACTCTGCCAGGAACGCGGCTGGAATACAATGAGCTTGTAACATTGCGTCTGTGGGAGACCCCGATTCACTGGACATCTCTGTGAAACCATGCAATGACTTCCCTGGTGTTGTGGGCTCGTTTCTAACAGCACTTTGGCCCTCAATACCAATGCTGGGTGCAACTGACTCCAGTTAAAGGGACATGAATAAGTTTCCAGATTCGTTAAGTTTGGGCCTGCTCAGAGCGGGCTCTCTGAGTAGGGTAGAGGGAGTATTCCCTGACTCTCCCTTGCCATGCATCAGGGACCAGAGGCAGGTGACCAGTCTATCCTCCCCATACCTCGACTGGGACCATCATCCATTCGCCACCAAAGTCACCACCCCTGTGGTCCCTAGAATCAAGCAGGGGACTTTGTCAGATCTTAGTGCTGGAGGAAGTGCGGCCTTCAATCATGTGCTTCAATAGGCACATGCACACACATTCTCAGTCATGTTTTTTGCAATGGGGCGGTTTATACTGGACCTACATTACACTGGCAACATGGTTCTCTTGTGTCAGGGCTGCATGGTGGTGTGGAGGCCGTCTTGTATGGGGCCAGGGTGAGGGTGCAGTGACACACTGGTCGTGTTCATCAGAAGGTGCACAGAGCAATGGCAGTCCTTCATACATGCAAGTAGGCGTATTCTGCGCATGTGTCAGGCGCATGCTTTTGAAAAGATCCACAGGGAGCGCTGCTGTTCTGTACGAGAGTACATCGGGTGCACTTTTTGTGACAGCGCGATGTAACAAGCATAACGTAAACTGTGCATATGCTATGAGTTAAGGTGTTTTCTGACACACGCAGTTCTGTCGTTGCGTATTTCTGTTTATTGTCACGCATGCATTTCAGATTTAAGTTTTTGTACCGTTTGACGTTTGCGGATGTGTTTAAAGTTTGTCTTTGTGTACAGTAGGTTCAGCGCGCATGGTTATTGCCTCGACCTCTGCACTTTCTTATTTGCACTTATGCCTGTTGTGCGGTGTGGGATGTTTCTTGTCAGTGATTGTTATTTCTGTCTCTTTTTTGCTGCATGCAGTTTAAGCATTCCTTGTGTCTATGCCTTTTTTTGCATACTTGTTCCACCTGTGTTTGAAGAGGTGATGCTTCTGCTTGCTTTTTTTAGCAAAATGTACTTTGAAGGGCTGTTTCCTTATGCAAGTTAAGTGTGCAGCTTGCATGTCTCATATTTCTGTACCCGTAGTTTGCCTGCATGCATGCATATTAATGAACCCACCACATTATCTGTGCATCACCCAATTGCATGCATTTTGCGAAGGGTGGCAGGTGCAATTTGCTCCTGCCGCACTTTGCTCCTGGTTTCAGTTGTCTTTGTGATTGTGTCTGTGTGTTTTCCCCCATTCCTTGCATCATTCTCGGATGTGCAAACGCCCGCTTGTTACTCATACGTTCAACTGTTTTTGAGATTTTCAAGTTAATGAAATCGTTTTATTTATAGGCATCTTGCACTGTGTAAATGTATGAGGTTACTAAAAACACTATTTATTTTATACACGTGAAGTTTGCTATTTGTTCTAACGTTTTACTTTTCCATTTTTTTCTGTTGGAATAAAGCTCACAAGTTACCAGACTCAAGAGGGAAGCCAAGCAAAAAATATTACAAACAGAACGAGCAAAGTAAATACTCAGAATTTAGATGGGTACAGAACATTTTTGACATTCTATTAGAAGCAATCTATCTGTTACATTCTGCAAGGCCCACTTCTCGGTACACAATGTTTCATTCCTGGATATTTTATTGTGCAATTTTGTTTGCAGCTGAGAGTCAGTGCGCCCTTCAATTTGGATTTTCTTTTGTCAGTGACTTCCAGAAAAAACCACAAGCCCTTCAAGACGACTCTGTAAAGGAAATGAATTAGTTTGCATTATATCTGGATGGAACTGCAAAACTGAGCATGGGACGCTGTATCTACTCTGCCACACATTATGTTTATTTTAATTTTTTTTAAAAACGCTTCTTTTTCAATGTACAGGACCCTTATTTACTCTGGCTAACTTCTTTTCCAGGTCCCAGGCAAAATCATGTGCAACTAAAATACCATTTAGATGTGGGGGTAGGTTTGGCTACGTACAATGCACCAACAGGCTAATGGGGCATTAACAAAAGTAGTCTATAATGCACCGCCCTCAAGTCTGTGCGAGTGGCAAGCATTTCACATTATAGGTTTACCAGTAGTTGCGAGCTACACTGAGCTAACGTAACCTTTCATCTTGAGCCTGATGTGGCAAAATATGCCTGCTCAATAATTGTGACACATTTTGGAAAAGCCTGGACTTGCTCCTGGTGAAAGCCAAAACTACAAAGCCATTCCTAGCCAAGGAATCGGTTGTTCTAAAAGATGGTGTTATGAAGCAACTTCTAGGGCAGGGGGTATGCAGTGATGTTATTGAATAGATAACAAAGAAAGCAATATTAGACAAACCCGAACATCAGGGGAAAAAAACAGAAGACTAATGATATTATAGGTAATTTATTACGCGCTTAATACCCAGAGGTTTCTAACCACGGACCTGGGGATTGAACCTGTAGTGCTCCGTGTCGTCTTGCTTCCCTGCGCTATCCTCCCGAGACCGAGGCCCATGTGGTTTCGAATGGGAATAGTAATGATAGGGGGTTTGGAATGGGAATAGCAATTAAAGGGGTGGGGAATTTTTTTTTTTAAAGGGGGCTTGGGGAGGGCATCCCTCCAAAACAATGAAAGACGAAATGATTTTTGCTTGTTCAAAATTAATTCTTTGTTTTCTTATTCGATACAATCACATATAAACCCGGCCAGGTAGAGTCCTGGCACATTGTATCAGGACGTAAATCAAAGATGAAGCAAGTCCTGCTTGTTGTTTGATATCCAAAGAAGGCAACAAAAGAGAAAGATCTCAGGGTGTACAAATGCAGACTCTATGAAAAGTGTCAATGGCAAAGACATATTCACAAGGCACAGAGGTCGGGTCGCCAGGGGATTGAATTCTTATGCCACAGCACTTAAAGGGTATTGGAAGTCACCAAGCAGTCCTTTGACCATACAAAGTAACAAGGCCACAGGTGGGTGCCTTTACAAGGTGAGGAAACTTCGAATTGACTTTCAATATCCTTATAATATACAATTGCGGGTACTTTATGTTGTATAATACTCAAAAGAGTGAAACAGTGTCTTGCCGCCTCTCTGTACCACTCTCAGAATAGCAGTGATTGTTTTTTCCTTGTACTTCCAGATACCACAAAATGTTAGGAAATGTCAGATGATCTCTTAGAGGGATTTAAGCCCCAGCGTCCTCTGTCCCCTCCTCTGTTTGCTGTCTCAAGATGGAGATTCCACAAGACGTTGGCACCGTTTAACATCACTCAATCTTTAAGATGATTGTCTACACATACAGATTTGAAGATTGTGCCAGAAGTATCAACGATTCATAGTGGCATATGAGCTTGACCAATTTTGAGTACTGCCTGTCGGTTTACCATCTGCTCTCAGTCTTTTTGCAAAACTCCTGGCTCCAATGCGCTCCATCTACATCTCCAGCTCCCTCTTGATCTATTTATGTTACTGTTGAGAGACAGATGAATACACCATTCATGGTGAGAGACCCTCCCCCACCGATCTGTAGCAAATATGAGAAACGCTATGCACTGGGGCAACAATACCGGCTTTACTCTAGAACAATGAAACAAGAAATAAACAGACAAACACAAGAAGAAATCAACATGCTGTAACTGAAAATGATGAGAACAAGTGACCTCATTGCCAAACTGACACACAAGAGTACAATAGACATGAAGCAGATATGTAGTCTGGTGATTGAGTCCAGTCTTGCCTACTCCCTTCTCTGGGATTGACATGCTGTATTGTGCTCTGCCCCTCATTGCTAGTGACTATTGCTGTTGCTCCTTTAAGCATTTTCGACATGATCACCTCCAGATGTGTAGCACCGGCGCGTGACTCCGGCGAACAAGTCCAGCCTCAGCTACTCACTTCTCTGGCATTGACATGCTGTATCGTGCTCTTCTCCTCATTGCTAGTGGCTATTGCTGCTGCTCCTTTAAGGAATTTTTACATAATCACCTCCAGGTACGTAGTGCTGGCGCATGAGTCCAGCGATCAAGTCCAGTCTTGCCCCAGTTAAGCCTGGGTTACCCAACTAGCTGAGTGGAACCTGTTTCTTGTTTCTACATGGCACTGGCATTGGTGGAGTTAGTGGGGCCACGCACTCCATGACAACAACTCCAGGAGCTGGATTTTGGGGTGAATGTTCCCCTCACTGCATCACTGTCTGTGCTCTACTCTTTGCCTACTCCAGCATTGAAAGGTAACAATCTAAAATGTCTTCCATGCCACTTATATCCCTAATAACATTCTAGAGAGTGAGTCTCTTGTACCGCTTCGGGGCTGGCAGAGGCTATTACATGGGTCTCACTGAGGCCGCTACTCCCATTTTGGATACCCAGCAGGACGTACTTGGTGAACTATCGACCACTAAAGCCCAGAACTCCTGTGAGGCATCTATAGCCTAAAACTCCTTCATAACATTTATGACACAGGGTGGTGACCTGAGCAAGCTGGATTCATCGGGCCTACTGGCTGCAAGACTCTCACGAGACTTTACAGAACTTTATTTGCACTTGAACCACACTACGCCGGGGGTGTCTGGCTTAGAAAAATAGCATGGAACAAACACTAACAATTTGCATTCATCTAAGCCCTCTGGGAAAGTGGCATATTCTGGCCCATTAAAATCGTGGAGTGATTTGAATGCCCTGCCACAGGCAACTCAAAACCTGGATGTAAATCATTTAGTGGCCCAATCTACCATTACTGGCACAGACTCATTGAGCATGTCTGCCTCATCTAATTCATTGAACCATTAACCCCCTTGGTGGGCTCTGCCGCAACGGGTGTCCAATTCCACAACAATTTTATGGCTGCTTTAACGATCTCATTAGCACCATTCTCGAAAATGTATGAGGTGCTGAACGACCCAGGCGGTAAGGGGTTAACAGCGCCGTAAAAGATGGCGGCGCCGTTAACCCCTTACCACCTAATTACGAGGTCCCTTTGCGGGTCCCTACCTTAATGGCTGGTTTTACCAGCCGTTAAGGATCGGACCCGCAAAGGGACCTTAGAGGTAATTACGGTACTGCAATTTGCGGTATCGTAACTACTGCCTTCCCCATTTCCATTGAGCCCCATTTCCATTGACCCTATGGGGGCAAAAATGGGAATGGGGAAGGGCCAATGGTGAATGGGGAATTACCGCCCCTCCAACCTTGGAATGGGGTGGTAATTCCGCCATCCACCATGGCGGAATTGGTAAAATACCAGTGGCAACCATGGCGCTAATAGCGCCATGGTTACCGCGCGGGTCGTAATGAGGCCCTTTGTGATTTGGCAAAAGGTGAGCACTCTGATAAGGCGGCACTGATGGGGGCTCTATTGGCTTGAATCCAGACTAAAAAGAATCAATGGTCTGTTAACAAAACTGCTAACCTTGTAAACCGTATTCGTATAATACATCCTTGTTATGAATATTGGCCTAAGCCCATTCGCGTTTCACAGAAAACCGTGTTCGTAATGTACCGATTTTGGATTAGCTTCGCCGCCATTTTAAGAATCATCCGCCATTTTGATTTCGACTCCTGCTTTGTGTTCTAAAACGGTGGACTGTGTTTTCAACTTGCAGCCGAGCCGAATGACCTTTCAGTTTTGTTAATGTTTTGTAAACATTTGTTGGGGTTGAAACTGTTGAAAGAATTAAATGCGGTCATTTATTTTTCTCCGGATGGAGTACATTTGACGATTTCACCTCAACGAACTTCTGTTTCACAATTCTTGACCAGGCCTTTACCGACTGGGCGATTGAAGATAATGTCATTGGTATTTTACAAATTGAACCTGTTAAAATTGTGTTGAAACCAGGTGTTAAACTACGCCGTATTACATAGTATAAGATTTCAGTTGACGGTGAGCAAGCTTTAAAGAGTATAGTTTCTGATTTCGATGCGTGATTGAGGAAATTGCAGGAAGTTTGTTATAGCCCGATTCTACCAGTGTATAAGAAAGGGGATAATGCGATTCCTTTCCATTTTATTATTGATTTACGTGCTATCAATAAGATTGTTGCGCCCCAATTTCCAATTGTGCTTGATCTGACCACTACATTAACAATAATTCCAGCTTCAACTACTCATTTCAATGTTGTGGATCTAAAAAACACTTTCTTTAGTATTCCTGTACATGTTGACAGTAGATATTTGTTCGCATTCACCCTAGGGGGATGCTCATTTACATTTACTTGTGTGCCACAAGGGTACACTGAGAGTCCAAGCATTTACAGTAGAACTTTGAAGGAACAGCTCGATACACTTGAGTTGCCTTCCACTTGTATGTTGTTGCAGCATGTCGACTATCCTTTTAGCTGCAGATTCAGAAGTTGCTTGCAAGGAGGGCACCGTGTTGCTGATTATTCATCTAGTAGAGCATGGGCATAAGGCTTTATTGAAAAAGTTTCAATATTGTCGACAGCAGGTCGCCTATTAGGCTATCTCCTGTCAAAGGAGGGGAGAAGACTGACACTTGAACAGATACAAAGCATCTCTAGCATGTCTATTCCAAATACAAAGAAAGAGGTCAGAGCCTTGATAGGCTTCGTACTGTAGACAGTGGATCCCTAATTTCTCATTAATTATAAAACCAATTTTGGCATTGACAAACAAGGCCATTTCTTTGCCTTTACCGTGGAACTTGGATTGCCAGAAAGCTTTTTATCTGCTCAAGGCTGCGTTGTGTTCAGCACTGGTTTTGGGCACACCAAATTATGAAAAGGCCTTCGTTTTGTATATGCATGAATGTGATGGATGCGCTTTGGCTGTGTTAACGCAGGAACAGGGAGGGAAGAATAGACAGTGCAGTTATTTTTCCTCCATGCTTGACCTTGTTGCATGCGCTTTACAAAGATGTCTGAGAGCCGTTGCTGCTGCCGCTACATCTATAAAACAAAGTGAGGGTATGGTTCTGGGTCACTCCTTAACCGTGATGGTACCTCACTCTGTAGACGTTCTATTAAACAGAACAGAAACGCATCAGCATGATTAACAAGATACAAGCTGATTCTATTTGCACCGCATATCCAAATTAAGAGATGTTGCGCATTAAATACGGCCAAACTACTACCTTTTCCACAAGAAATTGCTTGCAGTGACAAGACGTCACATGACTGCCTCTATACCACAGAGGAAGAAACTAAAGGCAGAATTGACTTAAAGGATACACTGTTAAAAGATCTGCAAGGTGAGCTGTTTTGCGATGGCTCTTGCTTCAAACTTCCGGATGGTACATCCACTGCTGCTTATGCCATCACCACATTAAGCACTATTGTTGAAACCAAAAGAATTCTGCATAGCTCCATGCAGGCCTCAGAGATTATTGCATTGACTCGAGCTTGTGAACTTTCCGAAGGGCTTAGTGTGAATATATTTATAGACAGCCTGTATGCCTTTGGGGTGGTTCACAGCTTCAGTAGATTATAGGCAGAAAGAGGTTTCTTGACCTCACATGGAAGTAAGATACAACATGGCACTTTGATAGTTCGGCTACTCTCAGCACTTGCACTTCCTACTCAATTTGCAATAATGAAGTGTGCAGCACACCAGAAAGTAACAGATGATGTTGGGAGAGGAAACGCTTTTGCTGACAGAATAGCCAAACAAACTGCCACTGATTTGCATTCCAAAATGTATATAACGAGAGAAGTCACTAACACTTGTATGATAGATGAAGGAATCGGTTCTATTAAAGACATTCAGGCTGATGCCACTTCAGAAGAGCTTAAGAAATGGGCTGAGAGTTTAGCAAGTTTAAACGATGAAGGTTGTTGGGTAGACATTGAGAAGAAAAGGTGGATGCTACCCGATGCTTATGTCACTGCTATGGTTACGATGGCTCATGGTCCAACTCATATATGTGCTAGAAAGATCTGTAAAATGTTAGATCCTGTCTGTATGAATGTAAATATCCCAAAAACTGCCGGGCATTTGGTCCAAAATTGCATGGTTTGCTTACAGCATTATGTGGGGAAGGGTACATCGACACCGAGGGGTAGTTTTGGTCACCCCTTTGTGCCTTTTGAGGGTATACATTTTGATTTAATTGAAATGGAGCGTTGTCAGAATTACAAATATGTTCTGGTAGTTATTTGTGCCTTCAGCAAATCGTTGAAGCTTTCCCTTGATGCCACAGCAATAACGATGGCGAAAACCATGCTGAAGGAATATTTTCTTAGGTTTGGTTTGCCCAGGGTCATTTGGTCAGACATTGGTCCACATTTTATCGCTGCTGTTATCCTGTAAGTATGCGCGGGATACAGATCGATAAACGGTTCCATTTGGCCAGACACGCTCAGAGTGCCGGACTTGTAGAACGCCACAACGGTATATTGAAGAACAAATTGGCAAAACTGTGTACCAGTAGCAATTTGAAATGGCCAGATACCTTACCGATAGCTCTATTGTCCATGCGGGCGACCCCACAAAACAAAAACTGGGCTCTCTCCCTAGGAGATAATCATGTGGAGACCAGCCAATGTTTGGAATATACCGAAACCCAAGTGGTTAAAAGATGTAGAGCATTTGCTCCTTTCTGAGTACTGTGACCAGTTAACTCAAAACTTCTATTTGATATATCAAAAGGTCTGAGAAGCCCTCCCAGTAAAATATGAGGGGCCAGGTCATTGACTCCGACCCAGCGACTGGGTGCTCATTAAGGCATTTGAAAGAGCACCCTGTCTCGCACCGTGCTGGAAAGAACCATTTCAAGTCCTATTGGCCACACAGACTGCTGTACGAGTAGAAGGAAAACAACACTGGATTCACGCAACTCACATCAAGAGGATACCCTTTCCTCTGCCTCACAACGAAGGAGAAGAGAAGGAAATTGTTCACTCTGTTCCGCATCACAAGTCTGTTCTAACTGACACCAAAGGTGTCCCGGAAATACTTCCTGAGCCTGCGGGGCCTGGGGAGTTTGCTGCTTTTCTTCTTCGGATCTTTCTGCACCATTGAACAATCTTGCTTCTGCTCCATCACTTCCTTCAGGAAGCGACGACACTCTGTTCGCAGATCACACCGTACCTGGAGTCTTGAGGTACGATCTGCATCCAAGAAATAAGACAAGGAATCATTGTTGAGCCAGTCCCTTGTCACTCTTTCGCTGGAAAATAAATAAGAGACAGAGACCGGCAAAGTTACCTTCAAGCAGGATAGGCCACGTGGCCAGGAGCCACCGACGAATGAAATAATAAAGCCTAATGGAGAGGCTTTGAAACAGACTCTGAGAAACAATGTCCTTTCCTAAATCTACTCGTGTGGTACAAGCTATTGGTCTTGTGACTGACAAAGAAACTGTACATCAAAGATCATGGTCCCTGATGGTCACGGTACTGGTCTGCCTAACAATTGTATTTGCGCTTGGGTTATAGTACATTGAATGAGTGCGTCCTCTTGAGACATTGTTACCTATTAAAATTATCTCCACTGGGTCTCCACCTTTCGTGCATCTGCACACTCTTTCCCCTCGAGACTCCCAACATAGACTGGGTTATCATAATAACACTCTTTTACTGATCATGAATGCGACCCATGCGATTCTAAACAGAACGAATTGATGGGTGTGTTCACACTTGCCACAACACTGGGAAAAGGGGTTGGGCTGGTATATTCATCCTCTTCCTCTAACTACTGTATACTACGCTTCACTAAGGGCACTATTCTTTTGTCGTTGGAATGACAGTATTTCTGGGAACTTTGATGGGACTCATTTGAATGAGTTCTAAAAGGGAGTCCTGACACCTTTGGGGTGTTCCCTTTTTGCAAATAGGAACAAACTCAATGTTGCTTCTATTATGCCTTATGATAGACTCTCTAGACCTTTCCAATCATTGATTTCTTTCAAGATGGCCCCCATAGGCAACCGGGATGCCATGCCTCCTTCCTATACTATCAATCATGGCCCCAACTCTGTTTCCTTCTATATACAAAGTGATGGTTCTCAGCCAATGGGTACATTCGAGGGTTGTACCAACATTGCAAATCTAACCAGTGAGGACCGACCTTTGTATGTAGGAGATTCCATTTACTTTGTTTGTGGCAATGAAGCTTATACTTGGTTACCTCGAGATTGGCAGGGTACTTGTTATTTGGGTATCGTGTTACCAGGGGGATATGTGGCTAGCCCCTCTGAAGTCTGTAGAGCTCATCCAAGGCGGGATGAGAATGGTGATACTCCTTCACAAGTCTTTGGGTGTTGTAGCAAAATCCTTTGTGCCATTTTGGGGACAAATAATGAATTATGAGGATATTAGAAGACTAGCAATGGTTCTGGAGAAAACCATTAACAGAACCACCAATATTCTCTACAACATGATGCTAGAGCAAAGGGCCAATAATCAATAGATTATTGGCCCTCCAAAATAGGATGGTGTTAGACGTCATCCTAGCTGAGTGTGGTGGGGTATGTACATTGGTGGGATCTGCGTGTTGTGTTTTTGTACCTGACTCCTCCCCTACCATATTCAAATCTCATCTACCTTGAGTATGGAAATACATGTTCCCGAGGGAAACTGGAATCTTAGTGCTTGGTTATTTGACTACGTTCATGGGGTTTGAAGCTCTTTGTAGTCCTAATGATAGTTCTTGGTGTTCTATTTTTTTGTTGTTGTTGTATACAATGGGCCTCATTACGACCGTGGCGGTCCGGAAATAACGGTGGCGGTAAACCCGCCGCCACCGTTGTTTCCGGACCGCCTGATCCCGACCCCTGCAGGCGGGAGGTGATGTTCCCGCCAGGTCTGACCTGGTGGGTTTAACACCGCCCGCCTGCAGGCGGACGAGGAAACACCGGCAGCATTACAAGATGCTGCCGGTGTTTCCATGATCCCGATTCCCATTGGGTCCCATAGGATTCAATGGGAATGGGGATTTACACCATTCCGCCTCCGTGATTCCCGGAAAACCGGAGTTGTGATGCCCCATGCCGGAATGGTAATACGAGTCCGGCGTTAACCAGGCGGTTTTACCGCCTCGGTTAACGCCGGACTCGTAATGAGGCCCAATGTCTTCCTGCCATATGTTCGATGTGAGGAGGATGTTGTGCACAAACTATAGGTACATTAGGACCAAAGGTACATTCACCCAAGAAAACTGCCAACGCTTTTGTAATGCAGGATATCACTATCAAGGAACTTATGGTGATTGATATTTCTGAAGAATGTGATTCAGGATGTACGGATATTGAGACGTGCGATTTGAGTAATGCTCTTGGCTTAGGCCAAAAGGAGGGTTTATTAAACCGTATTTGTATAATAATACCAACTTGTTATGAATATTGACTTAAGCCCATTCGCGTTTCACCGAAAACCACATTCGTATTGTAGCAATTTTTGATCAACTTCGCCGCCAGTTTAAGAATCATCCGTCATTGATTTCGACTCCTGTTTTGTGTTCTGAAATGGTGGAGTGTGTTTTCAACTTGCAGCCGAACCGAACAACCTTTGAGTTTTGTTAATGTTTAGGCTGACTGAGAGCAGACTGTTTGTTCAATGCAAAGAAACCTTGTGACTCGTATGAACTGCAATCCAAGTGTTGTCTGCGCTCACAAGCCTCATCCTCATATAAACAACGAGACAATGTAGAACAAACTCAGATTGTGGAGTTTTGCTGAACTGCATTGTAGTGATTCTTGAAACAAGGCTTACTGTGGATCAGAGAAGCAACGGCATCATTGTAACTTCATGGACATGCAAACTTGTTTAATCCGTTGTACAATGAAGAGGGAAAATCGAGATCAAACTCCATCCCCCTCACCCCAGGCACATCAACAGACAGAACAGCAGGAAGAATAAGGAGCTCACTCATCATTGCACCAGGATCCAGTGCGCCCATAGGTGGCAAATATGCTGAAAGACATCCACTTCACCAACATTGCAACCTCAATGCAGCAATACCAGAATCTACAAAACACAAGAATTCCTGTTTAAAGGCTTGCAGATGCTTATATGAATTAACCTAATCAAATGGCACAGTGTAAAGCCATGTTTCAGGAAAATTACAGCCAAGTACACTTGTCTCACTGAACACCAGCCGCAGTGGAGATTTGTGCTGACTTCAGCAATGCGCCTCGCAAACCCAGCAGCTGCCCAAGTTCTTACAGGAAGTTAAGATTCCTTTCCTTGAACGACAGTGAACTCCGGCAGACAAGTATTTTTAATTCTTCACAAATACGAATAAGTCAGAGCAGAACATCCAGGGCCCAGTGTTTTTCCTTTGGGAACGAAAGACATTTTCGCAAGACCCACACATCATTTGAAACATAATTGTAACAAGAATGGCTCAGCTCTGGCCAATGAACGCTGAGGGACCAGGGGCGAAAAGCCTGTTCAAGCTAAAACTAATGGGAACAAATTCACAATGCAACAATTTTAGAATTAGGTAATGGGGAGGCGCAGTTAAACCAGCCCACTGACACCAAAGTCCAGAGGTCCAATAATCAGGCGTCCTATAAGGGCACTATAGGCTACCTATCAGCTTAGCAGCCAATCTCAGGATGAGATAGGTTTCTGGGAGCTGGTCCAATTCTGTGATGTCAGCCTGCAGTGTGTTACCTAGCTGATTTGCAAGCCAGCCCCGGGAGAGATGGTGCCTGGATTTTCGCTGTGCACGAAGCCCTCTGTGTGTTTTTTTTGCTGCCCAGAAATAAACGCAGTTTGGAACATGTTGCTGCTTGCTTGGAACTCTGCTGCATTCGTTTGGGAGGTGTTGGGGCCTCGCATAGCTGGGACCCCCAGAAGCCCTGGTGGGGGGGTCCAACTTCTCCCCAAAACAATATTGTAATATTTAACATGTGAACTGGGCACGAACTCTAGCATGTAACTTATTAGTTTGGAGAGGGGCTGGACAATGTTTGAAAAACTGTATAAAAGTGTTCATGTTAAAATGTCCAGCACTCTCACCCCTCACTGTGTCTGCTGGTACACACTGAGAGGTGTTGGGAGCCACATAGCTATCTGTTTGCTTTGAAATCTGTACACAATAAAAGATACTTGTATCTTTTCGACCCGTGATTGGTGTATTTCATTTAGTGGTATTAAGCCTTGATATTTCTTTGGGCTTTCAACTTCATGACGGATGCAAACAAAATTGTGTTTCTGTTAATGCATCTCTAATGCAGAGACTAGAGAGGACCTCACCGGCTTAGCTCTACCTATGATTGCCCATCGGCGAGTCCGAAGGGCAGATGAGGCCTCAATGTTTAGAAAGCCATCAATTGATACAAATTTGCCTGGAATTTTAGAACTCGAACCAGTTTTAGCGGCAGAACTGTCTGGCATGGAAGGTCCATCAGGTGATGTCATAGAGAAGGTAAACTGTGGTGCCCCCATTAACTTGACACTCCATGAGGATTCTCTCAAGTAGTGGCACCCTCTCTAGGTCCTCGACACCCGACTGGTAATGTTTTTTCAATCTTCCTCAAACAAAGGTCTCGGGTAAACAAACAACCCGTTAAAAACAGATCGGACCGAGATAACAAGAAACCATAAAATATACTCAAAAAACGAGAAAGAAATCGATGGTTCCAGAGCATTTCTGCATAATTTAACTACCCTGCCTCCCCAAGATAGGATCCTACAAAATGTGATAAGAAATGTTAGCACTGGAGCTTCTCTCACCTAAACATCAAAGCCTGTTGTTGATGGAACGACCTAGGAGCTGCGAATAATAACCATAGAGGATGATTCAGAAGGAAAGGAGTCAATCTTGGATGATAGTGAAGCTCAAAGGAACATTTTACTGGATCTATCATGTTATTTTGATGAGGAGGAGATAGCTCTGACGAGGTCCCATCCCCTTGACCAACTGAAGGAAGTACAGAGGTCCTCAGCTTCTCAAATGAACCAACTTGACAAGGATAAAAATTCTTTAACACAATGCGCAAACAGCCCCTTAATCAGGCCTCTGGTGAGTCTTATTATCATTTTGAAACATTGTCACAAAAGAAACATTTGGCGGATCTAAATCACAAATTAGAAATTCAAGGCCGATGGAGACATATAGAAGTAGCCATTTGAAGAAATTAAAAAAGTAAGAATCCGTGTCTGGTAACCTTAGAGTATTGGACAGAGACCCCATGCTCAATTTAACGAACGCTCTGAGCTAGACATGAAACGTTCCTACAATTGTGAAGCATATTCCATCAGGATGAAAATGGGTACTTCAATAGCTAGGAAAAAGAGAGATCTCATAAGTAAAAACAAGTTATTCTTGGAAAGAATCGTAAACCTAGAGGATGAAGTGATCCTAAATTGGAGAAATATTGTGCAACTTTTGCATTGTGTCACAATGCTCAGGCAAATCGGCTTGGATGACATTCAAATTGTTGAATTTGTTGAAGAGTTGAGAACTGACTGAATGATACTGCATGTTAAATCATCCCTGATTAAAACTACTTTGTTGGATGCAACAAATGCACTGCTTCCTCTTGGCTTTAAACTAAAGTATTGTCAACAATGAATGGCTGTCCATTGAGTGATGCAAAATGGAAGGCTAGAGACTTGAACCTAGACCAAGAAGTGCAGGCAGCTTCACGTACATGTGTAAAGCGTCCCAACAATATCTACGAATGTTGAAGCGCCAACTAATAGTCAAGGCATGAACACTGACAGTGGGCAGGATGCGGGCTCTCGCCTTTTGAAAGTAACATTTACTTGTGGCAATATGCCAGTCAAGAAAGTAATTCAAGATAATAATCATTCAATAGTGTATAGAGATTAAGATGAATGGTCATGGATAGCCGGGGCATTAGCAGCTTCTAATAACCATTCGGTAAAGTCTGGGGACTGCGTCGATCCTGGAGTGTTGGCATCATGGAAGGGGATTCACGTGATTTAACAAGTCCGATCTAAACTTGGCTGTGTATGATATTGTATGTTTACAAGAGACCTGGATGCATTCACTTCCTTCACAAGATGGTTATTCGCTTTATTTGAACCCAGCCTAGAAGGGCCAGAGTGGCAGGCCCTACTCTGGCCTCCAGTCCATGACCTCCTGGCTCCTGTCGGTGTCTCCTCTGGGTGCTGGAGTCAAGTAACCCAAATCCATTTGTTCAGTTGACACTACTTCAATGTGATGACTCACAAACTGATGTATTAAGACATCTTGCTGTGTTTAACTTTACTGGAATCTGGCCATCATTGATAGCTATCTGCTCTTTAAGTGTGTCAAATATTTGATGGATGAGTTGTACACTCACCTGACAAACCCACATTTTCTGGTCTATGGTGACTTGAACATAAGATGCTTGGATGATTGGGGTAAGCCACTTGCACTCTTATAAATAGCCAGTTCTTCAATCCAAAAGAGAGCAGCTTTTTGATTACGTGAAATGTGTTGGAGAGATTGCTATATGTGAAACAGGCAGACCAATGGAGATATTCCTGGGAGCTCTACCTGGGTGGCGGTATCTGCACACTCAACATTGGACTATGTTTTCACTTTTCAAAATGTTCTGGATTGTATAGAACCTTTGGTTATCTCTGCTATCAAAATTAGCCATCAGTCTCTGTTGACATTATCACAGAGGTCCTGGAACCAAACATTTGAAGTTGTTAAACTGGGAACTCCTACGATTAATCAAGGGAGAAATAGACTAAGGATCTCACCAATAGAGGTGGATCTAGTCATGTCTAGTTACCAAGCCGTTCTAAAACTGGGGAAATTGGGCTTGGATTATCCTCCCATTCTTACCCTCTTTGAGGTGAGGGGGGACAAAAAACCCTAATTTCCACCCCAAGCATCTATACAATAAGATTGTGGTGAGCAGGGAAGATTATGTAGACCAGATCTTAGACAACTGATGCAAATTGGGGGTCCTGCCTTTTGTATGCAAATTTAAAAAAGGGAACAGAGATACTAGAACTGGCTAATAACTTTTAAAATGACCAGATACCAGGAGGAGGCTGAAATATTTTTGATAGCTATTTGTAAAAAATAAAATAAAACGCTAGAGAGACATTTGGTTGTCAATTAACAACAACACCACTCATCAGACTGGCCCCTGAATAATGGTGTATCAGAAGATTGTTTGGTTGATCATTTTGAAAAACAGTTTGCACTGGCCTGGTTGAATGTGAAGTTAAAAGTGCTGAAAGTCAACACGTCTGGTCCTTCACCTTTGATAGAGAGGATATTATGCACTTAATATCAAAGTTAAGTTCGTCTCACGCAGAAGGTCCGGATGGATTAACCAACTGCATGTTCAAGGCGGCCCCTGAACCGTGGTAGACTTTTATTCTTTCACTATTTACTCAGATTGTGAGGGTTGGGAAGATTCCACTTTCTTGGAATGCAGCAATAAGTGTGCCGATCTTCAAGAGGGGGGACAGCACAAACCCGAGAAATGACCTACCAATAGCACTGTTGGATGTGTTCAGCAAACATGTTGCTTCTATTCTGCTTTATATGCTCATGACCTGGATAAACACAGAGGGTCATTTTGATCTGCACCAGACAGGTTTTGTAAAAGGTGTTGGTACAGAATTAAATCTCTATAGGTTGAATTTAATAAAGCTTTGTGCTGTTACGTCCAAATCTCAACTATTTTGAGCTTTTGTTGGTTTAGAACAAGAATTCGATAGTGTAAACAGATCTAAACTATGGAATCATGGAACTGCCCGAGTGACTTGCTCCAAGCTATTGAAGCTTTGTATTCAAACACCTCGGTGCAACTTAGACTAAAGTCTCAGGGCCTATTATGTAAAAAGATTGGGACTCATATGGGATTGAAGCAGAGATGTCCGTTGGCCTCTGCCCTTTTTAACATATATCTATCTGACATGCACACGCCCCTGAATATCGCAAATGCTTTTCCTTCCAAGAACAATGGACACCCTCTCCCTTAGATACTCTATGCAGATGATCAGGTCGTGATTGACCAGATTCCTATCAGGCTCCAACAGAGACTGGACCACCTACAGTCTTACATGACTTCTAATTATCTGGGGATAAATGGGAAGAAATAAAAACATTCTTGTACTTAATGCATTGGAATGCATTCGTAGAGTACATTTCAGCTGGCGGGTGGGACAGGAGGATTTGGAGCAGGTAGATCCAATCCTACATTTTGGTATATAGTACAACAAGAGCCTGAATGAAAATCCACAGATCTTGGAATTAAGGTCAAGAGTTAAAATGCATACTTTTCGGGGGTCCATTTTACACATGAGGTATGGAAAATGTACATTAATACCAATTTTGACATTTCACAACCAGAAGTTTGTCCCTATTCTAACATATGGGGGTGAGGCTGGATTGAACCTCTCATGGCAAATTTGGGAGTCATTTGAGGGGCTATTCTGGTAAAAGATATTATCCTTTTTAAGGAGCCTCCCCATTGTTGCCATTAGGTACAAACTCGGACTGCAAACCCTATATTCAGTTCCACTTTGGAAATCACTTTCTCTTGTATGGAAATATTCTATGCCAGATTCACCAACCCACATAAAATGTTGAACTTGCAATGTAAAAACATATCCATTTTTCATTATAATGTTGGCCTAAGCATGTACACATTGAACTGAATGCCATCTTGGTTGTTTTGCTCTCTTTTCCGAGTTCTCAATTCCAACCGCGGTAAAGATTCACAAAGCCACCGCTTTGGGAGCTCCTCAAACGTACACCTGTACAGGAATGCTGAAACTGCGGAGCATATTGTTTGTCTTTAACTTAGAGCCTTGAAGTACTGGCACAAATGTAGCTAATCTGTAAATTAGGTGCCTTCCTGTTTTCCTGGTCTCTCTTGCCCTGTCTGCAGCTAATTGTGAATGTGCATCTAGGCTATTAAAATGTAGCACAATTCATGGCATATGTTGTTTTGAAGACCGAGCTACTGAGTTGAAATACAGACTGACCTTTTAGTCTAGAAATAACATAGATAATGTAGAGTGAAGAATGTTACCTTGTGTTAGGAACACAATATACTCCTACACCCCACTCTGCTCTGCTTCCCAGACAGTAAATTGTCTGCGAGATGACGCAGACGGTTTGCAGCATATGTTGCTATGATAAAATGCACATGTCTGTAGGTCATGAACCCTCATCACGTGATGGGTTAGCACAAATTCACCATGGTGTTCTAAGCGTATAAAGTATGGTCACCCCCATGTCTTAGCTCACCTTCTATATCCCAGTAAACATGCATGGATGAACTTGGTCCGCTTAAACAATAATATATATTTGTTCCTGGTGACTGGTGTGTCTTCAGCCTCATATTTCTGGACTAACAGATGGCACCCGGAACGTGGGATCTTCCAATTATGACCCGAGATCAGTGCGTATCGGAGGCCCCTGCACCTTGTGACGCGATTCCTCAGCAGACTGCTGCTTACGGTCTCCATTCGCTAAGCTCCACCCAGAGGTCGTCACAGCAAGATTCTCAGACTAGAGGCTTTTTGGGAAGATGGCCAGCCAAGATGAGGGTTCGATTTGATGGGGGATCCTCTTTTGATTGGAATCAGGTGAGTCTGTTTCAAACTGACAAGTATCTGACATTTGTTTTGTTTTGGTAGATAATATTTTACACGTACAATATTGGTTTGGCAGAACTGCTTTTTCAGACATGCCAGGTTTTAGTAAGTTGTCATCTTGTTGGGCAACCCTTTGTTGCAGAAGAAGACAACCGAATGGTTTGGAACATAGTCAACCGGCACCACCTGCAGGGTCGCTGGCGTATGATATGTATGTAAAATTTGGATTAGGATCTGTCGTGTTCAATTTGGCATGGTGAAACCAGACATGAACCAGAACTTCAGTGGCCAGAATTAGGGAGCTTGGAGATGGCAAGAATTGGGCATTTGGAGTCTGTATTGTTGCGCAAGAAAGCAAGACCTGCTGCGTTTGACGTCGTTAGGGATTGACGGGAGGAAGCCACCCAACGCCTCAAAAGCAGATAGAAATACTCAAGTAGAAACCTTACATAGGCTGGTAGAGCTTTAGCGCATAACCAACAAAAGGAAGAAGAAGCTTTTAGGAGTATGGATAAGGGGTTTCAATTAGAAGTGCAGAATATATACCCATTGAAAGATTTGCATGCATCCGATGAATTGATTAATAAACTGCTGAAAGAAAGGGGAACGCCCCCTACTGCACCGCCTCCATATGTACCGCCACAGCCACAAGCACCACAAGCACAGCTACCATTTCCTGGACGAGCTACACATTCTGACGATTTTCCTTTGTCTCCTAGTGCACACGACTAAGTCCTACTTTCGTTACCGACTACATCTAGTACTCCACTTTTGACTCATGACAATACTGCTAGACATCAGAGTATTGTAACACGTAGTACCATTCCGCCAGCATGTAAGAAGGAATTACGGGATTGGGCAGAAAAGTATATAGAAGGGGGTGATTAGGCAGCGACTTTGCATTCTCTATCAGACCATGGGGGTATTCCTGAACAGAAAATATTGACAGAACAGATATTTACCCGAGGTTTGGGGTGATTCAACTAATTCAGATGTACCGCAGGGATTGCAGGATTTTGATTTCTTGTGCTGTACTAGAGATTCCGCACTAAAAGTGTGCGAACATTTATCAATTTTTTTTCTTTAAACAGGAACTTAATCATTTGCACCAAATAGCATTAGACAAGGGTACACGACAACGATCGTATGTGCAGAAAAGATTTTTGCCTCCAATCGAAAACAGTGAAGAAATGCGAATATGCACGAGAGATGCTCTTAGATGGATCTCAGAGGCCTCCGTTTTGCCTATCGAAGTTTATGACACATTTAGCCAATAATCTCCGCCTATGCAGAGAAAGATATTACAGGTTATGGTAGAATATTTGCAGGATGAATGTTTGAAAAGAAAATGTTGTTGTCCTGCTGATATTATGGTAATTTACAAACACCCATTTTCTGACATCATTGTCACTCGATTTGGCTTTACTCCTTAATAAACGTTCAGATTTTCCCACTGTACAATTTCCCATGAGAGACGTTCCTCTGACTCTCATACCGAAAGTAGAGATACCTGGTATAGATGGAGCAGCTGCCACGACTATTCCAGCACATTACATTTCACAGTTTGTTCATGTTCCGTTCTCACGACAGGAAGTACACACTCTTAAGCAGTCTATTCCAGTCATTAGAAAGAATCCTACAGGGTTTTACAAAGAAAAAGAATCAGTTCTGAATTTGTCAGTTTCCACTTCAGGTAATATCGACTTATTATTTTCTGTGATTTTATCAGCAGACTTATGGAAGCAAATTAGGACCATAGATGATCAGGTTGCAATGGCCGATTCTTGGGTTGCGCTGGAACAAACTGATAGATCAAAGAAAAGCTGGAGAAAAACCGCCTCAGAACATATTAATGTTACCGAACCACATTGTGACTAAGTTTAAAACCTTAGTGCCTGAGAAGAGAATTATTTGGGATAAATTAACCACGTGCATGCAAGGGAAGAAAGAGGGAGCAATTGAATTATTCAACAGGATTGAACAGGTATTTTCAGATTTTAGTGGCCAAGATATGAGTACAGAACCTGGAAAGAGACTGCTCGTTGACAAATATGTGCGAGGATTATTGCCTGACATTCAGTTAGCATACCCATTCACCCAGACAGTAGATACTTGTTTGCATTCTTCCTTGGTGGACACTCTTACACTTTCACACGCATAGCATAAGGGTACACTGAGAGTCCTAGCCCTTACAGCAGAGCCCTTGCAAGGAGGGCAATGTTTTATTATTGAAGCATCTAGCTGATCATGGCCATAAAACATATTTGAAGAAGTTCAAGTATTGTCAACATGAGGTCGAAGGTCGAGGTCGAAGGAGGGTAGGCGCCTTGCGCTTGAACCAATACAAAGCATCTCTGACATGACTTTTCCAAATATGTAGAAAGAGGTTAAGGTCTTTATCGGCATGGCTTCATATTGTAGAAAATGGATTCCAAATTTTTCACTTTTGATTAAGCCAATATTGGCATTGACAAGGAAGGATGTAGCTTTACCGTTACCTTGGGATACGGATTGTCAGGAAGCTTTTGATCTGCTCAAAACAGTGTTATGTTTGGTGCCAGTTTTGGGCACACCAAACTATAAAAAAGAGTTTGTCTTGTTTGTGCATTTTCGGAATGGATGCAGCTTGGCTGTTTTGACACAGGAACATGGGGGAAGAAGCAGACCATGCAGCTATTTTTCCTCCACGTTACATCCTGTTGCATGCACTTTGCAGAAATGTCTCAGGCTGCAGCTGCTGCCGCCGCCTCAGTGAAACAAAGTGAGGTTATGGTTTTGGGTCACTCCTTAACCGTAATGGTACCTCACTCAGTAGATGTTCTGTTGAATAGAACACAAACTCAGCATCTCACATCTGCCCGACTCACTAGGTATGCGTTGATACTATTTGCACCTCACATCAAAATTAAGAGATGTTTTCTTTGAATCTGGCTGAACTATTGCCTCCCCTGAATGAGGATTGCACTAATGATGCATCCCATGACTGCCTCTATGTATTTAAACAACATTATCGAGAGAAAGAGAATTCCACACAAGTCAACTCAGGCTGCAGAGATAGTTGCCTTGACTCGAGCTTGTGAGATATCCCAAGGGGTTAGTGTAAATGTTTATACTGATAATCAGTATGCCTTCGGAGTAGCGCACAACTTTGGAATATTATGGGCTGAAAGGGGATTCTTAACATCTCATGGTACAAAAATTCAGCATGGTCCCTTGATAGTGCAATTGTTATCTGCATTAGCCCTTCCCAAGCAACTAGCGATAATGAAATGTGTAGCACACCAGAGGGTGACTGATGACAATCGAAAAAGAAACACAGGTGCAGAGAAAATAGCAAAGTAAACTGCCACTGACCCACAATCATGAATGTATGTGTTAGATTCTGCTAAGTGGGTTGCTGAAACTGAGATGAAGGAGGAGGGCGTTAGTAGTGTGAAAGAGATTCAGGCTGAAGCCACAAAGGAAGAAATTGAATATTGGGCTTCTAAACCTGCAGGGTTAGATAATGAGGGTTGTTGGGTTGACTGGGAGAAACAGAGATGGATGCTGCCCAACAAATATGTGACAGCTGTAGTTACTATGGCACATGGGCCAGCACACATCATTGCTAAGAGCATTTGTAGACACTTATACCCTGTATAACAATCCCAGAATTTCAGAATGATTAGTTCAGAACTGTATGATTTGCCTACAACACAACATTGGTAAAGGAACCCCATCACCCAAAGGTAATTTTGGACCTCCCTCTATGCCATTTGAAGTGATTCACTTTGACTTCATTATGTATTTGTATTTGTATTTGTTTTATTTGTAAAGCACAGCCAGGCCTTTTGGGCAACCGGGCGCCTCATCTTACATACATGTTACAGGTTGTTACAATTACATACAGTAGCACAAGAAGATACAGTTAAACAAGGCGGAAGACTCTAGCTCTCCCCATTTACAATGAGAGAGAGGAGTGGCACACAAGTCAGTAATGGTAAAGCAAATAAATACGTTGGAATGCAATAAATACAGTAAGGCAGAATATAAAACTAATGATCTGAAGAAGTTGGACTGTCATTGTATCCATGTCCTGAAGCCAGCGTTTAGTGTTACGCTCCGTTTGTTTGTCATTTAGACAAAGACCATGTTGCACCATCCATGCTTGTATCACTGAGTAAATCTCGTTGAGGGTTTTACTGTCAGTTGCATAGTCTCCAGAGATAGGAATGAGTATCTTGGTGTCGTCCACATAGTTAGTATACGTAACACCCAGATAGTCAAGTATGTCGAATAGGGGCTTCGTAAAGACATTGTAAAGAGTAGGGGACACACAAGAGCCTTGCGGAACCCCACAAGGTACCGGGGAGGGTTCAGCAGAGTCGGTGGAAGAGAAGACCCTCATAGTTCTGTTAGCCAAGAAGGAGCTGATCCACAAGGTGGCTGAGTCAGAGAAATGAGCTGCAGATTTCAGATGGTGGCAGAGCATTTGGTGATTGACCAAATCAAAAGCTGCTGATAGATCAAGCAGTAGGAGGAGTGCTAGTTTACCATTGTCTTTTAGTACTTGTATTTGTGTGGTGAGATCTATCAAGGCAGTTTCCGTACCAGGTCTAGGTGGGAAACCGGATTGCCTTAGTTCTAATAGGTTGTTAGATTCTAGATACGCCTGTATTTGCAGGTAAGCTGCTCTATCCAATATTTTTAGTAGAAAGGGTACCGTTGTTATAGGCCTGTAGTTAGATGGGTTGGCAGGGTCAAGAGTCGTTTTTTTGATTAAAGGAATGACCCAAGCATCTTTTAAGTTATCAGGCACTATTCTAGTTTTGAAAGAGGTATTGATAAGGTTGGTAATAAATGTCACTATGTCGTGTGCAGCTGTTTTGATGATCGGGGCAGGGCAGGCGTCACCTTGGCAGTTAGATGGTTTAAGTTTCCTAATGATATTTTCCACTTCCCAAATTGACAGTGGTGAGAAACTGAATGGTTTGCAGGTGTGCTCAAAAGTGAGGGTCTTGCTAGGAAATTGTTTGTAATCGGGGTCAGAGAGTAGCGTGCATTTTTTCGCGTTAATTTTAGATTGTAACAAAGCTATTTTATCCAAGAGAGCCTTCTGGATGTTAGTACACCATAATGCATCTGTGATACATTTGTCAATAGGGGCGATCGGAGATTCCAGTTCATTTAGAATCTTAAAAAGTTCTTTTGTATTTGATTCCGCTTGTATGATCCTTTTGTTGTAGGTGTCTTTTTTAGCAAGTATAATGGCCTTTTTGTCATTGCAGGAAGCTAAGGTCAGCTGGTGTCCAGTCAACTCGTCGAAAAAAAACTGGTCGACTGCAATTTGGTCGACGCAATTTGGTCGAAAACCAAATGGTCAAATTTTTTTTTTTATTTATATATTTATTTTTTGGGTTTTCGTTTAGTTAAAAAAGGGGTTTTTAGAGAAAAAAAGGGGTTGGGGGGGGACCCCCCCCAAAAAAAAAAAAAAGGGTTAAAATAAAAAAAAAAAAAAATCGACCATTTGGTTTTCGATCAAATTGGTTCGACCATTTGTCTGGTCGACCAATTTTTTTCGACCAAATGACTGGCAACCGGTCAGCTCATTCTTATTAGTTACTGAAGGACACTTTTTCCAGTGTGCTTCTGCAGTTTTTTTATTTTTGCGCAATTCTCTGAGATGCGGCGTGAACCACAAGTTCAGATGACGTTGATGTTTGGGTTTCCGCAATTTTAAAGGGGTGATGATGTTCAATGCTTTAAGTGGTGCCTGATTGTAAGTGACTAGGACTGTAGGGTCAGACGTGGAAGTATTATTGAGGAGGGGGAGTATTAAAGGAAGGAGTTTATCAGGCGTAATGTCTTTCTTGTTCCTGATGTAAGTGGCTGGTGCAATGATTGGTGCAGGACATAGAGCGGTCGTTTTGATGGAGAAGGTTATTTTGTGGTGATCGGTCCAAATACATGGTTCGTTAGATAGGAGATCAATAGTGCAATTAAATTTGGTGAGCCAGTCCAAAGTTCTTCCTTTGATGTGTGTGGGCTCGTGACTAATGTGGGCGTGACCAAGGTCTGATAGAGTGTTGGCTAAGTCAGTGGCATTAGTATTCAAAGGATCATTCAATCCAAGGTTAAAATCACCAAGTAAAATACCTTTAGTTAGGTTTGGTACTGGTAGAAATGAGGGACACAATGTCCTCAATGAATCTGGATATAAGTCCTGGTGGTCGGTAGATAAGATTCACTGATGCTGTGTGGTTAGGGGATAGTGGTAGTTTGATGGACAAGGATTTGTCAAGGGGATTTGTGAATCCTGAATGACTTTAATGTCGATGGTGTTTTTGAAGATGAAGGCGAGACCGCCTCCCTTCACCTGGTTGGTGTTTCTATCACATCTAATAATAGCATAGTCATTAGGAATAGCGAGAGCCAAGGAGGGGCCAGATGCTGCATTTAGCCAGGTTTCTGTGACCACAAGGAGCTGAAGCTTTTCAGAGGTTATAAAATCAGCAATGTCCAAAGCGTGGGCAGGGAGGGACCTAGCATTCACTAAGGCTGCTTTGATGAAAGTGTCTTTTACGGGAGTTTCTGCGTTGGTAAGGGAGTGTTGGACAGTGGGTTAGCGGCCAAGGTAGTTTCAGGTGCAATAGCCTGGTTGGCTGGATTGTTTTGGTGACGTACGTGCTTGTTTCTCTTGTGGGGGTGAGGCTGGTCAATCAGTCAATCACCTAGTCTATGGTTTGTGAATGTAATGCTAGGGTAGTATGAGCGTGGTGTGGTTTAAGAATGGCTACTTGTGATATTGTTGGGAGGTGAGGATGAGCTATTATATAGCTTAGAGTGTCAGGGTGCAATAATAAAGGCGGATGCAACAAACATAAGATTAAATGCCACAATGAGTTTGTTACGAAGTGAAAGGAGTAGCAGGCACAGCAGTATGCTAACTACTAAATACAACAAGATCAAGCTCAGTGTGGTAAAAATATTGAGTATGAGAGCCAGGCAGCACAATATGGCAAGCGCCAAGTACTGACACAAAATCTTTGCGCTGGGTGTAAGTATTAAGGCACCGTGTCTCAAAGCAGGCAGTGGGCAATGCAGCAAGATACAATAACGGCGGTCTGCTAGTTGTCAACTAGCTAACTAGGAATCATATAATCACAGTAATGCACTGTACAAATTACAGTGTACATAGGCTATGGTATAGGATGTAGGCATATGTAGCAGGATAAACAGATAGGATATACGTCAGACATCAAGGCATGTGCTAGTGCAGTAGCTGTTCGTAATATCAAGATGGAGCGATGCCCAAACTACAAGTATGTGTTAGTAGTGATATGCGCCTTTAGTAAATGGGTTGAAGCTTTCCCTTTGAGAGATAACACTGCCGAATCCACTGCAAAAGTAATGTTAAAAGAGTATTTCCCTAGATTTGGATTACCCAGATTAATTTGGTCCGATAATGGACACCACTTTATAGTGGCTATCATACTACAGGTATGTGAAGCGCTACAAATTGATAAGAGATTTCATTCAGCAAGGCATCCACAGAGTGCTGGTTTGGTGGAATGTCATAATGGTATCCTTAAGAATAAACTAGCAAAGGTTTATGCACATAGTAAACTGAAATGGCCTGACGCGTTACCATTAGCTTTACTATCAATGAGGACAGCGGCTCAGTCTAGAACAGGACTTTCTCCCTATGAAATCATAATGGGGAGACCTGCTAATGTATGGCATGCACCTAGACCTAGGAAATTGTGCGAGATAGAGTACCCGTTATTAATGGACTACCGTGATCAATTGACTCAAAACCTGCGTTTGATTCACCAACATGTTCGATCTGCTTTGCCTGAGAAATACGAAGGACCTGATCACTGCATTCGACCTGGGGACTTCGTTTTAATAAAGGACTTTGAGAGGAAGTCCTGCCTTTCAGTTCATTGGAAAGGACCCTATCAGGTGCTAGTAGCTACTCAGACGGCTGTTTGAGATTAAGGCAAGGAACACTGGATACATGCCGAGCACCTGAAACAAGCGCCCTTGTCTTTACCCTATGACAAGTGGGTTGAGGAGTGGGTTGATGATCCTGAATCCAAGAGTGTGCATCTGAATGAGGGCACCCATTCTGATCCTGAGCATAATTTGGAGCCCAAACAACTCAAGAATTCTTCACTTTCTACAGATAATGTTCCTTTGTGCACCAAGTACTCTGTACCAGGAATCACGAGGTACAACCTTCGACCACGGAAATTGTTAGGGAATGACATTTTGATAGATTAGGAATGTGTAGTTTGTATACTGCACCCACAAGAAACCAACAGCCTTCCCGCCAATCACCCTAAAGACAGTTAAAGGAGTTCCAGAGGGGGCAGGGCAATAAGAAGCCTACAAGCAAGATCAGCCACGTGGTCAAGTGCCACCTACGGATGAACTAATAAAGCCTGTTTCAGTGAGAGTTCCCACCCGCTTAGTGTACTACTGTCTACTGTTAGCAGCACTTTATCTCTTCTCTATGTACACTCTCACACTCTTCGTCCACTTTGATCTGAAACACCAAGAATGATATCATAATAAGACACTCAAACAGATAATGAATGCTACACATGCAATCTTGAACAAAACTAACTGCTGGGTATGTTCTCACCTACAACACGGTGAGAAAGGTCTGGGATGGTACATATATCCAATCCCACTAGCGACTTCGTGTTATGCATCATTTAGAGCCCTATTCTTTGGTAATTGAAATGATAGTGCCACTGGTAACTTTGATGGAACAAACATGAGTGAATTCGATCAACTAGTTCTGTTCCCTCTAGGTTGTTCTGTCTTTGCGAATAAAAGTACGACCAATACAGCTTCCATTAAAAGTACTGATAAGCATGCTAGACGCTACCAATCCATGATCTCATTTAGGATGTCACCAGTAGGAAACAGGGAAGCAATTCCTCCTTCCTACACCATTAATCATGATCTAGATATAGTTCTATTTTGTTTACGGAAAGAAGGTTTCTGGTATAAGGGCATGTATGATAAATGTGTAAACAGTGCAGTTCTGGTAAATGAGAATAGGCCCTCATACATTGGGGGACCCATTTACTTTGTTTGTGGGATGGAAGCCTATCCATGGTTGCCTAAAGATTGGAAGGGGACTTGTTATCTGGGGATACTGCTGCCAGGAGTTTATGTCACATCCACTGCAGACATACTGAAGCATCACCCTAGGGGGGAATAGATGATGATACCCCTCTCAAGGTATTGGGAGATGAGGCAAAAGCTGTGGTTCCTTTTTGGGGCCAAATCATAAACTCACGGGATATTACGAGACTGGCTAGAGTGTTAGAAAACACTGTCAATGAAACTACTGACATTCTATTTAACTTGACATTAGAACAAAGAGCGATTAGGTTAGTAGCTCTTCAGAATAGAATGGTTTTAGACGCCATGTTAGCTGAGCGTGGTGGTGTATGCAAAATGGTTCTGTTTGCGTGTTGCATGTACGCACCTGACTCCTCCCCTAGGGTGTTCCAGGCAATCAAAAGATTACATATACTGAGCTCTGAAGTTCATGTTCCTGAAGGGGATTGGCACATGGAAACATGGGCCTGGAACATGCTTAGATCTTGAGGTTGGAAAATCTTCTCAACACTTGCTGTTATCTTTGAGGTAATTCTGTTTTTCTGCTGCTGCATACAATGCTTGCCAATTCTAGGTTCAACAAAAAGTGACTGCTTTTCTAGATCTCTAATGAAACTAAAACCTGGTCCTCATCTTCCTGTAAATATGACTGGTCACGCCTCCCCTATCCTGCCCCTTTCCCATGGTATCCCCAAGGCTCAGCCCTGGGCCCACTTCTCTTCTCCCTCTACACCTCTACCCTAGGGCCTCTTATTTCTTCATTTTGGTTCCCGTACCTTCTATATGCCGATGATTCACAAATCATTATGTCCTTTATCTTTTTTACTGTTTCCATTCACTCTTCTCTTTCTGCTTGTCTTCTTGCAATAAAACCATAGATGTTGTCTCACTATCTTCACCTTGATCCCTCCAAAACAGGGGTTATTTACTTTCCTGCTAATACTATTCCTCCCCCACTTGTCCCTTTTTCAATTTCTTTTCCCACTTCCACCCTGCCCATCTCCCCCACCACATGTAACTTGGATGTTGTCTTTGAATCCTCGCTTTCTTTTTCCCCTCATATTTCTACCGTATCACGTTCTTGCCGCTACCAACTTTCCCAAATCCGGAAGGCCAGCTGGTTCCTCACCTTTTCTGCTTCTAAACTTATTTCTTCACTTGTTTTCTTCCATCTCTTCTACTATTCCTCTCTTTTTTTAGGTCTTACTTCTACTTATCTTACTCCTCTTTGCTCTATCACTTTCTTTTCATGTTGTAATATGCTCGCTATCTCCTTGTGATTCTATTTCTTCTGCTGTACTCTCTTTACAATGGCTTACTTTAGAATATTGTCTTCTCTTCAACTTCCTCTGCGTCGTCTTTAAATGTCTATGTTCTTTCTCCTTCTTATCTATCTTCTCTGAACTCCTTATATTCCCCAATACGCTCTCTTTGCCCACAATCTCATGTTCTTCTTACTGTTCCCCGCCACTCCTGCGCTTCCTCTCTTTTTCTCTCTTTTATCTTACCTGCACTGAAGCATTGGAACTCCCTCCCTCTTCCCTTGTGCTCAACTTCGTCTCTCCCCTCTTTAAAACTCTTCTCGCTGCTTGATATTTTGGTGTGATGGTTCATTTTTTAATCCGATTTTACTGTTTATGTTTATAAAGTGCTTACACATTAAGCGTTATAGAATTAAAATTAAAATACGAATACAAACACACATTTCCATCTTTCAACATCTGAACAATGGGCAAATAAGTTCACAATCGAAGGAGGAAAGCCTGAAATACACCTACAGAGGGAATGATGTATTCTGGGTCAATTGAAAAGAATTCTCCCTTATCCTCCTTTATCCTGGCCAAATTGTAATTGTTTATATATACAGCGCTTATAGAAAGGTGGAGTGCTTCAAAGCGCTTCAAGGCAGGAAGGGAACAAGGCAATACAGTAATAATTCCTAGGCTGAATGATCTAACAGAAATACTAGCATATAAGGCGTGACAGCATTTCTCCAAGTGCTAGTGCAAGTGCATGAAGTGTTACAGTTGCGATCAAGTTAGGGAGGGGGGACAAAAAAGGGATGGGTGGAGGGACAGGACAGACAAACTAACTGGTCCTAGTACATTTAGGTCATGCATGTGTACAGCCAGAGGTTTGTTGAAGGGGGGAAAGAGGGAAAAAACGCCTCAAGTCCTGCAGGGCCCTGAGTTAGGTGCAGAGAGGTTGCCCCGCTCATGGAGCGTAAGCTGAAGTGCAGTAATGCTGAGCATAGTGCAGAAGTCCAGAGGCAAGTGCAAAAGACTGGCGGGGGAGCCTGGGACCTGTATGGCTCTGGAGGTGAACCAGGCAACCAGCCAGCAAAAATTGAACAGAGTGAGGGAGGAGAAGGAGAAAGGAGGGTGGAGAGAAAATGAAAGAAGGATAGCAGGGGAGAGGGAGAGAGAAGGAGGAAGAGAAGAGGAAGGTCTTGAGGATCCTCTGGAACTTAAGGTGCTCCGGCTCAAGACAGAGTGAGGCACGGAGGCTGCAGAGGATAAAGATCTACCACCAATTCTCTGTTTGTGAAAGCGGCTCACTCGCAGAGAGTTGGAGGAGGACGAGCAGAGGACTCTAGAGGGAGAGTATTTAGGTAGAGAGCATTGTAGATAGTGCGTGGCCCAGCCCCAAAGAGCCTTGTGGATTATGCAGAGGGTCTTGAACTTGATCCTTGGACCCACAGGGAGTCAGGGAGGGATTTCAGCACCTGAGAGACACAGTCCCTGGGTTTGAGGCCAAGGATAAGTCTTGCGGTTGTGTTCTGGGTTAGTTGTAGAGGACAGAGAGTAGAAGTATGAAGATTGTGAAAGAAGCTGTTGCAATAGCCCAACCTAGGGAGAACCCAGGCTCTCGAGGTGGTGAGCCTCTGGGGGAAAGTGAGAAAAGGTAGAATACCTCTGAGGAGGTGCAATTGGTAGTGAGACTTTTGGAGATGTCTCAGATGTGAGAAGAGAAGGAGAGAGCGGAGATGAAGGTGACCCCTAGATTTTTGCCTCATTGGTAGGTGAGGGCGCAGGACCAAGGGAGGACAGCCATTGTGAAAGTGGGAAAGTGCAAGCAGGGGTCCCGTTGAGGACAAACTCCGTCTTACTGGCATTCAGGCAGAGATTGTTAGCAGCACACCAAGACAAATTGCAGATAGACAGACAGGGATGAGCGAGGAGGAGGAGGAGGCCGAGGGTAGACTGAAAGAGAGCTGCGTGTCATCCGCAAAACACTGAAAGTTAGAGGTAAAGGTAGAGATCCTGTGCCTCAAGAGCTCCAGTCAATGGAGTGAGATTTGAGGCAGGGATGGGGCGAGATCTCTTGCCCCTTTTGGGGGTGATGATACTCCAACAACATCCGGAGGGGATCTTGCAAAACAGAACAACATTGGTGAGAACATGGCTTTGCCTACAAGGAGACAATGGGGCTTGCACTGTGACTGTCCATGGGCATGCTAGTCCCCCTCCCAAACCCATTCTTCTGCATCTTTTGGAACATTTGAAGCAGTACTCAAGGAAATATGTGACAACTATCCTGGTCCTATCAGATATACAGGTGAAACTGTCATGGTGGAGAGACAGGACAATCTATTGAAAGCATTATCCCTAATCCCAGAGACCCTGATACTCCAGACAATGGATGCCAGCATCCTAGGATTTGATGCAACCATGGGAAATCTAACAACTGAAGCGCAATGGTCTTGGACACAAGAGGCATACCCACATTATTGGATTCCATTGACCAAATGGTGCTGCACAAGGAGCCGATCACCTATGGAAGGTAATAGGCCTCATTATGAATTGGTCAGTGCAGTAAAAATGTGGCTGTAATACTGTTACTGCCACATTACTGCACCGCTTAACTATGAGTATGGCAGATAATTGGAGGATTCACCTCCAGCTCTGAGCTGGAGATAAATATGCAACATTTCTTCCAAATCTTAGCAAAATTACCACCAGCAGAATTACTGCTGCAGTAATTCTGCTGAAATCCCCCATGGAGTCCTAACACCACCACCACCACTTGTAATCCAGTAGAAATACAGCCATACCAAGTTGGGGTAATGGTATATCCATTTGGCAGTATCTCGCGGATTTACTGCTGAGATACAATGTGTGGAAAGTCCCAGTTGTTACTTTGCATGCAGTCTCTTCTCAGTCTCTATGCTCTGAACTCAATCATGGCAAGTCAAGCCTTTAGATATATGGGCACATCATTAATAAACCATGGAACGCTGGGAGCATGTCTTCTGAATAGTTTTGAAATTCATCAGGCAGTCCTTCCGGAATGGGATATTCCACTGATGGTAAATTAGCTGCAATTGCCTCTTTTTGAGCCTATGGAAACAGTGCACATTCTTTTTGTTTCCTGGAAGGCCCTATTCCTATGGGCAGAGGGGCTGGCAAGCAGCATAGGCAAATTGGAATCCTGTTTGTTGTTAGAGCCATATCTACGGTTCACACCATCTTCAACCTCTGGATCTCCTGATGTTTTGGACTACAATCCACATAATCCAAAACCATTGACTATGCTGGCTAGGGCTGATGGGAGATGTTGCCCAAAACATCTGGAGAAAGAAAGGTTGCATACCCCTGATATAGATATCCGTCATCTGAACAAGACCTGAATTCGTTTCTAAGGTGTGTTCTAAGTTGCACCTGAACCCAGAAGTGTTTCGGGCAATGTTAGAAGCACATATGTATGTTGGCAGGGCTCAACACATTCATCTGGACCAAACCTCAACGTTTAGGAATACGAAATGCATTTTTGTGCTATTTGGGTATGCTGTAAATATAAAAAGCCATCGGCAGAAAGCCTTAGCTGGCGGATAAGATCCATTATCATCAATTTGTATTAAATAGCAACTATTCTGCAGTCAATGATAATCCAGAGCCTGTCAACAAAGAACATCGTGGACAGAAGTGCAAAGTCCATCCACTAGAGACGTCTCCCATGCTGCTACCTCACCTTCCCACCACACCTTCATGCAGCACTGCAATTTGGTGATCGTGGATTTACGGTGGGTTTGGGTCGAGGTTACTGGGAATCAGCTCTGACAAGATCTGCAGATAAATATACATAGTGAAGCAGCATTCAGGTGTTTGTTGTTATTCTTCAAATATGGCGCATAACCAGTGCACTGCTTGCAGGTTTTTCATATAGTAAGGACAGTGACAAAGAAGTGGGGTTTGGGAGGTTATGGCAGATTATGAAGGGTAATCACCATTGCTCTAAGTCCTCCTGATTCTTCACAGTCCTTACGGCACACGATTGTCTCGGGATTACTTCAAGGTCGTCCTTCTGAGGGAGGCTGGAGAAGGCAGAGCATATATTCCGCAAAGGGATTACCTAAAAATTATCTGTTTGGAAAGACAGCCAACCTTTATATAGTAAGGACTCTGATGAGCTATGAGGAGTAAGTGTAATAATCGTGCCTCGATGCCTTTGCTGTAGTGCGCTTTACACATATAAATAAATAAATAAATGATTCCTTTTCGTACATTGTTCATTTATGGTACCCAGTCTCTTGGTCTAGTGCTCTCCTTGGAGCTCGGAAGGCGAGCATTGCCATGATGCACCTCTGGTTAAAAACATAGCCTCAACTTGACCTCATGGAGCGGAGAAGGCTGCATGGCTGAGGCCTAGTATCGGCGGCATGCCATGAATGCCACAGAGCACCACTGGTTGTGGGATATAACAAGCCCACAAGTATGCCATGCAGCAATGGACAACCATCTTTCACTTATAAGTAGATAGCTCTTGCCATTTAGTGCTGGACAGCAATAACGGGGCACGACTATATAACTGAGCTTTCTGGATTTAGGTGTAAACTGATAAAACCCAGTTAAACCCCACCGAGATCAAATGTTTCCGTTCATTTGAAAATTGCTCTTTTCACGATCTTCATCCCAAAGGACTATTTTTTGCTCGTTTTGCATTTGCTGCAATTGTTACTGGAAGAGTACGTGAGCAGCAGTGGTGACAACATGAGCTGCAGGTACCATGTTCTAACTGATGTTAGGTGCCAACTGCAGTTTTTCTTTATGTTTGTCAGGATTACAGATAAGCCTATCAGTAGGAAAAGAAACCTCTGATATTTTGCTTTTGCCTTTCATTAATTCAGGCCTTATACTTTCATTGTAGCAACATTTCATGAGTGCCTTTTCCCACCGAAAGGGCACACACATCCTACATTGCTTGGATGGTTTCATTGTAACTTCATGGAAAGGGTGTTAGAGACAAGTCTCTCCTAAAGAAGACGTGTCGCCGGCTTGGGAGCTTTCTAAAGTTAGCAAAGGAATCTCTACCCAGTTGTGAGCCAATTTGGATTGTGCAGCTCCTGCCCAATGAGAAGCAATATTTTTCTTGCGCAGAAAATATTTCCATTTCAAATAACTTTGCATACTCTGTGACCTTTCTGCTTTTGAATGCCATGTCCTCGGCAATATAAGCAACTTGTTTGTGTACGCCGGAAACACACTGCTGTCTTCGATTTGTTTGAAAGGGAAAATTTGTAAAAGACTGATACATAATCCATATTTTTGAAAGCACTGGAAAAACACCACCAGAATGAAAAGAAAATGAACCCTACACATGACATGAGACTGCATGATTTGGCCAACACCATCTCAGTGGTAGAAGCCACAGGCATGCATGTTCCATGAAAGCACAGAGCAATACTTCTATTGCAATGATAACCGGTCATGCACAGACTATGTTTTTACCTTTCCCTTACACAAAGCATATGCAATAGCACTGAAGGTGACACAGAGGGAGGAGGACCGGTCGCACTTAGCTACCTACCAGTGTACGGTAATTGCAGACTCTGCCTTCTTTGTGTCATTGCACAGTGGTAACTATACACCACACCCGTGCACATAGATTTTGTTGCAGATACATCATTAACGTCCTGATTCCTTGAAGAATTGGGATGCAACAGTATGTGGTTTACTAGCAATCAGAAGAATTTTCTACATATGCATGAATAGAAGCAGGGATATGGCAGGCTGCCATTGGAACTCGCACTCTGCTGAGAAAGGGCCGGTGTTAAATCTGTCTTTCATGAAGCTGTAACGTTCAATGATGGTAGGCGGCCCTACTAACCCTATTTTACAGTGCTGTCTTCATTTATTTATTTATTTTAATCTTTATGACGCGCCACACGCCCGTGGGCCTCAGGGAACCCAAAAAACAGGACAAGGAAAAGGGTCAGGCATCAGGCATCGGAGGACAAGAGAGCAGTCTAGGCTCAAGGTGGGTTAAGGTTGAACAGGTAGGTTTTTATTTCCTTCTTGAAAAGCACAAGATATTCAGCCAGGTGTATATGCCCGGAAAGTAGGTTCCACTGCAGCGGAGCCTGAGTATGGAAGGACATTCCTCCAAAATGCACCAGCTTGTATCTGGGCTGGATGAATGTGGGAGAGGCGGAGGAGCAAAGCTTCCTTCCGCCTACTTGGGACTTTACCCGATCAATAAGATATGTAGGACAGGTATTTCATCGACATTTGAAGGACAATGTCAGGAACTTGTGGGTGATCCTGTGTTGTATAGGCAACCAATGAAGTGCCCTCCTAGCATCACTCTTCTGCTTTAGCCCAGAGACTCTTAGAAAAATGGAATGGTTTCTAATCAAAGTAATTCACTGTTGCTAAAAATGGTTGGTTCAAGCATTTTCATCCATCACGTTTTAGTTTTCTCAGTGAACCCCCTGTGAGGCCCCTATGAGGGAGAGGCCTGTTCAGGCAGGAATCCTGATGCACCAGCCCTTCATTTGCTCCTCACTGATGAGGCCCAATAAAACCGTAACACGTCTGCTGTGGTTGTAGAGTGGACATGGCCAGCAGTCCAGGTTGGGCTTTTTCCTTTGGCAGCAAGTTCTTTCCTGACTTGAGTATGATTATTCCCACTCTGCAATGGTGCAAACAAGCTAAAGAAATCTCGAATAAAATGGTTCTACTCATTTCTTTTTGGTTTCCTCTCAAGAACTGGACCATCTTGGGGATCAATTGAACGTCTCTTTATGTGTGTATTGGCAATAGTATAAACCAATGGGGTGGATTCTCAAAGAATACCTCAAATAAAAAAGTACAGAGGTTGTGTTTTTGTATTTGTGGTATTTTGTGAAAAACACAGGTTTTCTGTACTCTCAAAGGTGAACTGCACATTCCAGGGGGCGCTGAACAGCAGTGTTAAAGATGCAATGTCAAGCCCCTTCCTTAAATTAGTGTAGGGTGCACAATCCCGACACTAATGTAGTACATGCTAACAGCACCCATGCGGGAGCTGGAAGCACACATCACAGTGACATGATCTCAAATAGCCTTTCAATTTAAAAAAGCTTAAAATAAAAAAATACTTTTCTATCCCTGTTTAAGGGATAGCAATCCAAGAGGGAAAGCAGCAGTCAATCCTTAAAGAAAATGCATGACTGGGTCAGGAATGGCCCTATCATGTGAAGCCCTCCCCCACCTCCCTTGCACCTTTTGCAAACGGGGTCAGGGGGATAACTTTGTGTTCTTCTCAACTTAAAGCAAATCTCATATTCGAGTATGGATTCCCAGAACAGCACCCTGCTGTGCATAAACGCGGGGGGTAAAGTATCTCAGGTGGAGAGAGACAGTGTCTCATTGTAGCAGCATATGGCCAGCTTGTTTTGGGATGTTCAATGATACTCTTGTGATACCAAACAGAAACACGCTGAATTGCCTTGAAACCGTTCATGAGTCACAGCCCATAAATTACAGAATAAGGATTTCATTTAACCTCCTCAGAGAGTCAGGCTCCAGGTTCACCCACAGTAAAGCCTCACATCTGCCCCTTTCCGTTTCACAGGAGAAACATATCAATGGAAATCGGACACAGCACACTGGCAAAGATAACTTGTCCCTTGAAAGAGGGAGCTCCTTTCTCGCCTCCCAGGGAAACCAGAAAGGGAGTCAGTCTCTCCAGCAGCGCAGAAGTTGAGCTGTCCTGCCACCTTGCATACATAAGTGTGAGGAGCAAGATCCCACCACGAATGTAGTAAAGGCTCCAGCACCTATGAGAGTGCTACGGTCGCATTTAGCAGTGACAAACCATTAGTTGGCCTATCACTGTGAAAAGCTAAAAAAAACAATTCTATCCCTGTCTGAGGGATAGAAAGGCTAGTGGGACTGCAGCGCCCACACTTAAACAAAACTGTATGACAGGGTCATCAATTACAGTGTCATGCAAAACGCACCACTCGTTGTCTGTTCCAAACAGGAGCAGGGCATATCTTTGTTTTCTTCACATTTTAAAGCGTATCCCATTTCCGAAAATGGATGCATTGAAACACCCCCTGATGGGCGCAAATGTGCATCTCATTAGTTGTGCCACAAAAAAGATGTCCACTATGCACAAAGAGCATTTGAATGTGCTCATCACAGATGGGCACATTTAAGTGCCCTGTTTCCCCCCCTTTGAGTATTTGCACAAATAAAGGGTAATTTCAGTGGATTTTAAGGTGCCTCCCATATTTAAAAAAATGGGATGGTCTTTAAAATGCGCTGAAAACAAAGACATCCACTTGAGCCTATTTGAGACATGCACAGGGGGATGAACACTGCATGACTGGGACATTCCTGACTCTGCCATGCATTGACCTGCGGCTGTTCCACTCACAGTTCACTGTTTGAAAAGTGCTCTAAGGACCCACACAGGAGCGGGGTCCTGTAATACAATGCACTCCCAACACTAATGTGCAGGTCACCTTTGAGATAAAGGTTACTTGCTAATTTCTCAAGCATCCGCTGCACTTGTTTATATGCACTTGTTTTAGAGTATCTGGCCCTAATGGCCTGATTCGCAAACGTTTACATTGGAGAAAAACAGTAGGTGCCCTGAGCAGCCAAGTTTTGGTCCTGGTACAGTGTACCTTTTTTCAAAAAGGCTGAAACAGGAGCACATTAGGGGGCAATTTACAGAAACTTTGCACCGGTGCAAGTGCAAAGTTTGCACGGTATTAGCTCTTGGGTAAAGTTTGCCCTATTTTTAAAAACACTGGGACACATTGCACCTTGACAAGTGCAGTTTGGCATATTGAAAGCACCAGGGCCAAAATTTCTCCAGTGCTAAAGTGATACATATTTGCATCAGGGCACATTTTGCCTTAGTGCTAATACCATTTGGTATTAGCACTAGGGCAAACTGTGCCCTGGTGCAAATATTTAGTGAAGATGCATCTTTTTTGCACTAGGGCAATGTTTGCCCTGGTGCTTTTAATATGCCAAACTGCACTTGTCGAGGTGCATTGTTTTTTTAATGTGTCCCAGTGTTTTTAAAAATAGGGCAAACATTGCCCTAGTGCTAATACCGTGCAAACCTTGCACTTGCACCGGTGCAAAGTTTCCATAATCTGGCCCCTGGAGCTTCCTGAGGACCTTTGATAAACACATGTGCAAACATGATTTCCATGGATGCTCAAGGCAGCTCCAGATGTGCTCTAGTTTGAGATGTTCTGGGACTGATTCACAAAGACTTGCACTGGAGCAAACAGGGGGATTCTCTTGCAACTTAAAATAAAAAAAAGGGATGCATATTTGGAGCAAATCTGGATCTGCCCAGAATATCTTTGAGATAGTCGCATGCAAAAGTGATTGACAAAGATTTGCTGAAGGACATCTCAGAGATGCTCCAGGTATCTCTGAACTTTGAATTCTAAATCAGTAATGACGTGCAAACAGAGAATGTGAGCCACTCAGGCCATCTCCTGATTTGCTCCAGTGCAAATCATTGTGACTATGGCCCTGTGCCTCCATGCCTTACATGCCACATTGTCTCATGTGTCCTGTAGCCCACAGAAGTATGTAACTAATGCAATTTCTACCTGCATGTGATCTATGTTATTAACATAATACTAGGGGTAATGGCAGGAAGGTTTGGAATCAATCATAACCTCTAGCTTTGTTTGGGCAACCCCTATAATCTATAATGAGCATTATATATATATATATAATACTTTATTGTGGTATAATCCAACAGCTTCAATGATGTGGCATACATGTATATCTCCAATGTACATCCATTCTTTCTGCTAGGTGCACACAATATTATGATAGACACACCCACAATGTGGTGCCGAAAAGTGCTCCTATTGATGGTATGCACCTAAAATATTATTAGTTTGTGTTCGCCTGCAGACCTGCCTAAAATCTTATAATTCTTCCAAAAATGGAGCCTTAAATTCAATTTAATTTCCATTTCAATGCACCCCTAAATAACCTCTCATGGAGAAACACCATCTGCAACCATCCTGGGTGCATTTGGGCTCTCCTGCTGCTGCTCTTGCTGCACCAATTGATGCTAAATATTTAAGGCCAACCACTTTAACAACCCACCAACCCCCAATTGTAAAGACCGGCTTTCTGCTGTCATAGCACTGGTGTAAAGACCAGAAAGTTGTGGTTGTTGATGTCCTCCCTGTCAGCATCAGACTCGCTCCTACAATTCAGAAAAGAACTCAAGACCCACCTCTTCAAGGAGCCTCTGCTCCTTAACACCTAGGCCATTACATCACCCCTGGCGCCATGTGACTCGCAAGACATTGTCCGTCCCTCGTCTCCCTCCCACTGTGTACAGCTGTACCCCTTCTCTGTGCCTCTATGTATCCTACCTCCCCTGCTGTGTATCTGTTTTGTTGTTACCTCTCAAAAGCGCTCCGTTATGTATCTGTATTTTTGTATACCTCTGTAAAGCGCTCCATTGCTTCTCGATCCTAGGTTCGCACTCAATAAACACTAATAATAACCAGATCTGCATTGCTCGTAGCACCAGGGCTTCAGTGCTTTCGCATGCAAACCCAGACAATACGCTACTATAACAAGAGCCAACCCGGCACTGCTCCAGCATTTATAGGAGCACAAATTGAGTCACTGCCCCAGTACATTGCAAATGACTCCATATGTGCTAAATAGTTTCCAGAGAGACGTTCCGCCAGTGGCCCACTCTCGCCTCCCTATTATTGGCTTGTTATGTTATGTTATTGTAACTTATAGAGAGCACGGTCACCCGAAAGTATCTTGGCGCCAGAGGAGAGAGGAGAACACCACCATAGACCAATTACTGTAGACTACAGAAAAGTCTTGAGAGCCCTTCTAAAAGCCAGATGATTTGGCAAACAGTTTATTGTCAATGGCAGGTCGTTCCAAATTTGAGCAGCGGCGACTGAAAATGCCCATCCACCAATACGTGAACGGCGAAAAGTGGGCACACATAACAGACCCGTTGTGGCTTGTAGGCCAACTGGTTGGGATGAGCCTGGAAGGTCAGCCCTACCCAGCCAGACACACTGAAAGCCAATCGCAGACACTGCCCAGGGACATTCTCTTTACTGGGGTGGCCATTGCAGTCTGACCTATTGCTGCCCGTGTAGCACAATCGGAGCTTTGCTATCCCTTCTTTCCACCATCAGCAGCAGAAAATAAAATCTACTGGGAAAGGGCAAACAAAGCAGAGAAAAGCAGGGTTAACTCCCCCCGATGGAAACGGATGTGCTAACAGGGCATAATGGAAACTGGCAATTAAATGCAAGCTGGCCATAATGTAAATGAGCAATGATGTTTTAAGTGGGTATAATGGAATTCGACCATGATCTGTTAACTGGGTATAATGGAAACTGACAGTGATCTACTGATTGGTCATAATGTTACTTAATAACTAGGCATAATGAACTTGTTAATGACGTGCTAAAGGATTTTATTGGCATTTCCCGTTCTAGAAAGTTTAAAAAATGTATACCTACAAAATAGATATTGTTCATGTATATTTTAATCGTTTGGTGCACTAGCGTGGTATAGCTACTTCAATGTATAATGTATTTTCTGTTGTTTACAGGCAAGAGCATGTGCCGGTCTCAGCCTTCCAGTGGTGAGAAACTGAACTCAGTATCGCCTCTGCTGTGCCCCCGCAGTACATGGGGTGGGGGTCATGGAAGAGGTTAGGCGGCAATGTATGACCCTGATGTTGGCCAACTTCACATGAAAAAAGGCAGTGCACCTGCAGACAGAATAATGGGGTCACCTGCATAGCCCTGGACGCTGTGAAAGCGAGAGGGAAACTCTGCACCAGGGGGTCCTCTCCTTTGTACTTCCTGCTTTCATTTTTGTAAGGGGTTTCATTTTTACAGGAACGTTGCCTTCTCTGTCATTCAACTGGATTCATGATATATGTGATTAATGCCAGAATAAGGCTGATTTATCGGAGGTCATTGACCTTTCAAAAAATGGCATACTCTACATTGATCCTAAAGACAGCTGTCGACCTCTTTGTCAAAAGCTCTTTCCATTTATGCTATATTATGATGCCATATTTGGCACTTTTGTAACCTCTCTTCTCACTCAGGCAGACACCCTTTGATGAACTGTGTATAGCCCCATAAACAGGAAGTGACATCAGACAAGGAGAGGAACTCCAGGTTAAGGATCCACTATAGAAACAAAGATGCAGTGTAAATGTTGGTGAGTCCTTTACGGGATGGGGATGCACAAGGTAATCGCTGTACTTACAGGACAAACATGGACGTCATTTGGGGTTACCAGGGGGCACAACTGCGACCCCTGAGGTCTCCCTTGATACCCCTAAGAATAAAATGTAAAAAATGGACCTCCTGGGCCATGTGGCTTTTTGTTTCTGGAGTGGATGGCTTTCTTGTTCAGGCCTCTTAATAAAAGGGGGGTTCCACAAGTGTAACACTAAATAAGAAAGAATAGGAGTAACACATAGTCTTTCTGGAATTCCATAAAATAATTGCTGGACTCATTAAAGGTTTATTTTAGGCACACTTCAGGGGGTGAGTCACTGATTTAGTCGGATTTAGTTTGTTCTTAAACACCTCAAATTCACAATGCAGAAAAAAACTTTAATTATTTAGATTTTCTAAAGTTGCAGTTATAGCATGTTTTTTTCTGCCGTTGTCTCTTTTATGGTCACTTGAAAAAATCATTGTGCCTAAAAGCTTGTGTACAGTGGAGAAATGTTTGACCACAGCACATCAAGTTGCCCTTGATTTCATTGTGCCACAATTAATGCTTTGTTGCAATATGTCTATCTTTCCTATCTCCCTGGCATGCTGTTCAGGATGTTTGTTTGCATATATGAGGTAATGAGTGCCCAGAGTACAGGATACCGTGGGAGTGCGCTGCTTTCCTTGCGCTACTCTAAATTCTTTAATACACAGTTATGAACCCTTCCAATGGTATCTATTTTGCCAACTTCTGAAGCATGAAAAGTAGATCCACGGAGGCTTTGCATGTAGCCAACTTTGCACCAGACCTGCAGATGAACTGGCCTGCTGTTAAATCTCAGTTACCAGCTTATTGGTGTCCACTCAAAAGTATCTTCAGGACTCTATGGAAGTGGGGACCACAGAGGCACTGGCACCGTTAATAATGGTGCCGGTGCTTCTGTGAAACTCTGCTGGTGGGTACACCCGGCAGATCTGACCTTACCGGCACCATTGTTTCCGGACCGGCATACTTATGAGGCCCAAAATTGAGATTGGTATGGCTTCACTTTTCTGCATAGCACCATATTCATAGCAACATTTTACCGGTGCCTAACTTCCCAGCCGCCGGGGTTGCAATCCCTCAGTGTTACCGGGAAGTCAGGCGCTGGTAAATATTTACAGGTCCGGTGGCAAATTGCCGGTATCACTGGCACGGTTGCCGCCGGACCCATAATGAGGGAGATTATCTAAATATTTTGCCTCCCACTCATTGGCAGAAGAGATGAAAGGGGGCATTGGCTGAATGTATTTCTATCTGTTCAAAACCTTTGTTCCCTCAAGGGAGAATCAAACACATACTGTGAAGGGGCTGAGTTCCTGGGAACGGCTGAACCATGCACACTTCAAAGATAGCAGACAGCAGGGGGTGAACAGAGCCGAAGGAAGACATTTAGCGAGGAGACTCTTTAATCTGCAGAAGTCAGAGTTGTGAGAAGTTTGGAGCAGCTGGGGAGAAAGTGATACAGAAAATAAACATTCTGACATTTGATATGCGCGTGTGGATTTGATAACAAAAGAGGGAGGCCACTTCAGTGCAAAATGACTATCATTGCCCACTAACATTGCTTGAAAGTATGCCACTGCCCTGCTCGGATTCAGCCACTTAAGGAGTGATTTCCAGATGCTTGTTGGAGCCATTGACGGTTCATAGGACCTTGCTTAGGGCTGAAGATGGATTTCCAGAAGGGATTGGTATACACCATACTCAACCACCTCCAGGGGAGAGAGAGATAGCCTTCTGGAAGACCCAAAAGCATGACTGCAGCTCAGAAACTGGGACCCAGTACTCACATCATAAGACTTCTGCCCGTGGCTTTCGCAACGTTCCCTGGCTTGGGTGGAGCAGAACACTAACACTTCAAAGAACCTATTTCGGAACCACACCATTCTACTGTCCACGGAATTTGCACCTGATATTTGCTGTTTCTCGACCCTGTCAAGAGTGCCTAAGGGAACTTGGTAGAAAACCTGTGGAGTAGCTGCCCTTTCCCAGATATTCCCAGGTACCACGACCTCCTGTCGTGGTACAACAGGGTCAGAAAGAGGTGAAGTTGTGTGTAATGTGTGCATAGGGATGCGTTGTCGTCTGGCAGCTTCAAGCAATTTGGTTTAAAACAGAGAAAGACTGTGAATGTAAGTAAATATTGCACTGTGCTCCCACTCAATAATTTCAGTATTAATACCCAAGGCTGTTCTTTGGCTATAACTATAAATATGGTTTTGTCAACATATTGCACCTCATTTCATTTTACTTTCCCTGTTCAACTTATATGTCTTGTTTATAGCAAAACAAAAGAGGTGATGGCTGGAAGGTTAAGAATTATTCTTAACCTTTGGCATTGCTCTGGGCAACCCTCCAGACCATCTTTCTTCGCCTGCCAAGCCATTACAAAAGGAGAAAGACCGTATGCAAATCAGACCTGGTCCCACCCCAAAAGGGGCAGTTCAGACCAAACTGCTTCGTCACATCCCTTCTGCACGAGACCACAAGCATCCCACAACCACTTTAAGAGCTGAACATGTCATCTTTTGTTTCCATTCGTTTCAGTTACCACTTACTCGGTTAAAAATATATTTTGTAACATTCAGACACATTGTAAATATCAAATAACATGTCAATAATGTTACTTAAAAGGGAAGTCCAGGTGCAACTCTTTTGCATCCCAAATATCTGCAAGTCGAATGCAGCCAGCACCCACTGCGCTCTCTGCATGATGCTAATTGGGCAAACAAGAAAAACCTTTTGTCCCCCCACCCCCAGAAAATCCCTTAAGAAATGTCACAATATTTATGCATTAAAATGGCTGACTTTGAGATGTTAAGGCAAATGCCACAATATGGCGGTGTTCAGATATGGCACTGTGCTCTTGGGAATAATATGAGAAATTATGAAATTGATTTGAATGCTTCTTCATTGATGCCAGCAAGCAGAGCACACCTGTTCTTACTTTCTCTATAGGCCTAATTAATCATCATTATATACTTTATTTCGGATACAAATCCATAAAAGCGACAAACAGAACACAGTGAGAACACATACACTATTGATCAAACATATCCATACAATGAAAAGACATGTACATTGACAATATCAAATCACAAAAAGAAACTAAGACAAGTACACGTTGCTTGAGAACAGGTAACAATGGACAAGCAATCAGGTGCGAATCTGCCTTCAATAGAAAATACAGCGCAGGGCGACACTGAGCAAAAAGAACAGTCTCTGCCTGCGGAGTGTGCTATAAACTGGGCAGAAAAAGATAAAATGAAGTAGAGCTTCCCTCTGCGCCTTCCAATCAGTACAGCGAGTGTCTTCCATGGCACGATGCCATTTAGCAGTTTTACCCATTAGGTTGGCTCATCAAACCTGGTCCTAGTTATCGGCAGAAAAGTTGCTGAAAGCAAGATATGGCTGTAATTTGCCGGGGACACAAATAATGGCATGCTTTCCTAAATTCACTACCCTCTCTAATTTCCTTAACCCTCCCAGAAATGTGAGCCTTTAATATTCGAACATGCTCCTTCGTGAGCAAAGCTACTGGAGGAAAAAAAGCCTGCGCATTAACTTTAATTAAAAACGATTTTAAATATAAAAGCCACGGAGCTCGGTCGGCTCCCACCATGTAAAGAATTTCCTTAATAATAAATTGGATTAAAAGCGCTTTGGGATTAGACAAGATTCGAAGCCAGTGTAAACGGGGTGCCAAACGCTATTCATCCTCCATAAAACCAACCCCCAACTCCTCATGAACTGCAAAATTTGCGGCTAGAGCTAATAGGGGCTTGGAAAACTTGTTTTCGGCCACCTGCAAACCTGAAACATTTTCAAAGCCCCACAATGCTGCACCATAATTTGTCACCGTCATGGCTGTTGTAAACACTAAGGGGGTCATTCATAGAATCCAGCGCACAAGTGGCGCACGCGGCTGGTGCAGAGTGTGCGCGTGCGAATCACTGCGCCAGCCGCGTGCGCTAAAATCCAATTCCGCGCACAGCATATTCATGGATTCCAGCCACCAAAACCAGCCGTGGCGCACAGTGGCGCAGCGACCCTGCAGCAGCGCCAGTTACGCCCCCAAGAACGCCTCTCGCGCAGGGAAAAGCCATCAATATACCCAATCTAGCGCAAAGGGCTGCGCCAACCCTGTACCAGCACAGCAAGCGGGCTACGTGTATCACTGGGGTGCGCGGGAAGTACCTCACGCGATTGGCCCCGTGCAAGCAGGGTATGCGTATTTCAGGGGTGCGCGGGAAGTTCCACACGCGATTTCATCATGGTACGTGTATTTCAGGGGTGCGCGGGAATTTCCACACGCGATTGGGCCCGTGTGAGCAGGGTACGCGTATCTCAGGGGTGCGCGGGAAGTTCCACACGCGATTCCATCAGGCTATGTGTATTTCGGGGTGCGTGTGAAGTTCCACACGCGATATCAGCAGGGTACGTGTATTTCAGGGTGCAGGGGAAGTTACACACGCAATTTCCGCAGGGTACGTGTATTTCAGGGGTGCGCGTGAAGTTCCACACGCGATATCAGCATGGTACGTGTATTTCAGGGTGCAGGGGAAGTTACACACGCGATTCCAGCAGGGTACGTGTATTTCAGGGGTGCGCGGGAATTTCCACACGCGATTGGGCCCGTGCGAGCAGGGTACGCGTATCTCAGGGGTGCGCGGCAAGTTCCACACGCGATTCCATCAGGGTACGCGTATTTCGGGGTGCGCGTGAAGTTCCACACGCGATATCAGCAGGGTACGTGTATTACAGGGTGCAGGGGAAGTTACACACGCGATTTCCGCAGGGTACGTGTATTACAGGGGTGCGCGTGAAGTTCCACACGCGATATCAGCAGGGTACGTGTATTTCAGGGTGCAGGGGAAGTTACACACGCGATTCCAGCAGGGTACGTGTATTTCAGGGGTGCGCGGGAATTTCCACACACGATTGGGCCCGTGTGAGCAGGGTACGCGTATCTCAGGGGTGCGCGGGAAGTTCCACACGCGATTCCATCAGGGTACGTGTATTTCGGGGTGCACGTGAAGTTCCACACGCGATATCAGCAGGGTACGTGTATTTCAGGGTGCAGGGGAAGTTACACACGCGAAATCAGCAGGGTACGTGTATTCCAGGGGTGCGCGGGAAGTTCCACACGCAATTCCATCAGGGTATGTGTATTTTGGGGTGCGGGGGAAGTTCGACACGTGATTCCATCAGGGTACGTGTATTACAGGGGTGCGCGGGGAGCACCACACGTGAATTGCACGTGTGGGCCCTCCCAGGTGTTCCCTCTACACCCTCCATGGCCCCTGCAGGTGGCTCACACCACAGGGGCCTACCCTGCACATGTCCTGCAGGCACCCCATCCACCATGGCCATGCCCCCCAGCCAACCCACATGTCAACTTGCACTACTGCCCACCAACGCATGTCCCCCTGCACCCCCAGGGGCAGCCTCCACAGGCCCCCACCCATGTCTTCCACCACCCCCCAGCAGTGCAGGGGCACCCTCCACCAGGCCCCCACCCATGTCTCCCACCACCCCCACCCCCCAGCCACCAGGGGCAGCCTCCACCAGGCCCCCACCCATGTCTCCCACTCCCCCCCACTCACCCCCACCCCCCAGCAGTGCAGGGGCACCCACCACCAGGCCCCCACCCATGTCTCCCACCACCCCCACCCCCCAGCCACCAGGGGCAGCCTCCACCAGGCCCCCACCCATGTCTCCCACCACCCCTACCGCCCAGCAGTGCAGGGGCACCCACCACCAGGCCCCCACCCATGTCTCCCACCACCCCCACCCCCCAGCCACCAGGGGCAGCCTCCACCAGGCCCCCACCCATGTCACCCACCACCCCCACCGCCCAGCAGTGCAGGGGCACCCACCACCAGGCCCCCACCCATGTCTACCACCACCCCCACCCCCCAGCCACGAGGGGCAGCCTCCACCAGGCCCCCACCCATGTCTCCCACCCCCCCACCCCCCAGCAGTGCAGGGGCACCCACCACCAGGCCCCCACCCATGTCTCCCACCACCCCCACCCCCAGCCACCAGGGGCAGCCTCCACCAGGCCCCCACCCACGTCTCCCACCACCCCCACCACCCAGCAGTGCAGGGGCACCCACCACCAGGCCCCCACCCATGTCTCCCACCACCCCCACCCCCCAGCCACCAGGGGCAGCCTCCACCAGGCCCCCACCCATGTCTCCCACCCCCACCCACCCCCAGCAGTGCAGGGGCACCCACCACCAGGCCCCCACCCATGTCTCCCACCACCCCCACCCCCCAGCCACCAGGGGCAGCCTCCACCAGGCCCCCACCCATGTCTCCCACCACCCCCACCGCCCAGCAGTGCAGGGGCACCCACCACCAGGCCCCCACCCATGTCTCCCACCACACCCACCCCCCAGCCACCAGGGGCAGCCTCCACCAGGCCCCCACCCATGTCTCCCACCACCCCCACCCCCCAGCAGTGCAGGGGCACCCACCACCAGGCCCCCACCCATGTCTCCGACCACCCCCACCCCCCAGCACTGTGGGGCACCTGCCAGCAGGCCCCCACCCATGTCCAACCCATGTCTCCCACCACCCCCACCCCCCAGCAGTGAAGGGGCACCCACCACCAGGCCCCCACCCATGTCTCCCACCACCCCCACCCCCCAGTCACCAGGGGCAGCCTCCACCAGGCCCCCACTCATGTCCCCCTGCACCCAGGTCCTCACAATCCCCAATCATGTGCGTTATGGTCAGCCTCCACAGCCAAAAGGCCCTACCAAGTAACCCATTCACCCACATGGAAATGGAAATTACATGTTACACCCCTAATGTTCATAAAGCAAATGAACCCATGTCCGTCACACACAATGGTTGCAAATGAATGGGAAAACACCCAACATGACATGCATGAAACCAATGAGATGATACCACACAGTGAAGTATGAAAACAAAATTGTATTAAAAAAAATTGAATGCAAATGAAATGAAACAAACTACAATGGCAATGAAAAAAAGATAAGCAGCATGTCCGTCCAAAAAAATCAAAACTACAAATCCAAATCCAAAAAAAGTTGTTCAAAGTCACATTAAAAATAAAATCAATCCAATGAAGTACTATGTACAAAACATCCAAGGGTCCATGAGCCCAACTGAACAAAGGAAACCTACAAAAAACCCTAACTAAAATGCAACTATATACAAAAAGTGGAGCTGTGTCCGTCGACTCCAAATCATAAGAAGAAACAAATGAAACCTAAAACTAAAGAACTATATACAAAGGCGGCGGGCAAGTCCAGCAGCTCACTCCGTGGTGTTCCGGGCCAGGGCATCATCAAACTCCTCGTCTATGTCCCGGAGGCGGTCCTGTTCCATGGCCCTGAGGGTCCGCAGGGACGACGCCATCTGCTCCTCCAACCCCCTGCGGATTGCCTCGAGGCACTCGGCCCGCCTCAGGGCCCTCCGCATGGAGTTCTCCGCCCTGACCATTGTGAGCCGCGCCTCTTCCGCCCGCCGCCGCTCCGCCCCTATATGCTGGCCCAACCGCTGCCACACGGAAGACACTTCCCGTCCTGGGTCCTCCTGCCCTCCGGCCGATGCCTGCCCCTCCGATGTTGATGGCCCCGAGCCATGATGCCTCCCACGTTGACTCCACTGCTGCCTCCGACGCCACTGCCTCTGCCAGCACGACGGCATCCAGGCTGATGGAATCCACCGACGCTGTCGTGCACATGCCCTGCCTGATGATGCCGGCACATCCTCCATCTGCTGGGGTACAGTTGCTGTGGTGTCCACCCCTGCTGGACCTCTGACTCCCGACTGTGGCAGGGATGGGATCCCCACCGAGCTGGCTGCATTGGTCAGGGCAGGTCCACAGGGGGCCCTGGTGGCATCTGGGCCAGAAGATGGCAAGGAGAACGACTGGCGTATAGTCTCCACAGAGGAGGAGAGGGCCGCCAGATTGGCCGACACATGCAGGAAACCCCCGAACATGGACGATCCCAATTGGGCCACGTCGGCACGGTGCTCTTCGTGATGACGTGCGTGCTCCTCCTGGGAAGCACGCACGGCATCACGAATCACAGCCGTGCGCATCGCGACCCCAATCAGGACCTTCTCCATACGGCCAGGGGTCCCCTCATCCGCAGGTGGAGGGGAGTCAGATGACATGGACATCCCCTCTACCTGCGGACGGGCCTGGGACGGAGCATCCCTGCTGGTGCATGGTGGTGCACCCACAGGGTCAGGGACAGCGACATGCACAGGCCCCTCCACGGTGACCTGTGCTGCCTCCTGCCCCTGCCCCTGGACTGCACCACTTGCACCAGCAGGGATGCCCCCACCAGGTCCCATGTGCGCCTCAGTGGCGGCCTCCTCCTCCTCTGTGGAAACCACCACCCTGGATGGCTCCTCACCGTCTTCCGCCTTAGCAGGCCCCTGTGGGGGCTCACCCACCCCTTCCGCTGCAGCCGTGGGGGCATCCCCGCCGCCTTACTCCACAGCGCCGTCTCCGCCCTCTTCTTCACTAGCCGCTGCGTAGAGGGAGACATAGAACACAAGCATCAGGGTACTGTACAATGGTCCGATAGACAGGAAGCAATAGCAGATGAGTGCCACTGTCAAAGTACACTTCCATCATGTCCCTCCACAACACATGTGTCAGTCCAGGCAAAACACACACAGTGACAGTCATGGTGCATGCCATGGACATTTCCATACATGTCCAATGGACTCTCGAAACATACAATGTAATGGAACTCACATGCATCATGGGTCATGCCTATCACATGCACACACTTCACCTCAGTCACATCCATCTGGCCCCGTACACCCCAATCACAGTGGATACAAGGATGACTAGGCTGCATCAGTGAATCTGTACATTGTCACAGACATGTGTCATGCATCCATGGCATCCACAAGTCACAGACACGCAGGTCAGGCACACAGACATGGACACCATATATGTACCTGGCATCAGCACCCATCCCCCACCCCCACCCATGTCCAGGAACAGAGACTGCCATGCTCTCATGTGTACAATCTGCATAGGGCTCCCCATGTCGCATTTAAACTCATGCAACAACCGTGCGGTTCACACATTACTGGTCGCACATGCATTACCATGATGTCCCTGCACACATACATGCGTACATGGCCTATGTCACACATACAGGCAAGTATCAGACAACCAGCACACTGCAACATGCCCTGTCTCACACAGCAATGCTTGGCCACTTACCGCTCAACTCCAGACGGGTCTCCCTCTCAAGGAACTGGGCGTGGAGCGCTGGGTGTACGCGTTCCAGGACCCCCATCTGGATGGAACTCATGCGGCCCCCGCCCCCCTCCACGAGGCGCCGGGCCTTCATGAGGGTCCTGGACCTCATGTCTTCCCAGCACTTCTTGACCTTCTGGATGGTGCGGGTTGCCACCCCCTCCGCGTTGATGGCAACCACACAGTCGGCCCAGATCCTCTCCCGTCCTTCCTTGTTGGCGCGGGACGATCCGAAGAGGGCATCATACTGCCCCAGGACTTGCTCCACCAGGACACCAACTTCGGTGGCAGTGAAGCTGGTGCCCCTCTGCCCCTCTGGCCGGGGGTTGCCACTGGTGCCAGATGTGGATGTGCCCGACATGGCAACCCCAGGGGCAGGAGTGGGTGGCAACTGGGTCCTGGGGCTGGGCTGTGGAGCGATGTTATCTGAGTCGGAAGTCTTCTGTTCCAGCAGGGGTGGACACAGCAACTGGACCCCTGCAGGTGGCTGATGTGCAGGCACCAAATGGCAGGGCACGGTGACAGCAGGCAGGCAGCAGCAGATGGCACGTGGGAGGCTGCTCAGGGCACTGGGGGGCAGTAATTCGGCTTTCTGGGCAGGAGCGTGGTCTTCCGTGTGTTTTCGCGTGGCCAGCTTGATACGGAGTGATTTGGCATGTGAAAATCCTGCACGTCAGCGTGAAAATCGAGGAAAGGCCCTTAGCGCGTAAGCGCGTCAGCACGCGTACGCGATTTCATTGGACCAAAGGCCCTTACAGCGTAAGCGCGTCTGTGACGTTTTGCGCACGGGCGTTGCCCTGGCAGGGCTTGGAGATCCCGCGTGCCTTTACACTGTTCTGTACGTGCTTTTCGTGCGGTGCGTGTGTTTTCCATCCGTTGGGGTTCACACGCTATTACTTCACAGCGGGTGTTGGCTACGCGTTCTTCTACACGCAAGGCAGACGGTGAGTGGTACCCTGCTCCCCCAGGCCTGATCGCGTGAGAAACTTCACGCGAACCCCTGAAATACACGTAGCCCGCTCCCCCAGGCCTGATCGCGTCACGCGAACCCTTGAAGTACACGTAGCCCGCTCCCCCAGGCCCGATCGCGTGAAAAAGTTCACGCGAACCCCTGAAGTACACGTAGCCCGCTCCCCCAGGCCCGATCGCGTGAAAAAGTTCACGCGAAGCCCTGATGTACACGTAGCCCGCTCCCCCAGGCCCGATCGCGTGAGAAACTTCACGCGAACCCCTGAAATACACGTAGCCCGCTCCCCCAGGCCCGATCGCGTGAGAAACTTCACGCGAACCCCTGAAGTACACGTAGCCCGCTCCCCCAGGCCCGATCGCGTGAAAAAGTTCACGCGAACCCCTGATGTACACGTAGCCCGCTCCCCCAGGCCCGATCGCGTGAAAAAGTTCACGCGAACCCCTGAAGTACACGTAGCCCGCTCCCCCAGGCCCGATCGCGTGAAAAAGTTCACGCGAACCCCTGATGTACACGTAGCCCGCTCTCCCAGGCCCGATCGCGTGAAAAAGTTCACGCGAACCCTTGAAGTACACGTAGCCCGCTCCCCCAGGCCCGATCGCGTGAAAAAGTTCACGCGAACCCCTGAAGTACACGTAGCCCGCTCCCCCAGGCCCGATCGCGTGAAAAAGTTCACGCGAACCCCTGATGTACACGTAGCCCGCTCCCCCAGGCCCGATCGCGTGAGAAACTTCACGCGAACCCCTGAAATACACGTAGCCCGCTCCCCCAGGCCCGATCGCGTGAGAAACTTCACGCGAACCCCTGAAATACACGTAGCCCGCTCGCACAGGCCCAATTGCTGTATGTTGCCACTTTGTAATGCGCAGGGACGCTACCGCCTGCCTTCGTGTGGCGGACGTGTTTCGGCTTGTGCGTGTCTTTGGCTGTGCGTGGCTTTGCCCTATTCGATTCCATGAATACGTGTGGTTCGAGTGCGTGTGGGCGTTCCGTCTGCTTCCCTGCAGTACATCCCCAGTTACGCCCTTGTTTTCGCGTTGTTCCCCATTCCGCGCGTTACGCCCCGTGTCCCGCCCACTTTCTGGTGTATGCGCCGAGGTTGTGCGCTTTCACTGTGCGCGTCGCGCACGCCTTTCGGGATGTTGCTGTGACTTGTGCGCCATGCACGGGTTTGGCGCACATCCCGGGGTGTACACGCGCAGGGACTTCCATGAATCGCACACGTGCGCGTGCGCCTGTTTTTTTCCGCTTGCGCCTGCTTGCGCCTGCTTGCGCGTAGATTTTCGGCGCACATTTGTTCCATGAATCGGCCCCTAAGGGTACAATTTCGGAGTTGATTTTAAAGGAGAGGATTTGCCTCCAACAGGATGCTTTCGGTACATACCCCACCTCAAACCAAAAAAGTGGTGGAATTACTGCCTGCAATAAATCGGGCAAATCCCCAATGGAGTTATGTGGACTCCAAAAATGGGAAGTTGCAGTAACTGAGATTGTTGCTATTTCTTCAGAAATGCTGTCAGAATATCACCACACACGATATGAGGACCTATGTATCTTAATACATAGAGATATGTTTATTTATGTTCAAAATGCCTCTGTATATTTGCAGGGCACCATTTATTTTGCATATGATTCAAAAATAGGGCAGGTGATGCAAACATTTTAGCACCTATTTCCTCCCCCTGCACGTTTACATCTGAAGGGTAAATGGATTTTCTCTTTTTTAGTTATGGCTTAAAGTTGGCAAGGTGTTCCTCAAAATATAGTCTTTTTTTAATTTTTTTTATTTGATTTACTTGAAAGTTCAACTTTACAAATATATAAAAATAATCATTCAGTGATAATAAAAGAAAAAGAAAAAAATCATTTTGTCATACAATTATGCAGTTATATATTCATATACGTACCGTGCCAATAAACATTAACAGTGTGCGCATAATTTTATCATGCTAATTGTACAATCATTTCTTTAAAAAACAATGTCCCTGATAAGGAAAGGCAGTATCAAGAATATGAAGCATTGCAATTCTGACAGAAGTTTTTACCGACCCAAAGATTTCAGCCCATAGATAATCGTTGGAATGAACAAAATACTTTTGACTCAAGCATTTTAAAAGTTTGGCTCTTTGTGAAATAAAGGCAGTACATTTCCTTATAATGTGACAGAGGGTTTCTGTTATAGATGTGTCTTTGCAAAATTGAGAGTAGCTTAGTTCTTTTTTGACAAGTCCTCGTCTTAACAGAATTGCATTGACTGGCCACAAGTTCAAACGTAACCTTAAGATTTCCATTCTTAAAGCTGGAGAAGGGCATCTAGCGAGATAATCTGCCATAGTCCGTAGTTGTTTGTGGCCAAACAGATTCCTGTTGAAATCTTTAAGTTTGAGGCATTTCTCTTGAGTCATAGACCAATCCGCTTGATAAAGTTTGGTCTTTGCTCGGTTTGGATTTGTGAAAAGAAGATCAATCGAAATATCTGCCTCAGCAAGGGCATTCAGAGTGTGTGATCTCCATGTTGAGGGAAATAAGTGAGTCAAGGTCAACAAGTAGTCAGCTAAAATTGCTAGACTATTTCGATTGGAAATGCACATGTGCACATTTTCCAGGTGACTTATACCTGTGTTGATAAGAGACCAAGTTCATATCTAAGAAGCATATTAGGAGTGCTTTTTGGTAGGTTTAATGTGCTTTTCCAGAATTTAGCTTCAAGCTGGTTCCAGAATTTTGGAGTCCTCGGTAACACTGATTCCATTCCGTATGTAATAACCGGTAAGCGGTGAGTGGCAGTCCTGCAGTCTGCTACCTTCACTTCATTTCAGTCTCTCTTCAGTGCCTACCTCAACAGGGAGGCGTGCTTCCAGATACCAGCTACCACTACAAAGGCTCACTACCTCCGCGGAGCGGACGCGGAGTGGCGGTGAGTGGCAGTCCTGCAGTCTGCTACCTTCACTTCATTTCAGTCTCTCTTCAGTGCCTATCTCAACAGGGAGGCGTGCTTCCAGATACCAGCTACCACTACAAAGGCTCACTACCTCCGCGGAGCGGACGCGGAGTGGCGGTGAGTGGCAGTCCTGCAGTCTGCTACCTTCACTTCATTTCAGTCTCTCTTCAGTGCCTATCTCAACAGGGAGGCGTGCTTCCAGATACCAGCTACCACTACAAAGGCTCACTACCTCCGCGGAGCGGACGCGGAGTGGCGGTGAGTGGCAGTCCTGCAGTCTGCTACCTTCACTTCATTTCAGTCTCTCTTCAGTGCCTATCTCAACAGGGAGGCGTGCTTCCAGATACCAGCTACCACTACAAAGGCTCACTACCTCCGCGGAGCGGACGCGGAGTGGCGGTGAGTGGCAGTCCTGCAGTCATGCCAGGCAAGCCTGCAAAGACGACCACTCTACCGACGGTACAATTGGATTTTGAAGACGACATGGGCCGTCGTTTAAGAAGCGCTAGCTCAAGCGCCAGTGCCAGAAAAAACACAGCACAAGCCACGCCAAACTTCCCCTTTGACATAATTCTGCCTCAGGCCCCCTTGACTCAAGACTCTATGCAGAAAAGCTTATCAAAGGGAGTGAGCGGCACAGCTCCCGTACCGTCCATCTCCCTAACCTTACCAACTTACGAACGGTGGACACCAGACTTACCCAGTATTTCACGAACGCCTTCGCCCGGGGATTTCCCTCCGCACGGCGAAATTGAAGCTGGTGGGCGGGTTGACGGCCCAGCGAGTCCACACCAACCCCGGAGGCTCCAGCGATTTCCTTCCACCCGCATCCCGCCTCAGTCACGACCGGTGCTCCGCCGTCCCCCGGAGGGGAGACGGCGTGGAGATCTCTGGACGGGCTGACAGGTGACGTTGTGGAGGTCCAGGTCCGCTTCCACTCAGCCGAGGAGTGAGGCCCCCGATGAGGTGGCCGCGCCAGACGGGGGTCTCCAAGTCAACTCAACGGCACCAACGATACACAAACTTGCATGCATCTCGGCCACCCGGAAGGTCGACTTACAACTAGCCCCGCCCCCTACCGTATTAACGGTATTAGCCCAGATCCATCAAGATGCAAAGAACGCCGCAAACAACGAGGACATTTTGCAACTTCTACCTGACGTGGAACCTACATCTTTTCCATTTACGGCTGCTAATGAAATCCTTATTGAAATAAACCAGAAAAAAAGACCACGACTTGCTGGTGCCCCTTCCAAAAAAAACAAAAAAACACAGGAAATAAAACAGAAACAGAAAAAGAAGACTTCTAACCCTTCTGCAAAGCTAGGAGTCAACGGCAACCTTGAAAAAGTAAATAAGACCTCCAATCCGAACCCAACAAAAAACTTGAAAAAGGGAACAAAACAACTTCAACAACCGCTGAAACTTTTAACAGACTTTTTCCGCAAGCATTCAAAGGCTTTTCAAGGCCTACGTCAAGACTTGACCGATGAGGAAATACTGGAAGCGACCACTGAAAGCCCCCCTCCAAACTAACAACGTAGATTGAACCTCCCACCAAACACCCCTACCCAGCCCCAATTAAAAGCGGTAGACCACCCTACGCTACCCCCAACCAATGAAAATGGGCAACTCGTGACACTCTCCACAGCAACACCTGTCACTTCTAAACCTGTCCTTCAACACTAAGGCCCCACCACAACGGAAGGAGCCGCTATAACAATGCCGTTAACACCCCGGATGCTAAACAGCATTGATATTATCACAGAAGCTCCGGGGCCAATAGAGGTCGACACCGGCCCTCCGTCCCCCAAAGAGAGTAATCCAACACTCCCGGTTTATACGCAGCTGGAAGGAGTGTCCCACGAGAGGCCCTCAAACCACTTGATGGTTACTCAAAGTCCAACCACTACTGACAAAATCCCATCGACTCATCTAACCCTATTAGAGGAAGCCCCAGAAAAGCATGACCTGTTCTGTCACGTCGAGGAGCAAACATCTGAGAAGGTATTAGCGACAAAGCCCTTTCCCTCGGGGCGTGACGACCGCCTCAGAACAACCAACTCTCCCCCTGGTTACCCTCGGAGTAAGAAGCCCCCTCAAACGCCCAAACTTAACTTACAATTTGAGAGATCCTTGGACACCTTCTATTCTAATCTCAACACCTACAATAACCAAAGAAGACACTCATTAGACCACCCCTCCAGAACGTTAAATACAGGAATCACGCCCTCATACCCATCAACCCCACTGAGTAGCAGTTCCCTCTTTCAAGGCCCAACAACCTCAAAAGACCCTCCACCAAAAAAACTAGATATGTGCACGCTGATGTCAGCCTTGACAATCGCCCTCGCCCCTTTTACCAAACTTTACGAGACCATCGGAGACACCCTGAAAGACCAAATCTCAATACAGGTGGCCATGTCAACTAAATTGACTTTCCTTGAAGGGTATATAATGGCCCTCGAGCGGAAACAAAAACAGGGAGATTCTCTTAAACCACAGCATCCTGTACCACCTAACAACATAGGAAATGACGCTGCAACAGAAGCGACCACGGGGCTACTCCAGATACCACGTGAATCGAAAGCGACTCAAACCGCCGTACTCATCGACCTAACAACGACCCCCAACTTACAAACAATGACAGAAAAAACCATAAAAGACCCTCCAGAGAGCACTACAAAACCTATGATCGCCTTAAACCTAGAACCAATATTTCATAACCAAGCGACCATCAGGGCTAAACTCCCACCTTTGATAAAAACTGTAGCAACCCAATCGACCTCACTGTTAACACCGAAGGCTAAACAAAGATCGCCCCTTGAAGAAAACGACCCTTTTAACCCCTCACCCAGAGGGGTTCAGGAGTTCTTAAATCATGAAGAGTTGATGAACATCACACAACATCTAACAGAGAAATCTACACCTCTCTCAACGAAAGAAAACCCCACATCTGATACAATCACGTCACATGCTCAGCAACAAACCAGACCCAATGCAGAAGACTCTGGAGCTGAGTGTCCATTGCCAACCGTGACGAATCATAGAAGGACCACCACCAGGAAACAAGACGAAGTGAGGAAACATCATTCCCAACACGCAAATTACAACACAAAGAATAGATCCTCGTATAAAACTCGAGAAGATCGATCGCGCTCCTATCGCCTGCAGAACCGGAATGATCGCCACGAAGAAACTAAACACTTCCTTCGCGATGAAGGACGACACCCACCTCGTCCACAAAGGCCCTCCAACAGACCCCCCCCCCACAACTAATAAGACAACCAGAGTCTCACCGCAAAAAGATCCTCATATTAGATGGATCTTGAAGCTGGAGCAAATTCAAGGAAACCAAGATAGAGTAACTTTAAATAGAAGATCAGTCCTTGACCTCTTCAGCTACATCCCTAATCTGCGTGCGCTGAAATCCGCGGACATCCGGATAGTTGACCCAAGTCATAGGCACCACAAGGCGATTTCTCATCTTTACATTTCATCCTCAGCCACGAACAAAACCTTAAGAGCAGCAGTTGAAGACCTGCAAACCATGGGCTACGATCTAACTGAATCGACAAGGGAAATAAAAACTCCTAAAAACGTGGCATTAGATCCCACCACGAACTGTAAAAAGGGGAAAATTGATTCAAAATACACCCACCAACACCGTCCCACGAAAAGCGTCAGTGACACCGAAAGACGGAAAAAGACTACAAATCTAACTGCCCAGAAAGAGTTTCCGAAATTACCCACCAAACAAACGGGCTACTCGCTTCCACCAGGCGACCACCCTCAGAAAACGCCGTCCTCCTCAACACTCCAAAGAGACAACCAGGATCAACGGCAAATGACAGACTCAAGAAAAATCCAAAAGAAGGTCCAAACCGTGACATACTCAAATGTGGTCAAAACCACGCCAACCTCGACTCTAGAGACAATGTGGTCATGGCTGCCTAAGGCTTTGAAGTCCCAGCGTCAAAAATAGCCACCAATGTGCCATACCAACTGCGACATGATCAAGGACCCACACAGTCGGACTTACGACCAAATAAAACTATGCTCATGGAACACTAGAGGTTTCCACCATCTAACTACCCAGAACTCTATTGACTGGAGCGAATACGATATCATTTGCCTCCAAGAAACCTGGCTCCTCCAACCTCCAATCATCGATGGGTACGTGACAAACATAGTCGCAGCTAAAAAAGGCTTAACAGGTAGACCAACTGCCGGCCTTCTTGTCGCGATTCGAAGCGGCCGAGGCCTAACGAACATAGAAAAACTGAAAGAGACTCATGACACGCTGATGATAAAGCTAAACTGGTCGTTTGCCACAGAGAGCACCTCAGCCCACTCAAAGTCGATGGTCATCATTACTATATACTGGAACCCGGCCACGATAAACACTTCAAAATTCATCAAAGAAATGGAACGCGATATTGACTGGATTCATCTAAACCACCAAGTCGACCACATACTCATATGTGGGGACCTCAACATCAAGTGTCACAATCCAGATAACCTTCCTTCTGTCAAATCGAAAGACCTCTCTACTGATCAAAGGGCATCTAAATGGTTAAAGTTAATGGATTCTAGAGCATTCCATAACCTCGATCACTCCTTCCTCGACTCAAAGAGGCTCCCAACGTGGGAAAGAGCCAACACCAAATCTACAATAGACCACATCTTCGTCTCTCGGCCACTACTAAACCTGGTAACTTCATTTGATGTGAAAAGAACAGAGGAGAGTGACCATAACCTTTTAGAAACCACTTGGTACTCGACGGTGCCAAATACGATCGCGATGCCAAATAACATCGAGCTAACATCGCAAGGCACAAGACTGAAAATGACCGAAAAAGCCGTAAACTCGTTAATAACAGCGTACAAAGACCTAACTTCACAAAATCAGCTGTCATCGACTGATTACACTCCTCTGTTGACAGCTTTCAGAATCCCACGTGGAAAGAACAGTGAAAACTGTCCACAGCGGACGCATACATTTGATAAATTAATTCAAGAAAAAAAGAGAGAGTTAAGGAGAACAAAAAGACTCGCTCTGACACTGAAACAACCGTTAGCAGCATCCGCCGTCTTAGCAGCGGTAAAAACCTACAAAACTTGGCTGAGAGGCCACCGATATAACCTCCTCCAACAAGACGCTGAAAACATCCTCAGGGCAATAAACGGCAACCATGCCAGAGATTTCTGGACGCTCATTCATTCAGCCACTCCAGGCGCTCCTCCCGACCAACTAAATGGAATCGCGGCCGCCGCATGGGAGGCCCAGTTTGAAGCCTTATTCAAAGAACTGGAGCCCACCGAGGTTAAAACATTCGAAACCACCCCCGCATGGATCGATATCAGCGACCAGGATGACATCCAAACACAGATAAGAAAACTAAAACCATCCCGCGCTCCAGGCCCAGATGGGATAACAAACGTCAATCTCAAAACCCACCCGGAGGCATGGTCTCAACTTTTGAGTATTATCTTCGCTCGCTGTGCAGCTTCTAGATCAATACCTCCATCATGGACCCATGCGAACATAGTTCCAATTTACAAAAAGGGTAACAGAGCTGACCCTACAAACTTTCGCCCCATAGCTCTTTTGGATTCAATAGGCAAACTATTCGGATCCCTCCTTCTGCAACACTTCCTTAGGTGGGCAATCAACGCCCCCTGTCAAGATAACCTCCAAACAGGATTCAAGAAGAACCTGGGTACGAACGCAAACATCTTGATATTGAACACACTGAAAAACAAGATCCTCGAAGGTAATCCCGACCTATACATCACGTTCGTTGACCTAACACAGGCCTTCGATAAAGTGGACCGGTCTAGACTATGGCAGAAATTAACAAACTGGAAATGCCCAGCCGAGATCTTGAACCCGATCAAAGCCTTATACTCGGGCACGTCAATGAGAGTAAGGTTAAACCAACAAGGGTCCCTCTCGGGTGAGATAAAAACATCCAGAGGTGTCAAGCAAGGCTGCCCACTCGCCCCCGCGTTGTTTTGGACCTACCTAGGGGATTTCCAAGACTCCAAAAAACTAATCCGCTCTATCCCACCGAAATTGGGTGGAGTCCAGATCAGCCGCCTATTGTATGCTGATGACCTGATCCTACTGGACCACACTCCCATAGGACTTCAACGTCAACTAAATAACCTCCAAAGATATATGGCTGAAAACAAACTAGAAATTAATGAGTCCAAAACCAAAATGATGAGGCTCCAAAAAACATCAAAGAGAGTGGAAAAGATCAATCTTCGTCTCGGCCCCACTCAAATTGAAACGGTCAACAGCTTTAAGTACCTGGGACTCACGCTAGACAGTTCTGCGAAAGACAAAGCAATGCAAGAAACCCTCATTGACAAAGTTAAGATCTTATCCATCCAGGGAAAGGCAATCGACCTTAAATTTGGCCGTTACTCCATAATCCCAGTGAGAGACTTTTACAAAAAGAAGGTGATTCCCTCGATAACTTACGGATCAGACGCCATGCCTAACCTGCCGGCAGAGCTATGGCCTAAATTGGAAGCCCAATTCTGGAGGAAAATCCTTGGCCTCCCGAAATCGACACCGATAGCACCGCTCAGGAGAGAACTCGGCCTCCTATCTCTGGGAACCCTGGTCGCGTTGAACAGTGTCCTTCTCTATAGGAAATGCATTATGCCAGGGACCCCATATGCCTATCACCTGATAAACCAGGAACTTGAATTGAAATCATGCAACTCAATCCTGAAATGGGAATCAAATATGCTCGCGCTTCTACGTTCAGCCGAAAGCTGTAAGGAAGAGCTGATAACCAACCCAGTAAAAACATCCAAAAAAATCAAAGAGTGGGATTGGATCCAAACTATAGAAACAGCAAACAAATATAAACTTACCAGCCACCTTCCTCCTTTTTTTAAGAAACAGGATACGCTGCAAACCTACCTCAAACTTTTCCCAAGTAGAGCAGCTCGCCTCTACTTTTTGAAAATTCGTCTAAATCTCCTAGAGACAAACGAAATTCTGGCAATTAGAGGATTATCGAACACAAACCGATGCCGTCACTGCAAATCCCCTACAGAAAAAGAAACGATTCGCCATCTTCTGCTGAACTGCCCTATGACACGAGAAATCCGTCGTACCTACTTGAAGAACATCATCTCCGACTTCTCATCGTTAGATGAGGAAAATTGTTGGAATAAGCTGATTGCAGGCGACAAGCCAGGCTGGGCCCTAGCCACGGTAAACATTATGCAATATACCATCAACTTGACACGTCCCTTAGAGGCTTAGCAGGCCGTTGATCTTCTGTCGACTTCTTCGACAAAGGACAGCCATAAGTCAGGCTTCTTTACACCTGGCTCTCTTGCTGGCCTGGAACAGCTCGCCAGTATGCCGTACGCCTCAACAGCAGTCGTTTGTTTTACTTTGGCATAGGTTGGTCGACTTCCTCATTTCCTTGCCCATAACGAGAACCTTTACCTACTTGAATTAGACACTGAATTTGAAATTATTTAGCTGGATCTTCAGTCCTTTTCGTTTTTGTAAAAAAATCCGAAGTGATTAAACACAAAAAAATAAATAAATAAATAAATAAATAAATAAATAACCGGTAATACTTTCTGCTGGTAGAAACACATAATGGGTGTGCAAGTGAATTTGCCAAATTTACTGTGCACAATTTTTGCTTGAGAGATCAACCTTGTTATTTTGGAACGGGTTGTTAATTCAAGCGATTTTTCCAAAAAAAAGATTGTTAAAGTTTGTCCCCAAATATTTATATTTCGATACCACTTGAAGCCTGTGACTACATATTGACCATTGAAATTTGTTTTGAAAGGACGATTTAGGTTTGCCAAGAATGATAATTTGTGTTTTGTTTTTATTCACCGTGAGATTATTAGCTGAAACATAATGATCAAGTACATTAAGAAGGGTTTGTAGCCTGGATGGAGTTTGGGAAATCAAAACTAAATCATCTACATAAAGGAGCCATGCTATAGCTTGGTTTCCGAGCTTTGGTGGGTCAGATTGGGCTGAGGCAAATTCATCAGCTGCGTCCAGTAAAACAAGTTGAACAGGGTTGATGCAAGAATGCATCCTTGCTTCAAACCTCTTGCATGTTGCAATTATTTTAGATAGTAGGCCTCCCATGTTTAACTTTACTTGTACCGATGTGTTTGATTGTAGCAAGCTCACAATTTTTATCAATTCTTTAGGGCAATCACATCTCAATAATTTTCTCAGAAGCAGAACTCGGTCTACTGAATCAAAGGCCATGCGAAAGTCTACGAAGGCAACATAAAGTGGTTGCTTCCGCATGGCATGGGAGGACTTAATGGCATTGAGAATTGTGAGATTAATTGCAGTGCCAAGTCCTGACACAAAACCAGTTTGGAATGGGTCTCTTCGATGGTATGGAAGAGACCAAGCATGTATGTCACGCAGGACTAGTCTGCAAAATATTTTTCCGGGAACATCGAGAAGGGCAATGGGACGATAACTCATTGGATTTTGCCTATTTCCTTTTTTGTGAATTGGGACAATGATCGAATGCGTCCCTGATTTTGCTAGTGCTTGATGAAGAACGATTAACCGAAATAATGTGTGTAAAATGGCAGCCCAAAGATCGACATTCTTTTTTAGCACAGCATTTGAAAGTCCATCTGGCCCAGGAGCTCGAGACATGCTAGCTTTGTTGATGAGGTAACGTATATCATCCTCATCAAATTTAAGATCAAAAGGAATAGATAGCATGTCCAGAGTCTCAGGCGAGGTTGGAGCAGCATAAAGGGATGAAAAATGGTGTGACCATTCATTTTCCGAAACTCCATTTATTTGGGAAGTGAGTTGTGGGGTCTTGGTGACAGAGTTAAGCAACTGCCAAATTTGTGCCGTATTTTTGCTTTGAATATGATTGAGCATCGATTCCCCATCTTTTTGATATTTTGTGAGCTTGTATTCCTGCAACCAATTTTTATAGGTAGTTTTGATTGTTCTTCAAGCTATGGCTTTAAGAGCTGGCAATAATCTTTGCACTTTTCTTTTCTGTTTTTTGAACAGTGCTTTCCTGGGTCAGACTGCATTGTTGGACACTTGTGCTGTGTTCAACTGGGCGGTCTGCTTAGTGGCATATAATTGCATTAGGTCAAAAGTATTCACATTATTTACGTTATCAGGTTCCAGTCCTGCTTCGTCATAACTTTTTAGATGGTCACGATAACACACTAGTGATTGGTTGGACCATTTCAACCAATTTAGCGAATTGTTAACTTCAACCATGCCCCTGAGTGACTGTCTTTTAAGGGGCGGATCAAGAGATAACATAAGCTTAAAAGTTAATGGGCGATGATCACTATGTTGAGATGTTTTAACAGCAAAATCAGTGGTGTGTTCGAAAAAACTTTGTGAAACAAAAATACAATCAATAGTTGCTGACTGTTTTTGACTAGTCGCAAGAGGAGGAGAGTCAGCCACACTCGTACCATTCAGCATAACGAAGTTTCATGACTTCACAAATTTATTCCACATTTCTGGCCGTTCTTGTTTTTTGGATGCTTCCCCATTCATGAGATGTAAATTCAAATCTCCTGCAACAATACTATGTGCAATGCCATGTGTCAGCATAACATTCTCCAAAGCAGTTGTTAAGTTTTTGAGGAAAGATGCAGTTAAGATACCCAGAGGGTTCCAATACAGATTGAAACAGGCAATTTTAAACTAGCAAATGATAATGTAGGAGGATTGAATGAAGGGATTAGGAGCAGGCAATGAAAAAAGATGTATGTGAGCTAAAGTGTTGGAAGCAGTTAATAGGCCTGACATTGGCTTTCCTCTGGTTGCTCGTATAGCTGGATTTAATTGAGTGTCATAATTATTCCAGGTTGGTGCAATAGAAAGCCATGTTTCTTGCAGCATTATTAGATTGTAATTACACAAGAAACTCTCAGGGTTGTTAATGAGGTGACTGAATCCTCATGTATTCCAGCTAATGACAGACAAGCGCACCTGCTCTTCATCCTGTTCTAGTTAAACTCTTGTAATATGGTTGTAATCCTTTCGCCCAAGTGAATTTGCACCAGCATCATATCTCGATACATAAGATTGGGATTTTTGGGTAGACTTAAGACATGATTTTAATGTGCATTTTATATCGGAAGATAGGTGAAATTGTGAAACCTAAATTAAACAGAGCCTCCCTTGCAGCCAAATGAAATTATGAATCATCACAGATCTGGTCCAAAAAAGGACTGTGGTAGGATCGTCCTTATTTGGAAATTCAATTTGGTCTATGTTATCAGACTCAATTTCTCTCAGCAAGGAGGTGTCAGAGAAAAGTTTCAGAAGGCACTGTCGATTCATAGTGTAAGAAAACATTAGATCTTGACGACAAGTAAGTAACAAGGAGTGTCTAGTTTCCAATTTAGGAGTAAGCTTTTTCCCAGTCTGTTTAAATGGCAGACCCAGAGGGAACAGCTGCTCGGGTGTTCATGCATTGCAAGCTTGATTGAATCCTATCGACATTTTCTTTTCAGTGGGGAAAACACATTTTGGTTTTGAATTGATCATCCACAGGCGAGCAATAGAATCTTTAATTTAATCAAGGTCCGTTTGCGAAAAGGTGCCGTTAGAAGCGAGAGTCTGTGTTGGATCCTGAGCAACCTGGTGCTCTGACTCAGCAAAGGAAACTCGCTTAGAAATAGGGTTCTTATTTTCTATAGATAGCACCTTTGGCAGAGCTGGAAGTGTGGTAACACTAACACATTTGGCCGGGCCATTAGTTATAATGGGAAAGCTAGGAGGATCGTATTTTCGGGTTTCAAGATATAAATCGATTTCCAGCCTTAGTACTTGCCTTGACACCACAATATTGTTAGAAAGTTCAGTGTTATCATTTGCTGATACACATGGGAGATTTGTTATGACCCTCAATGGAGCACTTTTAGCTTTGCTTTGTTTAGTGGGTTGGTGGCCTTTGGCTAATTTAATCAATTCATCTAAGGGAGGGAGATCTATGATTACTCTCAGGGAGTGACGAGATACAAGATGTTTGCTCTTTTTCAAATTAGCCAGGGCAGCATATTTTTTTTGTTATGATGCACAAGGCCACTAAAGATCTATTATTAGCTTGTGTTAAGTTATTGATGAATTGTTTTGTTGACAATGAAACCACTAACTTTGATGCTTTAACATTTTCTGATTTCTTTTTTTGTGTGGAAGCTTATTTGTCTTAGTCTTCACCGCCACCTGATTTGGAGCACGGAGGTCAAAAGCAGAATATGTAGATTTAGAGATTTGATCAGAATTTGAGATTTTTTCAGTGTGGATATGCTGAAGAACGTTATTTGGACACGTGTTGGACTTCGTTGCCACAATCTTTTCAGTTATAATACCTTCAACAAACAGGACAGATGTTTTTGTTTTAAGTGAATGTGTGGTTGAAGGTAATTGATGGCAGAATTGAGAATCTGAAATGATTTCTACAATTTGGCAATCAGCATCCTTAAATGTTTGTGTGAACGCATCCACATATACCATGGCATTTTTCACAAATGGAAATTGTTTCTGGGCCAGAGACTGGGCTATTTCTTTTTGTAAATCGAATGCTTTGTTGAGTTTTTCATTAAAGCCACCTAGCAAACGCTCAATACTAGTGGTCAATTTCATTTGATCAGATTTTAATGAATCAAAATTGTCTGTTAATCTTTTCAAAGAGCCATTTATAGACTCAAATAGTTTTGCAAGGGCCATGAGGGCAATATTCATTACCTCCAGAGTCAAATGAGAGGTCTTAGGAGTGCTAGAGGTTTTCGCTGGATTCACTGGCACATCATTTGTCCTGCGAGGGATAGGGGGGATATATGACACATCCAATGCTGATATGTTGCAGCTAAAGCACTGAAACATGTCCGGTGATTGAGATAGTTTAGAGCCATCTGCTCCGGCTGAGAAACAAGAGTTGATAGTATCTAACTCAATTACAGCCTCTTTGGAGGTTTCGATTATGACAGGAACCACAGGGCGTGGAGCCCCAGACAAAGCATTTTGTAGAAGCATACTATCTGATAAAGAGGTAGGCATTTTTGCCATTTTAGAGTTTTCTTCCACTTGTATGCTAACATCCAAAGCAGGCAGACCATGATCATCTTTACAAGTATCGAGGTTCAAGTCAACAGCGCCATTATTCAGAGTTGATGGTGGCACATATGTAGATGACATGACCTACCATTCTGAATCCATATTTGCGAATGTCAACATTATTCAGAGGAGTCATTTTTTTCTTGTCTTTTGCTTTGGATTTAGTGCGAGGAGGGCGATGAACAGGAGTCGAGCACAAATTAGTGGCTACGCCGTCTGGAAGTCTATCTTCATACAGCGACTGTGTCTCAGACATAATGCATTGCAGTATATTGGCAGGCATGGCAGTTGACAAAGAAGTGGTGAATAAAAGAAAAGTGTTCCTCAGATTTCTAAAAATAGCAAAGAAATCTAATACAACAGATGATTGGAAGAACTGGCGTCTGGAAGCCAAAAGCTATAAGAACTGGCTCAAACAACACAGAGCCATTCAATACCAAAGGGACGCAGAAGAAATGATGCACAAATTACAATAAAAAAAATCTAGTGAATTCTGGACGCTGATAAAAGACACAAATTCCACCCAGACTGCCTCTCCGTCCAATACGGTTGCCGAAGAAAGGTGGATAAAAGATTTCACGACTGAATTTGAGGGCCCCTTGGGAGCCACTGAAATAAGTAAACACCCCTCGGATACATCTTGGATCGACCTATCTAATGTTGAAGACATTGAAACAGCTATACGGAAATTGAAAACATCCAGAGCACCTGGCCCTGATGGCCTAAGCAACACGGATTTAAAAATGTCACCAACAAAATGGGCAGAAATGATCAGCAAGATTTTCGAGGCCTGTGGCGCAACGAAGAAGGTTCCGGAATCCTGGCTAAACGCAGTGATAGTCCCCATTTATAAAAAGGGTCTGAGACAAGAACCGGCGAGCTACAGACCGATCGCCCTTTTGGATATTATGGGAAAAATATATGCAACCCGCCTCCTAGCACATTTTCGAACATGAGAGAAAAATAGTCAGTCTAAAGATCAACTGCAAACAGGCTTCCAAAAAAATTGATCCACCTCGTCAAGCTAAAGTCAAGGAGGGAGTGCCAAGGGTATACCTTGCCTTTGTGGACCTGTCCAAGGTGTTTGATAAGATCGACCAGCCCAGTTTATGGGCCAAGCTGCAAGGTTGGAAATGTCCAACGAACATTTTGGAGCCCATAATGGCACTTCACACGCATACAAAAATGAGTGTCAAACTAAACCACCAGGGTGCTCTGTCAGAAGAAATCATGGTGACGCGAGGAGTTAAGCAGGGGTGTCCCTTGGCGCCAGCCCTGTTTATAGCCTTTTTAGGCGACTATCAATATTCAGAAACCAACATCCGATCTTTCCCCCCAAAAATCAGGAAAATGGAGATCCCCCGCCTATTGTATGCTGACGATGTCATTCTCATTGACCAAACAAAGGTGGGGTTGCAAAGAAAATTACACAACTTGGAAATCTATATTGCTAAAAACCAGTTGGAGATAAACAAAACCAAGACAAAGATCATGGTGTTGGAGAAAGTCCCCATCAAAATGACAAAGAATCTAACCCTGTTCCTTGACAACACCAAAATTGAAATTGTAAACACCTTTAAATATCTGGGTGTACAACGGGACAGTTCCAAAATTGAAAAGAGTCTCCAAACCCAACTATGGGGAAAAGTGAAATGCCTCACCGCCCAAACAAGAGCGATAGATCGCAAGTTCTGCAAATTTTCCTTAATTCCGGCAATAACATTCTACAAAGCCAAGGTGGTGCCGGCCCTAACCTATGGAACGGAGGCCTCGCTTTACCTCCCACGTAACATCTGGAGTAAGCTGGAAGGCCATGTGTGGAAGACAGTGTTAGGCTTACCTAAATCTACCGCCATGTCAGCCATTAGGAGAGAGTTAGGGCTGGTGTCTTTGGCTTCAATGGTAGACCAAGGTGCCATGCGCCTCTATAGAAGAATCATCATGGCCGACACGTTACCCATCTTCAACATCTTTCGTGAAGAAACTCAAACCAGCAATTGTGTGGCCCTGAAAAATTGGGTTAAAATGAGATCAGACGAGCTAGCTAAGATTGAATGTTCTGACAAAGAGCTGAAAGAAAATCCGGATCGAATTAAAAGAAAACCGGAAGATCTGGACTGGATCACTACAATAGACCAAGCGGTGAGGAACAAACTACTAAATCATCTGCCCCCTACATTCAACAAGGTAAAAAAAAACATTGAACTACTGTGCTAAGTTCCATGAAAAAAAAACTGAGAAGCCTGATTATGAGAGCAAGACTCAATCTGTTACCGACAAGAGAGATCATATTCATCAGAGGAGCTGGAGCCGAGAAACGGTGCTGACTGTGCAAAAAGGAACTATCCATCGAAACTTTGAAGCACCTGGTGATGGAATGCACAAGCACGAACGAAAACAGAAATCTTTACCTCCCCCCGCTGGCCGATAATTTATGGATATTCCAAACGGACGAGCTATGGGACAGATTAATCTCTGGAGAGAACTCTAGATGGACCCAAGCGTTAGCCAAACTTATCGAACTTGTGTTCGGCCAGATTAACCATCCTGGCAGTGTAGGCGCCTGAACACCGGACTCAGGCGCAGCGTAAAAGAAAAGGAGCTTCCAGGGATTGCTAAATTGACAAGTAGAACTACATGTGTCAGGTTTTGGGGGAGGTCTTTGCTTCATCGCTTCGGCTGTCTGGAGAATCATATTGCGACGTAAAAACTCTTTTGACAAAACTTAGTTGTAACTGAGTAAAGTTCAATAAAAAAATAATGCAATTATATGATATCTCAATGAGTGTGCATACACTATTGATTGCCTCTGCAACTTATATCCCACATTCCTTTGTTTAATACCACTTCTCTGTGTGATCGTGGAGGCATTTGTTTGTATATGCATAGGTCTTATTTTCGCCCATTGAGGTAATGAATTTTGTTCTGATGATAATCAATGTAATATTGGGGTGATTGTGTGTGTAAATTAATCATTGGGACCAAAAGATTGATTTAATCCCTAGTAGTAGTCTTTTATAAATGTTTCAGAATTGGATGAGGATCTGGCATCTTTATTCAATATTCCATGTCCCAGCTTTTGTTCCGCTAGGGACGGTCCCTTTAGTTTTCATCAAACAGGGTGGGAGCCAGCGCACACTATTGTCTGGACTCTTGCCAGCTAGTTACCTTTTCAGGCTGCATCTGACGCCCACTACATTACCATCATGAAACTCCTCTAGTATCCCCAAGAACTATTCCACTAGGCCTGCCATCCTCAGTAATTCCCCACAACAACTCCCTAGTCATGGAGTTGAAACCACTTCCAGATCTGCACGTCTTTCTCTTTCCTGTCTTCTCACTGGGGAATGTGGCAACTGTTGGGGTGGGATGAGTGCAAGAGAAGGTTAGGAAACCATTCCAGAGAGTTTGTATCGGGGCTGGATGCTGAAACCCTAACGTGAGGTAATGTATGTGTATTTCAGTTTACTGTGCCAGAACACCCCATCCCTCCACAAGCCTGCGTCTGGATCTGTGTGTGGTATTACTACATTTTGCTATTTGGGGCTTTGCCTTATTGGAGTGTTTGAGGAGAGCGTGTTATTAAGTGCAAAATTTGCACGCAAGGACTAAGCAGAGTAGGCTAATGCAGTTGTTTAAAAGGTAAATGCTAAGGTTCCTGTTGTATTTTTCGTAAGAACTGTGATAAAGGGGACAGGGAAATATGGCACATATGACGTTTCCTGCTTTTTTTGGGATCATAAGAATGACTGTTGGTCTTTATATTTGTTTATATTTGAAAAATATGTTTTTGTTTAAAGGATTCTATGCTTGAATCAGTATGCACACTAGGCGTACTGTTCATTTTATTTTTCACAACACTCACTCTAAAAGTCCTGGGAGGATAGCTCAACGGCAACGTGCTCGCCTTGGTAGCAAAACGACACGAAGCAACACAGGTTTAATCCCCGGGTCCGTGCTTAGAAACCTCTGGGTATTTAAGCGCGTTATAAAGGCGCAACTAAGAAAAAAAATTACGCAACTATAGCAAACAATTCCTGTAACAGTGCCTCGATGCCCGCGGGCTGTGTGAGCGCTTTAAAAAAAAATGCAAATAAAGTTTTTGTAACCATGAACCGTATATATACCCCGATATATAGCTAATGATTGGAATGTGAGAATAAAATGGCTGTGACCTCTGTTTCTCCATATATCATACACGTGTGTGCAGGATTTCCCTACAAATTCTATTGATAAGTAATCATTTAAAAAAAAAAAGAAATGTGCCGACTACGGTTAAAGATACAGATCGTGGCCTTGCAGGGCCATAAACTGTTCAAATAGTTAACAGAAATCTAAGTTGACTTTCATATCACACACAGGTCTTATGAACAACTCAATTTTCCCCAAGTCCCAATGTTATGTCTATGGGCCCATAGGAAACAGTGGGTATATGCAATCTCAAGAGTTGCACTCACCAAGCCCCCTCACTGGAGAATGCAGAGGGGGGTAGCGGTGTCACCAGCAGGGAAGGACAAGGATTGGCTCTGAATGGGTTTCTTCAGCAGTGGACTCCTAAGGCCACTGAGGAACGGAACAAACCTTCACAGGTGAGTTAGAGGATCCCAAACAGGATGTCACTACGAAGAAAGGCAACCGAATATATTACAGTTAGGAGAACTACCAAGTGGGACCGGATCAGGGGCTGTGACAATTTGACAGTGCGAGAGCAACATTAGCAGCAGATAACCCTGATCCTGACCGTGTGCATAGCTGATGTAGCCCCCACTCACGCTGGGTGTGGCTTTCCCAGCTTGCCTCGTCTCTTCTGGCCCTACCGCGTGACTCTGAACCTCAATATGTAGCACATTCACATGTTCTGACTTTTTGGCTAGTGCTAAACCTGCAACAAATCTGGAAAGACACTGATTCTGACTTCTTGCCATCTAATTGTGTAAAATACCTGTGAGATACCGTTATTTTAGTCTGTTGGCACAGCGTTCAACATATGCGGAAACCTACCAATTTTGCCTTTAGTCTATTGCTCATCCTGTTCTATGGCCCGATTACGCCTTGTGCTAAATCCGCAACATATTTGAAAACACACTGATTACGACTTCTTGGCCTATCGTTAATCTTGTATAATGTATGTAACGCACCTTATCTTGCCTGTTAGCCCATTGCCAAACCTGCAACATGTCTGGGAACGTACCGATTTTGCCGATAGCTAATCGTGTCGCATCGCTCTAATGCACCGGATGTGACTTCCTAGCCTAGTGCTCAACCGAAAACTTATTCGATGCCGGTTCAGCCTCGGGCTGTACATTTTACCTACCTGTAACTTCAATGACTATTCACCCATGTGCTGCACCTATAATGTGCCTGCATCTTTAACCAACCTACCGGATTATGTTTGTTCAGTCTCGTGCTGTAGGCTGCAGATGTAATTCACCTGTTAACACCGGGTATCTCATAACATCACATCCACTGTAACTAGCACTTAGATGCCTCAGGGCTTTGTGCGCTGCTATAAATGCCAATGTTATATCAATGTTAAAGGACATTTGTACCACGCACTAACACCACCGGAGTGGTCCTCTGGTGCTCTGAAAAGGAAAGGAGGTGGGGGCGAGTTAGTGAGACCGAGTGGGAAAGAGTGCAAGAGAGCAGTGATGTGCTGTTGGCAGCTTCCATTCGGTTAGCATCGTTCGCCAAGCTTAGGTGTGCTTTTCGGTTGGTAGTCACTGTGTTCTGTTGTGTGTGGTTTGCTGTGCTTGAGAGGTGTGGTTGTGTTTGGTTAGAGTTTGAGGTGTATGTAGAAGAGTGACATTTTTAGTGGGTTGGATAGCAGCATCACTATCTAGATGTGATGCAGGCTAATTTCCAGATTATTTCTAGATGTGCCACGTGAATTTTGCCACAATTCTATCTAAATGTGTTTCCGACTAATATTCACAATCCTGTCTAGATGTGGTATAGGCAAACATTCACAATCCTGTCTAGATCTGGCATAGGCTAAAATTCACGATTCTATCTAGATGTGGCACAGGCTAAATATTCATAATCCTGTCTAAATGTGGTATAGGCTAGTATTCACAATCCTGTCTATATTAGATGAAAGCCAATATTCACAGTCCTATCTAGAAGTGTCCCAGGCTAATTTTCACAATCCTGTCTAGAGGTGGCATAGGCTTATATTCACATTCCTGTCTGGCTGTGGCATAGGGTAATATTCACAATTATGTTATTGTATGTTATTGTTTGATTGTTAGGTGCTTATACAATAGGAAAATACTGTTTCAAAGTTCCCACAGACCAAGGAAGGGCGCATGAGTGGGAAATACATTAAAGTACACTAAAAAGACAATATATAGGAGCAGTGGGCGCAGGGGAGACGAAAACAGAGCAAACCTACTATGCCTTGTGAGTATTCAGAGCGTGCAAGTGCAGCAAGGAAGAAGGCAGGGGGTCAGTGCTGTGGAGTCTGAGCTCCTCATGGGTGAGCCACAGATGGAATGTTGAGTGCTACACGGCCTGGAGTCGTGAGGGGTGTAAGTGCGAGCCACCAGGGCGGAGGGTGTAAGTGCAAGTGCAGACAGACAGGAGCTGGGCTGATTGGGTGTGCGAGGTCAGGCCCTCGAGGTGTAAGTGGTTTCAACCCAACATTCCACCTAAGTCCATGACTAGTGTGTGATGCACAGTTGGAACCCTTAATTATATATTTGTGTCTATAAGTTCTTTTATTTCTGAATGATGTACCCTTATATCACGCCCCTCTCTTTGAATCCCCCCGGTCTCACTGAACCAAGAAGAAGGTTGTTTTGCAAAGTTAAAGATTTATTTTATGGATTTGAACAAGATATATATCACACTTTTATGACTTTGAACAATGTCTAGATATCACACTATTAATATTTATACAATGATCACCAATGGGTGATATTACAATCAACAATCTCTTTAATCAGTAGGAGTATGAATGAGAAGAATAATGTATCATAGAATGAAACTTAGTGTGGGTTCAGTCAAATACAATGATAGGAAATTAATGCAGCACATAAATAATACTTTTGTGTGTTCAATCAAATGCAATGTAATCACTCTTTCCCTCTGATACTACTCAATCCCCCCTAATATGCAATATAGAGATGGAAGGAGAGAAAACAGGTTTCAGGACTATACAATCTCAACCAATACAGTTTCAATCCCAGTTCCCCACAGCAAGCATAGAGAGAAACAGGAATGATTTCAAACATGTTGAATGCTTTTAAATGTTGCTTGTAATGAATGGGAAATACATTGAAAATTGATTTATTTCTCTAAATTGGATTCAAAACTAGTGCAAGCCACTTTGGATAGTTTCAGGTGAACAGTAGGAATGATGATTGACTAACTAGCAGATTGAAAATGGAATTCTGAGGCCAGATGCAAAGAATAGCTATTTTACACGTGTTGAAATTGAGCCAATTGCAAATCCGTGGCAAAAATTTCAGAGCGTGAGAAACGCGATTGTGTCAAAACTATATGGTTCATTTGAATGTTGAGGATTTTAGCTTCGATCTGACATTTAAATTTCGTTTCTAGCATGTACGGTTCAGAAGTTATGAAGGTTTTAGTTAAGGTTGATTTTTCTCAAAAAGAGTCAAGATTTTCAAATGAAAGATGCGCTTTTGAATCTACAAACAGATTTTCTTTACACTTAAGGGGGCTATCAAGATGAAAGATACCCAACGGGGCAGCCACCAGAACAGCGGCGCCTCTGCTCTGACTTTTGCCTGCAAAGACACTTGTCTTTCTTCAGCAAATATATTAGCGCAAACAAAGGGGGGTCTGGGAATATCTCTACCAGCACGAACACAGCCCAATGACCTGTTCTTGGGTGAATAACCCCTGGGAGAGACTCTACCAAGTCTTTAGCTCATTGTCCTTTTCACAGAGAAGAAATTTTCCCGCATATCAGCCTTTGTCCTGCCCAGGGGCAGTCTAGCGCCGAAATGCTAGGCAATTCTCCTCTGAACAAGAGTACCATCAGTAACCCCATACACGTGTTTCAGCCTTGTTGGGCATCATCAGTGAGGTGAAACTGTTGCCTCTCTAAGAACAGTGAGCAAGGGGTCCACGTCTGGATTGCCCTGTTAACTTAGGGTGAAACCCAAAGTTAATCTATGCAAACAAAGGGGGGGTCTGGGAATCTTTCTACCAGCACGAACACAGCCCAATGACCTGTTATTGGGTGAATAACCCTTGGGAGAGACTCTACCAAGTCTTTAGCTCATTGTCCTTTTCACAGAGAAGAAATTTTCCTGCATATCAGCCTTTGTCCTGCCCAGGGGCAGTCCAGCGCCGAAATGCTAGGCAATTCTCCTCTGAACAAGAGTACCATCAGTAACCCCATACACGTGTTTCAGCCTTGTTGGGCATCATCAGTGAGGTGAAACTGTTGCCTCTCTAAGAACAGCGAGCAAGGGGTCCACGTCTGGATTGCCCTGTTAACTTAGGGTGAAACCCAAAGTTAATGTATGCAAACAAAGGGGGGTCTGGGAATCTCTCTACCAGCACGAACACAGCCCAATGACCTGTTCTTGGGTGAATAACCCCTGGGAGAGACTCTACCAAGTCTTTAGCTCATTGTCCTTTTCACAGAGAAGAAATTTTCCCGCATATCAGCCTTTCTCCTGCCCAGAGGCAGTCCAGCGCCGAAATGCTAGGCAATTCTCCTCTGAACAAGAGTACCATCAGTAACCCCATACACGTGTTTCAGCCTTGTTGGGCATCATCAGTGAGGTGAAACTGTTGCCTCTCTAAGATCAGTGAGCAAGGGGTCCACGTCTGGATTGCCCTGTTAACTTAGGGTGAAACCCAAAGTTAACGTATGCAAACAAAGGGGGGTCTGGGAATCTCTCTACCAGCACGAACAAGGCTGAAACACGTGTATGGGGTTACTGATGGTACTCTTGTTCAGAGGAGAATTGCCTAGCATTTCGGAGCTGGACTGCCCCTGGGCAGGACAAAGGCTGATATGCGGGGAAATTTCTTCTCTGTGAAAAGGACAGTGAGCTAAAGACTTGGTAGAGTCTCTCCCAGGGGTTATTCACCCAAGAACAGGTCATTGGGCTGTGTTCGTGCTGGTAGAGAGATTCCCAGACCCCCCTTTGTTTGCATACATTAACTTTGGGTTTCACCCTAAGTTAACAGGGCAATCCAGACATGGACCCCTTGCTCACTGTTCCTAGAGAGGCAACAGTTTCACCTCACTGATGATGCCCAACAAGGCTGAAACATGTGTATGGGGTTACTGATGGTACTCTTGTTCAGAGGAGAGTTGCCTAGCATTTCGGTGCTGGACTGCCCCTGGGCAGGACAATGGCTGATATGCGGGGAAATTTCTTCTCTGTGAAAAGGACAGTGAGCTAAAGACTTGGTAGAGTCTCTCCCAGGGGTTATTCACCCAAGAACAGGTCATTGGGCTGTGTTCGTGCTGGTAGAGAGATTCCCAGACCCCCCTTTGTTTGCATACATTAACTTTGGGTTTCACCCTAAGTTAACAGGGCAATCCAGATGTGGACCCCTTGCTCACTGTTCCTAGAGAGGCAACAGTTTCACCTCACTGATGATGCCCAACAAGGCTGAAACACGTGTATGGGGTTACTGATGGTACTCTTGTTCAGAGGAGAATTGCCTAGCATTTCGGCGCTGGACTGCCCCTGGGCAGGACAAAGGCTGATATGCGGGGAAATTTCTTCTCTGTGAAAAGGACAGTGAGCTAAAGACTTGGTAGAGTCTCTCCCAGGGGTTATTCACCCAAGAACAGGTCATTGGGCTGTGTTCGTGCTGGTAGAGAGATTCCCAGACCCCCCTTTGTTTGCATACATTAACTTTGGGTTTCACCCTAAGTTAACAGGGCAATCCAGACGTGGACCCCTTGCTCACTGTTCCTAGAGAGGCAACAGTTTCACCTCACTGATGATGCCCAACAAGGCTGAAACATGTGTATGGGGTTACTGATGGTACTCTTGTTCAGAGGAGAATTGCCTAGCATTTCGGCGCTGGACTGCCCCTGGGCAGGACAAAGGCTGATATGCGGGGAAATTTCCTCTCTGTGAAAAGGACAGTGAGCTAAAGACTTGGTAGAGTCTCTCCCAGGGGTTATTCACCCAAGAACAGGTCATTGGGCTGTGTTTGTGCTGGTAGAGAGATTCCCAGACCCCCCCTTTGTTTGCATACATTAACTTTGGTTTTCACCCTAAGTTAACAGGGCAATACAGACGTGGACCCCTTGCTCACTGTTCCTAGAGAGGCAACAGTTTCACCTCACTGATGATGCCCAACAAGGCTGAAACATGTGTATGGGGTTACTGATGGTACTCTTGTTCAGAGGAGAATTGCCTAGCATTTCGGCGCTGGACTGCCCCTGGGCAGGACAAAGGCTGATATGCGGGGAAATGTCCTCTCTGTGAAAAGGACAGTGAGCTAAAGACTTGGTAGAGTCTCTCCCAGGGGTTATTCACCCAAGAACAGGTCATTGGGCTGTGTTTGTGCTGGTAGAGAGATTCCCAGACCCCCCTTTGTTTGCATACATTAACTTTGGGATTCACCCTAAGTTAACAGGGCAATCCAGACATGGACCCCTTGCTCACTGTTCCTAGAGGGGCAACAGTTTCACCTCACTGATGATGCCCAACAAGGCTGAAACATGTGTATGGGGTTACTGATGGTACTCTTGTTCAGAGGAGAGTTGCCTAGCATTTCGGTGCTGGACTGCCCCTGGGCAGGACAATGGCTGATATGCGGGGAAATTTCTTCTCTGTGAAAAGGACAGTGAGCTAAAGACTTGGTAGAGTCTCTCCCAGGGGTTATTCACCCAAGAACAGGTCATTGGGCTGTGTTCGTGCTGGTAGAGAGATTCCCAGACCCCCCTTTGTTTGCATACATTAACTTTGGGTTTCACCCTAAGTTAACAGGGCAATCCAGATATGGACCCCTTGCTCACTGTTCCTAGAGAGGCAACAGTTTCACCTCACTGATGATGCCCAACAAGGCTGAAACACGTGTATGGGGTTACTGATGGTACTCTTGTTCAGAGGAGAATTGCCTAGCATTTCGGCGCTGGACTGCCCCTGGGCAGGACAAAGGCTGATATGCGGGGAAATTTCTTCTCTGTGAAAAGGACAGTGAGCTAAAGACTTGGTAGAGTCTCTCCCAGGGGTTATTCACCCAAGAACAGGTCATTGGGCTGTGTTCGTGCTGGTAGAGAGATTCCCAGACCCCCCTTTGTTTGCATACATTATTTTTGGGTTTCACCCTAAGTTAACAGGGCAATCCAGACGTGGACCCCTTGCTCACTGTTCCTAGAGAGGCAACAGTTTCACCTCACTGATGATGCCCAACAAGGCTGAAACATGTGTATGGGGTTACTGATGGTACTCTTGTTCAGAGGAGAATTGCCTAGCATTTTGGCGCTGGACTGCCCCTGGGCAGGACAAAGGCTGATATGCGGGGAAATGTCCTCTCTGTGAAAAGGACAGTGAGCTAAAGACTTGGTAGAGTCTCTCCCAGGGGTTATTCACCCAAGAACAGGTCATTGGGCTGTGTTTGTGCTGGTAGAGAGATTCCCAGACCCCCCCTTTGTTTGCATACATTAACTTTGGTTTTCACCCTAAGTTAACAGGGCAATCCAGACGTGGACCCCTTGCTCACTGTTCCTAGAGAGGCAACAGTTTCACCTCACTGATGATGCCCAATAAGGCTGAAACACGTGTATGGGGTTACTGATGGTACTCTTGTTCAGAGGAGAATTGCCTAGCATTTCGGCGCTGGACTGCCCCTGGGCAGGACAAAGGCTGATATGCGGGGAAATTTCTTCTCTGTCTGTGAAAAGGACAGTGAGCTAAAGACTTGGTAGAGTCTCTCCCAGGGGTTATTCACCCAAGAACAGGTCATTGGGCTGTGTTCGTGCTGGTAGAGAGATTCCCAGACCCCCCTTTGTTTGCATACATTAACTTTGGGTTTCACCCTAAGTTAACAGGGCAATCCAGACGTGGACCCCTTGCTCACTGTTCCTAGAGAGGCAACAGTTTCACCTCACTGATGATGCCCAACAAGGCTGAAACACGTGTATGGGGTTACTGATGGTACTCTTGTTCAGAGGAGAATTGCCTAGCATTTCGGTGCTGGACTGCCCCTGGGCAGGACTAAGGCTGATATGCGGGGAAATTTCTTCTCTGTGAAAAGGACAGTGAGCTAAAGACTTGGTAGAGTCTCTCCCAGGGGTTATTCACCCAAGAACAGGTCATTGGGCTGTGTTCGTGCTGGTAGAGAGATTCCCAGACCCCCCTTTGTGTGCATATATTAGTGCAAAGATGGATTTATCACTACAATTAACAAAGGACTATATGGATGAGGGAAAGATTCAGAAAAGACAAATGAGATTCTACCACGCAGTTATGGATATGCTAGAATGGTTTTGGATTGGATTACTTAAAGCTAAGAGATTGGCTATGTACAATTCTATGTTAGATACTCACAACTATGGTTTGGAATAAGCCCGACAAAGATCTGGTCAAAGGTTCTGGACTGGAATCTGCTAGCGCACCGGACAGGATTCAGGCGCTTGCTTCTGCACTCAGCATGGCACTTGGTCTCTGCACGGCCTCTGAACTGGATCTGACGGGTTGGTTCTGGGTTACAGCTATCTGGTTACAGCTCTGCTCTACTGGTTTGGCTCTCTGGGTTCTGGCAATAGCTCTTGGCAAGAAGCAGAAACAGCACAGCCAGGCTGTTCAATTTATGATGTGCCCCTTGGAAGTCTGGGGGTAACATCAGATTGCAAGATTTTAAAGACCAGCTGTGAAGGGTTCTGCTTTGGAATCGGGCCTTCTGCTTTCAGTGTTCTGGAATCTTGGATCTGGGTTCTCCTGCAGAGAGCTTCACCAGTAAATCAGTTGATGGGTGAATCTGTGTGTCTCTAGGTCCTAAACAGTCCCTATTTATGTATTTCCCAGAAAGGTGGGTAGGCTGATTATACTAAGCTCGATTGGTCAGAGTATTTCCCCTCCCCTGATTGGAGAAGCAACCAGAGTGTCATCATGACGCTCTGTTTTATGATCCAGGAGAAACCTCCCATTTGTTCTTTCACAAGAAATCTACTTTTCATACAAGACACAGTTATAATTTTACCAACTTAATATCAATGGCATATTTATATCACATTTTTTGCGGAGAAAGTATTTATCCAATCCCTGTCGCTGTGAGAGCTTGGGTCTGGATTTGGCAATTTTTCGCACTTTTGTCCTGGACACAATTGTCCGATTTGTCCACAATTATATGCACATGTGCACATGATATCTGGGCATAATCCTATGAAGTTTCATGCTTCTGGCATTAACACAATTGCTACAAACCCACAATTTCTGCAGTTAGGTCCCTGAACATAGCACAGAGTTCTGAGTACTTTTAAAACGTGACCAGAATTTTCATATTAACAATACTGTAATTTTACAATTTTTACAATTTCGCACAGTTCTGTGTTAGTCCTTTTCAGAATATACTTTTCTGTGCTTTCAGAATAAACAAGACTGTCTGTCCCTGCCCCCCAAAGTTTCGGATGGCTGAAGACCAATTCCTGCCTCCTTCCTCTGACAGGAGCTACTGTTGACACTTGAATCTGCATACTCTTTCAGCCCAGGAAGTCCTTTGTCTCACTCCCAGGAGCAGCAGCCAGTGCCCCTCCCCTCTTAATCAACACCTGAATGTGAGCTCTTGCCCTGCTGTTGGGAAGCAGAAGGGTGGTGTGTTTCCCAGTGGGGGAAGCATCTTTGTAGTTTTGCTGAATCAGGTTACTTTAAAGTAAATTGTTACATTGTTCTTTGTTGAAATTAAACTTACAATTTTTAAAACAGGCAAACACATCTCTAATTCTAGTCTTTTTAAAACACAGAGATTAAATAGTTCCAACCTATATTGCTTTTGATGGCAAGTCACTTAATTTCAACCATGTGATTCTAACTACACAAGTTAAGCTTCCAATGTAATTAACTGACAGCTTTCGTACACTTTTTAATGTGGATATTCTTATGATGGATTCTGCTTCTCTTGACATTGCATGCTTCTGTTAATTCTTTAAATGAAGTGATGGGTAACACCCAGCAAGGATATTGGACATTTTCTGATGTTTTTGAACCATTATTTTGCAATTTCAGCAGCCAAGGAAAAATGGATTTCAGAGCACCTTTGGGTTTCCTTGCAATATAGCACTGCCTTTCATGAAGTTTCCATTTGCACTCTGTGGGCAGCCCCTTGACAGGTTTTTGTAGTGTGGTCTCCGGTTCCACCACTGACACAGGCAAAATGGATTGGCGGCCTATTTTTCAGGTTTCCCTGCGCACTTCTGAGAGATTCTTTAGGGCATAGATCTTTTTGGCGGCCATACTGTTGTTTCTGATGATAACCGCACACTGTGATGTTGCAGGGCAGAGCCTAGTGGGTCAGAACATCGCACAGAGGATGCTTAAGGGCCCAGGACACCAAACACAGCAACTGTGGGATTAGCAGGGGAGAGAAGAAGGGTAGGAGGAGGTAAAGAGGAGAGTCTTAAGGAGCTTCCAGAATTTAAGAGGATCTTGCTCAAGGCACAGAGGGGAGAGGGGGCTGTTCAATAGGAGGAAAGTGAACGACTACCTGCCATTTGTTTAGCAAAACTGTTTACACACACATAGAGTTAGAGCCACATGTAAAAATAAAATAAACAAAATAAATAAAATATTTTTCCAAGCCATAAATAAATGTCAGAACTATTTTAGCCTTGTAAAATTTGCTGATTGGAAGCAGTGAAAACATGCCATACTTCATGTTGAAGTGTCTCATTTGTACAGCTAGTTGCTTGGCTTTTTTCTTTAAACGTTCTTACAAGAGCCAATTTGCCAAGGTGAGCATAAATATTAAACCCCAAATATTTAAATTCCTTTACAACTTCAACTTTAATTATTAAGCCACCATGATCATTCTATTTTACGACCTGCTGAGAACTGTATTTTTTTGTTTTGTTAATATTAATCAGCAGGTCATTAGGTTCTGTATACATCTGAAAGGCTGATAAATGTCTTTGAAGGCCACCGTATGCACAATTAATTAAAATAATATTGTCAGCATATTGACCTTAAAACCATTCTTAGGGGCGACAAAAGCAGCATTTTCAAAGGCCAGCTCCAGATCCGACAAATATAAATTATATAAAAATGCAGCTAATGCACAGCCCTGTCGCAGACCTTGGAAAGTGGGTAGTTCCCTTGTGAGGTCCCTGTCTAAAAGTAGATGGACTTTCGGGGCAGAGTCTATATACCTATGGATTACAACGTTTAATACATTTTGTGGGATAACCCTATCAAAGACATACAAAGATCTATGGTTTCCACAAAGATATCCTGTGAAGGAGTTTCCTAAGCATGTTTTTGAATAGCATCAATAACACATTCTGTAGTTCCAACTTCTGCCCTTAAACCAACCTGATTAGGACTCAAGATGTTATTCACATTTTTTATTATTCTTTGATGCTTGGTTTATTGAAAACCTTGGTCAATAAAAACAACAGGGTGTCAATCCTTTCAGCATCGGACTTGTTGATTTCCCACTTTAGGCAAGGTCTGTGGACCAGCAACCTTTGGTTTTTGGCTTTATAGAGTGCCCAGCTTTTTTCCATCAAAAACATCTTTTTGGTATTGAGTAAGGCAGAAAGGTTGTGGAAAGCTTTCGCCTTGAAGGAGTATTAGCCAGAAGTATTCAGCGTCTTTTAGGTGCGAGGCCACCAGCCATTCACCAAGATAATTGATTCGGAGAGTAGTTAAGGCTGGACAGAACAAAGTAATGTGCTTCAAAGTTTCCATTTCTCTGAACATTTTGCAGAACCTACAGTCCACTGCTTCAGTTAGTCTGTAGATCTGCATCAGCTGTTTAGTAGGGAAAAGGTTTAGTCTGAATCGCATAAATTGGCTCCTATACCAATTGTTGGAAAACTTCCCCAAGTATTTTGGAAGAGAACCACAGGGCTTGTTTTCATTCCTCATTGCCGTAGGAAACTTAAAAGAATTATTTTTGTCTTGCATTCTGATCCAGTCATCTTGCCAGAGATTCTATTTTACTTTGACTGGAATGATAGTTAGCTCCTCTAGATCGCTTTGGAGATGGATTAGATGATTGTTGCATCTTCTGCACCACTAGATTAGTAGTTCGTTGATAGCTTTTCTGATTGCTTCAGCCAATATGATGAAAGGTTTGGGAGGGCAGTGCAGAATACAGTTGCAGTACAGGGCTAGAGTTTTCCATGTAGATCTTGCCAAGAGTGAAATTAAACCCGGCTCATATCTAAAACAGAAATGGGAATATGTTTTGGAAGACAAATAATTTTCCTCCAGAAAACTCCAGTGCAGGACAAATCTCCCAAGGAGTAAACAAGAAGTCTTCAGCACCGTATGTTAGAGCCGGAGAAACCTTAGATTTGTCAAAGGTCATTACTGGTAGCAGACAGAACTTTCCAAATCTCCCGTGGATCAAGTGCACTTGTGTCAAAAGTGTTCTAAGTTTTGACTTCAGGGCTGATTGACGAGGTTGGTCCTCTCTGCTGTTGTTCCTCACAGCCCCAAGGTAGGTTACCATGTTGGTCTGGCCCACATACCACTTGAACAAAGGTTTTTGATGCTGGCCCTGGGAGCCCAGAACCACAATGTTGGTTTTGACAAGGTTCATATCCAGCCCATTGGCTGACAGATATCTGTACAAGCTGTCCAGAGACCTGTGTAGACCAATAGGCATGGGTTCAAACAAGACCAAGTCGTCTGCAAAGAGCAGTCTGGGAAGATGGTGTCACCCACCTTCGGGGGAAAATCACAGACATTGCTCATGTGGGATCCGACTTCCCACATAAAATGATTGAAAAGAGTTGGGGGCAGGGGACACCAAGGCTTCAAACCTCCAAAGGTGGTGATCTTGGAAGTTAGGAGACTCTGCGCGTTGAGACACACTTATACGTTTGTTGATTGGTATAATGATTTGATCGGCTCTAGCAAGTCTCTCGGCAAGTTCCAGGTCTCCATTTTGGCCCAAAAAAAACAGCAATCTATGCTGTCAAATGCCTTTCTGAGATCCACAAAGCTCAGATAGATCCTAGAGTTCTCCTTGCAGGCTTTGCCCTTGAGTAGATTTACCAGGAGGAGATTCAGGGAGGTTCCAACCCCCTCAACAAACCATGTTTGCTGAGGATACTCTAGGTCCTGAAAGGTGATCCATGTCTGTAGGTGTCGTAAAAGGAAAGCCGCAAAGAGTTTGCCCACTGAATCCAGGAGGGCAATCGGATGATAGTTTGTAGAGTCATTTCTGTTTCCCTTCTTGTGGATGGGCATAATTATCACTGTTCTCCAGGAGCTTGGAATTTCGGCATTCTTCATAATATAACTGAATAGTTCAAAAATAAAAGGGAGCCCATTCTTCAGAGGCTTCCTTGAATATTGAGTTCGAGATGCCATACAGGATCAGGGCTCTTTTTTGACACATCCAACATATGTTAGGGGAACTTCAATCCTCTCAGATTCCTAGCAAAGGGTTGACATGCAAGGGCCTTGTGGGCTGCAAAAGGTTGCTGGTAGAAGGCGATCCAGGAGGCCTCTGAGATCACATTCATTAGTGCTGCTGAATGGCACGCCCCTCTAGCATTGAGGAGTTGCCAAATTCCTCTGCTGTCTTTCTTTGCAAACCCTGTAAGCATGACTTCTGCTTCTCTTTGCGTGAATTCCGCTTTACAACTTATCAGCCAGTTCTTGTACTTTAGTTTCCTTTTATTCCGGAGAAGGACTTGTTGGAAGTTAGACAGTTTATTAGTCTAAGGTCTTTCTGCAGGTGTTTTTTTTCATAGGATATTTTTGCATCCAAAAGATGGTTGTGAGGCTAGCAGACGTTTTGTGCGAAGTGCATTTAAAGTCCAAAAGCAAAGGGATATAGTTCACGCTTCCTCCAGAGTGTACCTGCCTCAGGAATTTTTCCAAAAAGGACTGTACATCTTGGCGAGTATCCTCAAGTGGTTGTTACCCTTGGTCGGTTCGAAGTCCATTTTGTATTGGATTGGGTTTCGATGTCCAAGAGAGTTTTAGAAAAGCGTAGTCACTTGTAGTTTTGGGAAGGACCTCCAATAGGATGATATCCTGGAGAAGTAGGCTTGAAACAAACACATAATCCAAATTACTTGATGAGACACCATTGGACCAGGTGGCCCTTGCCGGGCAGTCACCATTGGCTTGGCCGTTAAGAATATGGAGGTCTGTTACATCCATAAGCTGCATCCATTCCGAAGCCTGCTTTTGGTTTTCTGTTAGGTTGCCAGACCACATTTTGTTGATACATGGGCAGTTTAGGCCCTCCGCCCATAACTATAAAGTGAGGATTGAAACGTAAAATCCATTTATCTAAGGCTGATGTCACTGCGTGGAAATGGCCATGGGGTTTCAGTAGACAGAAGATAGCGCTGGGTCTCCTCTCCCTTATTAGCAGAGAAGGTGCTACCAATACCATGGAAAAAAGGGTTAAGCATATCTAACTCTTCAACAGTCATTACCTTTTCGTTTTTCACCAGAATGAGTAGACCGGAGGCGAGATGTCCACGGTCACCTCTGTAGGCCGGGTTGAGAAATTAAATATAACCATCAAGATAAGGAGCATTCATGAAGGCACACTATGTTGAAAGGTCCTGAGGAAAGGTATGGGTCTCAAGGTAGGTGCGAATGGCCCCCATCTGGAATTCGGTATTCCAGAATGCCATACACCAGTTTGAGACTTGTGACTTGGACCTTGGATTCGGGAGCAAGCCATCTCCCAGGCCCATTGGGAGTCACAGTATGCCTTTAGGAGCGACTTGGTCCTGAATAGACACACATTTCGAGGACCTGGTGTCGGTGACTATGATACTTAGTGGAATTTCTGTTTCTCTGGCACTGCAGAAAGACTGCTCAGCTTTGGGGAACCGGATGTCCATTTGATTGTCATCCCTGTTGGAAGACCAAGGATTCTTTTGATTGTTGATCGGGTTAGGTTCCTCACTGATGACTGCCGACGGGCGGGGAAGGACCATTGTCTTAGGTAGAACGTTGGCACATTCAAATCCCATAGGCAGAAGCTACTGGGGCTTCTCCAACAATGAATCCCTGCCAGAGTTTGACCTCAGGAGGAGAATGACTTTGTCAGTGTGTGCTCTTCCGGGTACTCCATGATTGTAATGTCCTCGGATTGCACAAATTGCAAGACAGGTACATTGTGAAACACCCTGAGTACGTTTGTGCGGTTCAGTATCAGGCCGTCGTGATCTGGGAGGAGGCATTCCAAGCTGACCAGGTAGAAGCCCTGGTTTTGTTCTGTTAAGGTTTTTTTAAGGTTATGCAATTCCTGCGGGTAAGTAAAATAGAACGTTTTGCGTGGATCATATTCTTGCCTATCCACGTACCTCTGTGGCGAACATTTGTCTGTGCTCCGGGAGAGGGTAATTCCTCAGGGAATTGAAGGTTCACTTTAAGTATAGATTGTCATCTTTGGTCTGCCAACATCATAAATGGAGAAGAAGGTTTTGGCAGAGGAGGGCTAGTGAGGGTGTTTGAAACAGCTTTCTGAGCGTCCGCAGGAGCATGTTGGAGCGGCAGAAAGCAGACTCCTTACTCCCAGGGGACCAGTAAGGATCAGCGATCTGTGTAGAATGGAAAGATGTCATTTTTGAGTCATCCTCAGAGTGGTCATCATCATCCACCGTGTAGGTAGAGAAATTCAGACAGTCTTCTTCTTGGTTATACAAGTTTTTGTGTTCGCCACATTTCGCCGCAGCCACCTTGATTGGAGCCTGAGGTGGAAATGTCTCTCTTGTCTTCAAAAGAACCTGTGGAGGACCAAATATAGATCAGATGTGTTTGTTTAGCAGATTGGGCAGGTTTCTAATAAAGGGCCATGCTTGGTTGGAATTTATGTTTTTTGGCATCAGTTGGTTCTTGGATTATTTCCCCTGAAAAGATTTGCTAGCTGAAGTATGGCACAGCTTTCTCTTTTACCTCCTCTGACCAGAGAAAAAAGCGTGGACAGGGGCAGAGACATTTTCCACCGAATGCAATTTGCCAGGTCACACAGTCTTGCCAGATGATCACAAAGTTAAAGGCCCAGGAATCAGTGACTGGGCTGGCAGGCTCACTGGTTGGAAAGTTGGCTGAAGAGTCAAGACAGCCGATACAAGAGGATCGGCCGGGGCGGAACTCGCTTCTGTAAGGGTCCGGTCGTATGAGTCGACTGAGGGCAAGATCAAAAAATCCTGTTTGTCCAGCAGAAGCTCGGCCCCTTCAGGCAGCCGCAAGGGCGGAGAGTCTTGAATGTTATCAGGCTGGCCCTTTTTCCTGTTTTGGATCAAAGGCTTCAGGTGAAGTAAGTCTAAAACTGAGCTTAGGAGGCATTTCTTGTCGGCCCTTTTCAGATCGAGAGCATGTTCAAGTGGACACGAATCTCCTTGGCACACTCTATCTCTTGGTCAACTCTCATGTGGGGAGGTTTAATGAAAGATTCAATGTATAAAACTTTAGAGTTAGAGCCAGGAGGGTGGCTTGGTCTGTGATATTTTCTTTGATGGCTTTATAAAGTTTAAGAAAGGGTGCCAGAGAAATAGTTAGAGCTGCAATTGCATTGCACTGTGGTATGGATGGTGTCATGTTTAGGTCCTGATTTGTGGCACTCAGAGGCTTTGGTGAAAATAATTAAATATTGATCGAATTACCTACTGGAGAGAACACTGGGTCTTTAAAATCTGGCACACATCCGCCAGGCTCAGATGAAAAAGAGATCAGGCGCTGATGGTCTTTCAGTGAAGTCAAGGCAGCCTTGTTCAACGTAGGCTTAGAGAATATTGGATGAGCATTCAAGTTGTTAAGCTCCAGGGGTTGGAGACCGCTCATGTGTCATGATCGCCTTCACATAGAAAAAGGAGTCCCCGAGTTTTACTGGGCAGGGAGGATAGCCCAGGGGCAACATGCATGCCTTGGAAGCAAGACGACGCGGAGCACCACAGGTTCGATCCCCGGGTCCACGCTTAGAAATCTCTGGGTATTAAGCATATCATAAATAACCTATCATATCATATCAGGTGGCCTCATCGGGTTCTACGACCATCCCCAGCGTGCTTACCTGGTCTCAATGACCAACTTGCTGAAGTGACTCAGGAGATGAAAACTGTGGCTTGGCCGGCACATCTAAAGCCCATGTTAAGGCAGGGGGGTATGCACCCAAAGGGCCATCCAAGCGCCTTTTGCCCTCCTGTTGTAGATGGATTGCAGCGGTTTTCTGAGCCGGCATAGCCTCACCCTCCCAGATCTTGTCTTTGTCAGATTTTAGGCAGAGTATCTCACATGTGGTCTCAGAGATTTCTTTTAGGGACTGTACCATCTTAGGTGAAGGGCCATTCTGTTCAAAGTCAGTCAGGGCCAATTCAGTCTGCAGAATTTTAGCATCCATAAGGTTGAGCGAAGAGCACTCAGCAGAAGGGACTAGTGGCTTGTTATGCTCTAGAGATAAACTCAAGGTCGCCCGCGAGCACATCTCCACTGGAATAGATTTGCACTGTGTTTTTTTTCTTTTTTGGGCCCCTGCAAGGTCAGTGCACACCACTCCCTCATTAGAGTTGTGCAGCCTAGTTGTAAGCATTCTAACAGCAGTTCTTTGGATTGTAAAACAGGAGTGGAATTAATTAGGCTTAGTCAGTTTTGCTGTAGACGTTGGCTAAGAGCTCACCTAAGACTTCAGCTGCTGCCTGGTCCTCGGCATCAGGAAGAAGCTCAGTGAGGCAGTCATCAGATCCATAAAAGAAAGTCTTACAGGCTAGTACTTCTTATGACCTCACAGGCAACACCGGCAACACTCCTACACACCCCACATCGCTCCGCAAGTGGTAGAGGTTTATGTAGAGTCTCAGTCCCAGTTCACAAACAAAACAAGAGACATGGAAAACAGACTGGGTCAAAGCATTCCCAGTGATCGCTGCAGTGATCCACACAGCAGTCCAACGAGGTAGGGTTTATGGCAACAGCGTCAAAACACTCCGCCCAGGCCGTAAGCTCTTTTAACACCACATCTTGGATTTGTGTCAAGCAGAGCTACGGGTCTGTAGTTTATCAGGTCGTTTCTATTTCCCTTCTTAAAAAAGGAATGGATGCCAACCTCCACGATGCAGGAATTTGTTCAGTCCTCGAAAGAGCACAAAGAATGTAGTAAAGGGGCCCACAATAAAAAATGACGCATAAATATTGCATTGCAGAGTCCATTCGGAGCCAGATCCTTCAAGTTATTACTCTTTTAATGATAGTCTCAATAAATGCATAAAACCAAGAGTGTTGCACGGGTATATATTAAATACCAGTCTGCTTAAGGTCTGTATTCACTCTTACCCCCATCAGATTTACTGCCAACCAAGACTATTCTTCCAAAAATGATCAGGTATTTTGTGGTTGTTGTTACAGGTGCTATTGCCCCTTTGATCTGTAGAACAGGAACTAATGAAAGGTCGCACAATGTTAGGCAGTGGTGACGTCTATTTCTTATGTCACAAATCGAAACCACGCTGTCTCATATCATCCTGTGAGGACAATAAGAGTTCCCTTACCAATCTTTAAGGAAAAGTGACGGCCACCAAGTCAACTCTGTTGTCTATAAAAAAAAATCTACCACTAGAGTTCAAAATGCAAAGCCTTACAATATTGTGTCATGATTTAAGCACACATTGGGCCTCATTATGACTGCAGCCGGAGTCATTTTTTTCTGGCGCCTGGCAATCCCAGTAAATCCTTGCTGTCGGGGCGCTGGAAAATATGACTCCCCATTCCCAATTGAGTACCATTGGACTCAATGGAAATCGGGAGAACGGATGTACCGGCACCATTCATCCTTCAAGGTCTGCAGAACTCATAGTTTGCTGGTCTGGAAACAACTGTACTGGCATGTTTACCGGTACTGTTGTTTCCAGACCGGCAACCTTATAATGAGGCCCATTATCTTCCAATAGGAAGACAGCCTCCAAAATAAAACAAGTAAAATAAAGCAAGTTGACTCCACTCTACCCTCAAGAGGGTACTACGACACGTGCAAATTATCAGATCGGATGCCTGATGCTTTTACTGCAGACAAAGAGGAGATCTCACTCTTTTTAATTGGATGGGCAGTATCCTGGTTGATAGGCAAAGAATCCATCAGCAATACCACATCCAAACAGACTGATAAGTCTCTTTCGGGCAATCGAAGTAAGTTTGTATTGCGGTGGTGCCCCTGTGCTCAATTCCCTGGCAGCACTCCTTACTTCGCAGAGGAGTGTGACACAGTTAGTATTTGCCAAATTAGAAGGATCTGTAAGTTGAATGGCTTTATTTTTAACTTTTAGTGAGCGATGGATTAAAAATGCAATTCTTAACAGGTCAACTCTAGTGGGGAAAGGAGTTGGAGATTCAGAGTTTTTTTCAGTTTTATAGAGCAGAAGCATTTTATTGAAGTAACACAGTTTATTACATTTATCTTCTGATTTTTTGTTTTCTTTGGCTGACAGACAAAGCCTTTATTACCATTTTTATTTTACCGCATTTATTGTTAAGATGAATAGGTTCGCAATTTGACTCAGAAGCCTGAGCAGTATCATTCATTATAGACTTCAGGCGGCTGGATGGAATATTACACTCATCCAAATACTCAGGCTGACTGGAACGCAAACCAGACAGTTGGATTATAGAGCTTTGCTCCTCCTCCTCACAAATCATAGCTCCCAACCTTGCAAATTCATCCTGAAATTCTTTAGGAGGGCGGTGTGTCACAATATTGTTGATTAGCATCCTTATTACTTATGGGGCTTTCCGGTGAAGTAGAATTTATAATAACAGCCGGAACAAGAGTGGGCTCAAATGACATAGCCTTTAGAGAATTACCTTGATGGGCAAGTGGCGCTAAATTACTCTGAGATTCAATCAGGTGCAGAGAGTAATCTTTAATTTCAGCCTGTTGAGATGTTACTGATGCAATACTGTGTTGTGAATACTGAAGAAATCAGTTATTTTCCTTTTTATGTCAGTCCAGTGGAGCTAAAGCCAATTGTAAAGGGGGGGGCCCGGGCACAGATGTTGTTAATAGACCACCCATGATAAGTTGAAGTTGTTTAAACACATATTCATCATGGGATTGTAAGGGGAGAGCTCTGCGGTTGTTTGTCCACTTCTCCATTGTGAGGCGGGAGCAGGGGAAAAGGCAAAGGGGCATTGTCATCCGACAGAAGGCACACATTCTCCAATTCAGAGGTAGAAAAGACATCCACTGGGCATTTAGCATACATGATATTCACCTATGCTTCTTAGGTTATACATGACATTCACCCATGCTTCTTAAGGTTATACAAGATATTCACCCATGCTTCTTAGGTTATACATGATATTCAGTAATGGGTTGTACGGGCACAGAAAGGCACTGGGTCACTCACCGTAGAATTTGCAATCCTTCTGAAAGCCTTGAGGCTGTTCACATCGGCTTATCTGCACTATGCTTACCCAAGTATGGCATGCTTTTTGTGCAGTGCGCCTCACCCCCACCTCCTTCGCCAATCGCAGTCTGGATAGTTCTGCAACAAATCCATGTTGGACCGGACCTCCGGACATTGCAACTGCCAAACTACACAACTGTAGAAACACTTGCCTCAAACTTGCCACGCGTGTTCCGTGCTGGGAAGGAGATTTTAAAGTGAAGCCAGTCCTGCAATGAGAGAGCCGAGCTTTGTGCTCACAGGCTCAAACAATAGATAACAGAGAACCAGCACTGGCCCTGTGATTATTTCAGGTACTGCAGTGCATACTAATTCTCTGATCGCCCAAAACACCAAAGTTTCAAACTGCAGCACAACTGTAGAACCACTTGCCTCATACTTCCCGCATGCGCTTTGCGCTGGGAAGGAGATTTGAAAGTGAGGCCAGTCCAGCAATGAGAGAGCCGAGCTCTGTGCTCCCAGGCCCCAACAATACATAACAGAGAACCAGCACCCGCACTGTGATTATTTCAGGTACTGACGTGCATAATAATTCTCTGATAGCCCAAAACACTAAAGTTTCAAATTGCACCACAACTGTAGAACTACTTGCCCCACACTTCCTGCATGCGCTCTGCCCTGGCGAGGAGATTTGAAAGTGAGGCCAGTCCTGTAATGAGAGAGCCGAGCTCCATGCTCCCAGGAGTGGTGGTGTGCGGGGGCGAGCTGAAATAGGCAGGCCCCGCACGTAGCTCAATAACAGAGACACACACATATGCTCGGGGGTCTCGGAGCAGTAATCCCTTCGGGCCTTTCCGTCTCCCTTTTATTAGCTCTCTCATGTGGTCCCCTGCGGCCACATTCCGTGTGGTCACATGACGATCACATCTCTTTCCAACTTGGATGACAAACATGAACATTTTAAACATTACAACTGTTGCCTCATGTTGCATGTCCCGAGGCCTTTCGTTCAACCAATGTTTAACTGTACAGTCTTACAGTCTCTGGTTCTGCTTCTCTCTGGCTTCCATCCTCCGGAAGATGCCATTAAGGTGCCCGGTGTCGGCGGAGCGAGTATCGTCCCCCGTCTTCTCTCCTCGGGGTGACAGTCTTGGTGGGGTCTGCTGGAGTTTCTTCCGTTCTTGGGCTCTCTCCCGGTGCTGCTCCTGTTGGCTCTCCTTGGTCTTCTGACCTGGGCGCTTGCTCCAGTGTCATGGGGTCTGCTCTCATGGGGCTTCTCCTTCATGAGCCTCCAGCTAGTTGGTGCTTGGTATCCACCTGAAATGGGATACGTTTCGTGTGACTGCCTCTGGGCCTCGCAATGCAGTTACTAGTCCATGGTCTCGGTGGGTGATGGTCCAGGGTAGTGATTCAAATGGGAGTGTCGCCTTTCTTGGAGGTGCCCAGTTTTTAACCAGCACTGTGTCCCCTACTTGTACATTGCTTGGTGTTGCCCTTCTCATGCAATCTTCTTTTGCGTTGTGATCTTGTCTCCTCTGTTCTATTTTATATAGCTCAGCATGGGGAGGGCACCAGGAGTAGTAGAGGGGGAGCCCTATCTGGATGGGCACCCCAAACATGAGGGCTGCTGGACTCACTTGTGTGGCTGAGTGAGGCATTTGACGGTACGACCGCAGAAACCAGTACAATTCTGGTAGCCATGGTCACCCCTTATCGTTGGCATTTTGTACGCATTTATTGATGGAGGCCATGAATCTCTCTGTGTCTCCATTGGCTTGGGGCCAATACGGTGTGACATGCTGATGTTGGACTCCTAGGTTGTGGAGGAATCACTGGAATTCCTTGCTTCTGAATGGTGGGCCATTGTCGCTCTTGAGCAATGAAGGGATGCCGTGGATGGCAAACATGTTCTCCAGTGCAATTGTCACAGAGGCTGCATCAGTGGATTTGACTGGTTCCACTTCCAGGTACCGTGTGTATTCATCCACGGCCACCAGGAGGAATGCCTCCATGGTGATTGTGCAGAAATCCACAGTCACGCCGTCCCATCTGCATTCGCTTCCGGGTGTGCAGGGAATGGGCTCTGGCGGTCCTGGCCGGTGGGTGGCTTGGCATGATGAGCAGGTTTCTACAAGGGATATGACCTTTTGCTGTATCTGTGGTTTCCATACCCATGACTTGAGGAATGCCTGTGTCTTCACGATCCCCTGGTATCCTTTGTGTCGGAGTTGGAGTGCCCGGTCTTGCAGGCTTGAATGCACCTCAATGCGGTGTCCCTTGAGGATCAGTCCTTCTGGTGAGGTGGACAGCTTGTGTCTGATTCCAAATAGTGCCTGCATCAGCTCTTGGCGTGTGTTTGGCGATTGCTGTGAGGAAGGTTTTCCATTCACCTGTTAGTATGGCTTCTTGAGCAATTTGAAGGCAGCTGTCTGTTTGTTTCTGATATCATCTTGTCTAGTCTCATCGATTTTGCGTGGCACACGCGATAATGTTGTACACATGTTCATCTGTTTCTTTGGCCGCCTTGCATTCCGTTGCGGTGGCAGGTCTTGGGCGCCGTGACCGGAAGTCTGCAGGATTGTCAGTTCCTGCTCGATACTGTACTTCCACGTTGAACTGTTGCAGTTGGAGCATCCAGCGCTCTACCCTGGCAGGGGTGTGTGATGCTGACCCTTTAAATATTTCGACTAGAGGTTTGTGGTCTGTTATACTTTCATCAGGTGTATCACAATATATACGTGAAAGTGTTGACATCCCCAAATGATGGCAAGCGCTTCCTTCTCTATGTGAGCGTAATTCCTTTCTGTTGGGGTGAGGGCACGGCTTGCGAATACAATGAGGTCTACTGTGCCTTCCCGGTCGGTCTGTGGTAGTACTGCTCCTAGGCCGACTGGACTGGCATCAATCAGCAGTTCCGTCTTTTGCAACGTGTCAACGAAAGTCATGGTGGCATCCCTGGATAGGGAGTCCTTTATTTTCTGAAATGCGGCTTCCTGTTTCTCACCCCACTCCCATGTCGACTTGGTCTTAGTGAGTTCTCGCAGTGGGGTGGCTATGGTGGCCAGGTCAGGGGTGTATCATCCGCAGTATGTTCTTATCCCTAGGAAGTGGTGGACTTTTGTCGGGTTGGTGGGAGCACGGGCATTTTTTATGTCAGTGACTTTGCTGGGGTCTGGGGACACTCCTTTTTCATTAAATACATATCTGAAGAAGATTAGAGTTGACTGCCCGAACTCGCACTTCTCTTCATGGAGAGTCAGTCCAGACTCTTCCAGTCGCTGGAGTGTTGCTGCAAGCTGTCTGTTGTGCTTTTCCTCTGTCTTGCTGTGTACTAGTATGTTGTCACTGACATTGGTGACTCCTGGTAGGTCTTGTGGTACCTTCCGTATTTCATGTTGAAATACCTCTGCCGCGGAGGTAATTCCAAAGTATAACCAGCGGTATCTTCTCAGCCCTAAGTGTGATGAGAAGGTTGTGATGTACCTCGACTCCTTTCCTAAGCGGATTTGATGATACCCGGATCTTAGATCCAGCTTGCTGAACATGGTGGCTCCTGTTAGGTCCACTATTAGCTCATCCACTGACGGGGTGATATGCCTTTCCCGTCCAATGGCAACATTGGCTAAGAGCATATCAATGCAAATTCGTACAGCTTGGGGTTGCTTGGGATTTGCTGTTACGATCATGGGTGATACCCATGGGGTGGGGCCTGAGGTCTTTTCAATCTTGAGGTCTTCCAGCTTTTTGAGTTCAGCTTCTATCGGCGCTCTCATGTGGAACGGAACCCGTCGGTGTCGTCTGGCTCTGGATTCCACTGTGGGGTCTATGTGGAGTTTCAATGTTCTCCCTTTTAGGCATTCACTGCCCTGAAACTGCTTCTTTTGTTTGGACAGTAGGTGATCAATTTCTCTGGAGTGTATTGCGAACATGAACAGGATCCGCTGTAGTTTCTCGGTGGTGGGACAGCTGAGTAACATCTCGATTCCGGCGTCCACTACATAAATGCATGTTTTGCAGCTCCTTTCATCGTAGATGAGGCATGTTTTGAAGTATCCAATAACTGGTAGTAGTTTCTTGCACCAATAGGCGAATAACTGTACAGGCTTGAGCTGTAGGGTCAGTCTGGGGTGGAGCTTGTTAAATTTGGTGGTTGGCATTACGTTTACAGTGGCGCCAGTGCCATAATCTTCACCGGAATTTCTCTGACTGTTACCACGCAGGTGCAGTGCGATTTTGTATTGTGTGATTGGTGGCTATTGGCTGGCTTGACTGCCGATATCATGTGTGCTTTATCTTTTCTGTACCTTCGATAGTGGTCAGTGCGCCTCGGGGCGGGCTCCCCTGCTCGATTGGTCATTGTCATTGCTGCTGCTGTCAGCGTTGTTTCCTTCGACTGCGCGGGTGTCAAAAACACCATAAGAGAGGGAAGTGTCGACACTCTCCCCCGAACCACAGAAGCCGAATGAAGTCGACCCTCCACCCGTGGTTGGCACAGATACCTGATATTCAAAACACAGGTTACCACGTGGCAGCCAATGGGGGGAAGAGGGTTAGGGAGAGGTTGTGGACGGGGAAGGGGAGGTTAAGGGAAACCGGATAGAGGTTTAGGATACACCTACAGTGGATAGGATAGTGGGAAACACAGGGAAACACCCTACACTGTCTAATATGTAGTTAGTAAACCATGACACATAACACACACATAGATCACCAAATATGCCCCCTTAATACAGGCTGAATAAGGACCTTAGCTAGTGTAATTGTGCTCTCTAATAGCCCCTTGATACAGGCACACGTAGTAATTACCAGGACATAGAATACATGTATGCAAGCGTAAATGAAACAAACTCATGGGATATGATTCCCAACATGAAGAACATGACACATGGCCCTTTGGGCAAGCAGAAGCAACATAAACATTCATAGAACATGTAGGACCAAAGGTGTGAGTTCAACACCAACGGAGAATGGATTCCAACAAACATATACACTGAGGGAGCAGCCCAGCAGCCCCCCCCCCTAATGCTGAACAGTGTGTTGTACAGCCTGACCGCTTATTGCCTCCATAGTAGAAACATTCAGTAATCCCTAAACATGGACTAATCAAAGAGTTCGGCCCATATGATATGCTCCTCAAAGTCTTTCATATGCAAACACTGCCCCACGTTAACACACGGAAAGCAACAAAATCATTGAGCATTTATCTGTGCGTCTGGGAGACTCGCAAGCCGTCCCAGACGAGAAATGATGACGCCTTGATAGAAGCGAGCGAGGCCCCCTTCACAGAGTCAGCGCCGGTATGGGAGCGGAGCTTGAACGAGGCGACGCAAGTCCTCCTTGTACTTCTCGTGCTTCGCCGCTCGTTCTTTCTAGGACCGCGTAATTCTCTGTGTGCTGCTGAGATCACATACCCGGAATCCTGATGTAAGGAGTGCGTGAACCGCACGAACCTCCAGCATGGCTTTGCCTCGTGAAACAATAAGCCACACCTGCCGTGTGCCGTTGGCCCGTGATAAACTGTTGTTAATTACTGACAGCTGGCCAACGCGCATGGCAAGGACTACGAATTGACAAGGGGCTGCTGGGAAATGTAGTTTATCCAGCCCATGTACAAATACTAAGCTCTTTTCAGATTTAAATACCTCTTTCGCCTCCACCACCCCATATTCCTGACATTACCTCCTCTCTCAGGGCCCTTCCAAGGGCTCGGTCTATCAGGATGTTGCCGATGAAATTGTATGACCAATCGTGGAGCATGTACCTCAGCTGTGGGTCTCCAAGAACAATCTTCTGGTCCATACCCTTTCCACTGAATTAGGTACCAAAATTGTTGATTCCTTTTTTAACATCCACAATACTCTGCACCTCGTATTTCTCTTGACCAACTTTGATGATTGCTAGGGGTCGCCCCGTGGTCATGCCTGGAGCTGCAGGTTTAAGTAAAGAGACATGGAACACTGGGTGTATATGTAAAGGTGCAGGCAAACGCAATTTCATGGCAGTTGCAGATATACATTTGCAAATCTCATACGGCCCAATGAACCGAGGTAGACATTTTCGTAATCCTATTAAAGACAAATTGCGAGTGGATAACCAAACTCTGTCTCCCACTTTATATTGAGGACCTTCCTGTCAGTGCTTGTCAGCTTGTCTTTTGTATTGTCTCTTGGCTCTCTCCAGATTTTCTCGTGCCTTTCGTCTGGCCTCAAGAAGCAACAGTTTGCGCTTCTGTAACACTGGCATATTTCCTATTTCCGGCAAATCTTCTGGTATCATATTTTGTTCATGACCATATAAACATTCATTAGGTGCCATGCCCAAGGAAGTATGGTAGGTATTGTTATAAGTAAATTCCGCTAACCATAAAGCTTGCACCCAAGAGTTCCAACCATCACTCAAATAGCCCCGTAAATATTGTTCAAGTGTTTGATTAACTCTCTCTGTTTGCCCATCTGTCTGGGGTTTATAACTGGTGGAAAGAGCACAGTTAATTCCCAATATTCGACAAAAAGCACACCAAAATCTGGAGGTAAATTGCGAACCTCTATCTGAGACAATACTTTTCGGCAATCCATGCAGCCTTACCACATGTTGTAGAAATAACTCAGCCAGTTTGCCTGCCCCAGGTATTCCTTCACAAGGAATGAAGTGAGCCTGTTTTGACAGAAATTCTACCACTACCCATATGGTGTTATATTGCTTATCCGGCGCCAGATCAGTAATAAAATCCATAGAAATGTGTGTCCATGGTTGCTCAGGAGTAGGTAAAGTCTGTAACAACCCTCTTTTTCTAACATGTTCTGCTGTGTTCCTTGCACAATTCTCACACAATTCCACATATTTTTCCATATCTTGTTTCAGGGATGGCCACCAAAAGTATTTTATCCTACATGGTCTGCATTTTTCTCAACCCTGCGTGTCCTGCTAAAGGGGACTGATGACACTAGAATAAAGCCTTGTCCTGTAACTCTTTCATTGGTAAATACAATCTTTTCTGATGATAGGGCAACCCCTCTCGTATAATACGTGCCGGATGACTGTTCCGCCACTGTACCATCTGTCTTGATGTTAAAGATTTCTTGACTAAGTCTGTGACTTGTGTGGTAATGGCGCCAACAATTTTATCTGGTGAGATAACGGTTTTAACTTCACCTACTGGATGTTCCAAATTTTGTTGTCTAGAAAGTGCGTCTGCCTTCCCATTTTTGCTACCTGGTCTAAAAGTAACCACAAAATCAAATTCATTAAAGAATTGAGACCATCGCTATTGTCTTGGACTAAGTGTGTGTGCTGTCTTGAAATATTGCAAATATTTGTGGTCAGTTACCACCACCACCTGATGTCTAGCACCCAATAAGTAGTGTCGCCACTCAAGGAATGCTGCTCGAATCGCCAACAACTCCTTATCGGTTATAGAATAATATTGCTCACACCCTGACAACTTTCTCGAGTAAAATGCAACTGGGAGCCATATTTCTTTTTCATCTTTCTGTGACAGAATAGCACCTATCGCCACATTGCTAGCATCTGTCTCAACTTGAAATAATCTCTCTGTGTTAGGATGTTGTAACACAGGAGCAGTAGTGAAGGCTACTTTCAACTTCTGAACAGCGTTTTCAGCTTCATCACTCCAAGTAAATTTCACTGCCTTTTTTAACAAATGCGTGATGGGAGTGATTATGTTAGAGAAATTGCTGATGAATCGCCTATAAAAGTTGGCAAAGCCTAGAAAGGATTGGATATCTTTGATGCATTGTGGCGAAGGGCCGTCTCTCACTGCCTGCACTTTCTTAGGGTCCATCACAATGCCTGTATTAGTCAAAATAAATCCCAAAAATTCCACTTGTGTTACATTAAAGGCACATTTCTCCACTTTGACACATAATTGACAATCCTGTAATCGTTGCAATACTGTTTTTACATGTCGCACATGCAGCTCTGGAGATTCAGAATAAATCAAGATATCATCAATATAAACAATAACAAAAACATCAATGAATTCCTGTAAAACTTCTTGCATAAAGAACTGAAAAGCAGCAGGAGCATTACATAAACCAAAAGGCATTACAAGCTATTCAAACAAACCAAACTTAGTTCTAAAAGCCGTCTTCCACTCATCCCCCTCCTTAACCCGTATAAAATGATAAGCTCCTCTCAAATCCAACTTAGTGTAAATCTTAGCAGACCTAACTTGGTCTAACAAAACCGAAATCAATGGCAAAGGAAATCTATTCTTGATAGTTACCTTATTTAAGGCTCTGTAGTCAATACAAGTACGTAAAGTCCCTTCTTTTTTGGGAACAAAAAATAAAGGTGAGGAGACCGGGGATGTGGAATGCCTAATAAATCCCTTGGTCAACATTTCATATAAATATTCCAGCAAATACTGATTTTCTTTTTCTGTAAGTGCATAAATTCTGCTGCAAGGTAATTTTGCTCCGTCCTCCAAATCTATTACACAATCATAAGGTCTATGCAGAGGTAATTGCTCAGCCAGTCTCTTGTCAAACACATCACTAAACTCTCTGTATGGTACAGGAATTCCCTCCGCCACTGCTCCCACAATTTGATCTTCGGACCTCTTTTCAACGAATCATGTCACTGGTTCTGTGTCCGAAGGGATATGCTCTTGACATTGCTTCTCCTCAAACCACACTGTCCATCTTACCCAATCAATTCTGGGGTTATGAAGCACCAACCAGGGTATTCCCAAAATGAATCCAAATTGAGGTGCTGCTATTAAATCAAACGTAATTTCCTCCGTATGCCCCTGTCCACAAATCATTTCCAATTTTGATGTCTGCTTTCTTATAGGGCCTGATACCAAAGGAGAACCAGCCACTGACTGTACTCCTTCCGCCTTGCTTTTGTCACACAGAGGCAATCCTAACTGTTCTGTCAAGGTAATATCCACGAAATTACCAGTAGCCCCTGAATCTACCATAGCCAGAACCTCCTGTTTCGTCAGAGCAAAACATAACATCACCAATATATATAAGTGGGAAGTCTTACCCCCCACTGTGTTTGCAATCCATCTGGGTAACTTGATCTCCATGGGGCCTGTCACCTGTGTTGCCCTAAAGGCTGGCCCATCTCTTTTCCCGCTTCCTTGGTAGTTCTCACACTGTCTCCACTTTTCTGTGGGGCATTGGAACATGTACATATAAAATGTTCTGCTTGCCCACAATAAAGACATAGTTTATTCACCTTACGTTGTTCTTTCTCTGCTGCTGACAAGGGCCCTCTTACACTACCAATTTGCATTGGTTCCACTTCACTTGTCCTTCCCCCTCTGCTTCTGTCTAAATGCACAAGAGGCCCCATTTCCGGTCTCTTTTTATCTCCTTTCCTTTCATTCATGCGATGATCCAATCTAAGAGCTAAATCAATCATACCCGTGCAAGTGGTTGGTTGTGGTTTCACTTGAGCAATGGCATCCTTCAGTTCCTCACGTAATCCCTGGTAGAATAACACCGTCTGTTTTGCCACTGGCCACTCGTTCTCAATTACCAACCTGTTAAACTGGGTAACATATGTGACTAAATCCCGACCTCCCTGTCTTAATCCCATCAGCTCCTTATCTTGAGCTAATGACACTTCGCTGCGATCAAATAACCTGCCAAATTCTCCTAGAAAACCATCCCAGTTGTATAATAAGGGATCATCTTTCTGCACCAACGGCATTGCCCATGCAGCTGCATCTCCTGTCAGATATGAAATTACAAATGCCGTCCTAGCCTGAATAGATTTGAATGCAGTAGGTTTACACAATAAATGAAGACAGCATTGGGTCAGGAATGTCATATACTTCCTAGGATCACCAGAAAAGCGCTCTGGCGCTGCCAACGGTACACTACTGGAGGGTTGGACAATAACCGTGGGATTCTGACTCTGGGAACCTCTTGCCACATTAGCTCCTTCCAACGGTGTTCTCTGAGCTACCAGACCCTGTACCTGGGCCTTTAACGTATCCGATTTCTGTTTTGCTTGTACTAACTCTACCTGAATATCCTGAAGCGCCTTAAGCACATCTCCTAAGGCCGGAGCGGCCGCCTCCATTTGGCTCGGGTGCTTATAAGTATCCCAATTTGGGGGTGGCTTATTATGTCAAAAACACCATAAGAGAGGGAAGTGTCGACACTCTCCCCCGAACCACAGAAGCCGAATGAAGTCGACCCTCCACCCGTGGTTGGCACAGATACCTGATATTCAAAACACAGGATACCACGTGGCAGCCAATGGGGGGAAGAGGGTTAGGGAGAGGTTGTGGATGGGGAAGGGAGGTTAAGGGAAACCGGATAGAGGTTAAGGAAACACCTACAGTGGATAGGATAGGGGCAAACACAGGGAAACACCCTACACTGTCTAATATGTAGCTAGTAAACCATGACACATAACACACACATAGATCACCAAATATGCCCCCTTAATACAGGCTGAATAAGGAACTTAGCTAGTGTAATTGTGCTCTCTAATAGCCCCTTAATACAGGCACATGTAGTAATTACCAGGACATAGAATACATGTATGCAAGCGTAAATTAAACAAACTCATGGGATATGATTCCCAACATGAAGAGCATGACACATGGCCCTTTGGGCAAGCAGAAGCAACATAAACATTCATAGAACATGTAGGACCAAAGGTGTGAGTTCAACACCAACAGAGAATGGATTCCAACAAACATATACACTGAGGGAGCAGCCCCCCCTAATGCTAAGCTGTGTGTTGTACGGCCTGACCGCTTATTGCCTCCATAGTAGAAATATTCAGTAATCCCTAAACATGGACTAATCAAAGAGTTTGGCCCATATGATATGCTCCTCAAAGTCTTTCATATGCAAACATTGCCCCACGTTAACACACGGAAAGCAACAAAATAATTGAGCACTTATCTGTGCGTCTGGGAGACTCGCAAGGCATCCCAGACGAGAAATGATGATGCCTTGATAGAAGCGAGCGAGGCCCCGTTCACAGAGTCAGCGCCGGTATGGGAGTGGAGCTTGAATGAGGCGACACAAGTCCTCCTTGTACTTCCTGTGCTTCGCTGCTCATTCTTTCCAGGACCGCATAGTTCTCTGTGTGCTGCTCAGATCACATACCCGGAATCCTGATGTAAGGCGTGCGCGGACCGCACGAACCTCCGGCATGGCTTCTCCTCGTGAAACAATAAGACACACCTGCCGCGTGCCGTTGTCCCGTGATAAACTGCTGTTAATTACTGACAGCTGGCCAACGCACACGGCAAGGACTACGAATTGACAAGGGGCTGCTGGGAAATGTAGTTTATCCAGCCCATGTACAGATACTAAGCTCTTTTCAGATTTAAACACCTCTTTCGCCTCCACCACCCCATATTCCTGACAGCGGACTCGGCTTCTGGGCCTGCTGTGGCTTCTCGTGAGCTGTATCCATGGCCGTTGGTCTGATCGCCGTGGACGGAAAGGTTGGGTGTCCCTGGATCTTGGCTCACTTTTCCATTCTCGTGTTCTTTCTTGTTGTGGTTGTTCTCTCGCTCTCCTTGAGCTGAGGCATACAGACGTGTAGTGGTTTATCTTCCCGTATTTGTAGCACGTGGTGCCATATGCTGGGCATGGTTCCTCTTTGTGTTGTTAGCCGTCACACCATAGGCAGTCTCTGGGTATGTTCGGTGTGGGCACGTGTTGAGATTTGTTCTGCCAAAGTGCGTTGATGGTCGTCATGCTGTTGTTCATAGTTTCAGAATCGAGCGGCAGGCGGCTGATCATCTGTTCCATTTCTGCCATATGCTCATCTGTCCTCTAGCGTTGTCGCACCATGGTGAGGATGGTCTCCAACAGAAGGTTAGTTTCCGATAGTATTGTCCTCTGAAGTTTCTCAGAGGAGACGCCGTGTATGACTTGTTGTCTGACTGCAAATTCTTCATCGGGGAAATCACATCCAATAGCCATTTCCTGGAGCCGGCCATGGAAGTTGTTGATGTTTTCTTGCTCGTGCTGCCTCGCTTGGCTCATTTTAAAATGTTCGAAATCTGGGCTTAGCTGTGGTTTGAACTTCTTTGTTAGTACTGCTTTTGCTCTATCATAATCATCCTCAGTACCCCTGTTTGGGAGGGTGTTGGAGAGTCTCAGCGTCATTGTGCCAAGGTTGAGCATGAGTAGTGTCCTTTTTTCTTCATCGACTGTGACTTTCCTTGATGTTAGACTTAGTTCAAACTACTGCACCCATAGTTCCCAAGTGCATCTCTGAGGCCAAAAGGCTCAAAGGGTTTCATAAATGTGCCCGTGTCATGTCCAGCCACGTGCTGGAGTCTGGGTTTTGGGCTGGTGTTCTGGCCGGTGATGAAGTGGGGTCAGCCACCATGTTGGAGGTCTATGCGGGACCTGGTAGATCTGGTAGGATAACTGGGCTCCTGCAGGGGCTCTCAGCATGAGAAACTTGTGACTGGAGGGTTCCAGCTGCTTAGGTGTGCTTTTCATGTGATAATGGAGGGTATCCCACTTCCTTCCTTGACTTCTCATGTGGTGGGAGCTCGAGCTACCTCTTGTGGATGCCTAAGGTTATTGCGGGCCTCAGCATGGGTCATGAGTTCGAGGTAACTCTCTTGTGGGGGTGCCCAGGCATAAAATGTGGTGGGCAGGGACACTGCTGGCAGTGAATGTACTCACGGTGTAAGCAGCTGCCACATGCAGTCCTAGTGAGGGAACACAGAACGGGCATGACTCTGTGGGTGAGTCAGCGGGCCTTTGGAAGCTTGGGGAGTGGAAGCCCGGGACGGTTCTGCGGCGCGGCGCTGCACAGCATTGCTAGACTGTGTCACGGCACTGGTTGTGATGAGGCGGTTTCCGCCTCGTCACCAATGTGGTGTCGTTTGGGGGGGGGGCGCTGATCTAGGCAGGCCCCGCACATAGCTCAATAACAGAGACGCACATGTATGCTCTGGTGTCTCGGAGTGGTAGTCCCTATGCGGGCCCTCCGTCTCCCTTTTTTTTGCTCCATCATGTGGTCCCCTGTGGCTACGTCCCTTGTGGTCACATGACCATCACGCTAGGCCCAAACAATAGATATTTCAGGTCCTGCTGCTCACGATGATTCTCCGCTCGTCCAAAACATCAAAGGTGCTGCCCAACTATAGAAACACTTGCCTCACACTTGCCGATTCTGATTTCTTATTGATTTGACAGGAGGTACCACCACTATGACACTCCCAGCTAAATCACTTACTCATTATTTGTTTTTACCTATTTTCAGGTATATTTTCAAAATGGGTCAAACACTACAATGCCCCCTCACCTTCTCTAAACCATACTGATGTTAGCCAGGTTTTTTTTTGTTTTGACCTATTTTCATGATTTTTTATTTAATCAACATAACCTGAGCCAGGGGGCATTACTGTGGCAGGTTATGCTCTGGGCCAGTTAGATAGCCTGAGTCATTACCTGCCCTAGTAATCCCCCCCCAGCACGTTGTACCGGGCTAATAGTGTTTGTTTTTAAGCTGAGAAACAACGTGTTTGCCATTTCTCAACTTTCAAAAACTACAAAATAAGATGGCTGGCATGGATCGGGGAGAACGTCGTCCCTTCTGACTTTCCATGGTGCATAGTTGTGTATTGGGACCGCGCTCGGAACACTACTGTTCCCGGCGCCAGCAAGGGACATCAACACAAGGTAATTGGGGCGGTGGCGGGATGGTGGCTACATATGTGGAAAAGGGGGTCAAGGGAGGGATGGGGATGTAGGGCGCAGGGGAACACTTACCTCATTATACAGCGGAGGAAGATGGCAGCCTCCAGCTCCGAGGAGGCTCGTAGCGGGGGCTTTAACATGTGGAAAAGTCTCCGTTCTGTTCCTCCGCATTGGCTGGGAGACCAAAACCACCCCCCCGAAGGGTACTATTAGATATGATATTTTTGTTTCCCGATTTTACCCGTTTCTGTACACGTTATTTCTACCTCTTGATGTTGAGTATTCCTCATTTAGTGTGTATCCAACAAATATTGGAATTTCCAACTTTTGCATTAAAGTTCACGGTATGAACTCTCTGTTGGACAGTGGGGTAAATGTTGATCTCATCAATATGATAAAAAATTGTTTATGATCTGATTGAGTATTTGGAACAATGTGATATAGGTTAGCCTAATGGCATATACGTCTGCGTGATACACAGTAGTGCCAGATTGCCAGTAGCTTGTGGAGAGGGGTATGCCAGTCCTGATGTTTGTGTTTGGTTACAGCTTCTCTTGGATGATCGGCCTTGTTTCATCAATGTTGTCAATGTCAATGTCCAGCTGATATCTTGTGAGTCTATGATATGTTTTTATGCGTATTGATTACTTCCAGGTGCAGCACAGTGTCCTTGCAAACATCATCTAATGGTTCTGAGACCATGGTCACTTTAGCTCCGGGTCTTTAATGGCAGCTACTGATAGTTATGGTATTTTCCTTGAGGCTATTGCATGCCCCTTCTACGACCATGTTAATGTGTGTTTTGTATTTAGTCCACTGGTCCCTTTCATAATAAACCTCCATTGATTCACACATACTTTTATGTGTTGCCAGATTTTGGTGGTAATTTCTCTTGGTTTAACTTGGCTCCCGTGTTCTTGTCCTGTGTCAGCTCAGGCAGAGTTAACACAAACACTAATTCTCTGCTGCTAATTTAACATCCCATAACTCTGAATAGGCTGATTTAGCTATTTTCAAAATATGTCTAGTAGGCAACTACATCTGCCAACAACCTTTGTTCTATTTTCCTCTTTTACTGTGATGGTCCTTTTCTAAAAATTGGTAAGTGCAAGCAGCGGCTTGCACTTATGTATTGCTGGTCCCTCCCCTGCCTGCAATTTTCATCACTCTCAAAGCTGAGTGTGAAAGTAGAGTAAATGAAAGCAAAATCATTTTGCAGCTCATTTTGCAATGTGGCGTAATGTGAATGGAGGGCGTAAGTCTTTAATGCCTTCCATTCATGCCACGCCACACATTCAATCATTTGCATGGTGGAAAGGAGGGCCATAATGCAACTTCAGCTTCTGCCGCTTTAGTTCCTCTCCACCATACAAATGCTCCAGCATTTGTGCCGCCATGGATTTTCATGCTGGCGCAAATGCTGGAGATCCTCTTTGCCTGCTTTATGCTGAAACATAAAGCAGGCGGGTCCATAAGGATCCATTGGAAACACTGCACAATATGCTTGCATGCCAGTCAGCGTTCATTTGTATTTGTGAACACTGATTACCTTAAATGTATGGTAAGCAGTGTTCAAAATGAAAGTTAGACGCTGCCCGACATGCAAGCATGCAAACTTGCGGCAGTGTTTAATTTTTATTGTGAGCACTGATTGCCATCTTAGCAGGGCAAGCAGTGCTCACAATGAAAAGTAACTGCTGCCTGGCAAGCGAGCATGGCAGTCAGCATTTACTCACTTTGCATGGCAGAGTGCAAAAGTGCAGGGAAAAGGGTGGCATACACACGCCTACTCTGCCTTTTTCCCTGGGATCTATGTGACTACTGCGCATTTTTCACTGCAAAATCTCCCAAAAATGTTTTTTCCGCAAATGTTTGCAGTTTTTCTCGCAAATAAATCTGAAGCAGAATCCCGCAGCCCACCCCCACATTCCCCATGCCTAATTATTACCCCTGCACCACTTACCATCAATAATTACGAGAAAAAGTACACACATTTGATGGAAAAAACCCTACATTTTCAGGTTTGCAGTGCTGGGATTCAACATTTTCGTCCTTTCCCTTTCCCTGCACATTTGCACTCCACCGTGCAAATCATGGAAATTTGGAGGCGGTGGCCTTGCTACACCTGAGTGCAAATGTACCAGTTCCCGGCTGTAAAATGACATTTCGGAGCTGCCTTTGCTATTCACTTTTACTCTCTGCTTTGAGAGAAATAAAACGCTGCCTGCAAATTGCGTTTTGCAGGTGGAGTTTTATAATCGGTTCCAAAGCCTGGATTCGGCCAGGTCGAAAACCGAGCTGTATTGCAGAGGAAAGCCTCAGGTTTATGCCTGCATGAGAAATCGGGTGTTTCTCCATGATGGAGGTGGAAAGCAAAGAAGAGATGCAAACTCCGCTGTGCTGCCCTCATACTCCTTGGGTCACAACATTGAAAGGAGGTGCAAGAGTATTACGTTGTGCTTTTATGCTTCTACTTAATGTTGAAAATAACCCCCATAGATGCCGAATCAGATTGTTAATCTTAACATTTTGAAAATGATTCTAGGAAATAGAAATAGAAATTCTGCAAGGGAAAATTAACACATTTTTGTTTATTATAACGACGTTGAAATAAAAATGTGATTTTTTTTTACCCCATGATATGATTTGATATGGCAATTATTACGCGCCTATACACAAGTGTTTCAAGGCGCGACGAGGCAAGGGAGGGGGAACAGAGGGAAGACAGAGACAGCGATCCTACTAGGCCAAGTGCCATTCAGATCTCGCAAGTGCAGGGGAAGGAGGAAGAGGAAAGTGCGTAATGGGAGGGGGGTGGGGACAGTGCAGTACATGGGATAATAGAATAAATAAAAACAATACAAGAAGTGCGGCCAGCTGGTGGCAAGTGCAAGGGTAAGTGCAGACATCAGGTGTCAAGTGCTGGTGGGAGACTGTAGGGGTACAGAGCAGTTTAGAACAGCAGATAAAAGTAAAAATCACTTAAGTGTTGAGTTTCGTCTGCTCACTGTGAACGAGTAGTGGTTTAGCGGGCACGTGCACCACCACCCATGCCAAATTCTCAGAGGCGAAGGAATATATCCAAATAAAAATAACACCCAAACACTTAATCATGAAATAGTCCAAACATTTTCATCTCAGGTGAGTCCCAGATGTGGCAGCCTGCGTCTGAATTCAAGACGGACTTCAAAGTCAAGTGATTTGCCCTGAGAGTTGTCCATGCGCACTGCATCCGGAGAAGAGCCAATCACAGGCAATCATCCATTCATAGGCAGAAGTGCATATCGGGTCATCAACCCAAGCACCAGATAACAGAGCAGGAGCTTTGGAGACGTAAGAAACATACCAGTTGTAACGGCTAAGAGGCACTTTGCAGCGTATGACGGCTAACAGGCACTTTGCAGCGTATGATCATGTGACCAGGCTACATGAAAAGCCGCGGAAAAGCATTGTGAAAAGGAATTCCAAATATAAGTCAGGCATTGGGAGAAGGGGTAAAATGGCACATTGAGTAAGGCACACGCAGTGTACTACTTTCCCGCTCCCTTGTCCTCCAGTGCACCGATGCATATGGCCGCGCGGCCCTCATTCTCAGCGGGAGTCGTGGACTACTCTTTCCCTTGACTTCAGGGGCACAGCACATCATTGGCACAGCAGAAACTAGTAGGGGTTTCGCCTCAGCACAACTGGGTCTCCTACAGGGTCTTACTGGGGCAGAAAATTGCCTCGGGCACCAATGAAAAAGTGGCCCACAGTTGCAAATGGCAACCTTTTGTGACAGGCTGTTTGAATAGTAAATACCCAGGGGGAGTTGTTTGATAAAATGTAATGCAACAGTGGTCGAAACTACTAGCCGCATAGTGAAGGAAATCATCAAAATGGCCCACATTGGCCAGAGAAGTGGTCCACTTTGACCTAAAAACCTGGCCCACACCAGCATTTAGCGTTTTTGGTTCTGGCATTGACCTATTGCCACACACGCCAGTCCGAGCCTGGTCTATTCATCTGCTTTTTTCCCCTGCCATTCCCACATTCCCTGCTTGCTGGTTCTATTTTAATTGTTGTGCAAGTGATATCATGCCCTCTCAATTATGCAACCCGAAGCAGTGGTGGCGAGGAAATGGGGGGCCCAGTTTTGTAAGAGGTGCTGAGCACACCCTGAGAGCCCTGATCCACTCAGATAGGTTTGGTTCCTACTGTAAGATATTTCTTTTTGAAATGAGTCGAAATAATACATTTTAGAGCTTAATTTGTGAGTGGAATTATACTTTCAGAAAGCCATGGAATTAAGAAGCAGTCCTTTATGTGAAATATGTCGAATTCAGATATCTTGTTTCATTATCTTGTTGAGTCAAATAAGATTTCCTGAAGAAATACAATGCCCTTTACAAATCATTGAATGAAATTCTGAACCAAAACTTAGTCTAATATTTTGAGTGCGGAAAACTATCTTTTTTTTTAAATTATTTTTTTATTTTTTTTATTATTTCATTTAGTTTATACAAACTTTTGAAATATTTTCCCTTCGATATACATTTACAAAGGGCAGAGATTTTGCAACCAGTCCTATTGGCCCAAGTTAGCACAGTTTGTTCCATTCATCACATAGAAAGGTGTCGGAAGCAGACTAGAAGAGAGAGGCTATTCACGATGGAGTTAAATTCAGTCCAAGTTTATCACAGCTACTATACGCTCATCAGTGTATGTTGTTTCAGTTAGTCTCTCCGGTTGCTGTTTCGGCATCTCTGCCTTTTTGTAGTTTCCGATTCTTGAGATAATATCTCTTAATTTTCCGTTGATAATAAGATTTCCAATTTTTGTAGGAAATTTGTCAGGCCAAAACGTCTTTCTGTAGTGGATTTGCAAATTTCAACCAAAGCTCCTCTCCTGATAGGGTTGCGTATTGGTTAATTACTTTGCTCAGATGCACAGTTCTCAAATCTGTTAGACCAGAGCAATATAACGTGAGATGTTTTAATGTCTCAGAGTGGTCATTACAGAATCGACAACTCTCTATCGCATCAGGCTTCCGATATCTCAGGGCTAAACTTGATCTTGTGTCAAACAGATTTAGGAGCATCCTTCTGTGTCTGGCATTAGCTGTTTTTACCACATATTGCAGTTGTTTTTTTTGGTCCTTTGCTTCAGTTGCCGCATCTTTCATCAGTGTATGGCGATTTCTATCATCCACTGTTGCACACCAATCTCGTACCCATAGCTTTTTTTTCACATAGTTTGGGTTAGTTTTCAGCATTTCCGAGTTAGTGCCTATTTCAGCAAGATGGCTTTGGCATGCGTCAATCCATTTTTTCAATACAGATTCCTGTTTTCCTTCCATTGCGTCTCATAATATTACAAATTGTGGCGTACATTCGTCAATAATTATTTTCCTGTAGGTCGACAGCATGTTCCACAAGACTAGTACATTTATGGATATTAGATTTAGTTCATAGAGTAGACATGCGCTTGGAATGCCTTTTTATAGTTGAAGGGCACGTCTCCAGTATTGATTTTCTAGTTGTCCCCATAGATTCGAGGCAACTCCTAGAGCGCATTCTGCTCCATAAATCAATGTTGGGACTGCTTTTTGGTTGTAGTGCGCTAAAACAGGTAGCAAGGAAAACTTTCCATATCTTTTGTTTATTATCAGACCTTGACATGCTAGTTGTTTGCATTTTTGCTTTGCATTTTCGGCCCACGGAGCCTCATTTATGTTGCTGTTAATCCACATTCCCAGGTATTTTACCTTTTTGACGCAATTCAATTTTTCTTTGTTCAGTTTCCAGGTCAAATTATTTCTTTTGACTTGCTTGTTATTTCGAGTGAGATCTTGTAGAATTATGACTTCCGATTTTGCAGGATTGATTTTCAGTTTATTTTTCTCCACATATTCTTCCAGACTCTTTAGTTTTCTTGCCAGTCCAATAGATGTTAAATCGAGCAGTACGATATCATCTGCATATAGCAACCAGTTTACGCTCGTTCCATTGATTCTCGGTGGATTGGAGTTTACTGCTTCGATGGATTCTCCGATATCGGACAGGTAGAAGCCAAATAGAGTCGCTGCCAACGGGCAACCCTGTTTTACTCCTTGGTTTGTTTTTATGGATTCACTGAGCGTCCCCCCAGCATCTAATCTGATTTTAATTTCCGTGTCGGTGTGTAGCTCTTTAATAGGATCTAATAAGTTTCCTGGACAATTCCGTTTCTCCAGTTTATCCCAGAGCATTCCACGATCGATGGTGTCAAATGCACTGGACAGGTCGACAAACGCAATATAAATCTTCTTGTTTTGACGGATGGCTTCCAATTTAAGGAAATTTATGATTGCCAAATTTAGGCCACAGCCGACACCCTTGACAAATCCCGCCTGTCGAACATCATAACTTTGAGATTCTTGGATCCATTTAAGCAGTTTAATCTGGAGTTGAGTTGCGAATATTTTCCCCAGCACTTCTAGGAGGGCTATTGGGCGGTAGTTTCTTGGATCAGTGCGTGCGCCTTTTTTGAAAATTGGTACAATAATATCGCTTCGCCAAGTGGTCGGAATCTTTTTCTCCTGCAAAATGGAGGAAAATAAAGTGTGACACAAGTCTGTCCATAAGTCAGGATGTGGTTTTAGCATCTGATTTGTAAGCCCATCCGGTCCAGGGGCTCTGGATGTGCTGAGTCTCATGATATTTTTGTGTATGTCTTCTTTATCTATTTTGATAGACCAGCCATTGCTCAGGTTGGATGGTTTGCTGCATGTTATTGTTGTAAAATGTATCAGAGTAGTGTTTGACCCAATCTTTTTCTGACACCATGTTTTTTATCATAGCTTCTTGTGGTGTCGCTATGTTGTTCAAATAGGTCCAAAATGCACTGGTGTTCCTTTTGGTTATTGTTTCCATCATTACTTCTGCATCTCTTTGTAGCATAACATGTTTATGACTAATCAACCAATTCTTGTAGGTTTGTCTCATTTGTTTCGTCTTTCTTTCGCAAATAGCACAAGTTTGGTTCTTTTCAGCTTTCTCAGTGCTTTGCTCAGCTCTTTCTTTTTGGTGACAATCTCACGGTCCCAAGTATGTAATTTTGTAAAGTCAGGTCTTGGCTTCGCAGTTTGCTTCTCTCGATATGTTTCCAATAGAGAAGCATATTCAATTTTCCCTTTGGCAGACCTATTCTCCAGTGATTTTTTTCAGCTTTTCTAACTTATTTTGGGTAAGCTTTAGTTGATTGCGCCCTGGCGCCACAGCCAGATTTGTACATTGATAGGAGATTTTCTCTTTTATACGATGAATCTTCAGAGTTGGTTTTAGCATACAGTGATCGCTCGCCTCCATTTCAATAATGTCCAAGCGAGCAACATCCTGTTTCATTCTCTCTGACACAAACATGTAATCGATGGTAGACTGTTGTTGGTCCCTTTTCCATGTAAAATGTGCTGGAATATCACCTGGCGTTTCTCCATTAAGAATCTTCAGATTCCATGCTTTCATTTCTTGTAACCATGCGGAGATAGTTGGATCTCTAAACTCTTTCCCATTTGCATGGTCACTTTTAGTGTCATCTTTTAAGCAGTTTATGTTAAGATCGCCACAGATCAGAATCTTGGATTCTGTCCCATTGTCTTTGATATTCGAGATTGTTTCCGTAACTAGGTCCAGGAATGTTTCTGCCTGCATAGCAGTGTGTTGCCAATAGACATTTATCAATGTTAATTGATCTGTATTTCTAGGTTGCTGTGTCAGCAATTTAATCTCAACTACTTGTATATATGCTGATACATTTTTTGCAGATAAAATACGTATCCCACTTTCAAGTTTAACAAGTGTGAGCAGCCCCGACATAGGACGTCCTTTGGCTCCTTTGATTGCAGTATTAAAAGCAATCTTGAAGCCGTCAGCTACAGGCAGATGCAAGAGCCAGGTCTCCTGTAGGCAGAGAATATCCACGTCTTCTAAGTTCATTGGAATTTCACCGAACAAATGTCTGTGGCCTCTAGTATTCCACGAGGCAATACAGATCTCCTCCTGTTGACATGGTCTCTGGCATTAGCTCTTGTTAAAACAGTTGAGGGTTTGGGCAACCCAGGTCCAGTCTTGTTCCTCTCTGGGTTTGGGACAGTTTAGCTGAACGACTTTGTCAGTCTTACTGATCATTATTTTGATCTGCTCATCTTCAAAGATCTGCTTGTCCTCACTCACACGAAGGGGCGACTCATTTATCTTGCACGTGGCCTTACATACTCCCCCTGACTTGAGGGGGCTTTTGATTGCAAGTAGGCGGCCATCTAAAGGGGCATATACATTTCTTGGGCTCCTCCGGCTCATTGCTCTTATTCATTTCGGTGATATCAAACCCCAGGGAGTTCAAAGTGATGCTACTGTTTAGTAGTGAGCCACAGATAACTTTTGATGCTATATGTAAAATAACACGGTCATGCTCACTTTCGTCTTCAAATTCCACAATTTGAATGTCCTCAATTGCGGTATTTGGTGAAGTAACAGCATCACATTTTTCCGATTCAGTATCAGAGCATCTTTTTCTTTTTCAATTTGTTCAAGCCGTATAAGGTATTTCCCCAATTTCTTCCGATCATTGTCTATTTTGGGTCGGCGCTTCGTTTGTTTGTTGGCCGGTACGTCTGATGACTCTGCCCCTCGTTTATAGCAATCAAATTTTATCTTTCTTGTTGTGGAGTGACATTTGCCAGTCCTTCTTGTGTTTATCTCCTGCTTAGGTGATTCGCTGTTATACTTCATTGCTCGTACGTTTGGGCTTTCTTGAAATTTCACTGCATGAATCAGAGTTCTTTTTGACTCCAATGTGTGGAATTCTTGTTTATCATTCTTTGCATCGTAATTGGTTGATATTCCGTCCGGTTCATTGGTCATAAATCTTTTATCATTAGCGATTCAAAATCTTTTAGCTTCTAAGGTGAGGAATTTCTCACAGCTAATGGTTAAGGGTTTCGAGATGATTTCTTCCTGCTCCTTTACATCGACAGTTACCGTTCTTTGGTTGTTAGATGTGAAAGCCCTTGTTTCCGGGGCAATCGATTTTATTGCTGGATACTTGTTTTGTGGCGACTCAGCCGACTCCCCGTTGCCGTTTGTAGATGAACGTAGATCTATATTTATATTTTCCAAGGGCGGTTGAGAAGCCGTATGTGTGTCAGTGGCTGTGGCCGGTATCGTTTCGATTTGATCTTCTTCGTAATCCTCATAAGTCGAGACGTTTAGCAGCTCTCCAGGGATGCTATCGTTTTTCTTAGAATGGTCCTCACCTGGCATATCGTGATTTTTTTGTTCATCGGCTTTCGTTTTATCACTCTTTTCCGTGTTGGGATTTGTTGGTCCTTTATGTATCTTATCACAGGTTGTTGTAATACTGAAGCCTTTGATGTTTCTTAAAAATGTTTGCGCCTGTGATCTTTGCTGGGGTTTCCTTTTTCTCATGTTTTTAGATTTCTTTTCTGTCAGTATGTTATTTAAGCCACTCTTTGTGGCAGCATTCTGTTTGTTTCGGTTGAAGATTGAAAATACTTCTTCTATGCGACAGATATCCTTTGCACTATTTTCCACTTGGTCATGTTCGTTGGCTGGTCCTTGAGGGGGTAGGCTTTGAGTCTTATTATGGCCTGTTTGATTTGCCGTATCAGCTGGACCGGGAGTGTCACCCTTTGCTCCTATTACTGGTGCACCCGGACTCAGTTCAAGATCTGAGATCGTAATGGGTATATGTTTGGAAGGTGTGGACTGTGTTGCTTCATCTGCCGCTTGTTCGGACGGCAAGGTTCCCGTAATCGCCTTATGTGTACTACTTTCACTATGTTGCTCTTTTGATGATCGTTTGTCTTCCACTTCCTTACTGTATTTCACCTTTTGTTTGCATTTTTGAGGTGGCGCAATGGTGATAGAGTTTGCAGGTAAGGTATCGTTAATGTTTCCAGCCATAGAGCTTAGTTCAGTTCCATAGTTTCCTTCAGTTGTAGTTGTTCTCTCTTTGGGATTTGTGTCCATCGTTTCACCTGCAGTTCTTCTCTGATCGTCAGTCGCGTGATGTTTATCCAGTGTTGGCATTTTCACATTAAATGATTTCAGCAGGGCAATTGCTTCTCTGGCAACTTCAGCAAACAAGCGCTTGTCTGTTGCACTGTTTTTGGTGTGCTCCAGTATTACCTTTACATTCATATCAGATTTCGCATATTCATTGGTCAAAGTGTGTTTGGTCGCCGTTAGTTCTTGTTCTATTGCCATCATTTTGGTGTTTATCATGGCTAATAGGGTTGTCTGGTCCTTGGCATTGTCGTTCACATGTTCATAAAGTTTCATATAAGGTGCCAAGGATATGGTATTAGCCGCCATTATTATGGTGTTCAGATTTTCAACTATTTTTTTTGCAAGAGTTTGTGCTAATGTTTGGCTGGGCTTTTGGCGTTTGTAGCGTGGCCATTTAAATCTTGCTCCCCAGAATGTCTGGGACTTTGTTGGTGGCTCAGAGAAGTCATTAGCAGTGGAGAATAGGGAAGGAGATCCAGTTTGTGGTTCCTTGGTTATTCCCTTTTGTGAATGCGGTACATACTCTTCCGTTAAAGATTCCAATCTCTTCCTTTTTGCCAGGGGGAGCAACCACGAATATAGTTTCTCATCCTGTCTGATATCAGGAGTTTGTGGTTGTGCTAGATTCATAGGTTTGATACCTTGAGCCCCACATGACTGATCATGTGGGCTGTCTGCATTTGGGTACTCTGAAGGTTGTTCTGTAGGTTGTTCTAAGTTTGGTTCAGGATGGTGCAAGTTTCCAAATTTTGATTGAGCTCTTTAGGTCGCTTAAAATCTTGTCAACGACCACAATAGAGTTATGCCTGTTAGCACCAGTCGTGAGACTGCCCGCTTCATCATACAGGCATTTCACGTTATCCCAATCAGGGCAAGTCTGTAGGTTTCCTGCTTGATCTGTTGACAATTTTCCACTTGGGAGATGAAAGCTGTTGCCTTCGTCAAGGGAGTTGTCAGGCTCAGTTCCTTGAATCATTTTGTTTTCCAACGTTACATTTTTCCAATTCAAATCTCCTGTTGGTAGATCTAGGGAGATTATCGACTTTTCAGTCTCAGGGCTGTGCACATTTGCGCCACTGATGTCACAATTGTTGGTAAGTACAGCGTCTTGACAACCCAAGGATTGGAGAGTTGGGATGCTTTGGACAGCGTTTCCCACGTTGCTTAGGGGTAGACCAGTTGTGTCTCTAGTCCGCGTGATACCAGCGCACGTTGGACTGGTCGACTTAATCGCCTCCACTTCCACTTCCACATTTTCTGTGCACATAGCACCACTCAAGTCTGCTCCAGTGGTCAATCCCACAGACGTTTTTGTACCTCTCTCTATGGCTGCGTCCTTATCCATGTTACCCTCCAGATCGATGATTATATTTGGAGTTAATGGGGTGGGTGTCAAGGATACTGGGGAGCTGTTACCGAAGCAGTCTAAAAAAACATCAGAGTTAGAGGACATGGTTGAGACACAAGTCCTTTTTCGTACAACAGGGGCACTTACCGGTGGGGGCAGGCCCATTTGCTCCGGTGACTCCTTTCCTCCGGTGGCTAACATTCGTCGCTGTTGCCGTGTTAGTGGATGAACTCCACCATCTGGACTCGTGTTCTGCATCAGCACTGCTTCATTGTGTGCCGTGTGTTCTAGACCAATACGAATTGTAAAGCAGGGGTGCTTCCGTTCCCGGAATGAGGCTTATACTGAATTACCATCAGGGCTCCGAGTTCAGTGCCCCCGTGTCCACGTGCAACACGGACAACACACTCGCCGCACTCCGCGACGCTCCGCGTGTGAATGAATGTTTTGTACTGGTCGCTCCACCTCCATGCCAGTAGAAAGAGAAAATAGACTGCAGCTCTTCAGGGAAACAACACGGACAACACACTCGCCGCACTCCGCGACGCTCCGCGTGTGAATGAATGTTTTGTACTGGTCGCTCCACCTCCATGCCAGTAGAAAGAGAAAATAGACTGCAGCTTCTCAGGGAAACAACACATACAACACACTCGCCGCACTCCGCGACGCTCCGCGTGTGAATGAATGTTTTGTACTGGTCGCTCCACCTCCACGCCAGTAGAAAGAGAAAATAGACTGCAGCTCCTCAGGGAAACAACACGGTCAACACACTCGCCGCACTCCGCGACTCTCCGCGTGTGAATGAATGTTTTGTACTGGTCGCTCCACCTCCACGCCAGTAGAAAGAGAAAATAGACTGCAGCTCCTCAGGGAAACAACACGGACAACACACTCGCCACACTATCTCTATGGAACCTTGAGCATAGCTAGACCCAGGTGTTCTTGGGTAACTTGCCAGAAAGGGTGGGGGACGGGGGTTTAGAGGGGCTTAATACACCCTGTGCACCAGCAAGCGCTGCAGGGAATATTGGTGCCCACCAAGGAACCAAGAACATGTAAGAACTATATCAATCGAAGAATTCTGCATTCACCTTTAAATAGGTTGCCCCATTGAAGCATTGCCTATGATCGGCCCTGGTTCGCTCCATCCTGATCCAACCTGCATCCGATGCTGTCTAGGACTCCTCCAGGCCAATGCAGCCTCTTTGGGCCTGTGAAGCTTTCTCCGCTCAAGGCTGCTATAGCAACACTTAGAACGTATATTAAATAATTTTCTATACAGGCCCTTTTCCCTAAAAGATATTGGAAATTTTCATTTTAATCATAGCCATGGTATTGTTTTACTGATTTTGGTGTCTGGTTAATTCTTTTGGAATTCCCTTCATGGTCCTCATGCCTGGTATTTCTTGAGTTCCCATCAGCCCTCCTGCATGTACACTTTGTGCAAGGGGGGATTTACTGTTGCCTTCACTTCCTCTCTTTTAGGAACATGCTCTGATATGTGGCATAAATGCATGTGCTCTCTTTGTTTATCTTCATATCAACCAATCAGTCACACTCTCTGTCCACAAAATGTGTGCGTCCTTCCTACATTATCCGGGGTACTTACTTCCCCATTGAACCTGCAAGCTCTCAAGTGATCTATATATATTAAACACACTTTCAGATGTACCTGAGGTCCTGGGTTTAATCACTAAGGGTAATAATGTCCCCTATCTTAGCCCCTTCTTGCCTTGAGCTGCAGCCTGGGACCCCTACTCATACCTCAAGGTGTCTAGAGCAGAACCCCCCCCCTTCAGTTGTGTCCTCTTTTCAGCCGCTAACACCATGCATGACAAGTCAGACTATATTAGTCTCGCATGGCACAACCAAGAAACATAGCTGTCCTCCCCAAAGCATCCCGGAGAGAGGCTGTATCTAGGAAGACACTTCCACTACACTCGTCGTTTCAAGGGTCATCTGACCTCATAGTAGATCGTGATTTCCTCTGGGCACCCGTTAGGGAGGTGGAAAGGGAACATGACCAAGCTCCATGCTTAATTTGCTCTAGAGCTTCCGGGTGCTCAGCCCCAGGACTTATTATAAAAAAGCTCTGAGCATCTGAACCTCTGTCAGTGTTGTTAGCAATGTTACGAATTAACAATTGGAGGGTATGCACTTATCCACGGATAATTGCAGTTTTGTATGGTTAGTAATGTTAGTGCTGACACTTTCCCTGCCCACCGGCCCACCCTGTCTCGGGAGGATAGCTCAGGGGCAGCGTTCTCGTCTTGGAAGCAAAACGACACAAGTTTGATCCCCGGGTCCGCGTTTAGAAACATCTGAGTATTAATCGCGTTATAAATAACCAATCATATCATATCACCGCTTGCAAAGCATTTTTGTCGGATGCAAAGCAGAATTCTTCTGAGGGGTACTTCGACTACATTTTTTCCTGCAGCTTAAAAATAATGTTTTTGCCTATTTTGCCACAGTTTAAAGTGTCAGATTCTTGCAGGAGCTCAATAGCGCAACAATTCAATAGCTGTTTATCTGAGATAGTTTGACAAAACAGCTTTACTATGGAGCATTTTGTCTCCAGTTTCCGGAACCTTGCTTTATATGTTCACTCCCATAATCACTCCCCTCGTCCCTCAGTTGCACAGACACCCAAACGTTGTACACCCACAAACATTGCATAGCTGTGCACTGAGGACAGAATACCTCAAGGGAACTGATGTGTTTTCTCCAGCAGCACAGACCTGCCTTATTTAAGGAACTGGGTGCTGATTTCTCTCCCGGCCTTAGTATTCTGTCTTATGTTTAATTCCATTGGCCAGAGATATTTTTTATTTCACCATTATATTTCACATTTTCACATGCCTAATATATAGGTTGAACCTGTTGTCAAATAGGTTCAATAAACTCTTCTGGATCTCTCACCATTGGGGCAGTACACGGCACCAGAGGGGCAGCAAAGACTAATGACACCTTTTTTTTTTTTACAAATAAACTGCTATCCCAAAGCAATGCACCTGGGAGGGACTTTCCATGGGCTAGGTAACATACTGGGAGGGTCTGTTCCATGTGCCAAGTAAAAGATTGGCTATGCAACTGAGAGGGTCTTTCCATGTGCCAAGTAAAATACTATCTATGCAACTGGGAGGGTCTTTCCATGTGCCAAGTAAAAGACTGTCTATGCAACTGGGAGGGTTATTTCCATGTGCCAGGTAAACGACTGTCTATGCAACTGGGAGGGTCTTTCCATGTGCCAAGTAAAAGACTGTCTATGCAACTGGGAGGGTTATTTCCATGTGCCAGGTAAACGACTGTCTATGCAACTGGGAGGGTCTTTCCATGTGCCAAGTAAAAGACTGTCTATGCAACTGGGAGGGTCTTTCCATGTGCCAAGTAAAAGACTGTCTATGCAACTGGGAAGGTCTTTCCATGTGCCAAGTAAAAGACTGTCTATGCAACTGGGAGGGTCTTTCCATGTGCCAGGTAAAAGACTGTCTATGCAACTGGGAGGGTCTTTCCATGTGCCAAGTAAAAGACTGTCTATGCAACTGGGAGGGTCTTTCCATGTGCCAGGTAAAAGACTGTCTATGCAACTGGGAGGGTCTTTCCATGTGCTAGGTAAAAGACTGTCTATGCAACTGGGAGGGTCTTTCCATGTGCCATGGGCAAGCTCAACCAAACTCCCTCCAATCCCCATTATCAATGCACAATATCTTGCAGTGTTTTTTAACTATCTGGCAGTCAGACAATGGCCCTCATTACGAGGTTGGCAGTAACCCTCCGGTGCTACCAGCGGGGGTGCTACCAACCCCATAACACTGATGCCACCACCTGATAACAGTGCTTCAGTGAGAGTCATGCCGCTAGGCTCCCCTACCAGCATTCTCGTAGTATGGGGGTCCGGAGAGGGTGCCGGTACGTTGCTACCCGCACCCTTATTTCCGGACTGCCATACTTTTAATGAGTCCCAATGCTAGAAGCAGTATAACAAAAAATAATGCAGACAAAGATGCAGAAAAACCTTCTGGCTACCATCTGGGAGGCTTCCTTCCTGCTAAGATCCAGGATAGATCTGAAGACCTTGCTCTTCCAGGAACAGTTCATGCCAAATGAGGACCATAGACCGACAAGTCCGACAAGACGATCCTCTCCCCCATTTACTGTACAGTGCTCTGTTGCTTTCTAGCTAGGGTTGTGCTATATAAGCCATCTACCTACATGCATACATACATACATACATATAGGAGAATGTGCATAAATATTGTTCTACAGGGAAAAAAGGTCACATCTTTGAAAGAAAATCTATGGAAAGGATGGTGAACATGCCTGTAACAGTTTAAAACAATGAACCTAAGCGTCATAAAACTTGAATTTGTATGTTTATTTATTGTCAATATTCCCGAGGGTTAAGGAATCAGTTACTAATAGTGTTCGACCTTCCGGGCTTTAATGGCTGCAGTCATTCTGCCTTTCTTTGGTGTTCCACAGGCTTTCGCTCCATGGGAAGGCGTGGGTAGTGTAGAAAATTCCAGTGAGAGAACATCTTCATGAAATTCCCAAAGAGGCTGATTTTTAATAAAATGTGAAGAGAATATTGAAATTCTTCGCTCAGTGAGAACTATGTTTTCTGCAGAATGTCTTTGCCACTGTCCATCTCATTTAATAACTAGCATATTGAGACAAGAGACTCACGGACCACTAACCCAATCTCTTGCTTCATAATTCATATGCAGTGCTGGGTGGTGTGCCGCACCCCTGTACAACGTGTGGTCTTACTAGCATCCGAGCTAAATCCCATGGTCTTCTCTTCAGTTGGTCAACCTCTTTGGGATCCATCGTTCCCTGATGCAGAAGTCCTCTTTAGAGAGATTTTGTATGGGGTCCTATAGTCTGCGCCTCAAGTAAACGCTGCTGGAAGGAGCATCTACTACTTGTTCCATGAGGCATCCTACTATTGCTGCTCTTAGGTCCAAGGCCTGCATTGTTCCTCGAAGTAGCAATATCACGTCACTGATAAAACGGCACAAGAGTAGCTGCTGCAAAAATAAAAAAGGCACAATGCTCACACCTTCAGCCTATAAGGTGCCCATTTAAAAAGAAGAGAGAATTGAATGCAGGGGACTGCCAACGTTAGCACTTACACCCTTTGGGTGCCCTCCTCACAATTTTCAACAACCACAAAGCGGAGTGTAAACATGATGGGTAAATGAAGGCAAAATCATCTTTATTTTTCACTTTTACACTCTGCTTAGCACATACTGTATAATAAAAGGCCAGACGTATGTTTGTCCGAAGCCTGTTATCACCACTAGAGGGAACTGTTGCCTTGTGCATACAACAAACAAAATGTGTATTCCACATGGTATCACTGCTAGAGGGAGCTGTTGCCTAACGCATACAACGATAAGACTTCAAGTTCATCTTCCAGCGAATAAAATGTGTATTTCAACAATGATAATATACAATTAGCTGCAGAAAAGGCACACTAAGAAAATATAAACATTTAAGAAAAAACATTTAAACAGAAATTGATTTGATTAAGCACTATTTCTCTAACAAAATACATTACTTTTTTTCAATGTACTTATGTATTATGTAATTATTAATTGTGATATTTCCTGTTATGTATTATTCTATCAATAATATTCTTGGTGTATGTTTTAAACTTTATATGACTTTGTATGTATTTATACCCTGAAAATGTCTTCCTTTATGCACATTAGCCCGTGTGCACAGGCTTTTGCACTAGTTGAGAAATAAAACACTGCTGCAAGTTAGTCTTTGCATGGATCTTTTTATAACGGATTTCAATGGATTGTGCATGTTTATTACCAGGTGTAAGAGTGAGGCGTATTCCATTGGAATCCATTGGTTTTACGTGTGCATGAAAATCTCAGACAGGTGTAAAACCATGTGATCTTCTTAAAAAAACAAAGCTGAGATGCAAACGGTTTTTCTGCCTTCAAACACCTTGGAGCAGCATTACCACCGCTTAGAGCATTAAATGACATTATGCCTCACTTTTACGGCTCCAATTAATAACCAACATGACCCCTCGAGCTTTGAACAATCTCAGATGCAAGAACATTCATGTGCTGACACCAGGCCAAGCATGTTCAAGCTCAAAGAGTTATGTTCAAACCACTAATCTGTGTAATGTGACACCTCAGCCTGCCTCACGAGCATATACCAAACATCTGAGCCAACCAATCTTTTGATCAAAGTGGGTATCCTAGTGAAGCAAACTCTTCACAGTCCAAAGGTAAATTCCTTATGCGTTGCTTTATTCAGTTGCTTGCTTAGGCAGATACCAGGAGCTCTACCCACCGGTGCCCACCATCCAGGCTCCGGCCTTCTGACAGTCTTGGGTGGAACACCTCATTCAGTATGATCACACACATTCCCCACCAAGCCATCCATTCCACTAGAGAGATCCTACACTCTGACATCACTCACATATCCTTCAGATACATAGGCACATACAGTACATAAGAAACCCATACAAAAGGTATCCCTACTAAATCATCTGGGGAAAACAAAGGAAATCAAAGCTTACAAAAGAAGTTGCCAGAATCGAACAACTCCACCTGCTAAATGACTATCAGTCCGGGTCCACCCTAAGTTTAGCATTGAGACAGCAACCATCTAGGTGGTGGTTGATGCCCTTCCAAATCATGGATAATGGTGACACATGCCTCCTCATACTCCTTGATCTCTCAGCTGAATTTGACACCATCATCAACCACTGCATCCATCTCTCCCTCTTTGCTGACAGGCTGGGATTCTCTGGCACTGTCTTGAATTGGTTTACCTCCTACCTATCAGGCAGATGCCAGGCTGTCCAGAAGAACTTGTTGTGTTGTAACTGGCTCCAGGCCTCCTGCACAGCCCCCCAACGCTCCACCCTCTGACTAATCCTTTATAATCTTTACACAGAGTCTCTGGGCACTCTCCTCAAAGATCCCAATATAGCTATCCACCAATACGCAGACGATACTCGGTTGCACATTGGAGTAAATGGAATGAAGGACATCATTTATCTCAGCAATTACCTAGCCATATTCCACTCCTGGATGTTGACTGTCTACCTGAAACTAAACCCATCCAAGACTGAATTGGTCCTCATTGGTCTGCCTGCTAAAATACAACTTGTCCAACAATGGCTCAATGAAATGTGCCTAGAAGTATTTGATCTACAACTCTCAGACTTAATCCCACCACCAGACCTGTAGACCGTAGTCCAGGGCCTTGTGCTCTTGCACATCAATGGGGGAAATGGTCTTCTGACAGGGCTCCCAGCTGCTCCTTTGGCTCCCCTAAAAGCAGTCCACCATGCTGCAGCACGTGTTATTAAGGGAGCACGGAAATTTCACCGAAACACCCCCAGTATACTCAAACTACATTGCCTTCCTCTCCAGACCAGGTTCAGTAGTGGCTGGTGAATTATTTAAGTTGGGAGTAGTAATTATTTTCTCTTCTTTTTGTAATCATGGATTAAAATGATGTATTTTATCGCATCATGTTGGGGTAAAAGCCATGTAGTTTACTATCAGTTCTTTAGGGTAACACATGAAAAAATGAAATCAATGCCAAGTCGTCAGTTGTACACAGGAGCATTTTGCAACACATTTGCATGATGCCTACGCCCACAATATATGCCAGCTTTAGCCTGTTAAGCACTTTTATATGAATATGTGTGTCCATGGTATGCACCAAAGCAGAGTTGTAAAGCATGTTTCCATGATGTGTGTTGCCACAATATAAGCCCACATTAACATTAAAAAGCACATTTTCATGATGCTTGTGCCAACAACATATGCCCGCACGACCACTGTAAAACACATTTCCTAATCCCGGTGCCCGCAATATATGGCAGCATTAGCACTGTAAAGCTTTTCACGATACCTGTCACAGAAATGTATAAGAGCATTAAATCAATTGTTTTTATAACTCACTTCATGCCTGACATCAGTCTCTAAGCATGGGGCTACTCAGTGCTGCCTTGTTTCCAAGACAAGCACGTTGCACGTTGCCCTTGAGCTATCCAACCATAGCATATTTTCATGAGGCATGTCCTGACGATATAAGCTTGCGCTACACTGTAACACGTTCATGATGCCTACTCCCGCAACAATATATGTAAGCAGTGCCCTACATTCACTCCCTTAACAAACATACTTTTCAAATGAATGTATTTGAAGAGATACTGCTGTCCTTCTAAATAAACAAGTATTACATCAAAATAATCACTAAAAAGGTGACAAGGATTGCTTTGCATTCATATACATTATTTAAAAATATACTATACACATGACTGCAACTCCACTCAGAAGGAGACCAACATGGGTTACATGAGACACAAATCCACGGACAATAGGAGGGAGAAAAAAAAGAGTCTACATATACCGCATCTAGATAGAAATGTGAATGACAACATACACCAAACTTAGAATTCTGCACCTTAGCTTGCGCCGCATCTAGATAGAAATGTGATTGTTAGCATGTGCCACACTTAGAATTCTGAACTTTAGCTTATGCTGCATCTAGATAGAAATGTGAATGCCAACATACACCAAACCTAGAATTCTGAACTTTAGCTTGCGCAGCATCTAGATAGAAATGTGAAGCTCAGCATGTACCGCACCTAGATGTATTCCCATAATCGCAAGGACAGCAATGCCAACTAACCAACCAACTAACAATTTCATCCCTCTGCATACACCTCTCAAACTCTAACCAAACACAACCACAAGCCTAAAACGAGCAATCCGCTTAAACTTCACAATGATGCAACAACAAAACAAACCACACATAGACTTGCACAACAGCACACGCCGATTACTGACCGTAAAACACCCCAAGCCCAGCCAATGGACCCACTGGGCTGAGGCTGCCAAAAGCACATCACTGCTCTCTTTCACTTTTCCATCTTATTCCCACTAACCCACCCCCTCTTCTCCCCTTTTTCAGAGCCACCAGAGCGCCAGGGGACCACATCGGTGGTGATAGTGCACGGTACAAATGTCCTTTTACATTAACATTAACATATACAAAACATACTCTGCAACACTGAGCAAAAATGGGTAGAGATACTGAGGTGCAGCTATGAAGTGATTATAATTATCATAATTATAATTGGTTATTTATAACACGCTTAATACCGAAGAGCTTTCTAAGAACGGACTGGGGGATTTCAACTTGTGTTGCTCTGCGTCATCTTGCTTCCAAGACGAGCGCGTTGCCACGGAGCTATACTACCCGTGATCAATTACATACTGTGACATCCGTGGCTCAATGCATTGCATTCCATATCATTTATAGCACTAGCCATTCATGCTGCACAGCACAAACTGAAAAGCCACCCGGCGAGGTGTTTTATGATTCTTTGTTAAAATGCCCCATGTATAGTCATATATTCATTTTGGATGGAAAAAAATGTAATGCTTAGATTGTAGCATGTGACTTGTAGGTCACATGAAGAACTATTAGCATGCAGGCCCTTTAACCCAGCAGAACGTGATGGGAAATACCGTGCCATCTTGGTCTACTTGGGTCAACACTGCTTCCAGGCCTATGGGGCTAGCATCCACCAATAGTTTGGTGTTTCAGTGTGTATTGAAGAACACCATCTTTGCCTTTCCTGATAACGAGTCTTTGATCTGCTGAAAAGCTTTTTCCTGTTCCTCACCCCATTCTCAAGGTATTTCTTTCTGGGTTAGTTCTCTCAGTGTGCCTGCCAGCGGAACTGCAACCGTGGCCAGGTCTGGGATTAACCTGGCACAGTATGTGGCCATGCCCATGAAGCTTCTGATTTAGGATAGTGATGCAGGGGATTTGGCTCCCTTAATGTCTGTGACTTTAGCAGGGTCCGATGACACCCCTTCAGCATTGAAAATGTATCCAAAGAATGCAAATTTGCTTTTGCCAAATTCACATTTTTTTGCATACAATGTTAGGCCTGATTTCTCCAGGCGTTGCAGTACTGCTCCCAGCCGGGTGTTGTGTTCTTGTAGCGTCCTTCCATATACTAGAATGTAATAGTTGACATTAGTTATGCCTGCTCTGTCGTGCAGCACCCTTCGGATCTCATTCTGGAAAACCTTGGTTGCCGTTGACATTCCGAAGTTCAGCCTGAAATATCTCCGGAGACTGAGATGGGATGAGAACGTTGTGATGTATCTTGATTCATGTGCTAGACGTATCCCGTGATAGCCAGATTGTGGGTTTAGCTTACTAAACACTGTTGCTCCTGTCAAATCTACGATCAGCTCGTTGAGGGTTGGTGTTATGAGGTATTCACGCCCTATCGCCATGTTCGGGAATGCGAACAGCATTTGGGTTTTTGGGCTTCTGTGTAACTACCATGGGGGATACCCCCGAAGTGGGGCCAGGCGTCTTCTCAATGATCACCATGCTTTCCAACTTCTCCAGCTCGTCTTCTACTGCTTTTTATTGGTGGAAAGGGACACAACAGTGCCTTACTGCTCTGGGTTCAAGAGTCAGATCAATATGTAGTTTCATCGTCCGTCTCTTCAGACATCCAATTCCTTGGGACAGCTTGGTGTGCTTCTGTAGCAGTTTGTTGATTTTGGGTGTGCTGATGATGAATACAAAGTGTATCAGTTTAAACTTTTCAGTGGTCCGGCAGCTCATAAGGGTCTTCATTCCAACATCGACCACATAGATGCAGGTTCTGCAAGTGGTTACATTGTGGGTCAAGTCTGACTGAAATGATCCTATTACAAGTAGGGGCTTCTTACAACGGTAAGCAAACAGCTGTGCCTTCTTTTTCTGGAGCTGAGGGAATGGTTTTAGCCCTTCAAAATTCACTAGGGGCATCACGTTCACCGTCGCTCTGGTGTCTATCACTGCCTTCACGGGGGTCCCATCTGCCAGAATCAGGCATGTTGGTTGAGCAATTTTTGTCTTGTTGTATGACTTCCTGCTTGGCTTAATGGCTGATATCATGTGGATATCATGCGGATGCGCTTGCTGTATTCTTTGGGCTGATTTCTTGGCCTCTCTGGTGAAGATTCTTCTTCTGAGGGATCTTCCTTTTCACTATCACTGAATTGTCTTTGGTCCACTGCTTGGGCTCTCGATTTCCCTTGGTCTCTCATTTTTTGCATGTTGACGCTTGTCCAAAATGTGTCCTTCTGAGGGGGATGGTTGAGGCAGACAGCTGCAAAGTGATTGAGGCTTTTGCATGTTCGGCAGGGGGATACTAGAACTGGACAGGTTTCCCCTTTATGCCATGGGTCTCCACACCATTTGCAGGCTTGTTATCGTCTATCTTGGGGTTGAGGCGAGGTGTTTGTGGTTCTTTTCTTTCCGGGCTTGGTCCTGATGGCCCCTATGTTTTCCTCTTCCATGGAGTTATCGAACAGAGCAGTCTACTCATGGCCATTTACATCGCTGTGACCTGCTTGTCAGTGTATTCCTTCTGTTGGCCCATTTCCAGGATTTGTTCTAAAGGTAGGTTCTTCTTCGATAGGAATGCTCTCAGCAGTTTCTCTGATATAATCCCATGAATGATCTACTGGCATACTTCAATCTCTTCGTCTGGGAACTCACAATCCAGTGCCATTTCCCTGATGCAGGCGTGAAAATCATTTATCCTTTCTCCAGGTCGTTGCCGGGCCATGCTAATCTGAAACCGTTCATAGTGGGGGTTTAGTTCTGGTTTGAATTTATTTTCCATTCAGGGCTGTCTTCGCCTGTCCTCTGTTAGGCAGGGCATTGAATAGTGTCAGGGCTAGCATGCTCAAGTTGAGCATTAGCAACGTCCTTCGCTCATCTGCATCTGTGATTTTCTTGCCTTTGACGTGGAACTCAAATTGTTGGAGCCACAGCTCCCACCTCAGTGCTGCTCCCATTGCATAAGGGTCTAACAGTCTCGTGAAGGCACTATGGGTTGCGGCTAACCATGGGATGGGTCCTTCCTGTTCAGTTGCTGTTTTCCTCACTGTTCTAGGGGTGCTCCCTTCGGCTGTGCTTGCTTGGGGGCTGTCCATCTTCCCAGAATGTCACACTGCTGCTCTTTGGCTACGTTGAGGTAGTTGTTGTGTAAGGCGGGTCTTTTGGCACTATACAGGTGCTCTTGCACCCTCATTTCTCACCATGCCTGGGACATCTCCATTCTCAGTGCAGGGGGGGCCTGGTCACCTACTTGGGTCCTGTGAGGCACGTCTTTGTGGGCCTAACTCTACTAGGTAATGGGCCTCTGGTTCTCCCCCAGCATTGCCACACAGCCCTCAGTCGCGAGGCACTCACCCGTGTAAATGTGGGGGCTATAGCTTTCCCAGGGTGGCCACTTTGCATATGTAGTGCACAGCCAGTGCTTAATTTGTGCCAGTGTTGGCCGGTGGGCAACACCGGCACTCTTTTTTGGAAACCGGCACAGTCGACACTGATGCGGGCCGGCACGAGTCACGACGTGGGTGTAAACTGTTTTGTTTGTTTTCCCTGTTGCTCTGCTTGCTCGCGCTTGGCTAGTCCAGCCCCTGCCGTCTGCCTTACTACAGTGCAGTGAAAGACTACAACAGCCAATGATAACTAACATTCTGTGTTCCTATGCAGTATTTGATAAATTATGTATAGTAACACATAATGTACAGTATTCATTGGCTGTTTGCCAGCCAATGAAATTAAATATGGACACATTCACTTCAGTAGTTAGGGCGTGGCGTGGTCGACTTGTCGTCTCCTGAGGTGAGCCTGCCTGAGCCAGCCCGGCCACGTGCCATGTGTGTTGCGACTTAGTTGCTTGCTGCCAGCCCTTGTTTTCAGTTGGGGGTCATTTGGAGGATTGTGTGGCCCACGGCCCACACCAGACCTGCAGAGACAGTCTCCCTCGATGGCTGGCACTGATCGACTGGGAAAACTGAGCCTAAAGCAACAGGGGAGGGATGAGGGGAGTTCAGCATTTCCAGACAATGGAACAACCTTTGTGCACTGGTGACGGGTTTCTGGAACAGCGCGGACTGGCTGGCTTTGCTAGTACATGGCCACATTCTCCTGTGCTCCTTATACTCGTATGTCTATCAACGTCATATGTCTAAGCTTCAGTGAACTTGTGGAGCCGCGGAGCTTGTGATGCAAACCTTTTACTGGTACTAGCAGCACTGTTGGTTTCAGTGCTTCCTGTTAAAATGTTTAAACTGAGCTTAGATTAAGTATCTTCTTAAAGTGGTGCATTTGCTGTTCAGTTACTTTGTGCCAAAGCCTTGATTACTGGAGTTTACCACACAAGTCCTCAATATAATGGTTTACCAAAGGTGATCTGTGTTTGTTGTAAGGTGGTGAACTGGACTCATGGAGTCGACTGAATGTTCACCTTAGAGTAGAATACACAGCGCATTCACCTAGAAGACACTTTCGCGCTAGGTGCATGGACGTTTCTGCTCTTAAGCTCTAGTTTACAGATGACTTACTGTCAAAGACTGGCAGTCATTTGGGACTTGGAGTCCATGAGTTATTGGTGGCAATAGTAACTACTGTTCATGAAGCAGTGCGCAGACTCTCGTTTGGCAAATATTTACATGCTGGACTTCGAGGACAGATATATTTATAAGAACAATCCATATGGAAACGTTGAATTGATTACGTGTTTTTAATCTGGCAGGGCAGTCTTGAATTATTACAGGAATGTGTTGCCTGGCTTAACCAGAGTAATACAAATTGGAGGTTCACACACCATTTTGACAGAGATTCTGTGCCCTGTGTTGATTTACTTATTGGACATCGGAAAGGTCAACTGTCCACTCATTTGTTCAGAAAATCCACTGACCGCAAATCATTGTTATTATACAAGAACCAAAACCCAAAACCGCTTAGGGATAACTTGACCTATGTGTGGTTCCTTCGGATAAAGCGAAATTGAACAGGGCCTGGCGGCGAGATGATCTCAACGAGGATATCTGCGTTAAGTGGTGAAACACGCAGCAAAAAGAGCACGCTTTACTAATAGGGAGGTCTTGTTGTCACCCAGAGAGGATAACATTCAATTTGAAAGGCTGTTGTGCGTCACCACATTCACAAAATACACAAATTAAATTAGGAAGCCGGTTAAAAAACACTGGCACCTTGTCACCAGCAGAGGTTGTGCATCACAGGTGCTGTTGTTTGCCCTCAATAGGGGTGAGAATCTAAGAGATAGATTGTGGCATTTTAGGTTTAACACAAAGCATGAGGGATGTTTTGTTGTTGTTGTGCCTGTGCTGTGTGTGCAGTGACTGCTTCCTGCCCAGCCGTGGGTCAGTGCTGTTGTGTTTAGTCCTTGCTCTGTGCCTGGGGGACAGTTCACATGATGCCCCCAATCCGTGCTGTACATTCATTCTGTAGTGTTATATAGTGCCACTAACACTTGGGATTCAGTTACAGAGCGCTTGGAAATTGGTGTTCGTAACTAAGCCGGAGTAACTTTATTCCACCAAACTGATTTTGAGGGGATTCAGGGTTTGGTGGATTCCTCCAAAATGAAAGGCAAATAGTTTTTTTAACTTCTTTAATTTGTTGAATATTTCATAATCCTATGGTTACCCTTCAGGATCGTATAGTGTGACTGACTTGGTATTTGCTGCTGCAGGAGGATATGTAAGCCTAAGCTGCCCGGTGGGAGCAGGTGTGGTGGCTAACCCGTACGGCTTTTAAAAAAATAATAATAATATCTTTAATTTCGGCAAGGATCCCTAATAATGTGGAAGCCGCAGGCACCCGCGAATATTCAGGGGCTGCTCGATTTTGAGGGCCAGTCCAGACCTGGAGACATGTCTTAGGAGAAGATTCGCCAGGCCCCTAGTAATCATCATTGTTCTTACCCAGGTTCTTTTTGGACTATTATACAACCGGCAGTCACCTGGTGAAAGGAGAGGCATCAGGTGGGGTCTCTTGGTGGCGGTGAACTCGTCTTGGGCCACCCCAAGTCGTTCTTTTGACAATGAAACTCTAAGGAGTTTGGTTTTGCATGTCACTATGATCATTGCAAAAGAAATGTATTGGTGATTAATTTACATTATGATGATTCTTATATGTGTTTAAATACGTTTTTAGAAAACCTAACAACAATTCTGGGTATCGATGTATGGCAATAATTTTATTGTGATTGCCGGTGACCTAAATAATTTCCGGTACCCATTTTCCCACGTTGGGAAGATAAAGGCGAAAGTCAGGCTGGAGGAGTAGCAAACCCGTCGGCAAAATCACATTTTCAAACCACACACAGGCAGCAAACGCTCAATCCGGTAAGAAACGTTATCAGCTCAATGTAGCACTGCACCACACAGCTTAGGAGAATAAAAGATCATTGGGTTGCTTTTGGGTGGGCTCCCCTTCACCCTGTTGTGTGGTAGAAATCCATGTTCAAAGGATCAGGAACATGCTTCTGGGCGCATTTTGTTTCGATGATCAAGCACTGCCCGTTTCCCCAAGCCACAGCCCCCCTGAGACACACAGGCTGCTCTGAAGCCAGTGCCGTAATGAACTTAACAACACGTTTCTTTTGTCATCAGCAGCATAATTAGCCTTTCTTATGCATGATGGTGAATTTCCTACTGAAATACCACCAGTCACCTTGCAAATCTGTGACAGTTAAAGCGAGCAACACAGTACGGCACCCTTTGAAAATGTGTTCACACCCATAACGTCTAAGAGCTTGATGTGCTAAAAAGTAAAGTTTGCTTTGATGTAACATAGCACTGGAGGTTTGTGACACATCTCCAAACCTAAGTGAGTTTATGACAATTTATTTTATTGTGTGTCTTAAAGCGCTGAAAACAAAGTGGGAAATAGATATTTTGCCTTTGCATTTTATAGTTTTCCATTCAGGATGTGGAAAATAAAGATAGACTGATATTATTTTGACCCAACATGCTGCTGCTATAAGGATTTACATGTTGTCATGATGCTTTACTATGTAATTTCCATATTTTGCAAGTAAACTCTATAGGACAGAATTATTGTAGGTCTTGACACCCAAAACCTAAGTGTTTGTTCCAAGTAAAGCGTGGAAGATAGTGGCCGTGCCCAAATTGCAGAGTAGGTTAAAATCCCTGCTTCGCTGTTTAGCATAAAATTGTGATCCCGGGCAAATATGTAATCTCACCCTGACTTCAACTGCAAAAATTGAAGTGCTTATAAGTGATTACTGTTACACCCTTACAATAGGACAGTTTTAATGAGTGTAGATTTACATTGGTGTACCCTGGTGCTCCTCTGCTAGTGGCTCTAATACTGTCACATAGAATTGCATTATTGCTGCACTGGCCCTACCCTCCCCCAGTCTTGTAACACTTGATCTGACAGGCAGACTTAGTCTCACCGGCCAGTCAGTGCACCAGAGATATTAGTATAGTATAGCGGACTAACTGTCGTAGAACCAACAATACATTTTCTCCCCTGCGCCCCCATCCACTGAAGCTGCTTGGGCCATCCAGAGTGCTCCCCATACTCTTCAATGTCCTTTTATGCTATGATATTGAGTCTTTCATTGCACACAAATTGCCATTTTCACATGTTCACACTTTGTAGGACTTTCAGGATCTGAAAGAAGTGGTTGCTTTCAGACTTAAAGGAGAGAGTTAACTGATTGTAATATTAAAGCTGCACTAGAATAGTCTCATTGACTGTAATTTTGATCCTTAAAAATCTAGTTGTCTCCTTAATTGATCTTGTTGGAAGGGGCGTGCGTACTGCAGGGCCATTGATTGATCTGGATGGCAAAACAGGGAAGCCAGTCGTAATAATGTTTTCAAGGGAGGCTGTAAAGCATCCATTGATGAGGCTCTCTTCTCTTTTGTTTGTCCTAGTGGGGCAATGCGTCCCCTCTCAACCTCCTGCGAAGCTCTAGAGACAAATACCCCCCCTCCAGCAGTTGAATTTCCTATTGAGCATACAAGGTATCACATCAGCGGGTTGCAATTTCATTGCTATAGTGCCTTTACCCAACTTTAGGTTTGCTGTGAGGGACTTCATCAGAGGTTCATTGAGTTGGCAGTCAGAGTCTGAGAGTCTCAGGCTGCTGTTTGGTACGCATCCTCGTCCCTGATAACAAGGTAAACGTTACCAAGCATAAGTGGGGTGTAATTGTTTTACTGACTCAACAAAAGCGGGTGTTTTGTAAAAATGGAGATGGGCATGAATACTACTACAGAGCGAAATCTGAAAAGTCGCAACATGGTATGGTTCAGTGTGGTGTGTTGGGGGTTAAAAGGAGGCAACTGGCACTTTGCAGCCATTTACAAACCCACATGGTAATTGTTGTTAGATTTCTTTTTGCAATGTTCTCTGCAGCCAGGACAAGTCAAACGTGTGCACATTTGTATTTATTGACTTGACCTTAAGACCAGTCCTGCCGGCTCTAATGGAAACTGCATTCCATGTGTGCACCATTACACGTTTTTGTTCTTATACATTTGCTGGCCACCAGTCCTTGATTCCGTTTGAAGCACTTAAGATATGATATGATATGGCATTTATAACGTGCCTATACACAAGTGTCTCAAGGCGCGGCAAGGGAGGGGGAACAGAGGGAAGACAAAGACAATGATCTTACTAGGCCAGGTGACATTGAGATCGTTCAAGTGCAGGGGGGGGAGAAGGAAAGTGTGGGGGTAATGGGGAGGGGGTAGTGCAATACACAGGAACAGTAAAGAATACATCAAAACAATAGGTAAAAGTGCGCCAGCTACTGGCAAGTGCTGGGGTAAGTGCATAGGGATACAGAAACAGCCCCCAAGTGCTGGGGTTGCCCAGGAGACAGTGCATGTGAGCAGCTGGCAGAGGAGGGGACCTGGGCCCGAGATCAGAGGGTAGCCAGGTGATCAGTGCAGTTTCAGTCAGGAGTTCAGCAGGGGAGAGAGGGGAGAAAACGAAGCAAAGAGGAAGGTCTTGAGGTGCTTCCGGAACCGGGGATGGTTCTCCTCAAGTTTCAGGGAGGCAGGGAGGCTGTTCCCGAGCGAGGCCCCAGCCAAAGAAAGAGATCTACCACCAACTCGTTGCTTGAAGAAGCGACTGACCCTGAGTGAGTTGCAGGTGGATGAGCGAAGAGCCCAAGAAGGAAGATATTTAGGAAGATAGAGTTGGATGTATTGAGACCCCAGGCCCCAGAAGGCCTTGTGGACAATGCAGAGGGTTATGAACATAATCTTTGCATCCACTGGGAGCCAGTGCAGAGATTTAAGTCCTGGAGAGATATGATCCGAGGGCTTGAGGCCAAGGACAAGTCTCACAGTCCTGTTCTGGATGAGTTGCAGAGGGCGGAGAGTAGAAGCAGGCACATTTAGAAAGAGGCTGTTGCAGTAGTCCAACCTACAGAGAACCCAAGCTCTGGAGACAGTGAGCTTCTGGAGGAAGGGGAGGAAAGAAAGAATACCACTGAGGAGGTGAAGCTGGTAGTGTGACTTCTTGGAGACATCAGAGATGTGAGGAGAGAAGGAGAGAGTGGAGTCGAAGATAACCCCAAGGTTTTTAGCCTCACCGGTGGGAGAAGGAAGAGGGCCAACAGAGGACGGATAGAGAGCTGCAGGAAAGGAGGGAGCAGGTGTGCTGATAAGGAGAGTCTCAGTCTTACTGCCATTAAGGCAGAGATCGTTGGCGGCACACCACTCCTGGATAGCTGACAGACAGTCAGAGATGAGCAAAGGAGAAGAGGTGGCAGAAGGGAGTCTGAAAATGAGCTGAGTGTTGTCCGCATAGCACTCAAAGTTGGGGCAGAGAGCGGCAATCTGGTGGGCAAGAGGTACTAGGTATTGGTTGAACAGCCAGGGAGAGAGGTTAGACCCCTGCGGAACACCACAAGTAGAGATAGAGACAGAGTAGAGGAAGGACCCATGTTGGACCTGAGAGGGTTGATCTGAGAGGAGAGAGGTCAGTCATGCCTGGGCCTGATCGGTGATACCCAGGTTATCACGAAGATGGCTGAGCAGGACGGCATGGTTGACCGTGTCAAAGGCAGAAGAGAGATCAAGTAAGATGAGGACACAGGAGGTATTGGAGTTAAGGTTGGAGAGCAGGTCTTCACGGATGCCAGGTGAGCAGTTTCTGGCAAATCTGAAGCCAGACTGATGGTCATGGAGACAAACAACCAATTCAGTGGGAAGATTAAGCTGGGAGATGGCCACCTTTTCCAGGAGTTTGCCCAAGAAAGGAGTGATGGAGATTGGGCGGTAGTTAGCAGGGCGGGAGAGGTCGGCTGAGGGTTTCTTAAGAGGAGGGTGAACAAGGGAGTGCTTAAGGGGGAAGGGAAAGACTCCAGTGGCGAAGGAGTGGTTGCAGTAGTCAGCCAAAGCAGGAGCCAGGGTGTCAATGTGGTCCTTGATGGTTTTAGAGGAATAGGTGAGAACCTGTTTCGACAAGACTTTCATGGATCAGGCTTGTCTAGAAACCTCATCTGGGGACAACAGGGGAAAGGCAGAGAAGGGGGAGGAGAGGTGGCCACAGAAGGGCCAGAGGAAGAGAGGGGAGTGGAGGGAGGAGGAGGAGAGGAAGAGAGAGAGATGTCCTGAGTTTTAGAGATGAAATGAGAGGCCAGGGCCGTGCAGAGAGCCTGGGAGGGGACAGGAGAGGTAGAGACTGCAGCAGGATTGGCCCGCTCCTTGCAGATGATTTTAAAGAGTTCAGCCTAGTTGTTGGATGCCGCAGAGATGCAGGCTTGGATGAGGGCTCTCTTCTTGGTGCAGACAGAGTTCCCGTATTGCCTTTGGAGCAGGCGGCAGGCCAGTTTGGCAGAGGATGTACAGGAAGTACGCCAGTTCCTCTCAGCCACCCTGCACTTGCGTTTAAGGCTGATGAGGTCTGAGTTGTACCAGCAGTTGCACTTAGCTTTGGGCTTCAGGTGGATCCTAATGACAGGGGCAATAACATCAAGAGTATCATATATAGCAAAGTGGAGCATAGAAAGGGCTGTGTCAGGGTGTGAATCAGCCGAAGGAGGAGGGGGGGTGAGAAAGTGGTGGCAAAAGCCTCAACTAACATTCGCTTCATGGGTTGGATAACTGAGAAGGTAGGTGGCAGTGCTGGAGTTGGCGTGGCCTGAGGGGTGGAGAGAGTGAGCTGGGAGGAAAGGAGAAAGTGATCACTCCAGGAGAGAGGAGTAGTGAGAGCGGATGGAAAGGGGAAGGTCTGTAGAGATCAGAACATCCAGAGTGTGCCCTGCAGATTGAGTCGGGTTAGAGGGGAGGATAGAGAGTGAGAGAGAATCGCAGAGGTCGAGAAAGAGTCTGGAAGAAGGACAGGAGGCATCCAAGTGGATATTAAAGTCTCCTAGAGGTCTGTTGTCCTTTCCTGACCCGTGACCTGACCCTGGGCATGCTTTATTTCCTACACTAAATGTTCATTTTGTATTTCCAAGTGACACATAGGATAGTGCTCACTATAGTCACACACATATTTCCTATGCTATCCTGTAGGTGCATATGACCTGATAAAAGGTAGAGCAAATTTAATTGTTGCGGCAGAGAATTGGCACTTTGCTATTATTTTAGTATTCATAAATAGGCATGCTTCTTCAATTTTCTTTAGTGTGCGTTGCAAAATCTAAATTACCTTCCATCTATATCCGATTAGCACACAGTGTGATAGTACCTGCGTGCTGCTCTAGCTGGCTTCCTGGCATCGTAGATGTAGCACTGGCTCTCTCTTGTGTTCTGCTACGGATTATTAGTGTATTCATACCGTCATTCAGTGATTACATTTACATGGAGGTTCTTTGTTGCCCCGGCCTACCTGAGGTGGGTGACTAGCTCGAGAGAGCAGGTTCATCAAGGTGCTGGGGGGAGTAGCCATGTCTTGAGGGCCCTCCGAAGCCCAACTGGTCCTCTATGTATCAGATGTTAAGTAGCATTGCTGCATAGAGTTCCAGAAAGTCAGGGCTTGGACGGAGAAGAACATTCTGTTTTAATAGAGATGATTTGAAAGGTACACAAATTACAAAATAAGCTGACCTGACAAATATATACATCCATATAGAAATATTTTAAGCGCGAAGAGTATAGCACACATTACTAGTACCTCTATTTTCCTCATCATTGGAAGGCTCCAAGTACCAGAATGCTTGGCAATGCTTAGCGCCTTACATCATACAGAAAAGGTAACATAAGATAAGGCTGCCTGCTTATAGTTATTGTTACGTATAATGTAGCATGCCTAGGTAGCTCCACCACCCAGAAAACATTGTACTCTTATCATTTGTGCAATTTCTATGTAAACACTAAGATGAGGATCAATGCTTTATGGTCCCAGTAGCACAATAAAGTGATGATTTTGGTATTTAAAAGTATCCATTGTGTGTAATGGAACTTGGAAGGAATCCCATGTTATTGAATACCCCTACTTCTCATTTCCTTCCGTAAACTGTCTGGAGCCCAGAAGAAAATGTCTTCATACTTTTCAAAACATGCTGAAAAATGCAGAACAGATGAGTCTACAAGCAAGCGAAGTAAACGGGAATCTGGTTCTAAGACAAATACAGTAAAATATAGTGTTTGTGAAGAACCAGAAAAAACACTAGATGAGACCACCAGCACTACTGTGACCATCCATAAAGAAATCCAGACAGCAAGAATTCTGCTCGGAGAGGGACTGGGTAGTACTGGTGTCACTGATGAAGATCGTGAAATACCTAACTACAATGACATGGAAATGCCAAGTACTAGCAGGGAATCTGGTTAATTATCTTTTCAGCAATGTTCAGATCCCTAAATGAAAGGCAGACTCCCTAAAGGCTGGAAGCTGAACCAGAAACAATAATTTCTAAGCAGGTACCCATGGTTGATTGTTAGAGGACACACTCTTGGATGCACCTTTTGCTGTCAAGCCAATAGTTTTGGTGCAGAGAAAAGTCATTGGAGGAAGTTGTCTAAAGAATGGACTGGATCAACTGTAAGCTCAAACAGTACCAACAAAGACAAGCAACAAAGATCCTTACGAAAGCAGATTACCGAACATGTACTAACAAAGACACATATCACATATTAGCGCAAGTGAAAAAAGATACATTGCTGAAAGTAGCTTCTAGAGTTCAGGCATGGAAAATATCAACAACTGCCAGAATATTCCATATGGTTTATAAAGAAGCAAAGCGGAATAGGCCAGCCTATGGTTTTCAATCTGAGATCGACTGCCAGCAATTGAATGGGCTGGATATGGGACGCATTCCAATGTGGCTTGCTCAAGTATATAGCAACACATTTCATTGGATATTAAACGAAAGGCATGTGCCAAAATAGTTGGCTTTTCCCCTAAAGTGTGCCTATTGCTGGACGAGGCAACTTCCTGAAATAAAAAAAACTGTTTTAATTGTGTACCTACATACTCAGCTACATTATATGGAGTCTCCAGCTAATATTTTTGTTGACCTTATTGAGCTCAGTGATGTGTCTGCTGAAGTTATAGTAAACAGTTTGCTGTCTTCGCTCCAAAAGGACCCAATTAACATTAGTGAGAACTTTGTCAACAAATGTCTGGTGAGCCGCTTGTGATGGAGCATCAGTAATGTTTGGCCGCAATAGCGGGGTTGTGAAAAGGTTACAAGAAAGAACTTCTCCCAGTATTATAGCTTGGCACTGCTTAGAACTTGCAGTCAATGATTTCATGAAGGACATTTGAGCTACAAATCATTTAAAAGCATTGCTAGACAAACTGTATTCTCTTTTTAGTACATCTGTAAAAAATCGTTTGCAGCTAAAAGAATGTGCAGATGCTCTTGACATTCAGCTTTGTAAAATAGGAAGAGTGTTAGATACTTGCTGGGTGGCCTCAAGCTACTGAACAGTAGAAGCTGTTTGGAATGCTTATCCTGCTCTTTACAAACACTTTACATTGGCATCTAGTGATGGCTCTTGTGATGGCACAACACGTAACATGTACACTGGACTATGTTGCCTAGGCGCCTTTCGTCATGCAGTTTGTTGCTAACTTTGGCATTATGTTTGATGCACTTCAAGAGTTATCAGAATTGTCTTTTGACTTAGAAAAACCAGATTACACAATCATTGATGCATATCATGCTATTTTCTGACAAATATCAGTGTTTGCGGCAATGGTAGAAAGGCGCGGAAAACATTCTGCCCATTGTGAGAATGCCATAGAAGAAAATAGGTTCCAAGGAGTGACCCTGCATGAAGGAAAGTCGTGCAACAAAAGAATTGAACAGTTTTTTCGCAGTCTTGTAGAAAATGTACAGAGTCGTTTTTTGTTTACAGGAGGTTCTGCTGCTGCTGACAACAAAGTTGGGTATAAGAAACTAATAAGCAAACTCAAGGTTGAATATTGGTGAGACTCGTCAAACCATTCGGGATTACATGGAACATAGGGAGACAAGTGTACAAGAAGTTAATAAACACTATAAGGAACCTTTGACAGCTGTGAACACTATTGCTATCTCCACTGCTGAGTGTGAACAAAGGTTTTCACAAAAGAATCGTGTCTGCACATCAACAAGAGCAACCCTGCATACTAACATAATTACGTGCTTATTATTCATTCATCTCGTTGGCCCACCATTGAAGACGTTCAACCCCAACCCCTATGTCAATTCATGGGTTGCAAAAGGACGAAGAGTTGCTGATGATCCTAGGAGTAAGGAACGAAAAGAGGACACAGCCAGGTCAGATTTAGACACTCTATGGGTTTTTATGAGCAAATAGGGACAAATATGCAAACACTATTGCACTTGTAATTATTTTATGTATCATTTATTTGTACTTTATTTATTAACTGCTATTTGCATTTGTTTTTTTTGTTTATTCATATATTGTAATTTACACTTGACTATGGCAGTTTAGCCATGGTGGCCCCAACCAGCTGTTGGCAAAGCTCTGATAGAATCTTTAACTGGAGTTATCATGCCATTGTTTGGTTCTGTTCTATGTAGAATGTGTTTATTTATTCTTAGTACCCGGCGAGGGCGCAATCAGAATGAAACAACCATTCTGATTGGCCCTCGCATTATCACTTCAGGACAGCAAGTATGGTCCAGATGTCTAACACGTGTGGTCTAGAAGAGTGTTCAAATGCACTCTTTTGCTTTTGGGGTGCCGGAACCACTACGCCTACCATAACAATTGTTTTCCAACTTTAAAGCATTATACTTACTCAACCCATGTGTACCCTTCACCATCCGTTCCACTACTAACCTGTGCAGCAGTTGCTGCAGCACCAAAAATGTGGCATGGAGCAGCAGCAGTGTGATGGGCTGGTGGTGGGCCGATCTAGGTCTACCACTGTACCGACCCAGGCTGCAGGCCGGCATTAGAGGGCCAGACATTTTTGGGCCCTGACACTTATTTTTTACAAATTAAGCACAGTTTCTTCCTTGCAGCTGATCTGTAATATGATGACTGTTGTAATGTTTGAGAAAGAGGCAACGTGTTCGTGCCGCCTGGAGCACGTACTCAGGTCGGCGTGTGCGCAGCAGATTACAGTGCAGGTATGGATCACTTTCCTCATCGCCAGTGTGAATTTGCCAAACCTCCCTGCTTGCACCATGGGCGGGGATCGTGTTACAGGCCTTGCTGGGGCACAGTCAAATAAACACACGTGCACTCGTGGTGATATCGGGCCCCGCAGTGTCCATTTCGGCACACATGTAGACTTTATTATTCCTCTCTTTCAACTCCTCCTATCACGTGGGGCGGGCTCCCCCTCCCATCACTGGAACACTACAGCCTGCTCCATTTCGTTATATTTCATCTAGCCAAACAGTAATTCGAGTGCAAAATGTTTGCTTACCTGACTGGCTTTGAAGTACTTTTGTCACTGGCAGCTGGAGTCAATGCAGACCTTGCCCTGTGAGTTATGATATGGCATTGATATGATATGGCATTTATAAAGCGCCTATACACAAGTGTTTCAAGGCGCGACGAGGCAAGGGAGGGGAAACAGGGGGAGGACAGAGACAGCAATCCTACTAGGCCAGGTGACATTGAGATCGTGCAAGAGCAGGGGAGGGGAGAAGGGGAAAAGTGCAGGGGGAAAGGGGAGGGGACAGTGCAGTACATAGGATAACAGTAAGATAAATAAGGCCAATAAATAAAAGTGCAGCCAGCTGGTAGCAAGAGCAAGGGTAAGTGCAGACATCAGGTGTCAAGTGCTAGGAGGGTCTGCAGGGATACAGAACAGCCCCTAAGTGCAGGGGTTGCCAGGGGGGCAGTGCAGGTGTGCACCTGGCGAGGAGAGGATCTGGGCACGAGATCAGAGGGTAACCAGGTAACCTGTGCAGTTTCAGATTCAACCAGGAATCAGAGGGGAGAGGGGGAGAGAAAGCGGAAGCAAAGAGGAAGGTCTTGAGGTGCTTCCAGGACCGGAGATGGTTCTCCTCAAGTTTCAGAGAGGAAGGGAGGCTGTTCCAGAGGGAGGCTCCTATTACACAACATATATTGGTGTGGGTTCGGGGCAATATACAATATTGAACAAAAAGAATGAGAATCCACACTGTAGACAACACAGTTTTCTGTCATTGTTCATTCGAATTCATCTAGAACTGTTCTGTGCTCAAAAGGGTCACATGTTACAAAACATAGAGAGGTGTCTAAAGTTTGTCAACATTTAATAATAATGCAGTAAATAATGACAGGTACAAACTAAAGTGGCAAACCTAAAGATTGAAACCAATAATAAGTACAAAAATAAAAAAATACACCAATAACAAATGAACGAAACAACAAAAATATTTAAAGAAGTTAAGAATAGAGGAAACACATAAGGCCTCATTACGACCGTGGCGGAACGGGTTAAACGGCGTCGTAAAAAAAGGCTGCGGCGCCGTTCAACCCGTTCCGCCACATTACGAGGTCCCCTCGCGGGACACGTTAAGCATGCCTGGGAAAACCAAGCGTGCATACCGGGTCCCGCGAGGGGAAGAGGGAGCAAACAACGGGCCATCTCGTAATGGCCCGTGTTTACTCCCTCTCCCATTCCCATTCAGCCCTATGGGGGCTGAAATGGGAATGGGGATGAACCGTGTCCGTGTCCTCGAGTGAGGAATTACTGGGCCATCCGAACTCGGAATGGTCCGCTAAGTCCTCATTCTGAGGACATGGACACGGATGCGGTTTTGCCGGCAGCCATGCCGCCAATAGCGGCATGGCTACCGGCATACCTCGTAATGAGGCCCATAGACTGGAATCAAATTCTCATTAATGTCCCTATGTAGTAAGCTTCATGACTACTTTCAAAAAGTTTCAGGATCCCTATTTATGTACTCCCGACTGGTGGTTTTTTGTATTACTGTATTCTGAATCCATGATCGATATATGATCATGTTTGTAATATACCAAGAGGGAGGCTCCAGCAGAAGAAAGAGATTTACCACCAACTGAAGCGACTGACTCTGAGGGAGTTGGAGGTGGATGAGTGAAGAGCTCGAGAGGGAAGACATTTAGGAAGAGGGAGTTGAAGGTATTGAGGTCCCAGGCCCCAGAAGGCCTTGTGGACAATGCAGAGGGTTTTGAATTTAATCCTCGCAGCCACTGGGAGCCAGCGCAGAGATTTAAGTCCTGGAGAGATACAGTCCCTGGGCTTGAGGCCAAGGACAAGTCCCGCAGTCCTGTTTTGGATGAGTTGCAGAGGGCAGAGAGTAGAGGCAGGCAGATTTAGAAAGATGCTGGTGCAGTAGTCCAGCCTAGAGAGAACCAGAGCTGTGGAGACAGTGAGCTTTTGGAGGAAGGAGAGGAAACGGGGAATACCTCTGAGGAGGTGCAGCTGGTAGTGTGACTTCTTAGAGACGTCAAAGATGTGAGGAGAGAAGGAAAGTGTGAAGTTGAAGCTGGCCCCGAGGTTTTTAGCCTCACAGGTGGGAGCAGGAAGAGGGCCAAGAGAGGACGGCCAGAGAGTAACAGGAAAGGAGGGAGAAGGTCTGCCGATGAGAAGAATCTCAGTCTTACTGGCATTAAGGCAGAGATCATTGGCAGTGCACCACTCCTGGATGGCGGACAGACAGTCAGAGATAAGAGAAGGAGAAGAGGTGGTGGAAAGGAGACTGAAGATGAGTTGAGTGTCATCTGCATAGCACTGAAAGTTGGGGCAGAGAGCGGCAATGCAGTGGGCAAGAAGTGACATGTATTGGTTGAACAGCCAGTGAGAGAGATTAGACCCCTGGGGAACACCACAGGTAGAGATAGAGATAGAGGATATGCAGGACCCAAGCTGGACCTGGGAGGATCGATCAGAGAGGAAGGAGGTCAGCCAAGCCGGTGCCTACTCGGTGATAACCAGGTTATCACGGAGACGGTTGACCAGGATGGCATGGTTGACCATGTCAAAAGCAGAAGAGAGACCAAGTAAGATGAGGACACAGGGGGTGTTGCAATCGAGGTTGGAGAGAAGGTCTTCACAGAGGTTCAGGAGAGCAGTGTCCGTGCTTCTGGCAGCTCTGAAGCCACACTGATGGTCATTTAGACAACCAACAGATTCAGTGTGAAGGTTAAGCTGGGAGATGGGCAGCTTCTCCAGGAGTTTACCCAGGAAAGGAGTGATGGAGATTGGGGGATAGTTAGCCGGGCAGGAAGGGTCAGCAGAGGGTTTTTTAAGAAGAGGGTGCACAATGCAGTGCTTCAGGGGGGAGGAAGACTCCAGTAGTGAAGGTGTGGTTTCAGAAATCAGCCAGAGCAGGAGCCAGGGTGTCAATGTGGTCTTTGATGGTTTTAGAGGAACAGGGGAGAACCTGTTTTGACGAGACTTTCATAGATCGGAGTTGTCTAGAAACCTCGTCTGAGGAGAACAAGGGAAAGGCAGAGAAGGAAGTACGAGAGGTGGCTGCAACAGGGCCAGAGGAAGAGCAGGGAGTAGAGGGAGGAGGGGGAGAGGAAGAGAGAGAGGACAGGATGTCCTGAGTTTTAGTGATGAAATGATAAGTCAGGGCCGTGCAGAGGGCCTGGGAGGGGACAGAAGACGTAGAGACTGCCGCAGGATTGGCCAGTTCCTTGCAGATTTTAAAGAGTTTGGCCGAGTTGTTAGATGCCTCAGAGAAACAGGCTTGGATGTGGGCTCTCTTCTTGGTGCGGACAGAGAACCGGTATTGCCTTTGGAGCAGGCGGCAAGCCAGTTTGTCAGAGGATGTGCTGGAAGCATGCCATTTCCTCTCACTTACACTTGAGTTTAAGGGTGATGAGGTCTGAGTCGTACTTGGCTTTGGGCTTCAAGCGTATCCTCATGACAGGGGCAAGAACATCGAGAGTATCAGTTATAGCACCGTGGACCATGGAAAGGGCTCAGTCAGTTGTGATTGTAATCAGCCCATGGCCATTAACTGCTGCTCCCATGCACGGCCATAGCTCTTCTGTGCACTGGCTTGAAGTGGTTGCATCACTTCTTGCTGATTGGGGTGATGCCGTATGTCACTGCCGTAACTAATGGCAACCCATTGCGCGCTTGTTTAGTGAATAGAAGCAGATTTATTTGTGTGGCATTCACACACATAACATTGTTTCTCTGGCGTGAAAGGTGTTGGGACGGTTGCCTCGTTTTTTGGTATTCTTTAAATAACGCTAAGCATAGCACAGTGTTGTTTCTAGGTCTAGTTTATGTTTGTGACACCATTACGTTGTCACTTTAAAAAGGAAAAATGTTTTTTGCCAAGTGTTCATGTTAGCTATAGAAACAATTTTTCAAATGGTTTTCCGCTGCTGGCACTCTGCACTCAAAATCTAACATTTGTAATTTTCCTCTTGCGGCCTGTGGGCATCATGGGGGGAGCGGGGCTCCATCCATGCCACTGATATGGGTTGTCTGCCACCGGCCAGAATACCGTTCAGGAATGAATGTATCATCTACAAAGCAGTCACAATTAACACACCTGCGTACCTGGCGGCTAAACTCCACATATCGTCGAAACCGGCTTGAATCACAACTTGTCCGCAAAAAGAGCACCCGCAACCAATAATTCCCTTGTCATGCTCCCACCCTATGGAACTCGATCCTGGTGTTGGCTTGGAATGCCACCACATTCTCCAATTTCGCAAATCTCTCAAAAGATGGCTCTTTCAACATCTGAGCAAGTACTAATTCCAATGTATGCACATACCGATGCAAAGACCTCACAGTACTGCGCTACTGTTAAAAGATGCCAGCCAAATGCCGGCTATGCAGACTCTGTTCAGGACTCTGTTGCTCTCCAGCTAGCCCCCCGCTTTAAACAATAAAAATAAATAAAACAAAATAAATCTCCAGGAAATCAAAGCACAAGCAGTTTGGTCAATATCATCACACTGGAACACCTTGACTCCTCCACTTAGCTTAGAGCATGACACCAGGAAGTAGCGAAGTGAGGTCAAAGCTCACCATCTCTACTCTCCCGAAGGACTGGAGTTCGTGCCAGTTTCATCTACTGTCATTAAGCCGTCCCTCTTCACAAGAGGATCTTCTGCCACCGCCTACCCCCGATGCAGAGCTTTCACTTGGTGAAAGGGTAGGAACCCACCACAAACATACAACTGATGGTTCCTATGTGAGGTTGCACAGCCATCATGAGGTGTGCTCGTATAACCCAGGAGACCTGATCCATATAATTATTTTCTTTTTCTTTCAAAGTGATGTAAAAAGAACATTGCAGATACTTGTGTAAGTGTGTATCATTAAAATGTAGTTTAGATGTGTAAGGCGGGGGCGTCATTTAAGGGTGGCCAGGGGTCGCAACTGCAACCCCTGAGACATCCCTTGCTACCTTTGTGGTCTCCCATGCTACCCCTAAAAAAAACTATTTTTTTTTAATTGAGGCTTAAGGACAACGGCCAGCAGCATGTGGCTCTTTGGGCCAGCAGCATGTGGCTCTTTGTCTCTGGAGTGGCTGGGTTTCTGAAACTATAGCCGTCAAGATACCTCAGTGGGTTGTGGGCTCGCTGCTGCAATGTGCGTGTGATCTTTAGGTTGCAGGTTCGGCTCCCCGCAAGGTCAACTCAGCCTTTCATCCTGCTGAGCTTGATAAATAAGTACCAACACAGGTTGGGTGATATTGTATGTATATTTGTTCTATATGAAGCGCTTAAACGTAGGTGCTATATAATAACACATAATTATCGTTTGGCCTTGGATGTCTGCTTGCATTCACAGTAATTTGGTAAATGGGCCTGTATGCGCTGATATTAACAATACATATGGTGATCCATTTTTGTATGAAATGTATATCACTTTACAGTGAAATTGTCACCATATTTTTCGTAGTGTACTTAGGAACAATGCTATGTAATGTCACTTCCTGTTTTATCCAGGGGTGAAAGGTTGTGTTCCATCGCTTCGCGCGATGTCATTTTGGGGTGGGGTCTTCCTGTGATGTCATCAGAGGTCAAGGGTCATGTGATGTCACTTCCGCTACCCCTGGCATTTTGGTGAAAAGACGTCCCTGGTGTAAGGAACTGCCGGGCCTGCCTTTAGGTTACAATTCCCTTACAATAAAATAATTCTTTATGAAATAAATCAAGCTATAGACACTGTTTTCCATTTATTACATTTCTTGCAATTTTCTGCACCATGATCCTGCCTCACCCCCATCTATGATTGCCACAATTTATGGTATCAGTCGACGCTCAGTCGACGCTCTTAACTTTCTGCGAAGTGTGGAAAGGGAGGCAAAATGACTAGCTGCTTTGTTTCCCTGTTACGGCTTATTGGTAGGAGGACAGACATAAAACACTTGTGGGGTGTCCAGTGTCTCTACTGCATGCTGGTGGGTCATGAGACTTTGACTGTAACTGTGGCATTTAATACTCCCTTGCCTTCAGTAGAGCAGCGCAGAGTGAGATTGATATACCAGGCTAATCATTCAAAACACACTTTGCAGGGCACTGACAAGGCTCCCTTCAGTCTGGAATTAATGTCAGCATCGCTGTCGGCAGGAGATAGCCTCTGCAGCGTTAGCCAGCACATCAGCTGCTCGTTCATATTTTCATGGCAAAAGGGAGTGTTTGTTATGAAAGGGTTACTTCTGTAGGCAGTAACATAGCACAAAATGAAAGGTGCCCCCTCCAAAATGTGGTTGGAGCTGTTAAGGATTTCAAGGACACGGTACACTCCAGACCAGGGCTCTTTCTACTGGCCGGGGATGCAGCGCACAATTAAAACACTTTTATTTTATTTATTACGAATTCAGTTTGAGAAGGCACCCAACCCATCTCACACCCCCTTTTACAAATACCCCGGGTCGCAATGGACCATGAACCAGGCTGGTCTGTTATAATACAATATTTATTTTTTTTTAAATTCCAATGAAAATCACACAAATTTAATATAGGGCAGCAATCACCAGTGTGGTGATAATTACACTGTAAATTGATAGAATACACTTAGTTTGACCTTGTTACATAAGATATACAATGCACAATTGAATAAAGGCAAGATTACTTTTCGGGTGGTATTTTCTGATAGTACCACAGTTAATATTTCCCCCTGCAACACTCCCTCAAACCCCTGTTAACCAAATTGTGTGTGGGTATAAAGGAGTAGCAAGGAGTCAGGTATACTAGGCAACAAGCAGAATGAAAATCCGACCTTCTACCTCTGAACGGGAGGCAAAATCGTATTGAAAACTGTTGAAACTGAGCAAAATAGCACTGGGAATTACTAAATACTTGTTTTACATGTGCAGTGGAATGGCAAAGGCACAAATGGGTATAGCAGTATCAAAGATGTCAAAAAGCTAGCAAACTACAAGGCGATGTACTATCAACAGGCATACAGTTCAGAAAATCTACTTTGGAAGGAAAAACAGTGCAGCAAAATCACATGTGGAATAATTACAATTGATTCATTTCACAGGTTTAAAATAACGGAACGGTTGGAAATTTGGGCTAAACAGGCAAATCGGAATGCAGGTTTGATGCTAAGGTACAAAGACGCCTCAAAGGTAATAAATGAAAGCGAAAGGGTAACTCTGAATGAATAACAGTAGGGGATTCTTAAAGGGGAAAGAAAAATAGTTTTTTAAAATGAAAGCAGTTGCGCAAGGAAATTCGGTTTCAAAAGGAAAATGACCAGTTCTACTAAAACTATATTTTCGTGACTAGATTATCAAAAAGAGAAACGCTGCCGTCAAAAGGGCTAAGCTGCAGTTTTAACCCCCTCATGCCGTGTGTCTCTTTATGTGGAAATTAATTAATTTATTCATTCAAAATAGTACTAAGGACTTACACAACGGACTGAAATGATTGGAAAGAATGGCGCTAACACCTGTCGGTGAAAGGATAGGATACACAGAGGATTCTGACAATTTTAAGGAGTTACGAGGGTACTTATGGCATCTCTATGGGATTGAACCTAATACAAGGTAACAAAGCAAGGGATTCAGTTTTTGGTTATTGGGGAAGGGAAACACAACAACCACTTGAATGGAATGGTCTGGACAGCGAACCAGGTTTCTGGACAGCGAGGCAAGATTTGGTCTCTGTGGAGAAACAGGCTCTCCTAGAAGGGACAGCTGGGCCTAGTCTGGTCACTGGAGACAGCGAGGTGCAACAGCTGGACAAGCAGGTAGCAGGGCAAAAGCCGGTCTGGTCACAGAATACTCCCAAGAAGGGTACCACAGCTTTTCCTCCCATCTCCCTGAATTATTGGGATTTTAGTAGGGTTTTAATTCCGGATCAGAGGTTCAGCCTGGTTAGAGTCAGCTAGCTCTTGCCTGGCTTCTGGAATTTGGAATCGTGCAGGGTGAATGGAGAATATCTGGATCTCTTGATGTTGAGTTATAAATGCAGGATTTTCTTGAGGTTCTGCCTGTTGGATTTTCTGGAAGGTCTCTCCTGAACTTTGAATTTCTCTACCTTTATACGCCGGATGACATCAGAGTATCTTTACTATGTGGCCAGAACTAAGCTAGACATACCTCTAAATCGGATAGGTCAGCCTATGGAAGTCGCCTCCGCCCTGTCAGCCGGTTGGACTCAGGGACATGACATCAGTTTTATGGTGTGTGCTTTATGATGTACATGGCCATCCCACAGTTACGTTTGCCAAAATCAGTTATGACACAAAAATGCACCTTTTTACAATTGTTACGCTTTTGAAAATCACAAAGGCAGATTCCATATTTTACAAAGGACCTGCCCTTCCCACTCCCAAAGTTTGTACGATGTTGTTTAGTCCCTCTAATAATCTATTGCACTTTTTGGTGGGAACCGTTTCCCCTAAAAATCTACAAATTTATATATGTATACATATTATCACAGGGCATGTTTTCATTAATTTACAAAGCTGTACCATGGATGCTTTTCCCAGAAATGACATTTTCCTGGCATGTGCGTCCCCAACATGCTAGGAAAACCTGCAATGTCTCATTTTAATGGCGCAAACATGACATTTAAACGGTCATAATTTCACATTAATATGTATTTTGATAATAAATGACATCATCTGAACTATCTCTGAAAATAAAAAGGGCTGGCTTTGTTTTCCAAATATGGGCATTCCTTCCAACTCCCAGCCAAATGTCAGCCTCTGGTCAGTTTGGTCCAGTGTTGCCATGGATTTGCCTTTGAAGTTCTTCGGTTTGAGTTGAGGGCAGATGTCAGCGATTTCACACCTCTGTGCCAGGGCAGTCCATTGTCTCATGCTGGATCACTGAGGGTGCTAGATTCTCCACTTTGGCCCATTCATAGTTTCCAGGGGGCTGGTCCAGTTGTGGGAGGTGATTCTGTTCCCAGGGGAGGCAGGGCCCTTTGAAGCCGGGGTCTGCCACACCTGTTCTGCTGGCCTCACAGTAATTTTGTTTATTTATTTATTTTTCTTTCTTTAAACAGACATTTTTGGAAGTACATATCATGTATATATTTAAGGCAAACCCCTATCACATTTCTGTGCAAGCACAAGGCCTTAGTTTAACATTTCACTTTTTAAAAGGCTTTTTTTGTTTAGCAAAAGCACCATTTTACATGTGGGTTAATATTTCTTGGATGTCACTTTACAGATGCGGCTTTTTCTCGCACCTATATTCTGAACATTATAGCCCTAGTCAATTCTAATACGCAGAAATCTGTCCAACACAAGGGTTCTCTGAAACTGACATCAATCATTGCGTTAGATTGTTGCAAAAGTAAAACATTTGTTGTGCGGCCTGGAGTGAATTCCTCTGCTATTTAACAGATTTTCCTTGACACATTATACCTTTCAGGGAGGACTGCCATCCTTTGCTGGTGTATAGCCTGAAGATAAATGGACATGAATGTGCCTTACTGGAACCAACTGTGTAATGTTGAAACAATGGAAATGGTATCAGTGCAAAGCCATTTTAAACGCAGAACATTTCCTTTTCTTTAATTTGAAGTTTTAAGCTGGCAGCATAGCAGCGCTGCACTGGGCTGCTTTTGAATTCTTCTATTTGATGCAAATGAAGAAAATGACTTGCAGCAATTCTCGGGGTGTTCTATGTTTCATCTCGCCCCATATGTGCCTGGTAAAGACAGCGCAGCCATTATTTTTGTGACTGCAAAACACAGTTTTGATGCAAGGCAATGGTGCACAACAGAGCCAGCGCAGCCATTCTGCTGGTAACTGCTGAAATGCAGTTTGGTGATATGGGGGAGTTCTGCTGGGCTGGTAAATTTATCCCACAGATTCCCCCCTGCTTTCCCGAGACTTCTTGTTGAGGGAGAGTAGGGCAAAGTGGGGTTCATCTGGCAGAGTTCTTCTTCTATCAGGGACCGGTATGCTGCAATCCTCCCTTCGTCTTTCGTTGGAGTGCAGAGCGACACCCCTTTTCTTCCTTCCCTTTCCATGTCCCCGGGAGGTCCTCCTCGGTCTAAGAGGGATTGAAATTAGTACTCTAGTAGGAGATAGATAAAGACAGGTTTTAGAATGTTTTCACTTACTGTCTTCCCGGAAAGTTGACACCAGTGGAACAAGACACCCATTTACAATTAGCAGCAGACAAATGACTTAACAAGGCAATGATAGTTATGGAACTTTTACCCCATGGTTTTGTGATACATTTCTGCAATGGTAATGAAGAAAAGTACTCCCTGTTAGATAGATATACCTATGGACCTACCTATTCCTTTCTGCTTTTTCTTTTTTTTGCTTCTTATTCTCCAGGTGTCTCCTCTATTTGACTTTCCTTGGGCTCCTCAATCAGCTGGAAAGTGTGCCTCGGGTGACAACTCTTTAACTGATTAATGTGGACCCATTTCTCTTCTGACAGCTCTCCTTTAGGGTTGCAGGTTCTGTATGCGACAGGTGAAATATTTTCTACAATTTCAAACGGACCGCACCAGCAAGGGAGACATTTCTGCTCTTTAGAAAACGGTACATGTAGACCCTGTCTCCTATTTGGTATTCCTTTTTGGTTGTTTTTAAATCAAATTGAGTTTTCATCTCCTCTGCTGATTTTTCCAGATTTCGCTGAGCTTACGCAAAACCATGCTGAAGGTGTTTTCTTAGATTCTCAACATATTCATGAGTTTTGGAGGCGTTTATCAGTGTATGCTCTTGTGTTCTGTAGAGCAGATGCTGAGGTAGCACCATCCTTTGTCCAGTCATTAGCTCAAATGGAGACATTTTGGTCGCAGAAGATGGTGTAGATGTGATGGCCATCAGGACAAGCAGTAATCAGATGTCCCAACTTGGCCCAGAATCTGCCACAAACATTTTTAGAATGCTCACAATGGTTTTATTGTACCTCTTAACTCCACCACTAGAGGAGATGGCAGTATGCAATATGAAGTTTCCTTTTTATCCCAAGTATCTCCCATATCTTTGTCATCACTTCGCTGGTGAAGTCACTTCCTCGGTCTGACTCAATCCTTTGGGGTAGGCCAAAACGCGAGAAGATGTGGTTGATCATCAAGGCAGCTGCTTTTTCTGCCTTGCAATTTGGGGCCGGAAGACATTCCACCCATTTGGTAAACAGGCATTTTATAACCCTGTATCACAAAAATGAATAGGGAGGAACAGCTGTTCTCAAATTTTCTGAATGTCAGCTAAACTTTGAGCTGGTTTTTCATCGCTTCTGACTACAGTATTTGGATTTTCAGATTGGGAATTAGTATGAAATTTCAAAATATTTTCTTCCAGTGTGGAATGCCACATAAAACTGGAAGGAAGGTTGATTTTCAGGAATGGAGAGGAGTTCCCATTGCCAGTTTGTTGTCCTACAGAAATTACTGTAATGTCAGGTGTTTGATTATTTTGGAAATGAAACTCAATATGATCAGATTGTGTTCAACCATGTGGCATGTGCGATTTAAACTAACATGGTTGATACTTTGTTTTAATTTTATTGGCCAGTTAGTCTGAGTCCAGAGGACCTTATTGACACAGTCCATTGGGGGGACAACCTCCGGAGGAGGTCATTAGCTAATAGACATGGGGTCCCCTGTGGAGTCACGACTATGACTGGGTGCTTGACCTTATGTCACCCAATTTTAATTTCCAGATCCGCAGTCCCCTCAACGGGAACTGTCGAAGTTCTGAAGTTGTCCAGGAAGAGGGGCGAGAGGGATCTGGTGTCTCTCCCCCCTTCCTGAATTTAGCTGCTCTAAGGCCTCCTGGACAGAAGAGTAGCTTGGGATCCAGTATCCATCAGTGCTGAAAATGCACATTGCCCTTGCACTCCGGCAGGGCGTAGAACCTACCTTCTTTCTCTTCCAAGGCGCAAAGGGAATGGGCATTTCGGGCAAGCTGGGCGGTCAATTTCTTTATTTTGGACTCTGACACAGTGGGGTTTTGGACATTTTTCTATGCCGGAGTCTGGGAACCTGTAACAAAAATGTCGCATCCTGAAATATGTGGGATTTCGGAATCCCCTTTTGCCCATAGCTCTGTGCCGCCCCCCCTTTTCCTGGTGTCTCTAGAACCAGTTTGTGGGGAGGATCCCTCCATTAATATTTTGTTCTCAGGATGACAATTCTGGGGTTCAGGGATGGGTGACTCTGAATCAGTCACCACACCAACCCCGTCTTCATTTAGGTCTCTTGGGACCCATTTTTCTTTGGGAGGAATTGCCCCTGTCCCTGAAGGAGAATATTCTCTTTCCAGAATCCTCCACAGATTCTTCCCCTTCAAACTGGAGGACACAGACTGCCTCCACAAAATGGGTCTTTTTGATTTCTTTATTTCTCCTACCCACCCTCTTTTCCCTGGGTTGCAGGTTTCCGGGGGCAAGATATTTTAGTTCCGGTTCCAGGGTGACCAGGGTGACCAGGGACTTTTCATGGGTGGGGAAGGAAGCTGCCTCTGGGGTTTTGCACCCCCCTTCCTCCCGTGCCTCCTCCTCTGGACCCGGTGGGTTGTCGGGGTTCTCTCCCCGTCAATGTTCTGGGGTTCCACATCCTTGGTTTGAGGGGTTCTGAGCCGCCATGTTCATCTGAGGGTTCTGCTGCGTCCCCAACATGCGACTCAGATACTATGTGAGGTTTTGGACCTGGCGCTCCAGTTCGGACACCCGTTCTGGCTGGTACGGGGGTCTTTGCTCAAACCTAGGTGGTTCTCAGGAAGGGTAACTTTCCCTTCTGCCGGTCTACCCTGGGTATAGGGGATTCCCTTGGTAACCGCCCACCCTTGGCCTCCCCTCTCCCGGATTGGGTGGTCTGGACTCCTGAAAGCGGGGAAAGAAAAGAGCATTCTCCTGCAGATTAGGGTTTGGAAGGTACCGGGGGAAGAAACTTAACCCAGGATTTGGGGAATTACTGCCCTCCTGAGGGAAGTTAGGAGGGAGGTTTCCTGGGGCTGTACTCACCTGGTTGGATTCCCCCCCCTTGGGCTGAGGGAGTCCATACATACCCCAAGATAGGTTTGTTGCCCTTATATCTGGGACTAATGTAATCAGCAGAGTTAGAGGTCACATTGGTGGGATAACCAACCTGACTACCACCTGCTGCTGATTGATCAGATGGCCTTCTTTGGCTCTAATCTGGTTGGTTTTGGGAAGGTTTGGTTTTAGACCCCCCCATTTTTAGGTCTAAAATGGTGGCAACCTTCACCTCTGCCACCTTAGCAGCACCGGGGGTGTTGGTTGGTTTGGGTTTTTTTGTCTGGTTTTTGCTTTCTGCAGGTTTTTGGACCTCATAGATGCGGGTAGCCCGCTCTACTACCCGGTCAAGGGTCTTGTTGTCATGAAAATCCCTTACCAACTGGGTCATTATATATTTTGGGAGCGCATGAAAATAGGTGGTTATAAATTCTCTACTATTCATGCGCACCCTCCTGGTAGTTTGTGCAAAGGTGCGTTGCAGATTGTAGGCCGCTTTGCGAGCCTCCTCAGGGTTTCTGTGGGCGGAAAAGTGCTTCAAGATGGCCGCCTTATAGGTGGACCACCTTGAATGGTTCTGGTCTTCCAGCCCTGAAAAGAAGCTGGAGTACTCTGAGAGAACGTCCATTTGGCATAATCTATGCAGTTCTGGCTATTTTTGATGTGAAAAGAGTCCATCATTTGTTCATATAGTTCCAGATGCTCCCAGACAGAATATTTTGCATTATTGTGATACAGGGTTAAACAATTCCTAATAGCCTTAATCTGCCTAATGGGGTATTTCACCAGAGCTCTCTTTTGTTTATTGGCCTTCTTTTGCCGTGTTACCTGAGTCCACTCGCCCTCAGACTCAGATCTGCTACTGTTTGAGGTCCCCTCTTTATCTTCTAGGCGCTCCCTGATTCTTTGAGCTTTTGATTTGCTCTCAGAATGGTGAGGCCTAGTTTCTTCTCCTCTTTGGCACATAGGAGAGTCATCTTCTGACTCTTCTCTCCTTCCAGGATTAGTGGAGGGTCCCCCCACTGCCCTGTTTGGATGGGGGTTTTTAGAATGCTCTATTGGGGCCTAATTTCATGCTCTTTTGCTGCAAAGTGAACCAAATGGTTCTCTTGTAAGTGATGCTTCTGTAGGCCTACCTCCCTGAGTTTCTCCTCATATGAGTCTTCCTGATCAGATATTTCTGCCATATCACTTTGAAATCTGTGCAGGGAGGCCCGTCCATCAATCTCTGATGGGCGATGGCCTACCTGCTCAATCATACTGGGCCTATTTAAGTCTGGCTGCCTCATGACTCCCAATTCTTGTGAACCGGCGAACATGAAGTCAGCAGTGCCTTGTGCATACAAATTGGTAAATGGGTTTGAGGCCCTTAGTACAGAGGGCATCACACTGTGATCAGGGGTTGCCTGTCCCTCTCTACTTGTTCGGGGTCCCTCAAATTTGGATTCAGCCTATCATACTCTTTCTCTAAAGGCTCCAGTTTCTCCTTTTCAGCCCCTATTTCCTGATGGCAGGCAAAGGTCTTAGCCTTTTGCTCTGCTAATAGCAATTGGCTTACTTCTATGACCTTTTCTTGAGCTGCTACCTGACTCTGGAGTCCACTGTTCTCCTCACAGAGGGTCTCATTGTCTTTTTGTGCTGCCTGTATGGTCTGGGAATACTAAGACAATTTTTGTTGCAGGACATTCAACTCCTGATTTTGCGCATTTTTAGCTTGGGTGTTCTCTTCTAGAGCACCTTCCACTCCTCTGGTGTTCCCCAATAACTTTTCATATTCTACTTTTAGTTCATTTAGTTTCTGGAGGTCTAACTCTCTTTCCTGTAAATCTGTTTTTAGGTTGCTCACTTCCTGACATAGGGCATCTTTTTCCTGATGCAGGGCGCTCCTCTGTTCAGCCAGGTCATCCCGCTGTTGTTTGATTGTACTTAACGTCTGGTGTTCTTGGTTAAATTCTGTCTGGAGGTGGAGTTCTTTACTGATTAATTTCATATTCTCCTTTTCCAACTCTTTGATCTGATTTTGTAACATGAGAATTTGTTCTGAGCAGGCTCTATTATAATTTAGTTGTTGATTCAGTTTCTGTTGACTCTCTTATAGAGAGTCAACATTTGTGTGACACTCCACTTTTAATGTATCTAATTGGGACTCTCGCTCTGAATTATTTTGTTGTTGTAGAGCCAAGTCCTCTTTTAGCTGTTTGATGTATTTTCCAATCCTACCTCAGAACCTTGGCTCTTTTGCAATTTTTCTCCTACTAGTTTTAGTCACGTCTGGATTTGGTTTAAGAGCTCAGACTGGTTTTACACACAGGTTCTATTTTCCTCATATTTTGCCTCCATAACTCCCATATGGAAATATATGTAGGCTGTGATTCTGACCATTTTAATCTGCTTCTCTTTAATTTTCAGAGTCATATACAACGCGCTCAAGGCTTGATGTAATAGGCCACCGTCTTGCCACACATCCATGTTCATGGCGGTGATCTGTTGCATCATTTCGCCTAGCCAGACCTCCTCATCTTGCTGTGCCCATTCCCCTCTGACAAATAATTTGTGCAGAAGGTGCTGCCTAGCCATGTTTGTCTCTACTGTGGTCAATATGGAGAGTGTTCTTTCTTTATTAAATTATTTATATAAGAGTTATGCTGTATTCTGTTGCTTTTTGTCTAGTTCAGGGTTGATTTTACTTTATGCTTACACACAGGCCTGATACTTAGGGTCTAAGTTTTAGGAAGGCGCTTTTACAGTGTAACACAGTTTTCGAACCACAAAAAGTATCCCTACCTTTTCTAGGTTAGCCTGCTGTGTTAAGCTGTCACGGGTTGAAATACTATCTCAAATCCCGGACGTACCCCCACTTTGTTAAGGATTTGAAAGGCATGGTACACTCCAGACCAGGTCTCTTTCTATTGGCCGGGGATTCGATTCAGCGCACAATTAAAACACTTTTATTTTATTTATTACGAATTCAATTTGAGAAGGCACCAAATCTGTCTCAGACCCCCCGTTACAAATACCCCAGTCGCAATGGACAATCAACCAGGCTAGAGTGTAATAATAGAATTAGTATTTATTTTTAAATTCCAATGAAAATCACACAAATTTAATATAGGGCAGCAATCACCAGCGTGGTGATAATAGTGTTGCTGGGCTGGTAAATGTATCCCACAGAGCTGCAATTCTTGGCAATTCTTGGCCTTCGTTCAGATAAATAGGACTTGGTTAAGTCTGGGGGATTCTGAAAAGTAGGTGTCCCTTTGCACCACATGAGCTGCAGAAGGGTCAATTATGCACCTGTTTGGGTGTTCAGCATGTTGGTGAGGTGGGCAGCACAGGTGGTAGAAACCATTTTTGGTGACAATGTTTACTTGAGCTTGATCGAAAGCTTGGTTAGAAGTGGGTTCAGGGGGTCACTGCAAAGGTCAGCACAGGGTTGTTCACTGAACCCACAAGTGCAAGAATATTTGAAGATTAACATAAATGGCATTGGTCATCAAGGGGTTTCAAACTAAAATGTTTTGATCCTGGGAGGGGCCACCTGAAACTCTGAGGAGCATAGCACTTACTGCATTTGTGCCTGTCTTTAGGCTTTCATATATGGGGAACCTAGATAGGAAGCAGTGGAGCGCGGCATGTGTAGCTTAAGGTAAAGTTAAGGATGGGATTTTCCAGCCGTCGGAGTTGGATTTGATGCAGGAATGCAAAAAGCCTACGTGGCACCTAGGAATTGACTCAAGAGTAAGATCTGAGTACCTTCCTGAACTGTGAGTGCTTTTTCATGGTTTGCATTGCCACCGACGTAGTGTTCCAGTAGGCAGGGGACTAGCTACTAGACCTTGAGGCTCATTATTCCAGAAATAGATTTCAAACAAGCATTGGCAATGCCAATAGTTTTGGAGTTTACTTATGTCATTTGTATGTTGCATTTATAGGTACCTGGGTGTAAGAAGGAGAATGCAAAGTTGTAAAGGAAGATGTGATAAGGGCTGCAAAATGAGACGGGGACAGAGCAAGGGAGGAAGCCAATGATAGAGAGTCCCATTGATGATGAGCAAGAGAATGAGACTGGAATAGACCGAGTGAGGAAGCCAATGATAGAGTGTCCCATTGATGATGAGCAAGAGAATGAGACAGGGAGTAGAGCGAGGGAGGAGGCCAATGATAGAGTCCCATTGATGATGAGCAAGAGAATGAGACGGGGAATAGAGCAAGGGAGGAAGCCATTGATAAAGAGCCCCATTGATGATGAGCAAGAGAATGAGACTGGGAATAGACTGAGTGAGGAAGCCAATGATAGAGTGTCCCGTTGATGATGAGCAAGAGAATGAGACAGGGAGTAGAGCGAGGGAGGAAGCCAATGGTAGAATCCCATTGATGATGAGCAAGAGAATGAGACGGGGAATAGAGCAAGGGAGGAAGCCATTGATAAAGAGTCCTATTGATGATGAGCAAAAGAATGAGACAGGAAATAGACTGAGGGAGGAAGCCAATGATAGAGAGTCCCATTGATGCTGAGTAAGCTTGTTTGTCTTCCTGTCGTCAGTTGCCAAAGCAGTACGCTTTGTATAAATCTGAAGAAAAAAAAACACAACCCACTGTGGGCATTTCCATAAATATGATAGCATCTGCAGTAGGACCTTTACATCGCTTGAACACTAAATTTCAGCAAACAAAATGTTGGTAGTTTACATTTTTAATTAGTAAATATAGCCATTTTTCATAGGTAAAAGGGGGAAATTCAAGAAAAAACACAGCGCTGGGATGCAAACAGATAAAAAAATGTGGCAACAGTGGGCGTGAGCAGTTTTTCAACAAGATGTAACTTTCCTGAAAGTAACGAACGTAATAGTATTCTTCTGCCAATGAGAAACTGGAATATTAATACAGTTGTCCAAAGGAACAACTGGGCAATTGTAAAAACATAACCGCTGGCGACTGTAACTACATAGTAGCAATGCTATAGACTCAAACTGATCTCGTGTGTACTGCATGCATTCTAGTAAGGCACAGGGGTGGACTGGCCTATAGGCAACTCTGAAGATTTTCCGGTAGGCCTCTGCACCCTGGGCCTCTTTTGTGTGGTATTTCCACATGTTCTCATAGGAAAAGAGTTGGGTTTGCTCCAAATTTGTAATATGGGGCCACTTTGAAACTTATTTCCAGGGCGTCTTGTGGTTCCCAGTCCACCCCTGGTAAGGCGCTTGCATAAAACAAAAAGCATATTCTGGGAAAATCGAGTAGCTTGCATATTTGAGTACATGGATATGAAATTATATGATATGTCATTTATAACGCGCCTATACACAAGTGTTTCAAGGCGCGACGAGGCAAGTGAGGGGAACAGAGACAACGATCTTATAAGGCCAGGTGACATTGATATTGCGCAAGTGCAGGGCAGGGGGTGGGGGGAATTGCAGTACATAGGATAAACAGTGAATAAATAAAAACAATAAATAAGAATACTAAATAAGAAGTGCGGCCAGCTGGTGGCAGGTGCCAAGGTAAGTGCAGACATCAGGTGTCGAGTGCTGGTAGCTGCCGCTTCGCCCCTTACTTAAGAAAAAGGGGTTGATGTCTTTGAATACGTGCCTTATTTACTAAAGGACTTCTATTTCAAGAACATGGATTAAAGGGGGAAGAGGAGGAACTGTGTGTTTGATTTACAAAACATTTTTCAATGTGATTCTCCCCATTGAAAAACATTTGGGTAAATAAGGCCTAGAGTGTCGTTAAAAAAAAAAAGAAATTATGAAAGTATCAGAATGAATAGTAACCAAATGGTACACATAGGTAGGAAGGATTACAGCAGACAACCCCCATCTATCAATGGCAGACAGGAAACTAGAGTCCATTGGTAGTGAGTGACAGGGGGATAATTGAGGGTACAGCAAGTAACATCTGGAATTATGAAGCTTCTGTTGCAAAAAGACGAACTTGTGCCCGATGCGCTTGCTTTACCTGGGTCAGCTCAAAAAACACACAAACATGTTACTATTTAGCGGTTACCAGCCACGTCAATGTTCCGATCCCAACCAAAATGGCTGTCAATCATAGTCACCGGACAAATAAATTCCACAGATCCCGACTAAATCTCCCATTTACAAGAGATACGTATACAATAACTAACCCTGCAATGAGAGAGAGACAGAAAAATTGAACACAATGCAAGTGGGATCGCAGAAGGGGTTATGGAAATATGATAGGGCGGTAGAGGGGTGGTGGTGATAGCGGCAGGTGCAACTCACTTTACATACGGGTTATGCAGTGGAGGGGGGGACAGAGCGATAAAATGGCTGAAGGGTGCACAAATGGGATTTTGAAGGGTGAGGAGATGGGTGTCCACTTAGGAGCCGCATCAACACGAGCGGTAATATAAAACCAAGAACTAAACGCAGCAGTGCAAGCTTGTAGAGTGAAAAAGAAGTTGAAAAATCACACCCTGCGCACTTATGTAATCGTGGAAAATCCTACTTCCACCCACTCGGCTGTGCGGCTGACCCCACCGATGTAACTAGTGCAGTAAAGTCATGGCAAGTGCTACCTGTGGCACAAAGTACTAAACACACTGTGCAGGGGTCGCCATGCATCACACCCCACCCCACTAATTAAAAACAAAGCTGGCACCAAATCCAGCCAGGCAAAAGTAGCGGGAGGAATCTCAGAGGCAATTCTATTCTATTCTAATGTTTTTTTATATATCGACAAGTAACCCGCAGGCCTCAGAGTGCTCAAACAGAACAAAACAATATAAAACAGATAAAGGAGAAAGCATCCGAATTCCAAGATGGCTGTGGTCAACAGGCAGACAGGATGAATAGACTAGATGCCATCTCCATCAAATAGGAGAGTTTTAAGAGCTTTCGTAAATTGAGCCAGTGATGGCAACTGTCTGATGGCTACAGAGAGACTGTTCCAAATTCTCAGCCCCCAGTCGTCAAAGCTCTGGTCACCAAACGTCTTCAACTTGAAGCTAGGTTGTAAAAGGAGATCCTTGTTGTAAGATCGTGCTTGGAGATAGGTTGGAGCAGTGCCGGCAAGGCACTTGTAGACCAGGCAATATCCTCGATAAAGCATTTGGTCCCCTCACCTCACATCGGGGAGCATGCAACTCACGACAACACGGCCCTCACCTTGAGCATGAGTTGTAAGACACCACCCAGATGCGGTGCTCTGCACTACTTTGCACTCTCCTGGTCATGGGGGTCCTGCACGGAAAAGGTCTGAAACTCAGGGACTACAGGCCTGCAGTGCTACACATCCTTCACCACATGTGCATACAGAATGTCACGCCCCCCAGACCTGGCATAATTGGAACGTGGATAGGAGTCACTGACATTCTTCACAGAGACTAGACTAAAACAAAAGGGCCATGTTAGGATCAGGCAAAAGGAGAACACTTTTTGTAGATAGTGACATAAGTCCTGATCCTAACATGGCATGTGACTCAATACAATCCCAAGCCAAGATGGCTGTAGCCAAGATGGCTGTGGGTAGACACCGGCTTCATCCCAATCATACGGTGCCGGCCGGCGCCAGTCCTGCATATGGTGCCGACACACCAGCACAGAGTGGAGAGGAAAGAACCTCTCAACGTTTCTCCCCAACATAACATTAGCACAGAGCGCAAACAGATCACTCCACGCTCCCGAAGTCACACAGACAGGTGACATGTGTCAGTACTCCTGATTGGAAGAAAATCCATTAAACAAACCACTATTGGATTAACTCCGATTATTACAACAGAAATGAGCACTTAGTGAGTTGGCCATTGTACGGCACAGCCTTTGCATGTTGTCAGGCCAACTATGAAGACTGCTTCTTGGATCCCCTTTGTAGCAATGTTTTGGCAAAATACGGTGGCTTACGCCACCAAAAAACGCCACAACCAAAAATACAGTACAGTTAATTATTAATATTTTGGTTTTATTCCACATCTGTTAATCAAATCATTGTTTTCATTTTGGTCCATTCTAGGCCATTCAAAATGGGAATTTCATGGTAAAGTTCGAACGCGGTTCCTAGGCTGCTCCGTTTTCAGGGATGAGCTCTGAAGTTCCTAAGTAAAAGTATATCAGTGATGAACTTCATACACAGGTGGATAAGGGCATGCACAGGATGCCATCATGTATCACCAAGCGCTCGACTAAAACTATGTGCGTGGGTAGCGCCACACTACTGAGAGAGTTGAGCGATGCAGTAGCCTATCATTGGCAGCTATTTGCCGTGTTTCGCCTGATAGTGCACATGCTGTAAAGTACTGTATGTTTGTCAAATGACAGAATTCGTTCTACATAACTTGACATCAGTGTTGTCAATGGAGGTGTAACTTTGGCTTCAGAACATACATACATGAATTCATATCCGATGATGGAAAGGAAGAGACAAAAGAAAACAAAGGAAAAACACAGAGAAAAACTAAGAAATAAAATGTAGTCTCTTTCTGCATCTCATTCTCAGTGGTAGTGAGTAGAAATCTATGGATTTTAAGGAAGACTCCCAGGTACATACTCAACCTCCGAATGGGTGTTCATGGAGAGAGTCAATGTACTCTGTTGATTCTGCTGTCATCATCCAAATAGCTAGACCCTTCGAAACACAATTTACTTGATGTATAAGCGCCTTACAAAGGCACAATAAATAAATAAATAAGAGAAAATACCTTTTATAGCATTTCTTGAACATGCATTCCAAAGAAATCTTAAAAGTCATTGTTGCAATTTTAAGGATTATTTTATATATTTTTATTTAACTTAACACCAAGCCATTAGAAAAAAATGTAATACAATAATGTCCAACCAATATAATTAATTGAAGTCCCATTGTAGATGTGCCTATGTATAATAAACAATTTCAACGATGTTCATTTACCAAACTATTACGCAGAGAATTTGTTTTTGCATTCAACCACCTATTTTGTGAAGAAAACACTCTACTATACACCTGTATGTTATTGTTTTTGAATTTATTATGAATGTACATCACACTGTCATCAATATGTTTCTGTGCTCCACTCTTATTTTAGAACATTCTTCAGGTTGTTATCCAGTTCCATCATCTTCCATTATGGATAGGTCAAATCAATATAATTTATATACTGTTCCTCTAAATATCTAACCTTTTCATACTAGCCTGCCTCTCTGGGTCAGGATATATGGTTCCAAAAATGTCTGCAATTGAATGAACTTTACAGTTCATTTTACCTACGTAAGTCAGCGGTTGAGAATTCAGCTTCAGCCTTTTAGGGTTTTAGGGTTTAAACCTATATCGTATTGCAGCCAAGTTATTATTTCGCAAGAATTAAGTGCTGTATGTGGCTTTTATGGACTTAGTAATAGCTTTCTACTCTAACGTGTGCGTACCAATTGATCTTTTATGAATAATCATGGACGTGCAAACAAATAATTTGGCGATGGTGGGGTATAGAAGTAAAGGGTTGGTGACTTCACCCATTGTGGTGGAACGTGGAGTGTCGTAGGCATGCACACTTGCACCTCTTATTTTCCAATATATTCACGGGCTATTTGCATGCACTTTATTGTGATTTGAATGTCTACATATATGACTGTGCATTATTGGCAGGGGCCTCATTCTCTTTGCAGAAGCTTATCAATGCCTCAGTGGAATATATGAGAAACCTGGAATCAAACCACAGGTAAATCAACTATAATGGCGCTTTCGACTAAGCGCACTCAGCCTCTTTGTAGATTGCAAACTAAATAGGAATTGATTGGATAAGAGGACGCCTACAGGTATTTGGGCAGGAGATGTGCTTCTACTTTAACAAGCCAAAAACATAATGGAAAAGCCTCAAGAATGGCGCAAGCCATAGGGGGGAGTTTAAAATTCACTAAGAGTTTTAACATTCAACGAGTTACATTGATGCTGGGAGCAGATGAGGCTTAAGTAAAATGTGTCGCCCTTTATGGCTCGGATATATAATGCATAAAGAATGGAGAGATAATGCAAAAGATTTCAAAACACGTCCTGGAAAGATAATTGGGTCTTTCCTCACAAGCCCCTACATTGGCCTCTGTCGGAAATGGAGAACAGTGCCTCACCTCCTAAATGTCTGGAGTAATTGAAAAGCCATGCTAAGTTACAGAATTATAGCCGATATCTGGCAAAGTGATAGACCACAACCACAAACTTTGCTAGATAAAGGCCTTAGATTATCTCAAGGAACCTCAGTGCCTTATTGAAGTGCTTATTTCAAAAATCAAAATGGCGCTACTGGCACACTGTGAATTTAAAAAACGCTGAACAGGGTGTTGGAGGCCTGGTGACACTGGGCGTCGTAATCTGGAATCAACGTCTGTATTCTCTTTCAACGATTAAACGCTGAAAAAAGCTTTAAAAAACGTTTTTGTTGTGGGCATATATTGATGTTAGTGTTTACTCAGACTTACACCTCTTTTGGATGCCTTGTCTGCAGGCTCTCTCTCTCCTAGCCATTCTCTTACTGTGGCTACTATCTATCTCCTCCTCCTTCCTGGCATCAACCACTCAACTCCTCCTCCTTGTTGACCTCAATATAAATCTTGACACTCCTTGTTCATCCTCTTTACTCTTCCGTGACCTTTGCAACTCCCTCTCCCTTTCTACCCTCCCCTCTGGCCCCACTTACTCTGCAGGGCACACACTTGATGTCTTGATCTCCTCTGACCTCCCCCTCTCCATACCTCTGACCACTTCTCTCTCCTGGAGTGATCACTCCCTCCTCTCCTCTCATCTCTCCCTCTCTTCCCCCCAGGCCAAGCCTTCCCATACACTGCCAGCTGCCTTCACGGACATCCAGCCCGTGTGTCATTGGAGGCTTTCGCCACCACCTTTTCACCCCCCCTCCACCTCTGCCTGCTCACATCCTGACACAGCCCTGTCTCTGCTCTACTCTTCTAGTTCTGATACTCGTGATGCTCTTGCCCCTGTCATGAGGATCCCTTTGAAGTCCAAAGCCAAATGCAATTCTTGGTATGACTCTGACCTAGCTACACTTAAATGTAAGTGTAGGGTGGCTGACAGGAAATGGAGGGCTTCTTGTTCATCCTCTGCAAACTGGCTTTTTCCTGCTCCAAAGGCAATACCTACTCTCTGTCCTCACCAAGAAGAGAGCCCATAGCCAACCCTGTGTCTCTGCGGCATCTAATAACTCGGCCAAATTCTTTAAAATCTGCAAGGAGCTGGCCAACCCTGCTGCAGTCTCTACACCTCCTGCCGCCTCACAGGCTCTTTGCAATGACCTCGCCTCTCACTTCATCTCAAAAACCCAGGTCATACTGTCCACCCTCTCCTCCCCCCTCACCTGCCCATTCTGTGAACGCTGACCCTCCTTCAGCCACCCCTCCCTCTTTTGCATCCTATCCTCTTTTCTCCCCTGATAAGGTCGCTAGACAAGTCCAATCTATGAAAGCCTTTGTCAAAACAGGTTCATCCCTGTTCCTCTAAAACCATCAAGGACCACATTGATACCCTCACTCCGGCCCTTGCTGATTTCTGCAACCACCCCTTTGCCTCTGGATACTTCCCCTGCCCTCTGGAGCACTCTCTTGTGCATCCTCTCCTCAAGAAACCCACAGCTGATCCTTCTTGTCCAGCTAACTATCACCCAATCTGCATTATTCCCTTTCTAGACAAACTCCTGGAAAAGATGGCCATCTCTAAGCTTAACCCTCATTCTGATTCAGTTGGCTGTCTCCATGACCATCAGTCTAGCTTTAGAGTTGCCAGAAGCACGGAAACTGCTCTCCTGAACATCCGTGAAGATCTGCTCTCTAACCTTGACTCTAACATTCCCTCTGTCCTCATCCTATTCGATCTCTCTTCTGCCTTTGACATGGTCAACCATACCATCCTGCTCAACCATCTCTGTGACAACCTGGGTATTACAGATCAGGCTCTGGCCTGGATGCCCTCTTTCCTCTCTGATCGACCCTCCCAGGTCCAACTTGGGTCCTTCCTTGCATTTATCTCCCTTTCTACCTGTGGTGTTGCCCTGGGGTCTAACCTCTCACCCTGGCTTTTCAATCAATACTTGGCAACTCTCGGCCACTACATTACCAATTTCTGCTCCAATTTCCAGTGCTATGCTGACGACACTCAACTCATCTTCAAGCTTTCCTCGGCCACCTCATCTCCTCTCATCTCTGATTGCCTGACTGCCATCCAGGTTTGGTTGCCGACAACGATCTCTGCCTGAATGCCATTAAGACAGAGATCCTCCACATTGGCAAACCTCCACCCTCCTTTACCCTCACTCTATGGCCGGCCTCCCTTCACCTTCCCCTTATCCCCACCTGCAAGGCTAAGAACCTCACAGTCATCTTTGATTCCATGCTTTCCTTCTCTGCCCACATATCTGATGTCTCTAAAAAGTCAAATTTCCTACTTCACCTTTAAAGAGGTACTCTGATTTTCCTCTCCTTTCCTCAGAAGCTCAATGTCTCCCGAGCCCTGGTTCTCTCTAGGTGGACTATTGTAACAGCCTCTTCCCAAATCTACCTGCCTCTACTCTCTGCCCTTTACAACTCATCCAGAAGAGTACTGCAAGATTTGTCCTTGGCCACAAGCCCTGGGTTTGTATCTCTCCAGCCTTGAAATCTCTCCATTGGCTCCCAGTGGATGCAAAGATTAAATTCAAAACCGTCTGCATTGTCCACAAGGCTTTCTGGGGCCTGGGTCCATCATACATTCAGCTAACCATCAGGAAATACCTCCCCTCTCAAGCTCTTCACTCCTCTACCTCTAACTCGCTCAGGGTCTGTCGTTTCTCAAAGAAACAAATTTGTGGTAGATCTCTGTCTTCGCCTGGGGCCTCCATATGGAACAGCCTCCCTGCCCCACTGAAACTTGAGGAGAACCATCTCCGGTTCTGGAAGCACCTCAAGACCTACCTCTCTGCTTCTGCCTTTGCTCCTCCTGTCCCCTGCTGGTCTTCTTCTCTCATCACCGGGCTCCTGGCCTACCATCTGTTTCCCGTCCCAGGTACCTGCTCACCCTGCCACCCACCTCCACTGCCTCTTTGCAATCCCTGCACTGGGGTCAGTATCTGTAATCATATAGACTCCCCCTTTTTTTCCTGCACTTGTCAGACATACCCAGTCTGCTGCCTCAACCCAGCACTTGCCACTTGCTGGCTGGACTCCCACTCTTTTGTTGCCTTTATTATTTATTTATTTGTCAATTTTTCCTTTACTCTGCACTTTCCACATCTCCCCCTTCCATGCACTTCTCCCTTTTCCTTCTACCATGCACTTGCGCGTTCTAAATGTCACTGGGCCTATTGTCTATGTTTCTCCTTTGTTTCCCCTCCCTTGCCTTGTCGTGCTCTGAAACACTTGTGTGCGAGCGCGAGACAAATAAAATATCACATCACTATATTGGTTGTTCATACACTGTTTTTCGTTCCAGCAGCAACAATGTGTCACTGGTTGGTTGACAGTGATTTATTGCCTTACGGTTGTTGGTGGTATTAACGCTGATGTTAATGCTACAATTGGTGATCCATTCTTATATGAAATGTATATCAGATTACTGTGATATCGTAACCATATTTTTCTTACTGTACTGGAGCAATGCTATGTAATGCCACTTCCTGTTTTTTCAAGCGATGAAAGGTCATGTGCTATCACTTCCTGTGATGTCATCAGATGTCAGGGGTGGTCTGATGTCACTTCCGCTACCCCTGGCATTTTGGTGAAATAACATTCTTGATTACAAAATAGGTGGAATTAAACATTGTATGAAATAATTCCTGTTTAAATATAAGACTAGTGTGCATATGTTTATGTAGTGGAGGGGGGTGTGAAGATGAACGAGAGGTGAGCATGATTTGCTTCTATGGGAAATGCCTATAGAGAATGTGAAGGATTCACAACAGGGAGGCTAGATGGCTTGATGTCATCTGTTATATTGTTAAACAGGAAATCATATTGTGCCTCCTTCTAATATATATTGGACTAAGCCTAGTCGCTCTGCGAAGAAAACCGCATTGCAAAGTTCTGATTTTAGATTGACTTTGCCGCCATTTTAGGATCATCCGCCATTTTGATTTCTGTTCATATGTAATTCCGTGTTCTAAAATGGTGGACTATGTTTCCAACTTGTAACCGAGTCTTCCCGACCTTTGTGCCCAAGTTAATGGTTAGACTGTCCGCGGGCCGAATATTTAGACTGGGTAATGAGACCTTGTCCCATACATGACTTGTGGTTTTAGGATTGTCTGCACCAAAAAGCCTCATCCACGAACATACATCGAAGACAATGGAATGCAAATGTCGAGCGTGGACACTGGCTATAACACATTGTGAAGGGATATGTGCTACGGCTTACTGCTAATCCAGGAATAAACTTTGCCATTGTAACTTGTTTGTAATGTAAACGGAAGTAATCTGTGTGCATATTGTTGTATGAGCCATAAGTGAACTCGGCACGAACTCAGACCACAGATTATTAACCTGCAGAGGGGCTGGACATTATTACTAAATCGTATAAATAAGCGAACGTCCAGATGTCCCGTACATCTCACTCCTCACACGGAAGGGCTGGTACTCACTGTGATGTACTGAGGGCCAGATAGCTATCTGAATTTGTTTCTTTGTAACTGCGCAGTAGAATAAAGATCTGTGAATCTTTATAAGCCTGTGTTTGGTGTATTTCCTTTTGTGGTACTCAGCCTCGATATTTCCTCTTTCTTTTACAGATGGCGCTTGAGTAGGGACCCTCAAGATTGATGCCATCTCGTTGAAGGTTGACGCGGCTATCGGACCGGGATCGGACGGTGAAAAAGGGCGCCCTTTTCTTGGATGAGACGCGATACCTCAACAGTACTGCACGACCCGATCGCTGGACGGTGAGCCCGCGGTCCGAGACGGCATCTTGACTAGGGTCCATATATCGAGGCAGGCAGTTTTGCAGAAATCACCAACCACGTGGGTCCTTTGTTGTCCTTAGATTTCCGATCGGACCGGCTTTGTCCTTTGATCAGGTGAGTCGTGACCCGATTCTTAAGAATCCTGATAATATGTTTTGGCGTATTGTTCTTGCAAGTACAATTATTGACCAGGTAACACCAGGAATCTGATATGCCTGAGAAATTGTCTGCCTGCTTCAGGGCGTTATTCCGCAGTGACAGAAAATCTTTGGAATTTAGCTGACCGGTGCCACAGGAGGGGTCTCTGGCGTGTACTATGTACTGTAAGCATGGCATTGGTAGTATAGTGTTTAATGATATTTGGCACAGACAAACTAGACATGCTTCCGAACTTCAGTGGCCAACCAATGTTAGTTTTGAAATTCCTTGTATAGAATATTTAAAGTCTATATTATTAAAGAAAAAGGCCAGACCTGCAGAATTTCATGTATTACAGAATTGGAAGAAAGAAGCTATGCAACAACTTAAAAGTAGAGAAAAACATGCGCACCGTCATATGTCCAACGGCGAAAAAGTGTTGTTGTATGATCAAAATAAACAGTCTGAGTCAGTTAGGAATATGAATAGGGCTTTTCAACTTGCTGTTCAGAAAATGCATCTGTCTAAAGACTTCCATGTGTCTGGTGAGTTGATTGACAAACTTCTAAATGAACGAACGCCTGGTGCCACTGCGCTACCTCTGTATGTACCTATTCCTGCTGCTATACCTCTTCCTGCTGTTGTTCTTCCTCATGTAGTAATTCCTGCTCCTCCTATCATTCCTCCTATTGATACTCTTCCTCCAGTTATTGTTCCTCCTCCTATCGTTACTCCTCCACCTGCATCTTTGCCTTTGCCTACTGTTACGGGTTTGGTAGATTTGTCTTCTGCACCAGTGATAACACCTTTGTTACCGATTGTACAAGATTCATCTAATCTTCCTCTGCTGAGTGATTCTGTCCCACTTCTAGTTGATAAAGGAGAAGAATCAAAGATTGTAACTCGTAATACTGTGTCTAAGGAGAAAAAGCGTGATTTGACTGCATGGGCTAGACAGTGCATGGAGAGGGGTGAACAATCTGATGTTTTTGCCACACTTTCTAATTTAGAAAGATTTCCTGAGAAAAATGTTTTTCTCAAAGGGTTGGGAATTCATTTATGTGTAATGTGGAATAGACTGGATGATATAGGTCTCCCACAAGGATTGAGGGATCTGAATGTTTTAGCATATTCAAGAGATACTGCAGAGAACGTATATGAGCATGTCGAAAGGGTTTTTGAGTATAGAAGGGAGTTGGAAAGGTTACAGAATGAAGAAATTGATGGTGGTAGTTTGAATACTATTTTTGTACAGAAACGGTTCCTTCCTTGTTGTAAATCGATAAGTGAGGAAACACCAATTTGTACGAAGGATGCGATTAGATGGATTTCAGACATGTCGATATCTCCCGTAGAAGTATATGACACGTATAGTCAGTATATGCCAGAAATGCAGAGGAAAGTGATACAGGTCATGGTAGAATACCTTTAGGATGAATGTATAAAAAGAAAGATTTGTTGTCCCGCAGAATTATTGAATATCTATAAGAGAGCTTTTTTGTATGACACTCCTTCAGCTGCTTTAGCGCTCGATTTAGCTCTGTTGCTCAGTAAGCGTTCGGAGTTTCCTATCTCTCAGTTGCCTATGAGAGAGGTCCCACTGACATTTGTCCCAAAAGTGGAGGTTCCAGCTGATGCCGGAAGAGGTGCAGCTGCCTATGACATTCCTGCTTATTATGTCTCGCAGTTTGTTCACGTCCCGTTCTCAAGACAAGCAGTAAACACCATAAACAATCCATTCCTGATATTAGAAAGAATCCGACAGGGTTCTATATAGAGATAGAATCTGTCTTGCAGTCATCAGTATTTACTCTAAGTGATATAGATTTGTTATTTCCCGTGCTCCTACCTATTGATTTGTGGAAACAGATTAGGACTGTAGACGATGTACCAGGGCTAGGGGACACATGGGTTAATATAGTTAGACTAGATAGAGAGAGGCCAGCTGGTGAGAGACCGCCACAGGTAATACTGACTTTGCCTGATAGAATAGTGACAAAACTAAAAGCTATAATTCCTGAAAGAAGGATTATTTGGGACAAACTTACTGCTTGTGTCCAAGGGAAGTCTGAGGGTGCTACCGAATTCTTTAATCGGTTCAAACAAGTGTTTTCAGATTTCAGTGGACAAGATTGGAGCACAGAGTCTGGAAAATGACTATTCGTAGATACATTTGTGTGTGAATTGTTGCCTGACATCTAGTAGCAAATTATGTCTTCTGAGAGCGCTTGGCAAGCTAAATCTCAGTCTGAAGTATTGCATATGGCTCAGTACTATGTGAACCGAGTCAATAATGAGAAAGAGAGAATTGAAAAGAGAAAGGGAGACTTGAAAACTAAAGTTCTAGTACAACAAATTGTTAGAGACCCTAGAGGGGGTACTTCACAATTTAGGGGCAATATGCTCCACAGGGAAACGTGTCATTGGGTCCTGTACACGCGATCCAATGTGCTTATTGCAGACAAGAGGGTCATTGGCGAGCACAATGCCTGATCCTCCAGCAGAGGTCGAATAATACATTTGGTAACATGGGTAGACGATCCAGAGGCTGCCCTGGGGAAGGGGGTTCTGGTAGAAGTCAGTTTTCTCAAAATTCGCAACCTTTTTCACAGGATAATCAGGCACCGAGTGTGGATAATAGAAACATTTTTGATCATCCTTCTGCTGCATATCTCTCTGAAGACCTTCCTTTTGATGACATTTTGTTTTGCTAGGCTTGCCCGAAGCACTATTCCCGTTAATCAGAAAGGTCCCTACGTTGAAATGATAGTGGGAAATAGGAAACATCTATTTTTGATAGATACAGGAGCACAGAAGTGTTCCATCGACCATTCACGGGTTCCAAACATTCCACTGTCAAGGCAAACCAATGTTTCTGTAGGGTTTTCTAGTACGCCAGTAGTCTGCCCGGTTTCTTCTCCGGTACCGATTACATTGGGTCCATTCATGGATCAATGTCCATTTCTTTTGACAACGAACTGTGGAGAGAATTTGTTGGGGTTGAATCTGTTGAAAGAATTAAATGCGGTAATTCATTGTTCTTCGGATGGTGTGCGTTTGTCGATTTCACCACAGAAACTTTCTGTCTTTCAGTTCCTGACTAGACCTTTGCCACCGGAATTTAGTGATGTTCCGGAGTGTCTATGGGCGATTGATGACAATGATGTTGGTGTTCTACAAATTGAGCTTGTTAAAATCATTTTGAAACAAGGAGTAAAGTTGCCATATATTCCTCAGTATAAGATTTCGGTTGATGGTGAGCAAGCTTTGAAATGCATAGTCTCAGATTTTGTACATCGTGGGGTAATTGAGGAAATTGCAGGTAGTTTGTGCAATAGTCCGATTTTGCCTGTGTATAAGAAAGGCGATAATGTAATTCCTTTTCGTTTTATCATTGATTCACGCGCTATCAATAAGATTGTTGCTCCACAATTTCCTATTGTGCCTGATGTGACGACAATACTAACCATGATCCTGGCTTCTGCTACTCATTTTAGTGTTGTAGACCTTAAGAATGCTTTCTTTAGCATTCCTATACACAAGGATAGCAGATACCTGTTCGTGTTCACCTTAGGGGGGCGCTCGTTTACATTCACCCGTGCGCCGCAAGGTTACACGGAAAGTCCGAGCATCTATAGTAGGGCTTTCAAAGAGCAGCTTGCCACACTTCAGTTGCCTACCACTTGTACACTGCTTCAATACGTAGATGATCTACTTTTCGCCGCTGACTCAGAGAGTGCCTGTAAGGAGGGCCCCGTGTTCTTGCTTATTCACCTAGCAAAACATGGACACAAAGCTTCACTCAAAAAGTTTCAATATTTTCGACAGGAGGTCGCCTATTTGGGATATCTCCTGTCAAAGGAGGGAAGAAGGTTGACGCCCGAATGGATTAAAATCATTTCTATCATGTCTCTCCCAAATACACAGAAGGAAGTCAGAGGGCATCATTACGCGTTGTGCGGTAGGGAAATAACGTTACCGGTTAGGGAATACCGGTAACGGTAAATCCCAGTGCTAATTACGAGCCTGCTTACCGCTATTAGCGGCACTGCTAAGTACGGTGCCACTAATAGCGGCTGATCCACAGGCGCGCGACCACCCCATCCTGTAAATAGCGCCATGCCGCTAATAGCATGCCATCACAAGCCATGCGGATGTGCTAAAAGCGGCATGGAAAAGCCCCAAAAACACCTTACCGGCATGCGCTAATACCGGCATCGCGAACCACCCGTTAAAAGAACTGAGCAGTGTTCCCACCGGCCACAGGTGGACACAATCAGCACAGGTGGAGGAAATGGAGACTGTGGCAGCACAAAAGGAGCACACCACACCCATTCACACACCCCTTCCCACACCTAGATGGTTCCAATACTAGCAGCATTACATGGGCTGGAGGACATGAATGCAGTGCAGCACCAACAACAACAGGCAGCACAGAGGAGACGCAGGAGGAGGAGGAGGGCAAGACAGGCGCAGCAAGCACCACCAGGTCACCTACGCACACCACAGAGTCTGCAACCAATCCCCAGGATTCGAGCCAGTCCATTCAATGTAACCCCTGAGCAGATACACACCCTGTACCGCCTGGACCGGGATACCATCCCCACCATTGTTGACATGAATCACAACGACATAGTGAGCCACATAGACATCTGTACTGCCATCCCCCCGCTACTGAAGGTGGTGACTGTGCCCCACTTCCTGGCCACAGGCACCTACCAGCATACAGTGGGGCAGATGCATGGCAAATCACAACCAGTATTCTCACGCACGCTGAACCAGGTACTCGATGCCCTCCTGAAGCATGCACCTGCACACATATCCATGCCAAGGACTGGCCAGAAGATTGCAAACACAAAGGTTGGCTTCTATTCACTGGCAGGCATCCCAAGTTGCATTGGGGCCATCTACTGTACCCATGTTCAATTGGTTGGCCCACATCACAATGAAGTAGTCTACCGAAACAGGAAGCAATTCCACTCCATCAATGTCCAAATGGTATGTGACGCTAACAAGATAATCACACATTGTTGTGCCCGATTTCCCTGATCAACCCATGATTCCATGGTCCTGCGGAACTCAACCATACCACGCTACATGGAGCGACAAGCCGGACAACGTTCATGGCTACTTGGTGAGTAGCAGGGCAAGCACATGGCAGTGTGAATGGGGTGGGGGGGGAGATACATACTCCAACTGGGTGTAGGCTGTCGTCCATAGGAGAAATGGACATACAGATGTACGCCAATGTCCATCAGGGAAGGCCGCAATGTACTTAAGAAGAACCGACATGCAGGTATAAGCTCCACAACATTGAGAACAATCCAGGTCTATGAATATCACACATCCATCCACATTGCACATCATGCCACACCACTAAATACACAAATCAGCAACATGGCGTCAAGTTGGTAATACAGTATTAGCGCAGCACAACATTAATACAGAAATGTGCCCTTGAATTTATTGATTGATATATAATCACTGTATGCAACTTATGTAACCTTTGCTTTCAAGATATGCGCCCGGTGGCCTCCGGGCCTGGTTTGCGCTATACAAATAAAATAAATACAAATACAAATACAAATGCATGCAAAGGGAACCCCCTAGCCATAGCATTGAAGCACACACCTATTGCACCATGGAATTGAAGCTACACAGCATAGCAGCATCAATGTTGGAATGGCAGGACACTAGCAGTGTGGTACCAAATATGCCTGGGCTCAGGGACACCCAAGACATGGCCTCACCCAGGACATGTCAACTGCTGTCGAAGGCATGAATGGTGCATGTCCAATTGCAGGGTCTAGCACACCTTTGCACATTGCAGTCTGCATGCATGCTGGTAGTCTTGGATTTCAATCTGAATGCAAAGTATAATTGTGTGTCATGTACATGCCGGTCCAGAGGTGAACAGTGACAGGTCTCCATTCTTCCCTCATACAGGCGATGCCGCCTATCCCCTGTACAGGTGGCTCCTTACCCCTTTACGGAACCCACAGAACCAGCACAAAGAGGACTACAATCATGCACATACCCATACCCGTGTCGTTATTGAGCAGACATTTGGCCTTTTGAAGACACAGGTTTAGGTGCATAAGCAGGTTGGGTGGCGCTCTCCTGTACGGCCATGAGAAGGTGGCCAAGATCACCATGGCATGTGTCATGCTGCACAATATGTGTATCAGACGGAATGTGCCACTACCCCCTGACGTTCAAATGCAACCACCTGATGAGGATGATGTTGGTGATGAGGATGGAGGTGACGGGATGCAGGTCGTGCAAGAGGCGATGGCCAGGAGGGACGTGATGTGAGACAGCATCTGATCAACCAGATATTCTGAGTTACATGGTTTTACCCTGTACGATGGATATGGGTACTAATGCACTGGTGTCTGTGTTGAAGCGCACAATGGACCCTGACACCAATAAAGTACACATACACAATGAAGAAGTCCAAGCCTGTCTTTTGATTATTCACCAGTGTATTAAGGATTTTAAAGAAGTATATGTGCATGTCCCCAAACATCCCACCACCATTCCCCCTCCCCCCACAACAGTCCCATAACACCCTTCCCCCCTCCCCCCACAATAGTCCCATAACACACTTCCCCCCCTCCCCCCACAACAGTCCCATAACACCCTTTCCCCCTCCCCCCACAACAGTCCCATAACACCCTTCCCCCCTCCCCCCACAACAATCCCATAACACCCTTCCCCCTCCCCCCACAACAGTCCCTTATGTGTCTTTCACGATGTTGTTGTGCAGCTCCAGACGTGGTGGGTTGACCCTGCAGTCCCTATTCCCCATTGCCACCACCAGCATGAGGAAGCTGGCTTGACGGCGCCTGCTGGTGCGCGTGGAGCGGCGGAGGGGGCTTGTCTGCCTCGTACTGGCGGATGAAGATGATGTGGCTGGCAGTCCCGGGGGTGGTGGTGGGAACTGGCGGTCCATTGTGTCCGCAATCCACGTGAGGACATGCCTGAGTTGGCACATCTCCCCACACAGCCTGTTTGTTGAGGCGTCAATTGCCTCTCTTGATTGCCTGGCAGTCTCTGCCATCTCCCCCCTGAGACGGGCAGCCTCTTCGACATGTTGCCCAACCAGCACAGTTAATCTCCTGTTGTCGCTGCCTGATGCTGGCCAGGTCATGGTCACTGTGGCGTTCCCGTGGTGTGGCTGCTGCGCCTTCCTCAGCAAGCTGGACATCTGGTGAAGCCACCGGTGGGCTACTGAACCCTCCCATGTTGTCCTCGCTGAACTGGCCATTGACACTGGACCCAGGTGTCTGCAGTGGATTTGCCTCAGGGGTTCCGGGGGGGGTTGGGGTGTGCAAATATATCGGCTCATCCACATCCGAGAGCGGCGCAGTGGCTGCCGCCTCTCCTGTGGAACTTGTTGCAGCAGAGGGTGGGTCCTCCGTGGCTGGAATCTGTGATGGGGGGTTCACTTCAGAAGGTGGGCCAGTTGTTGCTGGTGTGCACAGCGGTATGGCAGCAGTGGTGCTCCGCTGATTTTTGGCACTCGGCATGAGAAATCTTCTCCTTTTGCCCCTTGATGATGTGGGGGTGTCCCTTGTGTCCTGTGGCCTTGCTTTTTTAGTGGCAGGGGGTGCCAGAGTTGCAGTGCCTGGTTCATCACTGTCTGTATCTGAGCCTTTCGGGGACAAAGAGGGGGATGGCATTGGTGACGGTTCAATGTACTTCATGCACAATACATTTTTCTAGCAGTTGTGAGAATTGGGACTTCATTGGTAGGGATGCAGGTGATGTGATTGTTGAGTGGGTCATCCATGCATGGTTCTGTGTGGCAGTTGTCTCTGGTGATGCGTGCAAGTGTGTGTTTTTGGGTTTGGCATTGACATGGCCAGGGATGTATGCATGTATGGATGTTTGCGCATACATGAGATGAATCTGGGCTCACATTTGGGAGAGAACTCAGCATTCACAGTGCATACTTTCATGTGTACACTCATCTCCATCAGATGTAGTTGCCACACCATGCTCCATGGTGCCAACTCCCTCAATCGATTCTACACCAATCATGTTGGCTCAGGTCTCCTCCCACTCTTTTAATTTCATCAGCGATTCAGATCCACCTGCAGTGGCTATGTTGTGTTTGCAGACAGGATGCTTCTGACCCGGAGGCAGAGATCATCCCACCGCTTTCGGCACTCCCGGACAGTGCGGGTGGTGGTGCCCACTGCACTCACTTTCAGGGCAACCTCTGCCCAGATTGCCTTCTTGCAGATAAGGGTCTCCCTACGCATGTCGCACACAAATACCACGTCGGCATTCGCTGCTAGGGTCTCTGTGAGCATTGTTAGCTCCTCGGTGGAAAACCTCTCCTTCCGCTGGCGGTCGGTTGTTTTATTGATAGCCTTCGGCAAGGGGGTCATTGTGGCTTTCCAATGGCGAAGTCCTCAAAACAGGTCCAGGGGGCAGAGGGTGACAATGGATTGTGTTTTTAAAGTTGGCCGCCTTGCTCTTTCCTGTTCCTGTGCGATGACGTTATTTCCGGTTCCGCTATTTAACGGTGACCGCTAATTGCGGTGACAGCTATTTGCATAAAGAGTGTCGGTAAGGGACTTTTTGGGGTCTTTTGTGGCCTGGCGGTAGGGTCATTACCGACATGGCGCTATGCTCGTGTCCGCATACTCGTAATGTTACGCTATTAGCGCCCTCTTGCCAAGGCGGACACGTTAATAGCGCCATGCCGGTAAATGTCGATTTTTACCGCACAACGTGTAATGAGGCCCAGAGCTTTGATAGTAATGGCTTCTTACTGTAGGCAGTGGATCCCGAAATTCTCGTTAACGATTAAACCAATGTTGGGTTTGACAAAGAAGGGCATTTCTTTGCCATTGCCGTGGAACTTGGAACACCAGAAAGCGTTTGATCTGCTCAAGACTGCACTGTGTTCAGCACCTGTTTTGGGCACACCATATTATCAAAAGGCATTCGTGTTGTATGTGCATGAACGTGATGGATGCGCTTTGGCTGTATTAACGCAGGAACATGGAGGGAAGAATAGGCCGTGCGGCTACTTTTCTTCCACCCTTGATCCTGTTGCATGCGCTTTGACAAGATGTTTGAGAGCTGTCACTGCTGCATCTGTAAAACAGAGTGAGGGTACAGTCCTAGGCCATGCTTTAACCCTGATGGTACCTCACTCTGTAGATGTTCTATTAAACAGAACACAAACGCAACACCTCACCTCCGCACGATTAATGAGATATGAATTGATCTTGTTTGCACCGCACATAAAAATTCAGAGGTGTTGTGTATTGAATCCGGCTGAACTTTTACCTTTCCCGCAAGATACTGCTTGCAGTGATGAAGCATCACATGACTGCCTCTACACCACAGAGCAAGAGACTAAAGGCAGAATCGATTTGAAAGATACTCCTTTGAATAACCCGCAAGGGGAGCTGTTTTGTGATGGCTCCTGTTTCAAACTTCCAGATGGCAAATCCACGGCTGCTTATGCAATCACAACATTGAGCATGATTGTGGAAACCAAGAGAATCTCACATAACTCTGCGCAGGCCGCAGAGATTATAGCATTGACTCGAGCTTGTGAACTTTCCGGAGGGCTTAGAGTAAACATATATACTGATAGCCAGTATGCTTTTGGGGTGGTTCACAACTTTGGTAGACTTTGGGCAGAACGAGGTTTCTTGACCTCACATGGAACAAAGATCCAATATGGCTCCTTGATAGTACGGTTACTTTCAGCGCTTGCACTCCCCACTCAGTTAGCGATCATGAAATGCGGAGCGCATCAGAAAATCATAGATGATGTAGGAAAAGGCAACGCTTTCACTGACCAGAAAGCCAAACAGACTGCCACTGATCTCTATTCAGAAATGTATACTTCAAGGGAAGCCACAAATGTTTGTACTATGGATGAGGATATTGAATCTGTAAAGAATATCCAAGCTGATGCCACATTAGAAGAATCTACGCAATGGGCCGAGGGTTTGGCAAAATTGGATGATGATGGGTGTTGGGTGGACAAGTTAGAAGGAAAATGGTTGCTGCCAGACACGTACATTACAATGATGGTCGCAATGGCTCACGGGCCCACCCACAACTGTGCAAGGAAGGTTTCCAAAATGTTACAAACTGTCTGGGTGAATGATAAAATCCCGAAAACAGTTGAACGTTTTGTTCAGAGTTGTATGATCTGTCTACAGCATAATATGGGAAAGGGCACATCGACACCAAGGGGTAGTTTTGGTCCACCTTCTGTCCCCTTCGAGGTCATACATTTTGATTTCATTGAAATGGAGTGTTGTAATAACTAAAAGTATGTATTAGTTGTTATCTGCGCCTTTAGTAAATGGGTTGAAGCTTTTCCTGCTAAAGATGCTACAGAAATGACAATGGCGAAAACCATGCTTAAGGAATATTTTCCTAGGTTTGGTTTGCCAAGGGTCATCTGGTCGGACAATGGTCCACATTTTATCGCTGCTGTAATTCTGCAGATATGTGCGGGATTACAGATCGATAAACAGATCCATTCGGCTAGACATGCTCAAAGTGCTGGATTGGTAGAGAGACACAACGGAATCATAAAGAACAAGCTCACTAAGACGTGTGCCGGCACCAAACAAAAATGGCCGGACGCCTTACTGGTCCTGTTATTATCAATGAGAACAACCCCACAGACTGGGACTGGGCTCTCCCCTTTTGAGGTGGTTATGGGTAGGCCAGCTAACATTTGGAATTTACCTAAGCCAAAATCCCTGAGGGACATTAAACATGTACTTCTTTCTGATTACTGCGACTGGTTAACTAAAAATCTGTATTCGATTTATCAACAGGTGCGAGAAGCCCTCCCAGTCAAGTATGAGGGCCCAGGTCACAGCATTCAGCCTGGTAGCTGGGTATTGATAAAAGTGTTCGAAAGAGCATCCTGTCTCACACCATTGGAGGGGCCCTCTTCAGGTCCTGCTGGACACGCAGACAGCCGTACGAGTGACTGGACGAAAGCACTGGATCCACGTGTCGCATGTCAAGAGGATTCTCTTCCCTTTGCCACATGATACAGATATTCCTACCTGTTCTGCTCCCAAAGATCACGCAGCATTGAGCAGCATTGAGAGTGTTTCGGAGACTCTCCCTGAGCCCGTGCGTCCTGGGGAAACAGCCGCTTTATCTCCACACTCTCCTACAGATCTTTTTTCACCATTGTCAGGTGCAAATCCACCACTTCCATCAGGAAACAACGACAGATCACGCCGCAGATCACGCCGTACCAGGAGTCACAAGGTACGATCTGCATCCACGGAGCTAGTCTTACTGCACGGATCAGCTGTGCCAAAGGGAAATTCATCACAGGGCTTGTCTTTTGGCCCTGTCTTTTGCACGTAAGGAAATCCGTTGGCTAGGGATAGGGAAGGACTAAGAAAACGCGCGATCAGGAGATCGCCAGCAAATAAACTCTGGACTATTTCGTTTGAAGAAACAATGCTTGCAATCGCTCTCACTCGTACGGAACAAATAAGTGACTGTGTGACCAATCTAAACAATGGGCAATCAAATGCATGGTCTCTTAAAACGTATTGTGGTCTTGTAATCATGTTAACCGGCTTCACAATAGTAATTGCTTTGGGGTTCTGGTATTTGGAAGAAGTACATCCGCTTGAAATTCTTTTGCCCACAGAAAATGTACCTACTGCTTCTACACCTTTCGTGTATCTGCACACTCTATCTCCTGGAGACTCTCAGCACAGACAGAGTTACCAAAATAACACTTTACTACTCATAATGAATGCCACACATGCCAATTTGAATAGGTCTAATTGTTGGGTCTGCTCGCATTTACCGCAACACAGAGACAAGGGGTTGGGCTGGTTTATTCATCCTTTATCTTTGTCTACTGCATGTTATGCTTCTTTAAGGGCAGAATTCTTTGGCTGATGGAACAATAGCATCTCGGGGAACTTTGATGGGACAAATTTTAATGATTTTGAGAAATGAGTTCTAACGCCCCTGGGATGCTGACTTTTTCGCAAATAGGAGCAAACTTAATGTTGCTTCCATTAGGCCTTCTGATAGACTGTCTCGTCCTTTTCAATCTTTGATCTCTTTTAAGATGGCTCCTATAGGCAATAGGGATGCCACGCCACCTTCCTACACAGTTAACCACAGCCCCGATTCAGTTTCTTTCTGCATACAGAGGAATGGTACTCAGTCAATGGGTGATTTCAAGGGCTTCACCAACGTTCTGAACTTGACCAGTGAGGACAGACCTTTGTATGTAGGCGAACCTGTCTACTTCGTTTGCGGTAATGAAGCTTTCCCATGGTTACCTAGGGATTGGCAGGGAACCTGTTATTTAGGAATTCTGTTACCCGGGGTATTCATAGCAAGCACCATAGAAATCTCTAAGGCTCGTCCAAGGCGGGACGAGAATGTCGATACTTCATCACAAGTTCTGGGTGACGTGGCAAAATCTTTTGTACCTTTTAGGGGACAAATATTAAACACTGAGGATATCAGAAGACTAGCGAGAGTACTGGAGAGGACCATCAACTGGACCACTGACATACTCTATAACATGACTTTAGAACAGAAAGCGATAAGGTTAGTGCCACTTCAGAACCGGATGGCATTAAACGTCATCCTGGCTGAGCGTGGTGGACTATGTAAATTAGCGGGGTCCGCTTGTTGTGGTTTCGTACCAGATTCCTCCCCAGCCATCTTTAAGGCTATACAAAATCTGCATGTCCTTAGTTCAGAAGTGCATGTTCCCGAGGGAAACTGGGATCTTAGTGCTTGGTTCTGGCACTTCTTACGATCTTGGGGATGGAAGCTACTTTCAGCCTTATTGTTTATTCTGGGTATTCTGTTGTTTTCCTTTTGCTGTATACAATGTCTTCCTGGTATATGTTCGGTATTAGGAGGATGTTGTGCACAGACGATGGGAACATTAGGACAAAAGCTATGTGCTCCAGTAAGAATGACAAACAAATTTGTGTTGAAGGAGATTTCCGTTACAGACCTTATGGCTATCGATATCTCCGATGATTGTGATTCAGGGTGTATGCACATTGAGACGTGGAGTTACTCGTAAAGTGACTAAAAGTAGTTTAGTGCTTGGCTTAGGCCAAAAGGAGGGTTTGTTAAATGGGAAATCATATATTGGCCTAAGCCTAGTCGCTCTGCGAAGAAAACCGCGTTGCAAAGTTCCAATTTTAGATCGACTTCGCCGCCATTTTAGGATCCTCCACCATTTTGATTTCTGTTCATATGTAATTCTGTGTTCTAAAATGGTGGACTATGTTTCCATCTTGCAACCGAGCCTTCCCGTCCTTTGTGCCCAAGTTAATGGTTAGACTGTCCACGGGCCGAATGTTTAGACTCGGTAATGAGACCTTACATGACTTGTGGTTTTAGGATTGTCTGCACCAATAAGCCTCATCCACGAACATACATCGAAGACAATGTAATGCAAATGTCGAGCGCGGACACTGGCTGTAACACATTGTGAAGGGATATGTGCTAAGGCTTACTGCTAATCCAGCAATACACTTTGCCATTGTAACTTGTTTGTAATGTAAACCGAAGTAATCCGTGTGCATATTGTTGTATGAGCCATAAGTGAACTTGGCACGAACTCTAGACCACAGATTATTAACCTGCAGAGGGGCTGGACATTATTACTAAATTGCATAAATAAGAAAATGTCCAGATGTCCAGTACCTTTCACACCTCACACTGAAGGGCTGGTACTCACTGTGATGTACTGAGGGCCAGATAGCTATCTGACTTTGTTTCTTTGTAACTGCGCAGTAGAATAAAGATCTGTGAATCTTTATAAGCCTGTGTTTGGTGTATTTCCTTTTGTGGTACTCAGCCTCGATATTTCCTCTTGCTTTTACAATATGTCAGGCGTAGGGACTTGCCCCTGTCTAAGAGGTCTCTCAGAGGAACTTCATGTTATGAAATCTCTCCAGTGGGCCAGTTTGCCAGAGGGAGTATAGAGAGATAGGTGTCAGGGCTCTATTTTGATGCAACATAATTAACATTGCTCTGTTGGTGAAACTGGCAAGAGTGTAGAAAGTTTGGAAATTGAAGACTTTCCAACAGATGGGCTACCTCTTCTAGGGCAGTGGGATTGGGAACAAGTGAGTTACAAGTCAGTCAATGCAAGAAGCGGCTGACATTTTCCAACCTATATTGGCCTCTCTGAAAAACGTACCTATTGGGAAAAATCTCTAGTAACATTGAAATCCAATCTGACCCAACAGGAGAGTGAGACATAGAAAATACATAGAAAATGGCTTAGCGCTTCCTCCAGTGTGTCTAGTGTGGTGGGAAGGAGGTAGGGTCAGTGTATGCTAATTGGAGTATGATGGAATTGAGTGACTGCCCAACATGCAAGTGCCTTCTTAGAGCTCCTAGGCTCTGGGCAGGTTCAGTAACATGTCAGGTGTCCCATATGCGATTACCCAGCTTCAAACCTATATGCCTATTTGGGAGTGTTCTCTCCCATGTTTGACCCTCCCCTCACATTTATGCACAATCTGTGTTCTGCATGTGTGGATAGAACCCATTTGTATATTTCTACATGAGTTGCAAAGATTCGTACCCCACTTTCCATCGAATCTACCAAGCATCTCCCAAAAAAATGGCAATATGTGTGATGTGCATTGGAAATTGCAAATTGCAGTATCCATTTGGTTTATTGCTTTCCATCACTTTGCATTTGTCAAGCATGTGCTGTGAGTCAGAATGGCTCACCACCCTTTATATGAGAGAGGCGGAGCTAAAACGCCAGAGGTGATCCTTCCCCGACCCAATACGTATTAACCAGAGGGTGGATGAGAAATAACCCTCAGCCTCATGCTTATAAAAAGGACTGGGAATGTTCATGCAGGTCTTGTACCCAGATAAAGTAGATGTATCTCTTGATGCTTCCTTGATACAAGGGTAGGATGCTGGGGAGGATTACTGGAATAACTGCTTCCTGTATTTGCATTTGTATTTTGTATTCAGATTGATCTGAAGGATAATTACATAAAATAACACATTTTCAGATGGCTGAGTCATTCCCTCAAAGAGTGCTTATACAATACCATAAAGATGAGATCAAGTGGTGAGCCAGGTCATGAAGGTGTGATTAAGAAGTGGTACATAGCCCAGGGACAAAAAACAAATAGAAAATATATATATGAGAAACAGGTAACTTACAAAGGTAACGTTAACGTAGGGAGGGAAGTGCTTCAAACGATAGAGGTGTACTGTATAAATATGTGCAATAACCTTATTAAGCAGCATTAAAAGGAGTGGTGTGGTCAGGCAGGCACATGAGGGAGAGGGCAGGGGGAGCTCCTTCTTTAGCAAACAAATTAAGTTTAACCATGCTTTGAAGAGATCCACAGTTGGGCTGGCTTTGATTGTGATGGCCAGAGGGTGCCAGTAGAGCGGGGCAAGTAGAGAGAAAGAGTGGAAGTGAGAGGAGGCACAGGGGAAGCATGGGACAGTGAGGTGGAGTGCAGAGTGTCTTGTGGATGGTGGTGCAAGCCCAGAGGGGCCAGCAAGATAGAGGTGGAAAGCTGTTAAGCCCTAGAAGCCCTGTAGGAGCAAGGCTCATCAGAAGGCCCAAACAACCCCACAGGTCCTTGCAGAGGACTGTAAGCTAGAGGTTTCCCTGGGGAAGGACTGAGCCCACGGTACGAGGTCAAGAGAATATCGACTGTCTGAAAAGGACTCTGAATGGGGGGAGAGGGACAGAAATAACCATTAAAGGCAAGGGCAAGGATTGGCTGGTCATGAATCCTAAACCCAGGGCTGGACTGCCCCACCAGGACACCGGGACATCCCACGGTAGGCCTCTGGTCGCATGGGCCTCTTTTGCGCGGAAGTATACAATGGGTCATTCTGCCTGGGTGGTTTTCCTTGAATTGGCTGCTTGTCAGCTGCCACCACCAACCGAGGAAGGCATTGCGCATTTCTTTTTTCTTCCAATCCCAGCAGGGCTGGGCATTGGCAGTTGGGCTGACCTAACATGACACAACGCTGGCTCACGCGCGCCTGCGCATGAGCGCCTGAGTGCCGGGGAACACACATTGCACAGGGCATGTTGCAGCAGCCAGCAGCCGGGCCCGGGCTAAGTGCGGGCAACGTGTTAAGTGTGCATTGCCACTGCCAGGGCAGCGGCAGTGAGGCCTTCTGCTGGCATGTAAGCAGACCATTTATTCTACTATCATTACTGTGTTACCCAGCCCTCACAGGCAGCTGTCCCTACTCTTCACAATCATTATTTTTCCAAACAGGTTACAGGAACCTTCTAACAAGAGAAGGTGAGTGAGGGGCAGGAGCACCGTCGTTCCATGAGCCCACAAAGAGAATGGGCTTGTCTCTGTCCATAGTAATTTTTGTTTTTTTCCATTGGAACTCTTGCCAGAGCTGCCACTTTGTCTCCAGAACCTGTGAACATGTCTAGCAGAGTTAGGCAGAACGTGTAGGTTTCTATGATACAAACCATGTGTGCATGCTTGTAATGTGTAAAGAAGGGTGATGGGCAAATACCGTGTATGTAAGGAGTGCTTGTGTGTGCTTGAGGTTTAGTGAACACGTGTAGATGTGTACACATGAAAGTGTATGCCGTATGTTGGTTTGCAGGTGAAGTGCAGTATTTTTGAGACAGAATAAGCGTGTGCGAAAGCCTAACGTACAAATGACGATTGCCTCTGTCTGTCCGCAGCTCGGCCAATGTTCATATAGGACAGTGCACCTCTGGTAGAGAAAACGGCGGTAAGTGGGAGAGAGCTGCTGCTTGTACACAGTCAACCTCAGGGCCATCCTAAGCACTTTTGGGGCCCTGGGGACAGACAGCTTTGGGGCCTCCCTGAACCAAACCAAAGGAATTAAGGGATCAAGAATACTGGTCGCGTCCCCCCCCCATGTTGCACTCACAAACTATAGGTTGATACGCTGCCTCGCTTCGTAATAAGCACATTTACTCCCTTTAAATCCCCTTGCTCTCTTCATTCTTGCTCTAATCAAAATGATAAACAAGTAGAATTTGAAGACCAACATTAGCAGTCTACAAAGGGGTTACTGTTCTAGTACATACAGGATACTTTTATCAATAACATCCAGGAAGGTAGATGTAGTATTAATGCAGGACCGTATGTAAAAGGTACATGTAACCCATAATAGACAGAGAACTCACATTAGCTGACACACAGAATGCAAAAGTGCCCATGCATGGATAGAGCAGACCAATTGGTAGGAAGGAGAATGCAACACATACCGTAGCATGGATAGTGGAGGCAGATTAGAAGCTACCAGGAAGGTGTCTTTATCCAGACAGACTGAGATTCGAAGTGGGATATGGTTTACAAATAGTGTTGCCATTAGATATCAAAGGAACATGCCTGTGGTGTGAGATATAAATATGCTCACTATTAACACAGTGAAACCGTGAATAAGGCTTTTATGAAGATCATACCATGAGAAGACAATCTCTTGGAAGGGCTGACAATTTTGAAATGTTTAGGGACTGGGAATATTGAGAGGTTCTGCAGTACAAGATTAAATGAGATGCCCAGTTTCACACATTGGTTAAGGGGTGAAGCTGGGATTTGTGCCACCTTATTCTTCTGTTCCTGCATTTGAACACTTTCTTTTCCAGTTCTTAACATGAACTAAAACAACCTCATTTCATACAAAACTGACTTGGAAAGTACACAAATCACATTACCAAACATGACAATTTTTAAACAAAATATTATAGAAGGGTGTTATGCAAAAGGGGAATGATTCTAGCTTAATTCTCTCCATCATCAAGGGACGTACCAATCGATGTGAGTAAAGAAATGTATTCTGGATTTGTCTTGTGTATTTTAAAGCTTTAAATACTTCCAAAACAATGGCTTGTGACATTTTCATTTATAAATGTGCATAAAAACCTTTGACTTTTACCAAAAAGCAAACCACTTTTTGTGTCAAACAAGCAGACCTTAAAATCTGCTTGCTGGAGGCCTGCAACATATGATCCATTCTCTTCGGTCTACCAACCCTTCCAACCAAATGGCCTACATAAGAAGAAAGATCAGGTAATGGGCTAAATGATACCAGCAGCATGCAAGAAGGCAGATCTCACAGAAGACAGCACAGTAATGTAAGATATATTAGATGATTTGACCAGGATCACTGTATCGTCTGCTGTCAAATACAGGACACAAACATGAGCGCTGTCGTCCCATAGTCTTGAATTTGGATACTTATTCACCTCTTGGACTAACAGTTTATGCCATCGCTGGAGACGATTGCCTGGGTTTCAAAACACCCCATCTGAACAAACCAATTTCTAGACCTTCACCATACGGATGACATGTTAGTTTTTATAGCAACCCCCATCTAGTACAGGTACAGTGCTGATAATAGCAGATGTTGTTCTGCAAAACCAAGTACATATGCAGGCAGGTTTATAAACTTCAGACATAGGAAAGGCGCAGCCAGCCTTGCTGGAATGTGTTATTCTAGTTTTGTATATGAACACATATATCTGCAATGGGTGCTTCACACACTGAGCTAACCTCTGAACCATTGTGGCACTCAATTTATCAATATGAATTTCACCATTGCCTATTGCACATGATCAACACAATTCCCACAGGAAGGAAAGAATGCTATAAGGAACACACAAACTATACCACTGTGAACACAGAAAGCAATACATGATGTGATGAAGGCAGAATGCACTTGCCAAAACAGAAAGGCAATGGGTTTAGAGCCTCAGCAGCACTCCATACAATATCCTGATGTGTGCTATTTAAGACTGGTGAACAATGGAATCTTACATATTCAGATCAGCTAGCCTTGTGGGGCCCCCTCCAAGGTGGGGGCCCTGGGCAAGTGCCCCTTTTGCCCTCCCATAAAAACATCTCTGGTCAACCTTACCGGTTAAAGTCCTGCATCACAACTGTTTATGAACTCGATGAGATCTTTAGAAATCGACTCGAACTGACTGAAGGCTGCACTCGCATTGATAGAAGGAAAGGCTTCTTCATCGGGACTTAACCAGAGGGAGAAGGAAAGAGAGAGAGATATCAGGGGAACAGTCAGGGTACTGGAGCATTAAACCAGTCCTCCGTTGCTAAAAGAGAAATCTTTTGGGAAATGTTTGGACACTTCGGGGCCTTTAAAGAAGGCATGCCTGACTCCATCATGGGGGTATGTGAGCATATCTTCTTTTAAAAAAGGGTATTTAAAAAACAGTTCACGTAATGTCACATTGTAGAGTTGATTACAAGGTATGATCTTGTCAGTGTTTAAGAATTAAAGTATATGTATATTTTAATTCCGTAACCTCATATATCCATGGTAAGCTTACAAGTGACCGCAAATCAAATGTCATTCTTCTAAATTCATTTTAATTCACACCAGTATCAATGGACTAGTTTTCATTTATTACCTTACTTGGGGAAGATGTTTTTCCAAGTGTACTCAGCATCGAACATGTTACTTTAATTTATAGTTCAAAGAAGTTATATTACTGCTATAGTAATGTGTTTTGGCATTTAGACTTCATTTGTTTTAATCGTTAATCACCTGTTTCCCAAAATAGTCATATTTCTGTAATTGTGCTATCTTGGTTTAAGGGATTTTTGCATTCACAACTGCCAAGAGCAGCTTCTTTGTGAAACATGTATTTTTCAGTATTTTTCAGTGGGCGTTGTGAATTGTCATCAAAGATAACGTTAGTTTAAGGCACATCGGGCCTCATTACGACCCTGGCGGTAGCCATGCCCTTATTAATGATTTTTTATGGGGTCCCAGAAAAGGGCAATAACCGGGTAATGGCGACCTTGGCGGACCCGGCAATTGCCCTTTTCTGGGACCTGGTCAAAATTAATCCCCATTGGGAATGGGGAGGATGCTAACAACGGGCCCATTAATGACGGGCCTGTTTATAGCATCCTGGACTGCTAGCAGGACCCGCTAAAGATGCCTGGTCTGACCAGGCGTTCCTTAGCGGGTCCAGCAGCAGTCCTCGTAATAGGGCAGCCCGTAATGAGCGGGGCCGGTCCTGTACCGGCACCGTTCATTACGGGGCTGCCATGGTCCTAATGAGGCACATGGTCCAATTGAGGTAATTGGACCAGAAAATGTTGTAATCTTCGAAACGATTGTTTGGTTATGCCCAGTTTAATCTCTCATACCTTTGGGCATGTTGATGTTCCTTGCTCTAATAAAGCAAAGAACATGCATTTTTGTAATTTATCATCAACAAAGAGAACACTGTTGCTTATAGATTAGTGTAAAATGCAAATGCTCCTGTTCAGATGCTCTGAAATTTGACAATGTTCAGAATTTGCGATAGATGGTACCTGTACCTGTAAAAAACAGGCATTGGCAAGGACAACAGTTTGGGCTTTTCTGTAGGCATGGCAAAGTCACTTGGCAGGCACTGCCTTTGTGGTATTACCTGGCCATTGATGGTAGCAGGTGCAAAATTGTGCCAATACCATGGCATCTAACACTAGTGCCAGGCACATTTCTAATACGTATACACAAGCCAAAACTACTGGCTTTGCTAATGCTTGTTTTTAACAGGAGGACACACACACAGTGCTTCTAAATCGAGTGGCTGAAGGAAGACCTAGTTAAGGCATTTTTATTACACCAGTAGCAGGTTTACAGTTTCAATTAAGCCATCAACGCTCAGAAGACTGCTTTGAAAAAGCACTGGCTGGCACTTTGAGTACAACGTTTGATGGTAAGGCTTGATTAAAGCCAGCTCAGAGTTCCTGTGAGGAGGTGTTTTATGTGGGGACGGGCAGGAAATGGGTGGGAATGGCCAAATAGATTAGCATGGCATGGATATGGCTAGGGGCAGTCAATAAGTGACCAAATAACGAAACAACAAACACAAGCCATGTATATCTCCTCATATGCTATTTCTTCTCATCTATGCAATAGTTTAGCTTATAAATGGCACAAGCGCCACCTAATAGCCCAGCAATGTTTTGTGATAAGAGGTGGCCCTGCTGAAAATGTAAATCCCAGTATTGCTAGAAGTGTGATTTGTTTTCCTAAGTGTCTATCACTGCCACCCAAATGCACTAGGCTAGTAATGATGAGTATATGGATAATGATCAAGCGAAATATGTTGGAAAGATACTGTGGAGGTAGTGTAAAATGACACCACAGATGCAGAGGCTGTAGCATTAACAGGAGTGGACCACCAAAAACAGCCTTCCTGTAGCGGGTCAGAAAGCATGTCACATTATTACATATAATCCAGAACCCCATCATTCCCACATGAACAAAGCCTGTTTGCTGATAGCCTTCTACAGAAGTCAAAAGTGCATAAGTGTGACAATATTTCTCAGAGAATGAAGAGGAACTAAATCTGGGCACTTGAACATTCTACTGGAAAATAGTGTGCCAAGGGAAGCAGAGATCAGCTTGGGTACCATATCTATTTGGTGCAGCATGCAGTGTCACCACGCACATATATAGGACGTAGCCAAAAGAGCCAAAGTACATACCATCTCATAGCACCAAACAAACAACATAGCTGGACACGTACACACAATTACTCCTGAACATACTTCAGCTGTACCAGTGTTTAGGAGTAGGGGACCAAGCTCTTTCCCTGCTTCCCAGTGGCACATAAAGGTGTTCACCCTTTGCTTCAGGCAGTGCTGCGAAAGCATCTGAGCATGGCCACAAAATCATGTCTCATTTCAGACACAGCCTGCTTGATGCTAGCCCGCTGCAATGTTGGCAACAGATCCTTTGCCCTACTTATCTGTGGAAATCTATCCATTTTATTTATTTATTGTGCACGATGGACTGGCCTAAAGGGAACTCTGGCGATTTCCCTACTAGGCCTCTACACCCTGGGCCTCTTTTGTGTGGTAACCTATTTTGATTTGAAATTTTCTCATCGGGAAAGGGTTGGGCTTGCTGAAAATATGCAATATGGGGCTACTTTTAAAAAATATTTCCAGGGCCTCTTTTGGTTCCCAGTCCACCCCTGCCTAAACCAGGTGGGACCTGCTATGAATCCTGAAGCCCAAGCTGCATGTGAGTGGTTCAAGGTCCAGGAGTGTAAGAGGATTCAATTCAACACTACAGCTAAGTCAATGCCTAGTCTGGGATACTGAATGGAAACCCTTATTGATATATCTTTATGTCCAGTTCATGCGTTCTGGATGACTACCCCTATATAACACCCCTCTCTAGGAATCCCCCTGACCCCACTGAGCCAAGAAGTAGTTCTGTTTTGCAATTTGAAAGGTTTATTTGAGAATTTAAACAATATAGATATATATCACACTTTATAATAAATTAATAATTGGATATCACACTTAATCTGATCAGTAATCAATAATGGATAGTCTGGCACTAGCACACTTGTAAATAGGAACAGAAGAATAGGGTGGTAGAGAATACTTTATATAAGTTCAGATGGATGTAATGTTGAATGAAAAATGCAATACAGAAAATACTCAATATGATTTCAACAAAACAATGTAATCACTTTTCTCTGGCAATCCCCTCCCCCTTTATGCAATGCAAGGAAATGGAAGGAAAGCACACAGTTCTCAGAAATGCAATCAAATGTAATTCAGTTCACCCCAGCAAGCTTAGACCACAGAAGTTGGAACACAGGCCCAAAATGCTTTTACATGTGCTGGCAATGAAGTGAAAAATATGCTAAAATGCTTTTAATTCCCTCTTGAGGTTCAGGGTGAGTGGTATCAAGTTAATATTAGTCCAGGCTCACTCTAGCAATGATTCAGGGATGGTTCTTAAGAGGCAAACGAATTTTTAGCAAGGAAACTAAGGAAGCTTCTGTTTTCACACGTGGAGAAATTTGCAAATCGCGGCAAATTCGCGTGTGCGTTTTTCGCGATTGCGGCAAAACTATAGGGAATCGGAATGTGGTTCTAGATTCGTTGAAAAGCCGAGATTCTAAGCTTTCAGAGGAAAGTTACTGCAAGTCTCTAGGACAAACGGTCACGGAGATATGAGCGATATGGTAAAGGTCGTTTTTCAGATTTGAAATTTTAAAGTTCAAAAAGACAAGTGACAGCTTTGCAAATGACAGGTGACAACTTCTAGGAGACAGTTCTGGTTAGATTAAAATAGATTGAATTATATTATTTTAACTAAGAGATTGGTTCTGCACAGTCCTGCTAGGTACTCACAATATATTTAGAAATAGAATGGGCCTCGCCACGGATCTGGTCAGGTTTTAGACTGGATCTGGTCTGGTCTCGGCACTTCACAGTGATCTGGGTCAGCTCTGCTCTGCTGGTCTGGTCTGGGTCTCTGGTTCTGGATATTGATAGATTTGAAGTCTGGATCTTTCTGCACAGCTTTCTCTAGAGATTGATGGAGGTAAAGTATGGATTTTCCCGGCAGAGCGTCCCGCAGCAAATGGATTTGAAGGTCCCTATCTGTCCTGTCTGTCTGCTTTTATGTGTTTTGAAAATGGGTGGAGAGGCTAGCTTCCTAGGCCCTACCCCTCTCCACTTGTCATTGGCCACTTCATTCTCTTCCCCTTGATTGGGGGAATGAAATGAAGTGTCATCATGCTGAGGTCTGTTTATGGTACAGAGAACCCACCCCTGTCAAATTACACACAATCTATATTTGATCAAAAAGACATATTTCCACAGGTACACATTTGTTTAAAATTACATGCACCCATCACATATCACAGGAGGTATACCGTGTCCAAATCTGCTCTTCCTGGGAGCTTGCATTCAGAAATGGCAACATATTTTACTTTTTGGTCAAGTTACCAATATCAGATTCTTACTCAAATTTACCCAAATGTGTGCAAGGCATGCAGGCATTAATTGATGAAGTATCAGACTTTTAACATGCAGACATTTTAAGTAATACCCTCTTAACTGCTAGTTTGCCCCCAGAACATCATACAAATTGGAGTTTGGGCTTGAATTGAAGGTACATTTTTTAAATTAAGGACTCAAAGTTATACATTTCTGTCATTTGATTACACTGGTCTGTCCGCATAATCTTCTTTCAATAGATGGCAGAGTTCAGCATCTTTTTCTCCATCCGGTACTGATCGATCGGTTCTCCTCGCCGGTCCTGATGGGAATATTGGGTGGTACCCCGGGCCCCTCGCGTCTCTGCTCCCGGTCTCCGGATCGTCCTCCTTGGCCAGTCTACAGGTTTTCTTTCTCCCAGGACGACAAAGGAAGAGCGGCAATACCTATTCATAGACATTTTTCCCCCACCATTGATATAGTGGGGTGGCATATAAATTTATAGTCAAAACATATTAACATGCACATTTCTTTTTGCATTCAAAAATGAAAACACCCACGTTGAGAAACTCAGAATTTGATAGGCGATATGTAGGATATTTTAAGTTAGAACTGAATTAATCTGAGACAGTACCCTCTAGGATTCCAGAGGATTCCTCCAGTTGTTGCAGAGTGTGCCTGGGATGGCAACACTTCAACTGGTTTATGTGGACCCACTTGTCTTCCCCCTCTGCCAAACCGCCTTTGGGGATGCAGATCTTGTAGGCCACAGAGGTTTTGTCTATAATCTCAAAGGGTCCGTTCCATGTAGGCAAAATTTTTCGCTGTTTGGCCTGGTTCCTTTGGAAATTGTATAGATAGACCCGGTCCCCCACCTGATATTCCTTCCTGGAAGTTTTCAGGTCATAATGGGTCTTCATGCTATCAGCTGATCTTTCTAGATTCCGCTGAGCATAGGCAAAAGCATGTTGAAGGTGTTTCCTTAAATTCTCCACATACTCATGAGTTGTGGAGGCATTTATCAACGTTTGCTCTTGGGTTCTGTAGAGCAAATGCCGAGGAAGCACCATCTTGCGCCCAGTCATCAACTCGAATGGTGACATTTTGGTTGCAGATGAAGGGGTAGATCTGATGGCCATTAGGACCAGAGGTAATCGGATATCCCAACTTGGCCCAGAATCTGCCACAAACTTCTTTAATATGCTCACAATGGTTCGGTTATATCTCTCTACTGCCCCAGAAGAAGCTGGCCGGTAAGCAATATGCAACTTCCTTTTGACCCCCAGTATCTCCCACATCTTTGTCATTACTTCACTGGTGAAGTGGCTAACCCTGTCTGACTCAATCCTTTGAGGTAGACCGAAACGGGAAAAGATGTGGTTAATCATCAGGGCAGCTGCAGTTTCTGCCTTGCAATTTGGGGCTGGGAGACATTCCACCCACTTGGTAAACAAGCATGTCACAGTTAACATGTACTTATTCCCCCTAGCAGAGCGAATCACGGGGCCTACGAAGTCGATTTGTAAATCTGACCATGGCAGTGTCATCCCCCTCTTTTGGAGAGGCGCACGGTGCGTGAGGGATGATGGCTGAAATTGTGCACACACAAGACACCCCTTCAAGTATTGGTCGAGGTCCTGCCCCATGTGTGGCCAGTATGCAACCTCTCTTAAGATTTCCAATGTTGTGTGAAACCCCCTATGACCGGCGGTGGCCGCATCATGGGCGTGACTTAACATCAGGCTTCGGAATGAGGTAGGAACCACCCACTGATCGTGGCCAGCTTTGGATTTCCTTACCAGCAAACCGTCTTGGATTCGGAACATTTTTGGACATTTCATCAACACTTTTAGGTCCTCTTTCCCAGTGTAATCGGTATCCGTCAGGGGAAAGTTCTCAGGGTCCTCAAGGTGCTGGTAAAATTTACCAATTATTGGATCCCCCTTCTGAGCGGTAATCAAATCAGCATCAGGGGTCTCCTTACTCCATTGTGCAATTGAAAGGTCACTGTGAGCATTTGTTTGGGACCTAGTGATAGCAGTGACCTGGATTTCCCCCAACAGGGACTCAATCTCAATTAGATCCCCTTGGATGGCCCCGGTTTTGGCCAGCTGATCAGCTAAGTCATTTCCAGTTTTGTCTGGTCCCTCTACTTTGGAATGACCCTTGATCTTTTTCCAATAGATGGTCATCTCATTCGAGGTGACCAGATCATCAATGTTTTGGATCAACTTCCCATGTTTCAAGGGTTTGTTATTAGCACATAACATGCCTCTGGTTTTCCAATTAACCAGGTGCTCCACGAACCCGTTCCGTACATAATCCGAATCTGTGATTATGACCAGTTCGTGGAGTTGATGCTGGACAGCAGTGAGGATGGCCTGATGCACAGCCATCAATTCTGCCACCTGACTACTTCGGGGACCAATTTTGTATCCAGCGGAGGGTCCTGGGGACTCATTCACCCATGCATTCCCTACGCCGGCCACCAGTTCTTTCTCCCCGTCGTTGTCAACATGGTAAGAGCATCCATCCACATAGACAGTGGGCATTCCCTCACACTTGTCCTCTTCAAAGACTTTGTGGGGGAATTAAGGTATGCCTCCATGTTGTCCTTTATTTTTAGACTTTCGTCCTCGAGACAGTTGTCTCTGGCACAATCATGCAAGTCAGCCAGACCTTGCGCGAGGGGACTCTTCTTGTTTTGGCCATATCTGACCTCCACAGGAAAGCCTTGCATTGACAGAATCCAGGAAGTAATTCGGGAATTACTCACATTTCCGGCCCGGATTCTGTCACTTTGGAGATATTGCAGAGGCTGGTGTGGAGTCTCCACTATGATGTGTTCCCCCTGGATAAACGGGCGGTAATTCTTCAATGCCCACACCGTTGCCAGGAGTGCCTTCTCACAATCGTTGAATTTTTCCTCCACAGAGGATAAAGTTTTGCCCGCATAGGAGACTACTTTATTGACCTTGTCATGCTTTTGGTATAATACTGCTGTCAAGCACGTATTAGAGAACCCCGTCTCCAGGAAGAACTCCTTGTTTCTGACAGGGTAAGCTAGGCAAGGCGCTTGTGAGAGGCTTCTTTTGAGTTGTTTTACTGCCTCGGCTTGTTCTGGACCCCATTCCCACTTGACCCCCCCCTTCAGGAGATGAATCAGGGGTCTGGTGATTTCTGCGTAGCCCTCAATGAACTTTCTGCTGTAATAGGTCAGTCCAAGGAGGCTCCTTAGTTCCCACAGAGTTGTGGGGTCCTTCAGTTTCTGAAGTGCTTCCACTTTCTTTTCCTGGGGACAGAGACCCTGAGGACTAATCTCATGCCCCAAGAAATTAACACGGGTTCTACACCACTGTGCTTTCTGAAAAGAAAGGTTTGCTCCGGCTGCCCTCAACTGGGTCAGAACATAACGGATCTCCGCTATGTGTTCCTCCACAGATGAACTTTTGATGAGGACATCATCTACATAAGCCAGGTTACCCCTCGCACCCAGGTCGGGCATGGCCTTATGTAGGAAAATGTTAAACTCATTACCGGAGTTAAGGTATCCGAAGGGAGTCCGGGTCCATGTGTACTGCTGGCCCCCAAAGGTAAAAGCCAGCTTGTATTGGTCCTCCCTACTGACAGGCACAGTCCAGTATCCATTGGTCAGGTCTATTGCAGTGAATACCTGTGACCCCTGGATCTGGGCCAGCCCTTGGTCAATGTAGGGAAGAGGCCATCGGGAAGTATGGACCCGTTTGTTGAGCTCCCTGAGGTCGGCGCAGAGTCTCCACTGGCCGTTTGGCTTTAATATTCCCAGCACCGGATTATTGAAGGTGCTGTGGACTGGACGGATTATTCCCCGGGACTCAAGGTTCTTAATTATTTCAGTAAGGGACTCCATTAATGCGAGAGGCAAGCAATATTGCTTCACAAACACAGGAGTCATGCCAGGGTCCGTGGGGATTGTTGTTGTGTGGATGTCAGTGCGACCACAGTCATATGAGTCTACTGCAAAGAGATCTTGGAAATCCAAGAAAACTCGTTTCAACTTTTGCTTTTGTTCCAGAGTCACACAGGCATCAGCTAGGTTGACTCTCTCTTCCACCATCTGCCTGAAGCCTGGAAAGACTTCTGGTTTGGCTATTTCAGCGGCCTCCTCCAGCTGGGTGGAGAAGTCCCTGGTCAGAGTGCTGATTTGGACTGGAGGCTTCAGGTGGGAAAGGCAGCCCTCATGGACCTGGAAAATCACCTCATCCCTCCTGAAGTCACAAGTCACATCTTCCTTACCATAAGGGCAAGAAGTGTACACCAGGAAGTTCCCCCCATGCCGGGTAAAAATCCTGTCTGGTGTTGTATTGTCATCACTGTCACTGTCAAAGCAGTCCTTGGGGATTGGCCCTAACAGTTCATTACCTAAATCTATGGAAAAATGTCGGTCATCAACCGCCATTCCAATAATGGTGCCTGCGGCTAGAGTATTACTCTTTAAGTCGCTGTTATCCACCTCTATTGGAATGGTGTCATGTTCTATGTTGACTAATGGTGTTGGGTTTACCCCCAGCCCTTGCTGTTGGAGAGAAGCGTTTAGATGTATGTAAGCATCAGGGTTTTGCAAATATTGTCCTCTTTTAACTTTCACTTCCAGGGAGAATTGTCGGGTCCTTTCTGGGATGGTGACTTCCTCTTTGATCTGAATTTCAACTGCATAAGGTAGCAATTGAGCTGACCTAAATGCTTTTTCTGGATCATCAAAGCCCATGGGATTATCCGCTAATCGGGACCAAGCTTTGAAGTTTATTAGGTCCAAACTAATGGCAAAGCGATTGAGAATGTCACTGCCTAAGTAAAAGGCGGCAGTGACGTCTCGCACGACCCAACAATTATGGACTATGCTCTTGTTGCCAATGGAGATTTTGAGCATACACCTGCTTGGCAGGAGATGTTTGGAATTGGGAGCTTCCAGGTCCATTTCCCATTTGTCTATCAGTTTGAAGGTGGAAATGGCTGGATCTTTTGGGAGTTGGCGGAACATGGCTTCGCTGATGAAGCTCTTAACGTTGTTCACACACACTCGAGCGAGAACAGAGTCCTTCCCATCATTTAATTGGACAGGGATGAACAACTGCTCTCCAATTTGCTGAATATCAGCCAGGCTCTGAGCTGATTTCACATCTTTCTGGACTATAGGAGTGGGAGTTTCTGATTGTGGATTAGTATAGAATCTCAGAGTGTTTCCTTCCAGCGTGGAGTACCACTTTAGACTGGAAGGAAGGTTGATTTTCAGAAATAGAGAGGACCCTCCATCACCAGTCTGTTGTCCTACTGCTATTACTGTCACGTCTGGAATTTGGCTATTCTGGAAGTGGAATTCTACTTGGTCAGATTTTTGTTCAACCATGTGGCAGGTGCCGTTTAAACTAACATGGTTGACACTCTGTTTTAATTTTATTGGTCGGCTAGTCTGGGTCCAGAGGACCTTGTTTACGCAATCTATTAAGGGTGACAACCTCCTCAGGAGGTCATTCCCCAGTAAACAAGGGGTGCCCTCTGGAGTCACAACTATGACCTGGTGTTTCAACTTGTGTCGCCCAATTTTAATGTCCAAGTCTGCCGTCCCCTCGACGGGAATTTCCTTCCCGTCAAAGTTCTGGAGTTGTCCAGGAAGTGAGGTGAGAGGAATTTGGTAATTCCCTCCCCTTCCTGCATTCAGTTCATCAAAGGCCCTTCTGGATAGAAGGGTAGCTTGAGATCCAGTGTCCACCAGTGCCAAAATTGTACCCTGCCCCTGTACTTGTACCGGGGCATAGTATCTTCCCTCCTTCTCCTCAAGGGGGCACAGATAATGTACATTTTTGGACAACTGGTGGGCTAACTTTCTGGTTTTGGACATCGCTAGCGAAGAGATTTGGGCAGAATTCTGTGGAGAGCCTTGGGAATCTGAAAGAAAAAGTTGGCAACTGGAGATCAGAGCCATTGTGGGTTCCCCTGGCTCCGGTTCCGGGCCGCCCCCCCCTTTTTGGAGGCAGTCATCAGGATGGGTTTGAACCAGGGGATTTTGGTATTGTGGGTTCTGGGATGAGATGATGGGCGGCGGTAGCTCAGTCTCCATATCTCCCCAGTCTGGATTTGCATCCCTAGGGACCCATTTTTCTTTGGGGGGAGTTCCCCCCTCTCTGAAGGAGAAGATCCTTCTCCCCGGATCCTCTGAGGATCCCTCTCCCTCAAATTGGAAGATCTGTACCTCCTCCTCAAACTGAGTCTGTTTGGGTCTTTTGTTTCTCCTACCCCCCCTCTGCTCCTTAGGAGGCAGACTTTCAGGGGCAAGAGATTTTGTTTCCGGTTCCTGGGTTTCCAGGGGCTGTTTACAAGTGAGGAAGGAAGCTTCCTCCAAGGCTTTACACCCCCCTTCCCTTTGTGCCTCCTCCCTGGGAACCGGTGAGTTATCGGGGTGCTGCCCCCGTCATTGTTCTGGAGCACCAGGTCCAGAGTTGGGTGCGTTCTGCGCCGGCATGCCAATCTGAGGGTTCTGCTGAGCCCTCAGTATGTGACCCAGATCCCGCGCCATGTTTTGGACCTGGCGCTCTAACTGGGAAACCCGCTCAGGCTGAAACGGGGCCCTGTTTTCTCCCCTGGGCTGATCCCGGGAAGGGTAGCTATCCCGTCTTTGGTAGTACCCCTGGTTGGGAAGATTTGGATACCCCTCCACCCTTGGCCTCCCCTCTCCCGGATTCGGTTGTCTGGGCTCAGGGAATTGGGGAAAGAAGGGTGGAGGATTTTGGGGCTCGAAGTTGGGTGGATACCTGGGGAAGAAGTTCTGCCCAGGGTTTGGTGAGTTTCTGCCCTCCGGTGGGAAGTTAGGAGGGAAGTTCCCTGGGTTAGGTGCTTGGCTGGATCCCCCCCTTGGGCTGGAGGAGTCCACACATAACCCAGGATGGGTCGATTACCCTTGTAACGGGGACTTACATAGTCAGGAGAGCGAGGGACCCCATTTGTGGGGCTGCCTCCTTGGCTCCCTGTCTGTGACTGGCCCGAGGACCTTCTGGGCCTAGCATTATTAGGTGCAGGTAGGTTTTTAGGCCCCCCCATCTCCAAATCTAAAACGGGGGTGACCTTTACCTCTGCCACCTTGGCAGCAGCAGGGGTGCTGTTGGTTTTGGGATTTTTCTGGGTATTGCTTTTATTTTCTATGGGCTTCTGCACCTCATAGATCCGGGTCGCCTGTTCAATGACCCAGTCTAAAGATCTTTTCTCGTGAAAATCCCTCACAAGCTGGGTCATTATGTATTTGGGCAAGGCATGGAAAAACGTATTAATAAATTCTCTGCTATCCGTGCGCACCCTTCTTGTGGTCTGTGCAAAAGCACGCTTTAACTCCTGCACAAATTCTTGTGGGGCCTGATCCTCCCCACACTGCAAATTGTAGGCTGCCTTGCGAGCCTCTTGGGGATTTCTGTGAACAGAAAAATGTTTTAATATGGCCGCCCTATAGGTGGACCACCTGGAATGATTTTGGTCCTCCAGCCCTGCAAAGAAACTGGAGTACTCTGGGGAGAATGTCCACTTTACATATTGGATACAGCTTTGGCTGTCCTTCAAATGAAAAGTCTCCATCATTTGCTCATAGAGCTCCAAGTGTTCCCAAACAGAGTACTTGGCGTTCTTATGATAAGGCGTGATGACACTCCTGATTGCCTTAATCTGTTTCAATGGGTCCTTAATCAAGGCCCTTTTTGCCTTATTGGCCTTTTTGGTTCGGGTAACCCTTGTCCATTCGTCTTCTGACTCAGAGGCACTGCTCCCAGAGGTTCCCGTCTGATCTTCCAGGTTTTCCCGGATTCTGCGAGCCTGGGAATGGCTGACAGAATGTGGGGACCTGGTCTCCTGTGTCCTGTACCGCTCAGAGGAGTCTTCAGATCCCTCCTTGCTGCCAGGATTTGATGGGTACCCCCCCACTGACCTAACTGGGCAGAGGTTTTCAGGATGCCCTTAATGGGCCTACTCACCTGGGGTTCCCCATCAAATTGCACTGTGCTTGGGTGCCCATACCCGGATGCCCGCCCCTCCATTCCTGGGAGGTACTGGCCTATGAGCCCCATGCTTCTGGCTGGATAGTAATCTGCCATCCCTGTGGCCCTGTGCTCATGTGCGCCAGGGGACATGGGGGTGGCAGAGTCCAGGGACTGAGAGAAATAAAGGCCTCTGGTACTAGGGATCTTGGGGTTATGCTCAGGAGTTTCTCTTTCCCAGCGAACCTCATCTCTATCCGCCCCTGCTCCCTGTTGCAATGCAAGAGCCTGCGCCTTCAGTTCCTCAGTTAAGGCCTTACTAGACTCTATCAGTCTCTCCTGCATCGCTACCTGTTGTTGGAGTCTATCATTGTGCTGGCAGAGAGCCTCATTCTCTCTCTGTGCCTCCTGATTGGTCCTGGAGCACTGGGCCAGTCTTTGCTGCAGGAGGGTTACCTCCTGAGCCGTGTCCCTATTGGCCTGCTCCTTTCTTGCTAGAGCATCCTCCACCCTCCTGGTGTGCTCTAACAAGTTCTGGTTTTCTTTTTGGAGGTCACCCAGTCCCTGGTGGGCCAGGAGATTTTCTTCCATTTTTCTTTTTAAGTGGCAGACTTCCTGGCCTAAGGTGTCTCTTTCCTGACTAAGGGTCTGCATCTGTACCATCAGGTCGTCCCTTTGCCTTTGGAAGGCACCAGCTTTCTGGCGCTCCTGATCAAACTCTGCCTGGGTATCCAGGTCTTTCAGAATCAGTTTATTGCTCTCTGCCTTCTCCCTATCTAGGTGGCTTTGCAGGGTGACTACCTGCTCAGCACATACCCTATTGAAGTCTAACTGTTGCTCCAGATTTTTCTGGCTCTGCAGTAGGGAGTCCAAACCTTCTTGGTACTCCTTCTGCAAGGCCAGAAATCTGGTATCCTGGTCAGCCTTTTCCTGTTGCAGGATGTCCATATCCTTCTTTATTTTAATGATGTGCTGTCTACTCTCATTTTCTGACTCCTGGCTCCCCTGCAGCCTCTGCTCAGAAGAGACCAGGTCAGATTGGACCTTCTCTAACGCCATCTGTCGCTTATTCGCCAGATCTTGGCTTTCAGTACATTTATCCTGCATGTCTCCCATATATAGGTACAGGTATGCCGCTATCCTAACCATCTTGTCTTGTTCATCCTTAGCTTTAGGAGCCATGTATAGTTCACTCAGGGCCACATGTAAGGGACCCTGATCTCTCCATATATCTGACCCTGTTTCCGTGACCTGTTGCGTGATGGCCTGCAACCAGACCATGTGGTCCTGGTGAGTCCACTCACCTCTCACAAATAACTTATGTAAGAAGTGCTCTCTGGCTATTTTCATGTCTACTAAGGTCGTCATTCTGGAATTTGAGTTCCTTCCTGACTTACAGAAGTTTGTATTTTATTTTTGCAAAACAGACCTTTTCCTTAGAGCGTTCCTTTGAGGAGTGCTTTACAGCGTAACACAGCGTGGTGATCTGACCGGATAAGTGTATCTGGTCAGCTGGCACGCTGTATTAATCTGCACAAATGGTAGATCTAACCCAAACATCCCGGACGAGCCCCCAATTTGTAAGAGGATTCAATTCAACACTACAGCTAAATCAATGCCTAGTCTGGGATACTGAATGGAAACCCTTATTGATATATCTTTATGTCCAGTTCATGCGTTCTGGATGACTACCCCTATATAACACCCCTCTCTAGGAATCCCCCTGGCCCCACTGAGCCAAAAAGTAGTTCTGTTTTGCAATTTAAAAGGTTTATTTGAAAATTTAAACAATATAGATATATATCACACTTTATAATAAATTAATAATTGGATATCACACTTAATCTGATCAGTAATCAATAATGGATAGTCTGGCACTAGCACACTTGTAAATAGGAACAGAAGAATAAGGTGGTAGAGAATACTTTATATAAGTTCAGATGGATGTAATGTTGAATGAAAAATGCAATACAGAAAATACTCAATATGATTTCAACAAAACAATGTAATCACTTTTCTCTGGCAATCCCCTCCCCCTTTATGCAATGCAAGGAAATGGAAGGAAAGCACACAGTTCTCAGAAATGCAATCAAATGTAATTCAGTTCACCCCAGCAAGCTTAGACCACAGAAGTTGGAACACAGGCCCAAAATGCTTTTACATGTGCTGGCAATGAAGTGAAAAATATGCTAAAATGCTTTTAATTCCCTCTTGAGGTTCAGGGTGAGTGGTATCAAGTTAATATTAGTCCAGGCTCACTCTAGCAATGATTCAGGGATGGTTCTTAAGAGGCAAACAAATTTTTAGCAAGGAAACTAAGGAAGCTTCTGTTTTCACACGTGGAGAAATTTGCAAATCGCGGCAAATTCACGAGTGCGTTTTTCGCGATTGCGGCAAAACTATAGGGAATCGGAATGCGGTGCTAGGTTCGTTGAAAAGCTGAGATTCTAAGCTTTCAGAGGAAAGTTACTGCAAGTCTCTAGGACAAACGGTCACAGAGATATGAGCGATATGGTAAAGGTCGTTTTTCAGATTTGAAAGTTTAAAGTTCAAAAGTGACAGCTTTGCAAATGACAGGTGACAACTTCTAGGAGACAGTTCTGGTTAGATTAAAATAGATTGAATTATATTATTTTAACTAAGAGATTGGTTCTGCACAGTCCTGCTAGGTACTCACAATATATTTAGAAATAGAATGGGCCTCGCCACGGATCTGGTCAGGTTTTAGACTGGACTCTGGTCTGGTCTCGGCACTTCACAGTGATCTGGGTCAGCTCTGCTCTGCTGGTCTGGTCTGGGTCTCTGGTTCTGGATATTGATAGATTTGAAGTCTGGATCTTTCTGCACAGCTTTCTCTAGAGATTGATGGAGGTAAAGTATGGATTTTCCCGGCAGAGCGTCCCGCAGCAAATGGATTTGAAGGTCCCTATCTGTCCTGTCTGTCTGCTTTTATGTGTTTTGAAAATGGGTGGAGAGGCTAGCTTCCTAGGCCCTACCCCTCTCCACTTGTCATTGGTCACTTCATTCTCTTCCCCTTGATTGGGGGAATGAAATGAAGTGTCATCATGATGAGGTCTGTTTATGGTACAGAGAACCCACCCCTGTCAAATTACACACAATCTATATTTGATCAAAAAGACATATTTCCACAGGTACACATTTGTTTAAAATTACATGCACCCATTACATATCACAGGAGGTATACCCTGTCCAAATCTGCTCTTCCTGGGAGCTTGCATTCAGAAATGGCAACATATTTTACTTTTTGATCAAGTTACCAATATCAGATTCTTACTCAAATTTACCCAAATGTGTGCAAGGCATGCAGGCATTAATTGATGAAGTATCAGACTTTTCACATGCAGACATTTTAAGTAATACCCTCTTAACTGCTAGTTTGCCCCCAGAACATCATACAAATTGGAGTTTGGGCTTGAATTGAAGGTACATTTTTTAAACTAAGGCTCTCAAAGTTATACATTTCTGTCATTTGATTACAAAGAGTTATCAGTGTTTCTGCAAAATATATATTTTGCTTTCAAATCAGTTCTCAGAGTGTTGGAGTCCGCCTCCAAGACTTGGGTGGGTCAGTCACATGTGTCTCTTGGCAGGCAGGCCTTTGTTGACAGGAAACAGTCAAAATCAACATATCCTATTCAATTGCAAGAGCCTATTGTGTGGTCTCCAGGAGGCTCCCAGCCAGTCTGCCTTCTATCAATCAAGAGGTCATGTGAGATTCTAACTCCTGGTGTGAATCTCTAGAGGTGAGAGGGTTTCCCAGGCTTCAGGCCTCTGGGAACAGCAGGTGGCTAATTTTTAATTAAAATGCAGCCTTTGAAGTCAGCTGAGTCAAATCCCTTTGTCAGCAACTGCACTCAGTTCTCCTGTCAGAGTTCAGACCGCTAGCGCCGCCTTGAGGATTTTGTTGGTACTGCATGCAATTTTGGGATCTTTCTTGGATTAATGCATTCTAAACAGGAATGGTTCTTACATGGTAGTAAATCCTTGCTTAACATTGTTTTGATGGGGCTCCTTACAGTAAGATGGTTATGTGGAACCCCACAAAAGGGTTGAATCTTTAAAGTGGTCCAATGAGCCACGATTTCAGCAACTTTTTGACATCAGTAACAGTGGATTTTGTTAACAAAGATCTGTCTTTACACCGGTGGGTGGCAAGTTAGGTAACCATTTTGGTGTGCGCACAAACTGCATGGTTCTCCTGGATTCTGGCGCACTTGTGGGCTTTTTGGCCATCTTGGATTTTCTAAGCCCACAGCACCAAATGTTGCAGCATGATAGTCCAAACGTGGGTCAGGACACCCAACAGGAGGGACCTGCTGTGAAATCCTGGGAAACAATCCATCTGTGAGAGCCTAATGTGAAAACCGAGGAACCCACGGTTTAGAAGAATCATCCTGAGAGAGGGGAGAAGACTAGCAGTCAATACTGCAAGGCCACAAACGATCTAAGAAGAGAGAACTGTGGAACTAAACACCTGGGAAAGGTCAATGGGACATTTGAAAGCAGAGCTGCTGAAGGAACCTCAGGGCTGTAGGTAACTCTGGAATCAGCCTTCCCAGGAACAGCTTTTTGTTTTTGTTGTGATTTACACTGGGCTGGACATGTATAGTTCAGGATTATTGAACTCACGTGTTCATCCAATTTTTGGAGTATGTGTGTTGACGAGTAAGGTAGCCTGGACGCAGAGGACACTAGGCTTAAGGACTTTTGGGTAGCCACATTATTTGAAGATTTCCTTTGAAGTGAAGGATGGCCCAGAAGGGGCAATGACTTATACAAATTAGACCTTACTTTAATATGATATAGTGGGAGAATCAGAACCAGACAACGAGTTATTTTGTTAGCCCATCCGGGCACTGTTTTATGTAGAAGTTCCTCTTTAGTTGTAGACTCTCGCCTAGTCCCCTTAGGCATGTTCCCGAGCCAAACTCTAATTGACCTTACCTTGAATAAAGATCCCTTTCAGCCACACCTTCCGCCTGACGCGTATCATTGGCTCATGTTCCTCACACCGGCAACTTTGAGTGGCACTGGTTTTGCATGACACATCCCTCCGTACATTTGTTCTCCGTTATTTTGTTCATCTGTTCTCTTGGCTCTTATGCTTTAAACAAGGATGATATGTTGATAAAATTGAAGCGAAACACATCAAATATGGGAATAGATATTTAAAATAGTGCCTTGATTATATTGTTTTTAAAGTGTGTTTTTCAAGTCTGGGACACATCAGCGCATTTGGCTGAAGACTGAATATGCAATTCGGTACACTGCCACTGCATAGTCAGTGAATTATTTCTATGCAAATATAATATCCAACATCAGTCAGCCCCGCCAGGCCATCTTACACTATTATAGCATGTCACTTGTATGCTGCTACCAGAAAGATTACTCACACAAACAGGACTTGAAGAAGTGCCCTGGAGTCAGTTATACAGACTCAAAGTACTTTGCATTGATGCAATTAATGAAAAGGCTCACATAGCCAATGCTCCTTCACAGTCAAACTGAACAAAGAAATTACAAGCACACTTGAAAACATGGCATGTTTAAGACATGTTACACAAATAGATGGAGTAATGTGGCCAAAGCTTGATGCAGAAATAGTAGGGTATAGATAACAACATAGGTTTGGGTCCTCATTAACACTTTCATGTTTGAATGTCCCTAGAATTAGAAATTGCCACATACACGTGAAGTATATGGTTTGTGATTTCATGATGTGGGCTAGTGGGGCCCTGTGGTCTGTAGGTCACCATGAAGAGCACTGAATCACAGTTTGCCAAGACTCACAGAGGACTAGCAAGTTATTGGGATGATCTAGCTTCTACATTAGGTTTGAGAGAGTCATGGGAATAGGGTCATGTAACAGGGATATGGAACAGTATGGCATTGCACAATTATAGGCATCCCTATCCATGTGCTCAATTCCTGGTTGCTTTATTAATGTTGCTGGCTTGCCACCATAATCATACTCTTCAGACCACTATGCTCGGCCAATGAAAGGCTACTGTGGCCATAAAATGACCCATTCGGAGCATTCGGAGCACAAACTCTTTTCATCTTAACCAGCTTGACCATGCCATGTCTTTATCATTACCTTTGGGACTAGTTAAATTCCCTCAAATATAAAAAAAGCAGTGGGAGCCAGGAGGGCAGGGTGGAAGGAAAAGGTGGCTTGAGAGACAGGAAAGAAGTGTATAGAGGACTAGAGAGTGTTGGAGGTAGAAAAGAGTGCAGAGACTTGCAGAGAGCAGTAGAGATTGAGGGATGTTTAGAAGAGGGAGCAGGAGAGGCCTGTAGGGAGTGGGTGAACCGGAAAGAGCTGTAAAACCTTGAGAGGGGCAAATAGACTGCAGAAGATGGAAACAAGCAAAAAGACCTACAGAGGGCAAGAGAGAGTGGAACGGGCAAAGAAGAACAGTTGGGGAGGGCAGTACATTACAGAAGCGCTGAGGAAAAGCAGAAAGAACAGGAAAAGAGACTAGAGAGCTGAAAATGCAGAGTGGAGAGACTTAAGAAAGGAGGGGAAGGAGAAAAATAAAGGGGCAAGAACCAGAAAAGAGCAAAAAGAAAGAAGGCAAAGAAACGAGAACAGAAGAGTGGGAGAACATATCCCTCAAAATGAGACAGATCTGGACAGCCATGCTACCAAATGCTTAATGAAAGGAGGTGCCAGTGACAGAAGTGGCGAAAGAAAGAGAGCTAAAAGATTGGTGAAGTAGGACTGATTGTTTCTGGTCATCAAGGATGAGGAACAGGAGAAAGGAAACTAATATGTTGGCTACCCACTCCTTGGACAGCACTCTGCTTCTCTGGAGCTACGTCTATTCATTAAACAACAACATTGGAGACATAAGCAATCAGGAGGGTAAGACTTGACATAAAAGCTTTTTTTCATAATAGTTTTTTTCTAAGCGCTTAATACTAAAGTGGTTTCTAAGCACAAACCCGGCATTTGAACCTGTGTTGCTCTGCATTGTCTTGTTTCCAAGACGAGCGCAATGCCACTGTACCCCGTGCCTGGTATCAGCATCTTGTGGAGAAGGCATCTTACTATCCAGTGTTGGCTAAGTGTGTGGCTGAGTCGAATATAGGAACTCCCGGAAGCAAACCTAAATCTCCCTTGGCACAATAAAATCTGGCAAATCCTTATTCAGGTTTTGCACCTTCTGAAATAGCCTGGACCCCTCAAGAGTGGCAGGTGGGAGGGTCCAACAAAAGACCTCATTATCCTGACCAAGTCATCAACAGCAGAAAGCTGACACCAAGCCAAGATAGAAGGGCAGGGAACTCTTCAAAACCCATTGACAGTGAGGGACTTTTTATTTGACCACCAGCAAGCAGAGCCCAAGGGAACTGAGGGACAGATTGATGGACTACGGTCCATAGGTAAGCTGGAATTGTTTCCCAATCCATTTCTTTGAAAACGCCTCGTTCATTTACAAGTCCTACCCAATCCCTGGGTATGTTCCTGCTATAACACGCAGTTGCCTGTACTCCATTTTCTGCATCCTTAAATGCCTCTTGACTCCTCAGCCTTGATAGTGGACAGAACGCTAACACAAACAATATGCAGCACAATTGAACAAATTGAAAGACTTCCAGAACTTCAGCAAGCAGTGCACGCCACACATGTTGGGAGCAATGTATTTATTTATTGTGTGATTTAGTTTACAAAAAGAGAAACTTTACACACATGTCCACATAAAACATTAAGCACAATAAAAACACAATATTCATCATACAGAATCACCAGACGCCAATACAATTAATAAAAACCACTTTAAAACAAAGACATGTTAAATAAAGGAAGAAGCAACTTTAAAAAGGTTATCACAGTAATTACCAAATGACCATTAGGGTTTGCTAATAGGTTTCACCAGAGCATTTCCCAAGTTGAAGAGAGGGCAAGTGATAAAATAAAGCCTGAAGGCTTCTTCGCATAATTAAGTGTCTCAGGGCTCACTTTTAAGTTTACAGCAACGACACAAACGCTCTTCAGACGAAGCCGAAGAACAAGCACCTAAAACATTTGATGGGAGTACATTTAATTTTATACATAACCAAAACTCTCTGAGAATTGTCGAGGAATGTTTTTTACATACATTTCTGAGTAGAATTAAAGGGTTTAACATCCAAAGGGAAATGCTCAAACACCTTGTAAGAGAGAAGTCTTATTCTGTTTGCAATCCACTCGCTTTCAAATAACATCTTTTTTACCTTAGCTGGATTACGCTCTAAGTCTTCAAGCAAAACTGCTCTCACATTCAACATAGCTAACACAGAACTCACCCAAGCCTTAAGGGGCACACAATTTCCAAGATTATAAAGTGCGTTCAATTGGATAAAGGAGATAGAGGCCGGCGGAAACATAATGGACGCAGAAGCAAAATTCTTCTCCAAAGGACCATAGCCGCTAAAAATGTGATGCCCAAGATGTGCCCAACCGCGGGAAACGTAGTGCCTGTTGGAAGGGACAAAGGATGTTTCCAAATAAAAGACTTCATCTTGGCCAATTCCAAGTCGACCTGCCGTATCTCGGCCCCATAAATCACCCTTGGAACAAGCACCTGCTAATATATTTTAAGTGCAGGCAATAGTGAGAAGAGGCCATATTTTCTGTTGAGCAGACAGAGCTGTGAGGCCGCCAAGATTGCATCGAGCTTCAAGGCCTGATTAGCCAAAGACACAGACCGCACCAGAGATTTCTGTAGGCCTATTGCAGTATAATCGAGCAAGAAAAGTCATACAGAAGATAGTGTATTTTTATGTGTCCCAACCTCGGACCATTGACACCAGTACCTACTAGTGCTGCCCTTATTCCAAAGATGTTTAAGTTAAAGAAAAAGGGTGCTAATACACACCCCTGGTGCAAGTCGCGGTCCACAGAGATCCAGCCCAAGGTCGTACCCTTTTGGTACCACCTCACATTTAGTCTGATGTCTCTATGCAAGAGCTCCAGCATCAGACCCAAGGCCTCCGGACAACCCCAGGACTAAGCATCCCCCATAGCCTAGAACGATCAACCCAGTCAAATGCCTTAGAGATATTGAGAAAAGAAAGAAACAGAGTTTGCTTGGATTTAAACACCTGATTCTTCAAGAGTTGTATCAAGAGGCATTTCAAAGATGTACTCGTTCCCTTATGAAAGCCTGATTGATTGGGATACAACTTATCGGCAGAAACTGCCCATCTCTCGAGCGCACACAATAGAAAGCCTGCAAAGATCTTGTAAGATGTATCCAACAGCGAGTAATTCCCTGGATCCACCCTGTCACCCTGTTTGAAAATAACCACTACAATAGCCTCCATCCAAGTCGAAGGACACCTAGCCCGCCCAACCTGGTTGTCGAATAGTTGGAGCAACACCTCAGTCCTTAGTAACGGTGCTGATTTTAATGTTAAATTGGAAAGGCCATCGGGTACAGGGGCACTAGAAGACTTGGCCCTCCTAACGTGCAGCTGAATCCCTATAAGATCAATATCCAAAAGCTCCCAAACCTCCATATCCACAAGATCCCTGTACTCCCATATGCACAGACCACTGGGCGACTCACAGGAGCGTACAAGTTGCTAAAATAAAACTCCCCCAAATTCCCACAAATGGCCAGGGATAGGCTGATGCTGCAACGAGGATTGCACTTTCCTACTCTTGTATCATTGGCAAACAATTGGCTGAATCTCTTAAGGCCAAAACTGCTAACATGTTCTCTGCATATTTGTGTAGCAACAAGGCACGATGACCCTTCGACCTATTTCTAGAAGCCTGCTTCAGCTTAGACATAACCGTACTAGCATTAGGGCCCACTGCACTGAACTTGTGAGAAAAGTCCAGACGGTTGCTTTCCATAATTAGGGTACTTGACGGGATCAAACCTATGAGCACGTCCTGCATGTGGGGGGTAAAGGAATGGGGACACATATCAACAAGCCCCCTAACCCCCAGATAGATCTTGGTCAATGTTAAAGTTAAAACAGGTTTGGGATGCCAAATTACAGCATGATTACGGGGATTCATTTCAATAGGGGCAAAGATCTGATCCAAAAGGCCCATTCTACAAAGGCCTCCAAAGCACCGAATTCTGCTAGTCCTAGGACCTACCTCACAATGATCGACAGTAGGAAGAATATGAGCAAATATAAAATCCACGGTAGATTTGTCAAAGCCATCAGTCCAAGTATAGTTAGGGGGGGCGTCACCCAAGTTATTCCTCTTTAAGGGGACAAGATCCAGACTGTCCAAAAAAAACACAGAACCATACCTCTCGTACTCTCGCAGATTGCGAAAAACATCTGGTTGCCCCAGGCCGATACCATTGGGCATCCAAACATTCCGAGGAAAAATCACCCATAATCAAAAAACCCACATTTCGTAATAAAGGATACTAATCACATGCATTGGTAATGGATAATAAAAAAGTGTGCCAAAGGAGTCGACACAGGATTAAAATAGATATCTAAAACAATAAGCACTCTTAAAACCTCATCAGAAAGGGTCAAACCATGTAACTTTGCAACCTAAAATATCAGGATGTCCCACAAGCAAATGTTCGATGTTAGAGCCAGGGAACACACGCCAGGCACTAATTAAGCCACCATTTGGCCTACCTTCAGATCCTTTGCTAGCTGGGTCATCACGGAGAAAAAAGCCATCCACGACAGGAGTGTCATTGGGAGCAATGCCAAGCTCAAAGGGCTCAGGTGCAGGTGGATGCAAAATCTACAAGAGAGATGAGTAGCAGAGGCCTGTGTGTACATGGCATCTCTAGAGGAGTACACCTCTGCAGACCCCTCTGGCACTACCAAAGACACACAGTCAACTGCTGGGGTTACATGTCAAATGCATGCAACAGTGGGTACCCGTATGCCATTACAGGTGGCGGGGTTGGTAAGTGGAGAGGAACGGGGCAAGAGGGGGATGAAGTTAGCTACACAATTCATTGTGCGCTTCATGCAAAGTTGGAAGAAATCCATCCTTGTATGTCCATGCCCTTGCGATGAACTTGAGGTAGAACTTGAGGTAGATGAGGTGAACTTGAGGTAGATGCACCAATGCATTTGCTTGACACATTGACATGTGCTGAGACGGCAGAACCTTTACTGAGTAGCACCCATACCTCGATTGCCATCACCTTGAGCAAGCATCATCTGCGCAGAGTCAACATTGTTTAGGGAGATGTAATGGTGCCAGTGCTACTAGTTGATGAGGTCTTTGTATGCCAAGTGCTGCTATCCTTTACCCGTTGAGGGTGGCATTAAAAAGTAATCCCTTCTCTCTCAACCACACCGGATCAGATGTCACATGTCCTCACTCCCTAATATGAGCAGCCATGGTAACCCAGGAGCACATTGTGGTTCATATCGAAGATCTGCAAAACAGCAAAGTAGAAATAGTACTGAAGCATCAGGAACATAGATCCAGGTGACCAGGTGACCAGTGGAGAATTAGACCAGGACACTGGGCCTCTAGCTGTGATAGAGATTGGATCACTGCCTTCTCTCTCCTCACTATTCCATTTCCTCTTTGCTTTCTTACCTAGGCTGGCTTCCCTTTCATTTTCAACTTAAATTTAACTTCCTCTGTCTCGTCTTTAAATCTCTTCATGATCTTGCCCCCCACCTCTCCTCTCTCCTCTCGTTCTACACTCTCTCTCACCCCCTCAGATCTGCAGATCTCTTCCTAATCATTGTTCCTCCTTCCCCTTGTGCCTGTTCTCGTTTCCGTTCCTTTCAGCTCATTGTCCCTCTACACTGGAACACTCTACCTCTCTCTATCCGCTCCATTTACTCTTACTCCTTCTTCCGTTCCTCCTTGAAAGCTCATCTTCTGCACTCCCCGTCCTGTTAACCTTCCTCTGTTTAGTTTCTCTTGTACACTCCTATGCAAATTGTTCTATATATAGTTTTTGATGGTTTGTCTCATGTTTTACAATTATGCTTCCATTTTATTCTAATGTATTCTTGTTGTTTAATGCAAAGCGCGTTGGCATAAAGCGCTATATAAACCTAATAAATACAAATACAAATAGGAATGTACAGACTTTTAGGTTGCTGCTTCGGACAACAGATACAGACATGCGTCATCATGATGGCCCCAGCATTGGTGAGACCATCCCCTCAACCACCCAACGCTCAATAGGCTGTGCAGTGTTGTTGACCATGGAGTAGAGGGAGCCTCAGATTTGGACAACATAGCTGATGGGGTCAATGGTCTGGGTATAGCCATGAGGGGACAGGAAGTTGTCAGAAGCAGGCGCCGCTTATAGGTGAAGTGGAGAGTCTCTTGAGTACTTTAAGTGGAAGACAGGTTGAGCTTGTAGGACATGTCATGCCGGCTGAGGAGAACACAGAGCAGGACAGGGCGAACCACAACGGGCTCATCGAGGATTCAGGGGTGTAATACCCCAGACAAGACAATGTCAAACAACGCATTGGTCATGCCCTGCGTCTTGTCCTTACACCGAACATGGAAAATCTGTATGTGCTTGCGCGATGTGCCATGGATGTGCCCTGAGTGCTTGCAGTTGAATGTTTTTTAATCAGTGTTATGTTATGTATTGGCATATAGTGCACCTATGCCACAAGTATTGATGCTTAGGTTATACAATGGAACTGCTCTTGGTAGTTTAGTTTGGCTTGTGATGTCGCTGTGGGATAAGTTATGGACCGAAGTGACTAGTAAGAAGATAGTGCTTTTATTTTTCTTAAAACATAAAAAAGAGCAATTACTGACAGTGAATGGAATAGAAGTAGCGACTGGAAAAATGTTCCACAGACGAGGTGTTAGGAAGCGGAAAGCTCTGCCTTCTAACTGTGATTCATGACATCAAGGTTTCTCATCCGCAACTCTAAGCCATTTGTCGCAGATTTAGGTTTCTGTCTGTAATAGGCTCATTATACTAGACAAAAGGATTTGAGCTTTACTCAAGCTGAAAGTGGGAGCCTGCATGGGACTTAAAGAGAAGGAGTAATTGATTACTTGAACTAAAACTGTTTCTCCAACTAGTCTGGCATCGACGTTGCCTGTGCCGCAGACCTCAACACCCATAGCAGGCACACCTGAACTGCACCCCACTTTTGCCACATTAGGCATGGGGCTTAGTTCAAAAGGTCCTCCTCACATTATTAGGCTGGGCAAGGAGGCAGTAGCAGGTGTCACAAATAGTTTTAGCATAATTGTTTCTTTTTATTTGGTCGAATGGTACATTTGACCGAATTTGGCCTGTACTATTCGACCGAATAAAAACAAACAATTCGGCTAATAGATACCAAACATGTGGAGCAGGGTTTGCAGGGGTGTCCCCCACTCCCTATGATCGGTATGTATTAGCCTTGAAGGGCTGCAGGGGTGCCCCCGCATCGTCAACATGGGAGGCGGGGGACCGGAAAAAAAAGAAAGAAAAAGGGACACTGCGGCGTTGCATCCGACCCGCGTTAGAGGGACGGATCTGACGCCGCAAAGTGAAGGAGACCAGGCTGCGTCCAAACAGGTAAGTAGGGCAGTGGGGAGTGGGGTGGGGGCTGGGTTGGAGTGCGCGCCTTTGGTTTGCGCTTTGTTCCTCTGACAATTGATTGCATGCAGGCAGTTTTTTCCGGTCTGTTTGCCGCAATCAATTGTCAGACGAACAAACACAACCAAACCGTCACAAACATGTCAGTGGAAGGGATAGACCACCCTCTCCCTATTAGTACCAAATTGATAGTGGGCAAACACATTTGTTGAGCAGGCGATGTCTGCATGCGGGAGTATATTGAGTGGAATTGCCTTTACCTGGGATAGCCAGATGATTACGCATAGGTCTAGTCAGAGCTCCCATTATTCCCTGAGCTCGCATTGAGAGAAATGGCTGCAGGTGTGTCTCTGAAGAACAGTGTGCATTGGCTAGACAAGTTGTGCTGTCATCATATACCCATGACTAAGGCTGTTCTCCTCGGTGCCCCAGCTGCACCTTCATGATTCTGTTGTGATTGTTTATACATTTATGCACAGTGGATCAGTACACTTTTGGGTATGCAGTCACATAAAGAGTTGCTTTGGAATTCCAGTTGATCTTTTGATGGTGAGTGTGGTTTTCTTGTGAACCCCAGTTATAGTGCCCTCATCTCTTTTACTGTGGGGTTGTTGTATGGCAACATTAGCCATATGTTCAGTGGGTTTCCCCTGCTACCGGGGAGAGAAAAATATTAATGGTACTTCACAGCTCAGCCCGTGTCTGTTCATTGGTAGACACCTATGATATGATAAGATATGATATGGCATTTATAACGCGCCTATACACAAGTGTTTCACAGCGCGAACAGGCAAGGGAGGGGGAAGAGAGGGAAGACAGAGACAACGATCTTACTAGGCCAGGTGTCATTCAGATCACACAAGTGCAGGGTAGAAGGACCGAGAAGGCTGGACCGAGAAGGCTGTTGAGTATGTGGGGAATCTACATCCGCACCTGGGGAAGGGCGCTCAGCCAATCAGGTGGCTGGAACAGCGGACAAGAACACACTATGTACTGCGTGCTGTTTCCAGCCACCTGAGACTCTTCCCCTGATGGTGCCATCTTGATTGTGGGGAGGCAACAGGGAGTCTCTGCCTTTTGCCTACCCACATCTCCCAAATAAATACCATACCCTCTCCTCTCCCCACTTACCTGCTGGACCGGAGCTTTGTGTCCAGTCCTGGCACTCAACCCGCCAGCAGCCGCAATGGAAATGAAAAAGGGACCGTAGGGTCGAAACACGTGTCGGCTGACCTAAACTTGCTTGTCAAGTTCCAAATAGTGTTTCTCAAAAACACATGTAATTGAAAAAATCACCCAAGACAAACACCAGCAATAAACAAATTAATTCGTACTAACCAAAGTGTTAAAAATATTTATTTCACAAACTCCAAGCAAGATAGCCGGGAGCAACAAACCTCTTTTTTCCTACTCACCAAACTGGGGCTTAGGCTAAACCCCAAAACCGCTCCTGTGAACTTGCCCAAATCACAAACACAATACAATTGGAGTTTAGCACTGGCAGGTTCCACTCCTAGAGCCTAAAACCCACCTCACCTTTACTTATTGCAGTGGCCATCTTGTTTTTATTTTTTATGGGAGATTGAGCTTGCGCAATACGCATGCAGCCCACTTCCTATAAAAAAATGTAAACCATCCGCACCCTGGGGGTGTACATGGATATCACCCCCTTGTTGGGGGCAGCCATGGTTGATAATGGGCCACAGCCCTCGCCAAGGCCCTCACTTCACTTGGGCCTGCCGAGGCTTGGCTTTCAGGCTGTTACTGGCCATCTCCGCCCCCCAGGGGATGCCATAATAGTGTCCTGGTGTCTTTGTAGATAAACTTTCTTAAAAGATCACAGTTCTTATATCGATTTTTCATCATGCCATCATGCACATTGTCACCTCATTGGCCTCCAAAATGCCTGCATAATGCACTGATCCTGTGTGTCGTTTGCTGAGAGTGGTGTAGTCTTTGCTGTTGTTGTAGGTGAATGATACAATGATTGCTATTTTGGTGGCCGACCATGTGCCATCAATGGCACTGATTCGAATGCAAACTTTTCAATGTAATAGTAAACTTCTTGGCAATTTAGATGTACTCTGGGGCGTGTGGAAAGGTAGCATTTCTTGCCACATGTGCCTTTAATTCCTCTGTGAAATCCCATAATGTTCTGCTAACGAAGAATTGGACTATGTTAATGTTAAAGGACATTTGTACCACACACTATCACCACCGGAGTAGTACCCTGGTGCTCTGGTGGATCTGAAAGGTAAGAGGGTAGGGAGGGTTAGTAGGGTATAGCGAGATAAGGTAGAGCGAGATTGGTGATGTCCTGTTGGCAGCTTCAGTTCGGTTAACACCGTTCACTGAACATGAGTATTGTTTAGCGGAAGGGTTAGTGGGGTCTTGGTGGGCCCTATGCTTCGCTGCAGTGAGTCTGTGGGACAACAGCTTTGATCTGCATGCAGTCTTAGCTCAGTCAACATGGCATGTGGGGTTTTCTGTTTAAGTGTGATGTTGTTCTCTGCAATGTGCATGATGCTTCATACAAGGTCCTTACTGAATCCATTGCCAGTCAATGCAGTCTGTCTCTTCTGTTATTGTGGAACTTTCTGTGAATGCATGCCCTCATCCTGCTTTGTGCAATGTCCACGAGGTCCTCATCAAGTCCTTCTGTTCCAGCTTGTGATGCTACCTGAATTTTCATATGAGTGGCATGTTGGCATTGGCATCACATTGCTTGGGGATGGTGTGATGTAGGTCATATTTGGACAATGGAAAACAAACAACCCCCAAACAAAGGACCCAATCAAACCTAGCCCCAAAGGTCTGCCAAACCACACACCACAACAAACAGAACACAGCAACTCCAAAGACATCTTCAGAAAGACACCAACCAGAATCAGAGCCAAGTAAGAATCCCTAACCTTCCACACCCAGTACATAACTGAAGACTGGGAGAAAACAAACAACCCACTACGAACCAGAACAAAGAAACCCACGCCTCAATTTACTTGAACTCCTCAATAAAGAAACAGAGGCCCCAACCACACTATCAGCAAATGAAAGCATCATCCGAGAGAGAACCGAAAACCCAACAAACACCACCCTGACCAAGACGCAGGAGAGGACATGCAACAATAATCAAGGAAAAGCACATGCTTTACACTGCAGCCTATTCAACATAAGATACCCGTCCAAACCAAAAACTGAAATGTATGACATCTATAGGACAGCTACAAGACAATCACCCATGAAGCCATACCAGACAACAGAAGAGGAAGTGGAATGGCAATAGTGCACAAAGACCACATCTGCGCCACACCTCTCCCCCAACTGACATAGAAGACTGCAAATCACTCCCAATCAACATCAAGATCAACAATCAAGCCAACCTACTCTTCCTCCTGATCTACAGACTGCCACCCTACAACCCCAACTTTGCAACGAAACCCACTGACGCCTGGGGACAACATTTGGTTCAAAAGAGAAAGAGAAATTGAACCACAGCAAAATCCCTCAGCGCTGTACTGGAAGCCACCACTTCAAACAAATAGTAAACAGACCCACACAATGTGCTGGACACACCATGGACACAGTTTTCTGCAGTGGTGGACTCCTGACCACGCCCCACTGGTACCAATCATATGTAGTGATCACCACATTATTCCATTCCCCATCAAAATCCCAAACCACATATTGCCCGGAAACACAATATTAAATGCTACTAACAAATGAAACTGGAAGAGTCTTGACCTGGAAACCCTAAAAGCACTAATGAAATCCACTAAACACAAACATCTCCGAGCTAAACAGAATGATTGTGAATGCAGAAGAAAAACTTGACACCTGGATCACAGAGGCCCTAGACCAAATAGCACCTGCAAAACTCTTCAAAGCCACTGCAAAACAAATAGCAGCCAGATGGTTCACAGAAGAACTGAGGGAACTCAAAAAAACAAACTGCAACTTGGAAAATCAGTGAAGAAACCATGACAACCAATTGGACAAACAAATACTGATGACACCTCAGAATCTACAAATCAGCAATCCTAAAAGCAAAAAAAGCATGCTACATCACAGGAATCTGTTAAGACTGATTTCCTAAACTCTGGCCTGGTGGACAGATGTATAGAAGGCCAACCTATATTGTGACAGGGACAACTCTCGGAAGCTGTAGCCCAACCAGTTGAAGGTAGCAGTGACAGGCGAGCTAGGCTAAAATCTTCAGAGGGGTGAGAGTGTAAAGGGTCCACAATGAGGTCACACAATGGGAGTCACAAATTACACTTAGACAGGATGTGTAAAAATACAGTTATTTAATTATGGCCAAACACACTATAAGAAAAATGAACACAAGTAAGTAGACTTATCATCCAATACCACCAAACTAAAATACATATACACAAGCACAGGTTCAAGTGCACAATACAAATCAAAATACTCCTGCAAGGAAATGAATAGGTGAGTATCACACACAACAAGGTCCACAGAGAGGTTCCCTAACTAAGGTTGTCCAACCCTAAGTTACCTGGGGCCTTGTGCCCTATTGTTCAGGATACAAAGACGCAACACTCAGGAAGCAGGAGAAAATGTAGGTAGGGTCTCTGGGGTCCAGTGATGGATTCTTAGAGCCAGGGTTCAAGATAGACAAGTGTCCAAAATTACCCCCAACAGTTAGAAATCTTGCCAAGGCAAGTATTGGCAAAGCCAATAGGTTTAGGATAAAGGATATTATAAGTCCATTGACTTACAATGGGAGTTTAGGGGTATGTTAAAAGCTCAGTAACTTATCCCCCTCACTCCGAATCTTCGCAAGACTTTCCAGACCAAAGGAAGGGTGTCCTGGTTTGCTTTTCCCACCAAATTCCGCGGTCCTCGATTTTCACGAGTTGCAGGTTTGAGTGATTCTCCGGTTAGGATCTTTCGCTGGTGCAAGGACTCTTGATGAAGAAATCGTGAAACAAACAATGCAGCACCCTTCTCAGGACCGGAGGTGGGTCAGAAAAGCAGGTTTCGGACCATGCACACTGCGCACAGCGATGCAGCAGGACTCAGTAGCCGTGGTCGGACTTTCCGGTCTTTCTCGAGTCCCCTTGGTGCTAGGAAGCCGAAATTTCCCAGAATGTGTCGTTGCAGTGGCAGCTGAGGGTGTGCTAAGTTTCAGGTAGAAACTCAGAACGGCAATGAAGATAACCCGGTAGACCAAAAATGAAGCTGGTCAGCCACAGGCCAATTCCCAGGCACTTCCGAAGGCGTTTTTTGTGCTGGGCACCGAGTAGGCTTCGGGAATGGTTGGTCCCTCCACTCCTGGGGTCATAGCACCTTCGCAGGCCTACTAGAGGTCACGGGACAGACAGGGCTGCAGCAGGACAGCAGCAGAAGTTGGTTGCCAGGCCTCCTTCAGACAAGTTACAGGTTTCTTTGCAGGTCTTCTCAGCTGGACGGATTCTTGGCTCGTTCAGGTTCTTCCAGAATCTCTCAGAAATGCATGCAGGGGCCCTCTTCTTATCCTAAAAGCCATATAGGAGTTGAAACTCCCACTAGCCAATGGCAGAACTAGCCCACACACACACCCCACAGTGGTCCAAACAAGACCACTGGCGGGAACACTCATGCATACCACTCAGACACACAGAAACCAGGATGTGTATTAGGGTCAGACTGACCCAGCCCACATCCTGCCTGCAAACACACAAAGCCTTCCAGTAGCCCGCCAAAAGCTCCTGCTTTCCCGGGCACTGGAAGTCCTTATAAGGATCATTCTGGCCTCTGAGGCCAGGAAGGAGGCTAAACAACAAGATGCAAAAAGAATGGGCGAAAAACCTTGTGGCACAGCCATGTTTGACCAGTAGCCACAGTAAGTAGCCAAACGCGGTAAACGCGGTTAAGCTAAAATATAATTCCCCAAAAAGTGGGGAAAAGTCACTGCTGCCACTAGCCCATCTTTTAAGCACCTCTAGAGTAACCAAAACATCCTTTGAGTGTTAGTCTAGGGAAAAACAAAAATGAACAGTGTAAGCTGCTGTGTGCAATGATAAAAAGTTACCACCTGTGATACAAAAGTAACCACAAGTAGCAACATAGTCACAAGACTAAGGGAAACACTGTTTCCCAGTACTGATAGCCTTAAGGACATATCAGTTTCCCCATAACATGTGAGCAAAGGCCAGTACAGTGAAGCAGACAAAAAGTACAGGTCAGACTGAAAAATCAAAGCAAAAGGTTTGGGGGTTCCATAAAGATGGAAGGAAAGGTGCAGTAAAGAGAATCTTTCCTAACAGAATCCAATCGGCAACAAACCCACAAAAAGAACTATTCAAAGTCATCAATGAAATAAAACCGAAAACTGAGCAACACATGCATCGTACCATCACAATCCCTATGTGACAACTTCACAAAACACCTAAGAACAAAAATAGAATCAATTCAACAGATATTGAGGAAAGCCACGCAACAACAAACACAAATCTGGGACCTCCAAAAACCAGAGCACCACCGACCACCTCAACACTTACCTGATGTGAACCTATAAATGAAAAAACCTTCAACAAACTAACAAAAGACGCCAACTTTGCTGGATCCCAAGAGACCCATGCACACCAAGCATCTTCAAAGAAATCCTCAACCACAGGACACGCACATCATATTTCCAGCTACTAATGAACCTATCCCTAAACACAGGAACATCACCGAAAAGTTTCACATCAGCATACCTCAAGCCCCTATTAAAAATAAAACAGACAATGCAGAAGACCCCTCCAACTATAGACTGATAGCGAACCTACCCTAACTGGCAAAACTACTGTCGAACCACATCTACAAAATACTACTGAACTATGTAGAAAGCAATGGAACACTCGGCCACTCCCATCCATACGGGACAACCAAAAAAAATAAACGTAGACAACAGAATCACATCGGCCCTCATACTTCTAGATATATCAGCCGCCTTCGACACAATCAGGCAAACAGCACTAATCCAGAGACAGGATGAATGTGGCATAAGAAAACGTGTTCTGCAATGGCTAAAATTCTTCCTCGCCAACCGAACAGAAAGAAAATGCTACCAACATTTACATCTCACACCAAAAACTTCACCTGCGGTGTACCTCACAGTTCAAGCCTCTACCCACTCCTGGAGTGACCACCTACAACTACTCAGACGATACCCAATTCATCTTAAGCTAACTTCAGCTGAAGACCCAAACAACACCCTCAACAAATACCTCACGGACATATACACCTGGATGACAATCAACAACCCAAAACTAAACCTGACCAAAACAGAAATAATGATCTCCCATTCAGGGGATAACGCAACACACACACACACCGAGCTGGCCACCAGGCATGGGAACCCAACTGTAGGCATCCGCTGTGATAAAAATCCTGGGAATACACATGGACAACAGACTCTCACTAGAACCACAAGTCAAAGCAATAGCAAAGAAATGCTGCTACCGCCTGCGACTAATCAAGGGATACTCCAACTTCAGCTTTCCACACAGAACGCACTTAATCATGGTAATTTCAAGACTAGACTACGCAAACAGCCTCTACCTTGGAATGCCAGAACACCTCACAATAAACCACCAATGCATCCAAAATACTGCAGCAACACAACTCCTGAGACTAAACAGAAGCAGCCACATCACACGAGCCCAGTCACTTCCAGCAAAAAAAAACATTAACTTTAAAGCCCTCTACGTCACTCACAAATCACTACACAAAGAGCCACATTTCTCCAAGTCAAAATTAACTGCTACCAACCAGCACGAAACCTAAGATCGAGCAATAACCTCCAAATCGAAACAAAACACTACTCGAAAAGGGCATTTGGAGAAACTGCATTCTCCCGTTTTACAGCCAAACTATGGAATTTGTTACCGAAGGAAATAAGAACAACAGAAGATCACCTAACCTTCAGATAATGACTGAAAAAAACCTGGATATTCAATTCACAGAGATAAGCATAAAAACGGACACCTCCCATAACTCATATCCAAGGCAATCATGGGACAGCACGGACCCTGAAACCAACAATAAAACAATCACAGATTACCAACCACCCCAGCACCTCGCTCCTCCCCCGCATACCTCCCACGCACCACACACACCCATATGAGCTAGCTTTACTACACACAAAGAACACAAACCACACATCCGCTGCAACAGCAATCTGCCATAAAAAATAAATAACCCAAACACTGGACGTTGCCCCTGTTCACACAATCAGAGCACACTCACACAGCCGACATGTACAGACGCCAGTTTGTGCTGACTCTACAAGCACCAACAGTAGAGCACAGCCTCTATGCTATCCCTCTGCCCTGACTAAACTACCCCACCCACTTTCTTACAGAGCCACGTGAGCACCTGGAGACCATGCAAATGGTAATAACGGTATAAGTGTTAGGGAGAATTTTCAGTTTAGTGCTAAATTCCTCCCACCTTAGAGCCCCCAGCTCTTTTGCTGAACTTTGGGACATTGAGCTTTTAATCCTATGTGTTTCTCTGTGTTTCCTTTGACTTTGGAGTCTGACAAACTCCATAGGCATCATCTTTACATTGTGACACACAGCACCTTCAGTGCAGTGGAACAGGGCTCTTAGATTTCCCAAATGTTTGAATACCTTCTCTTGGTGAAACTACTGTTTGCAAGAGCAGTGAAGTGAAATTGACTTTACTAGCATTTTTTTACTTTCTAGACCCAGCACACACTATCTTACAATAGGGTGCTGGAGGGGTTACTTAGTATCCCCTTTGTCTAGTTTCTCATGTAACATGTTTATGTTACCCTTTCTAACATTGATGGCAGGTGGAAGTGGTTTACTTTTTTCTACCATTGTGTATTTTTACCGCGGGCTGCAATTGCAGCTGCAGTAAAGCACACATGGGTGCCCATTTTGTCAAAATGGCCCCGGTCTTCTTTTTTCACCATTTCTTGTTGGAAAGGTCCTTCTTGAGATGTACTCTGCGCTTCAAACCAGGTTTGTTCCCTTTGTTAATTTTGTCTTTGGCGGGATTCATGGGCAAAACCTGCCTCTGGCACCAGCATGTCTGGCAAGGGCATGAAGCGAGGGAGGTGACTGAAATTCCCTGTGCTTAATCTCCTTGGTTACAGGAATGCACCCAAAGGTGATTGGTTAGCTGGCTATCCTTGGAGGCCAGCCACCCTGCTGTGTGAGTGACAGCTAGGTTGCGTATGAATGGGAGAAACCTGTATAAAAGGCTGGGCTTTTGGCTTGGAAGGCAGAGTCGACTGTGAAAGCAAAAAGACGATATCGAGGCTGAATACCCCAAAAGGAAATACACCAAACGCAGGTTCAAAAGATACACAGATCTTTATTCTACAACTGAATAGATTCAAAGGACAAAGCAACAAATAGCTATCAGGCCCTCAGTACAACACAGCAAAAACCAGCCCTGTTCGGTGAGCTCAGTTAGAGCTCAGTGAGTGGGACTGTACATCAGAATAGTCACACCTTTTATACACTCCAAAACAAGATCTAGGGTTCGTGCCGAGTTCGTTCCTAATTTATGCTTCCATACATTTAGGAGTTATCCTTAATCCATTCACTAACAAATTACAATAGCAACAGTGTGTCTTCGGATTTCCCGTTGAGCCTTTGCACATATCTTTATACAATATAGTTAAATGATATATTGTACACAATATATTTTCATGAATTAGTATTGATGTCGCAGGTGATCCTCTATACACAGGTCAACAAAGGACAAGGTCTCAGTACATGACCCTAACATTTGGCCTGCGGGCAGTTTAGACATTAACTTATACACAGAGGTCAAGACGGCCATGTTACATTCAAAAACAACATTGTCCACCATCTTAGAACACAGGGTGACTTTAGAATAAGAATCTAAAATGGCAGATGAACCTAAAATGGCGGCTTACACAGATCTAAGGTCAGGACCTTGGAAGGCAGATTTCCTCGCAGAGCGACTTGGCCTAGGCCAATATATATATATATATATATATATACACATATGATCAAGAGGGTATAATATGGTTTCCCGTTCGACACGACCACTGGACTAAGAAATCCAAAGAAGAACTTGGAAGAGATGCTTGCTGTAACTCCAAAGCGAACTCGTCTGGACATCCTCTCGGAGCTGGCCGTACTTCCATTGCTGATGCAGGAACCGATTGCCAGGTAGAGGAACACCAGAATCGAGTGCATCGTTTTTAAGTTGGACCCGAGCTCCAGGAAGATCCTCCGGATTCCCATGAAGCAGGACTGACCAAGCCTGTGCCACCTCAACAGAGGAAAGTCCATAGAGATATCCAAGAACCGCGGTGGTGCTGTTTGCGAGAGCCACGAGAAGCTGAAACCGCAAAGTGCAGCTGATCTGAAATTTGCCCATTGCTGCCGCTGATCTTCCATTTGTAGTGCAGGAGTCCCCAGATGTCCTCCCTCTTGGCCCCATGACTGAGGCCCATGAACAACAGGACCTGCAGACCTACACAGGAACATAATCCAGCCGGAACCACTTTCTTCTAACCAAAGGTACTGTAAAACTAAGGGGACTTACCGCTTGTTGTGTAGCCTTGCTAGTTCTCAGTTGAGACATGTCTTGGTTGTCTTTGCAGAGTTCCTTGCAGCTTTGCTCCTCACAAGCCTCCCAGCTTGTGGCCCTACAGTGATTTCATTTTCTACAAAGACTTCTAAAACAATGTGCAAGACTTTTACTTAGCTACCAGAAGTGCTTCAGATCACCTAGACTTTTGTGCAACTAACATTGGCTGTCGTGGCTCCCTGAAAGACTCTTCTTAGCTCTGACTCTGTGCTTTACCTTTCCCCCCAGGAAAGGGTTAATTTACTTTGCATTGGAGGGTTCAAAAAGTACTTACCTGCTTAAGAATATTTGTTAAACATTGTTTGATTACCTCATCTGTCTCTTTTGACACTAACCTCAGTATTGCTCTAAATGTGCCAGTGATATGTCAATGTCCACAGTGTCCTAGTTATTTCACCTCAGGGTGTAGGAAGTATCTGTGTGCCATCCCAAAAGTGTATCTACTGATTTATTGAAACAGAGAGTGTGTATTTTTGAAGTATATTTTTGTGTTACATATTTCGGTCCCTTCTAAAGAAGGCTTATTCAACTGACTGTTAAATTAATAAATAATAGTTTAATCAAGAAAAATCTTGAGTGTAAGTGTTTATTTGGATACTTGTCACTCTGAATCTCTGTGTAATAACCCTACATCTCACATTGACCCCTCTTGAGATAAGCCTGGCTGCTTAGCCACACTACCAACTTGTGTAGTACATGCCCATACCAAAGGACAAAGGTGGTGCTGTCTCCCACAAGGTACTGCATACAATTTTGCCTAACAATAATCAACATAACAAGTTCAGGTGGGTGGTGATTACTTCGTGTATGTGGTGGTTCATCTAGTAATACATCCCTTTTCCAGACTAATCTGCATTGCCTTTCACATTTGGAGTGACAGCTACAGTCAAGGGCATAAAACCGGTTGTGGTGGGTCCCAGTGGGACAGCCAATCCTGCCTCTGTGCTGTGACGAAGGGCAGATTGGATTGAAGGAATTCTTTAGAATGTCAACTGCAAAGCTTGGTGCAGTGTACAGTGTTCCTCTAACACTGCACACATAATGGCTGAAATGAGAAAGCTCCATACCTTGGCGATATCACTTCCAGACTGGTCTTCCTCACGTGCTCCTGCGCTTTATCTAGTCTTTTGTCTTATATGAAATGGTCGTTGATTGCCAGTGCGATAACGTGGGCGATAGCAGAAAGGGCACCTCGCCTGGAATGTGGTCAGAGACCACAAGAAAAGGCTCGAATCACGTGTCTGCAAAATGGAATTTCATCGTTAAACACCAAGCATCAAGTTTGAGATTCAGGGGAAAAATAATCGTCTGTTGTGCCTTATCTATCTCAGTGTATGGCGATGATTGTCAGTGTTTTCAGACATTTGCCTTGTGTTAATCGCAGATGTGTACCGCGTTCTAGACATTTCAATGCACTTCCTCCATTGGTGATGCGATATATGTATATTTAGTTTTGTAAAAATTATCATTCGTTTTGAAAGTGGGCAAAGTTTTACTTTGGGGGCTTGTATTTGTATACTCTATTACATCCTCCACAATTAGCCAACATAATGGTATATTCCTCTGTCCCATATTTTCTGTCTGCTTTGCTAATCCTCTCCTCCTGTGATCATGCACGTCATTTCACCAAAATGCCAGGGGTTGCGGAAGTGACATCATATGCCCCTTGACCGCTGATGACATCACAGGAAGTTATGTCATTTGATCCCACCCCAAAGTGACATCACGGGAAGCGATGGAACACAACCTTTTACCCCTTGACAAAACAGGAAGTGGCATCACATAACATTGTTCCCTAGTACACTATGAAAAATATGTTTACAATATCAATGTAACGTGATAAACATGTCATACAAGAATGGATCACCATATGTATCAGCAGAAAAAACATGCTATAACTGCAACTTGGGAAAAGCAAAATACATGGTTCGAAATGGATGCTTATTATACTCTAAATGTTTTTTGGAGTATTTTGTCTGCTTTGTGAATTTGAGGTGTTTAAGAACAGACCAAATCAGTGACTCACCCCCTGAAGTGTGCCTGAAATAACCCGTTAATGCGTCCAGCAATTATTGCATGGAATTCCAAAAAGTCAAATTATGTGTTATTCCTATTCTTTGTTATTTAGGGTCCCTGCTCAAAGTGTTACACTTGTGGAACCCCCTGTTTCTTAAAGAAGCCTGAACAAGAAACCCACCTACCCTAGAAGCAAAGGGCCTCAGCCCAGGAGATTCCTTTGTAAAAAAAAAAAAAAGTTTTTCTTCTTTTTTGTAGTGGTAGCAAGGGAGACCTCAGGGGTCTCAAGTGCGACCATGGCGACCCCTAAATGACGTCCCTGCCTGTGATCCCTTTTATCCTTACCCTCCTGAGGTTTCATGCCACTGGGCAAATTCACAGGTAGATTGCCTCAAACAATTAAAAGTGCTCATATCAAGACCAGTGGTCGCATTGAGAATCTGACGTACAACTTAAAATAAAATTTAACATCACAGCTTAAACATTAAATCGTTTGAATTAAAAAATGGAGGCAAGTGAGGATTGCCTGGATTGCCTGGAGGCAACTTTTACCGGACAGTGGGCCTCATTACACGGTAGGCGGTAAGGGTTTACCGGTACCGGTATTTTACCGGTACCGGTAAATCCTTACCGCCTTACTACGGGGTCCCTTTGCGGGTTGGGGAAATTAACGCCTGCTTTTTGCAGGTGTTGAAAACCAACCCGCAAAAGGGACCAGTGGAGCTAATTACGGTACCGCAATTTGCGGTACCGTAATTAGCGCCTTCCCCATTCCCATAGAGCCCTATGGGGCAAAAATGGGGAAGGGCAATGGTGGAAGGGGGAATTACCGCCCCGCCAACCTTGGAATGGGGCGGTAATTCCCCTTTCCACCAAGGCGGTGCCGGTATTTTACCGGCATGAACCATGGCGCCATGGTTCACCACCATTCGTGTAATGAGGCCCACAGTCTCTTACCTGAACGCCATCAGCTGCCTCCAGGCAATATTCTTTTGGACCCAGCTGCAACCTAATGAGGGAATGGAACAAGAGTGAACATCGGACATATTGAACTCTTTGAACTTTATAGACACTGGAGTCAATATTCCTCCGGAACTCCTCCAGTACCTTCAACCCAGTGAAGTAACTGGTATCTACGCGCCCCTGCATGCCATGCAGGATGGAGAGCTCATCATTTAAAAACATAAGGTGAGGTTACCAAAAGGGAATATCGGAGGTGACTAGTGGGGAGAACGAGAACTGTTGGGGGGCCATCACTAAAGTCCACGGGTGGCTAAATCCCTTTCTCCACTTTCAGGAGAATACTTCTACGAGTCCAGCAGACAAGATTAGGCGGGCCAGTCCTGACTGTCATCTCTTCACTACGCATCACGTTGGTGGAGACCGCAGCTGTCCGATTGACGCCCCTGTGGGAACCAGGTGAGCGTAACACCTACTTCCAAGTGCAACTCTTGGTATGAATCCAACATCGCCACCATGAATCGCAAGTGTAGTGTGGCTGAGAGGAAGTGGAAGGCATTGGGCACATCCTCTGACAAACTGGCCTGCCACCTGCTTCAAAGGCAATACAGACTGTCTGTCCTTTCCAAGAAGAGAGCCCACATCAAAGCCTGCATCTCTGCGGCCTCTATAAACACAGCCAAACTATTCAAAATCTGCAAAGAGCTAGCCAATCCTACTGCAGTCTTCATCTCTTCTGTTTCCTCCCATGCCCTCTGCATGGTGCTGGCTTCTCACTTCCCTACTAAAACTCAGGACATCCTGCTCACTCTCTCCCTGCCCTCTACCTCTCTGGTCCCCCCTCTGGCCGCCACTCCCTCTCCTCTTCCTTTCTCTCTGATCACACCTAATGATGTCTCTTGGCAAGTCTGATCTCTGAAATTGTTGTCGAAGCAGGTACTCCACTGCTCCTCCAGAACCATCAAGGACCACATTGTCACCCGGGCTCCAGCCTTGACCTCGTTCTGCAATCACTCTATTCCCACAGGAACTTTCCCCTCCCACCTAAAGCACTCCCCTGTGCACCCCCCCTGAAAAAACCTTCCGCCGATCCTTCCTGTCTGGCAAACTACTGCCCCATCTCTATCACTCCTTTCCTGGACAAATTCCTTGAAAAGCTGGCCATCTTCCAGCTTGCTCTCCACACTGAATCTTTTTGTTGTCTCCATGACCATCAGTCTGGCTTCAGAGCAGCCAGAGGCATGGAAACTGCTCTCCTGAACACTCATGAAGAACTGCTCACTAATATCGACTCTAGCCTTCCCTCTGTCCTCCTCCTTCTTCATCTTTCCTCTGATTTCTACACGGTCAATCATGCCACCCAGATCAATCGTCTCTGTGAGAACCTGGGCATCACGGATCAGGCCCTGGCTTTGTTGACCTCCTTCCTCCTGGACTGACCCTCCCAGGTCCAACTTGCGTCCTTTCTCTCCGCCATCTCTCTTTTCACATGTGGTGTTCCCCAGGGATCTAACCATTTACCCTGGCTTTTCAACGTCTATTTGGCCCCTTTGACTTACCACATCTCTACCTTCTTCTCTAACGTTCATTGTTATGCAGACAACATTCAGTTCTCCCACAGGCTCCCCTCAGCCCCCTTTCCTCTCTCACTCCTCCTGACTCTCTCTCTGTGATTCAGGAGTGCAGCACCTCCAACGTTAATGCCAGTAAGACTGAGATCTATCTCATTGGGACCCCTGCTCCCGCTTTCCCTCTTTCACTTCGGCCACCCTCCTTGGGCCCTTTACCTGTGCCTGCCTGTGAGGCTAAAAACCTTGGTGTCAGCTTCAACTCCATTCTCTCCTTCTCCCCTCACATCACGGACCTCGCTAAGAAGTCCCACTACCAGTTGCCCCTCCTCTGAGGTATTCTTCCTTTTTTCACTTTCCCCCAGAGGCTCACTGTAACTAGAGCTCTGGTTCTCTCTAGGTTGGACTACTGCAACAGCCACTTTCTCAATCTGTCTTCCTCTACCCTCCACCCTCTGCAACGAATCCAGAACAGGACTGCAAGACTTTTCCTTGACCTGAAGCCCAGGGATTTTATCTCTCCAGCCCTGTAATCTCTCCTCTGGCTCCCCGTGGCTGCAAGGATCAAGTTCAAGACACTCTGCATCGTCCACAAGGCTTTCTCCGGCCCTGGCCCGCACTACATCCAAGTGTCGCTTCCTAAACACCTTCCTTCTCGAGCCCTTCGCTCAGCCACCTCCAACTCTCTGAGGGTCAGACACATCTCCAGGCAGAGAGTGGGTGGTAGATCTCTCTCCTCTGCAGGTAGCTCCCTCTGAAATTGCCTCCCTGCCACTCTGAAACTTGAGCTGGTCCGCCTGAGGTTCCAGAAGCAGGTCAAGACCTTCCTTTTTGCTTCTGCTTTCTCTCTTTCTTTACCCTGCTGACCTACCTGTCTGCTGCGCTGTCGGGTTGCCTGGCTACCCTCAGAATCCAACGGGCACCAGGTGCCTCCCGACTAGCAGCCCCTGCACTGCCTCTGGGTTTACCACGCACTGGGGCTGTATCTGTAACCCTGCCCTTATTGCACTTCCCCCTCCCCCCGGCACTTCTCCTCTCCCTCTGCCTCCTGCACTTGCACGATCTTAATGACACAAGCCTAGTAAGATCGTTTTTTTAGTCCTCCCTGCCATGTCTTGTTGTGCCTAATATGACTTGTGTACAGGCATTTAATGAATGACTCATCATATCATATCATATGAGAGTCTGGGACTAGGATGAAGGGGCTAGGACAAATGCCTTGGACGAGAATGAGGGCAAGGACTAAGGGACTTGGTCTAGTAGCTGCGATAAAAACTATGATGAGGAACTAGGATTTTGTACTATGAAGAGTGTCTAGGACTTAAATAAGGGACTAGGACAAGGAATTAGGATGAGGAGAATGAGCAAGGAACTAAAACAAGGCACTACAGTGAGAGACTAGTATGAGGGACTGGGACGATGGGCTAGGATGCTGGACAAAGCATCCGGGGTAGAACTAACATGAGAGACTAAGACAAGAGACTATATATAGGTAGAGGGTATAGTCGGAGGGGATAGGATGAGGCACTAGGATGAATCACTAGGATGAGGGACTAGGATGGTAGATGAGGAAGAGACAAGGACTAGAATGGGGGACTAGTAGAAGAGCCTAAGGTTGGGACCAGAGATGAGTCTGAGGCTGATGGGCTAGGATAAGAGTGAGAGGTTAGGGAAGAGAGACTAATGTGAAGGGCTTGTACAAGGGACAAGGATGAGGGACTAGGAGAAGAGAGTAGGAGGAGGAAGATGACTAGGACCAAGATGATGGGCTAGGATTAGAACTAGTGACTAGTACAATGAGCTAGAACAAGGATGAGGAACTAAAATGAGAGTTGAGGATGAGAGTCTAGGTTGAGGATAAGGGACTAAGATGAGGGGCTACAACAAGGAACTCAGAGTAAGAGGATGACTAGAATGAGGGATGAGGTCAAGTATCTAGGACAAGGGACTAGGATAATAGCCTAGAAATGTTAATGAATACACAATGTTTCAAACTATCCTTTACATCCTTTCTATGTGTTAAGTATTTCACGATAAAAAGAATATTTGTTGAAAGGTCCTCAGAGTAAATTCCATGTTTTTTAAGAGGAGATTCATAAAACAAATGATGGAAGAACAAGGGACTAGGATAAGACACTTGGATGAAAGACTAAGGATTAGGACAATGGGCTAGGATGAGAGACTATTTCAAATAGAATGGACTAGGGTGAGGGACTAGGGCAAGGGCACCGGACTAGGATGAGAGGTAGGATAAGAAACAAGATCTAGGATTACGATGAGGGAGTGGACTGAATGACTAGGATGAAAGTCTAAAATTAAGGTCTAGGATGAGGGACTTTGGATAGGGTGAGGCTCTAAAATAAGGGACTAGCATAAGTGACTTGGATGAGGGGTTATCACTAGGACAATGGACTAGAACAGTGACAATGGGGTAACATGAGGGACTGTGGCTAGCATGAGTAACTAGGATATAGGATGAGGAAGAGAGAATATGATTAGGATGACAGAGAAGGGCCAAGATACGGATAAGTAACTAGGACACGGGTCTAGAACGAGGAATTAAGATAAAAGAAGAGGCCTGCAAAGGGAGACTAGGATTGGAATGGTAGACTAGTACTGGAGACTGGGACTAGGAATATCACAATGAACTAGGGCCAGAGACTAATACTAGGAGCACAGACTAGGACAAATCACTAGGAAGGAGGACAGGGCCAAGAAATTAGAAGGAGGGATTAGAGCTAGGGTGAGAGACCAGGAAAAGGGTGAGTGTTTAGGACAATGGACTAGAATAAAGGATTTAGACAAGAAACTAGGGCTAGAATTAAAGACTAGGATGATAAACCTGGGCTATGTTTAGAGACCAGGATGAGATACTAGGATTTGGAGAAGTGACTAGTATAATTGACTAGGACTCTGAAGTGAGACTGTGTGACAAGGACTAGGATAGGAGTAGGACTAGTCTGAGAAGGCAGGGTGAGGAGGAGAACTGGGATAAACTAATAGGAGTAGGATGAGGAACTAGGATGCGTGACCGTAACCCAAGCACCACACATTACAGGGAACCTTCCTTAAATGCGACACTGCCAATGCATATGAATGACACTGGACATGGCAATGCAAAGTAAATTATTCTGATTCTCAACACCCTTTCCCTTCTCACTCCTCTCTGTAGCGTGTTGTGTCCACATTCCATACGCTGGTGCTAAAACTTCCACCATGCCAAAATCAAATAAAAAGCCTGCCAAGGTGTGCATTTTGCCCATCTGTGTGTTCTGACCTCTTCTCTTCTTTTCTTAGCCTTGTCATAATATGTTTTATTGTTACCAAATGCAATGGCACTCAATGAGCTGACATTTGAAGGATGAGGAAGAGCTGTGTCAGACTCAGCCCAATCCAAACCTCTGACATGCAGGCTACACACGCATTCCTGCAGCTGGAATAAGTAGAGATATCTTAAAAGCAAACCAAATGTTGCACTTAGCATTCTGGTGCCAAAGCCGGTCCAATAGCACCGCAAGTAGATTAGAGCGCTTGCTTTGACATCTGTGCAGAGCCTGCTGACACAGGTTCGAATCCCGCCGGGGCCAAACTCAGCCTTTCATATTTTGGAGATCAATAAATGAGCACCACACACCTGGGTAATAATAAGCAGCGCTCAGATTCCTGAGGGTTCGCAGTGCTCTATATATGCGATATTATTGTTCTTATTAAAGCGTTCCGTTTAGAGAAAGCCTATACTATGGTATTGTGACACCAGAACAGAATGCCCTTTCAGATATCAATCGTAGCATAACTTGCAAAACTGGCACCCTCTTATTATAGCACGTCTTCTGCCAAAGCCTCTTATATTGGCATAGCAAAATTAACCAACCCGTTTCTGCTAGAAGAAAATAAATAAATGCAATTGAGTGCAGGGACTGAGCAGACATTTCCAATATAGAAGTATTTGTCTGTAAAGCAGTGGGCACTGTGTAGACTAGAAAGGGTTGTGTTCCAGCATGCCCGGTATGTGATTTAAACTGTATGAATGACCATAATTGTGATTATGTTGGCAACAACTGCACTGCAAGGCCTCAGCAGCTGCGTCCTTATGCCTCTGGCAATGTGGTGGCAGGACTATTTGTCAAACGGCCTGCAGGAAGAAAAACGAAAACCCGTTTTTAATTGCCTTATGCCTATCCAGAGCATTCGCCATGCTGTGGCACGGAAAAACGCAAGTCGACGTGATACTCTGCCAAGCACTGAATAGTTAAATAAGAGATTTAATATTAATGTGTGGCGATTCTGCTCTCACAGAATTATCTCGGATGACTAAATGTGTTGCCCAGAAATAGGGGTCTTCCTACCTTCACTGCCTGTTAAGCATCCTCACAGTTGAGCTGTATGTGGCCGGCCCGAGGACCGTGCCAGGGTGTTATGGTGCCTGAAGATCGAATTAAAGGCCCAAACTCAGCAAGGGAGTTTCAGCACGCTTTGTGGGCCCTAACACCAAGTACATTCTGAGGAGTGGAGTATATAAAGCTAGCACACACATATAAGTATATAGACGATATTATTTGTATTTTTTTGTATTTGTTTATTATTTATATCGCGCACAAAAACCCAGAGGTAACTGGGCGCTTTGAGAGAATTTAGGGTTACAGACATGGATAAAAGTCGTCAGAACAGATTATCATCAACAAATGGACCCTGGTTACAGATGGGTCAAAGAATAAGATATAGGGTATGAAGTGCAATGGAGAGCTGCAGGGGCCGGGCCCCGTTGTCTCCGGAGATGGTCAAGATGGTAAGAGCTATTATTGAGCATGCATAGTATTCAGCCAATTTTTTGTGCTGGCTTTAAAAGTGAGGAATGAGGGTTCGTGTCTGATGGGGATGGGTAAAGAGTTCCAGCGTTTGGCTGCTTGAACTGGGAAACTGGCTCCTCCTGCTGTCTTTAGATTGAATCTTGGAACCACTAGATTGAGGGAATGCGAGGATCTAGTAGAGCGTGCGGGTTGGTGAATGCAGATTTTTTCTGCCAAGTATTTCGGGGCAGCGTTAGGCATTTGTATGTGATGGCCAAGGTGCGTAGAGTGATTCTGTCTCGGATGGGTAGCCAGCTGGCATTATGTCTGTGAGTGGAAATGTGGCATGATCTAGGGAGACTAAGTGGGGCTCTTAGTGAGTTATTCTGGAGTACCTGGAGTTTGTTTAGGTTGTGTTCTGAGGAGCGAGGAAGAGTGTGTTACAATAGTCCATTTTAGATAGAGCAAGTGCTCTGGCCAGCGTTAGGCAACTAGTTGTGGATAGGTCATATTAGTACATACATTTGCTTGGACTGTCCAAGGGAGTTGGCTTTCTGTACGCCCATGCAGACGGTTGCCGTGGAAGGCAGCATTCTGAACAATTGGCATGCTATATGAACCAATCAGTGGGGGATTCTGATTGGTATCGCCTGCATACTGCAAATTAACATGTTCCAGTTATGTGAGAACCTGTTGATTTGGGAATAACATTTTCAGATTCCTTTACCAAATACACACAAAACTTCACCTAGTAAGAATGAGGGCCATGCTGGGCTTGGAAATGCATTTCTAAATGTTATTTTTATCGCCTGTGAGAGCACCACACCTATTTTCAGAATCACACAGACTTACCTATCTTTGCTTGATGATTCCAAGACATTTGCAGTACATGCTTGGAGAGGTGGGCGAAGAGCTGGTAGGGAGATGACTATGAATAGCTCTGAGCTACTCCTGGAAGTGGCTATTTATACACAGAGAAATCCACAGAGAATTGACTATGACATACTGCAGGTACACCATAGTAACTTTGGGAATTGAATTACCTTCTCCGGTAGAAAGTCAATGGTAAACCAGAGTTATTATACCTGCTTTGGGAATCAACCCCGTGGTATTTATGTTCCTTCATTCTTAGTCATTTCCTCTGATTCACTGTGACTGTGTACATTTAAATTTAGGAGTTTGGGACTGATTGGTTGCTTTGCCTTATGAATAGAAATTCAGAGAGTTCTCTTGGTATATTTCAATGCTGTCAGCCTGCTGGTCACCTGTAATCAGTTTTTCTTTCTCCTTTCCCATCCGTGTGTCCCATGGATCTGAGGTCAGGAAGAAGTAATGAAGGATAATGTGTTTGAGTATCCAGGTTGGCCCCATATGTCCAGTGATAACCTCCCTCCCCCGCTAACATTTATTTTGCCTATGATTCATTCGGAGGACAGATTCAACTCTGAATAATGCCTCAGTTGCTTGGTCTGGGAAGTCAATCTAAAGTCTTCTTCAGATCCAGAAGAATAGAGCCTTGTTCTTTAGGACTTTTGAATGCTTGGAGCATCTCCACCGGTGAACTCTCTGGATGTTCACATGTTTTCCAAGCCCGCCATCACATCTAAAGCTTGGGTGCAATACTTTTCATAGACATTGTTAAAATTGACTGACGTATGATGAACCCTTTGTTCTGATACCAGATCTATTGTCTTGTCACGTGACCTCTGCTTGGTCTATTTCTTCTTTCCTGTTGCCAATATGCCTAAAGAGAAAGCAACTGCACCTCTACACTTTCAGTGTGGCGTCAGATAGAAACCACGTTGCTCATCTACAGGGTTTTTTCCATACCAGGTTCATGGGGATGTATGGAGATGTGTTAAAGTTCAAACACAGTTCCGCGGGCTTCACTTTCACAGTGTTGGATTGCCAACTGGAAACAGTAGACCCCAACCGATGAGCAGATGGCCGAACTGGGTTGGATTACCATCCCCATCATAGCCATTTTTGGAATTGGCCTTGTATTTTTTTATTGAATGTGTTACAGAACTTCAGGATTACAATAAACATACTTCTTTATTAAAATGCGTACTCAATTATTTCTTCATATTGCATTGGTGTCATGGGCAATACAGTATCACTACATATTATCCCCACCAAAAATATTGCCATATATATGGTCGTCTAGAATGGCCATAGGCATATTTTTGGGGGGGGATCATTTTTGGGGTTTTAGGGGGCGGGGGTTGCAGGGGTGTCCCCCGCTCCTTTAAAAATAATGCAGGGGTTGCGGGGGTGTCCCCCGCAGGTCCATGCCTTAATATCACTGCAAAAATATGGCGATATTTTTGTATGGCGATATTTTTGCAGGGATATTAACACATGGAACCAGGCAATACAGTATGAGGCGGAAGCATATGTAGTCTTAAAACGTACCTAGGAACCTACATTGTTCAGCCATACTACAGCTAGTAGCAAACTTTTTATTTCTTTAATGGTTCTAACTCTCTTCCTTCTTTTTCATCCCACCATTTCAATTTAGGGTGTGGGTTGCAGTGGGGTGACAGCACCTCTCTGATATGGAAATGTTAACATAATACAATGAATGCAATATGTACCATGGAAAAATACGTGGGCTTCTTGGTTGTCTTAGCAATAATTACCTTGAAGTTTAAAAAAACATGGATTCGATGCTGTTCTTCCATCATCAATTGTATTAATTTAGTCCTAAAAACATGTGATTTACTTTGATGAATGTTTCTTAATTTTGTTTTGAAATACTTAACACGTGTTTACTGCTTTGAATAAGCTTCTTAGCTTCATCTTGAAGATGTAATGGGTTTTAAAGGTCGTTTCAGACACACTGTATGCATGGAACGGTTTCCAACATCTTTTCTCTGTGAATTTTGTCCAAAACAGTAAGTTGGATGTTGGATTCCTGAATATAAGATTTTGCAACTGTTGCTCGAGGTTGTCTAGACAGTGTCCTGTGCAAGGTTTCGGGGGGGAATGGTGCATGCAATATCCTGCTTCTGCAGGAATATGACTCTTGGAAAAGGCATATTATTATGTTATCATAGTTGACTACAGCATCCCCGTAGAAGAACACATTGCAGAAAGTTGCAGAAGAAGGAAAGAGACATAGAGGTAAAGATGAGCTACATAGAGAGAGAGATGAGAGAGAGAAATCCCAGGGTCATAACTTAATTGACAGAGAATGTACCATGCGTTGTTTATTGGAGAACATATTGCAGACAATAATTCAGTGGGCCTAAGGGTTTGTTAAGAATACATATGCTATAATATTAGCTTATAATATTTACGCACATGACTCCATAACAGAACACAATGCAGTAGGTTAGAGAAGGTAGGAAGACAGAAGGAGCTAGAGTGTGAGAAAGGGTGAGAAGGAGAGAGAGAGAGAAAGAGAGAGAGAGCGAGAGAGAAAGAAAGAGAGAGATAATGTATGCAGAACACATTGCAGTAGCTAAGAGAAGATAGGAAGACAGAAGGAGCTAGAGAGAAAGAGAGAGAGAGGGAGAGAATGCAGAACACATTGCAGTGGGTAGGAGAAGATAGGAGGACAGAGGGAGCTAGAGTGAGAGAGAGGATGAGAAGGAGAGAGAGAGAGAGAGAGAAAGAGAGAGAGAGAGCGAGAGAGAAAGAGAGAGAGCGAGAGAGAAAGAGAGAGATAATGTATGCAGAAAACATTGCAGTAGGTTAGAGAAGGTAGGAAGACAGAAGGAGCTAGAGTGTGAGAAAGGGTGAGAAGGAGAGAGAGAGAGAAAGAGAGAGAGAGCGAGAGAGAGAAAGAAAGAGAGAGATAATGTATGCAGAACACATTGCAGTAGCTAAGAGAAGATAGGAAGACAGAAGGAGCTAGAGAGAAAGAGAGAGAGAGGGAGAGAATGCAGAACACATTGCAGTGGGTAGGAGAAGATAGGAGGACAGAGGGAGCTAGAGTGTGAGAAAGGGTGAGAAGGAGAGAGAGAGAGAAAGAGAGAGAGAGCGAGAGAGAGAAAGAAAGAGAGAGATAATGTATGCAGAACACATTGCAGTAGCTAAGAGAAGATAGGAAGACAGAAGGAGCTAGAGAGAAAGAGAGAGAGAGGGAGAGAATGCAGAACAGATTGCAGTGGGTAGGAGAAGATAGGAGGACAGAGGGAGCTGGAGTGAGAGAGAGGATGAGAAGGAGAGAGAGAGAGAAAGAGAGAGAAAGAGAGAGAGAGAGCGAGAGAGAAAGAGAGAGAGAGCGAGAGAGAAAGAGAGAGATAATGTATGCAGAAAACATTGCAGTAGGTTAGAGAAGGTAGGAAGACAGAAGGAGCTAAAGTGAGAGAGTGAGAGTGAGAAAGAGAGAGAGAGAGAGCGAGAGAGAGAGAGAGAGAGAATGTATGCAGAACACATTGCACTAGGTAAGAGAAGATAGTAAGACAAAGGAGCTAGAGTGAGAGAGAGGATGTGAAGGAGAGAGAGAGAGAAAGAAAGAGAGAGAGAGCGAGAGAGCAATAAAGAGAGATAATGTATGCAGAACTCATTGCAGTAGCTACGAGAAGATAGGAAGACAGAAGGAGCTAGAGAAAGAGAGAGAGAGGGAGAGAGTGAGAGAGAATGCAGAGCACATAGCAGTAGGTAAGCGAAGATAGGACGACAGAGGGAGCTAGAGTGAGAGAGAGCGTGAGAGAGAGAGTGAGAAAGAGAGAGAGGTGTAGAGAAAGAGAGAGAATGTATGCAGAACACATTGCAGTAGGTAAGAGAAGATGGGAAGACAGAGGGAGCTAGAGTGAGAGAGAGTGAGAAAGAGAGAGAGGGAGGGGGAGACAAAGGATGTATGCAGAACACATTGCAGTAGGTAAGAGAAGATAGGAAGACAGAAGGAGCTAGAGTGTGAGAGAGGGTGCGAAGGAGAGAGAGAGAGAGAGCGAGAGAGAGAATGAAAGAGAGAGATACTGTATGCAGAACACATTGCAGTAGCTAAGAGACGATAGGAAGACAGAAGGAGCTAGAGAGAGAGATAGAGAGAGAATGCAGAATACATTGCAGTAGGTAAGAGAAGATAGGAGGACAGAGGGAGCTAGAGTGAGAGAGAGCGTGAGGGAGAGAGTGAGAAAGAGAGAGAGGTTGAGAGAAAGAGACAGAGAGATAATGTATGCAGAACACATTGCGGTAGGTAAGAGAAGATAGGAAGACAGAGGGAGCTAGAGTGAGAGAGAGTGAGAAAGAGAGAGAGGGAGGGGGATACAAAGGCTGTATGCAGAACACATTGTAGTAGGTAAGAGAAGATAGGTAGACAGAGGGAGCTAGAGTGAGAGAGAGAGAGAGAGAGAGTGAGAGAGAGAGGGAGAGAGAGAGGGGGGAGAAAGGATGTATGCAGAGCACATTGCAGTAGGTTACACAGGAAAGAGCAGAAGCTATGGAGCTGCACAGTACATTACACAGGTCAATCTGGAGCACTTTGTTCTTACGAGACAACTTTGGAGGTGGGTTTTTGTTAGAACACTGATTTATTTTGATGGGGGTAAAAACAATACATTTATTTTTATCATTTTCTTAACACAAAATGTGGGGGAGACTCCCCACGCCCTTCATCACCTACCCACACCCCCTCTTTTTCTGTATACCTATCCCCAACCACCCATCTAACTGATTGCAGTAAAATAATATGGTAAAAATATCTGTCCCCTGAAAAAATCTATGTTTTTACTCATGACCAAAGCGGTGCGTACCTTGGAGGTTTTGCATGGGGCTTTTCATGGCGCTTTGACGTCAGGTCCTGTTAGCACTTCGGGGGCGGGAGTAGCCTTCCAACTACGTGATCAAAGCAGAGTTTCTGTGGCAGGGCAGATCTTTTAATCCAGAGCAGGAGCTCTTTTCATCTTTATTATTGTGCCCCACGCCCCCCGGTGTTTAAAAGGCACTGTGCGGTCTCTGAGCGGCGAAGTACACGAGCAAACGAGGGGGTAGTGTTGGGTGCCATACCTTTTCATCCAGAGCAGGAGCTCTTTTCATCTTTATTATTGGGGGTCTATGAGCCCAAATAAATGTCCCTTTCGACCTTTGGAGGACAAGCAGGACCTTAGCTGGGATCTGAATTGGAAGAGGCTGGCAAACAAAAAGCAATTTTGTGAGTAGGGTAATTTTTTCTTCCTGTATATGATTCAACCAGGAGATTTCCTTCAAGTTCCAACTTGTTTCTTTCAATAGTATAGGAATATTAGCTATTGATATAACAAGAGGTAGTTAGCAAGTTTTACAACAGTTAGGCCAAAGGATTCAATTAGTCTATTTTTGATCAAAGTACAAAATATTCATTTATTCAAAAAAACTATTTGTTGACATAAAAGACAATTCAGCTTGTCAATATATTGATAAAAACATTCTAAAACACAATCCTAATAGTGACAATATGTCTTCTTGGGTGAAGACTAGTCTTGAGTTAGTAAACACGGCAGGTTGTGGACAGCATTAAGCACATCTGCTAGTTTCCTGTTGTCATACTCTAAAAGGGAGTATAGTTTTCTAATTCTAGTTAATCAATACACTAGATCTTTGGACTCAACATGTTTCTGTTCTCGTTTGTTGATATTGGAACATTCATCAGCAGGTTGGTTAGCATGGTCACATTGATTGGGATAACATTAAAACATACATATCGCTGATGTTACACATTTGACAGAAGGCGAAGGTTTGATGGTTTTCTTTGCTAAATGTGCCTACAATAACAACCGCTAAGCGCTTCTGGAAGATAAAATCAAGAAAACTCCAGAAGATAAACACCTTTACTAACTTGAGTCCAAAAACATAGTTAAAAAACAGTGGAATTTTCGAAAAGTCATCCACTAAATTACGATGTCCCATATTCCCTTACAAAAAGTTTACCACGATAGGTAATAAAGTGAGCAGTAGTAAACTTAAGCAACTACTGAAAGCCTAACCAAACTTTGGGGAATGGAAGAGATATCAGCCCACTATCCTTGTGGCCAATGTTCGGTGTGCAAATTAACAACTAAATCTCCAACAATTGAAATAGGTTTAGCCAAACCACGGAGGCCTCCATGGAGGCCAAACTATGGAGGCAGAAATATTTCACTAACTGCAACACTGACCATGTTATTTACACGATAACATGCCCATGTAATCTCAAATACATAGGTATGACGACCCGAAAGATTAAAATGCGGATCTCAGAACATAGAAGTTGCATAAAAAAAATAAAACAATGCTAGCACCTATGGTGAAACATTTCACAGAGAAAAATTATGGGCATGAAAACTTCGAATGGACGATATTAATGGCAATCAAAGGGAAAGATAGTCGTCTCATGAAGAAAATATTTCCCGAAAAAGAACATAAACAAATCTTTTTAACACAGAGTGATAAAATAGGTCTCAATGAGGCCGTCAAATGGTATAAACTCTAAGGGATTGTATATACTCCTTTCATCTTAGCCCATCCTAGTATAATGAGTTCACTAATAGAGAGCGACCAGCCTTAAAAACTCTAGACGCTACACATAGTAGAGACTTGGACACAGAGGAGTTTACCTAAGAAATCACTGATATGATCACACTAAAATAGGGAGATACAGATCTAATAAGATACGTCATGAACTAATACTCCATGCCCCATCTGTTCGCTTGTATTAAGACCTAATGATAGATCTATTATTTTAGATAACGCTACCTATCCCTAATATTTGCTCCAACTACTAATCAGAATATTCACTTTAACAGCTTGGTAATCCTTAACGGTTAATATATAACCCTAGCAGGACAACAACATGTTAGACATTGTAGTTACATTCTCCCTTAGCCTCCAAATATCCACTTGAAACTTCGAGCCCAGGTTAAAATACTGAACACAAAGTAAGGACTTAATAGCTAGGCTCCCGTGGTAATAATTACCTATCATGTAGCGAGTAGAACTAGACATAGTCAGTCTGTCTTAGCATCGATATACATGAGTCATGACGAATAGCTCTGATAATGAAAACAGCACTTATATAATAATAAAATGAATTGCTCAACTAGCTGTATTTCAGGTCGCGGCACATACACTAAAAATAAAGAACGGACTATCCCCCTTTAAGTTACTCCCAAGATGGCGCACCATGCCGCTTTTAGCTGTTTAAAGCAGACAGAGTGCTGTGGATGCTGCCAAGGAACCTTCTCTAGGAGATACTGCTAGCGGACCTGTGAACACACAAAGACAGGTAGGTTTGCTATTAAGACAGGTAGATGCTATTAATCACGAACAGCTTCACGCGATCCAGAAAGCCTAGATATTACTATAGCATAGTAATAATAACACAAAGAGCCTAACTTTTAGCGCCCCCTGTCTCTTCCCCCCTATTTACCGGACAGTGACATCAACACACCCGGCTAAAAGAAGCTGACCAACACCTAGCTTCTGGGCCCTAATATATTGAACCATACTGGGAAAAGAAATAAATGTATAAAGAGGTAAGATATGTTACCGCACCGGCGCCTTATCTAAATGGCGACATATGTTTTTATTTGTTTCTACCTATATGAACCACTAGGTACACATATAGATGGATGATGATATGCATTTTCATCTCCATACAGGACTCATCTAGTCCCAAGAGTGGTGACCAAGGAAAACCTTGACCTGGAATCTAGACATTGATAGCCCCTAGCAGTGGGCTCTGAAGTTAAGCACGTGAAGGTAATTTGATCTATAATATCTACTCTAGAAACTATGGAAACATAAAGCCCGAGTTCAGCCTTATTTAAAAACTGTTCTATATCCCTTTCGATTTCTCTAGGGACCCTGAACTTTACAGACTCTGTATCAAGTATACTTAGAAACTACTGATTCCTAAAAATCCTAGAGGGAATCCACAGATAACATATCTACCAGATATGTGATTTTTTTTTTTAAAAAAGACCCCTGACTATATGCAATGTACTTTAGGATGCTTTAGAGCGGGGGGCAAGTAGACTCGAGCAAAGTAAAGACAAGTCTTTCTGACATCTCTCCTTAGGTCAATACTACGGCATACATGGCCACAATCAACCATTGAGGACTAGTCCTTATATACAAAGGGACAGCATCCACCATAGACTAACCTTACACTCAAACAGGTAATTGTATAGCCTGAATGAGCATTATTAAAATGATAATAATTTACAAAAGGAATTTAGCATCTAAAGCTTTTCTTTTCTTTCTTGTATGTTTTCCAAAAGTCATACCATACAAAGAAAACCATCAAACCTTCGCCTTCTGTCAAATGTGCAATATCGGCGATGTGTATGTTTTAATCTTATCCCAATCAATGTGACCATCCTGACCAACCTCCTGATGAATTTTCCAATATCAACAAACGAGAAAAGAAACATATTGAGTCCAAAGATCTAGTGTATTGAGTAACTAGAATTAGAAAACTATACTCCCTTTTAGAGTATGACAACAGGAAACTATCAGACGTGGTGAATGTGGTCCACAAAATGTGGTCCACAACCTGCTGTGTTTACTAACTCAACACTAGTCTTCACCCAAGAAGACATATTGTCACTATTAGGATTGTGTTTTAGAATGTTTGTATCACTATATTGACAAGCTGAATTGTCTTTTATATCAATGAATTGGTTTTTTGAATAAATGAATATTTTGTACTTTGAACAAAAATAGACTAATTCAATCCTTTGGCCTAACTGTTGTAAAACTTGCTAACTACCTCTTGTTATATCAATAGTCTATATTCCCCAGAAAAAGGTATAGCGCCCACTTAGAGTGAGCTAATTTGGGGTTCCCCCTTATATATACAGAGTAGGAATATTAGCTTTCATCAGGTCTTTGTATTTCGGGGAGAGTCTAACTTGTCAATTTCCTTGGCTTCTTTCAACAGTACAGAAATATTAGCTTTCATCAGGTCTTTGTATTTCGGTGTGAGTCTAACCCCTACATATGGTATGTCTCGCTCTGTCCAATTAAATGGGAACCTGTGTTTCAGGGCTCTTAGGGTTTCAAGGGGTTCTGTTATATTTAGCCCCATTGATTTCTCATTATTAATTTGAAAGCCTGAGGAGCCGCCAAATCCATGTACTATTGTCAGTAATTCCGGCAAGAACGAGAGCGGCTCAGTAAGGAAACATAGTATATTGTCAATATATTGCGCAACATTTTGGATAGCATTGCCTTGTTTGATAGATGCGTTTAAGTGAATTTGTTGAGCTAGTGGCTTCATCGCCAAGGCAAATACCAGCAGTCATAGTGGACAGTCCTCTTTAGTTCCCTTTGCCAAGACTATTAGAGGGGTCCATTAGTCATTCACCCTAACTTTCATTTGGGGAATCTTGAAATTGGCCATAATATATTTAGTGATGTGTGGGCCAAATCCATACACCTTTAGCACTGTTTCCAGATATTCCCAGTTTATACAATCGGAAGCCTTGTGTGTGTCTAATGATAAAAGCCACAAACCTGGCTGGGCCCTATAGAGCCACTCCTATTAAATCCACCACTCTTCTGATATTGTTGTGAGCGCCTCTATTGGCGATAAATTCATTTGATCCTGATCTATCAAAGATAGGAGTACTTCTCCCAATCTGCTGGAAGCAATGACTTTTCTATAGATTTTTGCGCCAACATTGAGAAGTGCTATTGGACGATAAGAAGCGCACTCCTCTGGTTCTTTCCCTGGTTTCAAAAGATGGGTTGGTGATGATTCACCCACTGATTCTAACACCTTTCCTGATTTTATAGAGGAATTATATAGTGTGGTTGGATGCAGAACTAAGACTTGGGCAAATGCTCTATAACACTTAATTTGTGAAAGAATTGCTTGCGTGACCACCTGCTCCATGATCGGTCCTTCCAAGGTCACATAACTTTCTTCCGATACCTTAGGGAGGTTGCTCATCTTATCTTTCAAAGCAACAGCAGCAGTGCACCCCACCTGTGCTCAGGCTTTTATCTTGGTTTACAGGGCCCGTATTTCCTTACGCGTCCCTCTGGCCAAGTGTATGTAGCTTAATTATAGTCCTGGAATGTTGGGAATGTTGGGAAAGAGAACATTCTGCCTCCTTGCTCAGTGTCTCCCTAAACCAACATTCTACCAAGACAATGCTCGCCGGAAATGTTGTCATTGTCTCTTATCCTTGTAACGCACCCTCTGGTTCATCTCCATCCCATAACTCAAGTGCCTCCTCTTAGGATGAGTTAGTAGATACCTGCAGTTTCCAAGATTCCTGCCAGTGAGTTGAGGCTTAGAATCAGAAAGTAAGTATGGCATCACTCTGTGGGTGCTAGCAAGTGGGGTTTGGAGGATGTGGCAAAGAAGAGGACTTTCTTTACTTGCAGCTGTCCATGACCAGATATACCACTAAGATAGTGGCCCTAAAGCTCTGCCAATTAATGCCCTGGATTTCAGAGCCTTGACAAATCGGCAACAATATCTGTGGAGGTAGAATATGTCACATTGCAGTGATAATCTAAGTCATGGTTGTGGTTCTATGTGAATGAGAGGAACTAACCAATCACACTCTAAGCAGGAGTGGAGAGGCAGTGATGTGCCATTAGCAGTCTGGCGAGGTACTCACAGCAGGTTAAACTTTGGTTTAGAGTTATCAAGTGGTGTATGGTGTTGGCAATGACTATGAGTGCATTCAGTAAAGACCTTGTAATGACAATGACCTTTACAAAGGGAGAGGCTCAGTTCTCATTGCATTGGAAGAGGGAATCCCTCTTCTGCTTGGCTGAGGGTTTCATCATGATGCGTTCTTGTTGAAGCTCTGCTAGTATTGTTCGTTTGTGCCCTGAACGTGGCTTACTTGAATACTTGACGATCATGGCTGGGTATTTGTCGTTAGACGTTTACGGATAAGGCCCGGCTAGGAGCTTCTTGGCTTGGACTGAATCCTCTTCTCAAGATAGAATATGTTCATGGCAGCTTTCCACTCCATGACAAGTGCTCTCTCTTTCATAGAACATGGCATGTGATGATCTATTGTTGCTTTTATACCAACATAGTCATTGGATGCTTTATCTTACAGGGGATCCCAGCAATAGGATCAAGGCCTTAGCAGTCAGTGTTGCACCTCGTAGTCATTACAATACCCAGTTGGAAGGTCCTACCTGGCTTGCTTGGGGGGCCATCAGCTTCTGAGTGAACAAAGCCTTGACGAGGACCCAAAAACAACTACCCATCCAAAGGGATGGAGCCTTAGGGTGTAACACCGGTGAATGCATTAAGTGTACATTTAAACATTATCAATCAATAATTGCATATTTGACTTAAACCAAGGACATGTGGAGAAAGAAATGTGTTGAATGCTGATGGAAGGCAACCATGGGAAGAGGCAAAACTCTGTCTTGAAAATATACAGTGTTAAGAAGAAACCGATTCCAGAACATTTTTATGTGGATGGAAACTACTGATTGGAAACATCCTATTGAATTAGGAGAAGTTATACATCAGGGTTATCCCTTTCCAAGAAGGTTATATGTGTGTCCCTTTCATATTATGTTCCATAACTTGCCATTTTGTTACTTTCATTTTGAGTATTTTTCTTTTTTTTCCCATTTATTTTGACTAGGTGGTATTTGTTGTTTGGTCTCTATATTTTACTGTTTTCCTTTTATTTGAATTGGCCATCTCCACTTCGTATGCACACATTCTTCCAAGGGAGGCTGTTTCAGGGTTTCTGCTGTCTTCATTACCCAAGGGAATGCAAGTAAATGCACCAGGAACCTTGTGCATGCTAAAGTCCCTCCCAAGGCAAGCCATTGGATGCCAGCCCGTGTATTATCTGAGTCCAAGACACTCACGGCAGCAAGCTGGTCAGCGTTTGGATGCAGTAGGTTAACACACTAGAAATGTTCAACTTTAGCACATATGATGGCCAAAGAATTGCCAAGAGAAAAGGAAGAGAAGAAGGGGTGTCGAGGAGCAGGATATTTGGTTGGCATGGCAACTAGTATTGCTTGAGGCAACCAATGGACAAAGAACAATTGGTTTTATTCTGTGTTTTCTCAACATTAAAGCCAATGGGCAATCGTTCCACAATATTTGAGTCAAACGAGAGTTCCATTGGAAAGCACATCCTGTGATGTATGTGGCTGTGCTAAACATGCTGTTACTCTTTCCTTGCCATTAGCTCTGTCCTGCCCATCTGTGTCTTCCATATTTTATATTTTCTCAGATCCTGTGCCGAATGTAATTTCCTTTTAGTCCTTTCAGGCCTCCCGTCAAGTACCAAAACCTGTAGTATTGGGGCCCACAGTGGCAGTGGCTCCTGTTGCTGCACAGGGGAGTAAGTGAGGGAAGGGGCTGCTGTCGGTCACCTGAGTCCCTGGGGCCCATTCACAGCCTGCAAAGTTCGGGAGGCCAGGCCTGCACCACAGAAGGCAGCAAAACAGCTGCAGGTGAGGTACCAGATCTAGGGAGTGCTTCCTCCCACCTCGTAAGCCCAGAGTCTGTTCATGCGCTCATGGGCGATGTTGTCTATGGACCCTATTCATGGAATTATCTGTGTGGAAAATAGGGTAGGAATTGAATGTGCAGTACTTTTTCTGGACTTGCGTGGAGTTTGCGCTGGCTCGGCATGTCTGTGTGAGCCGTCGAGGGCCTTGCACGCGACTCCAAGTGAGCGTGGGCATGGCTTATGCAGAGGGCTGGGAAGGGGTGGAACACCAAAAATGCAGAAGAACTTGCAAAAAAGTGGGCATTCCGAGGGTCGGCCTTCAGGCAGTCCCTTGCATGCTCACTACTGCGCGGCACGAGACATATTTATGGATTCGATCACACAACGTCTCGGGTGGGAAATGGCCACCCAAGTCATTCATACGATCTGCCACCCGAAGGCAGGTGTAAGTATCCTTGCACGTAGGATTTGCAGTGAGCAGATGGGGTTGCATGTTGGATTTTAGGGTGCGTGCACTCACTCAGGGTTCTGATGTAACTTAGGGGTCCGCGTAAGGAGTGTAGCAGGGTGCAGGAACTGTTCGCACACAGGTATCCCGAGTTATTGCCAAGTTATGATTTTTTATACGGAGGCTGTTGGAGTGCCGGATACAGTTATGGGGGACCCCGTGCATGAACCCTGAGTCGCAGGCCTGCCTACAGGGGACCCCACGCACTGTTTGAAGGGTGCATGTATTCATGCCGGGGGAGCACACAAAGGTAGCTGTTCTGGCTATTCATGCTTTGCGTGTGAGTGTGTCGGGGCGTTCTGGGTGACTTGCGAATACGGTTACTTTGCGCTGTCAATTCCATGACTATGTGGGGCACGCATTTTTCTTTCTGGGCGCAGACTCACGCAGTGTCATTCTCGGCGCGAGGTCGCTGTGGAATTTCTGTGGACATTTCCATGAATCTGGCCCTATGTACTTGTGTGTGAGTTTGTGTGATCGCGTGTGTGCATGCAAACATTACACGCAAATCGGTTGCTGATACAGATTTTCAAGAAAGGCAACTGGAGGAGGTACTCTGATTTTAGTTAGTGTCAGCAATTGTGGCCTGCCATTTGCTAACGGGATCACCCTAATTGAGAAAAATGCATAGCAGTCACTCTTCCTCTGCTGTGACAATGCCCCTAACTGCTCCCTAAATAAGTGGTCTTCCAAGATCACCTTTACAGTTTTGTGCTACACCCCGTTCTTCTGAGTAAGGCCAACATATTTCTAAGAACCTTATGGGTATGTATGGTCTGTTCTGTTCAAAAGAAGGGGGTTTCCTTCAGAAAAGTAGAACTGGTTCTCTAAAAAAATAGAGGGAATGAAAAAGTGGAGGTGTGCACAGGGTAGTGTGAAGGAGTACATAACAGATAGGGAAGTATGGAATATATCAATCCATGTCAGATGCTTATCCTCCTCTCCCCTGTACAAATACTGTACTGGGATGTAGGTACATGTTTACAGAATTAATCAATCACACCTGTGTCAGGGGAGATACAGGGCCGTCAATGGCCTGCCAGCCTGAGCCTAGGTAGGTCTGAGTGACATGAAAACCGCTGGACGGACTTGCACCAAATATGAAACAACTTGGGTAAAAAGCACTGTAGATGTGCCTTTTTTTGGTTTTGGAGTTTAACCGTGCAGTAGTTTGGAAATAATTTGACCGAGAAAGGGTTGCCCCCGGGCACAAAAAAACTTCAATGTACCACCCATGGTGCAACAGTGATGCTTTTCACATATGAAAAGCCCCCATTTGTTCCCCTAATTGTAAGAGATTCCCGCAGTAATCATAAGGAAAGCCAAAAAAGAAAACATCTCAAAATGATATTTGCAGGAAAGAAAGGGGTGGTGTCATCAGCGAAGAGGTCGGGAGGGACAAACAGACCCATGTAGTTGTCGAGTTAGGGTTGGGCAACCCCTTTGTTACAGACCATTTTGTGTTACAATGACATTCCCGTGGTAAATTTACAAGATATACAGGATAATTCATAGAATTTTGCAGAAAAGTGTCGCAAGCGGCTGGCGCAGAGTGTCCGCGTGCGATTGTCTGCGCCAGGCACGTGCGCTAAAACCGATTTCCGCGCACAGCGTATTCATGGATTTTAGGCTTCCAAACCAGCCGTGGCGCAGAGAATCGCAGCGACCCTGCAGCAGCGCCAGTAACGCCCCCAAGAACGCCCTCGTGCAAGGAAAAGCCATCAAAATCGCTAAATCATCGCAAAGGGCTGCGCTAACCCTGGACCAGTTCACCGGGCTGGCAAACAGCAAACGCCAAGCGGGGAACGTGTATTTCAGGGGTGCGCGGGAAGTTCCACACGCGATTGGCCCTGTGCAAGCAGGGCACGTGTATTCCATGGGTGCGCGGGAAGTTCCACACACGATTTCAGCAGGGTACGTGTATTCCAGGGGTGCGCGGGAAGATCCACACGCGATTTCAGCAGGGTACGTGTATTTCAGGGGTGCGCGGGAAGTTCCACACGCGATTGGGCCAGTGCGAGCAGGGTACGTGTATTCCATGGGTGCGCGGGAAGTACCACACGCGATTTCAGCAGGGTACGTGTATTCCAGGGGTGCGCGGGAAGTTCCACACGCGATTCCAGCAGGGTACGTGTATTTCAGGGGTGCGCGGGAAGTTCCACACGCGATTGGCCCAGTGCAAGCAGGGTACGTGTATTCCATGGGTGCGCGGGAAGTTCCACACGCGATTTCAGCAGGGTACGTGTATTCCAGGGGTGTGCGGGAAGTTCCACACGCGATTCCAGCAGGGTACGTGTATTTCAGGGGTGCGCGGGAAGTTCCACACACGATTGGCCCAGTGCGAGCAGGGAACGTGTATTCCATGGGTGCGCGGGAAGTTCCACACGCGATTTCAGCAGGGTACGTGTATTACAGGGGTGCGTGGGAAGTTCCACACGCGATTCCAGCAGGGTACGTGTATTTCAGGGGTGCGCGGGAAGTTCCACACGCGATTTCAGCAGGGTATGTGTATTTCAGGGGTGCGCGGGAAGTTCCACACGCGATTGGCCCAGTGCGAGCAGGGTACGTGTATTCCATGGGTGCGCTGGAAGTTCCACACGCGATTGGCCCCGTGCAAGCAGGGTACGTGTATTCCAGGGGTGCGCGGGAAGTTCCACACGCGATTGGCCCAGTGCGAGCAGGGTACGTGTATTCCATGGGTGCGCGGGAAGTTCCACACGCGATTTCAGCAGGGTACGTGTATTCCAGGGGTGCGTGGGAAGTTCCACACGCGATTTCAGCAGGGTACGTGTATTTCAGGGGTGTGCGGGAAGTTCCACACGCGATTTCAGCAGGGTATGTGTATTTCAGGGGTTCTGGGGAGTACTACACGTGAATCGGCCATGTGGGTCCTCCCAGGTGTACGCTCCACAACCTCCACGGCCCCTGCAGGCAGCCCACACCACGGGGGACTACCCTGCACCCCTGCTCATGTCCCGCAGGCAGCCCATCCACCATGGGCATGCCCCCCAGCCAACCCACATGTCACCTTGCACTACTGATCAACAATGCATGTCTCCCACCACCCCCACCCCCCAGCAGCGCAGGGGCAGCCTCCACCAGGCCCCCACTCATGTCTCCCACCACCCCCACCCCCCAGCCACCAGGGGCACCCTCCACCAGGCCCCCACTCATGTCTCCCACCACCCCCACCCCCCAGCAGTGCAGGGGCACCCTCCACCAGGCCCCCACTCATGTCTCCCACCACCCCCACCCCCCAGCATCCGGGGGCACCCTCCACCAGGCCCACACTCATGTCTCCCACCACCCCCCCCACCCAGCCACCAGGGGCACCCTCCACCAGGCCCCCACTCATGTCTCCCACCACCCCCAACCCCCAGCCACCAGGGGCACCCTCCACCAGGCCCCCACTCATGTCTCCCACCACCCCCACCCCCAGCCACCAGGGGCACCCTCCACCAGGCCCCCACTCATGTCTCCCACCACCCCCACCCCCCAGCAGTGCAGGGGCACCCTCCACCAGGCCCCCACTCATGTCTCCCACCACCCCCACCCCCCAGCAGTGCAGGGGCACCCTCCACCAGGCCCCCACTCATGTCTCCCACCACCCCCACCCCCCAGCCACCAGGGGCACCCTCCACCAGGCCCCCACCCATGTCCCATATCACCCCCACCCCCCAGCAGTGCAGGGGCACCCTCCACCAGGCCCCCACTCATGTCTCCCACCACCCCCACCCCCCAGCATCCAGGGGCACCCTCCACCAGGCCCCACTCATGTCTCCCAACACCCCCACCCCCCCAGCAGTGCAGGGGCACCCTCCACCAGGTCCCCACTCATGTCTCCCACCACCCCCACCCCCCAGCAGTGCAGGGGCACCCTCCACCAGGCCCCCACCCATGTCCCCTATCACCCCCACTCCCCAGCAGTGCAGGGGCAGCCTCCACCAGGCTCCCACTCATGTCCCCTATCACCCCCACCCCCCAGCAGTGCAGGGGCACCCTCCACCAGGCCCCCACTCATGTCTCCCACCACCCCCACCCCCCAGCAGTGCAGGGGCACCCTCCACCAGGCCCCCACTCATGTCTCCCACCACCCCCACCCCCCAGCATCCAGGGGCACCCTCCACCAGGACCCCACTCATGTCTCCCACCACCACCACCCCCCAGCAGTGCAGGGGCACCCTCCACCAGGCCCCCACTCATGTCTCCCACCACCCCCACCCCCCAGCAGTGCAGGGGCACCCTCCACCAGGCCCCCACTCATGTCTCCCACCACCCCTACCCCCCAGCCACCAGGGGCACCCTCCACCAGGCCCCCACTCATGTCTCCAACCACCCCCACCCCCCCGGCAGTGCAGGGGCACCCTCCACCAGGCCCCCACCCATGTCCCCTATCACCCCCACCCCCCAGCAGTGCAGGGGCACCCTCCACCAGGCCCCCACTCATGTCTCCCACCACCCCCACCCCCCAGCAGTGCAGGGGCACCCTCCACCAGGCCCCCACTCATGTCTCCCACCACCCCCACCCCCCAGCAGTGCAGGGGCACCCTCCACCAGGCCCCCACTCATGGCCCCTATCACCCCCACCCCCCCGCCACCAGGGGAAGGCTCCACCAGGCCCCCACTCATGTCTCCCACCACCCCCACCCCCCAGCAGTGCAGGGGCAGCCTCCGACAGGCCCCCACTCATGTCCCCTATCACCCCCACCCCCCAGCAGTACAGGGGCACCCTCACCCAGGCCCCCACTCATGTCTCCCACCACCCCCACCCTCCAGCAGTGCAGGGGCAGCCTCCACCAGGCCCCCACTCATGTCTCCCACCACCCCCACCCCCCAGCCACCAGGGGCACCCTCCACCAAGCCCCCACTCATGTCTCCCACCACCCCCACCCCCAGCAGTGCAGGGGCACCCTCCACCAGGCCCCCACCCATGTCTCCCACCACCCCCACCCCCCAGCCACCAGGGGCACCCTCCACCAGGCCCCCACTCAGGTCTCCCACCACCCCCACCCCCCAGCAGTGCAGGGGCACCCTCCACCAGGCCCCCACCCATGTCCCCTATCACCCCCACCCCCCAGCAGTGCAGGGGCAGCCTCCACCAGGCCCCCACTCATGACCCCTATCACCCCCACCCCACAGCAGTGCAGGGGCACCCTCCACCAGGCCCCCACTCATGTCTCCCACCACCCCCACCCCGCAGCAGTGCAGGGGCACCCTCCACCAGGCCCCCACTCATGTCTCCCACCACCCCCACCCCCCAGCCACCAGGGGCACCCTCCACCAGGCCCCCACTCATGTCTCCCACCACCCCCAGCCCCCAGCAGTGCAGGGGCACCCTCCACCAGGCCCCCACTCTTGTCCCCCTGCACCCCCACCCCCCAGCAGTGCAGGGGCACCCTCCACCAGGCCCCCACTCATGTCCCCCTGCACCCCCACCCCCCAGCATCCAGGGGCACCGTCCACCAGGCCCCCACTCATGTCCCCTATCACCCCCACCCCCAGCAGTGCAGGGGCACCCTCCACCAGGCCCCCACTCATGGCCCCTATCACCCCCACCCCCCCGCCACCAGGGGCAGCCTCCACCAGGCCCCCACTCATGTCTCCCACCACCCCCACCCCCCAGCAGTGCAGGGGCAGCCTCCACCAGACCCCCACTCATGTCCCCTATCACCCCCACCCCCCAGCAGTGCAGGGGCACCCTCCACCAGGCCCCCACTCATGTCTCCCACCACCCCCACCCCCCAGTAGTGCAGGGGCACCCTCCACCAGGCCCCCACTCATGTCTCCCACCACCCCCACCCCCCAGCAGTGCAGGGGCACCCTCCACCAGGCCCCCACTCATGTCTCCCACCACCCCCACCCCCCAGCCACCAGGGGCACCCTCCACCAGGCCCCCACTCATGTCTCCCACCACCCCCACCCCCCAGCCACCAGGGGCAGCCTCCAGCAGGCCCCCACTCATGTCCCCTATCACCCCCACCCCCCAGCAGTGCAGGGGCACCCTCCACCAGGCCCCCACTCATGGCCCCTATCACCCCCACCCCCCAGCCACCAGGGGCACCCTCCACCAGGCCCCCACTCATGTCTACCACCACCCCACCCCCCAGCCACCAGGGGCAGCCCCCACCAGACCCCCACTCATGTTGCCCATCCACCCCCACCCCCCAGCCACCATGGGCAGCCCCCACCAGGCCCCCACTCATGTCTCCCACCCACCCCCACCCCCCAGCCACCATGGGCAGCCCCCACCAGGCCCCCACTCATATCCCCTATCACCCCGACCCCCCAGCCACCAGGGGCACCCTCCACCAGACCCCACTCATGTCTCCCACCACCCCCACCCCCCAGCAGTGCAGGGGCAGCCTCCACCAGGCCCCCACTCATGTCTCCCACCACCCCCACCCCCCAGCCACCAGGGGCACCCTCCACCAGGCCCCCACTCATGTCTCCCACCACCCCCAGCCCCCAGCAGTGCAGGGGCACCCTCCACCAGGCCCCCACTCAAGTCCCCCTGCACCCCCACCCCCCAGCAGTGCAGGGGCACCCTCCACCAGGCCCCCACTCATGTCCCCCTGCACCCCCACCCCCCAGCATCCAGGGGCACCCTCCACCAGGCCCCCACTCATGTCCCCCATCACCCCCACCACCAGCAGTGCAGGGGCACCCTCCACCAGGCCCCCACTCATGGCCCCTATCACCCCCACCCCCCGCCACCAGGGGCAGCCTCCACCAGGCCCCCACTCATGTCTCCCACCACCCCCACCCCCCAGCAGTGCAGGGGCAGCCTCCACCAGACCCCCACTCATGTCCCCTATCACCCCCACCCCCCAGCAGTGCAGGGGCACCCTCCACCAGGCCCCCACTCATGTCTCCCACCACCCCCACCCCCCAGTAGTGCAGGGGCACCCTCCACCAGGCCCCCACTCATGTCTCCCACCACCCCCACCCCCCAGCAGTGCAGGGGCACCCTCCACCAGGCCCCCACTCATGTCTCCCACCACCCCCACCCCCCAGCCACCAGGGGTACCCTCCACCAGGCCCCCACTCATGTCTCCCACCACCCCCACCCCCCAGCCACCAGGGGCACCCTCCACCAGGCCCCCACTCATGTCTCCCACCACCCCCACCCCCCAGCAGTGCAGGGGCAGCCTCCAGCAGGCCCCCACTCATGTCCCCTATCACCCCCACCCCCCAGCAGTGCAGGGGCACCCTCCACCAGGCCCCCACTCATGGCCCCTATCACCCCCACCCCCCAGCCACCAGGGGCACCCTCCACCAGGCCCCCACTCATGTCTACCACCACCCCACCCCCCAGCCACCAGGGGCAGCCCCCACCAGACCCCCACTCATGTCTCCCACCCACCCCCACCCCCCAGCCACCATGGGCAGCCCCCACCAGGCCCCCACTCATGTCTCCCACCCACCCCCACCCCCCAGCCACCATGGGCAGCCCCCACCAGGCCCTCACTCATATCCCCTATCACCCCCACCCCCCAGCAGTGCAGGGGCAGCCTCCACCAGGCCCCCACTCATGTTTCCCACCACCCCCACCCCCCAGCCACCAGGGGCACCCTCCACCAGGCCCCCACTCATGTCTCCCACCACCCCCACCCCCCAGCCACCAGGGGCACCCTCCACCAGGCCCCCACTCATGTTTCCCACCACCCCACCCCCCAGCAGTGCAGGGGCAGCCTCCACCAGGCCCCCACTCATGTCCCCTATCACCCCCACCCCCTAGCAGTGCAGGGGCACCCTCCACCAGGCCCCCACTCATGGCCCCTATCACGCCCACCCCCCCGCCACCAGGGTCAGCCTCCACCAGGCCCCCACTCATGTCTCCCACCACCCCCACCCCCCGGCCACCAGGGGCACCCTCCACCAGGCCCCCACTCATGTCTCCCACCACCCCCACCCCCCAGCAGTGCAGGGGCAGCCTCCACCAGGCCCCCACTCATGTCCCCTATCACCCCCACCCCCCAGCAGTGCAGGGGCACCCTCCACCAGGCCCCCACTCATGGCCCCTATCACCCCCACCCCCCCGCCACCAGGGGCAGCCTCCACCAGGCCCCCACCCATGTCTCCCACCACCCCCACCCCCCAGCCACCATGGGCAGCCCCCACCAGGCCCCCAGCCATGTCTCCCACCACCCCCACCCCCCAGCCACCATGGGCAGTCCCCACGAGGCCCCCACTCATGTCCCCTATCACCCCCAGCCCCCAGCAGTGCAGGGGCATCCTCCACCAGGCCCCCACTCATGGCCCCTATCACCCCCACCCCCCCGCCACCAGGGGCAGCCTCCACCAGGCCCCCACTCATGTCTCCCACCACCCCCACCCCCCAGTCACCAGGGGCACCCTCCACCAGGCCCCCACTCATGTCTCCCACCACCCCCACCCCCCAGCAGTGCAGGGGCACCCTCCACCAGGCCCCCACTCATGTCTCCCACCACCCCCACCCCCCAGCCACCAGGGGCAGCCTCCACCAGGCCCCCACCCATGTCCCCCTGCACCCAGGTCCTCACAATCACCAACCATGTGCGTAATGGTCAGCCTCCACAGCCAAAAGGCCCTACCAAGTAACCCATTCACCCACATGGAAATGAAAATTACATGTTACACCCCCAACGTACATAAAGCAAATGAACCCATGTCTGTCACACACAATGGTTGCAAATGAATTTGAAAACACCCAACATGACATGCATGAAACCAATGAGATGATACCACACAGTGAAGTATGAAAACAAAAATGTATTAAAAAAATATGAATGCAAATGACATGAAACAAACTACAATGCCAATGAAAAAAAGAAAAGGTGCATGTCCGTCCCAAAAAATGAAAAACACCAAATCCAAAAAAAATGTACTTCAAAGTCACATTAAAAATGAAATAAATCCGACAGAAAAAAAATAAAATCCAAACACCATTGCTCCATGGAGAAGAAAAAATAAAATTAAAAAATAAAACAATCCAATGAAGAACTATGTACAAAATATCCAAGGGTCCATGAGCCCAACTGAACAAAGGAAACCTACAAAAAACCCTAACAAAAATGCAACTATATACAAAAAGTGGAGTCGACTCCAAATCATAAGAATAAACAAATGAAACCTAAAACTAAAGAACTATATACAAAGGCGGCGGGCAAGTCCAGCGGCTCACTCCGTAGTGTTCCGGGCCAGGGCATCATCAAACTCCTCGTCTATGTCCTGGAGGCGGTCCTGTTCCATGGCCCCGAGGGTCCGCAGGGACGACGCCATCTGCTCCTCGAGGCACTCGGCCCGCCTCAGGGCCCTCCGCATGGAGTTCTCCGCCCTGACCATCGTGAGCCGCTCCTCTTCCGCCCGCCGCCGCTCCGCACTTATCTGCTAGCCCAACCGCAGCCACACGGAAGACACTTCCTGTCCTGGGTCCTCCTGCCCTCCGGCCGATGCCTGCCCCTCCGATGTTGATGGCCCCGAGCCATGATGCCTCCCACGTTGACTCTGCTGCTGCCTCCGACGCAACTGCCTCTGCCAGCACGACGGCATCCAGGCTGATGGAATCCACCGACGCCGTCGTGCACGTGCCCTGCCTGATGATGCCGGCACATCCTCCATCTGCTGGGGTACAGTTGCTGTGGTGTCCACCCCTGCTTGACCTCCGACTCCCGACTGTGGCAGGGATGGGATCCCCACCGAGCTGGCTGCATAGGTCAGGGCAGGCCCAGAGGGGGCCCTGGTGGCATCTGGGCCAGAAGACGGCAAGGAGAACGACTGGCGTATAGCCTCCACAGAGATTGGCCGACACATGCAGGAAACCCCCGAACATGGAAGATCCCAATTGGGCCACATCGGCACGGTGCTCTTCGTGATGATGTGCGTGCTCCTCCCGGGAAGCACGCATGTCATCACGAATTGCACCCGCGCGCATCGCAACCCCAATCAGGACCTTCTCCATACGGACACGGGTCCCCTCGTCCGCAGGTGGAGGGGAGTCAGGTGAAATGGACATCCCCTCTACCTGCGGACGGGTCTGGGACGGGGCAACCCTGCTGGTGCATGGTGGTGCACTCACAGGGTCAGGGACAGCGACATGCACAGGCCCCTCCACGGTGACCTGTACTGCCTCCTGCCCCTGGCCCTGGACTGCACCACTTGCACCAGCAGGGATGCCCCCACCAGGCCCCATGTATGCCCCTGTGGCGGCCTCCTCCTCTTCTGTGGAAACCACCAACCTGGATGGCTCCTCACCGTCTTCCACCGTAGCAGGCTCCTGTGGGGGCTCACCCAGCCCTTCCGCTGCAGCCGTGGGGGCATCCCCGCCGCCTTGCTCCACAGCGCCGTCTCCGCCATCTTCTTCACTAGCCGCTGCGTAGAGGGAGACAAAGAACACAAGCATCAGGGTACTGTACAATGGTCCCCTAGACAGGAAGCAATAGCAGATGAGTACCACTGTCAAAGTACACTTCCATCATGTCCCTCCACAACACATGGGTCAGTCCAGGCAAAACACACACAGTAACAGGCATGGTGCATGCCATAGACATTTGCATACATGTCCAATGGACTCTTGAAACATACAATGATATGGAACTCACATGCATCATGGGTCATGCCTATCACATGCACACAATTCACCTCAGTCACATCCATCTGGCCCCATACACCCCAAACACAGCGGATGCAAGGGTGACTAGGCTGCATCAGTGAATCTGTGCATTGTCACACACATGTGTCATGCATCCATGGCATGCACAAGTCACAGACACGCAGGTCAGGCACACAGACATGGCTACCATATATGTACCTGCCATCAGCACCCATCCCTCACCCCCACCCATGTCCAGGAACAGAGACTGGCATGCTCTCATGTCTAAAATCTGCATAGGGCTCCCCATGTGGCATTTAAACACATGCAACAACCATGTGGTTCACACATCACTGGTCGCACATGCATTACCATGATGTCCCTGCACACATACATGCATACATGGCCTATGTCACACATACAGGCAAGTATCAGAGAACCAGCACACCGCAACATGCCCTGTCTCACAGAGCAATGCTTGGACACTTACCGCTCAACTCCAGACGGGTCTCCCTCTCAAGGATCTGGGCGTGGAGCGCTGGGTGTACGCGTTCCAGGACCCTCATCTGGATGGAACTCATGCGGCCCCGGCCCCCCTCCACGAGGCGCCGGGCCTTCACGAGGGTCCTGGACCTCAAGTCCTCCCAGCGCTTCTTGATCTTCTGGACGTCGCGGGTTGCCACCCCCTTCGCGTTGATGGCAACCACACAGTCAGCCCAGATCCTCTCCCGTCCTTCCTTGCTGGCGCGGGACGATCCAAAGAGGGCATCATACTGCCCCAGGACATGCTCCACCAGGACACCAACTTCGGTGGCAGTGAAGCTGGTGCCCCTCTGGCCTGGGGTTGCCAATGGTGCCAGATGTGGAAGTGCCCGACATGGCAACCCCAGAGGCAGGTGTGGGTGGGCAACTGGGTCCTGGGGCTGGGCTGTGGAGCGATGTAATCCCAGTCGGGAGTCTTCAGTTCCAGCAGGGGTGGACACAGCAACTGGACCCCTGCAGATGGCTGATGTGCAGGCACCAAATGGCAGGGCTCGGTGGCAGCAGGCAGGCAGGCAGGCTGCAGCAGATGGCACGTGGGAGGCTGCTCGGGGCACTGGGGGGCAGTAATTCGGCCTTCTGGGCAGGACCGTGGTCTTCCATGTGTTTTCGCGTGGCCAGCTTGATACGGAGTGATTTGGCACGTGAAAATCCTGCACGTCAGCGTGAAATTCGAGGAAAGGCCCTTAGCGCGTAAGCGCGTCAGCACGCATACGCGATTCTATTGGACCAAAGGCCCTCAGCGCGTAAGTGCGTCTGTGACGTGACCCGCACGGGTGTTTCCCACACAGCACGTGATGACAGAGCACACGTGGAAAGACTGCACGTCAGAGTGTCATCGCGTGTAATTGGACAGCACGTCAGAGTGTCATCGCGTGTAATTGGACAAAAGTGCGCGTACACGCGATTGGCCTATGTATGTGTATATCAGGGGTGCGCGGGCACTTACACACGCAAGTACGTCAGCGCACCTGTATCCCGGGGTGCGCGGGAATTTCCACACGCTATTGGACTGGATACTGGATTTCAGGGGTGCGCGGGTCACACGCTCGCCTACAACACGCGCAACGCATAAATTTGCGCGCTAACAAAATAACAAGCTCAGACCCAGGATGAACATACCGTTCCTAGCAGCAATGGGCGTGGGCTACCAAAGGAGGAGGAGGAGGATAGTCAGGGCCAGAATATTCACACCCAGAACCAGCCTTTTCGGGATGCCTGATGACCAGGTGTATGGGAGGTACAGGTTTCCACCACACATAATACTGGACCTGGTGAGTGAGTGGGAGGATGACCTCACATCACCCACCCTGTGCTCCCAAGCACTCAGCCCCCTGGAGAAGGTCCTCAATGTACTGCACTTCTTAGCGACTGGATCATTTCAGCGGACAAGTGCCATAGTGAGTGGGGTATCACAGGCCACCCAGTCACGCTGCCTACACCAGGTCTTGAACATCATCACTGCACACCCATCAGTCCGCAGGCACATATACCTGCCCAGAACACCTGCAGAAAGGCATGCTGCCGCCCTGGATTTTTACGGTGTGGCACGATTCCCCAAAGTGCTAGGTGCCATCGACTGCACCCATGTGGCTCTACGTCCCTCTAGGGCATCAGAGCACATCTATAGGAACCGCAAGCACTGGCATTCCATCAACGTGCAGGTAGTATGTAATGCCAAGGGAATCATCACCTGTCTGAGTATATGCCAACTATCCCGAGTCCACCCACGACAGCTTCATTTACCGAATGTCCACCCTAAGCCGGGACCTAGAAGCTGGGCGGCATGGCGATACATGGCTGCTTGGTGAGTATGTATGCCACTGCACATGCATGCATGTCAGATACTGAGCAAGGTCACAACCCCACCAATGATACCAATCACCACCTCCACAGGGGACAGTGCCTACCCTCTCAACCCCCACATGATGACGCCAATTCGGAACCCCACCACGCCACCCCAGGTAAGATATAACACAGCCCACATTACAACCCGGGGCATAGTGGAGCGCACATTCGGAGTGCTAAAGTCACGCTTTCGCTCCCTTGACCGTTCTGGCGGGCAGCTGTTGTACGCTCCCCCAGTAGTGTGCAGGATCATAGTGGCAGCATGTGTCCTGCACAACGTTGCAACACGCCGGGGCCTGGCCGTGGACATGGTGGTGGCCCCATGTCCCCAACCACATGCACAGCCGCTGCGCATGGGAGGGGAAAGGGCACGGGGGGAGGCAGCCCATACACAGATAGTAGCTAATTACTTCACATAGAAATCACACCCCTGTGGAGTGCACACTGCCCTGGCACATTCCATCTGACAATCAATGATGACTCAACCTGACACTGATACTGAATGTCTGGAGAATCAACCGTGAAAACCATATCAGCCTGAGATTGTTCACCTGGAAGTGTTACAATGTGTGCATCCCTACCCACACAGACACCACCAATGCAGTTTTGTGAAGAAACACATTCAAGCAGCTAAAATGAATACCCACTTGCAAAATGCAACAAGAGGACAGTGCCATGTCAGCCAACCCATCCCCAGCACCGCCACACGACACACCGTGCCATGTCATGCTATTTGCAGGTAAACAAAGTAATCCCCACAACATGACACTAGTGTCACAATGTACAGTGTCCCTAATTGAAACTTGCAACACCTGAAATGCTCACAGTAATGCAGGACCAACAACAAACTTGAGCAGGTACTACCATTAACATGACATCACAAATGTAATAAATTAGTAGTCTCACCACCTGGAAATGCCTGCACTCCCACCACTACCAACTGTGCAGTGTTGGCGCCATGTAGAGTTGTAGATGCACTGCTGTCAACATGGACCCCATCTCCAAACTAGAGGGCCTTGTGTAGACATGAGGAAGGGACCTGCAAATTGGGAGGTAGACACAGATGATGAGTTACACATCAATGCAACATGCAGTGTACAACACAACAGCAATATGCACTAGGAATGTATACACAGTATTGACTAGACTACCCACACATGTAGTTGGAGTCCAATGTCACCATGTACGTCAATGTCACTTGGGCACACCCTTTGCAAGCCCATGGAAACGGGAAGCAGGAGGGGTGTGTGTGACTCAAACCCAAGCATCTGAACCAAATACATGACAAGCCTGCATGTGCCCAGCCACAATGCAGCGTATGCCCACAGGAACCACGGAAGGCAACAAATTGTCCCAAAAAAATTGGGAATAAAATAATTAAAAATAAAAATAAAAATAAAAATAAAAATAAAAAAAAATCAAAAATGGCCATTGATGGGCCTTGGGGGGTTGGGGAGGCCACCCAGGAGGTCCGAGGACAGGGTGCACACCAAAACCCACCTGTGTGGATCCTGGGAAAAAAAAACACCTCCATGGGCTCATGGCCCACACGGCTACCCTATTGTGGGAGTATCACTGCTGTCGCTATTATCACCCTGTGCAGCTGCATCCGGAGGTGGTTGCACTATGGGAGGCAGCCCACGCAAGGCCCTAGTCTGCTCCTCCATGGCTAGCATGCGGGTGTGGTAGGTCTCGTTCTGGAGGATGAGTGTGCGGAGGTCCCCATGCAACAACTCACGGGATGCCCGGACCTCCGCCCTCGTTGCCTGCATCTCAGCTGAGAGCGTACGGGTGAGACGCTCCAGCTGCTGTTCTGTCCTTTGGTGTGTTGAAGCCTCAAGCTCAACAAGAGTCGTCCTGAGGTGAAGGAGCTCCTGCCTCAGGGCTTCCCTGTGGCCTTGGGACTCTATGGAGATGGCCTCCTGCAGAGTCGCCAGTGCCGCCCGCCTGTCCCTGTTGGACGCCAACATGTCCTCCCTGTGTGACTGGCAGATGGAGTCGGTTGCCTGCTGTAGTCGCTCCATCAGCCTTTCAGGGGGGACAATGGAAGTGGCCACCCTATCCATGGCCTGAGCCATCATCTCGGATGATGCTGCCTGTTGGGTTGCCATACCGTAAATGGATTGCTCCCATGCGGTATTGCCAGGTGGCGTACGGCCACCACGTCGGCGGGCACCACACCTGTCTGGGGCAAGGCGAACTGCGCATTGCTGTGCCGGCACTGCCTGAGGCTGCAGGACTGCATTCCCCCTCTGATCTGCTGGCCCAGGAACAGGATCAGATGTCGCGGAGTGTGACCCTGCATCCGTAACCACCAAAGGCGTAGCTGCCAACACTGACATCCCCATTGAGGGTTCTGACCCTGGTGCAGGTGGGTGGGACAGAACAGAATCCCTCCCTGGAACACTCACCTGCAACGGCACGTAGGTCTCATCATCCGAATCAACACCTGAGTACAGCTCGGGGGAGGTGCAGCCAGAGACACCCCTTGAGAGCACGACCTGCAGCACTTGTGGGTTCTCACCCACCACCACACCACGTCCCTCACTGGTGGTTGGTCGGCCCTCGGACCGCTCCTGGGTCTGCACCATCTCCACAACCCCAGCAGCATCAGGTGCGTCTTCCCCTGCAAAGACATAAAAACAAAGAAATGGAAACAGGCATTAGCACCATGGCACACAATGAGGGCTGAGAAGCAAGAGAACCAGTACTTGATTGACACATGTCCCACATGACTAAAACCCTCCCATGCATGCACCCTCACTGCGTATGAAGGGTAGGCAAATGGCACACATTGATGACACCAAGATGTAAGATGAACACATTTCTGCATGCTGCCTGGCAGTGGCATCACACATTGGCCTGTGATTGCCAGGTGAAACACACATGCCATCACACAGATGGCATGTACCATTGCTATTGAGTGAAGATGGAGAGGAGGGCAGCACCTATTCATTCAGTCCAGTTCCCGCATGTAATAGCTTTTCTAATTCAAACAGGTCAGATTTTTCACCTGGAGCTGCCAGTCCAAAATGGTCCAATTGCACAGGGACATGTGTGAACAAATGATATCCAGTTAACAAAGTCACTCCACTTTACCATAGCCATGTCAGACATGTGACTAGAGGACTGCGAAATGCCTAGTAAAAGTGGTGGAATGCAAACAATCTGACTGAATGAACAGTGAAAAATAAGCAACTATGTTGTGGCAAGGTGACACTTCAAGGGCAACTGGCGTGCAGTTGGGCTAGATGTCTACTGTTGGCAGAAGGGATACTGCTATGGCCAAATGCAGCTGCGCAGGATGTATTGCATGAAGCACATGGCTGACCCATACGACTCAGGCGCACACACTCTCACCTGGCACACAAACAGAAGCCCTCACACACACACCATGCACATGGATGACACACATGCATGTGCACTCACCGGACAATGCCTCGTAATCAGGCAGATCTCCCACGCCTTGGATCTGTTCCTCCGTGACGTAGGTCCCAGCGACTGACTCATGTGGAGTGAGTTCCATGTCTACTAATGGAGACCTACCTCCAGTCACTAGAGTTGCGGCATGACTTGAGGCCAGCTTACTCTTTGCCCTGCGCTTTAGTTCATTCCAGCACTTATATCAATCATTGGCTGTGCGCCTCACGATTCCAAGGGCACTTATGATGTCCGCAACGGTCTGCCAGTGTGCCTGGCCTTGTGCAGGTGTGGTCTTGGATCCTGCAACAATGACCATCTCGTTATCATGTGAGGACACATACTCGACAAGTTCATTCAGTTCGTCATCTGTGAAGCTGGGCTTCCTCGATGGGCCGGACTGTGTAGCCGTGTCTGGGGCATCAGCCTGTGCCGGACGAGCACTCTTCCTCTTCCACTTGGAAGGTGGTGGTGATCCTGAGTGTCCTGCGCCTCTCTGGACACTAGGGGCAGGAGCCCTGGTGGACTCTGTATCAGGAGTGTGGGATTGCACATTCAGCATGGGAGTTGGTGCAGGCATTGGCTCAAGTGTAATGGTGTCAGGGGGAATGTCAGCAGGATGGACTAGGACGACACTGTCCTGGCTGGGTGTGTGAGAGCTGGGGTGGATGGAGCCGCAGCTGCCCCTGCAGCCTCTCCGCCCTGCCTACTTGGGGCAGCAGATGACCTTGCTGCCCCAGATGCACGTGGCATGATGACATCAACGTACACCAGCGCACGTGTCATAGGCCTGCTGACCTGGAAGTCAGCCATGGAGTCAGCCAGGTCTGGTGCCACAATGGGCTGGTCCAACAAGGGCTGAGCATGGATGGTGTCAGCCACATCAGCCTCAACGGGAGGGGGGGAGGGAGATTATGGGTGCCCTTGACTGGTCCTCCACACATGGGGGGACAGGCTCACCCTGCAAGTAACGACCACGTCCCCTACCGGATCCACCACGGCCACCACTTGTGGCTCTTCCACCTTTGCCACCCTTACGGAATCCTCGCCTCCCAGCTATGGCACTGATGTTAATGTGCATATGGGAGTGGCTGTAAACTATTGTCCTGGGCAATTGGGGGTCAAAGGGGTTGGGTACCAGATGGTAATTGTACCCTAGTGCTCTAGCAAGGCTGAATGTAACCCCTGGGGAAAGATGACGGGTCACGCTACGCACAAGAGCCCCAAAAAAGGGAGATGACGTGCACGCAACCCCTCCTAGACCACGTGTGCAGAAAGAAAAACCTGCACTACGCTGTGGCACCCAGTAACACAAGAATGAACGTATGCGTGTCACACGTAGCCTAGAATGACCTCTGAAGGGGTAGGCTACACACGGGGCAAGCACAGATGTTAGATACGTGCGTGACTCACCGTCTGCCAGGTAAAAGGGCGTGAAAAAGGAGCGCGTTTGGTTGGCAACACCCCCGCCAAAAGAAGATTTGTACGCTGTCTGAGGAGACAGGACAACAGTAGGAGGGAACACTGTTTGAGGGAACAGGCCCAGGTAAACCAGTAAAAGAGAAAAAAGAGAAAAAGCTGTCAGAGGTAACAGGGAATACGAACTTGAAACGCCGTGAAGTAAATCGCGTGTGAAATGACAAGAAGTACAGAATTCACCCACTCCCTCTCCACGAAAAGCACGTACAAGGAAATGGTGTTCTACACGTACCTTTTATACAGGCCCACACGTCCAGCGTCACTTACGCGGCGTGTACGCGCTAGGGCCATTTCCACCAATTACACGCTTTGTCACTTCTGCTTGTAGGGCCATTTCCACCAATTAAACGCTTTGTCACTTCTGCGTGTAGGGCCATTTCCACCAATTACACGCTTTGTCACTGCCGCGTGTACGCGCTAGGCCCATTCCCACCAATTACACGCTTTGACACTCGGACGTGTCTTTCATTTTTTTAACACGCAACATTTTCAAACGTGTACCCAATTCAACGTGCACGTGACTTCATAGACGCGCATACGCTGGCGACGCGTTTATGCGCTAAGGGCCTTTGGTCCAATGACATCGCATATGCGTGCTGCCCTGCATGCGCGCATGGCCCTTTCCTCGTATTACACGCGGACGTGCAGTTTTTCACGTGCGCTAAAATGCGCATGCACGTCTGTACGCGTCACGTCACAGGGGCGCTTGCACTTGAGGGGCCTTCTGTCCAATGAAAATGCGTATGCGTGCAGACGCGCTTACGCGCTAAGGGCCTTTCCTCGAATTACACGCTGACGTGCAGATTTTTCACGTGCCAAATCACTCCGTATCAAGCTGGCCACGCATATGCACACGGAAGAACACGCTCCTGCCCAGAAGGCCGAACTACTGCCCCCCAGACCCCCGAGCACGCTCCCACTTGCCATCTGCTGCTGCCTGACTGCCTGCTGCCCACGTGCACTGCCATTTGCTGCCTGCACATCAGCCAGGGGTGCTGTTGCTGTGACCACCCCTGCTGGAACCGAAGACTCCCGACTGGGATTCCATCGCTCCACAGCCCAGCCCCAGGACCCAGTTGCCCACCCACTCCTGCCTCTGGGGTTGTCATGTTCGGGCAAACACCATCTGTGACCACTGACAACCCCCGGCCAGAGAGGCAGAGGGGCACCAGTTTCAGTGCCACCGAAGTTGGTCTCCTGGTGGAGCAAGTCCTGGGGCAGTATGATGCCCTCTTCGGAAGTTCCCACGCCGACAAGGAAGGACGGACTTGGATCTGGACTGACATCGTGACTGCCATCAACGTGGAGGGGGTGGCAGTCCGCGACTTACAACATGTCAGGAAGCGCTGGGAGGACTTCAGGTCCAGGACCCTGAACAAGGCCCGGTGCCTCTTGAAGGCAGCGGATGCCAAGGGGCGCCGGGGCCACTTGTCGGAAGAACAGATGAGGGTCCTGGAACGCATATCCCCAGCGCTCCATGTCCAGGTCCTAGAGAAGCAGACCCGTCTGGAGTTGAGCGGTGAGTGTACATGCATCCTGATTGTGAGCAGTGCGTGTGGTGATTATTCGGTAGTGTGCAGGTTGCACATCTGTTTGTATGGGGTCGAGTATGGGTGGGGGTGTACAGGGCCGTGGGGCTGACACATGCGAGGGCTGTAATGTGTGAGACATGGATGGTGCTTGTGTGTGTAGGCTTGCATGCCAAATGCAGTTGTGTGGGCACACATGTTTGGATGAATGTGTATGTGAGTAGACATGTCCGTGATGTCACGCATGTATGTTGTTTTCGGCTGCATGTATCAGCACTGTGTACATGTGCATGTGTGTGTATTTGACAAGGGTGCAACAGTGATGCAACATGGATGCATGTGACAGCGGTATGTGGAAGCCTGATTGGCAGATGTGACATGGATGCCCGTCTGAACAGTGCGACACTTGGCAGAGGTGTACACATGCATGCAAGTGTGGTGGTGTGTGTACATGTGTGGTGCACTTCCTGTGTTGCATGTGATGTCAGGCTCACCTGTGGCTGCTCATGCTGTTGTATGTGTAGGGATGGTGGTGGCAGTTGCGATATGGCTGTGGTATGGCTCATGTGTGCGAGTTGTAATGACATGTGTGTTGGGGATTGTGATGACATGTCTGAGGTTTGCCAATGCCACTCATGTGCAACTGTCATGTGTGTATGTGTCCATTGTACAGTGCCCTGATGCCTGTGTTTTGTTTCTCCCTGTCTGCAGCGTCAACTGATGAAGAGGGCGGAGAAGGTGCTGTGGAGCACAGCGGCGGGGATTCCACCGCCAGCCGGAGACGCAAGGCCCGGCTCCCCTCCCGTGTTGTCATCTCGTCGGGGAGTGAGGAGTCCGGTGCCGCGTCCCAGGCCGCAGCTGCCGGGGGGAGGTCCAAGAGGCGGAGGTTGGAGTTGGGCTCCTCGGCAGCAGAAGGGGCAGCTGGGACCCCACAGGGCCCAACAGGGGAAGATGGCACGGAGTCATCCAGGTTGGTGGGGGGTTTGGTGGAGGAGGAGGCCGTGCAAGCACCAGAGACGGGGTCTGGAGGTGGGGATCCCACTGGTGCTAGTGGTGCAGTGCAAGACCAGGGACAGGAGGCAGCACAGGCTGCCACGGAGGTGCCTGTGTGCAATCCTGTCCCCGATCCTGTCCCTGCATCATCTTGCACCAGCAGGGATGCCTACGTCCAGACCCGTTTTCAGGCAGGGGAGGAGCTGACGTCAACTGGCCTTCCTCTGCCTGCGGACATGGCTATCCAGGTCCGGGTTGAGCCTGTCCTGGCTGGTGTGGCGTTGCGTCAACGGGCCATGCGAGGTGACCTGCAGTCTTTTCATGGAGAGACTGCACGTCATCTCGAATGGCTCGTTGACCACGTCAGCCTGCTGGGACAGGTCACCCAGGTCGGATTCCTCCGTCTGATGGGGCTTGCTCCGACCCCCTCCTCAACTGGACCCCCTACGCGCCAGTCGTCCTCTGTGCCATCTTCCCACCCATCAGTCACCTGGGTGCCCTGTGGAGCTGCCTCTGACGGTGCGGCCAGGCTGGTGGAGGAGGCATCCCTGCCACAGTCGGGAGTCGGACGTCCAGCAGGGGTGGCCACATCTACGACTGCACCCGAGCCGGCAGAGGATGTGCAGGCAGCAGGAGGCAGTGCACGGGCAGAGGCAGAGCAGCAGCAGCAACATGGTGGGAGCCATGAAGGCTCGGGGCCTTCGACATCGGAGGGGCAGGCATCGGCCGGAGGGCAGGAGGACCCAGGACAGAGAGTGTCTTCCGTGTGGCAGCGGTTGGGCTACGCCATAGATGCGGAGCGGCGGCGGGCGGAAGAGGCGCGGCTCACAATGGTCAGGGCGGAGAACTCTATGCGGAGGGCCCTGAGGCGGCCCGAGTGCCTCGAGGCAATCCGCAGGGGGTTGGAGGAGGACACGGCGTCGTCCCTGCGGACCCTCAGGGCCATGGAACAGGACCACCTCCGGGACATCGAACAGGAGTTCGATGATGCCCTGGCCCGGAACACCACGGAGTGAGCCGCTGGACTTGCCCGCCGCCTTTGTATATAGTTCTTTAGTTTTAGTTTTCCTTTGTTTGTTCTTATGATTTGGAGTCGACGGACACTGCTCCACTTTTTGTATATAGTTGCATTTTAGTTAGGGTTTTTTGTAGGTTTCCTTTGTTCAGTTGGGCTCATGGACCCTTGGAAGTTTTGTACATAGTTCTTCATTGGATTGATTTTATTTTTCATTTGACTTTGGACAACATTTTTTTTGGATTAGGATTTGGTGTTTTTATATTTTTAAACGGACATGCAGCTTATCTTTTTTTCATTGCCATTGTAGTTTGTTTCATTTCTTTTGCATTCTTATTTTTTTTAATACAATTTTGTTTTCATACTTCACTGTGTGGTATCATCTCATTGGTTTCATGCATGTCATGTTGGGTGTTTTCCCATTCAATTGCAACCATTGTGTGTGACGGACATGGGTTCATTAGCTTTATGAACATTGGGGGTGTAACATGTAATTTCCATTTCCATGTGGGTGAATGGGTTAGTTGGTAGGGCTTTTTGGCTGTGGATGCTGACCATAACGCACATGATTGGGGATTGTGAGGACCTGGTGGAGGCTGCCCATGGTGGCTGGGAGGTGGGGGTGCAGGGGGACATGAGTGGGGGCCTGGTGGGGGCTGCCCATGGTGGCTGGGGGGTGGGGGTGGTGGGAGACATGAGTGGGGGCCTGGTGGAGGGTGCCCCTGCACTGCTGGGGGTGGGGGTGATAGGGGACATGGGTGGGGGCCTGGTGGAGGGTGCCCCTGCACTGCTGGGGGCTGGGGGTGGTGGGAGACATGAGTGGGGGCCTGGTGGAGGCTGCCGCTGCACTGCTGGGGGGTGGGGGTGGTGGGAGACATGAGTGGGGGCCTGGTGGAGGGTGCCCCTGCACTGCTGGGGGGTGGGGGTGGTGGGAGACATGAGTGGGGGCCTGGTGGAGGGTGCCCCTGGTGGCTGGGGGGTGGGAGTGGTGGGAGACATGAGTGGGGGCCTGGTGGAGGGTGCCCCTGCACTGCTGGGGGGTGGGGGTGATAGGGGACATGGGTGGGGGCCTGGTGGAGGGTGCCCCTGGTGGCTGGGGGGTGGGGGTGATAGGGGACATGAGTGGGGGCCTGGTGGAGGGTGCCCCTGGTGGCTGGGGGGTGGGGGTGGTGGGAGACATGAGTGGGGGCCTGGTGGAGGCTGTCCCTGCACTGCTGGGGGGCGGGGGTGGTGGGAGACATGAGTGGGGGCCTGGTGGAGGGTGCCCCTGGTGGCTGGGGGGGTGGGGGTGATAGGGGACATGAGTGGGGGCCTGGTGGGGGCTACCCATGGTGGCTGGGGGGTGGGGGTGGGTGGGAGACATGAGTGGGGGCCTGGTGGGGGCTGCCCATGGTGGCTGGGGGGTGGGCGTGGGTGGGAGACATGAGTGGGGGCCTGGTGGGGGCTGCCCCTGGTGGCTGGGGGGTGGGGGTGGTGGTAGACATGAGTGGGGGCCTGGTGGAGGGTGCCCCTGGTGGTTGGGGGGTGGGGGTGATAGGGGCCAGGAGTGGGGGCCTGGTGGAGGGTGCCCCTGCACTGCTGGGGGGTGGGAGTGATAGGGGACATGAGTGGGGGCCTGGTGGAGGCTGCCCCTGCACTGCTGGGGGGTGGGGGTGGGGGTGGTGGGAGACATGAGTGGGGGCCTGGTGGAGGGTGCCCCTGGTGGCTGGGGGGTGGGGGTGGTGGGAGACATGAGTGGGGGCCTGGTGGAGGGTGCCCCTGGTGGCTGGGGGGTGGGGGTGGTGCGAGACATGAGTGTGGGCCTGGTGGAGGGTGCCCCTGCACTGCTGGGGGGTGGGGGTGGTGGGAGACATGAGTGGGGGCCTGGTGGAGGGTGCCCCTGCACTGCTGGGGGGTGGGGGTGGTGGGAGACATGAGTGGGGGCCTGGTGGAGGGTGCCCCCGCACTGCTGGGGGGTGGGGGTGATAGGGGACATGAGTGGGGGCCTGGTGAAGGCTGCCCCTGCACTGCTGGGGTGTGGAGGTGGTGGGAGACATGAGTGGGGGCCTGGTGGAGGCTGCCCCTGGTGGCGGGGGGGTGGGGGTGATAGGGGCCATGAGTGGGGGCCTGGTGGAGGGTGCCCCTGCACTTCTGGGGGGTGGGGGTGATAGGGGACATGAGTGGGGGCCTGGTGGAGGCTGCCCCTGCACTGCTGGGGGGTGGGGGTGGTGGGGGACATGAGTGGGGGCCTGGTGGAGGCTGCCCCTGGTGGCGGGGGGGTGGGGGTGCAGGGGGACATGAGTGGGGGCCTGGTGGAGGGCGCCCCTGCACTGCTGGGGGGTAGGGGTGATAGGGGACATGAGTGGGGGCCTGGTGGAGGGTGCCCCTGGATGCTGGGGGGTGGGGGTGCAGGGAGACATGAGTGGGGGCCTGGTAGAGGGTGCCCCTGCACTGCTGGGGGGTGGGGTGATAAGGGACATGATTGGGGGCCTGGTGGAGGGTGCCCCTGGATGCTGGGGGGTGGGGGTGCAGGGGGACATGAGCGGGGCCTGGTGGATGGTGCCCCTGGTGGCTGGGGGGTGGGGGTGATAGGGGCCATGAGTGGGGGCCTGGTGGAGGGTGCCCCTGCACTGCTGGGGGGTGGGGGTGATAGGGGACATGAGTGGGGGCCTGGTGGAGGCTGCCCCTGCACTGCTGGGGGGTGGGGGTGGTGGGAGACATGATTGGGGCCTGGTGGAGGCTGCCCCTGGTGGCGGGGGGGTGGGGGTGCAGGGGGACATGAGTGGGGGCCTGGTGGAGGGTGCCCCTGGATGCTGGGGGGTGGGGGTGCAGGGAGACATGAGTGGGGGCCTGGTAGAGGGTGCCCCTGCACTGCTGGGGGGTGGGGGTGCAGAGGGACATGAGTGGGGGCTTGGTGGAGGGTGCCCCTGCACTGCTGGGGGGTGGGGGTGATAGGGGACATGAGTGGGGTCCTGGTGGAGGGTGCCCCTGGATGCTGGGGGATGGGGGTGCAGGGGGACATGAGTGGGGGCCTGGTGGAGGGTGCCCCTGGTGGCTGGGGGGTGGGGGTGATAGGGGCCATGAGTGGGGGCCTGGTGGAGGGTGCCCCTGCACTGCTGGGGGGTGGGAGTGATAGGGGACATGGGTGGGGGCCTGGTGGAGGCTGCCCCTGCACTGCTGGGGGGTGGGGGTGGTGGGAGACATGAGTGGGGGCCTGGTGGACGTTGCCCCTGGTGGCTGGGGGGTGGGGGTGGTGGGAGACATGAGTGGGGGCCTGGTGGAGGGTGCCCCTGGTGGCTGGGGGGTGGGGGTGGTGGGAGACATGAGTGGGGGCCTGGTGGAGGGTGACCCTGCACTGCTGGGGGGTGGGGGTGGTGGGAGACATGAGTGGGGGCCTGGTGGAGGGTGCCCCTGCACTGCTGGGGGGTGGGGGTGATAGGGGACATGAGTGGGGGCCTGGTGAAGGCTGCCCCTGCACTGCTGGGGGGTGGGGGTGGTGGGAGACATGAGTGGGGGCCTGGTGGAGGCTGCCCCTGGTGGCGGGGGGTGGGGGTGATAGGGGCCATGAGTGGGGGCCTGGTGGAGGGTGCCCCTGCACTGCTGGGGGGTGGGGGTGATAGGGGACATGAGTGGGGGCCTGGTGGAGGCTGCCCCTGCACTGCTGGGGGGTGGGGGTGGTGGGAGACATGAGTGGGGGCCTGGTGGAGGATGCCCCTGGTGGCGGGGGTGGGGGTGCAGGGGGACATGAGTGGGGGCCTGGTGGAGGGTGCCCCTGCACTGCTGTGGCGTGGGGGTGATAGGGGACATGAGTGGGGGCCTGGTGGAGGGTGCCCCTGGATGCTGGGGGGTGGGGGTGCAGGGGGACATGAGTGGGGGCCTGGTAGAGGGTGCCCCTGCACTGCTGGGGGGTGGGGGTGCAGGGGGACATGAGTGGGGGCCTGGTGGAGGGTGCCCCTGCACTGCTGGGGGGTGGGGGTGATAGGGGACATGAGTGGGGGCCTGGTGGAGGGTGCCCCTGCACTGCTGGGGGGTGGGGGTGATAGGGGACATGAGTGGGGGCCTGGTGGAGGGTGCCCCTGGATGCTGGGGGGTGGGGGTGCAGGGGGACATGAGTGGGGGCCTGGTAGAGGGTGCCCCTGCACTGCTGGGGGGTGGGGGTGCAGGGGGACATGAGTGGGGGCCTGGTGGAGGGTGCCCCTGCACTGCTGGGGGGTGGGGGTGCAGGGGGACATGAGTGGGGTCCTGGTGGAGGGTGCCCCTGCACTGCTGGGGGGTAGGGGTGATAGGGGACATGAGTGGGGGCCTGGTGGGGGCTTCCCATGGTGGCTGGGGGGTGGGGGTGGGTGTTTGACATGAGTGGCGGCCTGGTGGGGGCTGCCCATGGTGGCTGGGGGGTGGGGGTGGGTGGGAGACATGAGTGGGGGCCTGGTGGGGGCTGCCCATGGTGGCTGGGGGGTGGGGGTGGTGGGAGACATGAGTGGGGGCCTGGTGGAGGGTGCTCCTGGATGCTGGGGGGTGGGGGTGCTGGGTGACATGAGCAGGTGTGCAGGGTAGTCCCCTGTGGTGTGTGCTGCCTGCAGGGGCCGTGGAGGGTGTACAGGGAATACCTGGGAGCACACAGCCAAATCACGTGTAGAATTTCCCGCGCACAACTGAAATCCACGTATCCTGACAAATCGCGTGTGGAACTTCCCGCGCACCCCTGAAATCCACGTACCCGGCCAAATCGCATGTGGGACTTCCCGCGCACCCCTGAAATCCACGTACACGGCCAAATCGCGTGTGGAACTTCCAGCGCACCCCTGAAATCCAAGTACCCTGACAAATCGCGTGTGGAACTTCCCGCGCACCCCTGAAATCCACGTACCCTGACAAATCGCGTGTGGAACTTCCCGCGCACCCCTGAAATCCATGTACCCTGACAAATCGCGTGTGGAACTTCCCGCGCACCCCTGAAATCCACGTACCCGGCCAAATCGCGTGTGGGACTTCCCGCGCACCTCTGAAATCCACGTACACGGCCAAATCGCGTGTGGAACTTCCCGCGCACCCCTGAAATCCACGTACCCTGACAAATCGCATGTGGAACTTCCCGCGCACCCCTGAAATCCACGTACCCGGCCAAATCGCGTGTGGTACTTCCCGCGCACCCCTGAAATCCACGTACACGGCCAAATCGCGTGTGGAACTTCCAGCGCAGCCCTGAAATCCACGTACCCTGACAAATCGCGTGTGGAACTTCCCGCGCACCCCTGAAATCCACGTACCTGGCCAAATTGCGTGTGGGACTTCCCGCGCACCCCTGAAATCCATGTACACGGCCAAATCGCGTGTGGAACTTCCCGCGCACCCCTGAAATCCACGTATCCTGACAAATCGCGTGTGGAACTTCCCGCGCACCCCTGAAATCCACGTACCCGGCCAAATCGCGTGTGGAACTTCCCGCGCACCCCTGGAATCCACGTACACGGCCAAATCGCGTGTGGAACTTCCCGCGCACCCCTGTAATCCACGTACCCTGACAAATCGCGTGTGGAACTTCCCGCAAACCCCTGGATTTCACATGCCCTGCCAATTCGCGTGTGAGACTTCCCGCGCACCCCGGTATACACGCACACGTATTTTTTGTCAGCGGGTGTCCGTGTTTGTGGGTACCCCTTTGCACGTCATTTGTCCTGGAGGGCCACAGTATGGGACATTCATCATGGCAGTATATAGGTGCTATTTTTTGCCGCACCTTTTGGCGCACATTTCTTGCAGGCGCAGAGACGCTACCGCCTGCTTTCTTGTGGCGGTCGTGTTTGTGCCTGTGCGCTGGTTTGAGCGTGCGCTTTTTTGCCCTATTCTATTCCATGAATACGTGTTGTAGGCGAGCGTGTGGGCGTTCCGCGCACTCGTACCCTGTACTTCCCCCGTGACGCCCACATTTTGGCAAGTTGTTCCCCATTCCGAGTGTTATGCCCCGTGTTCCGCCTTCTTTTGTTGCGTGCGCCGCACTATGTGCGATTTTCGCTCTGGCCGGTGCGATTTTCGCTGTGACCTGGCGCACGCAGTTAGATGGCCTGTGCGCTAACGTGCGCCGCGCACTTTATTATCGCACATCCGATGGTTTTCTCGCGCACGGCCTTCCATGAATCGATGTGCGCTGCTTTTCGTGCGATTTTCGCACTTGCACTGCGATTTTCGCTATTCCACTGCGATTCGCACGTTTTTGGCCACTTGCGCTGCGCTAATTATTCCATGAATCGGCCTGATGATTGTTAAACAAAATGTGGCACAAGAGCTGGCAAGTGAAAGAGGGTAATAGTAGGGGATCAGGGATGATTTACATAAGGCGGGCGGACCTCGAAAGAAGGAGGGGGGCACATGGGGAGTAGGGATCGGGATACCTTTTTAATTTTTGATAATATTCCAATTCCTGCAGTAGTCTGCCATCGTTTTTCATTCACAGTCACTTTGCAGTAAATGTATGTGGGACCTAAGAAAGGGTACGAAAAAAAGGTCCTTTCCAAATGTACGCTATAACATGTAAGGAACCATCCACATTACTACAGTGCTCAAGGCCGTGGGGATAATGTAATTGTGAGGAAGAAGTAGGCTCTGGGCCACTGGTCATGTCCATGTTCTTTTAGTCTATTCGTTGCAGTCAAGACAGTGGACACGGATAGCTAGTGTTTGCAATGTGGACAGTGGTCACATGGCATAAGTTTGTGACCCATGGCCATGGCAAAAGGCTACGATGGGTGAGATCTCTTAAGTTACTAGGCATAGAGATATGGGCCACGGCTGAGTGAGGGGGGATATGGGCTTAGCAGAGTACTCGCCGACTGGCAATGGGTGGTTACACCCGTTGAATTTCTTGGGTGTTATTGAAATCAGATCCTCTTAACTCTGTCTTAACTGAAAATGTTCACAGTAAATATATCTGCTGATTTATATCTTGCTAGGACATAACATAGCAAAGGGGTTTCAGAAAATACAATTTCCCAAAACATTTTGAACACTTCCGTGTAAAGTTATGAAACATTGCCACAGTAAAGTTTAGAGGCATGCACCACTACATGGAACATTTCAGAATTGTCCATGGATGGTTTAATAATGCTGCTTTAGTTGTATCTTGAACACCTTTTAAAATGGGAGTTCCCTTAGGAAACAAAATTACATTTATTCGGCCCAAATATCTCAGAATTGTCCCTTAAGTTTTTGAGTTTTTTCATATGAACCTAGATCTTATCAGTAGCTGATGTTCTAAAAAAATAAAACATGAACTGGCCTATTTTGATATATTTAAGTTTTAAGATGTATCTATATTTCATGCATTCACAGAATGAATGTGCATCTTCAATACAAACTGTACATGACCGTGTAGAAGACTGACTTTGATGTGAGTTTTCTTCTCTGTATGAGACATATCGTAGATGTAAATTGCGTACATATACAAAATGTAAAACTCCTTAAGCCTCCTATATTTACAAACACACTTATCAATGTCAGACCACATGTTAATGTGAGTTTTCTTATCTATAGGAGACTTAAAGGACATGTGCATTTCATGACTTTACACTAATAACTCATATGCTACTTATATGCCATACACCCACATACCAGACAGTTGCCTTACACCAAACGGTCTTATGCCGTGCACACTTATACTATACATTCTTATGAAATACACTCTTCTCTCACATGCCCTTCTGTCATACAATGTTATTCTACAGACTCTTATGCCACATGTTTATTCCACATGCTCTTACTCCATCTGCTCTTACACCACAAGCTTTTATGCCATGTACCTGTTACACTTCACATGCTTATGGAACACAGTCTTAAGGCACATGCTTTTATGACACTCACACTCATGCCATGTGCATGTACAGCACACACTCTTAAGCCAAATGCTGTAGACCATGTGCTCCTATTCCACAAACTTACACTATACACTTGTGCCACACACTCTTACACCACACGTTCTTCAGCCATCTCAACTTATGCTGCATGCTCTTATGCCACATCCCCTTCCACTACACATTCTTATGCCACATGCTCTAACAACACATACTCTTACTCCATGCACACGTATGCCACTCAGTCTCACACCACTCACTTATATGCTGCATTCACATATGCCACTCTCTTATGTGCAGACTCTTATGCAATGCACTCTTACACCACATAATCTTACACCACTCTATAACACCACACATTTACAAAATGCACTCCTATGTCACACTCTCTTACACCACATACACCTATGCCACACACTCTGAGACCACACACTTTTACTACGTACCTTCTTACACCCAGCGCTGTTATGCTGCACACACTTATGACATATCATGCTCTTAAGCCATATGCTCTGATGAAACAGGCTATCTTGCCCACACTTTTATGTCACATCCTCTTACTCTACAGGCTCTAAAACCGCACACACATATGCCACACAATCTTACACTGCACACTTTACAACTCATGCTCTTAGGCCAGACATTCATAGGCCACTCATGCTTACAACACATGCTCTTATGAAATGCATTCTTAGACCACACACTCAAATGCCATGCACTCTTAATGCATGCACATATTGCACATGCTCTTACAGCACACACTCGTATGCACACGTTCATACACTACACACTCTGACTGAATATGTTCTTATGCCACACACTCTTAAGATATGCATTCTTACTCCACAAGTACACTGTTACTCTGCAAACACACCACAAGCACATATGCCACATGCTCTTATGCCACATGTTCTTATAGCACACAGTCTTATGATACACACTCTTATGACACACACTCTTATGACACACACTCTTACAACACACACATGCACACGATGCACACTCATGACGCCTGCTCTTTTGCCACATGTTCTTATGGCGCATGCTCTTAGATCACACATTACTATGGCACACTCTTTTATACCACGCCATTTTATGCCACATCCACTTATGCCACACACTCTTACACCACTCTTACACCACACACACTTACACCAGGCACACTTACTCTACATGCACTTATGCCAGGTACTCTTGCACCACACACTCTTATTCCACACACTCATACATCAGACCCTCCGTTGACATGCACTTACACAACATACACTCAAGCAACATGCACTCATACAACATGCACTGATATGCTGTACAAATGCAACACCCAAAATTACAAACACTCTTATCCCATTCATTCACCATAAACATGTATACATTGCACCATATTCCATTGATAAATGGCATACACTCATACACCAGGCATTGACATTTAAGAAGAGTGTGGGAGCTCCTCAACTGAGAACGAACATGGTTCAAATAACCTGTTTTATGTAATTTCTTCCATTCAGGAAGATCTACAAACACATTCTAGCTCACCGACCCTTAAGAGAGGAGAGGTAGCCATTTGCATAACATTCTGGTCCCACCCACAAGGGCAATACAGTTCGAAATGTGAGGCAATTCTCTGCTGAAGAGGCAACCCCAGACACATGTTTCAGTCTTGTTGGGCATCCTCAGTGATGTGAAGCTGAGCTTCTCTCAAGCACAGTGAGCAATGGCTCCACATCTGGATCGCCATGGGTTACTTAGGGTGAAACCACAGGTTTTACACATTTAACAAGAGTGTGGGAGCCCCTCTACTGAGAAGGAAAATGGTTCAAATAAACTGTTTGAGTGAATTTCTTCCACTCAAGAGGGTCTATAATTACGTTTTAGTGATATGACCCTTCCAGAGGAGAAATATCCATTTGTCCATTTGCATACCAGTCTGTTTGGTGCGCCAGTCTTTGCAAACCACATGAGCAAGCACAGCATATCACAAAAGGAATTCAAAATTAGATACAAAATGACATCATGGGGCTATCTATGGGGTTAGGGGGGCACACTGTATACTATACGCCCATTAGGCACCACAATGCCATTAGCACATGGAACACTCTAACTTGTCAGCACTCCCTGGGCATCAATCGATACAAAATGATTGTAAAAGTCAATGATTCGCACTCCTAAAATGGGTGCCGAAATATAAACATGTGAACATATTGCCATTTATGACGTTTTTTTTAAGGAAGTTAGTTTGCATGGAATATAAATTTCAAGGGGGTTGAGAGCCCAATAACTTTACAGATTTCAGAAAACATGTCTCCTCAAAACTGCCACATTGACCATCGAAATGTATTTGAAAGTACGGGCTTAGAAACGGGGAGACTTTGTGAATAGACCCTCAGAGAACTTGGAAAGATTGACATAGCAAGAAAATATATTCATAGAAAGAGAAGCGTACGGCTATGAAGTATATTATGGAGATATCTGTATATCGTGTTATGAAGTTGAATTCATTTGTGGTAATTCACCTCAATGAAATTACTTTGTGACTAAGTTCAATGTGTTGGTATGTTTGGGGGTTAGGGGCATAAGGGGGATTGTGGGAAGAATAGGTGGGTACGGGAGGTAAAACCCCATTATAAAAAAGAAAAAAAAGCCATTAAGTAATTACATCAAAGTGAATTACCACAAAGTAGTTCAATTCAGTGAAACCAAGTAAAACCCGATATATCACATGATATGATATATGATATGATAAGATGGTTTATTTATATAGCACCTATACACAATGTGTTTCAAAGCTCTTCAAGGCAAGGGAAGGAACAAGGGAAAAAACAATGACATTCTTACAGGCCATGAACAGTAAGGATGTGAAATGAACTATCGTACTCGGCCTGGCGACATTTCAGATAGTGCAAGGAAATGGGAAACAGACAGGCGGCTACTGGACATTTCTGGTAGAGCCGGAGAATTACACAAGGTGAGGGAGAAGGGAGGAGAAGGGGGAGAGAGGAACAAAACAAGCAACTATCGTACTAGGCTTGACAACATTTCAGATAGTGCTGGAGGGGGAGGGGGGAAAACAAGTAAGGAGGGGGGAGGAGACGAACAAAGTTACAATCATACTAGGTCCAGGGACCATTCAGCTAGAGTAAGTGCATAGAAAAAGTAAGAGGGGGAGGAGAGGGAGAGAAACGGGGAATGGAGAGGAGAAGAGAACAGAGAATAAACAGTGAAAAGAGCAGAGAAGCAGAGGGGAGAGGGAAAACAGTTGCAGAGGTCAGTGAGGCACATAATGTTGCAAGGGAACAAAAGAAAACAACAAAAAGTAGGCAAGGATTCATGAAGACAATGGGGACAGCCTGATTCAAGGCCAACCTGAGTGGGGGATCCAGGGTAGGTCCAGCATGTGAGTTGAGGGAGGTGAAGCCCCAAGAATCAAAGTGTCCAAAAGTCAATTCAAGCGTTGGCAAAAACATTGATGGTGAACGCTTTGTGAATCAAGACAATTCTAGCAATGAAGAAAAAATGAAAAAAGTGAAAATTAACATACCATTAATGATCTAGACAGCGACTGCGGTGTTGAGATACCAAACTTGCTCTTCTGTAAGGTGTCTCTTTGTCGGGAGAATCAGTTCACTGTGCATTCAGCTACACATGTTCAGCCTAAACCAAGGGCATCTTAGTCACCCGCTGAAATACATTGTTACGTCAAACCATGAAATGGATCTTTTAATTGGGATCAAGCTCTCAATGTTCTGCTTGACACGCTACTGACATTCATTATACATATTATCTGCCGTGACTCACACCTCTTGCTTCTTATCCCTATTAATAATTCTCTGTAATTCAGATCCACTCTCTGCTGAGCTGATAAAACACTGCACTTCTGGCAGTCAAGCATGTTAGTGCCACAAAGAACAGAATCCTAAGGGCTTATATCCTTCCAACATCACTGTGTCATTTTATTTCGAGTGCTCCAGGCGTGAGCAACTCTTGCTGTTGCAAGGCTCTTTACCTTTTCAACTCGCTATGATTTGGGAGCAGATTGTAGATCCTGACAATGCTATTTTGACCATTCTCATAAACAAGGACAGGTTGACCACTTCAGGTTCTATATCTAACTGTGGATGGGACCCTCTCACCAGCTCGCACATGTTTGGAGACTGCTGGTCTATTTCCAAATGTTAATGGCTAGTCTCGGTTTTTGGGACCGTGGACTGACCAGCATAGATCTGTCCTGTAACACTGTATCGTGCATTGTCAACTTCCATCAAATCTTGCAATTGTAAATTGTAATAGGTTATTCATAAGGCGCTTAATACCCAGAAGTTTCTAAGTGCATACCCAGAGGTTTCTACATGCGGATCCAGGGATTGAACCTGTGTTGCTCCACTGTCATCTTGCTTCCAAGACGAGCGCATTGCCCCTGAGCTATCCTCCTGACATCAATAAGATGCCACTATTGAAAAAAATATTCTGTTTAGTGATGTGCGGGTCACCCCCACTCAGCAAGCGCGATCATGCAGTAACTGCAAGCATGTGATTTTTCTAACCGCGTGTATTACTTTTTGACCAATCGCCAGATGGCCTCACCTTTCCAGGTGATGTCTGGAGCCCTTCTTGAATCTGAGTGCATTACACCTATTGACATGAGCAGAACAATATACATGGAAATCCAACCATGTTAATCAACATCTTTCTTATGATGTGATGTTTGTTTGATCAACTTATTCAGTCTTAAATCCTATTATCAAAGGAAATTTAACTTATCCACAATCTTTACATTAATTGGCAGTTCAACTGGTTCTATGTCAATTAACTCAAGAAAGGTGCCCCGGAGCCATGAGCCACGTCCTTGCATTCACTTTGGTCATGAAGATATCGTTTTCCCACCATTTCCTCTCTCAAGCGAGGGGTCGGAGAGGTTTACCACTAATGCTTTGCTACCATCTCATCTATTTTCCTTGGCGTGGTCAGGAAGCAGGGGGTGACCACACTGCAAATGGAGAATGATGGTCAGTCGATTCTTGGTAGCCTTTATTAAAAGTAGCTGGTTAAGGAAAGCATTAACATTTCCTTGCTGCCAATAACAATTCTTTTTCTTCTTCTTGCAATGTTATTTCACCCTTGGAGTTGTCCATCCCTAACAATCACACACAAAGCGGTACATTTGACAGCATGCATCATGTGACAAAACAACATTTACACCAACCAGAAGCCAATCGAAAATATATCAGACAGGCAGAGGAATCAATACTGATATTTTACCGCCTATGAAGAGTAGCCCTAAAGTGAGATATCGTGTACTGACAGAAACATTGCCGATCTGCCAACCACCCCACCAATGCACCATCAGACAAACCGGTGGAGCACCATGGGAAAAGTACCCCGTCAGCAGACAGGCGACCGCAGGGTTTATAGTGAAAGTTTCGACAGTAACAGTTTCGAATGACAAAAGTTCCGACACAAAAGTGTCGAAAAAAAAAAGTTTCGGTTTTCTTTATTTTTTTTATGGGCTCCCCCCCGAAACCTCCATTTTTTTAAACACTTATTTTACTAAACTAAATTAAAATAAACCCTTTAATATTAAAAAAATACATTCGAAACTTTTTTTTTCGAAACTTTTGTTTTGGAACTTTTGTCATTCAAAACTATTGTTTCGAAACTTTGACTGGACACTCGTCCGCAGACATGGGATGAACACAATTCAGCTGCCATGCCACCAGACTCAGCATAGATTAGACCAACAGGACAGTAGCAGGGGCACATCTGGCATTAGAGGCCATATATCTGTGCACAAGAGTCCAGGCACCAAGAAGCAAGACCACGTGTGGGGTGGCCTGCACTGCAAGGAGAGGAAGAATGTCAGAAGATGGAGGTTAACCACAGGAGCCTATAGGGATCTACATTAAATCACCGAAGTCCAGAACAACGCAGTGGAATACTGCGAAGTGGACCGCTTTTCATCCCGAAAATCCTGACTTCCCGCATTCCCTCTACCCACCACCTCATTAGCCCCAAACACCTTACTTAAGGACCCACAATGACCTTCTTTCCTCTGCCTGTGACGTCAGTTCCATCTCCCACTTATGGGCTGGAAGTTCCGCCGCAGGGTCCCAACCCCCCTTTTTTTCTTTATTGTCCCCCTTTTCCATGTAATGTAAGCGGGGGACACCTTCCGCAACCCCCAAACTCATAATGCCGAACAATGGACACCCCCGCAACTCCCGCTCCCCTTATTCAGCATTATGGGGTTCAGTATTTGCTGTCCATCCCGAATGTGGTTTTTTTTAACCTTATTTTCGGGCATTACCGCCTATACAACCAACCACATGAGAGATGGGCAAAAGCAGATGTGGACCCGTGGGCATCTGTCTCTCAGTAAAGCACAGCATCACAGGTCAGAGGTGCATGGAAAGGTGGAGCAGGATCTTCACATGACCAACCACTCATGCTGACCTCAGCTCTGAAAGAGGCGTACATTGGGCCAGTTCAGGTGACAGGATACAAGCTGTCATGTTGGAGTAGGCACATATACGTTTGCCGGCCCAGTAACAACGGTACCGGTAAGCTTGCCAGTACTGTTGCTACCGGACCAGCAAACTACGAGTTCTGCTCGCGGGTGCATTTCTGCCCACGAGGACAGGCCGGCGGGTGTACCGGCACCGTGAGCAGAGCATGTCAGATGGACCGGCACCATTCTGAATGGCCCTGTTGCATCCAACCTCCCCATTCCCATTGAGTCCTATGGGCCTCAAATGGGAATGGGAAGCTTTTCATTCCGGCACCCGCAAATGGGCAATTACCGGGTCTGGCAGGGCCGTAATGACCCGGTAATTGCCCATTCGCGGGCGCCGGAATAATTTGCAAGTTTGGCCGCAACCTGCCGCTTTTTACCGGCAAGGCTACCGCCGAACTTGTAATGAGGCCCACAGTACCTCCATGTGTGCACAACACTGCAAAACGACATGTATTATCCCTGCCCCCTTACAGGCCATGTCACAGGCAGACACCCTGACTATTTATCTACCTACCAACGGCAGACCTACATGTGACGACTGAAGAGTAGACACTACGCATGTACCAACTGGACCAACACACCATCGTGGAATGGACCAATTCAATTGCAGGAGACCTAGAGCAGCTCAACAGATCAATATTATTACCTTAACCTCAGCAATGCCCATGCTGACGAGTGCCCTGAATCTCTGGGCAAGGTGGTCATTGGAGGCCAATGTGGCACGCGCTTCTGGCATCTCCTACCCAGCATTCAGTGGCGCACTCACATGGGCGATCGATGCGATCATCTCGTGTGTTGGTCATTTCTCGTGTGGAAGTTACAATTAAGTGCAATCGGACATGGACCACTCCAGTGCAAGTTTGGATATCTACAACATGACCTCCAAAGACATCCATGTTGCTCTGCTTGCCTTGACTCTTTTGGTGAACTCGCCAAGCAAAATAAGTAAATTACATATCTCATTAAGCAAAAGGCCAAACACAGTCTCGGGAGGGTAGCTCAGGGGCAACGTGCTCGCCCTGGAAGCAAAACGACACGGGGAAACGAGGTTCGATCCCCGGGTCCGCCCTCTGAGTGTTCAGCGCGTTATAGATTACATATAATAGGGGATTACTATCATGAGAAATTAGGCACTTTTTTCATGGGTGATTGTGCTCCCACTCTGAGTAAATGTGAGTTAAAGACTCGTCCAATCACTCTTTTTTATTTCTTTTAGAGGCACCGACTAGCGAAGGAGTACCCGCAGGAGCTTCACCGAGTAGCAAGGCACTGCGGGACATTTGCTGTTATCCCTGAAAAGGTGTCTGTCAAGGGCTGCCGCGTGCATTTGGCTGTGCTGTCACCGGAGTGCATGCACCCGCAGCGTGCTCCGTTCACATGTCTGAAGGGTCTGGAATGCTGCTGTGGGCTGTTTGCAGCAAAAGAAGGTACCATATGCCCAGCGCTCAATTGATCTGCTGTAAGGCTCCAGTGAGCAGAGAACAAGCAGGTTCAATCTCTTCTCCCATGCAAGCCAAGATCACAAGTGAGTAAATGGACCCGTTGGGTAAGTGAGGTAGAAACAACCTGGAAGAGTGGCATCTGGCCATTGGTGCCACCATCCAGGGAAGTGGGGGACCCAATGCCCATGGTGGGGCAAGTCACAGTTTACTACGAACAAGGAGCAGATCCACAGCCAGCAGGAACAATGGACACATAGCACGTTCACTGTGTGCCACCAAGATCACATAACCTGTGCCACCAGGAATACATAACAAGTAGGGACAGTGGACAAACACTCTATTGCTTCAGTGGGTATTGGAAAAGGATGTCCAGGGGACATCACATCCAGTCCCAGCGGATGGCAAGGCACCACAACAGTTGCACGAGATACAGAACAAGGATTTACGTCCACTAATATGAAAAACGTTCTACCCTCTGTAACATTGCCCCCTCGTCCCTCTTCCTTGTCCCAGTCCAAACTTAAGAGGGGATTCCACCTCCCAGGAAGTCCAATCCACAGAAAAAAGGGCATGCGAGTGCTTACTCCATTCACCTGCAAGATGCGTCTTCCCTGACATCAGATAGGATAAGGAGTGCCACCACCCACAACAATTTCACCCTCAAGACAGACGCTGGCTTCGCAGGCACAACACTGCATAAGACGCCCCCATTGTGGATGCAGCATATTATGATGCAGGCCCGCCTTGTCAACATCTGGTAAAGAAGCTTTTCCAGGTCGAGGGACGCCACACAAGCCTCTGCTGTGCTACCACGGAGATGCATGCAAGCCATGAAGCCACGTCAGATCGCTCAACGTTCAGTCCTCCGAACCCACAACCTCTGAAATCACGAGAATACAATTGAGCGCAGAGGTGCGGTAATACCTAAAGCATCAAGCCCGTAGAGAACCATCTTGCACAAACAAAGTCGATCAACTCACACACCAAAGCCCATTAGTGTGGGAATTCCCGGACCTGCCTCAAACAACTGATATCCAGGCACAGGCACATTGAAACAACGCACTAGTGCTAGCAAGGCACCAGAAACCCTGTCACAGAGATGAGAATATATCCCAAGCAAGCAGAAACTGTGAGGGGAAAGAAAAGACAACACTAATCCAAGGCCCAGATGAAGGCTTCTACACTACTAGCCGAAACGTCAAAGGTCTAGGACGATCCACTATCGACACCACCCAAGTCCTACACTATTAATAGTGACATCGACCAAGGATTGGTTAGGAAATATCCCTGACAAGATGATCATTTGAATTAATAATAGCTATGAGATTAAATCTTTTTTTATAATGTTTGATGTACAAATGTGATGTCCACAAATGTTTTATGTTGTACCTATTTTGCTTTAAAAACTGTCATAACATGCTGAATCATCAAATGTACAATGTTGTAAAACCAAGTGTTTTCAACATCTTTACACAGCGTTACAAAAAAGATGAACTACACAAAAAAGTAATAAATAGAAGCCAATGTAAAAAGGCAATATAAGGAGCATGAATTGTTATATATTTATCCATATACAGAAAAAACTAAAAGTCTTTCTAAGAAGGGGTTTGGAATAGATATCCCAAAAATACTAAATCCACTACCATGCAATACTGATGCATGAAGAAAACACCTGGGCAGGACGATCTTTGTTATAATAACACAAGCCTCTTATGACAGTTGGAGGGAGAGGGCAGGCAGGTGGTTTTCCTGCTTGCAGCATGTATGGGCACAGACATAAGCACACAGATTGTGATCCGGGTCGTGCTCTAGATGCCGGGAGTCTCTGATCCAGAACCACTCCTGGCATAGGATCCAGAGCAGGTTACCATTCCCGACAACACACAGTGGGTTATCCTTGCCGTGAGATGCACGCCAGGCCTCCTTCTCCTTCTTCTACAGTGCCTCTGCCACTGGCCTCCTTCTGCATGCTGGTGAAGGAATCACAGAGAGTCATAGTGGCAACTGCTGAGGAGGTCATTGACCTCCCCCGCTCCTAAAAGGCCTTCTTCCCCTGCAGTGTTGAATAGACCAACTGACCTGGCTCTTGCAGTCATAGCAACAGACATTCCGACAGGTGACTCTGATGATCAGGAGGGCTGCGTCACCATGGGGAAATACCTGAAGTGTGATGTCATTGAGGAGTTGACTACGCATTTACTGGCCAATTTTTATCTGGTAGACCTCTAAGCTTCTACACCCCTTGCTGTTGAAATCCATGTTGTTTATAGTCATTAAGAGTCTACAGAGGTTCAGGGTCTCCCTATTCTTCAAAGGGCCCACACCATTAATTATAGAGAATGGAGAGATCCAGAGAAAAATGCTGTTCCCAGGCATTGGCCAAAAATCTTCCCCTTCAGGGTTTCCAATCTGACTTCCATGATCATCTAAAGATTGATTCTCAAGATGCGTTGTGAATTCACTGACCCTCGTGCCTACTCTATGCCTTGCCCCCATTCCTCTGATGTCTGGGTTGCTTATCAGGGTAAATAGGTAGTCGATGACAGTTGATCTAGTAGCTCCGGCTTAGCCCTCAAGGGCTTGATTTCCTCTGATACAGGAGATGGTGTCCGAGCACCACTGGTCCATTCCCCTGATCCCCTTCCCTCTCAGGCCTCCCCTACCTCCTTGGCTGTTCTTGGACTCCCTCCACCTATGGGTCTGGTGATTGAATTGGAGGGCCTTATGAGAAAGAGTATTGTCTCAGGAGGTATCTGTTGCCATCCAGGTTTGGCGTGGTCCCTCAACTTTGAAGTCATGCAATAAACATTGCAAGTACTTTATGGACTGGTGCTTTTTTCATAAGCACTTGCCCCTGTCCTGTCAGCGTTTGCTGATTTTGGAATTCCTGAAGGAAGGGTTCAACCTGGGACTGGATGTTTCCTCTCTCAGAGCTCAGCTGGCAGCTTTCAGGACATTTTGTGAGCTGTGGGGACGTATAGGTGAACGAGTGGTCTTTGCATCATGATGTCTTTGTACCTTTTTCAGGACAAGGCCTCAGATTAGGTCCTTTTGCCTGACCTGAGATCTCCTTTTGGTTCTTTCCAGTCTCTTCCAACATCCTTTCGAGCCTTTGTGTGAGGCCTCCTTGAAATGTCTGACCATGAAGACAGCTTTTCTGTTGCCCATTACCTCCACCAGGTGAGTGAGGTGGGCGCTCTCCTCTCTCCACCTTACCTCTGCTTCCTGCCAGAAGGATTGGTTCAGTGTCCTTGGGAGGAATTTTCCCCTAAGCTGTGTTGGCCTTTCATCTGAATGAAGATCTGGTCCTTCCCTCAATACTAGAAGATGGATCTCATGACCAGGATCTTCCCCTTAGCCCGCTTGATGTGGGCTGCCCAGGGTGCATTTATTTGGACCACACATCCTGCCTTTGCTCTTGTGACACTTTGCTAGTGACTTTTGGTGCAGGGCACACAGGCACAAAACCGTCAGTTCCTACCGTACCCGCTGGATCAAGTAGAGCACCTCCACGTGCAATGAGCTGGCCGGGACTTCTCCCCCGGATCGTGTGCAGGGCAGATCCACCATGAGTGTGGCCTCATTCTGGCCAGCTTTCCAGGGTGTCTGTATTGTGCGGCCACGTTTGTATCTCCGGCTACATGTGTCAACCACTAGTGGTTAGCACACTTAGGAAAGTGCTCTGTATTTGGTTTTGCTTTGCTGGGGATTCTCCATTGCCATGTTGCCACTGAAGAATAAAGTTACTGGTGTTCAGTATCTTTGTTCTACATTTCTGGTTGTTCACTGTGTGATCAGGCCCTCCTTGCTGTGTCCTTATGAGTTTGGACTGCGACGAGGAAGATGGAAGAGGGGTAATGGCCTTATTAGTCTACATCACTGTGAGTCTTTCTCTTCCTTGTCCCAATACGGTGGCTTGCTAATTCAACAGAAAGTGTTGCGGGTAGTGGCTCCTCTTATCGTGCCTGACGTCAGGGGAGGAGCCTCCCACAGGTGAATGGGGTAAGTATTCACAAACCCTTTTTTCTTTGAAATGAACCTGTGTGGGTGTTGGGATAACCTCATGATTACGGACTGGGACAAGGAAGAGAAGGTCTGTGGGGTAATGAGGATTATGGGAAAGTGTTCGACATGACTTCCCCAAACGGGTGGACCCACTGCCAAATGCAAACAATGGCGCAAGGTCTTCGCACAATATGCAAATACTCTGTGCAGCTAGAAATGTCAACATCTGTCCCAAGAAGTTGCTTTAAATGCACTGTCTAGAAACAGGTGGGCAGGTGTTGATTGTAAACTTCCTGGAACTTCCACAATGGAATACTAATTTGGGGTCTGCGTGTAGGAAGAGGGTGAGACTGTGACTGTGGAAAGGCATATCATCACATTAAGGAGCCTTACATCCTCTTGCCACTTTGGGAAACTTTGGAAGCGAGACTGTATGGTTGATTGTTGCTAGCTTGCATGGATCCCAAAACTCATGGAAGATCTGTGACAGAAAGGTGATCCAAACCTAGTTGCCTAGTTGAGCTATCAGCTTTGGCAGAAACCAACTATCACACAGATATGTCTGTGCACTAGAGGAAGAGGGAAAAGAGGCAGGCTTCCAGAGGATAGACATGCTGTGCTGGCGACTAAAGTAATGGCACGCATGATGACGACAAGAAAAGAGCAGGGAGACAGCCCTCTTTTCTTGGTCAGGAACTAAATAAAAGGCGTGACAGGAAAAGGCTTCAAATTTGGTCGTTTGTTCCATTTGGCTGGCAGTATGGATCGCTCCGTATTGTGGATGTTGTTCAGGAAGTGTGGCAAGAAATGGCACATGGTGAAATGCTGCTGTGGTATTAGTGGCAATGTTGTGTAAGAGCTGTGTCAGCAAATTAATGAAGTCTTTACAGTCATTTCCAACAACATGATGGAGAAAAACATTGCATTAGGGATAACATATAGGGTAGTCAAAGTGTGTAAATCATGATCAAATCTGAGGCAAAATACTCATTTTTATCAAAGTACTATTTTTTTTAAGAGAAAGTTGATGAACAATTATATTGCCATAATTCCAGTGGCATTTTGTGGTAAGAGTATAGACCTGATAGCGTGGTTTCAATCATCCTCAGCATACAATAGTGCTCAACATGAATACTGAGCGGGTTTCATCAGAAGTGCTTAGCGATGGAACTTAATGTAGCAGAATGGGCTTCACCAATGGTCACAGTGCATACACTAATGGGCAATCTATGTATGTGTGTGGACCTGAGGGGAACTAACATGTACGTGAAACCTGTCAGACACAGGCGACCCAAAATAAGGGAGACACTGGCAGTGCAGGAGACAAATATTGGATCTTATCAGTTTACCGTCAAGTAGGGCCATATGAAACCCTGGCGGCTGTGTTCATTTCTCTGGAAGGCCTTTTTTGTCTTGCAAGAATGCTCTTCACCTTGTGTCTGCATCATCTGTTTTTCAAAGAATCATGCACTGCTGTACAATGGGTTTACATGGGTATCATTTTTAGGATGGCATTTTGTATACAGGAAAGATGTGTCTAAACATGACAAACATTCCGGGAATGTTCGAGACCCTTTGCATGAAAGTGGATTGACCCTGCAGATGGGAAGGTGAAAGCTTAAGAGCCAGATTGAGTAGGTAGGGCAAATTATTTCAGAACATTGGGTTGGGTCATGTAAAAAAGACAGCTGAACCAGGGAGTAAGGAGAACTTAATGAACGTCTTGGGCGCAGCAGAATACTATGTAAAATGCATTCAGAACATTGCAGATAGAACAATGTACATGTGGCTATATTTCAAGAGAGGGAGGACATGCCGAGAAAACAAGCAATGAACATAGGACCTTGAGAAAGTGAACGAATAAGAACACGAGACGCCGTTCTAGCTAACTATCACCTTATGTTAAGACTAATACCAGTTAGTGGTTGGTCCACACTTTAAATTCTCCACTCCACACAAAAGGACCTGATTTTTTTGGCTTCCCATTTCATGACCAATATTTCTTTTTCAGTGACCTGATAAGCACATCCTGCCTCTCCCCCAGCCCCTACCACCCTGGAAGCAAAAGCAATTACATGTCCCCCTGGCACATCCATTTTACTTAGCAGTGCCCAGTCCCACGTTACTGGTGGCCTATGGCAATTAGTGTTCTTATCTGGAGATTACAGTTAGCTAAAATTGGGCCCTGTGTGCAGTGTTTTCCACACAAACTCTTGATTTTGGGCAAAAGAAAAATGCATATAAATGCCCGCAGACCGCCGAGGCTGAGCCCCGCCACACACTGCGCGCGCTTTCACACATTGGTTGACAAGCCCTTCCTTAGTGGCGCGGGAGAGAGGGACTTTTTGGTTGTCGAGAGTAGCGTTTGCGTGCGTGTGGGTATGTGTGTGCTTGTCTGTGTTGCGTATTGTTTTGGTGGGTAATCAAAAGAAGAGTTCAGGTGGTGACATCCCCCGTGGATAAGAAATTCCCACCAGCACGTGAGAAGGTGCTGGCAAGGGGTGGGTGCGGGAGCGCCCACCCCCACCAAGACCCGCAACAGCAGAATGTCCCACTCGCTGAAAGCCACTTCAAATCAGCGTAAAAGCGTCCTTTTTTGGGTACAGCCTTCAAAGGGTGGTTTCAAAGCATAGAACTGTCTAGTAAATGTTTCACGTTCTCATCAAAGAAACAGGCTAGCATCCTAAAATGTGTTTATACTGTCTGCATAATAAGGTTCTTCTTTTAAAATTATGCTTTTCAACAAACCAAATGATTTTTATTCGTTTGATTTCAAATGTTACCAATGTTTGCACACTGATCCTAAACCGTAGGATTGCAATTACTCATTTTGCTGTGGCCACTATTTTAAAGTTACTGTTTTTAAATGGGGGTGCTTTGTAGAGTGCAGTGGCCATCTTTATCCCAAGCTCACCTGATTAGGACTTTGGTGGTAACGCCGGCGGTATTACCGCCAACGGTATTAGCCCTACCGCCGAACTCCCCGCCGCTAATAGCCCCGCATCACGAGTTCGGCGATAATGTAATTCCTCATTCCCCATTGAGCCCATTCGTGAATGCCCCATTCCCCATTGGGTTCAATGGGGAAAATTTGCGCTGTTACCGCCGGCGGATTTCCCGCCGGTGGTAAAAGCGCAAATTTTCAGCGGATTTCCCCCCAGCCAAGAAATGGGGCAAAATCTGCCGAAGTCCTGATTTTGCGAACCCTTAAATCCGTCAGTAATAGCGTGACCACCGGATTTAAGGGTTACCGCCAAAGTCGTGATGAGGCCAGTCAGAAACCTCTCTAAAGTTACTAGTGTGGCTGCAGTGCCTTTGTGCTTTGACATTTTACGCTCAGACAACTCAAGGTTCTGGTAAAAGTTTTAACTTTTGTGTAGGCATCGGTTGGCATTTTCCCGGCACTGTTATAATGGTGCCACCTGGCCATAATATGGCAATAGTTGTGAAATGGTGATAATACTGGGGCACACTCTTCCCATTTCTCTTTCACCACATTTACATTTTACCCCCCAGATCAGCTGCTACCGTGGGGGTGGGAGGGTCACAATTCGTCGCTACACAGACAGCACCTGGTGCTTTAAGGCCACTGCTATGTGAGTTGACCAGTCCATCACATATTATGGTTGTGCCTGGCAAATGCCTGCACAAGAGACAGACTGTTGGCTTTGCCAATGCTTGTTTTGAACAGGAACCCAGTGCAAGGAGTAGATGCAAGGACACACACATTTTTTTTATAATTGCGCACCTCGATGCCATTGTTTCCTCCCACCTACTACCTCAACCCCATCCCCTGGTTGCTTGTAGATCCATTGCGGACACATTGAAGCCCCATCAGCCACTCCCTTCTTTCTCTGCTTCCCTCACCAGTTTGTTCCCCTTATGTTGGTCCGGCGCTCAATAAATACCCCAGTACTACCACCTGCTTGCCGGATGCATGCGCCGCCCCTGGGCCTCCCCGAGCATGCCTACATTTGCACATTTGCTTAACCACACAGGAAGGCACTTCAGAAAGGCACTTTGTTGGGAAAACTTTTTTACGGAAAGTGGTCATTTCCTAATAGACAGAAATAGCCAATATTAGTCACTTTTAGTCAATATTCAACATTAGTCTATAGTCAATATTAGTCACAATAGTCCTTTGATCACTGTAATGCAAACACCCTCATGACATGTACGGCGGTACGGGTAACAACCAGTGGTTTATCCCTTTATTACAGTTTGGGATCACATGAGTGAACTACAGTAAATCAATATGATCACTCGTTTTACCCCATGCAGTACATTTGATGTACCCCACTGCTCTAATAAACCATGCGATCCAGAGCTGTAATTAGGTAGTATTTAAAAAGCAGGAGGTATTTCAAATACCTCTTGTTTATCCCATGTGGCAATGGGTTAAACTAGGCCTCTTGCTTTCCAGTTTCCAAAATAAAATCCAAGGGCATTGTCGCACCTCCCCAGTCTGCATCAGGTGAGGTTTATAGCAGCCAATTTTAATCCCGCTTGCTTTGCTCCCCACAGAGATCAGTGTTCTTGGTGTATAGCTATAAAACAGAAGCTCCCCCGAGGTGCTGAGGGGAATGCTTTGACAAGGTCCTTGTGTATTATAACAACAGCCTTCCTGCAATCCTTGCTCAAAAAGACATCAATTTACTGACACCCACATAAGAGCGCCTCTGGTTTCTCTTCTGCAGATAACAGAGCACAGTCTGTTATTTCCTCTTTGATTACAGCAGCCAATCCCAATGACGCGGACTGTGGTCATACAGACGAACACGTCTAAGGCTATGGCATTTTATCACACAGCCCTTTTTATAAACAAGTCAGCAATTTAGCAGCAGGTCAGAGTCTTTTACTTGACACCGGTACTGCCTCCGACTAACTCTTGACTGTCATGGCTAGTGAAAGGATTTATGTCCCACACCTATTAAACTGATATGTTTGTTGCCCGTTCCTTAATTTGAGGCCAGATTTCATGTTTGTATGGTCAGATTTATTTTTTATGTATGCTATCTCACCCATGCTCCTTTACTTAAATCCACCCTTGCTCTTGTTTTTAAATAAACCATTGATCATGTACCTTAATCCATCCTTGCTCCTGTACTTAAATCCATTTTTGCTCCGGTACCTAACTCTGCCATTGCCCTTATACTTGAATCCACCATTGATCCTGTAATTATATTTACCTTTGCTCCTGCACTTAAATTCACCTTTGCTACTGTACCTAAATCCACCCTTGCTCGTGTACTTAAATCCATCTTTTCTCCTGTACTTAAGTCCACAATTGCCCTTATACTTGAATCCACCATTGATCCAGTAATTACATGTATCCTTGCTCCTGCACTTAAATCCACTCTTGCTACTGTACTTAACTCCACCCTTGCTCCTATACTTAAATCCATCTTTACTCATGTACTTAAGTCCACCATTGCCTGTGTACTTGAATCCACCATTGATCCGGTAATTAAATGTACCCTTGCTCCTGCACTTAAATCCACCCTTGCTCCTGTACCTAAGTCTGCCGTTGCCCTTATACTTGAATCCACCATTGATCTGGTAATTAAATGTACCCTTGCTCCTGCACTTAAATCCACCCTTGCTCCTGTACCTAAGTCAGCCATTGTCCTTATACTTCAATCCACCATTGATCCTGTAATTAAATGTACCTTTGCTCCTGCAATTAAATCCACCCTTGCTCTTGTACTTAAATCTAACTTTTCTCCTGTACTTAAGTCCCCCATTTCCCGTATGCTTGAATCCACCACTGATCCGGTAATTAAATGTACCCTTGCTCCTGCACTTAAATCCATACTTGCTACTGTACTTAAATAAATACTACACTTGAATCCACCATTGATCCTGTAATTAAATTTACCTTTGCTCCTGCAATTAAATCCACCCTTGCTCCTGTACTTAAATCCATCTTTGCTCCTGTACTTAAGTCCCCCATTTCCCTTATGCTTGAATCCACCATTGATCCTGTAATTAAATGTACCCTTGCTCCTGCACTTAAATCCACCCTTGCTACTTTACTTAAATCCACCCTTGCTCCTGTACTCAAATCCATCTTTGCTCCTGTACTTTAGTCCATCATTGTCTGTATACTTGAATCCACCATTGATCCTGTAATTTAATGTACCCTTGCTCCTGGACTTAAATACACCATTGCTACTGATCCACCTTTGCACCTGTACTAACATCTACCATTAACCTTATATTTAAATCCACCATTTCTCCTGTACTTAAATGAACCTTTGCTCATGTACTTATATTTGTACACTTATCCCCATGATCAGAGTCGAACTGGGACAAAAAAAGGCCTGGTATCAAATATGAGTGTCCCAGTCAAGAACCACAAGGTAACATACACTTGGTTGTACGTAGTGGCGTTATGTGTGAATTTGCAAAAACTGTATATTTTAAAGGTTGTTAGTGATGTAACATTGGTCAACACTGAGGGGCTCTCCCTAATTAAATATTTAGGAAATATGTAGTAAAAAACATTCTTACAGTGGGATTTGCAGGTTCTCCCCAATACATTTAAGGGAATGTTGTGGCAAACGCTCCATTTCAAATCACACTGGACCTGTAATATTACTCAAAACGGGGTAAGAATTCAAGAGAATTTTACACAGAATTTGGAGGTTTTCATTTTGATAAAGATGGTGACAAAGGTGCATTTTAAAATACATTGGCAAATTACAAAAGTCAAAATGATTACAAGTTAGACCAGTTTGGAGAAGGGGTGTAAATTCTCCATCAAGTAATTTTTAGGAATGTTTGCATCAAACTATGCATTTTAAGGCACGCCTTAACAGTGACAGTAATTAAAAAAGAAAGGAAAGGATTTTAAAGAACTACAGCAATTCATTACCGCCCCAATAGTACTGGACCAACCTAATGGAAACATGTAATTTTGAATCCCATTCGGCCAAATGACAAGAGGAGAGAAGTCCAAAGGGAGGCTATATCTCAATACCCTTATTTAAGTACAAAGCCTTCTCCCACATCTATCACTCTAGCCGCAGGCACCATTATTGGAATGGCGGTTGATGACCAACATTTTTCCATAGATTAGGCAATTAACTGTTAGGACCAATCCCCAATGACTGTTTTGACAGTGACAGTGATGACAACACAACACCAGACAGGATCTTTACCTGGCACTGGCATGGGGGGAACTTCCTGGTGTACACTTCCTGCCCTTATGGTAAGCAAGATGTGACCTGTGACTTCAGGAGGGATGAGGTGATTTTCCAGGTCCCTGAGGACTGCCTTTCCCACCTGAAGCCACCAGTTAAATCAGCACTTTGACCATGGACTTCTTCACCCAGCTGGAGGAGGCCACTGAGATAGCGAAACCAGAAGTCTTTCCAGGCTTCAGGCAGATGGTTGAAGAGAGAGTCAACCTAGCTGATGCCTGTGAGACTCTGAGCAGAAGAAAAAATTGAAACAAGTTTTCTTGGATTTTCAAGACCTCTTTGCGGTGGTCTCATATGACTGTGGTCGCACCGACATACACACAACAACAATTCCCACGGACCCTGGCATGACTCCAGTGTTTGTGAAGCAATATCGCTTGCCTCTCGCAACAATGGAGTCCCTTACTGAAATAATTAGGAATCTTGATCCCGTGGGATAATCCGTCCAGTCCACAGCACCTTCTATAATCCGGTGCTGGGGATATTGAAGCCAAACGGCCAGTGGAGACTCTGCGCCAACCTTAGGGAGCTCAACAAATGGGTCCATACTTCCCGATGGCCTCTTCCCTACATTGACCAAGGGCTGGCCCAGATTCAGGGGTCAAAGGTATTCACTGCAATAGACCTGACCAATGGGTACTGGACTGTACCTGTCAGTAGGGAGGACCAATACAAGCTGGCCTTTACGTTCCGGGGGCAGCAGTACACATGGACCCGGACTCCCTTCGGATACATCAACTCCAGCAATGAATTCAACATTTTCCTACATAAGGCCATGCCCGACCTGGGTGAAAGGGGTAACCTGGCTTATGTAGATGATGTGCTCATCAAAAGTTCGACTGTGGAGGAACACATAGTGGAGATCCGTTATGTTCTGACACAGTTGAAGGCAGCCGGAGCAAAACTTTCCTTTCAAAAGGCACAGTGGTGTAGAACCTGTGTAAATTTCTTGGGGCATGAGATTACTCCTCAGGGTCTCTGTCCCCAGGAAAAGAAAGTGGAAGCACTCCAGAAATTGAAAGACCCCACAACTATGCAGGAAATAAGGAGCCTCCTTGGACTGACTAATTACAGTAGAAAGTTCATTGAGGACTACGCAGTGATCACAAGACCCCTGATTCATCTTTTGAGGGGGGGTCAAGTAGGAATGGGGTCCAGAACAAGCCGAGGCAGTAAGACAACTCAAAAGAAGCCTCTCACAAGCGCCTTCCTAGCTTACCCTGCCAAAAACAAGGAGTTTTTCTTGGAGACAGGGTTCACTAATACATACCTGACTGCAGTATTATATCAAAAGCATGACAAGGTCAATAAAGTAATCTCCTATGCGAGTAAAACTTTATCCTCTGTTAAGGAAAAATTCAACGATTGTGAGAAGGCACTCCTGCCAACTGTGTGGGCATTAAAGAATTACCGTCCATTTATCCAGGGGGAGCACATCATAGTGGAGACTCCACACCAGCCTTTGCAATATCTCCAAAGTGACATAATCCGGGCCGAAAATGTCAGTAATTCCCAAATTACTTCCTGGATTCTGTCAATGCAAGGCTTTCCTGTGGAGGTCAGATATGGCCAAAACAAGAAGAGTCCCCTCGCGCAAGGTCTGGCTGACTTGCATGATTGTGCCAGAGAAAACTGTCTCGAGGACGAAAGTCTAAAAATCAAGCACAACATGGAGGCATACCTCAATTCCCCACACAAAGTCTTTGAAGAAGACAAGTGTGAGGGAATGCCCACTGCCTATGTGGATAGATGCTCTTACCATGTTGACAACAACGGGGAAAAAGAACTTGTGGCCGGCGTAGGGAATGCATGGGTGAATGAGACCCCAGAACCCTCTGCTGGGTACAAGATTGGTCCCCAAAGTAGTCAAGTGGCAGAGTTGATGGCTGTGCATCAAGCCATTCTCACTGCTGTCCAACAACAACTCCACAAACTGGTCATAATCACAGATTCGTATTATGTGCGGACCGGGTTCGTGGAGCACCTGGTTAACTGGAAAACCAGAGGCATTTTATGTGCTAATAATAAACCCTTGAAACATGGAAATTAATTCAAAATATTGATGATCGGTCACCTTGAATGGGATGACCATTTACTGGAAAAAGATCAAGGGTCATTCCAAAGTAGAGGGACCAGACAAAACTGGAAATGACTTAGCTGATCAGCTGGCCAAAACTGGAGCCATCCAAGGGGATCTACTTGAAATTGAGTCCCTGTTGGGGAAATCCAGGTCACTGCTATCACTAGGTCCCAGACAAATGCTCACAATGAACTCTCAACTGCACAAAGGAGTAAGGAGACCCCAGATGCTGATTTGATTACGGCTCAAAAAGGGGATCCGATAATTGGTAAGTTTTATCAACACATTGAGGACCCTGAGTACTTTCCCCTGATGGATACCGATTATATAGGGAAAGAGGACCTCAGGTGGTTGATGAAATGTCCAAAAATGTTCTGAATCCAAGACGGTTTGTTGGTAATGAGATCCCTAGCTGGCCATGATCAGTGGGTGGACCCTACCTTTTTCCGAAGCCTGATGTTAAGTCACGCCCATGATGCGGTCACAGGCGGTCAAAGGGGAATTCATACAACACTTGAAATCTTAAGAGAGGTTGTATATTGGTCAAACATGGGGCAGGACCTCGACCAATATTTGAAGGGTGTCTTGTGTGTGCACAATTTCAGCCAACATCCCTCACACACTGTGTGCCTCTCAAAAAGAGGGGGATGACACTGCCTTGGTCAGATTTACAAGTCGACTATATCGGGCCTGTGATTCGCTCCTCTAGGGGGAACAAGTACATGTTGACCATGATATGCTTGTTTACTAAATGGGTGAAATTTCTCCCGGCCCCAAACTGCAAGGCAGAAACAACACATGCCCTAATGATCAACCACATCTTTTTGTGTTTTGGACTACCCCAAAGGATCGAGTCAGACTGAGGTAGCCATTTCACTAGCGAAGTAATGACAAAGATGTGTGAGATACTTGGGGTCAAAAGGAAGCTACACATTGCTTACCGGAAGCCTCTAGTGGTGCAGTAGAGAGTTATAATAAAACAATTGTGAGCATATTAAAAAAGTGTGTGGCAGATTCTGGGCCAAGTTGGGATATTTGATTACCTCTTGTCTAATGGCCATCAGATCAACCCCTTCATCTGCAACTAAAATGTCACCGTTTGAGCTGATGACTGGACGCAGGATGGTGCTTTGCCAGCATCTTCTCTACAGAACCCAGGAGCAGACATTGATCAATGCCTCCACCACTCATGAGTATGTTGAAAATCTAAGAAAACACCTTCAACATGTTTTTGCCTATGCTCAGCGAAATCTAGAGAGACCTGCAGACAGCATGAAGACCCACTATGTCTTAAAGACTACCAGAAAAGAATACAATGTAGGAGACCTGGTCTACTTATACAATTTCCAAAGGAACCACGCCAAACAGCACACATTTTTGCCTAGCTGGAGGGGACCGTTTGAAATTGTAGACAAAATCTCACCAGTCGCCAACAAAATCTGCACCCCCAAAGGCAGTTTGGCAGAGGTGGAAGATAAGTGGGTCCATATTAAACAACTAAAGTGTTGCCATCCTAGGCACACTCTGCAGCAACTGGAGGAGTCTTCTGGAACCCCAGAGGGGGTCACTCCAGATCCCTAGAATTTCAACTATAAAATATTCCAGATATAGTCCATAACGTACAATAGAAAAATGTGTCCTGATTGTCAAAATGTATGTGTCCGCCCCACTACATTAATAGTGGTGGGGAAATGTCTACAAATATGCTTTTGCTTTGTCATCCTAGGATTGGAAACCATGGAGACCAAAACCAAGGAGGATTACCCAGGGAGCAGAAGGCAAGATCCAAGGGGCCCGAAGTATCGCTCAATACTCACATCAGGACTGGGCGAGGAGAACTGGTCGATCCACCCCTGATGGAGGAAAAGATGATGAACTTTGCCATTTGGAACCAAAAGAAAGGAGACTGACCATCCCAGTCTTGCGACTTCCCATTGATGGACTATCAACACCAAATCGCAAGAGGGGGGCTTGTGGGATGTTCTAACCCACTAGTCTATGCCCTGCAACATCATTGTGCGCTGTTTTAATCAAAAACAACAGGATGGTTGCCAAAAAGATCTATGCACTAAAAATCGGAGAAGTGCGCAGGAAAACCTGAAAAATAGGCCGTCAGTGGTAACACAGGAGACCATTGCCAAAACCTATCATTGGGCTGCCCACAGAGTAAAATGAAACTACTTGAAAAAGCAGTGCTGCATTGCAAGGGAAACCCAGAATGACTTTAAAAATCAGTTTTTCCTTGGCTGTTAAATTTGCAAAATAATGATTCTCAAACAGCACAAAAGATCCAACATCCTTGTTGGATGTTAAACATCACTTTATTTAAAGAATCCACCTAAGCACAATGTCAGCAGAAGCACATTTTATCAGAAGAAAATCCACATTCAAAGGCGCTTGCATGGGAAAAATATGTCGGAAATGGGCGCAGTACCGCCGCTCGCCTGTGTCAGAAGCTGGCATTTACTTAACCTGTCAATTTAAACTTGTACATTAAAATCAAAGTGTGGAAAAGAAGAGACTTCCCATCAAAAGCAAGATAGGTGGATACAATTCAATCTCTATGTTTTAAAAAAGGCTGGAATTAAGAGATTTGTGGCTATATTTGTTAAAAATGTAAATTGTATTTTAGAAAAAGACTATTTTAGACAGTTTTTTAAAAGTGAGTTAAAGCCAGCCACACTGGGCTTCAAAGGCATTCCACAACTTCTCCCAAACAAAGGAATCTTCCCCCCTGCTCTCTGCCGAAGAACTGGCAGGGAGTTGTGAAAGGAAGTGGGAGAAGGACTTTGGCCTGTTGCTCTGACAGGAGACAAAAGACTCTCTTGACTGAAAGGAAATGCAAATTTGGGCATCAACAGAAACCAGCTGCGGGCAGGAAGAGGCTCAGGTTGCTCTTGGCTCAGCCAAACCTTGGAGGCGGGACTAGACTGAAATGTGTATCTGGAACTGAAGAAAATATATTTTTGAGAAAAAGACTCATAGAAAACTGTGCCAAATTGGTAAAAATCTGGAATTTATAGGTTGTTAAAATGAAAATGTTGCTCACAAGTAGAAACTACTCTGGAATTTGTGCGATGTTCAGAGACTGAACCACTAAAAATGTTGATATTGTAGCAATTGTGATAATGCTAGGAATATGAAAATTTACAGGATTGTGCCCAGGTGTTATGCGCATGTATGTGGAAAAATGTGTACAGATCTGACACTGGGTAACCAACCAACAGTGCGAAAAACTGTCAATTGTGAACCGAAACTCTTAAGAAGATGGGACATGGACCGATACATGCTTTATTAAATTGGGAATGTACATATGTATTATTAGTAATTTGGTGATATTGTAAATATGCTTTATAGGAAAAATATATTTTCTGTGTAGAAACAAAGGGGAAGTTTTTCCCTGGACCATAAACACAGCGTCATCATGGCACATCATGACACTTTGGTTTCCTTCTCAAATCAGGAGAGAGGGAATACTTTGACCAATCAGTTTCCTAGAGGGTGGGCTTAGTATAATCAGCCTATCCACCCCCTTAGGAAATACATAAATAGGGACTGTTGCGGACCTAGAGACACACACATTCACCCACCAACTGATTTGCTGGTGAAGCGCTCTGCAGGAAGAACCCAGATCCAGACTCCAGAACTCTGAAAGCAGAAGGCCAAATCCTAAAGCTGAACCCTTCTCTGCTGGCCTTTGAAATCCTGCAACCTGATTTTAACCCCAATCTTCCAAGGGGCACAACAAATTCAACAGCTGGGCTGTGCTGTCTCTGGTTCTTGCCAAGAACCCTTGCTAGAACCCAGAGATCCAAACCAGTAGAGCAGAGCTGTAACCCAGAACCAACCCGTCAGATCCAGTCCAAGAGGCCGTGCAGAGACCAGAGTGCCTTGCTGAGTGCAGAACCAAGCGCCTGAATCCTGTCCGGTGGCGAACAGATTCCAGTCCAAAACCCTTTGACCAGATCTTTGACGGGCCTATTCCAAAACCATAGTTGTGAGTATTTAGCATAGAATTGTTCATAGCCAATCTCTTATTCTTAGGTAATCCCATCCAACCCATTCTATCATATTCAGAACTGCATTGTAGAACCTCTTTTGTCTGTCCTGATTCCTTCTCTCATCCATATAGTCCTATTATAATTGTAGTGATAAATCATCTTTGCGCTGATATATAGTTGCTGAAGAAAGGCAAATGTCGCAGCGGGCAAAGATCAGACAAAGGCGCCTCTGGACTGGTGGCTGTACCGTTGTTATCTCGCATCTTCATAGCCCCTTAGTGTAAAGCCAAACCTTGTTTGTAATCTTCAAAAGAGCATCGTTCATTTGAAATATTGACTCTTTTTGAGAAAAATCGACTTTTACTAAAACCTGCATAACTTCTGTACATGCTACGTAATGTAAGTGTCAAATTGAAGCTAACATCCTCAGCTTTCAAACGAATCCAAAACCGCACTTCAACTCCTTATAGTTTTGCCGCAATCGCGCTTAACGCGCGCAGAAAAGTTTGCAGCGATTCTGCATTTGGCTCAATTTCATCCCATATAAAACAGCTGTTCTTTGCAGGCAACCTCTGAATTCAGTTTCCAACCTGCAAGTTATCCAATCATCATTGCTAGTGTTTACCTTGAACTATCCACAGCGGCTCCCACTAGTTCTGAATCTAATTTAGCGAATTAAATTCATTTTTAGCATTTTTCCATTCATTACAAGCCACATTCAAAAGCATTTGAACTGTTTAAATCATTCCTGTTTCTCTCTAAGCTTGCTGGGGGAATTGGAATTGAAACTGCATTTGTTAAGAGTGTTTATTCCTGAAACCTGTTTTCTCTCCTTCCATCTCTATATTGCATATTAGGGGGGATTGAGTAGTATCAGGGGGAAAGAGTGATTATATTGTATTTGATTGAGTTCATATCAAGTTTTATTTCTGTGCTGCATTCTTTCCTATCATTGCATTTCATTTAACCCACATAAAGTTTTATTCTATGCTACATTATTCTTCTCATCTCTACTTCCATTGATTAAAGAGATTGTTGATTATTGTAATATCACCCATTGCTGATCATTGTATAAATATTAATAGTGTGATATTTAGATATTGTTCACATTAATAAAAGTGTGATATATATATTGTTAAAATTCATAAAATACATCTTTTAACTTTGCAAAACAACCTTCTTCTTGGTTCAGTGAGACAGGGGGGATTCAAAGAGAGGGGCGTGATATAAGGGTACATCATTCAGAAATAAAAGAACTTTAGACATAAAAATATAAAATTAAGGGTTCCAGCTGGGCATCTCACGCCAGGCATTAACTTAGGTGGAGTGCTGGGTTGAAACCACTTACAATTGCCAGTTATCACAACGCCCCATTAAAACATACATTCCCAATTTCCACAATTCTACAAATTGCCTGAAATAACACAGTAAGCACATATTTTGCCTGATATTCACATGCACAGTGGTGCTCCTCTTGAAGTTGTACTGATGGCCGGCTATACCTGTTTCTGATGATGGCCCCCACTGCACTAAAAATATGTTTTGTGTTTACACTGGCAGTGGGCGCACAAGATATTTGATTGCCAGGATGCTTAGTGTTGGACACTGGTCTATCTTACTTTACCAGTAAAGCAGAGGCGTGTCATGTATGTTCATTGACAGTGAAAACCTGCTATAGCACTTCCTCTGCTTTCTTTCCTGATGAGGAGAAATGTTCTGCTGTCTGTGTCTTTGATCATAAATTTGTCTGATCGTTTCCAAATGTAGTTTTTTGATTTTGACTGAATTTAGGAAGGTCCTGTAAAATAATATAGACTTGAACAGGTGTTGATGTGCTCCCTGGTTACTGACAGAAGAGGCATTGGACATGCTAGTGACTTTGGCTGGCCAGGATGTATGGTGCTGGGGTGGTTGGTGGTGATCCCGGAGGGACTTATTGCCATGGAGATTGTAGAAGAGGGCATTTCGGGTATTACTTTCCTTGTTACTTGCAAGTGAGACCACTCCCTCTCATGTGCTGCAATTAATTCCAGGGTCCATGACAAGTATTCAGCCGCATCACGAGGCACATAAAAGCAGACAATTGAGATCTGCAGCGTGGATTTATGAATGTGGCACAGATTAACTATTTGGAGCCAATTACGTCTGCGTTGATCCTGCCATTTGTTTCAAGGTGCTGGTGTATGCCACCGCCAACCCCAGAGCTTCTAAATCCTCTTCTAATTTCCTGCCCCATGGTCAAGATCTGGGCTTTCACTATGCGTACTAAAGGCATCATATCACTGATTGAAGTGGAATCATTGCTGACAGCTTGCGTAGTGCATTCAAAGGGTTCTACAAACTGGATGAGTCAGTGCAAACATCCCCATTACCTATCAGTCAAATATATAGTTGACCCTGCTTCAATTCTCTGTTGCATCACAAATTCATTGATAGCTTTGTGTTGTTGAAAGAGGCGTGGGAGCATGTGTAGGGTAGAATTACATCACGTAGAAACCTCCTGTATGAGGTGGACCTGGGGAAAGCCATTTATGGTTTGCAATCTTCTCAGAGTTTTCCCAGCTTTTTGGAGGGGGAGAATGGGTGAAATGGTCAGAATTCTCCTAATGTTTGACCATCACCATGGAAACCAATGAGTCTCTTTTCAGGAAATCCTATTCTATGAGGTACAAGCAGTGCACAAAACAGGAACACAGTAATAATTTCCTGTGGCCATTGCAAGCACAATGTAGCTATCATTGATGCCGCAAACAAAACCAATGGTAAATCCTTTTGGCCAAGGTCATCTCAAACCATTAGTACTACCAATTTGTTTGCTGCTGTACTGTGTGCCTTCTCTAAAGAAAACATTGAAACAGTTACTTGCAAAGTTTTTAAAATGTGGTACTGGTGAGTGAGCGGAATGTTAGGGAGAATTCTCAAGAATGTGCTAATTTCCCTTACCTTGTGAGACCCCCAGAAACTTTTCTGGATTTCTAGGATTTGATTTTTGTACCTGGGAAGAGTGTGAGCCTTTGTTCCCACTCTTCCATGTATTTTGATGTGTGTTTTACTTTTGTGTGCTTTGGTTGTGGAGTTTTAAAACAACTCCATAGGCATCATCTTTTTCTGTGTGTCACACAGCACCTTCAGTGCAGTGGCACAGGGATGTCTTTCAGACTTCCCAAGGTTTAAATACCTTCTCTGGGACTAACTACTGTCTCCCAGAGCATGTAACGTTAAATTGACTTTACTAGTCTCTTTAAATTTACAGACCCAACACACACTATCTTCCTATAGAGTGCTAGAGGGGTTGCCTAGCATCCCCCGAGTCAAAACACTCATGTAACAGTCACATGTTACCCTTTCCTACTTGAAATGACTGGTGGCAGTGGTTTAGATCAAACTACCATGATTTTTCCCGACTGCGAACAACAGTAACTAAAAATTGGGTCAGCCATGTTTATCAATATGGCGGCAAAGACTTATCTGTAAAAACAGACTCCGGTCAACTTTTTTCACTATTTCTTTTTGGAAAGGTCCTTCTTGTATTTGTCTCTGTGCGCCAAACCTGGTTTGGTCCCTTTGTTCGTTGGCCTTTGGCGGGCTTCAATGCGGAAGCCCTCCTCTGGCGCCTGAGTGTCTGGGGTGGACAGGATGTGAGGGAGGTGCCCGAGACTCCCTGTGCTTAGTCTCCTTGGAGACCTGAATGCACTCTGGCGTGATTGGCTGGCTGGCTGTCCGGCAAGGACTACCACTTTGGGTGTGAGTGACAGCCAGGCTGGAATGAATGTGGAAAACTGTTTAAAAGCAGGTCTCTGGGACTTGGAAAGTGGAGTCGACCACTGGAACGAAAGAACCAAAGACGAGCTGAAGGAAGAAGACTGCTGCAACTCCTGAACGACCAGTGAAGCCCTGCTGCAGGTCTGAAATTGCCTGAAACTCCATCGACAGAGAAGCCCTTCATGGTTAACTTCTTGCCTTGAGTTTGGTGGGAACAACCAACAGGCAAGCCGCCTGGACACCGTCCCCTCCTGGTCGAATTTTCTGGAGAGTGCTGTGTAAAACCAGATAGCCAGTGGGAAGGATACCAGTATGTGGTCTTTAAGGCACTCACACCTTAAACCGACGTTAAGCCAAGCTTGTGACCTCTTCCCTGGGCAGTGCAGGAACCTCCCAACGTCCTCCTTCTTGTCGTCACGACTGAAGCCCAGGAACAGAGAGATTTGCTCAAACTGTCAGGAACAACTGCCTCAGCTACAGCTCTTCTTCACCTTAAAGGTACTGTGCAAACGGGGTCCGGAAATCTTTTCGGCCACGGTGAAAGTTTGTGAAACTTTCCCAACTTCGAAGGCTTGTTCTTCCCTAAACCAACATCTACATTTTCGTCTGACCAAATTCTTCTAAGATCCATGGCAAAGACTTAACCGTTTACTACCAGAACTGTGCTTTCCTATACAAAGACTCTGAACCATTGACTTTGGCCCAGGCATATGAACTGAATTGCTGGTTGTAGTTAACTGAAACCGTTTGCCTTGCCTATGAAAGTATTTGTGCTGTTGATTCTTATAACCTTGTCTTTTAACCCCTTTTTAAAGTAACTGAAGTGCCATTTTGCTCCCACTTCAGGGGAGCTTAACTTGTTCAGTAACTTATTGGATGTGTATTTGTAGTATATTAGTATATAATATTGAGCTGCTCTTGGTAGTGTAATGTTTTCCAAATGACTGTGTAAATAAATGTATATTCTTTTACTAAGAAACCTTGAGTAAGTGTTTGAATCACTGTATTTGTTGGCCCTTTGTGTAACTCGTTCTACTGCTCACTCTACTCTTGAGATAAGTTTGGCTGCTCAGCCACTGCTACCACATTACTTTGTAGTACAGGCTTGTACCAAAGGTGTAATTGTACTGATACGTGTAGTCTTAATGGCATGTAGTATTTCCCAAGGGTACTGCATGTGATTATGCCTAACACTGGTGTACAGTGGTGAGGATAAAGTATACTTGTTACATTTAGAGTGCTACTCTTACCTTTGTTCAAATAACCCCTCACAAGGCAAAGCAACACTAGAGAAGCAATTGTGTTATCATGTCTGATATGGATAGCTACAGACAAGAGACCCTAGTCACTTTAACAGTTGATCAATTGAGAGATATGTGTAAAACTAGGAATCTCATTGTAAACTGCAAAAAGTTTGAATTGATAGAAAAAATGTCTGAGGAGTGGGTCGGAAACACCTACCCCTGCAGCAAATGTGGAAAATATTGATGAGGATGATAATGTTTCAGAGGGTAACTCAAATGTTATTGATGAGTTAGATGAGGCAGAAGAGTCTCGAAATGTAGGCCCTGTTTTACCTCTACCTGCTCATAGGCCTCAACCTTTTACCACAGGGACCCCATCAGGTCCAACACTAAGTCCTGAATTTGTCTACCTGGAAAGGATGAGACTAGAATTGGAATTTAAAAGAATCCAAGCCCAAACTGAAAGCAAACATCAAGAATTTAAGCTCAGAGAAATGGAGTTGAATCATGCACTTGAAATTAAACAGTTGTCTCTTGAAACTGGTTCTCTCCCAGAGTCTTCTAGGTCTTCCAGTCCTAAGAGGCCTTGCATGCCCAAAGATGCAGTAAGTATGTATGAGGTTAAGCTTGATATTTTGGATTGTTTGGCTGCTTTTGAATATAACCATGGGATTCAATACATTACATGGAATCAGCTCATTCCTTGGTTTTTTCTAGGCCACCCCCTGTTGCAACTGATATGGTAATGAAGTTGGGGGATATAAACAGAACAGAGTATGAAAGTGTAAAACTAGCTTTGATAGCCAAGTTTGGGAAGACCCCTTCCCAATATCTTAAGAGGTTTTGAACCCTCAAAAAGCATGATGGTACCCCTTGGGCTAACTTGGTGAATGAATGTTTGAAAAACTTAGATGGGTGGGTTAAGGGTTACATAGTTAACACTTATGAAGATATGAGAAATCTGTTTATGTCGGAATCTATTTATGATGCCTGCTATTCTGAGCTGAGACAGCACTTGGCTGACTCTAAGGAAATTGATCCAAAGAAGTTAGCAAAGGCTGCTGACTTGTGGGTTGCCAACAGGGCTACTCACAAGGATTCAGGGGCAACTGAGAAGAAGGATGAGGGAAAGCAGCTCAAGAAAGATAATAAAGAGAATTCCAATACCTCCACTCCAAAAGAGGGCCCCATACATAACAAGGGTAAGCCACACGGTAAACCGAATCAGGCTAGTGTACCTCTTGGTGCCAAACCAGAGGGAGGTCAGAACAAACAGCCATCATAAAGACATTTGGAAAATGTTATGCTTGTGTGTCAACTGACCATGTGAAAGGGGATCCCAGATGTGAGGGTAAACCTTCAGGGATCCACACTGTCTCCTTAGCCTTCCCCCCAAAGGATGAAGTACCAATGGCAAGTCGAAACTTTCACTTACTGGCTGAGGAACCCATGAAAGTCTCAGCCAGTCCTTCTTTAGTATCCCTGGGTCTGTGGGAACAGCAGAACCTAGATTTTTACAATTCCATTCCAGAAATACTAAAGAGTATTACAAAGACAGTGTTCTTGTGAATGGTCAGGAGACCCCTGCCATCAGAGACACTGGGGCCAGCATTACTGTACTTGATGAATCATTTTTCAAGGTAGAGGATGTCGCTAACGCACCTAAATACCTAACTACGCTTGCTGGAGGCCCTGTCCAAATGCTTCCACAGTTACCAGCTCTCATCAAGTGCAATGACATGACTGTCAAGATACCTGTAAGTATGCAGAGTGAAGTACCTGGGAGAGCCCAGTTGGGGAATGACTTAAACATTCTTGGAACTGTATCAAGCACCTCCATGCCTCCCAGCAATATGAAACAGGAGCAGACTAGGAAGGCCAGATAGATTACCTTAAAAGGCTCTCAAGAGGAGATTATAGAGGAAACTCCCAGTCCACAGGACTTACTGACTGCAATTTCAAAAAAGAAAGAGGAAAAGGGGAAATCTAAAACCTCCAGGAAGAAACCAGCCAGCACTCCTGTGCTACCAACAAGGGCATCCCCGAGAGGACTGTCCAACGTCACAACTGTGACTCCTCCACCAGCTGAGGCTGAGTGTGTGGAACAAACTTGTATGGTTGAATCAGCTGCTGAGAAATCAGAGCTGGAAGAGGACTTTGCTCCTGTTGGAGATCTGGATTCTACAGACCATCCGGAGCTGCAGTCTTTACTGGCAGAAGGTGGACCCTGTAGGGCAGACTTCAGCAGAGGTTAAAGAGAGTGTCCTACTCTTGAAGGTCTTCACCAACAGGCAGCTTCCCAGCTGGATTGGCAAGAGCCAGGGAAGCATAGGTTATACTGGGAAGATGACCTCTTCTACAGTGAACTGACGGTTACGCTCACCTGGTCTCTGCAGGGATGTTGGGGCATGGTTGTAGCCCACCCTGGACTTGGCTCCCCTGCATCAGACTCCTTCCCCCGCTTCTGTAGTCTGGGCTGCTGGCAGTGCCTCTGAGAAAATACGAGAGACAGTGAGAATGCTATGGTTGGACTGCGATTTCCCTCGAACCCTTCGTTCCAGAATGAGGTTAGCATGCCTAACCTCACCATATAGTCTAACTTGTTTTCAGGTGTTTTCACTTGAAGATGAGCTCTCCATCCTGCTTCTCAACTGCAGAGGTGCCTTTGGTGGACCTAGTTGCTTCACTGGTCCGTGTGCATGGCAGCCCAGACCGGCTGTGGCTGTACCACTTTGAAGGTAAGTGTTCTTAACAATGATTATTGTCCGTATCCTTTTGCAATGTCTTTTTTCCGTGATTATTGTCCGTAACCCTTGAAATGTCTTTTCCTCTCCCAAATAGGTGTGAAGAAGCTCATGCAGAGTCACAGTGTTTGGAGCAAGTCCAAATGGGTGCCTGAGGAGTTTACGAGAGCAAGGATTATGTGTTGCGCGACCAAGCGTAAGTTATTTATGTAGTCTCTAACCTTGTATGTCCTTTTCTCTTGCAGGGATGGCCTGGTGGCGTCAGACGGGAGGCGGCTATCCGAAGACCTGCCAGCGGCTACTGGATGGATGGATCCGTGAGGATGCTGGGTGAGAAGAAGAGCTCCCATGTAGCTAGACTTCTGGAATTCTGATGATAATGGGAATCAGGTAAGATGAGATGCACTGCAGACGATGGGTTGCAGGAGTCAGGTAGGTAAGATGCACTTTGAGCGATGGTATTGCTGGAAGATGGTAAGGTGCGTGCTGAAGATGAGGTGCTGGACTCAGGTAAGCTGCGCTTCTAGCGATGGTGTGGCTGGAGTCAGGTAAGGTGCGCGCTGAAGATGATGTACTGGAATCAGGTGGGATGCGCGCTGGAGACGATGAACTGGAATCAGGTGAGATGAGCGGTGAAGACGATGAACTGGAATCAGGTAAGAGTGCTTCAGGTGGCGGTAAGCACTACGCTGCTGGAAGCAGACTAACGCAAAGCGCTTGCATGCGGGTGGGGCAGGCTTAAATAGCCTGGCCTCAGCCATGCCCCTTTGGCTCAGCCTTGTGGCCCCATCTTGCCACTACCGGAGACTGCTGCACGTGCACCCCAATGTTTCTCTATGGCCATGGCCGGCCTGGTTGCACGTGGGGAGCTTGCTGGGGAGGAAGTACCCCTTGCCCTAGACACAAAGTGTGCAGAGCACACTTTCTCATGAGCCGGGCGCCAAAGGCGCCATGACTGGGTCCATTTGGACCCTTTGGATGATAAAGATAGTGGCCATTGTCCTGTGACCATGACACCGACTGAGTCTATGCCAGGGGACTACAGAAGACTTGCAGTGCCTCTTGAAAGCAGACTCCAGTTCCTACAGTTAGCCCATAAAATACCTTTGACTGGTCACTTGAGTTTCAAGAAGACCAAGGAAAGGCTCTCTTTACATTTCTACTGGCCTAAGTTGGGGTCTGATGTAGATACGTTCTGTAGGAGCTGTCACACTTGCCAAATCTCTGGCAAGAGTGGAGCCATGAATGTGGCACCCTTGGTGCCTCTCCCAGTGGGGGAGTCCCTTTTGAGAGGGTAGGAATCGACATTGTTGGTCCCTTAGTCCCTCCAACATCTTCAGGAAACATGTTTATCCTGGTTGTAGTAGACCATGCTACTAGGTATCCTGAAGCCATACCTATGAGAACTGTTACAGCTCAGGCTATGGCTAAGGCCCTACTTGGTATTTTTACCAGGGTAGGTTTTCCTAAGGAAGTTACCTCTGACAGGGGATGCTATTTTATGTCCCACTACATGCAGGCCATGTGGAAAAACTGTGGAGTAACTTACAAGTTCTCAACTGCCTACCATCCTCAGACAAATGGATTGGTAGAGAGGTTTAATCGTACAATGAAGAGCATGATATGTGCTTTAGAGGAACCCCTTAGGAGAAAGTGGGGCCTTCTACACTGTCATGCCTTCTGTTTGCTTATAGAGAAGTCCCTCAGGAGGGAGTTGGGTTTAGTCCCTTTGAACTACTGTATGGCCATCCAGTTAGAAGCCCCTTGTCCCTGATTAAGGAGGGGTTGGACAGTGTTCCTTCCCCCAAGCCAGTGAGAGTCACTGACTATGTGATAGGCCTCCGCAGGAGAATGTCACACATGATGGCAGAAGCATCAGATAAATTGAAAGCAGACAAGGCTCTGTTGAAGCATTGGCATGACTAAAAGGCCAACATGGTTGAGTTTACTCAAGACCAGCTAGTTCTAGTTATGGTACCTACAAGTCAGAGGACCTTACAGGACAAGTGGATAGGACCATTCAAGGTTGTCGGAAAACTTGGAGAGGTCAACTATCTGGTGGACTTAGGCAATCCTAAGGAGGCCCCCAGAGTCTTTCATACCAACCGTCTAAAAGCTTATGTCTCAAGATCAGAAGTGGGGGCTTTGCTTCTAGCTTCAGCTCAAGAGGAGGAAGAGAGTTAACCTCTGCCTTACCTACTCAGAGGCCGGCCTTTAGAAGAGAAATTAGAAGGAGTCCATCTCTCTTCTAATTTGACACCTGAACAACAGGAGGAGTGCAAGTTTCTGTTAAATCAGTTTGCCTCTCTGTTCTCACTATCACCAGGCTTGTCCCCTTGGGGCCAGCATGATATTCTCACTGGTGACTGTTTGCCTGTTAAAAGAAGAGGTTACAGAATGTCAGATCATGTAAGATCCCACATAAAGGAGGAGGTCAACAAGATGCTTGCTCTCGTGGTAATGGAGCCTTCTACCAATCCATGGTCTAGTCCAGTTGTTCTAGTACCAAAGGAAGCATCCAAGGAGTTGAGATTCTGTGTGGACTATAGATCTCTTAATACAGTCACCAAGACTGATGCCCACCCTTTACCCAGGACAGATGAACTGGTGGATAAACTTGGTTCAGCCAAGTACCTCAATACATTTGATCTCACTTCAGGCTATCAGCAAATAGCACTGACAGACCATGCCAAGGAGAAAACTGCATTCTCAATCCCAGCAGGCCTGCACCTGCTACATTCCAAAGGATGGTTAACCAGGTTCTGAATGGGATGGAGGACTTCTGTATGGCATACTTGGATGACATCGCAGTGTTCAGCCCTACTTCTAAAGAACATGTTGACCACTTAGGATATGATTTGCAGGCTCTTGAGCAGGCCTATCTGAACATAAAGGCAAGTAAATGTCAAATTGTTCAGAGTAAAGTGGTCTACCTTAGACATGAGGCAGTAGGAGGTGAAAGCAGGCCATTGCCCTAGCAACGTACAAGCTGTACAAACCTGGGCCACCCCTACTACTCAAACCCAAATGAGAGCCTTCCTAGGCCTCACTGGTTAGTATAGGAACTTCATAGAGAACTATGGGACTATAGCTTCTCCCCTGAATGTAGTTTCCTCGGCCACATTTCCTAAAAAGGTCAGTTGGAATGAGGAGTGCAATCAGGCATTTGAAGGACTAAACAAAGCCCTTTGTCAAGCTCCAGTCCTAAGAGCTCCTGACTACAACCACACCTTCATTGTGCAGACAGCTGCTTTAACTGCACAGGTATAGATGCAGTTCTGAGTCAGCTGGATGAGAAAGGTAGGGAGCACCCCATTTGCTTCACCAGCAGGATGTTGAAGGAACCTGAGACAAGGTGGGCAACCATTGAAAGAGAATGCTTTGCTATTGTTTGGTCACTGAAGAAGTTTAGACCATACTTGTATGGATCTACTTTTGTGATTCAGACTGACCACCAATCCTTGAGATGGTTTATGAAAATGAAAGGGGAATCAGCCTGCAAGGGTTTGATTTTACCATTGAACACAGGTCTGGGTGTCACCACCAAAATGCTGATGGTCTCTCCAGGATCTTTGACCGCCTGGACTAAGGAGATTCATCCAGGTGTGGCATAAATCCTCCTGTCCCTTAGTCTCGGGGAGAGTAGCATTAGGGAGAATGTGCTAATTTCCCTTACCTTTTGAGACCCCCAGCAACTTTGCTGGATTTCTAGGATTTTATTTCTTTACCTGGGAAGAGTGTGAGCCTTTTTTCCCACTCTTCCATGTATTTTGATGTGTGTTTTCATTTTGTGTTCTTTGGTTATGGAGTTTTAAAACAACTCCATAGGCATAATCTTTTCTGTGTGTCACACAGCACCTTCAGTGCAGTGGCACAGGGATGTCTTTCAGACTTCCCAAGGTTTAAATACCTTCTCTGGGACTGACTACTGTCCCTGAGAGCATGTAAAATGTAAAATTAAATTGACTTTACTTGTCTCTTTACATTTACAGACCAAGCACACACTATCTTCCTATAGAGTGCTGGAGGGGTTGCCTAGCATCCCCTCAGTCAAAACACTCATGTAACAGTCAAATGTTACCCTTTCCTACTTGAAATGATTGGTGGCAGTTGTTTAGATCAAAGTACCATGATTTTTCCCAATGGTAGCTAAAAAATCGGGTCAGCCATGTTTTTCAATATGGCGCCCAAGACCAATCTGTAAAAACAGACTCCAACTTTTTCCCCCATTTCATTTTGGAAAGGTCCTTCTTGTGTTTGTCTCAAACCAGGTTTGGTCCCTTTGTTCATTGGCCTTTGGCGGGCTTCAGTGCTGAAGCCCTCCTCTGGCGCCTGAGTGTCTGGGGTGGACAGGATGTGAGGGAGGTGCCCAAAACATCCTGTGCTTAGTCTCCTAGGAGATATGAATGCACTCTGGTTTGATTGTCCGGCTGGCTGTCCGTCAAGGACAGCCACCCTGCTGTGTGAGTGACAGCCAGGCTGGAATGAATGGGGGAAAACTGTTTAAAAGCAGGTCTCTAGGAAAGCAGAGTCGACCACTGGAACGAAAGAACCAAAGACGAGCTGAAGGAAGACAACTGCTGCAACTTCTGGACGACCAGTGAAGCCCTGCTGCAGGTCCGAATTGCCCGAAAATCCATTGACAGAGAAGCCCTTCAATGAACAACTGCCTCAGCTACAGCTCCTCTTCACTTTAAAGGTACTGTGCAAAACGCGGTCTGGAAATCTTTTCGGGCCATGGTGAAAGTTTGTGAAACTTTCCCAACTTTGAAGGCTTGTCCTTCCCTAAACCACCATCTAACTTTTTGTCTGACCAAATTCTTCTAAGATCCGTGGCAAAGATTCAACCATTTACTACCAGAACTGTGCTTTCCTATACAAAGACTCTGAACATTGACTTTGGCCCAGGCCTATGAACTGAATTGCTGGTTGTAGTTAACTGAAACCCTTTGCCCTGCCTATGAAAGTATTTGTGCTGTTAATTCTTATAACCTTGTCTTTTTACCCCCTTTTAAAGTAACTGAAGTGCCATTTTGCTCCCACTTCACGGGAGCTGAACTTGTTCGGTAACTTATTGGTTGTGTATTTGTAGTATATTAGTATATGATATTGAGCTGCTCTTGCTAGTGTAATGTTTTCCAAACGACTGTGCAAATAAATGTATATTCTTTTACCAAGAAACCTTGAGTAAGTGTTTGTTTGAATCAATGTATGTGTTGGCCCTTTGTGTAACTTGTTCTACTGCTCACTCTACTCTTGAGATAAGTCTGGCTCCTCAGTCACTGCTACCACATTACTGTGTAGTAAAGGCTTGTACCAAAGTTGAAATTGTACAGACACTTGTAGTCTTAATTGCATGTAGTGTTCCCCAAGGGTACTGCATGTGATTCTGTCTAACACGGTATCACACAAGCAAATCGCCCGGGGGAACTAACAGTTATGCCATCTTTTAATTTTATTCTTATACAATTCTAGCCCTTTTTTCTGCAATTATTTCATAATCTCATGTTCATCTGAATTCATCGTAATTCTGGTACAAGCTTTTTATTGTTACTTCTTAACCAATCGAATATACATCTTAAGGATTCTAGTTAACACGTGTTTTGTACCTATTTTCACGTTTCAAGGTTTATTAGGTCACCCAACAAACAGAATATTTTGAATAGCTGTCCAGTCTAGTAAACAATTAAATAATTGAACTATATTTTAAACAAAAAACACATCAAACCAAAATAGTGCGAGAAAAAAGAAAATTGCATTAGCTTTGATAGCAACAAATAAATATATCTGGAGATAATAGGCCCATTTCATGGAATAATCTGCGCAGAAAAAACGGGACCACGCGCCAATTCCGGTTCATCGATTCATGGAACACAATGCGCAGGGCTTACCCGGGACTTGCGAGGTATCCACGGCGGTCCACCACGTCCCTGCGAGCCGACGAACGCCTTTCACGAGACTCCAAGTGAAGGGCTTGCCAGGACTGCGCAGCCACCTAAAAAGGGGCCGGAACACGTGGAATAAGGAAGAACAATTGAAAATGTGGGCGTTATGAGGGATATTTCACCGTCAAACAATTGCACCACCCATAAGCGTGCAAAACAAATGTATTCATGGAATTGAACAGGGAAAGCCGGCACCTGAAAAACCAACCGCAAATCCAGAAACAGCTACGCCATGCGTAAACATCAACACGTACACTAACAAATGCATAAAAAGCATGCACGATCAACAAATGCATGTATACAGCCACGATGAATGCACCATTTGTTAAAGCAGTCATCCTGGGACACCGCAGGAGGAGGGGGATGGCCAGGGCCTGTCTTCCACCCAAGGACCAGCCTGTTTGGGATGCCTGGCGACCAGGTCTATGGCAGGTATAGGTTCCCCCCATATCATATAGACCTGGTCACAAAGTGGGAAGATGACCTAACCTCACCCACCATGTGCTCCCAAGCACAGAGCCCCTTGAAAAAGATGCTCACTTTTCTGCATATTTTGGCCACTGGCACATCCCAGCATACCACCGCCATAGTAGGTTGCATCTCACACTCCATGCAGTCACGCTGCTTACACCAGGTGTTGGCAATCATAACTGCCCGTCCTTCTGTCTGCTGGCATATCTATATGCCAAGAACACCGTCAGAAAGGCAAGCAGTGGTCCAGGAGTTTTATAGGGTGGCCCACATCCCAAAAGTGCTTGGTGCCATTGATTGCGCAGATGTTGCTCTATGTCCACCTCGAGCAACAGAGCACATCTACCGCAACCGAAAACTTTGCCACTCCATCAATGTTCTGGTTGTGTGTGATGCCATGGGCATCATTACTGAAGTGTATGCCAACTTTCCTTGCAGCACACATGACATTTACATCTTCAGGATGTCCCAGCTACACCGGGCCCTGGAAACTGGGAAGCATGGCAACACATGGCTCATTGGTGAGTATGAATGGCTATGCATGCATGTTGCACACAGACCAATAGACACTGTCAACAACTGACAATGACAACCATTCTCACCTCATACGCAACCCAAACAGACCTGCCGAGTTAAGGTACAACCTTGCCCATATTGCAACTCAGGGCATAGTGGAGTGCACATTCGGAGTGCTCAAGTCATGTTTCATTTCCCTTGACCACTCTGGTGGTGTGTTGCTATATGCACCACCAGTAGTCTGCAGGATCATTGTGGCAGCATGTGTCTTGCACAATGTTGCAACACGGCGTGGCATTCCGGTGGACATGGTGGTGGCACCCCATCCACATGCACACCGCTTGCGTATGTCTGGGCAAAGGGCGCATGGAGATGCTAAACGAACTCAGCTTGTGCAATGTTATTTCACATAAAACCTCTCCCATGTGGAGTGCATATGATCCCGAAAAATACCAGGTGCTATTAAATGATGACAATGGGTCAATCCACTGTACCCACAAAACCACCCTGAGAAAGTGCCTTTGGAAGTGCAAAATTGTGTGCATCCCTTAGAACTAAAAGACATTTCATTTTGTGTTTCCAAAAGAAACACATTCAATTGGGAGGACACCACTACCACCATGCCAATCATTTAATTATATCACATCTTTGTCACCAAAACCCTCCCATATGTAATGTAAAAGGATATTTGTACTGCACACTATCCCCAACGTAGTGGACCCTGGTGCTCTGGCCGATCGGACTAATGAACATACCTGTCAAATATGTAAGCAGCAATAAATCCTGAAACATCATGTCCGAGCTGCAAGACATACATGGCCTCAACAATTTACATGGACACAGAATACAACAAGCACAATTGCAAGTATCTGCATGATGCACACCCACATGTCCGTATTGTGGGGTGTAGAGAGGCAGTGCAGTATTGACCCATAAATTACTCAACATGGCAACATGACCACAATAAACCCCATCCACCAAAAAAACTATTAACAAGAGGTAATAGACAATTGTGACAAAGAGTGTGACACACAAGAATAATCACATCCAGACACGTAGCAACTGAATTAGCCATTCCATAAAGATCAAGATAAATGCACATCTTAGCTGTCCCCTTGGCATGCAGTCGACAGTCAAATTTCATCCCATGAAATAGCCATCATGCCCTGGCGGAAGGATCTGCAGACAACAAACAAAATGAAACATAGTGCAGCTAACACATCCATGCACCTAAAAATCCAAGACCCACAGACACCCCTCACTGATATAGAAAACATGCAAACAACAACTCACAAGACAGCCATCAACATGTGTCCCAGCACACATGCAGCAATACCTGCACACTGCATGCAAATCAAACACACAAAACACACAACTGCCAAACAACAACATCCCCCACACTGCCTGTCCCCTTAATGACACGCAGCAAAAGTGCATGTCACATATCCCCATTCACTAGACAATGTACATTCACAACACATGCATCAGTCAACATGCTGCATAAAAATGAGAAGACATCACATATGCAGATAATTGCGCACACAAAAAAGCAGGCACACCCCTGGAAGACTACCAATGACATGACAAGGCATGCCATCACCTGCGTAGTATTGGGACAGTGCACTAAACACAGTCATGGGAGCACATTTATTTATTCATTTATGTATTGGTCACTTGTTAGGTGCTTATACAATTAGTAAAACGGTTTCAAAGCGCCCACAGGGCGACAAAGTGGGAACAGGGAAAGGTAGACAATGAATTACAACAGAGTTAAATAATACAATTATTAGTGCAAACAAATCATTAGAATAACAGGGAGGGGAGACAAACCTAAAATGCTTTGTGAGTGTTCAGAACGAGCGAGTGTAGAGGGGAGGAGGGTAAGGGAAAAGGTGCTGAGGTGCTCATGGAGAAGTGCTTGGGGTGAAGTGCTAAGAAAAGAGAAGAAAAACGTAAGTGCAACCTACCGTGGTGAGGCTGAGCCTGAGCAAGTGCAGCATATAGACATCGGCTTGGACGAGTGATGTGTGGTGCCAGGGCCCTGAGGATACATAAGGGCCCTGCACATCAATCACACTACTCTATGATTAGCAGTGAATAGAGGAGGAGAAGGAAGAGGAGAAGACAAAGGTCTTGAGGCTTTTTGGGAATTTAAGGAGGTCCTGCTCAAGACGCTGAGGAGAGTGAGGCTATTACACAGAAGGCAGCCTGCTGAGGAAACTGACCGACCACCAGTTCTCTGTTTAGCAAAGTGATTCATGCGCAGCGAGTTGGTGCCAGAGGAACCCAGGAGTCTAGAAGGGGAGTATTTGATCAGGATGCATTGAAAATAGAGTGGTCCCAGCCCTCAGAAAGCCTTGTGGTTGATACAGAGGGATTTGAATTTAATCTGTGCAGAGATCGTGAGACAGTGAAGGCTTTGGAGGGCAGGAGAGATGCGGTGCCAGGGCCTGAGGCCAAGGATACGTCTTGATGCCCTATTTTGAGTAGCTGGAGGGGTCTCAGGGTGGATGAAGGAAGATTAAGGAGGCGGCTGTTGCAGTAGTGTAGCCTGGAGAGAACCAGAGCATGGGTAACATTGAGTCTCTGGGGGGAAGGTGTGGAAGGTTACAGTTACTTTGCGAAGGAAGACCTGAAAGTGAGACTTATTAAGAATGCCCTGAATATGAGGGATGATGGAAAGGGTGGTGTCGAAGATGACTCTAAGATTCATGGCTTCAGAGGAGGGGGCAAGCCCATGGAGGAAGGCCAGAGTGAAGGGAAGAAGTAGGGTGCAGGGAATCCAATAGGGAGGCTCTCAGTTTTGCTGGTGTAAAAGCAGAGGTAATTTGCAGTGCATCAGGCCTGGATGGCGGAGAGGCAGTCAGGGATGAAGGAAGGTGCAAGTGCTTCAGTAGGAGGTTTGAAGAAGAGTTGTGTGTTGTCAGCATTGCACTGGAAATTGGGGTAGAATAGGCAATTACATGTTCCAGTAGGCAAATGGATGTGTTAAAGAAGCAGGGCAAAAGAATGGAGCCCTGGTGTACGCCACAGGTGGAGGAGGAAGTAGGGGAGGAGAAAGGGCCCAGAATGGTTTCAGAGGAATGGTTGGTTAGGAATTAGCTAAGCCAGTCCAGTGCCCGCTCCTTTTTATGAGGTTGGAATGTTTCACTGTGTCAAATGCGGAAGAGAGACCAAGGAGGATTAGGACAGCAGGGGATATTGAATTGAGTGGTGCAAGCAGTTCTTCACAGGTGTTCAGGAGAGCAGTGTCCATGGCTCAGGAAGCTTGTAATCCACACTGGTGGTCATGTAGAGTGCCACCAAGTTCGGTATGGGCGTTGAGTTGGGGGAGGGCCAACTTCTCGAGCAGTTTTCCCAGGAAGGGGGTGATGGAAATGGGGCGGTAGTTGGTTGGGCAGGAAGGTATTGTAAGCACGGGGCACACACGGGAGCGCTTGAGGCAGGATGGAAAATAACCAGTAGCAAAGGAGTGGTTGCAGAGATCAGCAAGAGCTGGGATGAGCGAGGAGATCTTGGCCTTGGTGCTTCTGGATGAGCATGGGGCAACCTGTTTTGAAGAGACCTTCGTGGAGTTGTCCAGGCTTTTTTTTTTAAAAGTGGGGGGGGCGAGTGCATTACAAAGGGACTGTGAAGAAGTAAGGGCAGAAGATACTGTGGATGGGTTGGCAAGTTCCCTGCACATTTTGTAGAGTTCAGCCGTGATGCAAAGCACAAGAATGCAAGTACACAAATACTCACCTCTTGCACTCCCGGCAGGATCATGCTTGATGCATCAATTCACAGAGGCTGATGTCAGAATGGAAGGCGGCCACCGAGGCAACTGCCATGGAAGACATAAGCAGACAACACAAAGCAATGTGATACAGCCAGCATGGATAAATGCATGCTAAATGTAGGATACAAACAAAAAGTGCATGGTCAATGCAGACTTCATTGTGAGAGCATACAATTTGTCAAATACTGCATTCAATTGAATGCAGCAATACCATGCACCCAGCTGTGGTCAATTTGAATCTGCAAACATCATGGTGCAGCAGGCATGGGACATGCATGTGAAAACACCAACACCACTAAACAGTATGTTCTGGTGCACAACATAGCATCCCAGAAATGTGCATCAATGTTCACATGGCTGTGGCTTGTTACTGGTGTTGGCCACCATAATTGGGGAACCCTAAGCAAGAGAGGCCAAATGTGCCATCTATTCATAATCCCACAAACATTGCAAGGGATGTGAAGTGTCACTCGGTGCACATGGTCAAAATGCAATGAGACACACACCAGCACAACCATCAACACCTGTCACAGGCCACAAACAGTTGGTCCTGCAACCCACTCTCAAACACCCAAGAAAGGCCCACACAGTTTGAACTCCCAGAATTTTGAATATGAAACCAGTGGCCCCACCAATCAATAGAAACAACACCATGCCCAGACCTATCACCAGAACCACACCCTGTGAAGCATGCACCCATGAAGAAGTACTGGTGCCCCACAAGACAAGTCATTCCCAAATGATCACACACAGTGCAAGACTTCCAGCCAAACACCACACAAGCGTCTGCAAATGCCCTTCACTTACTTGCACAGGGTGCACAGGGTACCCACCTAGCATACGATGTACCCCTTCGGGAGATGCATCCACTAAATGCAATTACATGCATAGTAACAACAGAAAGAACATGCACATCCATGACAAAACATGAATTGATCCAGAAAATATGCAGAGAGCACCCACTGCAGAAGCACCACAGAGTGCAAGAGGGTGATAGGACATAGATTGTGATCTGCCCATGAGTGCAGTGTACCACAACAGAGAGAGGGAGAGAGAGTGACACTGAGAGGTAAGGCCATGGAAAAGCCACCTCAAGGAGTACACTGCCTGGATTGGAGATGGTCAATGACATGCACAACACCACAGTAGGTTCGGCCATAGATGAATTGACTGAGGGAGGTGACATGAGTACCACTTAAATAACCATACCAGCATGGTAGCATGCAAAGCACATGTACATTAAGTTACACATTAGTTGCCCATCACATGGACTGCTATGATCTTCTGTCTGGCAAAGGTCTTGATCTCCTCTTCCTCACTGAAACTTGGCTTAGAGAGACTTCTGGCCCTACGATTGTGCAATCCCTTCCCGACGCTTATTCTATAGTCCATGAGGATGGCGCTTCTCTCCATCCTGGGGGGGGAGTTGCTTTAATCTATAATACCAAGTATAAAGTCATCTGCATGGTCCCGAAGCACTCCCTTAAAATGGAGTTTATCCTGACTCGTATATCTATTTCGCCCACATATACTCTCACAGTTTTGCTGGTTTATCGACCCCCTGTGGCCGATACCTTGTTCTACACTGAATTCCCCGCATTCATAATGGAACTTCAAATTAAATACCCTGATTACTATGGGAGATTTTAACCTTCCCATCAATTCCACTAGTGCAAAACTGGTTGCCAATTTCACCATGTTGATGGCTGATCTTGGCCTGCTACAGGAGGCACATTCTCCCACCCATAAAGGTGGGGATATTCTGGACCTCATCTTTGCTCCTCCTTCTTTTGCGGCTGTTGATATTCCTATTCCACTTACCTGGTCAGACCACTTTTTTGTGCCCTTCTCTATTCCACTCACAGCTCCTGGTGCTGAGGCAGCTAGGCCTTCGATTCACAGGCGTAACTGGAAAGCTGTCCCTAAAGATAAAATTATCAATCTGCTCCATTTCCATTGTAACTCTGCCGATAGCTGCTCTCTCTCCACACTACAGGCTGCCTTTTCTGCCACTGCAGATGTGCTAGCACCTTACAAACTATGTAAGCAGCGCAGTCGACCACCTGAGCCCTGTTTTTCGCCTAAGCTCAAGGACAGCAAACTCTTGTGCAGGCAGATGGAAAGAAAGTGGCGCCGCAGCTACTCTCCTAACTCTAAAATCCTGTACAGCCTACCATGGTGAAGTGGTAAATGCAAAAAAACCTACTTTGCTCAAACCATTGAGGAGGCTAATAACAAGCCCAAGGCCCTATTTGACCTTGTGAAATCTCTCTCCACGCCAAAATTAGCACAAGATGCAGTCCCCCCTTCCCAAGAGCTCTGCGACTCTATCTCCACTTTCTTTCTCTCTAGAATAACCACCATTCGAGATAACATCATGGTTGAGGCTGCAGCTATTGCTGACACCCCAGTTTTCCCACCACCCCCTTCGACAGGAGGTTGCTGGTCATCTTTCCCCCTCTTTTCCAATACTGAGGTTCTTTCTACTATTCAAAAGCTCAAATCTGCATCCCCTACTGAAGCTATACCACTTGCTCTTTTGCAGGAGATGTCTGTGGACCTGATTGATTTTATCACGTCAGCAGTTAACACCTCTTTCACTATGGGAGTGATTCCAGATTCACTTAAGCATGCTTTAGTGATCCCCTTGCTTAAAAAGCCGTCTCTCGACCCCAAAATAATGGCAATTATCGCCCCATTTCACTCCTACCTTTCCTGATGAAAGTTATGGAGGCACTTGTATCGCCACTACTATCCACATTCTTGGAATCCACACAGTTTCTTGACTCCTTTCAATCTGGCTTCCGACCTGGTAGAGGGACCGAGTCTGTTCTTAACTCGGTGATGGATGACCTAATGCATCTTGTCGATCAGGGTGGTGTTGGAGCAGTCCTGCTTTTAGATCTGTCGGCTGCGTTCAACACCGCTGATCACTCTCTTCTTATTTAACGGCTCTCTGAGGCTGGAATCTGTGGTCAAGTCCTCAAATGGTTCATAGCCTTTCTTACTAATCGCTGACAGTCAGTCTCGCTTCCTCCTTTCTGCTCTGCTCCTGTTTTCCTCTCTTGTGGTGTCCCTCAGGGTTCGGCGCTTTCCCCTATTCTGTTCAACATCTATATAAGATATCTGCTGTTCCTTATCGAGTCTCATGGGTTCCGTTTCTATTCATATGCAGATGATTCCCAGCTACTGGTCCGTACTGGTCCGTCTTGACCTAACCAAACTTGAAACAGCCTACAGATTAAAAAAACGTCTGGAGGAACTTGGTCTATGGATGACGCTGAATTGGCTCAAGCTAAACGGCACAAAAACTGAAGTCTTGGTTGTGGGTACTTCTACCCCTCATGTTTTCTGGACGGCCGACTTCTGGCCCCCGTCATTGGGCCCACTTCCTACACCCGTCTCATCAGTTAGGAACCTTGGAGTTCGTTTCTCGGCTACCCTGACTATGGATGAGCAAGTCGGAGCAGTTTGCAAATCAGGTAATTTCAAACTTAGGGTTCTTCGAAAAGTCCTCCCCTTCATCCACTCTGCCAGTCAGGCCCCGGTTGTGGCTGTCTTGGTCCTTAGCGTCCTTGACTACTGCTACTCACTTTATCTGGTGCAACCTGCCTACCTGATTAGCCGGCTGCAGCTGCTTCAAAACGCTGCAGCCCGTTCTATCATCCGCCCTCCTTTTGGAGTCCACATGACCCCAGTACTGCGACAACTTCACTGGCTCGCTGTTGCTCAGCGTATTCTGTTCAAGTCTATGTGCATAGTACATCGGGCGTTTTATGGATCTGGAGCAGAATATCTGCAAAGTAAATTTGCTCCCTATCAGCCATCCGGGACCCTCCACTCTCTTACCACCCGGCGGGTGGTTGTACCTTATTTTAAGCCTTCCCCTTAAGGGTGGCCGTGCTTTCTCTGTCACTGCTGCTAGAATGTGGAATGACCTTCCCCTTCTGTTACGCGACACCACCAATCATCTTGCTTTTCGTCGAGGATTAAAAATCCTGCTTTTCTAGCTGCGATCCTTTCTTCCCGCCTCCTCAGCGCCAAGATGCCCCCGGGTGTACGTGTGCTTTAGAAGTTTTGTTAACATAACATAACACATGCAGCAAACATGGTGACCAATGACGCATGCTCAACATACAAGATATTGCTCATGCTTATCCACTGATTGCGCTGGGATGATGTGAATCCCGCATCATCTTCACCAGGAACTGTGTCTCCAAATTAGGGACAGGAGGGACAGTGCCTGGTGGAGAGCAGGGGGAGCATGGATGTCAACGAGTGCAGGGTGTCTTCCTCAGGACAGCAGACACCACCAGATCACGGATTACTGAAACAACAGGGGAGAAGACATTACAACAGGCATAGTGAAGTACTATTCACACAGCACACATGTGGGAGGAAACACTGAACCCATAGTTACCTGCACATGCCATCGTGTGTACCTCCATGCAAACATGCAAATTGACCTCACTATGCATGCATGTCCACCACTGCAAACGTCATGTCCGTGAGAGGTTAACAGCACAACTCAAGGAAAAAAGAAATAAAATAATAAAAATAAAACCTGGATAGGGCAACTCAAAAACAAATGCCAACATTAGGCCTGGGGTATCAAACATTTAACAAAAAAAACCAAAAATGCTCATCTTAGACCAGGTGGTGGGGTGGATCCACCCTGAAGTGGGGAGGGGCAGGGTGCATTTCAACTTCCACATGAGTGGACGTTAAAAAAAAATCCCCTCCATGGGCTCGAGGATCGCACAGCTATGGTGGACCGGGAGGCATATCTCTGCTGGCACCACCATCCTGCAATGCATCCAAAGGTCAAATTGGTGCTGGAGGTTCACCACGCTGTGCCCTGGCCTGATCCTCAGTGGCAGCGGCCATGCGTGACACTGATGAATGCACCAGCAATTGGAGGTCACCATGCACAACCTCATGCACAACCTCATGGGTTGCACGGAGTTCCTCTGCGATAGTCTGCCTCAATGATAGCATCTCCTGGTGGAATAGTCTTCTGGTAGCTGCCTCTTCCTCACAGATTGCATCTCTGTGGGCCAACAACTCTTGCCTCAGGGCTTCCCTGTGTGCCCGACCCTCTACAAGCAGGGACTCCTGCAGACACTGCAGATCTGCCCGTCGGCCCCTGATGTTGGCCTCCATTCGCAGGCATGTGGACTCCATAACCTGCAGCTGTTGCACCACCTGTGTTGCTAGGGCATCATGGAACTGGCCACCTTATCCATGCTCTAGCCAAACTCTCATAGGCAGCACCCTGTTGGTGTGAGGAACGCTCCAACACTGTCTGACCCGGCTGCACACGTCCCCAACGTATGCAGGGACCCATGCCTGCCTGATCCATGGGAGCCTGGCCCTTGCTGCTATGCCACTGTCTCTGGCTGCAGGACTGCAACCCTCCCTTGGACATCTGCCCCAGCACCAGAAACCAATACATGGGATTGAGGCCTTGCAGGTGTATCCACCACAGATGGCCGTTACACCACTGACTAGCCTTGTGAAGGCACCTGACCCCTGCACACTCACGTGCCCCAACTGCTCCACCCATTGGTGCACTCATTTCCGCCAGTATTGAGGACTGCACATCTGGTTCAGCATCAGAGATACTGGAGTCCAAAGAGTCCGAATTGTCTGCAGAAAGGCTCAGGATGGTCTGTAGCACCAGTGGATTCTCACGGCCTGCCACGCCATGTTCTCCACATGTGGCCTGAAGTGCCACAGACTCTTCTTCCTCCTCCTAATATGCATCTGGTGCCTCCTCACCTGCACTTGGACAGAAAAAGACATGTGGAGTCATGTGCAATGTGTCTACAGTTAACATGTGTATCACGTTGCTGTCATGCAACAAAATGCAGGGCATGTCACCATAAGAGAAACAGCATCCACACACTATGTACAAGAAGCTATCTGATCGTGGTACATGCAGACTGGCAACATTCCCTGCTCAGGGCCATGCTGCCAGTGGATACATTGTCAACAAACAGGGTAATTAACAAGCACATTATGGCACATGGCACAGCTAACTGTTGACTAATACCAGTGAAATGGGCATGGCCATTTGGCTCTGTGACGTGCAATTACATGACATGGAAACAGGCCGAAACACATATCCACACCCAAGTCTGCATCCATCACATGCCACACCAGTGTTGACCTGGTACAGGGACTGTACAAAATGGCAACATGCCGTAAGTGCGTGAAAAAGGAAACAGTCCCAGTTAAGGTTTGGCTGTAAGAATACCACCTAGCCAAGGTCTGTGAAGTGGAGGGAGTAAGTCAATTGAGTTTATATAGGAACAAGGTACAGTGACCCACAAGAGGGAGAAGGGCATGGACCATTGGAGTGTGTGCTGAGTGGTGGAGGGTTACAGGGATCAGGCCTCACAACGATTTGCGTCATCAGTCATTGCTCTAGCGGCAGCATGGATGTGCACAGGCTAGACATATGCAAACTCAGTCAGGGTACACCATAACGCGTGTTGTTGTCATCTTGCATGTTCTATGTAGCATAGCAGTACCTATGTACATGGGTGAAAGGAGAATCTATACCCTGCAGGGCATGAAGTGTAACTCGTATTTCACACGCAAGTACATGTCTAGCAGAGCAGAGTCACTGACATCAAGGATGCAGCTAACAAGAGGGCATGTTGTGGTATCATATTGCAAATGTTGGGTGTGTATGCTAGTGGGGTTGAATACTGTCACACGGCCATGTTCAACTGATGTACAACACATGGGTTGTATCCACTCTTGTGTACACTGGACAGGAGTCAGTAGACCACGACATGGTTCAGCCGGGGCCGTCATTCAAATGCAGCCAGATGTGCACCACAATCGTACATCTTGATGATGCTTCACTACACGTACTCAGAATGCACAATCTTGGTCCCTCACCGGACATGTCCTCATAATTTTCCAGGCCTATCATGCCTTGCAGCTGCTCCATTAGATTGAATTGGCTCATAGCCTCTTCATGCTCGGTCAGCACCTCCTCCTCTGGTGTCCCCCCTCCATTTGCCAGAGCAGAGGTGAGGTTTGCTACCCAGCTTGGACTTGGTGCGACGGGTGAGGTCATTCCAGCGCTTCACCACCTGTGCAGCAGTGCGCTTTTCAAACCCTAAGGCATTGATCTCATCCGTGACATGCTGCCAATGCACCATATGATGAGCAGGTGTGTGTGTGCTCCCCAGTTGCTGGCACATGTCACGGTGGTGCATGGTCACATAGTCCATGAGGATCTGGAGTTCTTCATCATAGAAGTTCCTATTCTTTCACGTGCCAGTGTCCTGTGCCATGCCATGGGGTTGGGCCTGTTCCTGCTGTGAAGGCTTTGCCTTCTTGCCACGAGGTGTTGGTGTTACACCTGTGTGGCTGGGACCACACTGTGGTCCAGATGCTGGACCACTAGTGGCCTGGAGCATGGCATCACCCCCTGGGGCTGGGGAAGCTGCTTCTGCTGCACGTCCCTTGCCCTTCTGGGCTGGGACAGCTGCTTCTGATGCATGTTCCTTACCCTTCTAGGCTGGGACAGCTGCTTCTGCTGCATGTCGCTTACCCTTTCGGGCTGGGGCAGCTGCTTCTGCTGCCTGTCCCTGGACCCTTGGGACTGGCACAGCTGCATCCGCAGGACGTCCCTGACCCTGGCCACCTCTGACCCCTTTCCCTATTGGGGCCTTTCTGCTCATGTCCCAGGTCTAAGGGAAAAATGGAAGGCACACCAAGCAATTGTCCTGGGCAATTAGAGTGAGGGAGCAGTGTACTTGATGGAAGACAGACTTCTGTGGTACAGCCAAGCTCACAAGTACCACAGGTGGGAAAAATATGGTATGCGTAACACACAGACATCCCAAAAGAAAATAGATGCATACGAAAGACCAGGACAGCTTCCGGAAAATCAAAAAACGGTACGCAATACGCAGTGGCACCCAGCAACACAAAAAATACATACGCAAAACCCAGAAAGCTACCCGAAAGCTAAGAATAGAGGTACGCGATACACAGGGGTACCCAGAGTGGCATATGCGACTCACCGTACACTTCACACAAATCAAAAGTAGATGCGCGTAAGTGTGGAGGCAACTCCCCCACCAAAATAAGAGGTTTGTACGGTCCCTGAAGTGAACGGATTGCATGGCACCCCAAGAAACGCAGTACTCCATTCGTCCGTCTCCTCCCCTTCGCTCACAGATTCGGAGTTGCTTCTACATGTTCTAATGTATCCCTGATTATGGCATGCTTAACGCCTGTGCGCAGTGCATTTAATGTAAGTTATGTGCTGAGGGCCTTTCCACGGATTTCACGTGTCCACGTTAATTTTTTACACGCAAAGTCCCGCCACTCTGTTTCCGGCTGCCAACATAGATATACATGGAAGACCCACGCTCCTGCCTCTGTGCCTTTTTACCTGCCTTCTACTGTCCTGTGCTGCCTCCTACTTAGCCATCTGCTGCTGCCTGTCTGGTGTGTGTGCTTGCTGCCAACCTGCACTGTGTTTGGAGTGCCTGCTGTCCATCCATTGCCCCTGCTCCTGTCCTTGGCGCTGTGACCATCTCAGCTGCTTCATCGGACTCCCACCATGCTATTCCCCCACCACAGCTCCACAGCCCAGCTCCAGGACCACCTTGCCCATCCATACTTGCCTCAGGGGTTGCCATGTATGCACCATCATCATCAAACCAGTGTGGCAACCCCACGGCAGCAAGGACGATGGGATAACAGACGCCATCAATGTGGAGGGGGTGCCATCCCACACCTTCAAGACCATGCACAAGCGCTGTGAGGAGCTGAAATCTAGGACCCACAGCAAGGCCCTGTGCTACGTCCAGGCCTGTGCCACCGCAGAGGTGCACCATGCGCGCAGGTTCGGGATGTCAGCTAACAGCATGTAGGTCCTGGAGAAGTTCTACCTGGCACTGCACTCCCAGTTATGCAAGTTACGTGAAAGTCTGGAGTCGACTGGTGAGCAGCCATGTGGTGCAATGCTCTACGGTGCATGTGCTCTGCGCATGTTGCAGCATGTTGGCAGTGACCCTCTTAGAATTTCAGCAAGTATGTTTCTGAGACGGATGTCTGCTTGAATGCCCCAGACATTTCTCTCCATTTGTGCATTCAGACCAATATGTATTTTAAATGAGTTATCACTTGCCTTGTGTGTTTTAGTGCTGCCTTCCAGACCATGCACATGCAATGTTACTTGTATTTGAGATGTGCCAAGGTTACAAGTGTGACAGCTGAGGTAGTGTTGCTCGTGTCATGTGCATGCATGATGTTCATGTAAATGTGCCAAAGATGGAAATGTGTCACTGGGCATCACTCACGCCTGGATGCAACACGTGTATTTGTATGTCTGGCTTAGTTATGCAGTGGCATTACAGTTCATGGGACTATGATGAGATTGGTCATCACAACGCTTGTGGCCTCTCAGTTAATGTGTGTGCATGACATGTGTATGTGCTTGGTTGCTGTAGAATGCTGACATGTGCATGTGCAAATACTGCATGTGTGTGTAGCATACCCAATTGATTGGTTGTGACAGTGGCAAGTAGCCTAATGTAAATGTATGGAGTAATGGCCAGGCAGGTGTCTTCATGGTTGTGGATTACATGTCCATGTGTGTGGGTGTGGAGGTTTATGGTGTTGCCTTGACTAGTCATGTTCGTGTGAATGTTGGTGTTGCCATGCACAAATTGGTGCGCTACACTGATGTTTCCTGTCTGTGTCTCCTTTTCAACAGTTGCATTGGGTGAAGCGGGGCAGAACCAGTGCTGTGGCGCATGGCAGCAGGGATACCTCCAACAGGCAGAGGCGCAGGGCCCAACCACACCCCCATGAAAGCTTATCTTCGGGGAGCCATGTGGCTGTGGCAGTGCTGCTGACATCGGGCCTGGCTGCTGGGGGCAAGTCCAAGAAGGTGAAGGTGGAAGTGGACTCCTCAGCAGTGGGGACAGATGATGCTACACAGGGGCCATCCATGGCGTAACACGCTCTGGAGTCATCCAGATTGGCGGAGGGAGTGGGAAGGAGGTGGTCTTGCAGCCCAGCCCATGAGGTCAGCTGGGGTTGTTGAGGTGGGCGTGCCTATTGCAATCCTGTCCCAGGGGCATGAGGCTGTGCAGGCCACCGTGGAGGTGCCTGTGCAAAATGTAGTCCCTTGGCCATCGGATGCAGCAGTATGCGCCTGTCGGGATGCCTCCACCCAGTCCCACCACCCGGTGTCTGCTGATGTGTCCACCCAGACTGACACCTCCTTAACATCTGGTGTTGCCATCTGGGATTATGTGCTACCCCTGCAGGCCGGGTTGGTGAGGCTGACAGCTATAATTCGTGATGATGGGAACATCATCACAGTGAGCTATTCCGCCTCACCGGCTGGCTCACAACATGCCTGTTCTGTGTTATTCTCCATGGGATGTTCACTGCTGCGACCCCCACCTCGTCTTCCTCCTCTGTGTGCCAATAATCATCCAGGGTGCCTTCCAGACCAGATACCAGCAGGGTCCTCTGTGCACCAGTCCCACCCACATTGCCCAGTCTGGCGGTGCCAAGCACATCAGCTGATGTGGGCAACGTGCCTACCCAGACACTGACAGGGTCACCGGCAATGGAGGGACAGCAGGCACCCAGAAGCAGTGCATGTGCCGTACAGCTCCAGGTAGCATCATCCGCTTGGGGGGCATACACACATGGCAGCCACCAGACATTGTGGCAGCAGGTGACAACAAGGCAGTGGCTATCTTTTTCAGGGCATACCATCCAAAGGAGGCAGGTGCGCTGTGTGAGACGGGAGGCACACATGGACCTGATGGACAGGATGTCTTCCGTGTTCAGAGGATATGGAGAGCAGATCGGGGCAGAGAGGCAGCAGGCTCGAGAAGTGAGGGTTGTGATGGCTATGGCTGAGATTGCGCTGCATCTGCAAGAAGGCGGGTAGCCATACTGGAGGTCACTTTCAGGGAGGCCCAAATGGTAAAGACACAAATGCTGGTGGCCCTGCACACCCTCCAGGCAAGAATGGAGGCCCGCTTGAGGGGTGAGGACGTGGCGCTAGACTCAGCCCAGGTGGAAAGGCTCAGTGCAATTGGAGAGGAGGAGTTGGACTAGCCCGGTGCCTATGTACATAGTTCTTTAGGTGTAGGTTTCCTTTTTTTATTTATTATTTTCCCCGGACTTTGAAGACATTCCTTCCCCGTTTTTATTGTATATAGTTGTTTAGGCATAGGATATTCGTTTTATTACATATTTCCCCTGGACTACTTTGAGCTTCATTCCACGTTTATTTTTGTACATATTTATGTTAAATACATTGTTCTGTTTGTCATGCAGTTCATTTGTGTGTCGGCCTCTTTGATAGTTCTATTTTCAGTGAGTGCATCCCTCCATTGCAAGTCATGTGTCTTGTGGCGTGCATGCTTGTGTTTTGTTGTTGCTGGGATGGTTGCAGATGGTAGGATGCACACAACTGAGTCTGCACTGTATGTTTTCATTAGCATTTACCTGTGCAGCATCACTGTGTGTTTGGCATCAGTGTGGTTGTGATGGAGGGAGATGGGAGATATTTTGAACTGTCAAAATACTTTCTAAAACCCGCTAGAATGGGGAAAACCTTTTTCCAATTTCAGGATCACATCATTTGGACAAATGGGGACTTTAGAAATTAGATGGTCACGTTCATAGGACATTAGTTTGTCATTGCTGTGTAAAACGCGTGTCATGCAGACACATTGAACAGCATGTGCAGGCACTCAATGCCTTCTCTCATGTGTTGCTCAACCTCTACCACTGGAATGGAGTAGTAGGCCATGTTTGCTCTTCCGTAGTCGCAGCACAATTCGCTGGTCTCTGTGAGTCACGCTCTTTCTGACTGTCCTACCATCACCCATGCATGGCCCTGTCATCTGATTGTTCCCTGACACGTATTTGCCACCCAAGTCACTCATGCTCAGGTTGTGACATGCCTGGCCATTGTTTGTGGATCTTGCAACAACTTTTGGTAGGTTTGCTTCTGTCGTGGGGACACATTCAGTCATTGTGCTTTGATGCCTTGGCAATGTGCCATGGCCAACATGCACATGTATTTGCATTCACTTGTCACATGTGTATGGCGGGGGCTGATTAAGGCCTGGAAGGGTGTATGAGCAGATGCTCCACTTGTGGATGAACCTCCCATGATTCCGGTTGGCCGTATTTGTGACCTATATGTTGGTGTTGCACTTCATGGTGTTTTCAGACCACTGAAGTTCAGGTGAGCTTCAGACATGCATTGCACTGGTATTGTGGGAGACTATCAGGGGACTGCCCGGGGGGTGTCAGGGTTGTAGGGGACTGGGGGTGGTGTCCAGTCTGGATGCGGACTGGAAGTGGTATCCAGTCTGGAGGGGGCTGCCTGTGGGGGTGTGTCACAGGTGTGGGGAGTTGGGGTTTGGTGTCCAGTCTGGAAGGGGCTGCCTGTGGGGAGTGTCACAGGTGTGGGGGCTGGGGGTGGTGTCGATTCTGGAGGGGGCAGCCTGTGGGGGTGCCACAGGTGAGGGGACTAGACATGGTGTCCAGTTTAGAGGGGGGCTGGGGTTGGTGTCCAGTATGGAGGGGGCTGCCTGTGGGGGGTGTCACAGGTGTGGGGGGCTGAGGGGTGGTGTCCAGTCAGGAGGGGGCTGCCTGTGGGGGGTGTCACAGGTGAGGGGGGCTGGTTGCTGTCCAGTCTGGAGATGGGCTGGGGAAGGTGTCCAGTCTGGAGGGAGTTGCCTGTGGGGGTGTCACAGGTGTTGGGAGCTTGGGGTGGTGTCCAGTCTGGAGGGGGCTGCCTGGACGGGTGTCTCAGGAGTGGGGGACCGGAGGGTGGTGTCCAGTCAGGAGGGGGCTGCATGTGGGGGATGTCACAGGTGAGGGGGGCTGGATGCTGTCCAGTCTGGAGATGGGCTGGGAAGGTGTCCAGTCTGGAGGGAGCTGCCTGTGGGGGTGTCACAGGTGTGGGGGGTTGGGGGTGGTGTCCAGTTTGAAGGGGGCTGACAGTGAGGGGTGTCACTGGTCAGGGGGCCGGGGGGATGGTGTCCAGTCTGGAGGGGGCTGCCTGGAGGGGTGTCTCAGGAGTGGGGGGCGGTGTCCAGTCTGGAGGGGGCTATCTGTGGGGGGTGCCACAGGTGAGTGGGGCTGGGGGTAGTGTCCATTCTGGAGGGGGCTGCCTGTGGGGGGTGTCACAGGTGATGGGGGCTGGTGGGTGTCCAGTTTGGAGGGGGCTGTCTGGGGTGGTGTCACAGGTGTGGGGGCTGGGGGTGGTTTCCAGTCTGGAGGGGGCTTCCTATGGGGGGTGTCACAGGTGAGAGGGGATGGAGGTGATGTCCAGTCTGGAGAGGGGCTGGGGGTGATGTCCAGTCTGGAGGTGACTGCCTCTGGGGGGTGTCACAGGTGTGGGGGACTGGGGGTGGTGTCCAGTCTGGATGGGGGCTGGGGGTGGTGTCCAGCCTGGAGGCGGCTGCCTGTGGGGGGGTGTCACACTGTGGGTGGTGTCACAGGAGTGGGGGTTTGGGGTGGTGTCCAGTCTGAAGGTGGATGCCTGTGGGGGGGTGTCACAGGTGTGGGGGGCTGGGGGTGGTGTTCAGTCTGGAGGGGGCAGCCTGTGGTGGGTGTCACAGGTGAGGGGGCTGGGGATGGTGTCCAGTCTAGGGAGGTGTCACAGCTGAGGGGGGCTGGGGGTGGTGTCCAGTCTGGAGGGGGCTGCATGTGGAGTGTGTCACAGGTGTTGGGGCTGAGGCATGGTGTCCAGTCTGGAGGGGGGCTAGGGGGTGGTGTCCAGTCTGGAGGGGGCTGCCTGTGGGGGGGTTACAGGTGAGGGGGGGTGGGGGTGATGTCCAGTCTGGAGGGGGATGCCTGGAGGGGTGTCAGAGGTGTGGGGGCTGGGGGGTGGTGTCCAGTCTGGGGCGGGGTTGGAGGGTGGTGTCCAGTCTGGAGGGGGCTGCCTGTAGGGGTGTCACAGGTGAGGGGGGCTGGGGAAGGTGTCCATTCTGGAGGGGGCTGCCTGTGTGGAGTGTCACAGGTGAGGAGGACTGGGGGTGGTGTCCAGTCTGGAGGGGCTGCCTGTGGGGGGTTTCACAGGTGAGGGGGGCTGGGGGTTGAGTCCAGTCTGGAGATGGGCTGGGGAAGGTGTCCAGTCTGACGGGAGCTGCCCGTGGGGGTTTCACAGGTGTGGGGGCTGGGGGTGGTGTCCAGTCTGGAGGGGGCTACCTGTGGGGGTTATTAGAGGTGGGGGGCTTGGGGTGGTGTCCAGTCTGGAGGGGGCTGCCCGTGGGGGGTGTCACATGTGTGGGTAGAAGGTGGGTGGTGCCCAGTCTGGAGGATGGCTGGGGGCTGGTGTCCAGTCTGGAAGGGGCTGCCTGTGGTGGCTGTCACAGGTGAGGAGACTGGAGGTAGTGTCCAGTCTGGAGGGGGACAGGGGGTGGTATCTGTCCTACGGTGGTTGATGTGAAGTAGGGGGTATGCGGACAGGATGGGTGCCGAGGGTGTAGGGGGGACTCATGTTTTAGTAAGGGGTGTAGCCTCCACTTAGGAGAGGGGCTTGCATTATCACTGTGGTGCAGCCTGGGTTGCGGCCTGGGCGTGCGAGGCGAGGCGTGCGATTTTGCTGGGGTGCGGCCTGGGCTTGCGAGGGAGGGCACGTGTTTTATTTTTGGTGGGCCTTGGCTTGCGAGGTGAGGTGCGTAATTTCACTGGGGTGCAGCCTTGGGCTGTGAGGTGAGGAGCGCAATTTCGCTGGGGTGCGATCTGGGCTTGCGAGGGAGGGTATGCATTTTTCTCTGGGGGTCAGCCTGGCCTTGCGAGGTGAGATGCGCGATTTCGCTGGGGTGCAGCCTGGCCTTGCGAGGTGAGACACACGATTTCGCTGGGGTGCAGCCTGGGCTTGCGAGGTGAGACGCGGAATTTTTTGCTAGGGTGGAGCCTGGGCTTGCGAGGTGAGGCATGCCTTCTCATAGGGGTACTGGATGCTGGGCCAGGGGTGGCGCCGAAGCTTGCGCCATGTTGGACATTTTGCTTGCTTTTTGCTGTGCTTGGGGGCATGTTGTGGGCGTTCCTTGCGCATCTTGCTGTTACTTGCGCGATGGCTAGTAATGCGTCTTAAAATCCATGAATACGCGTGCCATGCAATATTTTTTCTGTGCCACGGTTCACGCAGGTTCCATCACGACGCGCAGCCCTTCAGCCATTTGTGAGCCTGATTCCATGAATCGGGCCCATTATCTTTAATCCATGTTTTCATTATTTTCTGAAACTGATGTTTCAGTTACTCACCCTATGGGAATGCAGGACCCCCTAGATAGGAACCAATGAACACACGTGATAAGACACAGAGCATTTCATGAAAGTGAGGCAGATTAGCAGAGTTGACATTTCTTGCAAATTACATTCACCCGAGGCCGTTAAATTTGGACAAAATGAGAGGTTACCCCTAGAAAATACAAATCCATTGCACCATCACTTTTTTTGAGGTCCAATATGCACATCCTAAGAGCACTCCTAGGCAGCTCAGTCGCTTACTTTGTAGTGTGCACTCCTCCCCCAATCGGTATAGTGTTTTTTCTAGTACAGTGAGCTGCATTCTTTCATATACTTATTGAATTGCCTTCATGGTCTGCACAGCCCATTTACCACTTTTCTCCAGTTCTAACGTCCAGGGGTTTCAATGACTGTCCTCTTGCCGCTCTAACCCGGGTTGCGTAATTCCGGTTTATAGTGATATTTTTGAATTACATTATGTCGAAAGTCATAATGTTGAAAAAAAAAAGTCGACATTTTTTTTTCTAATGTCTATTTTTGTTTGAAATGGGGGGGTTCCCCCCAACCCCCCTTATTTGTAAATTTTTTTTTTACCCCTTTTTTTTAGTGCGGGACACAAAAAAATAATGTAAATAAAACATTCGAAAAAAAATGTTTCAACATTTTTTTTGTGACATATTTGGCATTCGACCTAATGTTTTTGACTTTTTCACTGCACACCGAAATTCCGTACCTCTCGAAAATCAAGGCATTTCATAAGTGAACGTTGATATCTTTAGAGAAAGCCAGTGGAAGGGGGCATGCTCACTCTTGCCCGCAGTCTTTTAGCAACCTCGCGCCGAGTGCTGTAGGGCATCAAAAGCCCACATTTCTATTCTTTCTAAGTACAGCTTTTGAAGAATAATGATCAAGGTCACTGCGTAAGTAAGTCATTCTGAGAAGTGTCAAGCTTGACATTTCCTCACTCTGTGAGATTTTTTGAAGCCGCTTCAATTACAGTACGGCGGCTTCTTGTGAAGGCAGACCGGCGAGCGAGCTGTGTCCGCCTTGGATTGCCAGGAGCCAGTTCAGATCAGTGGCTCGGGTTCTCATGCATTCTTTAGGTGTCTGGCTTCCGCTGACATATCCTTTAAGTATTTCAATAAGATCTGCTACAGTTTGCTTAAATCAATGTCAGGAGCTGTGAAAGGCAAGGACCAAGTTGAGGAGGTAGGTCTTGATGGGCAACAGAAAATAGCAGCTGAGGTGACAGTGTCAAGTTGACCAAAGTGGAGTTGGGTCAGGTTCCATGTAATAATGTCGCCACAAAAATCTCGCCATGCAAAAATATCACCGAAAAATGGACGTTTTTGTGGCGACATTATTGCATGGAACATGCGGGGGACACCCCCGCAGCCCCCAAACTTTTTTTTTTTCTTCTTTTTCTTTTTAATTTTTTTTTTTTGCCCCTGTCCCCATACATATGGTCACCCAAATAATATTGCCCAATCATTTTCCTGCCGATATTATTTACGGTGACCATATATATGGTGATATTATTACCTGACACCTTGGGTCATGGGTGTGGTCAGGACGTATAAATGACATGTCATCCTGTGGCAGTCACCGGCCAATTTCTCTCCTTAATACTGATCTTCAAATGTCTACACAAAATCATTGCAAATTGAATTCCAAGTTGTATACACTAGATCAAGCATCCAGACCAGGTAGAAATGTTGAATAATGGCATGTATTCGGGCCACCTTAGCGGTATAATGCACATCCCACACTATAGCAAAATTCATGTGAAATATCTCCTTTGTGAGCCTAAATGTCTCCTGCAGTCAGCTTCTTCTTTTTTTGCTAGCAGTGCCGCCCTATCACCTGGAACGCTGTGGGGGCTGTGCCTTCTTGGTGGCACGGTCTAAGCTTTGGAACTCCCTTCCTCTGACATTACGCAGCCTGCCCGACTTCGAACGATTTAAAGCTTCTCTCAAAACGTACTTATTCGCATAATCGGTCTAAATTCCTTGTCTGTTTATTTCTCATGGTAGCTCCTTGATGTCCTTGGTGATTAGTTGCGCTATACAAGTGTAATGATGATGATGTCGATGCGGGGTACACCTGCTCTATTCTCTGTTGATGCTGAGTTGTCCTTTTGTATGTAACTCGCTATGCGCACTCAGCTTAACTTCTACTTTAACTTATTGGTTATGTTCATTGTACAATCAACCTATGAACTGAGACTCCACTGGCAATCATCAATTTCCATGCTTTATCGTAACGTGCGCTTGCCGAATGTAGGCAGGAAGCCCTTGTCTACACCTACTCTGAGACTGCCTAGTTATTGGATAACTTAGTTTGGTCACTCTCTCCCGCGTGGAGACTTTACCACAGGATGTTCCCCCCAAATTAGCCCTCTTGGGTATAGATATGTCCTAGAAGACCACCCTCTTTGCGTTGACGCAAAATGGAGAAGCCTGGCGTGATAGTTTTGAGACAATGGTTTCGGACTAGTAGGGACATGTCGAAGGAATGGAAATTTCTAAGGCTGCCAAGATCCGCTTACGAAGGAATGCTTGACAAAGAAAAATGGGCTGGAGGATATGCTTTCTGGATTTTGCTCTACGCTCAAGGTAGAGTAGACTATTATGATCAATTTTTCATCTGAAACAATTCGTATCAATGGACCATAGGTGATAAGAAAGTGCTTTCTTGTTTTTTCTTATACTGCGTTCAATTTATTGCTGGTGAGGGAGGAGACAGTTTCATTGTGTTTTTATATATGAAAATATAAAATAAAGAGTTTAAAAACAATAGAATGATCAATGATTCAAGGTGTTCCTTCCTCTTTTAAGTTACAAAGCAAAGTCAACGTTCTCGAGTCTTTAATCAGCCTTTTCCTCAGGACTTCGTGAGTTTAACTATTCTCTGAGTCTTATGTGAGGCTCACCTTGGCTTTTGGAAGGTACATGTTTCACCAGCTGCTAGGGCTTATGCTAGCCTCTTCTCTTCGTTTATGCTTTATAATTCTCTGTGGCTCTACACCATCCTCTTGAAGGCGTAAGATTAATCTGAGAATCCCTCAGGGCTTTTGGGTGTTCAGTAGTTCTGTGTCTTCAGCATTTTTGATGGCTTTTTCAGAACTCTCAGGTTGTTTACTTATGTCTGAGGCATGCGTAGTCTCAAGCACTTCTGAACATTCTTTCGGGATCCTTGGTAGGTATGAGACTGCAGCATTCTCAAGGGTCTCTTCAGATTTCTCAGAGAGTTGGGGTAGGTGTGAGATTCCAAACATCTCAATGACTTCTTTGGCCCTTTCAGTATGTTGAGGTAGGTCTGATACACCAGCATACTCAATAGCTTCTCCAGCTCTCAGTGTTGGGGTAGGTGTCAATCTCATTGGGTCTTTCCATGACTCTTCACAAGTTCTTTTGAAAAGGTGAGACTCAGCTGGCACTCTGCAGCCCCCCTACATATTAGTGGGAAGGTTCAATAGTTCCAGCATCCTCTTCCATTGCTTCCCAAATTGGAATTGCATGACTTCTTAAATTGGGATGACCGTAAAGCAGCCCTTCTGTGCCCTGGGATTTCTGGGTGCAATGCCACCAGTATAGATAGGAATAGGAATGGACAACAATGCTGTCCACCATTTTGGATTTTATTGTTCTCTTTGGTAGCAGCTTGTAGGCTACCAGCTGCTCTTTCTCGCAACACAACAGTGTGACCATAGGCGAGTATCGCAGTCTATACCTGATGGATTTCTGCGGACTGCTCTGGCATTCTCCATCTCTCTTTGGGTAGGAATATGGGTTTGAGTATAGTCACAACCATGCATTTGTTAAGTTGTACAGGTGGCACACAACACACTATGTTTAAGTGCTAGAAAAAAGAGGGAGCAGTGGGGGAAATAATCCACAGTTTTCTATTTTAATATTATTTTTCTATGATTCTGTGTGCAATGCCACCAGTTCATAGATTTGCAAGGATGTTGTCAGCGGAAGACTCAGACGTCAGCTGGGATTATGGAGCACGCCATCACTAAACTGTGAGAAACGTTATCCATAAGAGGAGCTCCAGGGAAAGACTCTGAACCACCTGTTCTGTCAGCTGAATTGCAAGCAAGAATCATGTATGCACAGGCTAAATGGACTGTACTTTAAAATAGCCTTTCAGCTTAGTGCTGAGTTTCTCAGTCTTTTAGTTCCATAGGCAAGTTCAAAGACAGACCCTCAGTTTCTAGGGATCAAGTGATGACATAGTCCCCACACCCTGGTCCTGAAAAAGGCTCTCTGCCAGGGTGCATCTACCAAGTAGCCTTGCTTATTGTTGTGTACACTGTAACCTGTGCTCCTGGTGCTGTGAGGACCACAGCTTGATGTCAATATACTGTTTCTAACAGCAACATGTTAACGCATTGCATTTCACCCCTTGCAGTGCCAATCCAAAAGGGGTTCATTATTTCTCCAAAAATCAGAATGTTACATGTAATTTGTGCTTTGGGCCATATCATTCCCAGTCAAAGAGGTTTCAGATTTGTGCTTTGTCCATATTGAGTTCCTTATGTGGTGTGTCATGTACTCAGACATTCCCTTTACGTAGACGGATCCTACTCTTGCAGTTTGTCCATGGAGGAAGCAGATTTGATCAAGGATAGATGGAATACCCGATGTAATTTCCTACTTTAAGGCAGATGCAGTTTTACTGTTCTAGAGATCTTTTTTTCCAATTCTGAAGGACCCAATGAAAAGTGGTAGGAAGCTTTCTGAACCTCCAAATGCCAGATACCTTGCAGACAACTATACTTCGTTTCCATCCGGGCAAGCATTCCTTATTTATTTATTTAATATTGTTAGGGAGAATTCTTTGTTTAGGCTGAATTTCCTAACCTAGTGAGTCCCCAAGCAGCTTTGCTGGATTTCTGGAGTTTGTTTTTTCCATCCTGCCAAGAGTGAGACTCTTTTTCTCCCACTCTTGGACATGAATGTGTGTAATTCCTTTGAATGTCAATGTGTTCTATGGGCTATGGGCTATGGGGTCTTTTACTCCATAGGGTCTCATATGTTTTTCTATGTGTGTTACACCGCACCCTACGTGCCGTAACACTGGGGCGTCCTAGCGGACCTCCATCATAGACTCCATACCCGGGGACTGACTACTGTCTCCCCGGGCATGTAAAGTCACCATTGGCTTTACTAGACCTAAATTTACTAACAGAACTAGTACAAACCATCCTATTGTGGACATACTAGTAGGGGTAATTCGATTACTCCTGGGTCTGTTATTCAAGGGGGCACTGTCCAATCCCCCCTCGTCGAGTTTTGGCTGGTGGCAGTGGAAACTACTTGTTATATTCAACCCCGAATATAACCCTATGGGATTCTTCCCATTGTTGGAGATTAATACCTTTTTCCCGTCAATCTCTAACATACCAGCGGTTTACTTATCTTAAATAAGTCTATCGGATGGTATTTTCTGCCAGAACTCGGTTTTTAAAAAATGGCGTCTGTGTTCGTCTCTGTTGAGGTTGAGCCCTTTGTTCCACTTTTGGCGGGCTTCTGTACAGAGACCCTCCAAAGTGGTGCCATTCTGTCTGGGTTACCACAGGGGGTGTGGGAGTGGGTTTAGGCACCCTGGACTGAGTTGCCTTGCCAACTCCGGTCGCACTCTGGTGTGATTGGCCCAAGTGGTGAGCCTCCCCGCTCACCACTTAGCGTGTTTTGAGTGACAGCTAGGCTGAATGAATGGGGGTTTTCTGCATAAAAGCAGTGCTTTAGGGACTGGATCTTCAGAAGTCGCCACAGGACCTAAGAATCCGACGAGGGTAAAGCTGAGCCGACCTGCAACGACGAAACCTTCCGGTGAAACCCTGCTGAACCGACTCACCACTTCCCGACGACAGAGGAGATCTCCCTGCCGGATAGTCTCTTCCCCTGACTGGTGGGAACAACCAGTCCCCTTTGCTTTTTCTTCGCTCCAGGACGCAATGGTCGAATTGCCCTTGCAGATCACCTCGGCAACCGGACAGCCACTACCCCTGTACCGCGACCAAAAGGTGGTGCCTTGTGACGGAGCACTCCGCGGCTGGTCTCTTCCCTGGTGCTGCAACGATCTTCAACTTTCCTTCGACGACGAGATCATCTCTTCTCTTGGCAAAGACCGGACGTGCATCCACCACCAGGAACAACTGCCCCTGCCGGAGCTGTCTCTCCACAAACAAGGTACTGTGTCCGCCTGGCTTCCCTTGTTGCTGGATAGAGTGGGGTGTCTTAATCCTCGCCTCTCCATAGGGTCGCCTCCAAGCTTCTATCACGTTTTGTTCTGAACTGGTCCAATCTGCCTATAACAATCTGCGACAAAGACTCGAAGCGCATTTCCACTAAGATACTTTTTTGGGACATATCGCCTTGCCTCTCTCCGAGTGGGCCTGGCCTCTGAACTTTGAAATCTACAGTGGTTCTTGTCTTCTTGCCTTGCATCTTTGTTCTTACAAGTATTGGTATCGAGTTGATTTCTTAACCCGCCTTTTCTCTCCCGTCCTAACGAATACTAGAGTGCCATCTAGGTTAAAGCATACACCTCTGTCTGCAAATAAGTGATGCCGTGGAACCTAGACTTGTCGAACTATTGTTAGGGGGATTGATCTTTTTCTTTGTATAGTAATTGTGATTGAAGTTGTTTTGCCGTATTAGTGCCAGAGTGTTTTCTTAGATGTGTCGTTATAAATAAATACCTTTGTATCTTTACACCGAAGCCTTGTTGCGTGTTTGCTTGTCTTACTGTGTAGAATTGCCCTATGTTATATACTCCACATACTGCCTAACTCTTCTTGAGGGAAGTCTGACTGCTCAGCCACAGCTACCAAGTGAATCTGTGTGTTACAGACTGCTACCAAGTGGGTTTACTGACAAACACCTGTAGTCCTAAATCTTTTGCAGTGGTCCCAGAGGGAACTGCACAGGTTTCCGCCTAACAAATATATTTTTACATTTATATAGCATGCTAAACCCTGAGGCATCAAGGTGCTGTTTCATGACCAGTTACTCAAATGACAGCACAGGCATTATATTACATACAGTGTTAGTCAGGTATCAAGTTTTGTCAGTTGCACAATTCCCCACCCCTCGGATGGAGGAGGCACATGGCAGTTCATATTAGGAGAACATCAATGTTTTTAGCGCTCTCCGGAATGTCCAATAAGAGTGTTCATCATGCAAGATAGGCGATTCCAATGTTTGGCCACAATGGCCGGGCAGCTGGAGCCTCCAGCTTTGGCCCGTTTAAATTCAAGCTGGGTGATGTGGTGGGCTTAGGCTGCCCTGGTGGGTCTGGACGATGATGCTTTTGTGTTTCTTGAGATAAGTATGGCGGGGCATCCTTGGACAAACATCTGTGAGTGATGGAGAGTGATTTACAGAGAATTTGTTCACAAATAGGGAGCCAGTTGGCTTTTCTCCTTGCTGCTTTGTTATGTTCAGCTTTTGGGATATTCAGTGCTGCTCTGAGTGCATTGTTCTGAATAGCCTGCATTTTTCTAATGTTGATATCAGTGGTGCCTTCAACAAGGGCATTGCAATAGTAAAGCCGGGATCCTATGGTGGATCGAGCTATTGTGAGGCAGCTGTCCGGGGAGTGGAAGGGTCTGGGTGCATTTCTTAGCTTAGTCGTGTATACCGCAGAGGAGGTCATGGTGCTAACATGCCGTGAGAGAGACAGTGTGGTGTCAAGATATATGCCAAGCGTTTTCACAAAAGGTGAAGCAGGGATTGGGATAATGTCCATGTTGAAGAAGGAGTATTCGGGATCAAGCTTCTTGATCACTGATGGGGGTCCTACCAGAAGTTCCTCCGTCTTCTCGCCGTTCAGGCATAGGCAGTGAGAGGCCATCCAGGCTTGGAGGCTCATGTAGACAGAGTTTAAGGTGGTAGAGTCATCATGGTAGTTGTCGGAGAGGGGCAGTAGGATTTGAATGTTGTCAGCAGAGTTTGTATAGGATATACCGATATAGTGCAGGAGGGCAAATAGTGGTTATGTTATACAAAGTTGGGGACACACAGGATCCTTGGAGCACACCGAAGGTGATAGGGGCTGGTGGGGCGCTGACTTTCTCTGCAAATACTCTGAGGGATCTGTCACCTAAGAAGGAGGTGATCCAGGATATGGGCTGAGGAGAGAAGTTGGCTGAGGAGGATAGATGCTGGCCTAGAAGTTTGTGGCCACTAGGTCATACGCTGCTGATAGGTCAAGGAGAAGCAGCATGGCAGCTTGCCTTCTTCCATGATTTCATCAATCTGGATATTTAGGTTGAGTAGGGCTGACTATGTCCTGTGGCCTGGGCGGAATCTTGACTGACGGATACCGAAGATATGATTGGCTTCAAGGAATTGCTATATTTGCTGGCAGGTACTCTCCCCGGGATTTTTAGCAGGAAAGGGACACTTGTGATGGGACGGTAGTTGGTAGGGATAGTAGGGTCTAGTGAACGATTTTTAGTGAGAGTGAGTACCCAGGCTTCCTTGAGCCTGGTGGGGATTGTGCCAGTGGAGAAGGAAGCGTTAATAAAGGAGGCAATGAGCGGTGTTAGGATGTCAGAGTGGTCTTTAATAAGACTCGAAGGGCAGCTATCTCCTTTGCATCGAGATGGCTTAAATCCTTGAAAAATGGTTTTGACTTATCTTGGCGTTGGAAAAGTGGAACTTGGGGAGATTTTTGGGGCTGGTAGTCAGTGAGGATGTGGCTGTCAGAAATTAATTTGTGAGTCATGAATTTACCAGCACCCGGCGATGGGGAATTACCGGGGCATTACAGCCCCGGCAGACCCGGTAAATCCCCATTACCGGGTGCCGGTAATTATTACTCCCCATTCCCATTTCAGTTCCATTGGACTCAATGGGAATGGGGAGGCCGGATGTACCAGCACCATTCAGGAATGGTGCTGGTGCATCCGTCGAGGTCTGCTCGTGGGTGCCGGTCTGCCCGCTAAGTCAGACCTGGAGGGCGGAAAGGCACCCGCTCAAAGAACTTGTTGTTTGCCAGTCTGGGAACAATGGTGCCAGTAGCTTACCAGCACCGTTTTTACCGTACCGGCAAACTTGTAATGAGGCCCAATCTGTACCAGCTTATCAGGCTATACATGAGGACCCCTCCAGAGAGGTGTAAACAGCCGAAGTGAGCCTTCAATAGGCCAAAGGCACGCTGAACACACACCCTAGTCCGTACATGTGCCCGGTTGGATGCAACCTCCTGTGGTTTATGGGGATTCCTCAGTGGAGTCATTAGCCACGGAAGCTGGGAGCATCCAGAGTTGCCTGCAAGGGCAAAGGACATAGGTGTCAAGTATGATGATCTGTGGATGTATTGCCTGTAATAGCAGCATCTTGATAGACAGTCTGTGCATTCATGTCACATGTTTCGTCGCACAAGACAATTTCACATTCCAGTCCTTGCATGTGGAGTCAACTTGCAGAGGAGCAGTTAAATACCTCCTATATGTTGGAAGCCTGGGAGTGTGTCATGCTTAACACCAGCTGTTGTGACCAAGACACAGCAAGTATTCGAAACAAGGTACCCACTGAGACAGCCCTATCAAATGTATTCCTGAAGAGACGATAATCTGAGGCAGGAACTCCCTGAAGGAATATAAAAAGGAGCAAAAAGAGAAGCTGGGGATGTCACAAAAGACGAGCGTGATGCCCTGAGGATACTGGCTGAAGAGAATGCATGGATCTTACAGAAACTGATGACGAAGTTAAGAATCGGGTAAATGTTCATATGCGAAAAGAAGATTGCACATGTGCAAAGCAATGCAGAAAATGCAAGCCGTTCAATAACTGTACAGATGCTGTAATGCAAGTAGATTAAGTAATCTTAGAAGATGGCTACATGTAGTTGATAGACTGCACGCGAGGCCGCTATTATATAGAAACTGGACATCGTTGTCATGAACTTAGTAGGCCAGGACCCATGGAGAGAAAAAGGCGGGAACTGTGTCACAGCAAAAATAAACTGAGAATGTGGAAACGAATGGCGAGTCTGCCTGGCCTGGTATGAAAGCTGAAGCAGCCAAGGTCGGTTATCTATTCTTGAAGGCAGTGGACGTGAGAAGCTGAATCATCCCTTGTTAAGGTACAGAGAAAGAAAACCAACTGTGTCAAGTTTCATTCATTTAAGAACTTTAAATGCTGCAAAATGGATCAAATCATGGTCTCCTGTCATGTGAGCCAAGGATGAAATAGAGTTGAGTGTGGAGTCCTAGAACAACGATAGTGAGTGCTCGCACACCCATATATTCCCAGAGACAAGAATACTTTGCAGGGTCATGTTCAAAGATAATCTTCATGGCAGAAGGCATGGGTCATGAGAGATGTTGGGCTAATTTTCTTCGGAGGTAAAGTCAAGTCCACCTCCTGGCACCTCTGTATGAGCTTATGTGGTGCTAAGAAAACCGAATGTTCTAGACATGGCACAAGTGTTTGTTTGTTTATTTATTTGGTAATGTGCACCAAATCCCTGGGTAGCCGTGCGCAACAGTACAAGAAGTCTTATAGCTTAGTTACAGGGTATAATACAGGTAAGTACAACAGGTGTATAAATACATATAGTACAGAGCATAACATTAGTGAGTCAAGGAAACATTGGCATGTTTATTTATATATGCATGCTCGCCTAAAGTACAGTGTGGCTCAACGGCTGCAAAGGTCAGGTGAAAGCCGGGAGTGGTAGGAGTAAGGTAAATCAGGTTAAGTGCCGTTAGTGCACAACCATTTGAGTAGCTTATGTCTAAATTTAGGGTAAGGTTGTTCTAGTCTGAGATCAAGTGGTAGCTTATTCCAGCATTGCGCAGCTTTAACAGGGAAGCTGGTTCCTCCCGCTGTTGATCGTTTGAACCTGGGAATCTCCAGCATAAATGTGTTAGCAGATTTCGTAGGGCGGATAGCTATTCTCCTAGTGATATTTTCTGCTAAGTAAGGAGGTGTGAAGTTATTTGGGCATTTGGAAGTGAGAGAGGCTGTTTTAAGGAGGATTCTATCCGTAATTTCCAACCATTTTGACACCCCGTGTGCCAACCAATTATAGTGGGCCGTATAATGAAGGGCCTTATAGTTTGAAGACTAATGATAAACTGTGTACTTAATAGTTTTCAAGATGACATGTTTTTGGAGGTAGGCATACATTGTCCACCTGGCAGAGGGCAGGCGATCACAATCCTAGTTCCTATGCAATGTATACTTAGATGTTACCCTTAAGCCTATCACAGGTTTTGATGGGTTTTTCTATTATTTGCCATGTAGTATGATGTCACGTCTGAGGTATTTTTTCCATGTAAGGATGTTTTTATGAGAAATACATTGAGAGCTCGAGCAAACGTCTGTTGATGTCTGTTGTAACTCCCTGTTTTAGAAAATTGCCAATAAAACAGCACCTCAGGTCTTCCTGAATTGGTTATATTATTTGGTGTCAGAGTTATTCAACATCCCCATCCATTACATGCTCGATACCAAAAGGGCCATATGCTCAAACTACTCAGTGGGGGTGTTTAGTCTGTCATGGTGCGTCTTGCACACAGCTCATAGCCAACACTTGTTGCTTTCATGGTCTGTAATTGACAGGGTAGCATGCCATGGTGGGTGGTTAGGGTATGTGCATTGCAACCATGCATGATTCCTGATGGGAGTCTGGGTTACATGAGCAGGTTTTCTGTGTGGATTCCATGATGGATTCATATAAATGGGGACATGAGTACATGCCATGTCCACCGCCAGTGTCATGTCCCTTAGATACAGTTTAACATAATGTAATTCCATGTATGACAGTGGTCTTCACACCTTTACATGATGGACACCCCAGGAGCATGATTGGAGTTTGTGGGCCAGGCACCTAGTCATACACCACCCTATTCAGGTTGCACAAAGGGTGTTTTAGAGAGTTGTTGGGGAAACTATCCATATGTAACATTGTACTGTGTGGTTTTACTTTGAATGGACGGTAACCCTGGCCATTGTTGATTTAGCCCATTTTCCCTGTCTCCTGGGTCCCCTCTGGACATACTTTGGATACCCCAAGGTGGTACACCCCCCTGTTGATGCACCATAGAAGTTGTGGGATGTGTGCCGTTACATTATGGTACCTGTAGTCCAGTGTGTGTAGCTGGCCTGTTGGGGTAACATGTCTTGGCCATTTACTGCTGCATCGTGAGACACCTACTCCTGTGGGTTGCAGTCTGTCATGTGCAGGCTGTGTGGGCGGGTCCAGAATGTACACAGCCTTATCAAGGAATGCCATCTCCATGTGTGTTACCCTCTCACATTGCATGTCACTTGTACTGCAAGGTTATTTTGATGGAACATGCACTCACACAATATCCAGGTCCGTTGGCCTCTGTGCCACTCCATGTGTGCCACGAGCGTGCTGTTCTGCAGGACCATGGGTAGATCCTGGGAATTGGGCACAGTAGTGTGCAATGGCAAGGTCTGGATCACAGGTGAACTGGACATTGAGTGAGTGGAACTTCTTGCGATTCCAGTAGACCGCCTCTAATGTCTGGGGTGTCACCGACTCTACATGGGTACAGTCCAGGTCTGCTAGCACATTGGACATGTGTGCCACAGCATAAAATCCTGCCTTTAAGGCATTTACTTGTGCTGGGGTGGTATGCTGTTACACATGGCTCAGAAGTGCTTCCAGCACCTGACTGAGCACATTCGAGAATGTGGGGTGGGAGATGCCATGCAGTGGGCCCACAGTGTGTTGGAATCTGCCTATCGCAAGGAAGTGCTGGGCTGACACCACCTTCAGCAGCAGTGGTATGGCTGTCCTAATGTGGATTCTGCTTTCAATTTCCTCTTGGATCAGGGTCAGCAGCTCAGCGATTGTTTCCATGTTCAGCCGGTACAGGGTTAGTATCTGGCAGTCTGTGGGGGTGCATGGTGAGGCCCTGAACCGGGATATGGGTGCTCCCCTTACATGGCGTCTCCCCCTCACCTCCTCCTCATCTCCTCTGCTACATCTTCCCTGTGTTGATCTCCAGCCCCTGTCGCTCAATGTTCAACTGGAGTAGCTGCATGTCTATGCGCACACATACCAGTGGCAGCATGGTGGTGTTGGGATGTGTGTTTGGGGAAGTGGTGCTCCTTTTGTACCTTTCACGTGTACATTGGATGCACCTGTGCTTCATTTGCATCGCCTGTATGCATTTACCTGCTAGAAACTGCAGTATTACTGCCATTTCCCAACTCGCAATGTGCTGGTAATATCATTGTGCCGATAATGCTGTGATGGTTATACCGTCATTGGATCTACTGTTGCTGGACTTACCAGCACCGGTTTACCGGCAATGATATTGCTGCCGCCGCGTGATTCGCCGGTGGGGTAAAAATGGCAGCAACTGAAATTATTACCACTTTTACTGTATACCGACATACTCGTAATGAGCCTCACAGAATGTTGTAATAGGGGTTCTGTTGTAAAGGCTTTTATTAACAGAAATAAATCTTGTTCAGCCGCTCTTCATCAGGACAGTGAATAAATCAGAAGGTTGCTGATATGTGTGATCACAAACTCATTAATAACTCTTACATACTATATTGGAGCTAATTTTTACAAAAAGACGCAAATTGCCCATAGGAGACCGCTTCCATTTCCCCTAATTTGAAAACAGGTCCCATCTGGGCAATTGTCGTCATTTCCATGGCTGAGTGCAAAAGAGAACCGTAAAGTGCTGGTGGAAGCATCTTTACAATGTTGTTCAGCACTCTGCAGTGAAAAAGGAGTAAATCCTGCCAGCCATGTATGCATGGCAGGCAGCCGTTTACAACGATTTCGAATGGAATCCGTCTGCTTGTCATTATGGTGTAAAACCAAGTCGTTTTTGAAAACGAAAGGTAAAAATGGAGGCGGAAATGTAACTCTCGTTCTGTCCTCTACTTTAAAAAACAATGAAAATGCCCTGGAGCATGACTGAAGGCAGTAAGACAGGCATAGAACCTTTTTGCCTATATTTTAAGCTTTATTTACCTTCCCGGGACTTTGAAGAGAGCCCCTTGTGTCTGAAGTACTGGGAGGCCACATAGTCAGTACAGAGACCCAATATCATCACCTGATATTCATATACGTGAAAAATAGTGCAAAATGCCATTTTCCACTCACCTTCTTTTATTTGCACCACATGTTCTGCACCTTTCAAGTTCACGTCTGTTTAAAGTACTCCAGACCATACCTGACCTAAAAGGGAAGGGATTAGGGGGAATTGGTGTCTTCATCTTCTTGTTACCTTATTAATGGTCCGGTAATTAATACAAGTCCTTAGATCTCAATTTTTCCAGGTTGTCTAAAGTATCAAATAAAGGGTTTTGCCCAATATAATCCTGAAGGTATGCAATTTGACTGCGGTTAAAGAATCAACATGGCTGCATGGTCGGGGAACCATGTTCATGGGGGTCTATGCGGAGGTAGCTCCTTAGCCTTTTCCTTTGAAGAAGCCTCTGAACTCATAACATTCTGGGAAACTGCATTTCAAGTAGCGGTGATAACAACTCTATTGATTGCACCTTCAAGAATAGGGACGCTGGACCTTAGCCTCGAGGAAAGTAGAGAAGACATATTTGACAACAAAGCACTAGTACAGTACTAAGCGTCGCCCCAAACCAATAGAATGGTTGTGCAGTGTTAACCGCAGCATTCCCACAAGGCTACCAAAATGGCCTGCTGTTATAAGGTCAAGTGCAGTGCTATTTCTTCCTCAGGATATTGTTGACATACAAATGCCATTGGACACCTTTGCTGAGTGATGGGGTCGAGGGCCGAGGAAGACCCATCTACAGGCAACACATATTTACAAATTCTTTTATTTCCAATGCGTTTGGAGTTTTTTGGCATGGCCAATATTGATCAAGTTCCCAGTAGTCCTAGAATCTCTTGGGATTGAACCAGAGGTTTCTAAGTCACTGTAAAACACTAAATATGTGTCAAGAGCACCCTGAGACACGTTGGCTCAGCTGTATGCAGTCATCAGCTCCTCTTGGCAGTTTGGGCCAGCCGCTCATTATCGTTGGGTCATGCAGTTTTCCACCATTGAGTCATGTCGTGCTCCACTCTTGTGCTTTGTATGCCCCTGTCTTTTAGGTTAATGAGGGCACTTGCACACAAAATACCCAACTTTAATGCAATATAAGCCGTGTACAGTGCCTCTGTTTTTCTCTTCCTTCAGAGCACATTGGCGCACCACACGACTGAATCACATGAGTTCAGGTTCCTATATGTTACCTCCACCATCGTTTGCTTTGCTCAGCTGGACAAAGCAATGTGTTTCCCAGCACTGCTTGCCTTTCCCTTCAATCAACCTAGGGTCAGGTTGCAAGGCTTCATCAATCAATTCAGGACTGGGACATGGTTTAGCTCATGCCTAATCACTGCCAGAACAAAGTCAAGTTGAGTGGCCTAGTCGGCCTTCCCCACCTGCTGGGTACACAGAATGACCTAGTCACCCAGTCTCAAGTGTCGAGGATCAGAGTCATGAATTCCTTGATAGTTGCTAAGCTGATTACAGATCGATCCACCAGAGTTACACATTTGGCTTCGAACTGGTTCCACTGCTACGGTATCAGGCTATCCTTTTCCAGCAACTCAGTTACACAGGCTGCTGCTCCTTGTAAGGGACTGGAGATCCCAAATGCTGTGTGGCTGAACTGAATGAAATATGAGTAGCTCACAGAAGACGTGCAGGTGGCAATGCATCAGAAACACTCGACATGTGCATATAGGCCCTAGCTTAAGAAACACCAGCCGGTTGCATCAAAATAACATAAGTAGGGATACCATGAAAGAGGGGCAAAGAAGGAACTGATTGCGTTGCCAAAGGCTAGGATCTTCTGCAGTATAGAAAGCCCCATCTGGGCGGTACCAAGCCAGAGAGGCTACTTGGGCATGCCTGGCACCATGCCAGAGAGGCTACTTGGCATGCCTGGCACCATGCCAGAGAGGCTACCTGGTCATGCCTGGCACCATGCCAGAGAGACTACTTGGGTATGCCTGTCACCATGCCAGATAGGCTACTTGGGCATGCCTGCCACCATGCCAGAGAGACTACTTGGGTATGCCTGGCACCATTGCAGAGAGGCTACTTGGGCATGCCTGCCACCATGCCAGAAAGTCTACTTGGGTATGCCTGGCACCATGCCAGAGAGGCTACTTGGGCATGCCTTGCACAATACTACAGAGGCTACTTGGGCATGCCTGGCACCATGCCAGAGAGGCTACTTGGGCATGCCTGGCATCATGCCAGAGAGGCTACTTGGGTATGCATGGGACCATAACAGAGGGACTGCTTGGACGGTGGGAGCTTGAACCTGGCAGAGCTTTCGTCAGAATGGGTTGGGATAGAAAACACCCTGCAGCTAGAGCCTGCCACGTTACGAATCTGGCAGTCCCTCTTCTCTTTACTAATTAGAGATTACAGGACTGATTTAAGGGAAAACAGGAGTTTGTGGGCTGTATCATGCAGCAGAGGCACAGAGAAAAATAAACAATGCCCGCTGCACCCCACAGACCTCACTCACTGCACATTGCGCTAGTCTTGAGCCAAAAATCTGTTGGCTTGCAATATAGCGAGGAACAAGTACATATGCCCAGGATCCTGTAAGCTTCCAGAGATGTCTACTACCAGGTGGTGTGTCATGTGTGGCTTAGGCAAAACACCATCATAGCATTGATGATGTTTTCTAAATATACACCAATGCTCCAACCACAAGGTCGTCAGACTATACAGCACCTAATGGTGGGGGGGTGAAACCCATGTGGTTCTATGCATCTTTGAGAGCTGTCTGTCTTGGGCTGCTACACCTAGGTATGTAATAGCGCTGCTATATACGACAACACCAATTGCCTTGGGCGGAAATCATGCTTTCAAACTAATTTGCATACCCATGATGCGTTGCTCAGTGGAACTGAACCAGGGGGGAACCTCCTGGGATGGCACGTGGCATAGCTGAAATGACCTATCCGACTCTCACATATTAGGATCCTGTCATACAGACGTATTCCCACAGTTGAACCAGACAGTAAGAAAATCATGTTGCAGAATAAATATGAGCAATAAACACAGAAAAGTAACAAATACTAAATATGCTTCTACAGCTGCGAACTGCTTCAGAGTGCTCTGCATTGGAGATGTTATGCTGTGGAGGTATATAACACATATGCACCATATATATCTTCTGCCAGCATATGTTTGCATTTTATATGTGATTACAAAGGAATGTAGAAAGAAACATGGGCAGTATTCAAGTGGAGTTTACCTTATTGTTCACATTTTGTGAGATGATGTGTCACTTCTTCGAGGTATTTCTGTAAATGGCAAAACGTCTTCAGGGGAACACTGCAGTGCATTTATTTCACACAGCTTTTCTGAGTTGTGATCTCAAATACATAATTAAAATAAATAAAATGTAATGGAATGTAATTTATGTTCTACCGAGGAAAAGAACAGCTCAATTAAAGAATGCCATCTTAACAATAAAAAATGGTTTAATCCTTTTATTGAAATGCTTCCCTCTAATGTCATTTTCATATTAAAAACACAGATTACTAATAGCATATATCTTGCATTTTCTCATAGAAAAATCTCTTGTTTCTCAAATTGCCCTTGCTGTCCTCTCACTTTAACAGATATTACTAGTTCACACTAATCAGTTCAGATTTGAATACCTGGGCTAGTTTACCAACATGGCTCCAGGTACAGGTAACTTACACCCAGTGGAAGCCAATTTTCCACTGTCAATTGCAGCTGTGAACTGGTGCAAAATACCATGGTGCTTTATGTGAGAAATATGGAATGTGAATAAGGACACACAACCTGTGGGTGTTGTTTGGCATTGTGCCCACCCTTTGACTGACCAATGGCATACTAGGTTTACCATGAATAAATCGAATCCTAAACGACTGAGGGAGAAAAAAAATAAGTTATTTGTTCCAAAATAACATTTGGTTTTTCATCCTGTGTCATTTCAGATAACCCACTCCCACCCACCCCCTTACCCTGAGGCCACACACTTCACCATGTGCTGCCGACCCGCTGTGTCCCTGCAATGTCTGTTCCCTTGACTTCCTGTGATCAGGAACCGGCGCTGCATGGTCCTCTTTTTTGTAGGTATTTTTCACTTTATTTCTTGGAAAGCAGGTGACACCCATGCAACCCCCGAAGCCATTACAGTGAACAAGGGTGTGTGGGACATCCCCGCAACCGCTGCTCCCCTTGTTCACTGTAATAGCACCAAATAGGAGACTTGCTCAAAATGTTGGCCTGTACGAAATATTCATACGGCCGAAATTCGATCAAATCTCCCATTCTTTTATTTTTGCATTTTATTATACAGATTCTAGCATACTAATCTGTATGGCTAGTCCACTTCCTGCCCCACCATGGACAAAACATGGTGTCCTGGGTTCTCTTTGAACTAGCCGCAACTGGCAGCAACACCAAACTTTGTGCAGTATTGAGTCTGCTAGTGTTATTTCTAAACAGTCTTCTAAAAGTTAATGGCTTAATTGGAGATGTAAAGGAGCTACCCATTCAATAAAATATCTGAACCAAGTGAGTCTACAGACACTTGATTTATGAGTTATATGTGTGTTCTCACATCTGTTCTTTGAACTCAAGTGTGTAACAAAAATAAGCATTATAGATATTAGATAGGGATTTGCCAAGCACTGACATAATTTCCCCAGATACTCACATCATTTCCAGCTGCTGCCATCTTATGGTCAGGTAGCATTGGTGTGGCCAACACTATTGGCTTTCTCAATGCTTGTTGCTCGTTGAATTGGCTAGATGGCATTTTGCAACAAGGCTACAGTAATAGGACATGGCATCCATGTTTTTGTTTGATTCGTTGACATGTGTCTCAACACGCATGAATGCTGATGTTTGATGGGCCATCATTTCCTTCTCCCTTCAACGCCCAGTTCTTTCTCTCAAGTTGAGACCAAACTAGTGTGAGCAGCCTGTGGGACTCTGTAGGGTTATGTTGATGGAATAGCTCAGTAGAGCTGATTCATATACCAGATACCTCAAGCCTACACAACGGGCAGCTAAATGATGGTATGATTTCTGTGGATGGGAATCCTGCATTTTCACACCTTATTTGAATCCTGCAATGAGTGCCCACACACACACACCCACACACAGACACGCACAAGCACACACTGGAGGGGGTGGGCGCATAGTTTGGTAGCAAGAGATCTACAAGCAATCAGGGGAGAAAACAGTGGATAGCAGATAACCCAGTCTCAAGCAAGGTGGAGATATGAAATTTGAGTTTTAGCCATGCTTAGGGCTTGATGATTTGAGCGACATTTCAAGCCATGTAGTGTTTAGGTGAGCACATGTGAAATGCATTGAAATATATTCACACGATCTGCAAATGTTAACAATTATGAACAGAATTCCTCGTTCAGTTTGAATGTCTGTGCTTTGCGTCACACTTATCTATTGTTTGGGAACACACCGGTAAATAACAATAACAATATTGCTAGTCTGCACTCCACCAGTCTGGAAGTGTTTAAATTGCCTTGTTTTGTTTTGATAAATAAAGCTGAATATTCCTGAAAACAGTAACACTATTGTACCTAAAATGGACTACCGCTGCTTCTGGGCAAGGCCGGATATGAAGGAGAATGTAGAATGTAGGCCAAAGGTTAATCAGTAGCTTGCCTTTGTCCATGCTTTAGAGATAAAGCAGCAACTTGCTGTTGTCCTTGCGTTAGAGTTAAAGCGGCAACTTACTACTGTTGAGTGTCCTGATAAATGCTGACAGTGCGGTGAGTAGCTGCTGAGGGGGTGAGACGGCTTAAGTAAAATAATGCTCTGAAACTATTAAAAGATGAGCTTCGGGAGGGGCAGAAGGAGAGCTGTTTGCAGACTTGATGAAGATGGAGGCAGACCAGAGGCTGGAGGAACTGTGCTCCTTGGCGGTGGATTGCTCTGTGCGTTATGCACATTGATTTGAACTTTATTTGCTATTTTATTGGCAGCCAGTGTAGCATTTTCAGGGCTAGGGTAATGTGGTCTCTTTGTGGTAGTTTGGCCATGAGCCTGGCTGCAGCATTTTGGATGTGCTGGAGTTTCTTTAACAGTCGTTCTGCAATTCCTAGGTATAGGTTGTTGGCGTTGTCTACTCTGGAAATGATGAGTGCTATTACGAAAGTTTTCCTGAAGTCCAACTAAGACCTTAGTAAAACCATTCAATTGAGGCAGTGCAAGACTCCACTCTTAGTATAAGGCTGTACCACCATAGTTCAGGGTAACGTAGACAGAGCAGCCAGGCTCATCTTAGGAGGGACAGAGGGCTGTAGAATCAGTACAAATAAATTGTAATACAAATGGTCCAAAGAACCAATGAAACACTATGTATTTTAAAAATAAATGGTTTATTTAAATACAAGTAGGCCCAGATAAATCTTGGGGGAAATAAGTACTATCACATTATATATAACCACAATTGTAAAAACCTGCACTATGCTTGAAGGTGCACAGACCAAAGCATATAGCTTTATTTGGAACACCTAACCGTAGTTATAGGGATGTCAAAACCAATAGTTACTTTTGTACTACTGACAGTAATCCAGGGTAATAGACCCTAACAGTTGTATCATGAGGCTCAGCAAGCAATCTAATTGTAAGTCAACTGGACGGTTCTATGTTATTTCATTATTAGACATTATAAGAAATGCATTTTAAACATGAACAAAATTGCGAAAAAGCTCATTGAATTCGTTTTTTGGAGGGGTTCCTCTATAAAACCCCCACTGCCACCTATTTTTTACTATTCACGAACCCTCCAAACTCTTATCTGGCCTTTACCACCCCCCTCAAAAATGTTGATTACCTTTTTGTAATTTCGTACATGTTTAAAAGGCAGACGTAGAAATTACTGGTGATGAAACAAGGTTATACCCTGTGGACAATATACTTTTCTGAATAGTGGGACGCTTTTTCTAGGAACAGTAAAAACCTATAACTCTCATTCAAGATAACACAGTTATTCTAGGAGAGTTGGACGTTGGGGTGTAATATTCAATTAAGTTGCTTTTCAGTTCAGCATTGGGCTTGGGTGAACTGGATGAGAGAACTCGCAATCCCGGAAAACACCCTAAACTGCATAAGAATCACAAGAGACTTAAGTTAAGTAAATACCCGACCCAGCACAGTACCTCAGCACAGAAGAAGATTTTGCAGCAGGAGGATTTCGGGATCTGCAGCCAAAAACCTGGTCATTGAATTCCTTCATCAAGAAGACAGAAGAAAGGACAATGGAAGGACATTTGCAGCAAGGATCACAGGGAAGGCTCTAAGCAAGGTTTTCCTCATGGCTGGATGCAGCACTGTGTATTTGGCACCTTTTTCAGGAGCACAGAAGAAGACAGAATATTGCTGGTCGGATTCTCGTTGTTTGCAAGGTCCAGCACTCGACTCAGGGGGATTTACAGACCGAAATCATTCCTCTGGAGATCCAGCAGGATGCCCACAAAGTTTCAGCAAGATTTGGAATTTGCAAGACCATGCACCACACATTGGCTTGAGCTCCCAGGATATTGGGGTATTGCAGCCCTGCAAGGTCGCAGAATGGTGTGGGATGGCTCAAAATGCAGATCTTCTTGTGTCTAGTGGGTCCCACTAGGGTCAGAGTTCTCGTTTCTGGAGTCCGCAGGCGGATTGGAAGGAAAGGCTACAGCAGGCTCTGGTTACAAAGCAGGCTCTCCGGTCAATGGAAATCGTCTCAGCTGCAAATTCTGCATATTCCTTTTCAATTTCGGTTCCGGTGGTCGACTACCTCTTCAGCTTCCACGATCGGACTTTCATGCAGGAACCAATCAAATCAAACAGCCAGGCAACATTCAAATTTGGGGGTTGCCAGTCCTTTCAGGACTGCCAGCCTTCCAGTTTGAACTGGATTCTCCAGTCAGGCTGGAAGACAAAGGGCTGTGGAGTTTTGGACTCCTCCCTTGCTTCCTACCTTCACAGACACTCTGGAGCCTGGGTGTGGAATCCACAGGATTTCTGCCAAAGATATAAATCACACAAAGGAGTATTCCACCCTGGAGGTCAGGGGAAGGAACACAAAAGGACAAGAAATGCTAAAATGTCAAAAAAATATAATAGGGGCTATTTTGCTAAAATGGGCGCCCATGGGATGGGTGTACCGAATTAATAAAAAGATTCACTGCCACCAGCCATTAAGGGTAAGTTTGTCCTTGTAACATAAATGTTACATTTAAAATGAGAAAGGGTAGGATTCCAAGATGGCGGCCGTAGCGACGAGACGTGCGTGAGTGTCTCTCCTGCCAGGCCGCAACAATGAAGCTATGAAATAAAGCTGTGGAACCTGGAAAAGATACCCAAACACTCTGCCAGAGAAGTCCCGCAAGGGGGTGCAGGGCTAGTCCAGAATTATTGCCTCACTGAGGGTCGGGCGTAGAGAATCACAGTGAGGTGGTGACACACAACCACCAACAGACCCCGGGCCGAAAAGCACAGAGTATGCGGCATGGTGCGTGACACCGGTCAGAGGCCCCCTACCTACCTCAATTTGCAGGTGGAACAAAAGCGCTGCGGTGCAGTGAATCGGACACATAGGAGAGGTGACTTTAAGGAGTTCTGGGTTACAGGGGAAGGAGAAACCGGAAAGAGAGACACACAGCGAGGCCGAAATTGAGAAGGTGGTCTGCCAAGTGCGGCACAAAGTAGCGATCGACCTGGCCCAGCATACCAGGACTGAGTGAAGGGGCGACTACAGCCATATAGAGGGGGAAAACAAGACCGGCTCCCCCTCTCATAACTATGGGTGGGCTATCCGGATGCCACAGCCCTTTACAGAGGAAAAAGAATGCTCCATAGCATAGATCAGGTGGTGGGGGCGGAGAGCCACCCAAGCTGCAGTGAGCATCGGCTGCGTCCCCGCTCAGAACGAAGGAGGCCGCATCTAGAAGGAGGAAGAAACAGTCTAGCACATCAGAGAGGAGATAAACGCTCCACAGGACCAGGTGCAGGGTCCAAGAACGGTGTAAGCTCAGCAGGTTGCTAGCAGGTGGCATGAGATTCTAACTGGAGAAAGCCAAGCCGTTACAATCAAAACTACACCTTTCAAAGAGCGGGGCAGGGAGCAGGGATCAGGGGAAAAGTGACTGCACTACAAATACACGGAGCAGGCATGGAGGGGCTGGTGTATACAGTCCTCAACATATTCTCCCCAATCTCAAGGACTAGAATCAGCCTAGATCTTTAAAAATAAAAAAAAGGACAATAAAGGAAGGAGCATGCGGGGCCAAACACTGCAACCACCCCTTAGCAAGGCGGACCATTAAACTCCCCCGCACTGCCTGAAAGAGAATCCCCCACGGGGAAGCCAGTGTGGAACACACCAGGAAGAGAAGGCTATCGACCAGAGAGAGCACCGCTACAAGCAAGGGGTTGAATAGTAGACTCTAACAAGGCCAAATTCGAGGGGCAGATTCGCCTGGCAAGAGGGCCTGGACCCTCAAAGCCAGAAACCCACAGCACACACACAAGAAACAGCAGAGAGGGATGGGAGAAAACAGCAGGGGGCAGTGGATACATTCGCCTCACCATAGGGGTCAGTACACTGATCCAAAATTCCAGGAATGAGCAACAGCTTGTTCCCCTTTCAAAGACCTGCAAAGAAGAGAAATGTAGAATCAAGGGGCTATCTGCAGAATAAAGGGAAGACCAGAACCCCCCCCCACCTTTATCACTCCAGACCAGAGCCACACCAAAGAGGAGGCAGTTGACGGGTGTGAAACAGGAACAAGGCAGTCACCCACCAGAAGACGGGGGGTACTCTAGAAGAGATAAATTGATAATTCGAAATGTGCAGATGTCCAAATCTAGAAGGAAGGGGGGGCAGGCCACCCTTCAACTCCAGGCACCCAAACAGGACTCCCTTGATCCAGATTTGGTCCAAGGACAATTCCACCTCCAACAAGGGGAAAACCCGAGAGGAAACACCGACGGACAAGGAACTGACCCCCATGCAATCAACAGCAGCCACAAAGGAGGATATGCAAGCCTGCGTTAAGGATCTCCAAGAGAAATGTATGATCACGGTTCAGGATCAATTTACATCAATTAAAGATGATATGAAGCAAGTGGTCCAGGAACTAAGGACACATGTAGGCAAACTAGAAGGACACACTTACACCATGAAAAGAGTGGTTTAAAGAATTGAGGAAGAAGCACAACAAAGCAATGAGACCCAAGAACATCTGGTGCGCATCACACACAACCTAGAACTCCAGTGTGAGGACCTACGCAGGTCCAACATCCGAATCAAGAACATGGGTGAATCGGTGGAAGACAAGGAGCTAAAGAAAGCTCTCCAACAAGTATTTAAAGACATATTGGCGAATGGGGACGAAGAGGAATTCATGATCGACAGGATAAATAGGGTGGGTCCGCGAAGATCGGGAGAACCGGGTGCACGGCCCCGAGAAGTGCTGGTCACCCTCTGAGTAATTACCAGAGTAATGGACCACATCAGAATGAACAGAGTTAAAATACAGCTCTTCCAGGACTTTGCCCAAGTTACGCTCCAAAAACGAAGTGAGATGGCCTCAGTGGTGAAGGAACAGGCGGCCAAACGAATAAGATATAAATGGACCTTCCAATTTTGCCTTCTCTTCGTGTTGGAGGGCAAACACTATAGAGTGACCACGTGCGAGGAGGGGATGCGCATCTTACACCCATGAGAAGAAGAAAGGGAGGCCGAACAAGCCCATGACAAGGGAAGGACTGCGGCGTAGACCGTAGGAATGGAAGATGAAATACCCCAAAAATAAACACAACAGACACAGGTAAAGAGAGCTGCGAATGGGCGGCTGGCCCCCTCTTGTGGGCAAGGCAACGACTCGTCTGCCTGCGGATGTGAAGTTATGCACAGAAGGGCCAGTTAGGAAACCCTGCACATTTATTCCCGGGTACACAGAGGGCCAGGAGTATAGGGCATCTCACCCACGTAACCATAGGAATCTGGCTCCTCCTTGGGACAGTTCTGGGGGAGTAGGAAAGTTCACAAGTTGGGGGGAGATGGAAGGGACAAAGAGTTGGACAAGGGGGGGAGAGCCGAGAGAGAGGGATGGGTATAGAGATAGGATAACAGGAACGATCACAAAAACAGGAGAACAGAGAAGGAAGGGCTGAACATTCTAACTTATAATGGGAGGGGTTTGAACACCCTGGTAAAAAGAAAAAAGGTGGAAAATGTTCTACGAAGAGATAGGTATGAAATTATAATGCTACAAGAAACGCACATTAGGCTCAGGACAACGCAAAAATATACTCAAAGGGATATAGACACATAATAAAATCAAATGCAACGGGAACAAAAGCGGCGGTCATCCTGGCATTCCACGACTCCCTGCAGATACAGGTACAAGACACAAGAACAGACAAAGCGGGAAGATATATCTTCGCAAATGAGACATTCTAGGGACACCAAATGACACTAACAGCTATATATGCAACGAACACAGGGCAGGACGGTTTCTTCGCTAAATGAGAGATCATTCTGGGAGGGGATCTAAATCTAGCATGGCAACCCAACCTAGATAGGAGCGGCGGCACACAACAAAACCAGGGGGTACCTACAACCAATCTCCGCCAAAAGGTGGGAAATCTAGCGCTTTGCGATGTTTGGAGGGAGCGAAGGGGCCTACCAAAAGGATTCACTCACTTCTCCCATGTCTACAATACTATGTCCAGAATAGACTACTTTTGGGTGACAGTGAGGCTGCTAGGGAAGGTTACGGAAATAGACCTAGGACCCATCTCAATATCAGTTCATGCCCCATTGAGGTTAGAAATCGCACTTCCAGGCAGAAACAAAGGACTGTCGAGGTCGAGACTTCCGCAAGATCTACTCCAAGATCCCATACTGGAGAACAATATCAGAGAAAGGATCACTAGGAAAGAGTACTTCTAACTCAATGACATGGAAGAAATGTCGCTGGAGACAGTGTGGGACGCCTTCAAGTCAGTGTTTAGGGGCCTTATGATCACCCTGAAGGCGACAAGGGATAAACAGAAGCTTCAATGCGAAGGAGAACTAGAGGGAAAGCTCAGCGACATTCAGAGGGAAATGATTCGGAACCCCAATAAGAAGATGAAGAGGGCCCTAAGACACGTGCAGGCCCAACTCGAAACAATACATAAGAAACGAGCAGAGAAGAGTCTACTATACTTAAAACATAGGTTTTTTATGAAGGATAATAAAGCAGATAAAATCTTAGCGAGGAACTGAGAGCCAAACAAAACAATTTAACAATCAAATACATCCAAAATAAGACGGGGGAGTTACCAACATGCACCCAGAACATAGGGGCGATCGTCAAAGATTACTATCAATCCTTAGACAAGTCGGATAACCCGAATAGTGAAGAACAAGATGCATATTAAAATACAATAACCATTCTGCATATTGCGGATATGGAAACACTATCCCTAGACAAGGAAATCTGTGAAGAAGAGGTAAATAAGGCCACTAGAGGGCTTCCAGTGAATAAAGCCCTGGGCATAGATGGCTTCACAGCCATCTTTTATAGGAAATATGCAGATATACTAACACCTTTCCTGAGAAGGCTATTCAACTTGTTCAAAGAGTTGGGGAACATCACGGGATCCATGAATGAAGCCAAAGTCTTGGTATTTCACAAATTGGGGAAGGATCATACAAAACAGGCAGCGCCACACGAAGGGCCCTCACTAAGGGTGCCGCTTGTCTGCGACGTCACTTCCCCTGCACCATCCAGGAGGGCTGGAGCCCCCTGCAGCCGCTACAGGAGCCCTGCCGGAGCGGGAAACCCTGCTGCAATCCTTCAGCTACGTGCCTCCAGTTCCATCCGGGTGAGGTTATGCTGCCGACCCTGCCGACCTGCTACCAATCCTTGCCACAGTGCTAATCCACACATTCAGCACATCCAAAGTGGTTGTAGCATTTTGCCGCCCGCCATTCCCCACGAGGAGGACCCCAAAATGGCCATTCTGCTTCTGCTTACTTGTCGCTAGGCAACGAGTCGCAAGCCCATAGGCTGCCGCTTTCCTCTTCCGTGATGCTGGGTCGCCGGAAGGCGTGAGCTGGCAACACACGAAGGGCGCTCACTAAGGGTGCCACCTGTCTGCGCCCTCACTTCCCCTGCACCATTCAGGAGGGCAGGAGCCCCCTGCAGCCACTACAGGAGCCCCGCCGGAGTGGGGGCCTCTGTTGGAATCTCATCAAGAACAGGATCCTTCAGTTACGTGCCTCCAGTTTTATCCTGGGTTAGCTCATGCTGCCGACCCTGCCTACCTGCTACCAATCCTTGCCACACTGCTAATCCTCACATTCAGCACATCCAAAGTGGTTGTAGCATTTTGCTGGCTGTCATGACGCCAGTCATGACAGCTGTCATGACGCTGGGTCACCGGAAGGCGTGATCTGGCGACACACGAAGGGCGTTCACTAAAGGTGCCGCCTGTCTGCGCCTGTTTGCGTCGGATCGCGGAAGGTCGAGCAGCCCTCTTGATTCGCAATTCAACATTGTAAGTACTCATTTACAAAAGTATTCCTGTACACACCTTTTGCATTTCACACCAATGACGATCGCTCTGTGACATTATTTGAACACACTCAAGTGACTTAGCCCTTCCAAGGGAACTGTCACATTGCCTCAGCACTCCTGCAATGGTGCAACGTCTCCTTGTTGTCCTATCTACCGGGCAGAGTACTGCCATGTACCAATCAATGTGGAGCCATAAACTCTTGTATCTAGCACTTCTAGTCACCACTCCATGTGTTCCCCACCCCACCATATTGTGTACTAGTCGCTAATTGCGCACAGTCCACCCCACCCATCTGGGATGCCACTAGTATGGTGCATCCATCCTATTCTGCAATTTTGCGATTACACCTTCTTGTGATTCCGTTGCATGGTGCATCCAGCCTTTTCCTGCCATATTGTGATTACACAATCTTGTGATTCTGCTGCATGGTGCATCCAGCCTTTTCCTGCCATATTGTGATTACACCATCTTGTAATTCCGTTGCATGGTGCATCCAGCCTTTTCCTGCCATATTGTGATTACACCATCTTGTGATTCTGTTGCATGGTGCATCCAGCCTTTTCCTGCCATATTGTCATTACATCATCTTGTAATTCTGTTTCATGGTGCATCCAGACTATTCCAGCCATACTGCTATTTCACCATTTTGCGCTTCTGACAGCATGTCGCTTTCAGCCTATTATGTTACATGGTGTTTCTGTTAGCATGGCACATTTAACCTAGTATGCCATACTGTATTCTTGGTAGCATGTCACATCCATTTCACCTGCCACTCTGGCCATCTGGCACTAAACTGTTTATCTAGACTCACCTCACATGGTGCATCACACTTTGTATTGAGCCCTCTGCCTACCATATATAGCTCCGCACACCCTCCCCTCCAGCCCCACCCCATCTCGAAAACAGCTATGCAAGGATGGGTATTCATCACTATTATCACTATTTTCCCATTCTGCCTTGTCCAAGATAGCACACCGTGCACAGGTAACCTCTTACCTGCTTTCAGAATGGTCTCGCTAGACTAGCTTGCCCCAGACGCTATCCTATACCCTGCCCGACGCCTTTCCTACCACCTACTTCACCATTCCCAACTAGCACTAACTATGCCCATAGTCCTAGTATCACCTTGACGACCTCTGGTAGAGAGCCTTTTCCCATAGATCGTACAGCTGACCACTTGCTCACCCCCAAGTCCACAATAGGTATCAAAACCTACCCCATTTAAGGGAACTATAGGACGCTTCGCTTAAGATCACATACTAAACTTCTCCATCATAGCCTTAGACCCACTTTCACAACACCCAAACCATCTAAGTTCATCGACTTCTGGCAAAATAAAAAACACAACCCACGTACTGCATCGACCACCAAAAGAACCCCCAATGCCGTCTATCCTCAGATGCCAAAGCTTGCTTCAGTAGTTGAATCCAAGCCACCCTATAGTCTCAAAAGCGCCCTCATCAACGCCCGATCTCTAGGAGCTCATGCAATCGAAATCAATGACCTAATCATTGAACAAAACCTGGACCTATTAGTTATCACAGAATCATGGCTTCACCAAGCTTCAGGACCACTACTATCCCTGGCTATCTCCCCTGACTAGACCATCCTCAGAGCGGACAGAACCAATTCCACAGGAGGTGGCGTAGCCATCATAGCTAAGAGTAATCTACAAATTAGATCAAGTTCTCTCAAAGACATCGCAGGGTATGAATTACTGCTAGGTAAACTTGCGATGAACGAGAAAACCACAATCAATATCGTGGTGATTTACAGAACATCCAGAAATAGAGATCCCACTATTACTAGCACCGATCATTAAACCCAACACCAAATACATTATCCTCGGAGACTTGAACCTAGGCTTCAATGATGACCAAGACCTTAAAGCTGCAGCCCTACACTCAGCACTCAAAGACATGAATTTCATCCAATTGGTTGACACCCCCACTCACATTAAAGGTAGAACCCTGGATTGGATTCTCTCTCTTAACACCAGAATCATCATAGACTCAATTACCCCTCTCGGCTGATCAGACCATTTCTGCTTAGAATTCACTCTCTTGAGCGATTAACCCTGTCCTCCAAAGACCAAAGTATTGGACTCATTTGAAGCCAGAAACCCCCACAAGCTCACTGTAGAGACCTTTGACCGTATCCTCAACAAAACACTAGAAACTAACTTAGTTGTTAGCGACGATCCTAATGTCATCGCCGAGTATTACCATAAATGCTTTACCCTTACTATTGATGAAGTAGATCATATCACAACTAAAACACAACATGCAAAAAAAAAGTCTAATTTCTGGTTCAACGAAGAATTAGCTTCCCTAAGAAGCACCAAATGCTCTCTTGAACATATATACAACAAAAACCCCACCCCTGACTCTGCCAAACCCTTGAAGGATGCCAACAAAATGTATAAAACAGCCATCATCTCCCACAAAGCTAATTCCTACAACACGCGTATCAGTAATGCAGCCTCTGACTCTAAAGAACTCTTCTCGATCCTCAGAGAATTAGAAAATCCTATACCAACCGTGGCCCTCACCAACTCCAGCAAAGAATGGTGCACCACCATACAAGATGCTCTTGCCTCCAAAATTGCCCAGCTACAAAATAAAATAACCACCAAAAGGTTGTTATTAGCAGATAAAAATGCCTTAACCGCTAACCCCCCCCACCACCGACAGCGCCAATTCCTTATACCACTTCATCCCTGTCACTCAAGAACTAGTGCTTAACACTGTCTCTAAGTTAAAAGCCTCCAATTGCAAAGGAGACAGCGTCCCTGCAAGACTTGTCAAAGCATGTGCATCCACCCTTACCCCAACTATCACCAAATTTGTCAATTACTCTTTCAACACTAACACTGTCCCAATGAGTATCAAAGAATCTTGGATCAACCCACTTCTAAAAAAAACAACATTGGACCTTACCATACCTACCAATTACCGTCCAATAACCTCAGTCCCGTTCCTACTTAAACTCATAGACAAAATAGCATACACTCAAATCCAAACTCACCTTGAACAGCACCTACTCCTTGGAACTAGACAATCAGATTTTAGGCTCAATCAGAGCATGGAAACAGCCCTCCTGGATCCTAAAATCCAGATGGACGCTATTAGAGATTCAGGGAAACTATGAATACCCCTGCTATTAGACCTCTGCACGGCAATTGACCTTGTAGACCATGAAAACTGTGCACGTCACTTGCAAAGGACTTCAACTTCTCCAATGATGCCACTATGTGGGTGAAATCCTTTCTAGTCAAATGCACTTCTAGAGTTGCCATAGGCAAAGAAGCTGCTGATCCCATCCCATTCCCCATTGGAGTACCCCAAGGCTCATGCCTCTCTCCTACACTCTACAATGCCTACAAAAGCCCCTCTTCTCGGCATTAGACGATATGGGTCACATCTACACTAATTTTGTGGATGACACCCTGATCCTCATACCTATCTTAGGCAACTATGACCAGGATACTGAGAACATTAATAAAATATATGTCATCATCCAAAACTGGATGGCATTGAATAGTCTTTGTCTTAACAATGAGAAGACTGAAGTTCTCATCGTAGGATCCCCACCCAAAATAGCTGCCCTCCATGCAGACTACTCTGCTATCAATATTTACGGTACTCTGATCCCAGCTCTAAAGCAAGTTAAAACATTAGGCATATACCTAGACGTTAATCTCACTATGACCAAACATATTAGCTCATTCTCATCCTCCACGGCTTATACTTCCAAACGTATTACTCTAAGTCGACAATTTCTGACCCCATCCAACTGCCTCACCTTGGCCAGGGCCATGTTACTATTAAAGTTAGATTACTGCAATGTGTTATTGCTAGGGACCTCTAATGCCAACCTCACTAAACTGCAGCTCTTGCAAAATAAAGTTGTAAGGGCAGCATTAGGGATAAAAAAGTTTAATCACATCTCCAAGACAAGAAAGGATGCCCACTGGCTACCAATCAAAGCTAGAATTATCTTTAGAACACTCTGCATTACCCACAAGTGTCTTGCCAAAAAAGCTCCAATCTACCTCAATAATGCCCTACAGAAAAAATAATTCACCAGAACATTGAGATCCAATGACAATTTGCTGTTAGCGCCCCCTCGATACAAAACTGCCAGAGCAGGGGGCAGCAGCTTCCTTGTTCTAGCCCCTAAACACTGGAACACCCTCCCCCTCAATATCAAAAAAGAGATCTCTCTCCCTGGCTTTAAGAAACAGCTAAAAACTTGGTTATTTAACCAATATTAGCATTCCGATCTACGTAGCTATGTTAGCATAAGCTCTGCGGCTGAACCTGTACATATTGTTCATGAACGTATTGTATGATTTACTGTCTGTTAATAACCTATGCACATTGTTTAAATGTATGACCAATGCCTAAGTTGTTTGTAAGCACGCCGTGATACCCCATGGTCTAGGAGTGTAACAAATTAATCAAATAAATAAATAAACCGGGATCCTACCGTCCAATGGCCCTTATTGATCTCGACGCAAAATTATATATGAAAATACTGGCAGACAGATTATCACACCTTCTCCCGGGCCTGATCAACTTAGATCAATCGGGCTTTATACCGGGTAGACAAATCCAGGACAATACCAGACCAATTATTCATCTTGTGGAGAAGGTAGGCATAACTAAGACCCCTGCAATATTGCTGTCAGTGGAAGCCGAAAAGGCATTCGACCGAGTAGAATGGTCACTTCTCTTCCGTACACTAAAACATATGGGGATGGGGTAGCAGTTTATAAAAATGATCCAAGCAAACTACATCTCAACCTCCATCCGAATAGCGATAAATGGAGAGGTCACAGGGAAAGTCAAGCTCTCCAGGGGAACCAAACAGGAATGCCCGCTATCCCCAATTCTGTACACCATTTTCTTAGAACCCCTCCTAATCAGACTCAGAGAGTCAACCATATTGAAAGGGATAGAAATGGCAGGGAGGGCCCATAAAGTCATGACGTACGCAGACAATATGCTACTGGCCCTAACAGACCAATTACGATCCCTACCAGAGGCAATACAGCAACTAGAAGACTCCGGAAGAGTCTCGGGGTTAAAAGTGAATAGACAGAAATCTGAGCTCTTAATACTAGCGGGGGACCATGCCGAAATTAGGAAACAGGCGAGGTCTCTCCAACTACGGATAGTGGACAAAGGGATAACATACATACGCATAATCCTCACAAACCAGATGGGGTACTTATACAAGGGAAACTAACCACCATTGTTGGAGAGAATTAAGCAGGATCTAGAAAGACGGATGCCCCTGATGATCTCCTGGTGGGGTAGAATGGTACTAATAAAAATTAACACCGTACCCAAATTGCTATACTACTTTCAGGCCATCCCGATTAAGATCCCCACATTTTTCTTTAAGGCACTGACAAAGGCTATCACGTCTTGCATATTGAAAAGGAACCCCCAAGAGTGTTGAGAGTGGTACTAGCTGTGCCAAAAATACTACCAAGTGGCACAGCTGTGGGTTCTAAAGTGAATGGACATCGGGAGACCCACAAAAAATATGAGCCATCCAGGATAGGGCAGTGGCGGAGGCGACATTGGCAAAAACCCTATGGAAAGGGAAACAATGCAGAAACCCAAGCGTACGGATCAGCGAAATAATGAGAACAACGTTGGGCACAAGGGCTAGAAAGGGCATCCTCACAGAGGACCAAGCCCCATTTAAACCCATGTTCGGAAACCCAGAGTTTCCCCCGGGATGGAGAAGGGGGCCTTCAAGAAGTGAGAAGAAGTGAGATGTAATAAAATAAGGGACATGTTCCATGAACAGACCATCAGATCGTTTGAGGAATGAAAATCCCTAATAGGTCTGGGAGACTCTGATAGATATAAATATGAGCAGTTTAGGCACTGGCTAATGTCACCGCCCATAGCACAAGCCGCAACGAGAACTCTTACCCCCTTCGAAACATATACACTGGCCAACACAGGCGTGGTGAAACTGGTCTCTAACCTACATAAGTTTATAAACGTACAGAAAGAGGAGATCCAGTGGAGGTATATGAAAAAATGGGAAGAAACACTAGGGGGCGAATATCCCCAGGGACCAGTGGGTAAGCCTATGAAGAATATCCCCAAGCTGATACAGGCTATCCAAATGAGGGAAATGTGGGTAAAAATGGTGGTTCAATGGCACTATACACAAGAGAGGCTGAAGTTAATGTACCCACAGGAGTCAAATCTGTGCTGGAGAGGCTGCAAGGGAGTGAGATCCTGGTGGGAGACATATCTGGTGGGAATGTCAGGGGATACAAGCCTTCTGGGACGGAGTCAAGACTCAGATACAGGGAATGCTTCCAGACATGGCCCTCTTGAGAGAAAAAGTATGGCTCTGTGGGATGTGAGACCCGAAGGAAAGGCACACACACGAAACTACTAAAAATGATTTTTAGGGGCCTACTGATTGCTTCATGGTTAGCGATAGCCCGGAACTGGAAGCAACGTGCCGCGCCAACTATCCATGATTGGATACGGAAGGTATGGGTTTTAGTTACAATGGAATGGTTAACGCATAAACTCCAAGGGACAGCAGAGTAATTCCAGAAGGAATAGGGATCGGTGTTGACGTATCTACAAACAGACTATATGGCCCAATGTTGCCAACACAAAATAAGAATTTTGGACCTATTCTCAGCGTGAACAGCTATCCTGGGACGAGAAGCAGAAAGACACTCTTCTGGTGTGAGGGGAGGAGGGGGTTGGAGGGGTCGGAGTTAGGGATTGAGGTTGTCGTTGTTGACATATAATATTGAAAACTCAATAAAAATATATTTGAAAAAAATACTCAGTATCTCACCAGTACTCCACATAAGGTGGAGGGTGCTGGTCTCACAGAATAAAATGTAATGGGCCAAAGATCCTTTCTACCCTTGGGAACTGTAGTTCTCACAATGTTAGCCAGAGAAAGTTAAAAGGGGAGCCCCCAGGGCAACCCAGCAACAATAGGGACTTAGTGCCAAAAAGTTGTCAAAGAGGATAATTTTTAAAAGACACTATGGGAGAGTCTTAAAAATGACACCCATAAAAAGAGTAAACTATTCTGTGATTATGTAAAATGGTTCCCACTCACAGAGTTATAAGGAAATACAATACACCAGTAAAAGCAAAAGGTTCTGGAGGTGACCCATGTCAGGAATATGTATGATTACTATGTAAATCTTACCTAACAAGTGTGATGATGGTGAGTGTTTTATGGGTGAAAGAGAGGAATGGTGGGATCCTTTTACTGCATGTAGGTGGAAGAAACATTTCTTGATTATAGCGTTTACTTGTGGCTCAAGTGTTAGTTCTTTGTCCATCAAAACGCCCAGGATCTTTTCTATCGTTGATGGAGCTGGCGCTGTACCAAGTTCCATTGGCCATGGGATGTAGTGATTGTTCTCTCCTCTTTTGGATATGATCATTATTTCTGTTTTGCTCGGGTTACATTTGAGGTTGTTTGAGTTCATCCAGTCATAGAGTTACTATATTAGTAGAAATGTTTCTTTACTATTTATTTATCATAACAAAACGAATTACACTATACAGTAAGAACATTCTTTGAGTGTTCATTACTGAGAATCCAGTAAGAAACATGCAAGCCCATATTTAAGTGAGTGGCATCTATTTGACATACTGTATATTGACAATTGACATAATGTCTATGGTGCCTGTTTTAATATGAAAAGGGTTAGTGGAAGGTTTGAGCAGTGGACCATAAATAACATATATGTGACATTAGTAAATCTGTCCAGTGTGGATGAGTAAGGGTAGCCGCACACTGCAGGCTGTTGTATGTAGGGTATTTTGTATAGATTTGGGGCCTAGCGGTATTTTCTTACCGCCAAAATGAAAATAATTCAGTAATAATCACTCTTTGCATTCAGATTAGATTTGGTATATAGTACTACAGTATACATACATTATTTCAGCACACTGATACATTTAGTGGTATACATTATGTTGGTATGCGTTATTGGTGGTATTTCTGGTGAGCATAATTCCTTTGTTTTATTTGTGGCCCCAATATCCAGAACCCCTTATTTTTGCTTAGTTTGTTCGTGTGATCACTAGAGAGGCCTCAGGCTTACATTTCAGGAACACCACATTTTCAATTGGAGTGCCACCATGGGCTGTCCTCGCTGTCTTATCTACGGCAGCGAGCTAACATGCGGTATTAATCACCAACTTATCTACATCGGTGAACTATGTCCAGGGCCTCTCTTTCTGCTGACTCATGTACCTCCAGCAGCAGTCTATTTCATTATATTATTATTATATTCCGTTCAGAAACATACACTTATATACTAAATGGAATCATGCACACAGCTACCGCTAAGTCTTATTTTTAGGTAGCTTAAAAATGACAATTGCATTGTCTAAACCTCTCCCCACATCATCAGCACTGTAATGGTAAATGCACAAAGGAAAGAGAAAATACAACACACTACCCGTCTGCTTTCAGATATTTTTGTGTATTATAAAAATTGCATTTAACACGATCTTACTCTTTTTACAGAGATAAATGAAATAGCACAGTCAACATTATCTGTAACAAAATGAGAAGAGGGCGACGAGAACAGTCGCAACATTAAACCTGTTGATAAGACACTCGAATTCTTTCTTCTACGCTGCCTGAATAGTTTTGCATTCACGCACACTGCCCCCGTACTTTGCAATGTATAATTACCCAATCTGTTCAGCATGTGAAATTCTTCGGCTGGTCACCTTCTGGATGTGGCAATTCCGTCTTCAAGCACCCCCAGTGAGAACAGGCATCTGCCGTTACTCAAACCGGGGATTATTGTCTGGGATTCCCAGTCTCTGCAGCAGTGCAGCTTGGATCTGCTTTTTGAATCAGGAACTCAGCCACCAGCCAGGTCTTTCTCCCAGCTGTGTGAAAAGCCTTCTGCCTCTCTCCTTCCCCCAGATTATACAGGACAACTTGGTTACAGCCTCTAATATGATGCTTGTCCAATAAGAATCCCCTATGTCCTATCCTCCTCCTGCACACAATAGAAATATTTTACAGTAAGCAACTGTAACAAAACTGATTTCCTGCTATTCGAATCTTTGCTTCCTGCAAATACTGTGGACAAAGCAGCACAGAAAAAAAAATCTGGATGCGCGTTTAAAATGACTTTCAGAGTCTGCCTCATTTTGCAGTGGAGAACACATTATATTATTAAGAAGTTAAGATCAGGTTAGTTTTGTGAATGAGGTTAGTTTATTAATTCTCAAATGTGTCTCTTGCAACAGAAGAAATTTCAGGTAAAAAAATATATGCTTTTAACTCTGAAAAAAAATTATTTGCATTTTATATGTAGAAATCATTTTTGACTGCATAGCCTGTTTTCATTCACATGTCCATGTTACACTGGCAACACATGCCTTGCTGCACCACCTTATAGCAATGCACCAAGCCCATGCACTGGTGCTGCACTTCAAAAAACATGCTATACATTGATCCTGTGCAGTGGTGCTGTGCTCCCAAAACAAGCTAAACAATCCTACATATTGCCTACTCTGTCTTCTGATGCACAGTGACAGTTTTATGCTTTTTTGTACCTCTATTCCTACCACAGCCCCTACTTGGGAGTGCGGGGTCTAGGACACTCCCCAAGGGATTCAGAAAAGGCTCAATGAGGTTGAGGTGATAAGAATCACGTCAGTGAGGAGTGGAGGGTGTGTGGACCAAGGTGTTAGGATCTGTTCTCTGGTGTGGCGTGTGCCATGAGGACATATTGATTGACATCCCTTGGAAATTCACATGGGTCTTCTTTTCTATATCCACGGATTAGTGAATCATAAGTATGCACATTGGTTATATGTTCACACATGATGTTGCACATGCTCTGCATCTGCAGAGCAGTGTATCTTTTTGCTAGGTGGATTTTGTACATTTGATTGACATTGCTTCCACCACCGTCAACTCCACCAGCCCAAATTGTAGTATTGTACATACGCATCTGATCTCCATGCCGGAGTAAATGCATTGGCTCCATATTGATTCAGCAGCTTTTACCAGCTGTGAGAATATGGTGGATTCTATAGGACACCATGAAAATTTACTCCACCATTTCTACATGATGGGATACAATTTGACTTGTTGCCACTGTAAACTGTACCTAATGCATCCACACACAGGTTTGCTTCAGAGATTGTGGGCATTTGTGTCAGAGACTAAAGGTATTGCCCAATCACACACTTTACAAATCACATCTTTGATTTTTCTGTGGAATGCATGCAGTTATATGACCTTTGGCCAGTCTCCATCCTCCGGCTGCATAGAAGATGCTGAAATCTATGACAGGCAGTGTCTGCTCCTCATAAGGCTGTAAATCCAGATGTGGGGGGGTCTATCAACCAGCTTCTGGACACAATTGTTTAGGACCTGCCAATGCTGTTTAGGACTTGCCAATGCCTTTTCATCTATCTTCCCTCCAAGGCGTTGTTGCTACTTCGTTGACGTCCTTCAGGTTGGACTTCCTGAGTTTGATGTGTTGGTCTTCTGTTTTTGTGTTGCTCTAGACATTCACACCCTCAACCAGGACATTTAGCCCAGCAACGGAAAACATAGTGCAGTGTGACTATGGCATAATCCTGGTAGCTGTTTGGTGTTGTGTTTCAAGGAAAGAGGCCTGCTGGTCAGGCAGGGTATAGGCCAGTTGGAGCAGGGGGTTGGCTGAATAACTGTGAATAACTGTGGCTGTAACAGGGGACGAAAGAGAGTGAAACAACTCTGGGACAAGCAAGTGAGGTTACAGGCAGGAGGTGGGGAGCAGGAGTGGGTGTATGTCAAATGATAGTAGGCAGAGTAGTCAGGGGGACAAGGAATGGGAACACAGGGGGTGTAACAAGTAAGTAGCGGTACAGAGTGGGTGTCACTAGCCAGGAGTCGGAGATGTGCTGTTACCAGTCCTGAGGGTCACAGTGGGCATGAGGGGATGTCACCAGTCAATGGGGGTTCAGAGGACTAGAAGGGGTGTAACCAGTTCAATTGGGCACAGGAGAAGAACAATCGAGGTATCACTAGTTGAGGGTCCAGGAGGCAACAGCAATCAGGGGTGTGCAGGAGGTATCATCAATCGGGGGGCAGAAGGCAGCAGCAATCTGGGGGGGAGGTGTACACAGCAATCGGGGGCAGGGTCCTGCAGCACTCAGTCGGGAACCAGGGTCAGGGAATGTGTTGCGGGAATCTGTGGCTTGTGTGGGAAAAGGATCTACAGGTTCAATGGAAAAAGGGTTTCTGTAGAAAAAAATGAATAAAAAACATCGTAGGAGAAATTACCGATTTTTGGGGGTCGAATCTTGTAGGGATATTTGTAGTTGGGTATCAGTTAAAGAACTATTAATACTGTCCTTATTGTGGGGTTCGTGGGGAACTGAGGAAGTTAAATCAACAGGCTGTTGTGCTCCCTCTACAAGTGACACAACTATTGGTCTAGGGAGACAAAACTCTCTAATATCTGCAGAAGCACTTTTTAAATCAGAATTAAACAAAGCTAAGCCTGTCAGTTTCTTTCGGGCAGCAATCATGGGAGATGGCCTCCCTGGAGTAGCTTTTAACATAGCTGAGGCTCGTGATTGGGCATTCCGGATTTCAAGGTATAGAGAGAGTCTTGATTGCATATAAATGTACAATTCAAATTCCAATCTAAATGAAATTTCAAAATGTTTCTAAATCAATATTCATAGGTATGGGGGAGAAACAATGTTCACAGCCCGGAAATGAATAATTAAAACAAGCGGAACAAAAATGGCTAAATAAAAGCTATCAATTTGTATAATAATGTCTGTAGATCAACAAATAAACATAGAAGAGAGACTTCAAGGTCTCACAGAAGAGGAATTATGAATTGTATCCAAATATCACTATAATTGTAATAATTAGTACATATAAGCAGGGGAAGCCATGCCCAACCGCTAGAGGAGCAGCCAGATTATGTCTCGCCCCCCCTTCCCCTGAAGCCGATTTTGGAAGCTTTCTGCAGTAAATCAACGAAAAAGGCAGGATATTCAGTCAAGGAAAAGGTGCGACAAGGGTCGTATAGCAGCTAAACAGACGCTCCTCGCAGTTTCTCCTAGGGATTTTTGAATATTTTAAGTAAATAATAGGTCGGTGGTGGCGTAAGTGTATTAATGAAAGTAGGTGCAGTGAGAGAGGTGCAGCAACTCCCCCCGCATTATTTATTTTTAAAAGTGCAAAGAGCAAAAAGTCGTTTTTGTTTTTCGAGAAAAAAATCCTTAATTTCTCCTGTTAGGGGGTGTGAGGCCCCAATAAATACACTGACACCAGCGGAGGATTATGCAACCTTCTTTAATCAAATACAAACTGGAAGTGCCATCCTCAGGCACCCTCCACAGTCACTTCCTCCCGTGATGTTCTACCAACATGTGAGCTGCCTTAAAGGGGCACTCACTCGTATCATCTCCATTAGTTTTTTCCACGTTTTTTGCAAGGAAATCCAAAAAAAGGTGGCTTTGTATCTCATCAATTGTGGAGGTGGCGCGTGGGGCAGATGCAGGCGCGGTTTCGGCGCTTCGAAGGGGTGGGTGGCTTTTTGCACTTGTATGCTTGTATGCTGTTTTTTTTTTTTTGTTGCATGGAAAACAGCCTCTCTGAATCTAACTTCTCCAGGAACTACTTTGTTTGTGGGCAGACTCAGAATCAGAAATTACATTGTATAGTAATCGTGTGGCGCAAGCGTAAGGTGTATGAGCCTCACTGGTATGTCTGTTTTGCACTTCGCAGTACAAATGATGAACATGCATGGATGGGACCTAGTTGCACTTACACACAAACAGGCCCCCTGTGTGCTAATTATCCTCTGAAGAAAATGGCTTCTAAAGCCTTTCTTCAGCAAGAAGATGTAACTAACACCAGCATTCTCCATTTTCTTAAAATTAAGCTTTAGGCTCCTGGCCTTTGACCAGCACTGGTAACCAACATGATCATTTGCAGCACCTCTGCTTTAGGAGTGAATGCCTACTTTTCATTGTCTCCTGGGAAGGTTAGGGCACAAGAGATAGCCATGAACCTGTGCCTGAAAACAAACAGAGCTAGCAGTGCACGGACGCGTTGCTCCGAGCCTTGGAGCACACCTTTTCATCACATAATGACACCACTGGTGGAGACAGACAGCGGCCGGACACAGCCGCCCTGCAGAAGTGTGCATAGGGAGGTAGAGGTTCTCAGAACCAGCCAACATGCCCTCGCATCCCATCTGCCTGCTACTCTCACCTCTAGCCCTGCTTGTAAGCACTTATGGATGTAGTGATGGCGGTTCTATGCATGGGGGGGGGGGTCACAGGTTTGAAGACCGATTGAAAGAGAAGGGTGATGCTGGCAAGGCTGATCTAAGGAGGAAAGCTGCATGAGGGCAATGGATAAAGGGCTAGGCCCTGGGTTATTGCGGAAATACAACACAGAGGTATTTGTTTTAAACTTTGTGAACATTGAGCCTTGTTAAAGCCTCAGAAACAGTGCACGCAGGGAACTCCCATGCTTTGCAAGATCAGTGTTTTGACCACGTCTGATGTCTGTCATTCTGCTACATTGTCCACACTGAACTGACTGATTCAACTCTTGGGGTGTTTCTGCAACCCCTAAAATGCAGCATTAGCTTGTCATTAGCCAGAGGCCCCACCAATAATAGCCACTAACAGAGCATTAGCAGTGAAAGTGGGTGGTACACAAGAGACCTTGCCTGCTCCAGAAGACCAAATAAACAGACTACGCTTTCTCACAATTCACACAAGCAAGTGTAAACCTCTGCATGCTTTAGGCATTGTGGGTGTTTAAACACACCTCCAAACGTTTTCAACCACTTCGGCAATCTGTGGCACTCCAGATATTTTGGACTACAACTTCCATGATCCCACACCATTGACCATGTTGGCTAGGGCTGGTGGGAGTAGTAGTCCAAAACATCTGCAGAGCTAAAGGTTTCAGAACCCTGAGTCTGTGCAAAGACTGCTCATCAACATTAATTGCTTTTGTATTTCCTTTAGAGTCCTGCCCGCAGTCATATCACCAGCTGGCACAGTCATGCCAGCTCATGTTTTAGAGAAGTGCTATTGCCATTCGGCTGGTTCCCAAGCATCAGGAGTATATGATGGCAAACAGGATTCACCCAGCCAGGGCTAGTTCAACGCGAAAGCTATTTTATCCCATGTATTTAGCCTGTTCGGCTCTGTTATCCCTTTATAAACGTTTTGACCTTTAGATAATTTGACGATATTCTTTGTACCGTCTACGGTTCGTGTTCATTTTCATAGCTAGATTAGCCTTTTAATCCTGCCATTTCCCGGTAGTGCTGTCTCCTATTCTATTTGCGTTCAGTATCTTGTCAAAATAGCCGTTTCATTCACTTCACTCCACCAATTATCACCGAATCCTCAGAACTCCATAGTCACTTCATCTGTCTTGTGGCTATTATCATTTATATAGAAGAGTGTTCTGTCAGATTGTTAACTTTAAATGCTCGATCAACCCTCAGTCATATCAGCTTTTCGGAATGGCTGCAGTTCTTGCTCATGGAGCACGTGAACGTTTTCTACCTTTGATCACAACACACAACCCGCTGAAATTATTCCTCATAAATCACGTATGGTTACTTCCATTTGAAAAGGATGGTAGAGAAGAGCATGCCATGCACTGCAGGTCCCCAGGCAGGCAAGACAATACACCACTTCCACTGCCTGTTTCTCTCCCATGGCTGGATAGTATTAGATAGGTCACCCGTCTTCTGTGTGCCTCGCGCTGTTCATGGCAAAGCAATTATACCGCGGTGTGGGTGATTTGACAATGAGGGAGAGGGGCAAACAAATGCGTTCACCTTTTCGTTTCTTTGACATATTTGAGTTGTTTGTAAGAGAAAAGTGCACTGCATAAACAGCACAACTGAGGAGGCAGAGGGGACTGGATTGGAACAGAGGAAAGAGGGTCTGGGTGCAGTGGTGGGGTCAATGGCTTATCCAACCAATGGGTGGAGAAGGTTCCGGTTTTATAACACGGCACACTCCAGCCAGGGACTCCTTCCACTGACAATAAATGTGGCGCGCAATAAAACACTTTTTATCTTTAATAAACCACAGGTTCTATATTTGAGTAGGCCCCCAACTCTTCTTGCACCCACCTTAACAAACACCCCATGTCGCAATCGACCAGGAACCAGGCCGGTGTTTAGCGATATGATCATTTTTAAATTTATGGTCAAATGAAAAATCCAGCAGAATCAAACAATTGGGAAGCAGCCACTGATGTTGTGGCAATACAAATGCAAAAATACACACAACACAGTTAGTTCAAACTCCTAACACAATATACAGCAACCTTTAATAGCAAGCAAATATAAATCGTTTTTAAAAGCAACAGATGGCATTCAGGTTATGCACTCCCCCTGCAACACCCCTCCCCCCCAAGCATCTGCAAACTAAATAATTTGTGGATGGAAGGCAGTGGCAAGGAGCCAGTATGACTAAGGAATAATCAGATTTAGGATTCAGCCCACCACCCCAAGATGGGAGGCCAGAAAAGACAATGAAAACCTTATTTAGGAGACAAATGGCATAATCGGATTTCACTTGTTACTCACACAGCAGTTTGCAACCGCAGTGGGAAAGCTAGGACACAGATTTGTGTTGTTACACTTGAGAGATAAGCAAGCTTACAGACTACTAAGCAGGGCACCAAGGCAATGTGAGCATAAGGTAAGAAAATTGATTTTTTAAAAGAAAAACAAATGCAAAAGAAAACACACACGGCAGAATGGCAATTCGTTTCTACACAGGACTTGTGATGACAGGCAGCCGCGGAAAAGGGTTGGCTGTCAAAATCGGAAATCGATTTTTAGGACAAGGCACACAGGCACATAACAGGTAGGATTCTGATAGAAAGGGATTACTCTTAATGGGACTACAGTTTGGGTTTTTCTATGAGACGGATGTAAATCGGAATTGGTAGGCAACCACACACAATACATGGTCAAATTCTTTTTTTGTTAGACAAAGGCTAGTTTTGTTGAGACTATATTTTAATGGCTATAATTATTAAAGAAAGGCACTTGACATGAGGTGGTTGATTTTGAATGTCAACCAACTCACAGTGAATCTCTTTATAGGGGATTTAATTGATTTACTTGCAAATAATACTAAGGATTTATACAGACTTTTGAAAGATTTAAGAAAAGGGATGCACTAACATACACAGGCTAATACAGATTCGTCTATGGAAAGGTGAAGAGATTATCGCACCGATTCATGGAATAATTAGCGCGGCGCAAGTGGCCAAAAACGTGCGAATCGCAGTGGAATAGCGAAAATCGCAGTGCAAGTGCGAAAATTGCACGAAAAGCAGCGCACATCGATTCATGGAAGGCCATGCGCGAGAAAACCATCGGATGTGCGATAAAAAAGTGCGCGGCGCAAGTTGGCGCACAGGCCATCTAACTGAGTGAGCCAGGTCACAGCGAAAATCGCACAGGCCACAGCGAAAATCGCACATAGCGCGGCGCACGCAACAAAAGTAGGCGGAACACGGGGTGTAACACTCGGAATGGGGAACAACTTGCCAAAATGTGGGCGTCACGGGGGAAGTAAAGGGTACAAGTGCGCGGAACACCCACACGCTCGCCTACAACACGTATTCATGGAATAGAATAGGGCAAAAAAGTGCACGCTCAAACCAGCACACAGGCACAAACACGACCACCACAAGAAAGCAGGCGGTAGCGTCTCTGCGCCTGTAAGAAATGTGCGCCAAAAGGTGCGCCAACAAATAGCACCTATATACAGCCATGATGAATGTCCTATACTGTGGCCCTCCAGGACAAATGACGTGCAAAGGGGTACCCACAAACACGGACACCCGCTGACAAAAAATACGTGTGCGTGTATACCGGGGTGCGCGGGAAGTCTCACACGCGATTTGTCAGGGTACGTGGATTTCAGGGGTGCGCGGGAAGTTCCACACGCGATTTGTCAGGGTATGTGGATTTCAGGGGTGCGCGGGAAGTTCCACACGCGATTTGGCCGGGTACGTGGATTTCAGGGGTGCGCGGGAAGTACCATACGCGATTTGTCAGGGTACGTGGATTGCAGGGGTGCGTGGGAAGTTCCACACGCGATTTGTCAGGGTATGTGGATTTCAGGGGTGCGCGGGAAGTTCCACACGCGTTTGGCCGTGTACGTGGATTTCAGGGGTGCGCGGGAAGTTCCACACGCGATTTGGCCGGGTACGTGGATTTCAGGTGTGCGCGGGAAGTTCCACACGCTATTTGTCAGGGTACGTGGATTGCAGGGGTGCGCGGGAAGTTCCACACGCGATTTGGCCGTGTACGTGGATTTCAGGGGTGCGCGGGAAGTTCCACACGCGATTCGGCCGGGTATGTGGATTTCAGGGGTGCGCGGGAAGTTCCACACGCGATTTGTCAGGGTACGTGGATTTCAGGGGTGCGCGGGAAGTTCCACACGCGATTTGGCCGGGTACGTGGATTTCAGGGGTGCGCAGGAAGTTCCACACGCGATTTGGCCGGGTACGTGGATTTCAGGGGTGTGCGGGAAGTTCCACACGCGATTTGGCTGGGCACGTGTATGACAGGGGTACGCGGGAAATTCTACACACGATTTGGCTGTGTGCTCCCAGGTATTCCCTGTACACCCTCCACGGCCCCTGCAGGCAGCACACACCACAGGGGACTACCCTGCATACCTGCTCATGTCACCCAGCACCCCGACCCCCCAGCATCCAGGGGCACCCTCCACCAGGCCCCCACTCATGTCTCCCACCACCCCCACCCCCAGCATCCAGGGGCACCCTCCACCAGGCCCCCACTCATGTCTCCCACCACCCCCACCCCCAGCCACCAGGGGCAGCCTCCACCAGGCCCCCACTCATGTCTCCCACCACCCCCAGCCACCAGGGGCAGCCTCCACCAGGCCCCCACCCATGTCTCCCACCACCCCCACCCCCCAGCAGTGCAGGGGCAGCCTCCACCAGGCCCCCACTCATGTCCCCTATCACTCCCACCCCCCAGCAGTGCAGGGGCACCCTCCACCAGGCCCCCACCCATGTCTCCCACCACCCCCACCCCCCAGCCACCAGGGGCACCCTACACCAGGCCCCCACTCATGTCTCCCACCACCCCCACCCCCCAGCAGTGCAGGGGCAGCCTCCACCAGGCCCCCACCCATGTCTCCCACCACCCCCACCCCCCAGCATCCAGGGGCACCCTCCACCAGGCCCCCACCCATGTCTCCCACCACCCCCCAGCCACCAGGGGCAACCTCCACCAGGCCCCCGCTCATCTCTCCCACCACCCCTACCCCCCAGCAGTGCAGGGGCAGCCTCCACCAGGCCCCCACTCATGTCCCCTATCACCCCCACCCCCCAGCAGTGCAGGGGCACCCTCCACCAGGCCCCCACCCATGTCCCCTATCACCCCCACCCCCCAGCATCCAGGGGCACCCTCCACCAGGCCCCCACTCATGTCTCCCACCACCCCCACCCCCCAGCAGTGCAGGGGCAGCCTCCACAAGGCCCCCACCCATGTCTCCCACCACCCCCACCCCCAGCATCCAGGGGCACCCTCCACCAGGCCCCCACTCATGTCTCCCACCACCCCCACCCCCCAGCAGTGCAGGGGCAGCCTCCACCAGGCCCCCACCCATGTCTCCCACCACCCCCACCCCCCAGCATCCAGGGGCACCCTCCACCAGGCCCCCACTCATGTCTCCCACCACCCCCACCCCCCAGCAGTGCAGGGGCAGCCTCCACCAGGCTCCCACTCATGTCCCCTATCACCCCCACCCCCCAGCAGTGCAGGGGCACCCTCCACCAGGCCCCCACCCATGTCTCCCACCACCCCCACCCCCCAGCCACCAGGGGCAGCCTACACCAGGCCCCCACTCATGTCTCCCACCACCCCCACTCCCCAGCAGTGCAGGGGCAGCCTCCACCAGGCCCCCACCCATGTCTCCCACCACCCCCACCCCCCAGCATCCAGGGGCACCCTCCACCAGGCCCCCACCCATGTCTCCCACCACCCCCACCCCCCAGCCACCAGGGGCAGCCTCCACCAGGCCCCCACTCATGTCTCCCACTACCCCCACCCCCCAGCTGTGCAGGGGCACCCTCCACCAGGCCCCCACCCATGTCCCCTATCACCCCCACCCCCCAGCCACCAGGGGCAGCCTCCACCAGGCCCCCACCCATGTCTCCCACCACCCCCACCCCCCAGCAGTGCAGGGGCACCCTCCACCAGGCCCCCACCCATGTCTCCCACCACTCCCACCCCCCAGCCACCAGGGGCAGCCTCCACCAGGCCCCCACTCATGTCTCCCTGCACCCCCACCCCCCAGCCACCAGGGGCAGCCTACACCAGGCCCCCACTCATGTCTCCCTGCACCCAGGTCCTCACAATCACCAACCATGTGCGTAATGGTCAGCCTCCACAGCCAAAAGGCCCTACCAAGTAACCCATTCACCCACATGGAAATGGAAATTACATGTTACACCCCCAAAGTACATAAAGCAAATGAACCCATGTCTGTCACACACAATGGTTGCAAATGAATTGGAAAACACCCAACATGACATGCATGAAACCAATGAGATGATACCACAGAGTGAAGTATGAAAAAAAAATTGTATTGAAAAAATATGAATGCAAATTAAATGAAACAAACTACAATGCCAATGAAAAAAAGAAAAGGTGCATGTCCGTCCAAAAAAATTAAAAACACCAAATCCAAAAAAAATGTACTTCAAAGTCACATTAAAAATGAAATCAATCCGACAGAAAAAAAATAAATCCAAACACCAATTCTCCATGGAGAAGAAATAAAAAATTAAAAAATAAAACAATCCAATGAAGAACTATGTACAAAATATCCAAGGGTCCATGAGCCCAACTGAACAAAGGAAATCTACAAAAAACCCTAACAAAAATGCAACTATATACAAAAAGTGGAGCTGTGTCCGTCGACTCCAAATCATAAGAATAAACAAATGAAACCTAAAACTAAAGAACTATATACAAAGGTGGCGGGCAAGTCCAGCGGCTCACTCGTAGTGTTCCGGGCCAGGGCATCATCAAACTCCTCGTCTATGTCCCGGAGGCGGTCCTGTTCCATGGCCCCGAGGGTCCGCAGGGACGACGCCATCTGCTCCTCCAACCCCCTGCGGATTGCCTCGAGGCACTCGGCCTGCCTCAGGGCCCTCCGCATGGAGTTCTCCGCCCTGACCATCGTGAGCCGCTCCTCTTCCGCCCGCCGCTCCGCACCTATCTGCTGGCCCAACCGCAGCCACACGGAAGACACTTCCTGTCCTGGGTCCTCCTGCCCTCCGGCCGATGCCTGCCCCTCCGATGTTGATGGCCCCGAGCCATGATGCCTCCCACGTTGACTTTGCTGCTGCCTCCGACACAACTGCCTCTGCCAGCACGACGGCATCCAGGCTGATGGAATCCACCGACGCCGTCGTGCACGTGCCCTGCCTGATGATGCCGGCACATCCTCCATCTGCTGGGGTACAGTTGCTCTGGTGTCCACCCCTGCTTGACCTCCGACTCCCGACTGTGGCAGGGATGGGATCCCCACCGAGCTGGCTGCATAGGTCAGGGCAGGTCCACAGGGGGCCCTGGTGGCATCTGGGCCGGAAGACGGCAAGGAGAACGACCGGCGTATAGCCTCCACAGAGGAGGAGAGGGCCGCCAGATTGGCCGACACATGCAGGAAACCCCTGAACATGGAAGATCCCAATTGGGCCACGTCGGCACTGTGCTCTTCGTGATGATGTGCGTGCTCCTCCCGGGAAGCACGCACATCATCATGAATTGCACCCGAGCGCATCGCAAACCCAATCAGGACCTTCTCCATACGGACACGGGTCCCCTCGTCCGCAGGTGGAGGGGAGTCAGGTGACATGGACATCCCCTCTACCTGCGGACGGGCCTGGGACGGGGCATCCCTGCTGGTGCATGGTGGTGCACTCACAGGGTCAGGGACAGCGACATGCACAGGCCCCTCCACGGTGACCTGTGCTGCCTCCTGCCCCTGGGCCTGGACTGCACCACTTGCACCAGCAGGGATGCCCCCACCAGGCCCCATGTGTGCCCCTGTGGCGGCCTCCTCTTCCTCTGTGGAAACCACCAACCTGGATGGCTCCTCACCGTCTTCCACCGTAGCAGGCCCCTGTGGGGGCTCACCCACCCCTTCCGCTACAGCCGTGGGGGCATCCCCGCCACCTTGCTCCACAGCGCCGTCTCCGCCCTCTTCTTCACTAGCCGCTGCGTAGAGGGAGACAAAGAACACAAGCATCAGGGTACTGTACAATGGTCCCCTAGACAGGAAGCAATAGCAGATGAGTACCACTGTCAAAGTACACTTCCATCATGTCCCTCCACAACACATGGGTCAGTCCAGGCAAAACACACACAGTAACAGGCATGGTGCATGCCATGGACATTTCCATACATGTCCAATGGACTCTTGAAACATACAATGATATGGAACTCACATGCATCATGGGTCATGCCTATCACATGCACACACTTCACCTCAGTCACATCCATCTGGCCCCATACACCCCAAACACAGCGGATACAAGGGTAACTAGGCTGCATCAGTGAATCTGTTCATTGTCACACACATGTGTCATGCATCTATGGCATGCACAAGTCACAGACAAGCAGGTCAGGCACACAGACATGGCTACCATATATGTACCTGGCATCAGCAACCATACCTCACCCCCACCCATGTCCAGGAACAGAGACTGGCATGCTCTCATGTTTAAAATCTGCATAGGGCTCCCCATGTGGCATTTAAACACATGCAACAACCATGTGGTTCACACATCACTGGTCGCACATGCATTACCATGATGTCCCTGCACGCATACATGCATACATGGCCTATGTCACACATACAGGCAAGTATCAGAGGACCAGCACACCGCAACATGCCCTGTCTCACACAGCAATGCTTGGACACTTACCGCTCAACTCCAGACGGGTCTCCCTCTCAAGGATCTGGGCGTGGAGCGCTGGGCGTACGCGTTCCAGGACCCTCATCTGGATGGAACTCATGCGGCCCCGGCCCCCCTCCACGAGGTGCCGGGCCTTCACGAGGGTCCTGGACCTCAAGTCCTCCCAGCGCTTCTTGATCTTCTGGACGTCGCGGGTTGCCACCCCCTCCGCGTTGATGGCAACCACACAGTCGGCCCAGATCCTCTCCCATCCTTCCTTGCTGGCGCGGGACGATCCAAAGAGGGCATCATACTGCCCCAGGACATGCTCCACCAGGACACCAACTTCGGTGGCAGTGAAGCTGGTGCCCCTCTGCCCCTCTGGCCTGGGGTTGCCACTGGTGCCAGATGTGGAAGTGCCCGACATGGCAACCCCAGAGGCAGGTGTGGGTGGGCAACTGGGTCCTGGGACTGGGCTGTGGAGCGATGTAATCCCAGTCGGGAGTCTTCAGTTCCAGCAGGGGTGGACACAGCAACTGGACCCCTGCAGATGGCTGATGTGCAGGCACCAAATGGCAGGGCACGGTGGCAGCAGGCAGGCAGGCAGGCAAACAGCAGCAGATGGCACGTGGGAGGCTGCTCGGGGCACTGCGGGGCAGTAATTCGGCCTTCTGGGCAGGAGCGTGGTCTTCCGTGTGTTTTCGCGTGGCCAGCTTGATACGGAGTGATTTGGCACGTGAAAATCCTGCACGTCAGCGTGAAATTCGAGGAAAGGCCCTTAGCGCGTAAGCGCGTCAGCACGCATACGCGATTCTATTGGACCAAAGGCCCTCAGCGCGTAAGCGCGTCTGTGACGTGACCCGCACGGGTGTTTCCCACACAGCACGTGATGACGGAGCACATGTGGAAAGACTGCACGTCAGAGTGTCATCGCGTGTAATTGGACAGCACGTCATTGTGTCATCGCGTGTAATTGGACAGCACGTCAGAGTGTCATCGCGTGTAATTGGACAAAAGTGCGTGTACACGCGATTGGCCTATGTACGTGTATTTCAGGGGTGCACGGGCACTTACACACGAAAGTACGTCAGCGCACCTGTATCCCGGGGTGCGCGGGAATTTCCACACGCTATTGGACTTGGTACTGGATTTCAGGGGTGCGCGGGTCACACGCTCGCCTACAACACGCGCAACGCATGAATTTGCGCGCTAACAAAATAACAAGCTCAGACCCAGGATGAACATACCGTTCCTAGCAGCAGTGGCCGTGGGCTACCAAAGGAGGAGGAGGAGGATAGTCAGGGCCAGAATATTCACACCCAGAACCAGCCTTTTCGGGATGCCTGATGACCAGGTGTATGGGAGGTACAGGTTTCCACCACACATAATACTGGACCTGGTGAGTGAGTGGGAGGATGACCTCACATCACCCACCCTGTGCTCCCAAGCACTCAGCCCCCTGGAGAAGGTCCTCAATGTACTGCACTTCTTAGCCACTGGATCATTCCAGCGGACAAGTGCCATAGTGGGTGGGGTATCACAGGCCACCCAGTCACGCTGCCTACACCAGGTCTTGAACATCATCACTGCACGCCCATTAGTCCGCAGGCACATATACCTGCCCAGAACACCTGCAGAAAGGCATGCTGCCGCCCTGGATTTTTACGGTGTGGCACAATTCCCCAAAGTGCTAGGTGCCATCGACTGCACCCATGTGGCTCTACGTCCCCCCAGGGCATCACAGCACATCTATAGGAACCGCAAGCACTGGCATTCCATCAACGTGCAGGTAGTATGTAATGCCAAGGGAATCATCACCTCAGTATATGCCAACTATCCCGGGTCCACCCACGACAGCTTCATTTACCGAATGTCCACCCTAAGCCGGGACCTAGAAGCTGGGCGGCATGGCGATACATGGCTGCTTGGTGAGTATGAATGCCACTGCACATGCATGCATGTCAGATACTGAGCAAGGTCACAACCCCACAAATGATACCAATCACCACCTCCACAGGGGACAGTGCCTACCCTCTCAGCCCCCACATGATGACGCCAATTCGGAACCCCACCACGCCACCCGAGGTAAGATATAACACAGCCCACATTACAACCCGGGGCATAGTGGAGCGCACATTCGGAGTGCTAAAGTCACGCTTTCGCTCCCTTGACCATTCTGGCGGGCAGCTGTTATACGCTCCCCCAGTAGTGTGCAGGATCATAGTGGCAGCATGTGTCCTGCACAACGTTGCAACACGCCGGGGCCTGGCCGTGGACATGGTGGTGGCCCCACATCCCCAACCACATGCACAGCTGCTGCGCATGGGAGGGGAAAGAGCACGGGGGGAGGCAGCCCGTACACAGCTAGTGGCTAATTACTTTACATAGAAATCACACCCCTGTGGAGTGCACACTGCCCTGGCACATTCCATCTGACAATCAATGATGACTCAACCTGACACTGATCCTGAATGTCTGGAGAATCAACCGTGAAAACCATATCAGCCTGAGATTGTTCACCTGGAAGTGTTACAATGTGTGCATCCCTACCCACACAGACACCACCAAGGCAGTTTTGTGAAGAAACACATTCAAGCAGCTAAAATGAATACCCACTTGCAAAATGCAACAAGAGGACAGTGCCATGTCAGCCAATCCATCCCCAGCACCGCCACACGACACACCGTGCCATGTCATGCTATTTGCAGGTAAACAAAGTAATCCCCACAACATGACACAAGTGTCACAATGTACAGTGTCCCTAATTGAAACTTGCAACACCTGAAATGCTCACAGTAATGCAGGACCAACAACAAACTTGAGCAGGTACTACCATTAACATGACATCACAAATGTAATAAATTAGTAGTCTCACCACCTGGAAATGCCTGCACTCCCACCACTTCCAACTGTACAGTGTTGGCGCCATGTAGAGTTGTAGGTGCACTGCTGCCAACATGGACCCCATCTCCAAACTAGAGGGCCTTGTGTAGACATGAGGAAGGGACCTGCAAATTGGGAGGTAGACACAGATGATGAGTTACACATCAATGCAACATGCAGTGTACAACACAACAGCAATATGCACTAGGAATGTATACACAGTATTGACTAGACTACCCACACATGTAGTGGGAGTCCAATGTCACCATGTACGTCAATGTCACTTGGGCACACCCTTTGCAAGCCCATGTAAACGGGAAGCAGGAGGGGTGTGTGTGACTCAAACCCAAGCATCTGAACCAAATACATGACAAGCCTGCATGTGCCCAGCCACAATGCAGCGTATGCCCACAGGAACCACGGAAGGCAACAAATTGTCCCAAAAAAATTGGGAAAAATAAAAATAAAAATAAAAATAAAAAAAATCAAAAATGGCCATTGATGGGCCCGGGGGGGTTGGGGAGGCCACCCAGGAGGTCCGAGGACAGGGTGCACACCAAAACCCACCTGTGTGGATCCTGGGAAAAAAAACACCTCCATGGGCTCATGGCCCACACGGCTACCCTATTGTGGGAGTATCACTGCTGTCGCTATTATCACCCTGTGCAGCTGCATCCGGAGGTGGTTGCACTATGGGAGGCAGCCCACGCAAGGCCCTAGTCTGCTCCTCCATGGCTGCAAGCATGCGGGTGTGGTAGGTCTCGTTCTAGAGGATGAGTGTGCGGAGGTCCCCATGCAACAACTCACGGGATGCCCGGACCTCCGCCCTCGTTGCCTGCATCTCAGCTGAGAGCGTACGGGTGAGACGCTCCAGCTGCTGTTCTGTCCTTTGGTGTGTTGAAGCCTCAAGCTCAACAAGAGTCGTCCTGAGGTGAAGGAGCTCCTGCCTCACGGCTTCCCTGTGGCCCTGGGACTCTACGGAAATGGCCTCCTGCAGAGTCGCCAGTGCCGCCCGCCTGTCCCTGTTGGACGCCAACATGTCCTCCCTGTGTGACTGGCAGATGGAGTCGGTTGCCTGCTGTAGTCGCTCCATCAGCCTTTCAGGGGGGACAATGGAAGTGGCCACCCTATCCATGGCCTGAGCCATCATCTCGGATGATGCTGCCTGTTGGGTTGCCATACCGTAAATGGATTGCTCCCATGCGGTATTGCCAGGTGGCGTACGGCCACCACGTCGGCGGGCACCACACCTGTCTGGGGCAAGGCGAACTGCGCCTTGCTGTGCCGTCACTGCCTGAGGCTGCAGGACTGCATTCCCCCTCTGATCTGCTGGCCCAGGAACAGGATCAGATGTCGCGGAGTGTGACCCTGCATCCGTAACCACCAAAGGCGTAGCTGCCAACACTGACATCCCCATTGAGGGTTCTGACCCTGGTGCAGGTGGGTGGGACAGAACAGAATCCCTCCCTGGAACACTCACCTGCGACGGCACGTAGGTCTCATCATCCGAATCAACACCTGAGTACAGCTCGGGGGAGGTGCAGCCAGAGACACCCCTTGAGAGCACGACCTGCAGCACTTGTGGGTTCTCACCCACCACCACACCACGTCCCTCACTGGTGGTTGGTCGGCCCTCGGACCCCTCCTGGGTCTGCACCATCTCCACAACCCCAGCAGTATCAGGTGCGTCTTCCCCTGCAAAGACATAAAAACAAAGAAATGGAAACAGGCATTAGCACCATGGCACACAATGAGGGCTGAGAAGCAAGAGAACCAGTACTTGATTGACACATGTCCCACATGACTAAAACCCTCCCATGCATGCACCCTCACTGCATATGAAGGGCAGGCAAATGGCACACACTGATGACACCAATTTGGAAGATGAACACATTTTCTGCATGCTGCCTGGCAGTGGCATCGCACATTGGCCTGTGATTGCCAGGTGAAACACACATGCCATCACACAGATGGCATGTACCATTGCTATTGAGTGAAGATGGAGAGGAGGGCAGCACCTATTCATTCAGTCCAGTTCCCGCATGTAATAGCTTTTCTAATTCAAACAGGTCAGATTTTTCACCTGGAGCTGCCAGTCCAAAATGGTCCAATTGCACAGGGACATGTGTGAACAAATGATATCCAGGTAACAAAGTCACTCCACTTTACCATAGCCATGTCAGACATGTGACTAGAGGACTGAGAAATGCCTAGTAAAAGTGGTGGAATGCAAACAATCTGCCTGAATGAACAGAGAAAAATAAGCAACAATGTTGTGGCAAGGTGACACTTCAAGGGCAACTGGCGTGCTGTTGGGCTAGATGTCTACTGTTGGCAGAAGGGATACTGCTATGGCCAAATGCAGCTGCGCAGGATGTATTGCATGAAGCACATGGCTGACCTATACGACTCAGGCGCACACACTCTCACCTGGCACACAAACAGAAGCCCTCACACACACACCATGTACATGGATGACACACACATGCATGTGCACTCACCGGACAATGCCTCGTAATCAGGCAGATCTCCCACGCCTTGGATCTGTTCCTCCGTGACGTAGGTCCCAGCGACTGACTCATGTGGAGTGAGTTCCATGTCCACTACTAGAGACCCACCTCCAGTCACTAGAGTTGCGGCATGACTTGAGGCCAGCTTATTCTTTGCCCTGCGCTTTAGGTCATTCCAGCGCTTATAGCAATCATTGGCTGTGCGCCTCACGATTCCAAGAGCACTTACGATGTCCGCAAATGTCTGCCAGTGTGCCTTGCGTTGTGCAGGTGTGGTCTTGGATCCTGCAACAATGACCATCTCGTTATCATGTCCGGACACATACTCGACAAGTGCATTCAGTTCGTCATCCGTGAAGCTGAGCTTCCTCGACGGGCCGGACTGTGTAGCCGTGTCTGGGGCATCAGCCTGTGCCGGACGAGCACTCTTCCTCTTCCGCTTGGAAGGTGGTGGTGATCCTGAGTGTCCTGCGCCGCTCTGGACACTAGGGGCAGGAGCCCCGGTGGACTCTGTATCAGGAGTGTGGGTTTGCACACTCAGCATGGGAGTTGGTGCAGGCATTGGCTCAAGTGTAATGGTGTCAGGGGGAATGTCAGCAGGATGGACTAGGACCGACACTGTCCTGGCTGGGTGTGTGAGAGCTGGGGTGGATGGAGCCGCAGCTGCCCCTGCAGCCTCTCCGCCCTGCCTACTTGGGGCAGCAGATGACCTTGCTGTCCCAGATCCACGTGGCATGATGACATCAACGTGCACCAGCGCACGTGTCATAGGCCTGCTGACCTGGAAGTCAGCCATGGAGTCAGCCAGGTCTGGTGCCACAACGGGCTGGTCCAACAAGGGCTGAGCATGGATGGTGTCAGCCACATCAGCCTCAACGGGAGGGGGGGGATTATGGGTGCCCTTGACTGGTCCTCCACACATGGGGGACAGGCTCACCCTGCAAGTAACGACCACGTCCCCTACCGGATCCACCACGGCCACCACTTGTGGCTCTTCCACCTTTGCCACCCTTACGGAATCCTCGCCTCCCAGCCATGGCACTGATGTTAATGTGCGTATGGGAGTGGCTGTAAACTATTGTCCTGGGCAATTGGGGGTCAAAGGGGTTGGGTACCAGATGGTAATTGTACCCTAGTGCTCTAGCAAGGCTGAATGTAACCCCTGGGGAAAGATGACGGGTCACGCTACGCACAGGAGGCCCAAAAAAGGGAGATGACGTGCACGCAACCCCTCCTAGACCACGTGTGCAGAAAGAAAAACCTGCACTACGCTGTGGCACCCAGTAACACAAGAATGAACGTATGCGTTTCACATGCAGCCTAGAATGACCTCTGAAGGGGTAGGCTACACACGGGGCAAGCACAGATGTTAGATACGTGCGTGACTCACCGTCTGCCAGGTAAAAGAGCGTGAAAAAGGAGCGCGTTTGGTTGGCAACACCCCGCCAAAAGAAGATTTGTACGCTGTCTGAGGAGACAGGACAACACTAGAAGGGAACACTGTTTGAGGGAACAGGCCCAGGTAAACCAGTAAAAGAGAAAAAGCTGTCAGAGGTAACAGGGAGTACGAACTTGAAACGCTGTGAAGTAAATCGCGTGTGAAACGACAAGAAGTACAGAATTCACCCACTCGCTCTCCACGAAAAGCACGTACAAGGAAATGGTGTTCTACACGTACCTTTTATGCAGGCCCACACGTCCAGCGTCACTTACGCGGCGTGTACGCGCTAGGGCCATTTCCACCAATTACACGCTTTGTCACTTCTGCGTGTAGGGCCATTTCCACCAATTACACGCTTTGTCACTTCTGCGTGTAGGGCCATTTTCACCAATTAGACGCTTTGTCACTTCTGCGTGTAGGTCCATTTTCACCAATTACACGCTTTGTCACTTCTGCGTGTAGGTCCATTTTCACCAATTACACGCTTTGTCACTGCCGCGTGTACGCGCTAGGCCCATTCCCACCAATTACACGCTTTGACACTCGGACGTGTCTTTCATTTTTTTCACACGCAACATTTTCCAACGTGTGCCCAATTCAACGTGCACGTGACTTCATAGACGCGCATATGCTGGCGACGCGTTTATGCGCTAAGGGCCTTTCCTCGAATTACACGCAGACGTGTTGGATTTTCACGTGCCAAATCACTCCGTATCAAGCTGGTCACGCGTTCACACACGGAAGACCACGCTCCTGCCCAGAAGGCCAAATTACTGCCCCCCAGAGCCCTGAGCACGCTCCCACCTGCCATCTTCTGCTGCCTGACTGCCTGCTGTCCACGTGCCCTGCCATTTGCTGCCTGCACTTCAGCCAGGGGTGCTGTTGCTGTGACCACCCCTGCTGGAACTGAAGACTCCCGACTGATTTTCCATCGCCCCACAGCCCAGCCCCAGGACCCAGTTGCCCACCCACTCCTGCCTCTGGGGTTGCCATGTCGGGCACTGCAACATCTGGCACCAGTGGCAACCCCCGGCCAAGGAGGCAGAGGGGCACCAGCTTCACTGCCACCGAAGTTGGTGTCCTGGTGGAGCATGTCCTGGGGCAGTATGATGCCCTCTTCGGAAGGTTGCGCGCCGACAAGGAAGGACGGACTCAGATCTGGATGGACACCGTGACTGCCATCAACGCGGAGGAGGTGGCAGTCCGCGACTACGAACGTGTCAGGAAGCGCTGGGAGGACTTCAGGTCCAGGACCCTCAACAAGGCCCGGCGCCTCCTGAAGGCAGCGGATGCTAAGGGGCGCCGGGGCCACTTGTCGGAAGATCAGATGAGGGTCTTGGAACGCATATCCCCAGCGCTCCACATCCAGGTCCTTGAGAAGCAGACCCGTCTGGAGTCGAGCGGTAAGTGTACATGCATACTGATTGTAAGCTGTGCGTGTGGTGGTGTGCCAGGAGTGTGCAGGTTGAACATGTATTTTTATGTGGCCAAGTAGGGGGGGTGTACAGGGCCGTGAGGGTGACACATGCGAGGGGTCTCATGTGTGACACATGGATGGTGCTTCTGTGTGTGGGCTTGCATGGCACAGGATGTGGAGGAATGATTGTCAGGTGTGACATGGATGTCGATCAAAACACTGCGAAAGTTGGCGGAGGTGTACACATGCATGCAAGTTTGGTGTTGTGTGTGCATGTGTAGGGTACTCTCTATGTTGCATGTGATGTGTGGATGACCTTTGGCTGCTCATGCTGTTGTATGTGAATGGATGGTGCTGGCTGTTGCATTATGGCTGTGGTATGGCTCATGTGTGCAAGTTGAAATGACATGTGTGTTGGGGATTGTGATGCCATGTCTGAGGTTTACCAATGCCACTCATGTATAACTGTCATGTGTGTATGAGTCCATTTTACAGTGCCGTGATGCCTGTGTTTTCTTTCTCCCTGTCTGCAGCGTCAACTGATGAAGAGGGCGGAGAAGGTGCTGTGGAGCACAGCGGCAGGGGTCGCACCACCAGCTGGAGACGCAAGGCCCGGATCCCCTCCCAGGTTGTGATCTCGTCGGGGAGTGAGGAGTCCGGTGCCGCGTCCCAGGCCGCAGCTGCCGAGGGGAGGTCCAAGAGGCGGAGGTTGGAGTTGGACTCCTCGGCAGCAGAAGGGGCAGCTGGGACCCCACAGGGCCCAACGGGGGAAGATGGCACAGAGTCATCCAGGTTGGTGGGGGGTTTGGTGGAGGAGGAGGCCGTGCAAGCGACAGTGGCGGGGTCTGGAGGTGGGGATTCCACTGGTGCTAGTGGTGCAGTGCAGGATCAGGGACAGGAGGCAGCACAGGCCACCGCGGAGGTGCCTGTGTGCAATCCTGTCCCTGCTCCTGCCACTGCATCATCTTGCACCAGCGGGGATGCCTACCTCCAGACCTGTTCTCAGGGAGAGGATTGGCTTACGACACCTGGCCTTCCACTCCCTGCGGATGTGGCTATCCTGCACCAGGTTGTGCCTGTCCAGGGTGGGGTGGCGTTGCGTCAACGGGCCATGCGAGCTGACCTGCAGTCTTTTCATGATGAGTCTGCACGTCTTCTCGCATGGCTCGTTGACCGCGTTGCCCCACTGGGACAGCTCACCAGGGCTAGATTCCTCCATTTCCTGGACCTTGTTCCGACCCCCTTCTCCACAGAACCCCCTATGCCCCAGTCGTCCTCCATGCCATCTTCCCACCCATGTGTCACCTGGGTGCCCTGTGGAGCTGCCTCCGACCGTGCGGCCAGGCTGGTGGACAACAGATCCCTGCCACAGTCGGGAGTCGGACGTCCAGCAGGGGTGGCCACGTCAACGACTGCACCCCAGCTGGAGGAGGATGTGCAGGCACCATCGGACAGGGCACATGGACAGCAGCAGCTGCAGCAGCAGGAGGCTGTAGGTGGGAGCCACGATAGCTCGGGGCCTTCAACATCAGAGGGGCAGGCATCGGCCGGAGGGCAGGAGGACCCTGGACGGGAAGTGTCTTCCGTGTGGCAGCGGTTGGGCCACGCCATAGATGCGGAGCGGCGGCAGGCAGAAGAGGCGCGGCTCACAATGGTCAGGGCAGAGAACTCCATGCGGAGGGCCCTGAGGCGGGCCGAGTGCCTCAAGGCAATCCGCAGGGAGTTGGAGGTGAACATGTCGGCGTCCCTGCGGACCCTCGTGGCCATGGATCAGGACCGCCTCCGGGACATAGACGAGGAGTTCGATGATGCCCTGGCCCGGAACACCACTAAGTGAGCCGCTGGACTGGCCCGCCGCCATTGTATATAGTTATTTAGTGATAGGTTTCCTTTGCAGTTTATTTTTCTTTGGAGTCGACGGACACTGCTCCACCTTTTGTATATAGTTCCATTTTAGGTAGGTTTTTTGGTAGGTTTCATTTCTTCTCTTGGGATGATGGACCCTGAATACTTTGTACATAGTTGGACTTTGGATTTGGATATTTTTTTAACTATGAATATTTTTTGCCATGGAGCAATGGTTTTCTATTTCTTTTTTACCTTCATTTACTATTCACGGACTTGAACTTTGGAAGATATTTTTTCGTATTGTCATTTATTGATTTCATTTTGAAAAGAGACAGCCTGCTTAATTTTTTAATTATTTTACTTGTGTATTTTGGTTGATTTTGATAGCCATTGCTGTTGTTTTTAATACATTATTTTGATTTTTTCATTCTTCAATGTGTGGTTTCATCTCATTGTTTTCATGCATGTCATGATATGGGTTTTCAGGTTCCCTTGCAACCATTGTGTGTGTGTGTGAGACACATGTGTTGATTTACATTGTTTCCATTGGAGTAGTATCATGGGCACATGTAATACTTGGTTGTGTCTTTGGGCTGTGGTGGCTGGCCATGAGGCACATGCTTGAGGATTGTCAGGGCCTGTGGGCAGGGGGACATGAGTGGGGGCCTGGTGGAGGCTGCCCCTGGTGGCGGGGGTTGGGGGTGGTGGTAGACATGAGTGGGGGCCTGGTGGAGGGTGCCCCTGGTGGCTGGGGGGTGGGGGTGGTGGGAGACATGAGTGGGGGCCTGGTGGAGGCTGCCCCTGGTGGCTGGGGGGTGGGGGTGGTGGGAGACATGAGTGGGGGCCTGGTGGAGGGTGCCCCTGCACTGCTGGGGGGTGGGGGTGGTGGGAGACATGGGTGATGGCCTGGTGGAGGGTGCCCCTGGTGGCTGGGGGGTGGGGGTGGTGGGAGACATGGGTGGGGGCCTGGTGGAGGGTGCCCCTGCACTGCTGGGGGGTGGGGGTGGTGGGAGACATGGGTGGGGGCCTGGTGGAGGGTGCCCCTGGTGGCTGGGGGTGGGGGTGGTGGTAGACATGAGTGGGGGCCTGGTGGAGGCTGCCCCTGCACTGCTGGGGGTGGGGGTGGTGGGAGACATGAGTGGGGGCCTGGTGGAGGCTGCCCCTGCACAGCTGGGGGGTGGGGGTGGTGGGAGACATGAGTGGGGGCCTGGTGGAGGGTGCCCCTGGTGGCTGGGGGGTGGGGGTGGTGGTAGACATGAGTGGGGGCCTGGTGGAGGCTGCCCCTGCACTGCTGGGGGGTGGGGGTGGTGGGAGACATGAGTGGGAGCCTGGTGGAGGGTGCCCCTGGTGGCTGGGGGGTGGGGGTGGTGGGAGACATGAGTGGGGGCCTGGTGGAGGGTGCCCCTGGTGGCTGGGGGGTGGGGGTGGTGGTAGACATGAGCGGGAGCCTGGTGGAGGGTGCCCCTTCACTGCTGGGGGGTGGGGGTGGTGGGAGACATGGGTGGGGGCCTGGTGGAGGCTGCCCCTGCACTGCTGGGGGGTGGGGGTGCAGGGGGACATGAGCAGGTGTGCAGGGTAGTCCCCTGTTTTGTGGGCTGCCTGCAGGGGCCGTGGAGGGTGTACAGGGAACACCTGTGAGGACCCACCCAGCCTAATCGCGTGTGTAACTTCCCACGCACCCATGTAATACACGTACCAAGCCAAATCGCGTGTGATAATTCCCGCACACCCCTGTAATACACGTACCTGGCCAAATCGCATGTGAGAATTCCTGCGCACCCCTGTAATACACGTACCCAGCCGAATCGCATGTAAAACTTCCCGTGTACCCCTGTAATACACGTACCCAGCCAAATCGCGTGTGATAATTCCCGCGTACTCCTGTGATACACGTGCCCTGGCTAATCGCGTGTAAAACTTCACGCGTACCCCTGTAATACACGTACCCTGGCTAATCGCGTGTATAACTTCACGCGTACCCCTGATATGCACGTGACCCGCTTTGCGTTCCTTGTTTGGCAGCCCTGTAAACTGGCCAGGGTTAGCGCAGCCCTTTGCGATGATTTTGCGATTTTGATGGCTTTTCCTTGCGCGAGGGCGTTCTTGGGGGCGTTACTGGCGCTGCTGCAAGGTCGCTGCGATACTCTGCGCGACGGCTGGTTTGGGAGCCTAAAATCCATGAATACGCTGTGCGCGGAAATCGGTTTTAGCGCACGTGCCTGGCGCAGACAATCGCACGCGGACACTCTGCGCCAGCCGCTTGCGACACTTTTCTGCGAAATTCTATGAATTACCCTGTAAATTGGCAATTTGGGACTTGAATGGGATTTCAATGGGGTGCAAGGGTCAGAAGAGCAGGATATGCACATTGGGGAACTGGGATTATGTGCTACTTACAATGTAATCTTGAGTTTGGGATTCTGGAAAGCCAGCAAGGTCCCTTAACAGCTAGGCCAAGGGATGTGGTCACTCTGGGTGGCTGGGCCAAGGGATCTGGTCACTGGGATAGCTCGGCCAAGGGATCTGGTCACTGGGCTCTCCTGGATGGGATGCTGGACAGCTAGGCAAGGTTTGGTCTCTGCACTCTCTAGGATGGGAGAAGCTGACTCCTCTCCTTTCCCTCTGTATTCTTGGGTGTGCCTGGATCTGGATGAATGGATGGATCTGCCTGGATGGATGTATCTGGTTTCTTGGATCTTGAATGGGTTTGGATTCTTCAGTCAGTGAGTCTTGAGAGTGAGTTTGTTGTGTTTCCCTGTCTCCCGCTGATATAGCCAAAATGACATCATTGAATTTAAAACCTGGGGGGATGTACTCTGGAATTCTTCCTCCCTGGGATAGGACAGCCTACCGATACTATTTGCTCCCCCTGGGCCAATTGGTTCAGGGGAAAATACATCATTTGTGTGTTTGCAGTTATGACCTTTCTTTGTCTCTCCAGCCTACTTTTTTACCAAAAATGAGTTATAGGTCAAAACTTCAAACTTATACTAGCCACCGCCATAGTACATAGTAAGTAGATATGCAGATTCAATAGGTCACAAGGAATTGGACACTCTGATTTCCGACTGTGCAAGGTCACATCACCCTTTGGCACATTTTCACAGTTTTTATTAAATGCATAGTATTTCAAATTCTGCCAATAACTTCACATATTCCCAATAACAATTTGCATTATTCCACCTAGTTTCATATTTGTTTCATATTTGTCCCATTTATAATTCACCCCGAAATGCATCTTTCATGGCCATTTCAGTTCACCAAGTGTTAGAAACATGTACTTGGTCTCTTTACCTTTGTCCAAAAATCACATGGAAATCTGGCATAATGCAAAATTACTACTTACTCATGATTCACTAATTATGAACTTTTCTTCAAAATCCTGCAGGCTCCTCTGATCACGGACATGGATCCCGGCGCAGTACCGGCCCTCATCTATGTTTTAATACATGATGAACCAGCTTCATACGACTTTGGCCCCATGAACAAAGCGCCACTTGCTGAACATACAGCCAAACCCGACAACTCATCTGGAAACACGATCGCAGAAACTCCACCTCGGCCTTCTGATCTAAATAAAGACTGGAACCCGATAGGAGTTGACAGGGAGACCACGTCCCCCACATCGCAAACTAATCTGACACATGCTGACCCATATTTTAAAAAAAGAGAAAAAGCTATAGCCATATACAAAAAGAAAGCTCTTTACAAGAAAAGGGGGAAAGAATAACGGAAAACACCACCACAAGAGCGCAACAAAGAAAGAAGCTCGGCCCTGCCAGAAAAATAGATCCAGGGAAAACTCAAATTCCAAACCCCCTAATGTCAAACGCCATGAAAGATTTTTTTACGAAGCAATTCAAAAGAAAACTGGAAACAGATGCTGAACTATCGGATGCTGACATTTTGGACGCCGTTCTTCAAATTCCTCCTGCACCAAAACAACACAAAACAATGTTCAATGGTTCCAACAACCTGCAACATAATGCCCAAATGTCTCCAGAACTTTCATTACCAGAAGTGTCATCCACTGATCACCAATTACTGAAAGGTCCAATAACTGATACCATGCCTGAATTTCAACCCGGCTCGCCTCTCCTTTCTGAGGTAAGCTCTAAAGAAAAGGATACGAATTCGGGCCTTTCAAACACACTAAACTACAAGGCGCCAGAACAATCAACTGAACCAGGTGACTGACCTACTAAACAACAAACCTGGGCCGTGGACGCCCAAATACCTACAAACCACGAGCAAAACCGAGCTACACAAGCAGACTACTCAGAGAAAACTACAAATAACAAACAAAATACAATGATTCGAAAGCGAGTCACGCGAAAACGCCCCCTCAATACGTGGGCTGCGCTTGCCCGCAACATTCACAAAAACAAAGGATCCAGAAATTGCATGTGAGCTCCCGCCATCTCACCGGGACCTCCGGAAAGAGGACAGTACACCGGCCAAAAACAGAAGATCTCGCGAAATGTTTTCGAGTTTGCACAAAGACTCTCCGTCAAAAAACCAGACCTACTGACAATTATGTCATCTATCACCATCGCTCTGGCTCCCTTCGGAAAGCTTTACGAATCAATAAATGACACCATGAAATATTTGTTGACAGTAACAGCGATGATGCACTTGCAATTAATCTTAGTGGAAGCATTTATAACGGCTCTAGAACAAAAAAACGCCAGGCAGGAGTCCCTTCAGACAGAGCCGACAAAAAATATCACCCAAGTTTCTCCAATGCTCAGTGATAATGCCAAATCATCGGTGAGAATGCCACAAGGAACCACTCTCCAGAGCGACAGTGGAAGTACCAAACAAGGTACACAAAAGAAGCTTCCCATCAAGACGCCAGCTATATACAAATACCAAACCAAAAAACTTTGACCACAAACAAGTGGAACAAAAAGAAAGAGCAAAGTTGGTCTCGCCCAACAAAGAAAGTGAGGAAATCGACTCACACAAGCGACACAACCAAGCACAGGAAACCTTGGAGAAGCCGGCGAAAAACAACGAAGATAAACAGCAATTGCATTCCGTTTCCACAATGCGTTGCACGCACACAAGCAACACGCGCACCTTTAAGATGGAGCAATTATCCCGGAACTACCTGGTCCTCAACAGAAAATCAGTTCTTGAAATTTTAGGCAAAGTAGAGAAACTTTGCACACTGAAAACTGAAGATGTTACCCTGATTGGACCATACCACAGGGACAAAAAAGCTAAAGCCTACCTTCACATAAAAGCGAGAGCCTTTTATGAAATTAAACAAGAAGTTTGTTCCGACCTTTAACGCCTGGGCTTTCACATATCTGAAATACCAAAACCAGACTCAACCGCCCAGTCATTGGCCGTGCCAACTCACACAGAAACTTCAAGAACCCACTACAGGTCTAGAACGGAAGAACTCTATAAAAATAAAATTGGGCAGGGTCGCTCGGGAACTTGCGAAACTGCACGACAAAGATACATTGCCCCATATCAACCCCGCTACAAGAGACCAAATTATCACCAAAATGATAAATCTGAAAACAGCCGAAGAAGAAGATTGAGGTCAGACAGGAACTACGTCCTCACAAAACCTCCAAGCACCCGGGCTGCCGACGAACTCAGACCCAGCACTAAAGAAACCACCACGCGAACCCATCATAAACTGGTAAGCGGCATGACCCACCTGAGAAAAACTACATCAAGGAACGCGGCTCCACTGGGCCATGGAAGTGGTTGAAAGAGGTACTCAAATCAAACCCAACGAAATAGCAACGAGAAAAGGGGGCGATCAAGAAAATAACTCCCCCCACCATCGTCCCAACTTGACACCAGCAAAAACTCTAAGCATGGGCTCCTGGAATATGCGTGGCCATGAACATTTAACAAACCCAGAGGCACAGGACTTGGAAACCTTCGATATTATCTGCCTTCAGGAGACTTGGCTTCAGGAGAAGCAGGCCTTGGATGGCTACAAAATCCAGATATCTCCGGCCATCAAAGGCCTATTGGGCCATCGTTCCTCGGGCCTCTTAACAGCCGTCCGCTCAGGGTCAGGTATAACGATCGAAAAAAAATAAATAATAGAGACCTACGGAATCTTGGCACTTCTGGCCAAATGGAACCACACAAAAATGGGCATGGCGAATCTCATCACAACAAACTTAGCAATAATAAACCTCTACTGGAACCCTCAAAGGACAACAAATTCGACCTTTTGTGCAATAGTCACGGAGACGATACATACATTTCTAACTGAACTAGAAACAACCTATATTGGCATCTGCAGAGACTTAAATGCAAAGAGTGAAACAATCGCTGGGTTTTCCACCACCACACACAACAGTTCAACGGCCGCTGACAGAGGTGAGGCCTGGATGAACCTCATGAATTCAAGAAACTTTCATAATGTAGCAACACTTCGAGGCCATCAGCCATCCCTTCCAACATGGGAACGGGCAAATTCAGCCGCAACCCTCGATTACATCTTGCCTTCCTACCATACGCTAACCGCTTTGAAGTCCAACGAACCAAAGAAAGCAACCAGAACCTTCTGTACATTTCATGGTCCACCACCTGTCACCAAAACAACTATACAAACCAAGCGTGGAATCAACTACACAACAGTCTTGCCTAAAACTAACAGCAGCTGATATAAAGCGCATAGCAAACAAATACATTGCTAAACCTTCCACCACAATCAGCGGTACAGCAGTGGTCAGGCCAAACTACCTCCCATTACTGTTAACTTACAAAATAGGAAGCACGAAAGGGAAAAAAAGCAACAGGAATGGCACAGACAAGTATGACAAATCGTTGGTAACTAAAAGAAGAGAATTAAGGAAACTTAAACGAACCCGCAGACTGTCTGACTCAGATGAAGTTAAAACGCACTCAAAGAAGCAATAAGGAGCTACAAATCATGGGTGAGAAAACACAAGGCAACCTTATACCAAAACGATGCAGAAAAAATGTTAAAGGTATTAACCACCAAAAACTCCTGTGACTTCTGGGCTTTGATAAAGACCAAAGACCTACAAACCAATAACCATCTCATTAACTCTGTGCCTGAAAAAGAATGGATAAGCTACTTCACCAACCTTTTCGTGCCTCTGGCAGCAAAGCAAAAGACACTGAAACACTCAGCTGAAACTAAGTGGGTCGACCTAATGGAAGTAGAGGACATCAAAACATCAATTACGAAACTTAAATCATCGAGAGCCCTGGGCACGGACGGTCTAACAAACATCAACCTGAAACAACATCCGGCAGAAGGGTCCTGTTTTATAAGTAAAATCTTTGATCAGTGCAGAACAACAAAGCAGATCCTGGCATCCTAGACCCAAGCTGTGGTGGTCCCCATCTTTAAAAAAGGTAAGAGAGACGACCCGGCGAATTACCGCCCAATAGCTCTGCTGGACATAATTGGCAAAATCGTCGCCACCTTGCTACTGGCAAGATTTCAAAAGTTCAGACCCATTTCAAACTGGCTTCCTGAAAAACGCGTGCACCAGTGTGAACATTATGATATTGAATATAATAAAAAGCAACATCAGGACAGGGGCGCCGAGAGTATTCCTAGCCTTTGTATACCTGTCACAAGCTTTTGACAAAATAAATCGTCAAAGCCTATGGAACAAGCTTAACACCTGGAAGTGTCCACCCGAAATTCTTGACCCAGTGATCCCACTCCATACCGACACCAAACTGCGGGTGCAGTTGAAGGAGCAGGCACTAATATCAGAAGAGATCAAATCGAAACGAGGAGTTAAACAAGGCTGCCCGCTGACCCCGGCCCTCTTCATTGTCTTTCTGGGGGACTTTAAAGACACCAAAGAGACTGTGAGATAATTTCCCCTGAAAATCGGCCAATGCTGAACACCCCGAATTCTTTACGCGGATGGTCTGATTCTACTGGATCAAACACAATCAGCTTCCAGCGCCAATTATCGAACTTGGCAAATTAACCAAAAGAGAACAACTTGGAAACCAGCACATCCAAAAGAAAATTCTTGATCCTGGACAAAAAATCAAAAAAGACTACAGAAAAAATCCCACTGGTCACTCAACGGGACAAAAATAGAAGTTGTTCCCCACTTCAAATACCTGGGAATAGATTTTATGTGATAATATCCATGCAAAGATATCACCATACAAAAATCTCGCCATATTTTTGCAGCGATATTACCCTATGGAACCTGCGGGGACCCCCATATATTTTTAAAGGGAGCGGAGGACACCCCTGCAACCTCTCCACCCATTTACCCCATAAACTATCTCCACCAAAAATATCGCCTATGGTCGTTACCGATGACCATATGTACGGCGATGTACGGCAATATTTTTGGTGGGGATAATATTACCTGATACCTGGGAATAATGATGGATGCCACAAGAAACGAAAACACGATGCAACAAGCACTATGCAACAAAACAAAAACTTTAACAACTCAAACCAGAACGATAGACAAAAAATATGGAAAATGTTCTTTAACAACGGCGATCCACTTCTGCAAATCTAAAGTTGTGCCCTCCCTGACCTACGGAATGGAAACATTTTGACCATCATTGAATGCAGGTGAACACATCGGTTACGTGATGGCACCGTTGGTCAAAAAATTATCTTAAACATTGTTTGAAAGATTAAAATAACTGACGAAATGAGGCATGGGGGCTGTGCTCTGCAGCACCTGCACGTGAAAACAGAAAATAAGCAAAAGCACTTGTGAACAAATTCGAGTAAACATTTTTGTAAAAATAATGGGTCTTTTGCATGTCCTCCGAAATGGACGGACAATAATAAATGGAGGATTTATGCCCTAATCGATCTCTCTGCATTTTTTATAGTGCACTCAAGATCGGAAGGATACGGTGTCGTGTTTGTTCCACATCTGCACATGATAAACATTCAGATAGAGGGTGAGTGAGAAGTGATCCTCTACTAGTGGCTCATGTTCCGCAACTGGGAGGAATAACCTGGTGTTGCAGTTTTTTCTGTAACCTAGGTGTGATTGGTGGTTCCTAGAAAGGCTTCATGTAAGTAATGAGAACAGCATGGGACACTTGAATTGGAAATTACTATGTAGAGAGACAAGGTCTAGGATACTCATATATCGTTGTGTGAATATTACATTTCTAGGTGCCTGTAATTAACAGCAGTGACCTGGGGGACTGATTTCCAGCATCGACACTACCACTGACACGCTCCCGGTTAGAGGTGAGTGTAGATGAGCACCATCAAATAGATGGATACACACAAGTAAATTGTGTCACAATATAGTGAAGTGGCTAGACACAGTCATGTTTTGTTTGTTTTTTGTAGAGATATATCCCTGAAGACATGATTCTTTCAGTTAAATTGGGAACCCTGAGTTGGGGCTCCCAGATCCCAAGGAAGGTCGGAAAAACAGGGAACCAAGTGTGGTCCAAATACGACAGAAAAATATGTAGATCTGAGATAAAGCAATTATAGCTATTCTTTTGAACAACAGATGTACATTTATAAACAAAAGAACAATACTGATATTGATGGGATTGTTTCATGCTCTTGTATGATCATTTAGGTTTCATGTTTTTGTGAAAGAGACAAGACATCTATGGTATGTGTGAAAGTGTGTATGAGGAGAGGTTGATGTGAAGGAATTTATGGTATATTATGAACAAATAACATGTACATTGTCTATAAAGAGAAGAATTGATTTACTGTGATGTTATATAAATTGGAATTTTCAGACATATGTTCTCTAGTCTCATTTATGCTTAGGTCCATTGTTTATTTTCTATATATTATTTTACCTGGAGGACCTATGGTATTTACAGTTACCCTTCTATTTATCCTATATGTGACTTTCCAGGCATTGGCCACCAAGGGAGAGCTTGGCTGCCCTAAGGGTGGACTGCTGATGGGAATAAAGTCTGCCTACAATCCAAGACTGGTCAACGAGCCTATACCGGGTGGTAATGTGCTAGCAGTGGTGGTGACTCCGCCTAAGAGTAGGGGAAAACAACAAGAGCTGTTAATCATCGGTGTACATGACCCCCCTGGGTTATTTGTTGACTGAGTCCATATGTGACCAATTAGATATCATACTAATGAACTGGAACACAGATAACAAAAGTAATCCGGTCATTCTATGTGAAGATCTGAATGCGAGATGTGTGGACCCAGGGGACTGTGGTAGCTACTCTAATGTAGCCGATTACTGTTGCATGCCACAAGTTACATCTAATCCAAAGGGGAAGGTCTGGATGAATTACCTAAGGGAGTGGAAGTGTACATTCTTGAATGGTCGCACAACCGGTGACAACCCTGGTCAAATGACATGGGCGGTGGGATGTAAGAGGGCGGTTTTGGATTATGTGGTGGTGTCAGATTGCCTATTGGGCACTGTCGCTGATCTACATGTTGCTTTTAACACCTTTAGTGATCATGCCCCAGTTACCCTGACCCTGAGTGGGGGAGGGGGAAAGGGACCTGGGAATGTTTGTCGCGATGTGATGCCGCACCACTCCGGAAATCGGATACGCTGGACACAGATTTGTATTGAAAGAATGAAAATGCTGACCTTCCCCGAGGGGTGTAGGATGAATAGTGTTCTCCAAGGGAAAACCCCAGAGGAGATTGAGGTGTGGATACAATCCCTCACACATGCTCTTTTTAAGGGGCCACAGGTTGCTAAAATTAGATGGAAAGCAGCAGATAGAAGCAAGTTTGATATTAAGATCCGGGACCGCAAACGGTTAATGCAGCGAGAAGTTAGAGCCTGTAGACTGGTTGACACTAGTATGATGAACCAGTAGGGTAGGGTGACCCAGTTCAAGTATATCAAGCAGCAATATCACACATGGCTGCACCATTACCGTAAATCCCAACAACGGGAAAAATGGGAAAGTTTCATACAGACCCTCTGCAGTAGAAATGTGCGAAAGATCTGGCAAACATTAGCAGAGGCAGGAGGAGAGCAGAGGCGAAGAATATTGAACCCCATTAGTGGGGAGCAGTGGGTAGAACACATTAAGAATACGTTCTTCAATGATAATGTGCCTGCCCCCTCTACTGTTGTGCGAATGGATTCATGGCCTCTCCCATTAAGCCACAAAATGATAAATCAGGCTATTCTACATCTTAAATCTTCTAATGCCCCAGGCCCTAATGGGTTAGCAAATTCAGTACTAAAAAGGACCCGGATAACTGGGCACAAGTGCTCCTGACTCTTTTCTCGCGTGTTTGTAGATCCGCTGTGATCCTGTCGACATGGAGAAGGTGGATACTTATACCGGTGTATAAGAAGGGAGATTGATGTAATGCCGGTAACTACCGACTTCTCTCCATGCTCGATGTAACGTGTAAGATATTTATGACACTTGTCTTGAAGGAGTTGGAGACCTGGGTGGTAGCAAACAAAATCTTGAGCTATGCACATACTGGTTTCAGACCTGGTTCCGGGACAGCACATAACATCAGGGTCTTGGACCAATTAATCAACACCTCATTGAGTAACAGACTTGTCACCCTGTATATAGTATTTTTCGAGTTTTGCAGTGCCTTCAATCAAGTTAAATGGGAGACACTGTGGGGCAAGCTAAGTGGATTAAATTGCCCTAGCTGGATCTTGCAGGTATTGCTGAGCCTACATAGTAATAACAGTGCTAGAGTCAGACTTGACTGTGAGGGAGAGGCCACTGATCCTATATATATCAACATGGGAGTCAAACAGGGCTGTGTGGGGGCACCCGAGTTCTATAATTTTTTATATAGCTGACCTACTACCTCGGATGGCTATCAAAGCTAATTGCCCTACTAAGCTAGGGGATACACCCATAGTTTGTATGCTCAATGCTGATTACCTGACACTACTAGATCGAACGCTATCAGGTGTCAAGAGCATGCTAGAGGAGTTGGCTCTTTACTCGGCTCAATTGGGACTAACCATTAATCCTGGATAAATTAAGATAGTGGCGATTGCCAGAAATGTCCCCAGCCACTCTGGGGTTGAGACAAGCTTCGGTAGGATAAGCATTGATCAATCTTATCCATACTTGGGGTTGGAATTTGATGCTCAACCTAATTACAGCCTGATTATCACCCAAAAAAAGAGATGAGCCAAACTCGTCACATTACAGGCCTGTAAATTTGCCAAGGGGACGGCAGGGTATAGCATTGCAGAGATCATAAAACTCTACCAACAGTGTTTTGTCCCGGCCATCATGTATGGTTTAGAGGCATTAGCAATGCAGGACCTGAACTGGCTTAATATATTGGAGGGTCAGTATTGGCACGTAGTACTGGGTATGGGCCCTTGTTCTATTCAATACCTAAGGCTGGGCTTGGGCTTAATATCACTTAAAGGAATGGTTTGATCAGAAATATTGTTGTCCCTATGGTTCGGCCATGTGCTTTTAATCTTAATTCGATCGATCGTACAAACATTTCATATACACCTTACCCGAGTTTTCGTCTCATGAACACAAGCAAAATCAGGCAGCAGGGCACGGCCATCTTGCGATAATCTTATCACTTGCCGCATCGCCCTGGGTGACCTGTGTTTGCGGCACTAAATCATATCCCCCGCCCCTGGGCCTGACATCACCAAATCATTTATATTCTCTGCCTCTCTCTGTGACGTTGCTGTGCAGCATGGCCAAACACGCCCAGTCGTCACCTACGCAACTAGACGTGGAACCCGGAAAACAAAACACATCATCTCACAGCGCAGCGCGTCACAATTAGGAATATGAAACTGTACTTTAAGTGGAAACAACAAGACTGTACAATTGGTAAAGTACATTTATTTCACATTATATGTTTCGATAACAATCGGCGTGTGACCGAATAAATTAAAATAGAACTTTTTTTCTTTGCTGGTACCGCGTACGGACAGATTCGACCTTGTCTGTCATTTAATAAATCCGCAAATGTTTATCGTGAGTCACACCCTGTTCCTTTTGGGTACACAGGGTGTCCATTTTGGGTAATAAATCTGCAAATGTTTATCGTTAGTCACGCGCTGTTCCTTTTGGGTACACAGGGTGTTCGTTTTGGGTAATCGAAGCACTTCGGTCGCACGGTTAGTTGCAAGGCTGGTGCTTCAACTTGGCACTAGACCACCGTAAAGTTTGTTATGTTGCTCCTAATTGCCGGCACCGCGTACGGACAGATTGGACCTTATCTGTCGTCCCAAAATACGGTCAAGTAGATACAGCGATTGACATGTAGCTGCAGCTGGCGGTTGAAGAAGCCATCGGTCGGGGTCTGGAATAGATGACAATCGCAGAACGGTACGATGTACCTGTTTGCAAAGGATAAAAATCGAAAAGTGTCTCAGTAGCCGATCTTTATTACAATTATTAATTTCCTTTATTAGCGCAGAGGTGACAAAATGTGAACCGAGAGAATACAACGTGGAATATCAAAGTACTCTGCTATTTGCTTCCGCTGATAGTGCGAATGAGAATGTTGAGCTCTAAACGTAATGCGTAAACTGGGGCAAGAATTCAAGGTGCAAAAATAACGTAATGATTTATTAGCGTTGAGCCAGGGAGAAACGAGTGGTGGTCTAAATGCGTCTCGATGCTGGCCTGCCCCTGTTGCCCGGTAGATATAAGTACTAGCACTTCATTACAATATGCCAAACAGAATGAACAATTACAATGTCACCCATCAGTAACAGTCAGCTATTCTTATTTTGATTAGATCTGGTATGAAATTGTCTAAAGAGAAACGTACATTATATTCACAATTTCCATTCTCTAGGCGTAATGCAGACCGTGATGCAGAATCCACCGTTCGTGTCAACGTTTTCTCATAAACTGAACTTACATGTAACTAGGTGCAGTTTCGAATGGGCAACCTAATCATATCATATGTTATACACCCGCCTTCAATTCAATCCCTTTCGGAATGGTCCCCGCCTCTCAAGGTAAAAAAACAATAGAATCTTATACTGTGCGAGGGACGCGTGGGGCCTACAGCTCCCAAGCTGAAATACAAAGCTGGTGACCTTCACTCAAAATGAACGTACTTTCTTACTTTGCAACATCCCGTGTCAACGCATCCATGATAACATGAATTTTGAAACACGGGCTCAGGAAATAGGGGGCAGCTCGTTGTTTGTGGCGCTGCTCCAGCTGTAGGTCAAATTTGCCAATAAGACCACCACTGCTTATTTCATGGCCTCCTACCCCATGGCATGTTTTCACAGTCGGTACTTCTCACGTGCCTAGAATTTTTTGTGGCCTATGTCTAATCCCTTTTGTAGGTCCAGCAGTTATTAGCTTTTTGCGGAACTTTATTGCAAGTCTACTGCCAAAACCCAAATATTCTTACACACTGTTTCCCATTGTTCATTAACACGAAAAATGAAGGTCCCACAGTATCTCAACTAAACTGTGAAATGTGAAAGCAATCCTAATAATTGTAATATATTTTCAAGATAAAGGACTGAGAGGATAGATTTCAAAAGACAAAATGCATACTTTATTTATACAGATTATAGAAACATTTTTTTGCAAAAATAAAAACAGACAGTAATCATTTCAACCGGGATTTGAACGATTTAACAAGCTCTGCTTTGGGTGGACATGGTACGCTGGCAATGTTTTGTGGCAATGTATGTGTGCTCTGAACAGATTTGTGGGCGATTCCATGCGTATGCATCTCAACGACATTAGCAATGAGATCTTTCACAAAATCGAATTCCATTTGATCATATACTGGCCTGATCACCCATTTTATGCTTCTTTTTGTAAAGGCCATATTGTAGCGATGCATCCCTAAGTTTCTTGCAGTCCTAGATGGTTCCCGGCCCACATTCTCGTTAAGCGCTAATACCGCTAGTAAAGTCCTACATTTCATCCCCTGGATCCAAAATGCAATCTCTTTGGCCTGTACTTTAGGCTTATATTGTGGAACACCTCCAAATCTGCTGTGTGACAGAATTCTGTGAGTCCTTTCAGATCTCTTAATAGAGTTTTATCAAACACAATCTTCCCAAGGGCTTTGTGTGTAGGTGAAGATGGTATCAACCACTTCTTCTTCCGTGCCTGCTCTGGGGACAAAGGGCCATGTTCACATTGGTGGAAATGTTGGTTTTCTGTCCAGTGGGGAACGTTGGAACAGTGGTGCATCAGTGAGCGCCATTTTTCCAGTAAATTTCCACAGACCCATCACATGTTTTGGAGCTCCACCAAAGATGGTTGCTGAAAGACTGGGACCATTGCGAAATACTTGCAAAATCTTTTTTTTTTCCCTGCAGCCAAGATTTTTTTATTAATTGATTTGGCAACATGCCATACATTAAATTGATGTTTAATATTTGGATACTGCTCTCTCATTGTCTTGGCTATTGAAACATCACTGTCCGTGGCTATGAGGTCGATTTGCATTCCCCTCGATTGTAGATCTTCCAGTGATTTTATAAAATCAAGTTTCTCCATGGTCACTGAGGATTTACATTGGGACACGTGCACGGCCACCAAACTCACAATTCCTTACTTTCCATGTCCTGAAGATGGTAGGTGCAGTACTTAGCAGAAAATCCAGGGCTGTCACACTGTCTGTCGCCGGCTAGCCGGAACCGTTTGTGGGGGAATATACTTTGAATAGCCAATTGTTCCATTTTCCAAGCTTCACTAATGGCAGGGAATAGATAATCACGTTGGTATTTGTAGTATTGCGTTTTAGAAATGAAATGTAGTCCCACAAACTGAAAGAAACTCGATAACTTTGTGAAACTAGAGCCACTGAAAAGTAAAGCTGCTGCACTTAGTAGATTGCCAGCTGGCAGTTTCCCCAGCATCGGTTGAGCGGACCTTGAAAATGCTTTATGTGACTTTTCACAGGTGGCATGTATTTTCAGGTTATTGCCTTGTGCTAGACGAGTCACGCTCACCAATGGCTTTCCACATACTTCTCCTCCCACTGAATGCACACAGTTCAGCATCTTTATAATCTCCATCAAGCTGCTGTTGAATACTATGTATTTGGCCTCTTTTATTATTCTGTCATCTGACAACACTGTTGTTTCGGACTGAACCGTTGTGGACATATCAACTAAACCGGACATACTATAGTCGATATCTTTGTCTGTTTCATCGGTCAATAGTGTTGATGCTTCAGTTTCTGTCATTTTAACATCTGTTACTTGACAATGGATAGGAGAAAACATCAATGGGGACTGTTTTTTGGGGGGCATTTTTTTGGCGGGTGTCGATTGTGTCAAGTGGTCATCGAGTAATGTAAAACTATCTTCTATAAATTCAATTGTGTCTTCCTCTGGGGGAGCGGGCGCATTGTAGCAATGGTCCAAGAACACTTTGCTGGAATCACCGGTCTTATTAAATAAATGTTCTGGCCATCGGACATAGGCATCTCGAGTGTGAACACGACGCGCCTCAATGAATAGTTCCTCCATGGTGAAAACAGTTTGGCAAGCAGCATCTGTCATTTGTATCGCTTTCTGTGTCTGCATAGTCTGTACTTGATTGGGCAACTACAGGACAGATAGGAAAAGGGATGTTCAGTCTAAATCCAACATACAGTGTTGTACAATTGACATAAAGAAAAGCATATAATGAAGGCATTGCAACAAAACTTTTACCAACAATAGAAAATGTTTATAACTAACCTTATTTTTATTTCTTTTCTTTGAAACCTTCTTTACTCTAACATCAGCAAACTGGCGGACCGACTCTGATACAAGTTCCTCTGTTTCAATATACGGATCTTGTATACATCCCTACAAAAAATAATATCCATTTAAAATAAGTCATTGGCATTACACATCTAATTAGACCGACTTTCTTTTATTCAATGGTACTGTCAATGCGCATACCTCTGGCTCTGGAGCAACTGTCTGTTTCCGGAACAACCACAATGGATAATGTAATTGTATCTGACGTTGCAGCATCTCCCTGAAACACAGTACTTGCATTAGTAAGGTTGAAAAGATTGGAAACGGGACAAAGACGACAAAGGTATATATCAGCAGTAAAGTGGGAAAGAAACATTGTGCAATGCAATGATACGTTGCGAAAATATGATCCGATTATCTCGTCTTATTGAGCTATGACGACCAATACCCCTGACACCGGATCTACTACGAGGGGTGTTCGGATTATAGTGGACGCTGCAGCATCTTCCTGAAACACAGTACTTGCATTAGTAAGGTCGAAAAGATTGGAAACGGTACACACAATTTGGAAAGACGACAAAGGTACTTATCAACAGTAAAGTGGTAAAGAAACATTGTGCAATGCAATGATACGTTGCGAAAATATGATCAGATTATCTCATCCTATTGAGCTATGAAGACCCATACCTCTGACACCGGATCTACTAAGAGGGGTGTTCGGATTGTAGTGGATGCTTCAGCATCTCCCTGAAAGACAGTATTTTCATTAGTGAGGTCGAAAAGATTGGTAATGGTACACACAATTTGGAAAGACGACAAAGGTACTTATCAACAGTAAAGTGGTAAAGAAACATTGTGCAATGCAATGATACGTTGCGAAAATATGATCAGATTATCTCGTCCTATTGAGCTATGAAGACCCATACCTCTGACACCGGATCTACTACGAGGTGTGTTCAGATTGTAGTGGATGCTTCAGCATCTCCCTGAAACACAGTGCTTTCATTAGTGGGGTCGAAAAGATTCGAAACGGGACATACAATTTGGAAAGACGACAAAGGTACTTAACAGTAAAGTGGTAAAGAAACATTGTGTAATGCAATGATACGTTGCAAAAATATGATCACATTATCTAGAATTCCGTGCATAAAACCAGTCTGGAACAGAATAGCTAGGTAAGATTACCTGATACGCGCTCAAAGTGGTTGATGACTCCAGGCAACACATGGATGTTGAATCTTGTTCCTTCATATTCGATGGATAGTAATGGAGTGGTAATGGGAAAGTATTATTCGATTTAGAAATTCAAACATTACAAAATGGCATGTAAGGAGACTGAATTCTAGAAAATTACACTTATTGAAACACATAATATAGCATAGTTATCCGTCCCCATAAATAATTTTTCTATGTGGCTTCTACAAAACAAGGACTGATGTTTAGCAAAAAAGTCATTATTTCAGCATCTATTCAATCACATAAATATGGAAAGTACTATAAGTGGCATTTTCACCGAAAATACAGGCGTAAAGCTAAATCCTGCAGCGTGACTCACCTGTGGCGGCATTTTCACAAGTAAAGTCGGAATAGCGTTTGGGAGCAATTTCCGAGTTGGTCTCAGTTGATTTCTCTTTGTGTACAAGGATGTAGATGCTGTATCGATGACCCCTCTTGTCCTCCAAGACTTGGTTGACTCTACTTTCAAGGTCTTCCAGTGGATATCCGCAATGTCTGACCCATTCTCTTATTCCATCAACAGTTTTAGGGAATACATGCATTGTAATGCTTCTGGATTTGCCATGGGTCTTCGAAGTGCAACCGAAAATAGAACATGCAGGCATTGTTGTAAATTCTCCAAAATAAAGGTCAACATTATTAGAAAATTATTTTGCATAAGCATGTGAGGAAGAATGAATTGGACCATACATTGTTCGATGCACACTTTCTTTTGGGCACCACAGCAAAACCAGTGCAGCGTGTGCGGCTCTATAATAGGATAAATTTCACAAACGAATTATTGATGTGTTGAAAATCAGAACATGTTACTCGTCCCTTGAATGTTCTATCGTGCACGAAAATGAAACATGCCTATACTATAGGCACGGTCCACAAAGGATGCAATACGATTCCAATTGACAATGATAAAAATTGGTATACCGATAACATAACAAAAGAAACTCAAGTCAATAGCAACGATACAAATTAACATGGCACTATGGAGTTAGATACTTCAGAATACATATAAATTTACAAATGAAGGAGATATGATTAGGATACATGTCCTTACCTTGACCAACAAACAGTTGGATTCAGCAAGCGGAGTAATTAGTGGCAGGAGAACAGGGAGATGTTCACAGGTAGCACACTGATGAGTTCACTTGAAGCTGTCACAGAGTAGCACATTCACGAGTTGACTTGCAGTGCCCAAGGATGTTCTCATGGTAAATATCCAGTGGTTTATAAAGAATAACAAAAAGGGGTGTGTTTGTGAATGAATGACGTGTATATGTCGTGGCATTATGTACATTGCAGGGGCGCGGCCTGCTTCAGGGGAGGCCTGCCTGGAGACACGGGGTCTGAGGAGGCCATGTAAGCAATGGACCCTGGGCGTGGGATACCTTTTGAAGTGTACATGTTGTTTGGCACCTTGGCCCCTCACGCCCCTGACAGCTCCCCATGGCAGCGCACATCCACAGGCGCGAACTGCCTTTGATAGTGGGTGGGTGGGATGGATGGGCCGGGAGGCGTGCAGACAAGGCACCGGAACACTGCTGAATGGAGACACACTTATGTGGGTTGCAGGGGCACGGTCTGCTTCAGGGGAGCCTGCCTGGAGACACAGGGTCTGAGGAGGCCATGTGAACAATGGCCCCTGGGTGTAGGATACCTTTTGAAGTGTACACGTTGTTTGGCACCTTGGCTCTTTGCGCCCCTGACAGCCCCCCATGGCAGCGCACATCCACAGGCGTGAACTGCCTTTGATAGTGGGCGGTGGTATGGATGGGCTGGGAGGCGTGCAGACACGGCACCGGAACACTGCTGAATGGAGACACACTTATGTGGATTGCAGGGGCACAGTCTGCTTCAGGGGAGCCTGCCTGGAGACACGGGGTCTGAGGAGGCCATGTGAACAATGGCCCCTGGGCGTAGGATACCTTTTGAAGTGTACATGTTGTTTGGCACCTTGGCCCTTCGCGCCCCTGACAGCCCCCCATGGCAGCGCACATCCACAGGCGGGAACTGCCTTTGATAGTGGGGGGTGGGATGGATGGGCCGGGAGGCGTGCAGACAAGGCACTGGCACACTGCTGAATGGAGACACACTTATGTGGATTGCAGGGGCATGGTCTGCTTCAGGGGAGCCTGCCTGGAGACGCGGGGTCTGAGGAGGCCATGTGACCAATGGCCCCTGGGCATAGGATACCTTTTGAAGTGTACATGTTGTTTGGCACCATGGCCCTCACGCCCCTGACAGCCCCCCATGGGAGCGCACATCCCCAGGCGTGAACTGCCTTTGATAGTGGGGGGTGGGATGGATGGGCCGGGGGGCGTGCAGACAAGGCACCGGAACACTGCTGAATTGAGACACACGTGATTCACTTAAAAACTGAAACAACCATAGATAAAAAATATGTTCTTTTTTATTTGGTTTCTTATTTTGATGGCACAAAAATACTACACATTGTAAAGGTCTGGTTGCAGCTCGGCGAGGGAAAATCCCCTCTACTGACCACTGTCGCTGGGGAAAGTTTGTCTAATGGCGCCAACGACACAGGCGGATATTACTCGTCGAACGCGGTGTCCAAGCCTCCCATGAAGCCACCATGTGTACGAACGATAGGCCACCAGCCGGTACCACCTATGAAAGAAAAAGATACAATCTGTTTTTAAATGACCAAGATAAGTGTATTAAACCTTAGTTGTCAATGACAATTCTTGTATACAATGGCATTTTTGCCAGGACAAATGCTAACTGGACACTGCACAATATTGAACGACTTTTATGCGACTATTACTAGAGAATTGCAAGACTAAACGGATATGACAATGATATCATGAAGTTACGAGAATATAGGGGACAACCGTGAAATAGTAGTGGCCTAACTGACATCACAACCAGACTACACTTACTCGTTGCTTGGATTACGAGGGCGAACTGTTGCGCGAAGTTCGTGCATAAGCACCATCAAAATCCTCAAGACGGACTGTGTGAGACAGACTGCCGTGAAGTCTGGCAGCTCGGTAACGCACTGCGACTGTGGATCGCCTTGCGATATGTAGGACAAGCATCCAGAGTTTTCTCTGCAGCAGCAGTTCTCCGCCTCGGTTGGCATTAGCGCGCACCGATTGCAGGTACACCAGGTAGAAACACCGTCCATGCGACTAGGCCCAGGCTCTTCATCTGTTGAAACGTCCGCCCAACTGTTGTCCGAATCCCCATCGTCTACAGAGCTTGCTCTTTCCAGTAATCCCCCCTCGGAATACTCTGGCTCGTACAGGTAGGGCATTATTGTTGCCATTGTGTGGTATAGAAACGAAAATAAATTATAGCAATGGTACTGGTATCTGTTCACACGGGCTACAAGCAACAAAGGTACAGAAACCAGTCACAGAATACTCAAAGAAATACAGCGAGAGGAATGGAAAAGAAAATCTGCTGTTGTGTGTTGTGAAACGCTCTGTTTACACTTGTCGGGGAAAGGGGCTTCCTGACGTTTCCATGGCGACACGTCAGTAGCTGAGGCGCAGAGAATGTTGACACGAGACGTGCTTTGGCGCTGTGAAATCTAGTGATGTCATGATCAGGGGCGGGGGATATGATTTAGTGCTGCAAACGCAGGTCACCCAGGGCGATGCGGAAAGTGATAAGATTATAACAAAATGGCCGCGCCCTGCTGCCTGATTTTGCTTGTGTTCAAGAGATGAAAACTCGGGCAAGGTGCATAGGAAATGTTTGTACGATCGATCGAATTATGGTTAAAACCACATGGCCGAACCATAGGGACAATAATATTTTCTGCCCGAACCATTCCTTTAAAGGTATGGCCCTGGGGGCACAAGGTGTATTCTACTTGAAAGCTCTCACTACCCCTACTTGCAAATTACTTAGTTTGGCTGGTAATAACTTTGAAGTCGAAAAGTCCCCCCTTTGGTCCTAGTTACAAACAGTTAAATGAGTCTCTATTTAAGCAATATGCAGTGAGCGGCGGGGGCATTACCGACTCAGGTAATGCCCCGGAGCCCATAGTTATAGGCCCCGAGCGAAAATGGGCGCCATGGAAAGGGAAAATGGAGTCCGTTTTCTCTTTCCATGGTGGCCATCGGGAGTGGACACACTGGAAACAGAAGCGTTTCCAGCGCGTCTGCTCCTGAAAAAAAAGAAGGTAAGTGGGGTTGGGAGGGTGGAAGGGAGGAAAAAGGAAAAAAAAAATTGAAAAAAAACGTACCTGGGTCCCCGGCAGGGGACAATGGAAGTCTCCAGCCATGTGGAGGCTCGGAGCGGGGATGGCTCCACTCCGAGTCTTCAAGGGGCTGGAGGCTTTCATCGTCCCCCACCGTGGACCAAGGCATAGAAGGTAAGTGGGTTGGGGAGGGCAGGGAGGTGGGAGGAGGGAGGGAAGGAAAAAAAAAAGCCTTACCTCTGTCCCCGGCAGGGGGCGAAGGTAGCCTCTCAGCCTTGGGGAGGCTCGGAGCAGGGATGGCCCTGCTTCAAGCCTCCTCATTGGCTGAGGGGCTGCCATGCCCCCCGCCGGGGACAAAAGCCGTGGAATCCCGACGGAGGGATTCCCGGCCTGGTAACGACTTGGCGAGGGCCAATCAGAATGGCTCTTTCATTCTGATTGCACCCTCGCCGGGTACTAATTGTTCATATAGACTTGTCCCACTCCAATAAGAAAACGATGCCATTTGTCAATACTTTATGCATAAAATGAATTGTCATGATCACTGGCCCAAGAACACAGACACCACACCATCAAGTGATGGGGGTAATGGGTCACAGGACGCATGTAAACAGGGGGCCGGCTGGACCTTTGGCGCAAGGCTCATGTAAAAATATAAACAGGAACGCTTTTTTTGGTGCAAGAGTGCTTCATTCATAAGAACTTTTCCACATGCTTTTATTTTGGGAGCATTTCCACAAGCATACTATTGGGTGTGGCTCTCCAGGCCCAGGCTGCATGTGCAGACTCTAGGAGTGACAGGGTGTGGCAAGCAGGCCAGGACCGGTGGGCGTGGCCTCAGGAGCTCAGCTATATAAGTTGCTCTAGCCCCAATGCCAGCGTTTCGCGTCACTTTGCATTCACATGCAATGTGACGCTCACCACCGCTTGCACCAGCTTACTTACCTTCCAGGCTGAAAGCAGACAGAAAGCAACAGGTGGGGAAAGACAAAGACAAGCAGAAGCACTCACCTGGAGAGAAGTGGATTAGTCGCAGCTGAACTGAACTACCACATGCAGGGACCAGTGAAGGAACTCGGTCCCAGTCAGACAAGGGCCCCTGCCAGAAGTAGCAGGATGGACAGCTCATCAACAATAATAATCAGGTGAGCCTTCTAGGGGCAGCACAACCTGCGGGAATTACGTCCTGGGAGGAAGGGTCTAGAAGGGGACCTGGATTACAGACTGGGGTACTCACGTCCCTTTATATTCTCACAGGAGAAGTCCTGAGCAGCATTGCCTATTGCTGCAGTTCACAGAATAAGTGAAGAGGGAGAAGTCAAACGAGGGAGAGCCTAATTTCCAGAAGGGCTGCAATCGTGCCCCAAAGCCTCCACCGAGACCAGGTGAGCGTAACATGAATAGATGGGATTGGAATCAGAATTACACCCATTTGTCTACCTTAAAGGGGTATGAGGCTGTCACACATGTCATCCACAGATATAGAAAGCCTCAACAATATCTGATGCTCTTCCCCGACCCAGAAGTACGTCAATTTATGTTAAGGCTGCGGACCAATCCAGCTAGAGGTACTAGCTGTTGTTGGCTCGTGGCTGGGCATTTCGCCTAAGGATAGGTGTTGCCGCATCTGTGCAATGGGGGGGATATTTGGAGACAACTAGGCACATTTTAACACAGTGCCCCCGTTTGGGTCCACTGTATATGTGTTTGCTGGGTAGGCTGGTGTGCAATTATGATTCTATCAAGGGCGAGCCCTTCTGGGATTATTGCTTAAATTCAGACTCTATTGGGACACAGCTGGCACTATACAGGGTATGCACTAATGTTAAAAGGTTGCTATTGAAGCAGCCTGATGTTATTGAGCTTAGAGTGGAACCAATCCAGGAGGCTATTCCCCCCCGAAACTGATGATATCCGATGGTTGGAAGATAAATTGCCTGAGCACCTCACAAGATTATTATCCATTGAGTGTATTATTTGTGACTTATTTTAGGTATTTAGGTTCTTAGAATTTTACGTCTCTGTGTACTTCTTATTATGACTCACATGTTTAACTCTACCTTATTTTCAGTGGTGATTGTATGCATTAAATTAATGGATGTATCTGTATTATTTGTGTAAAGTTCAGATTTTGGACTAATTCACAAAAAATGTATTATTATTATTAATGTCAATGGGGTGGATTTGTCACATGTGTGGCCGGTCCTGCAGACCCCCACAGCAAACTGTCTGTGTCAGGCTTGGCTTACAACAAAGGACTTTTGTGATGCCCTTTGAAGTTTGACAGTTCTTTCTTCAGAGTTGGTGCTGGAGGAAATCGCACCTCTTGGTCATGCACTAGCCCCATTGTTCCTTCTTCCAGGGCTACCTGCTAGTATAGCAGGGCAGTGAATCCTCACACCCTATGCCTTTTCATATGTCATTGTGGGCTGGTTCACTTATGATGTGACTTTTCTCAGTGGAGGCAGGGCTGGTCATTGAATTCAGTGCCTAGGCCAAAAACCCAGTGTTACTGGCTTCTGAGTCTTTTCTAAGTAACCAAGTCTTGTGGGGACTAATATAACTTACATTATATAGCAAAAGCTCCACCCACATATTCAATCACATTTCTGTGTGAGCAAAAGCTGTCATTTGACATTTAGCTTTTAAACAGCATGTTCCTTATTTTCAAAAGAGCAGATTCACACTTGTGTTCATTTCCTTTCATTTCAAGTTTACAAATGCAGTTTCTGCAGACCACAGGATGGTGTTTCAATTAATCTTCTGGGAGGTGTTGCATCTACGGTTGGTTTATGGACTCAAAAGGATGCTGCACAGGATTCCTTTGATACTGACATGGAAAAAGAAATGCCACGTTATTTCTTTCATTTACTGCAATTTGAGTGTGATGTTCACAGCAAAAGGAAACAGAAAGCGGTGTTGAGTGAAAAGCAGAACTCTTTTCCCCTCATGTGATTTCTCAGTAGACACTGCCGTTCTTGGGAAGTGTTGCCTAACTTTTTGGCAATCAGAGGAAATAAAGAACGCAGGGGTATGTTTCAATGGAGCGCACAATTTGGTGGTGTTTTAGATGAAAGAAAGAAAATTCAGGGCCATCTTGAATGTCATGCTCAACTTTAGGCTTTCAGAGGACAGAACAGCACATGTAGAGCCGTTCTGAATGCCAGTCTTTTTCTGATGATTCAACTTGAAAGAAAAGCAATGCAGAGCCATTCTTTGGGTGGAAGACTTCAATGCTCGCCACACATATGCCAAGAAAAGAAAAGCACAGCTGTTTTTGTGACAATATTTCAATACGGTTTTTGGTTTAAAGGGGATTTATGCTGAGGGTCTTACATGTACCCCACAAGGAAATGGTTGCTATGGAGTTACTGGAAGCCGGGCCAGCGTCTAGGGTGGGGCCCATGATACATACAAGCAATTGTTAGATACGTGGCTGCTCTGTAGTTACTGGTAGCCATTTTGTTTGCTCAGTGTGTGCTGCATAGCTGTGCCTTCTGTATTCCAAAACCACCATTGGTTGTTTCCCAAATGTGGATGAAAGGATTCATAGGGCTCAAAATTCAAGTATAATCTCATGAAAATGACATAACGAGAATTATGTAGTGTAGAACATAGGAGCATTATTGTCAATCTCACTGGGTGGTGTCGGAAGCGGCTACTCTGATTGATGGTTGTGATGGTTGTGAGTAATGCGGGTTGCGCCTCCCGACATCTCTTGCTCCTAGTCTGCAATAGCGGGCGAGAGTGGTGCTTAAGTATTGGTGTCCTAGTGCTGCTTGGACATCGGGACTAAGCCGTTACAGCCTACAGACAACCATCGAGGTATCGAGGTGGTGTATCCCTGTAACCCTGAATTGGGTAGCGGCGGCGTGTGCAATCTGCACCCCACTTGAGCCTGGTTGCAGGCTGCTGGCAGCAGACTAGTGCACAGGCAAGTTCACTGGGCAAGCTCATCTGTAAAGTCAAGGGTGCGTATGTGTTGTGTGGGGGTTAGCGACTCCTAAGTTGACACAGTCATGGACCCTGGAGCACTTTGGATTAGCTAGCTAGTATAGCCCACCATACCAAGGTGTGATCAAGTGCCAACAGTAGCGCTAGCTATCTGCTCCACTTAGACTTTGTTGGCATTATTGTATTATTTTATTGTATTATTTTTAAGAACTCAGAGGTGCTGTGCAATTGTCGCTAATGTGGACAGAGAGTAGCTCGCTGCTCACCAGCTTTGTGGAAGTTGTGGGAGTGTGGTTTTGGCTTGTAATCTCATACCCCCCCTTCCTTGTTTGGATTTCTTTAACCTAGTGTTTTTACTGGTATGCGTCTCTACTAATTGTACACAAAAATATAGCATTCAATCTGCAAGTGCTTAACGGGGGCATCCTCAAGCATTGATATGAAGGCGGCGAGGGGCAGGAAGGCTGTCCTGTGTCACACTAACGCGGGGAAGAGTGCAACAGCGGCAATAGTGAGGGATAACCCCTCTCCCTCATTCCCTACCCCTTCCATCAGTGGTATTGCGGCCAGCTCGGCAGTCATTTCTGCCAACTTGATTATGGGGTATTTTGGTCAGATGGAGAAAAATCCATTACCAGTCAATGTAGCTCCTACATCATGAGTTCAACTGGAGGACCCACAGGCTTTGTCACCCCCTGAGGAGCAGGAGGCAGCCAGCCTGCCCACTCAGGAACCTACTTTTGCCTCTTCATCACTGACTGGCTTGCACCCCGGTGTACTGACTGTTATTGCGGCGGGATAAGGATGGTTGGGAAGAGCTGCCACATTCAGTGCTAGCTGACACATGCTCAACATCACTTGACAATAATAACTCCTTACTTAAGTTAGTAATGAAACGCGACCGGAATTTGTTGGGTGTGGCGGAAAAGAGCATGGCTGCCCCCAACTCCCCTGTATCATACGATAATGTCATTGGAACTCAGTTATCAGCGTCTCCAGACAACAAAGGGTGCTTTCAACATCGTATTCATCTAGCAGTTATTCTGAAGACAGTGATGGCTTGAGTGAAACTGAGGTCGGCCAGAGACAAACGGCTCTATCCAAGGTTCAGCCTGCACCTACAAGGCCTTGTAGGCAAGAGAGGTGTTCCCAGAAGATATTTGAATTTTTTGGTGCCACCTTGGATGTCTTATTACAGCTATGTACTGCCATGGCAAAAGATCAAAATGCCATAAAGTCACTATTAACCAAGTACCTACAGAAGATGCCTGTCAATGACTTTACTAAAACAGCAGGGCCAAGGCTGGAAGTGGTTCTTACCTCCCCAACATCGGTCTCTGCTGGTAGCGTATTAGCTTTGCCTATGAATGAACTTTGACTAGGATTAATAACGCACCTGCTGATGACTCAAAAAGACACGTCGTCTTGTAAGGTCCGATCCAAAGGTGGCTGGAACCGGGAGAGAGAGCTAGCTTTCCATTCAGGCCACTTAGCGCGTAGCCCTCAACCTACACAGTCTGGCTCTGTGGTCGCTTCTGGGGACTGAGGGATGGAACTCGTACAAAAGACTGTGCATGATGGTTTAACCATGCAATGCCCACTGCAAAAGCTGCAGCTTGATAGGGGGGCCATATGAAGCGCACAGGATGATAATTGGGCGGCAGAGTATCAGGCCCGGAGGCCCCTTTATGGAAAGGGAATCAAATTGGAAGATGTGTCCCTCCTGAACGCTAGCCCCTTCATGAACTGGAGCGTCCTGCTGAATCTTTTCCTGGGCATCCCGCCACTCAGGAACTTAAGCAGCAGGGACATTACCAGTATTTTGCTCCCAAAAGTGAGTAGTGATACTAACTGGCTGGTGGTGGATTTCACTACCCCAGTGATTTCACCCTTGTATTTGTGTGTTGCTAATAGCCTGGATGCTTCACCACCACGGGCTGTGTCCAGGAGGCCCATATACCAGAACGTCTCTGCATATGCGATGGAGGAACATAAGAGCATGTGCCCTAAGCTGGTTTGGCTGGTGCATGGATACCTTCGAGGACTATGCACTGGTCCATTCATGACTACCAAAGGAAAAGGAGATCTTAAAAAGGGCCTCTTGGAACTCCCAGGATTTCAACTCTTTCCTATACAACCCTAATGGCCTAAAACTGCTGTACTTCGTTTCTTATTACAGGAGACATGGTGTCTGGACACATTTTGTGTGAATGGCTATAACGTCATCTGTTTTCCAGCCAAAAAGAACAGGAGGGGGCAGCCTAGGGGCGGACTGGCCATAGAGGCAAAAGTCATCTTGAATGTGGCACACCTACATATGGGCAGTGGCGATGAGGATGCATGGCGGCAGTATTGAATGAGCCAGAACTTTATCCAGAAGCCATAATGATTATAAATCTCTATAAACCTCCTGGGGTTGGGAATTCCGGCGCCATGCATGGAAAGTGATGGAATTACTAGCCCAGTGGTATACTCACCACCTCCAGGGGGGTCTCTCATTGCAGGGGACTTTAATGAACACATCTTTACTGTGCAGGGGCAGGTGGCCCAAGGCCCAATAAGGGACTGCCAGTCAGTATCGGGTGGGTTGTCTTCTCATGTACCCACAGACGGTTGGTTACAACAATTAGATCTGTACAACCTAGCGTGTCTGAACATGAAGACGCCCAGGGGTCGGGACATCCAATATACCTGGACTAATGGTAGAAATTATTTGTGTATTGATTACGTCTTCATTGGTCAGGGACTGTGGGGTAAGATGAGAGCCGATTTATATGGTGCAAACTAATGATTGATCCTTTGTTGTCGGCATGGGAGTGGACAAATGAAGGAAGAAATAAGTGAGTCGGTGGGTCTACTTGTCCCTGGGTGGTGGGTAATAATGCCGGCAATAGCTTACACTGGTCTGATGATGGGATTGATACGATGAATCCTCTTCTTATGACTCAGGGCCATTTAATAATGAATAGCCTGGTTTCCCATGATGAAAACCTGTGGGCCACACTGGGGTACTTTTTTAACCATTTAAAACTCATCAGCGTCATACAGGCGTGACACAGCCAGAACCCAGTCTTGGTGTCCACCCTCCAGACTGCACACATTCAACTGATATCAATACCACCACACCTAATGTTAGGATGCAGCTACCATCAGGCAATTATATCAGCTGCACACATAACGGGTGCACACAAGCATCCTACGACACCTTACACAGGTTCGATCCCCGGGTCTGCGCTTAGAACCCTCTGGGTATTAAGGGCGTTATAAATAACCTATCATATCATATCATAACTGACCTGGACTATGGTGCCCAAGGGCGTTCAACCTACCAGTGCTTTGAGGTCATACCAATGATATATAGAGTGTTATATAAATGCCAAATAACATACCATACCATAACATACCATACCATACCATACCATAACATAACATAACATAACATAACATAACATAGCATAACATGCACACTTGCCCCATTACTGTACAATCTCTATGGGCCTCATTACGACCCTGACGGTCCGGGAACTATGGTACCGGTAAGCATGTCAGTACCACAGTTACCGGACCGGTATACTACAAGCTCTGCTCGCGGGTGCCGTCTCACCTGCCAGGTGTTTCCTGGCAGGTCTAACGGCACCCGCGAGCAGAGCACATCGGAGCACCGGCACAACTCTGAATGTGGCAGTGCATCCGACGTCCCCATCCCCATTCAACCCTATGGGACAGAATAGGGATAGGGAAGCCATTGATTCTGGCACCCGCAAATGGAGAATTACCGGGTCCGCCGAGCTCGGCATGACCCGGTTCTTGCTCATTCATGGGTGCCGGCAAAAAAACAACTACGTCGCCAGCCGTGCCGTTTTTAATGGCAAGGCTACCTCCAGAGTTGTAATGAGGCCCTATATGTCAGACCTGGATCCATATCTGCAGGGTATCCAAACGTTCCCACTGAGGATCGGCGGGGAGCCGGTACCCTGGGTAATGTACGATGATGATCGATCCTTATGGATCGTACACAAGTTAGGCTCTAGAGAGCCATTAAAGCATTGGGGAATATGCCAGTGAGAATAATCTGGTAATAAATCCACACTAGACCAAGGTTATGGTTTTGGGCAGAAGATCAAAACGTCAGGTCCCCATTGTGTGGATGCTGAACGTGACAAAGTTAGAGGTGGTAGAGTGTTATATTTACTTGGGTTTCCCCATTTGTTTGCACCTAATAAAGGGGTTTTATGGCAAGGGCATTACTGGCCATATACTTAAGAAATGGCACCTGATAAAATAGTTTGTGGTTAGTTCTGGTGGTAACAACATAGAGGGCATGATTAAGATATACCAGACCAGTATTGCCCCGTCCCTTACCTTTGGCTTGGAACTATTGTCAGAGGGCCATGTGGCCTGGCTCGACAAATTAGAGGGGAATCTATTAAGATCAATCTTGAATGTCCCCAAAGCCATGCTGGTTGAAACCTTAAGATTGGAGTTGGGGGTGCTGTCCTTAGAGGCCTCTTGGATTCTTCTTAAGGGATACAAATAAATTCTATTGTGCACTACGACTGTGCCCCCGGGATGACACTAAACTGCTGAGCTTGGTGGCATCCAATTCGGGGCGCTCCAACCAAAATGAGTTTCTGGTCTTGTTGAGTAAAACAACAGTGGCACATTATGAAGCTATAGCATTCCATCTTTCGCTACTGCCAGACATGCCAGATTATCTTAATTTACTTAAAAGAAAGACGTGGCAGAGGGACAGAGTTGTTTCTTTAAAAAAAATTAGGCCTAAAAAGGCTTTACCATGAATTCACACAACAGGCTTTTATAATCGATGACCTATGTTCCTTCCTCCTTAAACCATGCGCCTAAAAAATTAGAGCATTTATAATATACCTTTGCCTAAATATCCTACCAACCTGCGAACACATTGGGAGTTGGAGTGGTGTCAAATTTGAGCAGAGACTGTGTCAGCCATGTGCGAAACAGGTTGCGGTCATGTATTGACTCAATGCAGCACCCTTGGTCAGCAATATAGTAAGGCATATACAAGCTTGGTGTCAAATCTGGAAAACCTTCAAAGTGACCTATTTTGGAGCTTATTATATGGGGCAGACTCCCTCGTCATCTCAGGTGTTGGGTTTTATGTGCGGAAGGAAGCTGTGCAGCTATTGTCTGTAGCTGTATAACGGAAGATGTTTTAGAATGTTTATAAAAGTTCGCTGAGTTGACGGATTTATGCATTTTAATTATATCATTATTTAATGTCTGTTGTATGTTTTTTTAAAAAAAAATTCTATTAGAATGTTTTACGATGAAATGAGAAATGATGAAACTTGTGCTTTCTTTCTAGTGGCTTTGTATTAAGGTTTTGCGTTAAGGTTATTTTTGTTAACCAAAATGCAGAGTGTAAAAATTTAAAATATTTAAAAAACAAAAAACATATTACAACGTATGTTTACCCATTTAGAAACCGTTCAACTTTTCAAAGCAAATATAAATGTAGACAGTTTATAAAATGCAGTTGGCACAAATTTAAGTACAGGCCCACTAAAATTACAAAATCATTATGATATACCCAGTCATTCAACATGATTATAATCCTGTTTACATAATTCTCAAGAATGTCTGGGCACGGCTCCTCTTTTAAAATTCTGTGACGCTTCTGGTTTTGGGGAGATGGCCATGCCGGTAAAACCGACACGGCTGCTGCCGGACTCATTTTTTTCCGGCGCCCAGGAATGGGCAATTACCGGGGCATTACAGCCCTGACGGACCCGGTAATTGGCCATCCCCGGGCGCCGGAAAATATTAGTCCCCATTCCCATTTGAGTGCCATTGGACTCAAATGGGAATGGGGAGATCGGATGCACCGGCACCATTCGTGAATCTGACATGGTCTGCGAGTGGGTGCAGTTCAGCCCGCTAGGTCAGAGCTGGCAGGCTGACAGGCACCCGCTCGCAGACCTTGTAATATGGCGGCCCGGAAACAACGGTACCCGCAAGCTTACCGGTACCGTTGTTTCCAGACCAGCAGGGTCGTAATGACCCCCATTATCTCTGGTTATTACAATTAGAGCAGCTGTAGCAGGAGCGAAGAGGGTGGCCGGTCACAGCTGAGGGCTAGAGACAAGTACAGGCTGACAAGATAAGCAACAACCCTTCTTTGGATGTCAATGGCGTTCCCTTTTTATCATACTAGCCACACTCCATACCTGTGTCTTCTGGGCCTCGTTTGTCTTGTGGTCAGATATCGCAGAGGGGGTTGCATGGCAGGGCAAATGCAGAATGCAGGGTATTAATAGGAAGGGAGGGGAGCAAGAGTGGCAGAAATGGAGGGTCCAAATCTCCTAAGTAAATGGAAGATAGCACTGTGAACCCAATACTAATAACTCACTAGGAAGGACACAGTAACTGCCCTGATCAATGAACATATGTACAATAATAGACGGTTATTTTGTATTGTGGCAGTTATAGTTGGTATTCAGCGTTGCTCAGGGTAAAAGGCGCAAATCCACTGTTTAAGTGCACTAGCTTTTCACTTTCTTTTCTGTGTAACAACAATCTTCATTATAGTAACAGGGGACTACATGTCCCAGAAGGCAACTCAGATCTTTCCAGTCCAGTCTGTTGTACTTATCACCTAAGTATCTCTATGAAATCTATTTATATACAGGAACACTAATCTATCTAGTGTAGGAAAGCCCCCAGATGCTCACACCCGAAAAAAGGCAACCCACTAGGGAAAAAGGCCCAATACACCTCTTGCAAGCTTTACTAGTTTTATTTCCAGACAAAAGGAAAAAGCGCCAACAAAAAACTCTGCTGCCAAAATCTACATGAGCGGCACATTAAGAAGGTATGCAGCATCACCAGTGACATAATTACATACAGTAAAAACATACAGTAAAAACCTGTGCTGCTGTTTGGTGAGACCCTACATAGGTCATCTGCTCCATACTAGATGCCAGACCATTGGTCCCAGCTCTGCCTGTCCATCTTCCTTCACATGGGCGATGTTGCAGTCAAATAAGAATTATATTACTAACTAAGAACAAATAAATCTATTTCTATGTAACAGTGCACCTGGTATAAACAGACAGGGCCCCAGGGGGAAAGGCAAGGTCACACTAACTCACTCACTTCACTTGCTCCCAGACAGGCCAGCATTTCTCTAAGGTCTCCCACCCATGTTCTGGGCTATAATGTCTTCCCTCCCTGCACATCACAGCACAAATCATTGGACCTTGAAGTGAAGGCAGGAAGGCCCTCCTTTCAGATCTTTTGATCGATTGGGGGTCCAGCAGGTTTTATAATCAGTGGTCAGGAGTTTCTGGTCATAGGAATTCAGGGGTTTCAAAGCCAGGCATTTTGGTGTTATAATTTAGGATTAGGGCTGGTGGGGTTTGGAGGCCCCTGCTCTCTTTCTCATGGTTTCGCACTGCTCACAGGCACCCAGCCCTCCTCGTGTGGCCTTGCAGGGCACTTTTTTCCGAGGGAATGAAGGTTTGCAACGTTCTAGGAAAATTGAGGGTTTTATGAATCTTTTGTAGCTCTAAGCTTTCTCATCAGTGCTTGGGATACAACCTATTCCTTTGCTAATGTACGCGGCTTAGGACTAGGGTGCTGACTGCCACACCACATTTAAGCTTTGTGCCACAATATGGCTGCTATTATCTAAACATGGCTGCTGTTCCTGCATTTATACGACACCTACAAAATGTACAATAATATGATCCTGTATGTGCCCCAAGGGCATCCCCTGGTCTCTTACTTTACCAATGACAACCTTTGCCTTACCCTAAAGCTTGGGGGTGCAGGAACATCGTGTCCCCTTCCCAACACCAGTGAGCAGCTTTGTCTGCATCATTTTAAAGAAATGTTTGCTTACTGTTAGAGTATTTTGGCAGTGTGCTATAAGCAGTTACAGTCCATATGAAATGCCCCGCGTGATAACTCTTCGCAGGGGATGGATTTGGTAGGTTCCTCAAAACGCAGCCAATAATTCCTGGCAATGATTAACGGGTGACTCCAGATGCTTGATGACAGGAAGTGGCCCACGGTTGGTGCAGATGCTCTGGTACTTTAATGGCACAATGACTCTCGAGGCCGGTCCAAGAAGAAGGGCCAGCATCGAAGCAAGGTAGGCAGGGGCCAGCGCTGCCCACCGCAGTGTCAGAAGAATGTCTTCAGAGCCGGTGTAGAGAAGAATGGGGTGTCCCCTTGGACTCCACTGTCCTGAGGAAGAGGAGACAGCCAGCAGTTTCAGGTCTGTCAAGCAAAACGGTTCAGCGGTGATGAAGCTGCAGTGCTCCCACTGCCACTGGGAGAGCTGCTGGCAAGGGCAGGATCCCGTGGTATGTTCAGGTCTCCTGGGGTGGGAGCCAAAAGGAGATGCTCAACGAGAGCATGAAGCACTGGTGCACGGGCAGTCCAGACGGAAGGGTCAGCGAGACCATCTAGTGCTGCGTCATTCCTTGTGTCTCCACTTGTTTTCTCACAAATGCCCCAGCTTAACCCACCAGCAGGAGCAATGGATGAAACCATAAACATTTACTGTACTCCAGGGGTCTCCAACATTTACGTTAGCAAGAGCTACTTGTAGTTAATGCCCAATAGGTGGGAGCTACTGGAGAGAGCTACTCAGGTGGTGATGTCCATGAGTATGAGCATTTATTCCAACATGTGTTAGGCGTTTTATTTGATCTTTGTATAGAAATAATCATTTATTATTAGTATCTGTTTCCTAAAAATTGTCAAGCTTATCAGAATGAAGCAAACCAATCAAGGCATTCAATGGGACGGCTGACACTGCATGCTATCCACCAGTGCTCAGCAATCTGGTGTGTAGCTTGACAATAGCCACAGCACTAATATGCAGATGGGATCCAAGTTTTAATTTATTGAAGTTCATTTCTGAAAAAGGCAGAATTTGGATGTGGCGGCCATGATCATAAGTAGTGCCATGCACTATGCCTAGACTCAGGCATAGCTTTATTTTATAGATTACCCTCCTAACAATTGTGAGAAACCAGAAGATGTCTCACCCACTAGCCTCCGGGGATCTGTCATCCAGGTGGTTCCTGGGGGTGGAATAGTGCAGAGTGGGAGTGGGACACCGGATGGTGAGACGCAGTATCCCCTTCACTGTAACACCTTTACCCCATCCTACCCGGTAGGCTATTTAGGAACTCTACCCCACCCCTCCCCCCTTTTACAACACAAACACATTTTCATGGACAGCCCACTACAAGGTTAAACAGACTAACACCCAAGTCATGTACCGGACATGTCCCAATACTATGGTCAGGTGAGGTCAGGCAATTATCGACAACCACTCACACCTGACTTCCATTACACTTCCTTACACAGATAAAAGGTGGAGCATGAGAGCGCACTCATACTGAAGCAAAGCAAACAGGGAAACAGCAGTTTCGAGATAGCAGCTGAGCACAAGGGGAAAGACGGCAATACCGAAGGGGATCACAAGGAGTGAAATTGCCTTGACCTTTTCGACAAGGAACCATTGCATTCCAGAGACCTCGAGAATAGCAAGCGTAAAACCAGGAAACCAGGCTGAAGAATCCTACATTGTGTGTCGGAGATACCCAGGGCCCTCATATGTCAGTAATCAAGACAGGGAGAATCACCAGCTGCCTGCGAGAAACTTGAGGGTATTCTCACAAGCGAACCTTGTGGAGCCCTTATTCAGGTGGCCGAATGAAGCTTAACATGCTCAGATCCCATCCCTTGTGGCAAAAGAGTGAAGGGGAATCACCTGGGTAGGGGAGCCTGGGATTGTCCTCAGGGAAATGCCCCAGGTAAGATGTGGTATTGTGCCAGAGAAGGAGAGGAGGGCAAGATATCTGAGGCTTTCATGGGCTGTATTGCATCTGACTCCCTTCCTCCCATCATTAGATCTCTCCTGCCCAGATCCAACAACCCCTCTGTATGCAATCAATCCTCTAAGGTCCCAAACCTGGTTGCACCCAAAAAGCATGACTCCCAGAATCCTGGTTTCACGGGTTTCCATTCAAATACTCCCCATCCTTCTCCTTCCCGTCCCTCTGATTATTATTTTCCGCACTCCCAAATTGATCAGACAAAACACTATGATTCCCACAATCCCCTTTGTTCATTTCACGGTCCCTGCTATTCCCGTTTGCTCCACAAACCCTACCAATCCCGTCCCTTTTATATTATTTTTTGAATTCACACAAACCCTTCTGCTTATTTACCAAACCCAACAAAATCTACCCTTCTGAGATCACCATAAACTCTAATCCTAGGGTTATAATTCCATGTATCACTTCTTTCCCTTCCGACTCTGTAGGATATTTGGAAACTCTACCACTTGCTTTTTCCGATATTCCAACCCCTTCCTGTTCCAACATGACCACTGGTTTACGGTCTTGTAAATTAACTGTGTCGCTGATATGTCTCGACACAAGGGTCAGGAAAAGTTAGGTAATTAACTTGAACAACACACACCAGACAGACCTTCCTTTTCCCTATAGAGATAAAAGGTGGAGCAAGAGAGCAAAGTATGAGCAAGGCGAGCATGGCAGACAGCACAACCAGACGGTTAGGCAGGCATGGCAGTGCAAGAGAAAGCGAAAGGCGAGCGGGTGGTGAGGAGAGAAGTGACCTTGCCCTTTCCGTACCAGACCTGTGGAACCTTCGAGGAAGAAAGTCTAAAACCCACGAACAATAGCACATGTGTTTTGCAGCAGACGTCAACGGTACACAGGGCAAGCCTACACCCATAAGCGGAGCGAGGGAAGCTCCTGTGACTGTAGTACCAGCCTTGACTCCAATGACGAAGAAAAGCCAAACGGTTCATCACAGCCGGTGAGTCAAAGGGTAAACGATAAGAACCCGGCTGTGTTGAGTGAGAATCGCTTCATTTGATGGTTGACGCTTGCTCCCATCTTAGTTTTAGTTTGAGATTAGGTGTCTTTCCAACCAGGATACAGCATTCATTGTTCCATAAACACCCTTGAACTGTGATCACTTGTGTCTGTCTTACCTGTTGCCGCCATGAGTCCCTAACGTATGTTGGCAGAAGAGGGATATGATCCAATTGATACTAGTTGGAGAGCCAGCTATAATAAAGACACATCCTGTCAATCTACCTTTTCCCTCAATGGCAAGAAATTGATGGAGAACAGAATACCGTCCCTCTCACCTTTGGTATAGAAAATGGGAATAACATTTCTCTCCTTGACCTCTCAAGCTAATTTCTCCGACCGAAAAATGATAGAGGGAAATAACTATTACCTCCGATGTCCCTACAACTATCCGATCCCAGAGAAGGATAATCTTGTGATCTCTCTAGACTTAAAGAAGGGATACACTGCCACTTCTGCCATTTATATAGTACCCTTCAAAAAGCAGGGCATAGAAATATTTCCCCTTATATCATATGGAAATGAGCTAAATTGATGTAGCAACGGTCGACAATCATGATCCTTATTCACCAATCTGTTGTTTTTCGAATTCTCAGAAACCCTCCTGCTTATTTCACAAACCCTAAAAAATCTACCCTTCCGAGATCACCGTAAACCTTAGTCCTAAGGTTATAATTCCATTTATCACCTCTTTCCCTTCTGACTCTGTATGATGTTTGGAAACTCTACCACTCGCTTTTTCCGATACTCCAACCCCTCCCTTTTCCAACATGAACTCTGGTTTACTGTCTTGTAATTGAGCTGTGTAGCTGACATGTCCAGAAACAAGGGTCAGGCAAAGACATTGGGCCTCATTAGAAGTTTGGCGGTAGTCTGGATGGTAAAAACAGCAGGCTGCCACCAAACTTCTGAAAATTTCCAGCGCCCGTGAATGGGCAATTACCCACAATTACCTGCCGGACCCGATAATTGCCCATTTGCGGGCGCCGGAAAAAGATGCTCCCTTTTCCCATTCAGCCCCATAAGGGTGAATGGGAATGGGGAGGTTGGATGCACCGGCACTGTTTATAACGGTGCCGGTGCATCCGGCATGCTGTGCTCGCGGGTGCCTTTCTGCGTGCCAGGTCCTACCTGGCAGGCAGAAAAGCACCCGAAGGCACAACTCGTAGTTTACCGGTCTGGGAACTACGGTACCGGCATGCTTACCGGTACCGTAGTTTCCAGACCGGAAAACCTATAATGAGGCCCATTAACTTGAACCACACACACCTGATGGCCCTTCCTTTTCCCCAGAGGGATAAAAGGTGGAGCAAGAGAGCGCAGAACGAGCAAGACGAGCATGGCAGACAGCATGACAAGACACCTAAGGAGGCGCGGCAGTTCAAGAGAAGGAGAAAGGCGGCAGGAGTCAAGAGGGTGGCGAGGAGAGAAATGACCGTGCCCTTTTCGAACCAAACCTGCTGAACCTTTGAGGAAGAAAGTCTAAGACCGCGAACAAGAGCAGCAGATGTCAACGGTACACGGTGCAAGCCTACGCTGATAAGCAGGAGCGAGGGAAGCAACCGTGGTACCGGCCTTCACTAAGATGAAGAAGAAAAGCCAAGCGGTTCATCACAGCCAGTGAGTCGAAGGGGAAATGATAAGAACCGGGCTTTGTTGAGTGAGAATCAAGTTCGATGAACTATGAAAGAACAGTAAAGGGTGTAAAAGGGGATACCAGCTGCAGAGGGAAAACAGCACCACGTGAGTGCTAACTCAAAAAATTCTGGTCAATCCCCATCTGAGCGAAACTACAAATACCTGAAGGCCGTAGGAGGGCCGCAAAATCAGTCAAAGTGGTCATACAGAGTGCCAAGCAAAATCCCTGTACAATCAAAAGACTTTGATCTGCAAGCAGTGTGAAAGAAAGGGAGGTGAATCCCACAAACTTTGTATTGTGTAAAAAGCAAAAGTTGTGTAAAGTCTTGTAGTTGTTCAGCAAGCAGTGAACAGTGCCACAGACTTTGGCTGTGGGTTTCATTGTTTCATTGGCAGCCTAATTCTACCTGCTCAAATGTGCAGCAATCCTTTCATAAGCCTGGGAGCATCAGTTATTCGGCTAACTGTGCACAGGATTCACTTCACCGGCATAAATGCATGACACATGTGCAAAGTCATGTAAAGTCTTGCAGTTGTGCAGTGAGCAGTGCCACAGACTTTGGCTGTGTCTTCTATTGTTTCATTGGTAGCCTAATTCTACCCACTCAAAGGTGAAGTGATCCTTTCACTAGCCTGGGAACATCGGTTGCTCGGTTCACCATGCAAAGGATTCACTCTACTGGCATAAATTCACAAAGCATGCGCGAAGCGCACGCAAAGTTATGTAAAGTCGTGCAGTTGTGCAGCAAGCAGTGAGCAGTGCATTCTATGTATGCCGTGCCATATGCCCATTTGAAATATGCCCTACCTGACAACAAAGTATTATGGACCTGATTAATGGAGTTTTTGCACTGCTGAAAGCGACTTTGCACTGCCGACACAAACCCTGGTTCATGGAACTGTGCAAAGTGCATTTTTGCAGTGCAAAGTCAGTGAAAAGTCATTTTTGTGTTGTGTAAAAACTTCATGAATTGGGGTCTATGGGTTTTGCTTGATGGCCCTGCCTTGTATGCCCCTTCCGACTATAATGTTCTGTGTGCCTCACCCCAGGATAATGCAATGGGTGTTTCACCCAATAACAATATGCACCCCGGCAACCTGTTAGCCTCTACTCGTGGCCCACCTGCTCTGCTCATCTCCTCTATGGACTCTATCTCTGTACCCCCCACAGCCCTCACACCTTTTATTGGTGCAGGAGATATGCCCACATACCCACATATCATGCCCTCTTCCTTCCTGCCCTGTTCCAAACCCTTCCCTCAGTCTAACACCCCACACTTCCTTCCCCACTTTTATGCAATCTCGCCCTGCCCAAGCTACTTCCTGTCCAGGTCTGCAAGCAACTCAAGCCCACTAAGCTGCACTGGCACCCTTTCACCTATCTGCCATAAACCTACGAGTGCCCTGCCTCCCGTGTTAACCAAGCCCATGAGTGACCTGCCGCTTGCACCACCCAAGCCAACAAGTGCCCTGCCTCCTGAGCTATCCAAGCCAATGTGTACCCTGCCACCTGTGCTACCTAAGCCCATTATAGCCTTGCTTCCTGTATTACCTAATCCCATGAGTGACCTACTACCCATGCTACCTAAGCCCATTAGTGTCCTGCCACCCATGCTACCCAACTCCACATGTACCCTGCCTCCTGCGTTACCCAAGCCCACAAGTGCCTCCCACCTGTGCTACCTAAACCCATGAGTACACTGCCTCCTGCGTTACCTAAGCTCATGAGTGCCCTGCCCCCTATGCTACCTAAGCACATGAATGTCCTGCCAGCCATGCTACCCAAGTCCATGACTGGCCTGCCACCCATGCTACCCAAGTCTATGAGTGCCCTGCCACCAATGTTACTGTTAGGCAGAATTATATGCAGTACCCTTTAGGAACACCACACACAATTAAGACTACAAGTGATCGTGCAAATTCACCTTTAGTACAGGCCTGTACTACGCAGTAAAGTGGTAGCGATGGCTGAACAGCCAGACTTATCTCAATAGCAAGTGAGCAGTATCAATAGTTACACAAAGGACAGCAATTACTATGATTCAAACAAACACTGACTCAAGGTTTCTGAGTAAAAGAATATACATTTATTTACACATCAGTTATTAAACATTCCACTATTCTCAAGCAGTTTAGAAATCACAATCTTAATACACCACACCACTCCCAAGAGATTCTGCACAAGTTAAGCTCAAAATGAAGTGTGAGCAAAATGGCACTCCAATAATTCAAAAGGGAGGGAAAGACAAAGTTAGACAAAAATTGAGCATCATCAACAGTTAAGTAAGCAGGGCAATCTAGAAAAAGGAACTACAGCGATGGAATCAAATCAAGAGACTTTGGGCCAAAGTCAATGGGACAAAAGTCTTTTGCTCAAGAACACATAGTTCAGGGTAGTTCGTGGTTAAGTCTTTGCCAAGAGTTCAGAACAAAGTTGGTCAGGCGAAAAGTTACTTCAAAGAATAGAGAAGGACAAGCCCTTGGATTGGCGAAAGGTTTCGCACACTTTCACCGCGGCTGGACGAAACGAGTAACCGGATTTGGAACAGTACCTTAAATGGAGAAGAAGCTGTAGCTGAGGCGGATGTTCCTGGCAGATCCTGCAGGCTCAGGGTTCCTGGAGCGACTGTCGGACTGACATGAAGTAGAAAGACTGGAGGGTCCTGCACTGCCCAGGGAAAAAACCAGCAGCAGAGCAAAACGGCAAATAAAAGGTGCACTCCTTAAAACCCAAGCAGGGTCCCACCTTCCTGGCTATCTGGTTCACTGTAGCTCTGTACAGCAAATTCGACCAGAGGAGGGAGGCCTGGCTTGCAGTTTGGTGAACTGGTTGTTCCCACCAGCTCAAGAGAAGAAGATTCTTTGCAGATATTCCCTGTCAACGAAGTTTGAAGATTCGGACCCGCAGCAGGTCTTCACCGGGAGGTTCAGTCGTGGTAGAGGTCCTCTTCTGTCTGCTTCACTTCGGTTCACTCGATCCAGTTTCCGACTCTGCCTTTCCAGCCCCAGAGACCTGCTTTTTATGCAGTTTGCCCCCATTCACACAGCCTGGCTGTCAATCACACAGCAGGGTCGCTTTCCTGGAGGGACAGTCACCTAGACAAACAAACAGGAGAGCAACTTGTGTTACCAAGGGAACCCATGGCAGGGGTCCCAAAACCCCTCCCTCACATCCTGCCTACCCAGACTTTCAGGCGCCTAAGGAGGGCTTCTGTGCAGAAGCCCGCAAAATGACAGTGAACAAAGGAACCAAACCTGGTTTGGCGCACAGAAAAAAAAAACACAAGAAAGCCTTTTACAAAAAGAAATGTCGAATAAACCCAGCCGGAACCAAATTAAAACAAATATGGTCCAGCGGATTTAAGTTTGAGGCTACCATGATAGCCTAAAACAATACCAGGGCTATTTACAATAACCGCAGTAGGAAAAATAGGGTAGTTACCACTGCCACCAGCCAAGCCTTTTTGAAAAGATACGAAACAATATTCCATGAGAGACAGACAAAAAGGGATAACTATTAACCCTTTCCAGTACTTTATGTAAGATAGTTTGTACTTGGTCTGTGGATTTAAAGAAACTACTAAAGTCAATGGCAACTTTACATGTTCTGGGAGACAGTAGTCAGTCCCAGAAAATGGAGTCTGAGTTGGGAAGTCTAAAAGACAACCCTGTGTCACTGCACCAAAGGTGCTGTATAACACACAGTAAATGGAGTAGGTGAGGCTCCACAGTCTATGAACACAAAATATGTTAAACACACACAGAAAAACACATGTAAGAGTGGGAAAAAAGGCTCACACTCTTACTAGGTGAAATAAATAAATCCTAGAAATCCAGCAAAGATGCTGAGGGACTCAGTAGGTAAGGGAAATTAGCCATTTTGGAGAATTCTCCCTAACAGTTATCCAAGACCACAAGTGCCCTGACTCCTGCACTACCCATGTCCATGAGTGCTCTGCCACCTGAGCTACATAAGCCCATGAGTGCCCTGCCACCCATGCTACCCAATTCTGTGAGTGCTCTGTCACTGCTCTGTTCCTCGAAAGTTTTGCACCCCCAGACGAAACACATGATCACTACTTTTCCCGCCTCAGAAGCTCTAAGTTTACACAACCTGAGCTCTAGAATGTCCCGGCACCCCGTTGATCTCCAACATCTCTCCTACTCTATCACAGCCAACCTCAGACTGCTTAGGACCTCAGACCTCACAACCACCACCACCCTAACACCTTACCCCTACAATGAGCCCACATGCCAATCCATTGCCTCTTACTGCCCAGAACAAACCACTTAGTTGTGCCCTTAACAACAACAGATCCCTGGATGCCCACGCTATAGAAGCTAATGACCTCATCATCGACAACCAAACTGAACTACTCACCATCACAGAATCTTGGCTATATAGTGCCTTGGGCCCTATGCTCAGCATTGGTATTCCCACCAACCAGTCGATCCACAGAACTGACCGTGCCAACACCATTGGTGGCAGAGCCCCTGTCATCTACAAATCTGACCTCCAAATCCGCACCATTCCTCTGCCTCCAACCGAGGGATATGGAACGCAATTACTTAAATTTAAGACTAATATTCCCAGACATCCTTCATAATTTTCCTGCTCTACCATCAATCTAATCCCTCCAGCTCACCTGACCCTGAAATCCGCCTCCTCATAAGACTCTTCCTCAAACCAGCCACCAAATGCATAATTTTAGTGGACCTCTGGGTTTCAATGATCCCACTGATCCTAAAGCTAACACTGTGGTCCAAGCCCTCCACAACATGAACTTCTCACAACATGTCTCTGCCACTACCCACATGAAAGGACGCAACCACGACTAGATACTTACAACCAACTCAACCATCAACATATCTCCCATCAGTCCAGTCCCATGGTTCGATCACCATCTGATTGATTTTAAACGACATCATCGAACCCCCTGGACAACAACACCCGTCCACCACTCACCGAAATCCTAGCGAGAAGCACTTGGAAGCTCACTCATGAAACTCTTAAACCCACCTTGGACACTGTCATTGAAACACAGCCTCCCGATTGCAAGAGCCCCGCGGCTCTCGCTAACAACTACCACAGCTGCCTCCTAGTCATACTAGATCAACATGCCCCCTTCAAAAACAAATCTCTGAAACCTTTCAAACCCACTAACATCTGGTTCACAGATTAACTAGTTCTGCTTAGCAGACAGAAAAGAGCCATTTTTCACAAGAAACACCCCACGCCCCAAGAAAGCCTCACTACTCGCCACCACTTCCAAGACCTACAAAGCCGCTATTTTTGCAACTAAAGCTGCCTCCTATGAGAATAGAATTAGCACGGCAAGTTCCAGCACCAAGGAACTCTTCGCCATCTTTTGCAAATTAGAAAACTCTTGTGCACAAACCTCCTCAGTTCCGCCTGACAAAGCCTGGCGCACCACTATATAAACTGCTCTAACTACCAAAATCAATCTACTCTGTAACAAAACAACAACTAAGAAAGCCCCACTTACTGTTAAGTTATGTTATTTTGCATTTATATAGCGCCTTATATACCATTGGTATGGTCTGAAGGTGGAGGTAGGTTGAACGCCCTTGGGAACGGAAGTTCATATCAGTAGAGAGAGTAGCGAGAGTCTAAAGGTGCGTGTGAGCACCGGGTATGTGTACAGCTCGTGCGTAATTGGTGTGATAGCTGTTTTCTAGCGGTGGGTGTGGTGGTTGAGAGGTCAGGAGTATGTGTTCGTTCTGGCCGGATTTATCCAGATCGGATGTGGCTGCGTTAGGCCTGAGGAGAACGCCTCGCTGGGGGGGGTGTAACTAGCAGTGATTACTTAGAATGATGTGGAGTAAGCGGCGAATGTTGATGTGAGAACAGTTATACCGAAGAGAGGCTATTGGGCATGCTTCTGAAATTCACAGAGAGTCCATTTCTGAATTCAGCTTTCACAGAGAGGCTAATGGGCACATTTCTGAGTTCAGCTTTTCACAGAGAGGCTATAGGGCACACTTCTAATCTCGGCTTTCACAGAGAGGCTTTTGGGCGCACTTTTAAGTGCAACTTTCCACAGAGAAGCTATTGGGCACACTTCTAAATGCAGCTTTCCAATTGTACTTCTGAATTCAACTTTCCACAGAGATGCTATTGGGCATACATTTAATTCAGTTTCACAGGGAGGCTATTGGGTGGACATCAGAATTCAAATTTCACAGGGAGGCCATTGGCCACACTTCTAAATTCAACTTTCCACAGGGAGGCTATTGGGCATACATTTAATTCTGTTTCATCGGGAGGCTATTGGGTATACTTCTAAATGCATCTTCTAATTGTACTTCTGAATTCAACTTTCACAGGGAGGCTATTGGGCACATTTGTGAGTGTAACTTCTAAATGTACCTCTAAATTCAAATTTCATACTCTTCAAAAATTCACCATCTAACTGCACTTCTGAATTCAACTTTCCACAGAGAGGCTATTGGGCATACATTTAGATTCAACTTTCACAGAGAAGCTATTTGGTGTACTTCTAAATGCAACTTTCTAATTGTACTTCTGAATTCAACTTTTACTGCCAAACCTATGCACAGGTCCATCATAATACTGCCCAATTCTCGAACAACCAACCCCCGCTCCAAAGCCAGTCTGTAGCTTCTCTTTTCAACCTGTATCACAAGTGTCTCATCTGAATACCGTCCAGGCCCTCAAACCCTCCAACTACAAGGGTGATACCTGCCTTGTCAACACCATAAAGCTCTGCACCCCAGCCTTATCCCCATCATCACAGATTTTGTTAACTCTTCATTCAATTAATGCAAAATACCCACTACTATTACAGCAACCTGTATCACCCCTTTACCCAAAAATACCTCCCCGGAACTGACAGTACCTACCAACTACAGGCCCATTACCAAAATACTGTTGCTGCTCAAAATCCTGGACCACATTGCTTACTTACAAAGCCAGCAATTCCTAGAATAACACTCTCTCCTTGGCATCAGACAATCTGGTTTCTGACCAAAACACAGAAATGAAACAGCCTTTATTGATCTAAAATTGCATTTTTACAGCATTAAAGATGCTGGCAATGCTGCCATCCTACTCTTACTTGACCTCTGCGCTGCATTGGATCTCGTGGACTACGACCTACTCTTCAAAACATTTCCAGGATCTTCCACTTCTCACCCGAGGCAGTCCGATGGATCAAATCCTTCCTAAGTGACCGTACCTCCAGAGTCTTAGTTGACAACCACTCTGCCAACCCCATCCCTGTTTGTCTCTTGGTATCCCGCAAGACTCTTGCCTTTCCCAACCCTCTACAACACCTACACCAAACCGCCCTTTGTCATACTTGACACCCTATGCATCACCTACACCAACTTTTTCGGACGACACACACATTCTCATCCCCCTTTCTGGCAAATACACTAATGACTCTAACACCATTAACAAAGTCTTCTGCATTATTCAGTCTTGGATGGCTACCCATAACCTTTTCCTCAATGATGAGAAGAGTTACTCATTGTATGCTCATCCACTCGCCTCAAAGCCCTCGACTCCTCTTATGCCTCCTTCACCATAACAGCTCTACCATTCCTGTCCCCAGAAACGGCAACACCCTGGGGGTCAACCTTGATGCAGAATTAACCATGATGAGGCATGTCACTGCTCTGGCATCTTAAACCCCCTACACCGCCAAACTTATCTCATTAAGCAGTCAATTTCTGAGCCCCAACAACTGACTCACACTCTCCAGAGCCATTATCCTGAACAAACAAGACTATTGTAATGCCCTATTTTTAGGGCACATCCGCATCCAATCTAGCTAAGCTACAGATGTTTTATAAAGCTTTCCCGGTGGCTCTTGGCCTCCGCAGATCAGACCACAATTCTCCAACTCGACGAGAAGTCCATTGGCTACCAATAAAAGCATGGATTGACTTAAAAACCTTGCCTCTAGCACATTGTTCCAGCTTCAATGAAGCCCCCATGTACTCGAACCATGTAATCACAAAGAAACAGCACTGTCAGTCCCTCCGCTCACCAGACCAGCTTACCCTAGCTGTTGCATGCTTTTAACTAGCCAGAACAGGAGGGGTTAGTTTCAGCACCACAGCCCCTGCTCTGTGGAAATTCTTACCGCCACACTTAAGAAATGAGCCCTCCTTCCCAGCATTCAAGCGACTGTTGAAAACCTGGTTGACTAACACTTTAAGCATGAAGGGTCTCCTACTTTGCCTGTACTATTTCTTACTAACTCAATGATCTGTAAAGTTTTTACTCTGTTATTACCCTGTACAAACACTGTGATACCTGTGAGCCTGGGCGTTACACAAATGTTAAAACAATAAAAACATTATAAATAAATACATAATAACAAATAAAAAGGAGCAAGTTATACTCTAAAAAAGAAAAGACCAGAGCAATGATTTTAATTTCAATAACAGAAAAGTTTATAAAAGCATGTTTTTTTTAATCACAAATACTTGTTAACTGATGGTGACCTAGAACAATAACAATTGATGTTTGATCAGCGAAGGATCAAAAAGTAACACCTGGACTACATCTAGAAAAAGGGAGTGATACAATAGATGAGACAAAGGAGATGGAAAGCAATAATGTGTGGAACAGTAAAGAATAGCATGTGTGATTTGCCTCATTCCAGGTTAAAGAATTGGTTGTTATCTATCGTCCACTATATAGTCAAACAATATAGTGGATTGTAACTGGTGTGCAAGGGAAAGAATACAAATAAAGATTTGACAATTATCTGCTTTGAAATCCATGACTGACCAAAGGAAGAAATAATACTAGGTATAAGAGTTGGCAGGAGAAGAACAGAAATGGTCAGACAAAGATACAGAAAAAGTGCACTCCAAATGAGACGAGGAACTGCAAGAAAAAGTTAGAGCATGAGAGCAGCCACACCAAAGGACGGTGGAGGTAAAAAGGCAAACATGATATGATATGATATGGCATTTATAACGCGCCTAAACACAAGTGTTTCAAGGCGCGATGAGGCAAGTGGGTGGGGGAAACAAGGGAGGACAGACAACGATCTTACTAGGCCAGATGTCATTCAGATCGTGCAAGTGCATGGGAAGAGGGGAGATGAATGTGCCGGGGGAAGGGAGAGGGGAAAGTGCAGTACATGGGAAAGTGGAAAAAATAAGATAAATAAAACAAATAAAATAGCCTGTTAGTGGCAAGTGCAAGGAAGTGCAGACAAAAGTGCTGGTAGGGGACTGTAGGGATACAGAAAAACGGTCCCCAAATGCAGGGGTTGCCAGGGAGGCAGTGCAGGTGGGTGATTGACGGGGCCTGGGCCAGAGATCAGAAAAAGGGTGGCCAGGTAACCAGTTCAAATTCAGACAGGAATTCAGCAGGGGAGGGGAGGAGAGAAAGCAGAAGCAAAGAGGAAGGTTTTGAGGTGCTTCCGGAACCGGAGATGGTTCTCCTCGAGTTTCAGGGAGGCAGGAAGGCTGTTCCAGAGAGAGGCCCCTGCCGAAGAGAGTGATCTGCCACCAACTCGTTGCTTGGAGAAGCGACTGACCCTGAGGGAGTTGGAGGCAGATGAGCGAAGAGCACGAGAAGGAAGATATTTAGGAAGAGAGAGTGGAAGATATGGCGGTCCCAGACCCCAGAAGGCCTTGTGTACAATGCAGAGGGGTTTGAACTTAATCCTCGCAGCCATTAGGAGCCAGTGCAGAGATTTTAAAGCTGGAGAGATACGGTCCCTGGGCTTGAGGCCAAGAACAAGTCTCGCAGTCCTGTTCTGGATAAGTTGCAGAGGGCAGAGAGTGGAGGCAGGCAGATTTAGATAGAGGCTGTTACAATAGTCCAACAATAGTCCAGCTTAGATAGGACCAGGGCTCTGGAGACAGGGAGCTTCTGGGGGAAGGAGAGGAAAGGAAGAATACTTCTAAGGAGGTGCAGCTGGTAGTGTGACTTCTTAGAGATGTCAGAGATGTGAGGGGAGAAGGAGAGTGCAGAGTCAAAGATGACCCCGAGGTTTTTAGCCTTGAAGGTGGGAGTGGGAGGAGGGCCAAGAGAGGCCAGCCAGAGAGCTGCAGTGAAGGAAGGAGTGAGTGTGCTGATGAGTACAATCTCAGTCTTACTAGCATTAAGGCAGAGGTCATTGGCAGCACACCATTCCTGGATGGCAGACAGTCAGAGATGAGGGAAGGAGAGGAGGAGGAGGCCGAGGGTAGCCTGAAAATGAGCTGGGTATCATCCGCATAGCACTGAAAGTTGGGACAGAGAGCGGCGATGCGGTGGGCAAGGAGTGCCAGATATTGGTTGAACTGCCATGGCGAGAGGTTGGATCCCTTGGGGACACCACAGGTAGAGAAAAAGATGTCGGAGAGGAAGGACCCAAGTTGGACCTGGGAGGGTCGGTCAGAGAGGAAAGAAGTCAGCCACGCCAGAGCCTGACCAGTGATGCCCAGGTTATCATGGAGACGGTTGAGAAGGATGGCATGGCTGACAGTGTCAAAGGCAGAAGAGAGATCAAGCAGGATAAGAACGGATGGCGTGTTAGAGTCAAGGTTGGTGAGCAGGTCTTCACGGATGTTCAGGAGAGCTGTTTCCATGCTTCTGGCAGCTCTAAAGCCAGACTGATGGTCATGAAGACAGCCAACAGATTCAGTGGGGAGATTGAGCTGGGAGATGGCCAGTTTCTCCAGGAGCTTGCCCAGGAATGGGGTGATGGAGATTGGGCGATAGTTAGCCGGGCAGGAGGGGTCGGCAGAGGGTTTCCTAAGAAGAGGGTGCATGAGGGAGTGCTTCAGTGGCGAAGGAGTGATTGCAGAAATCAGCCAGGGCAGGAGCCAGGGAGTCAATGTGGTCCTTGATAGTTTTGGAGGAACAGGGGTGAACCTGTTTCGACGAGACTTTCATAGATCAGACTTGTCTAGAAACCTCATCAGGAAAGAAAGGGGAAAGGCAGAGAAGGAGGAAGGAGGGGTGGCTTCAGAGGGGCCAGAGGAAAAACAGGGAATAGCGGGAGGGGGGGGGGGGCGAGAGGAGGAGATTGAGGACAGGATGTCCTGAGTTTTAGAAGTGAAGTGAGAATCCAGTGCCGTGCAGAGGGCCTGGGAAGGGACAGGAGAGGTAGAGACTGCGGCAGGATTGGCCAGTTCCTTGCAGATTTTAAAGAGTTCAGCCGAGTTATTAGATGCCGCAGAGATGCGGGCTTGGATATGAGCTCTCTTCTTGGTGAGGACGGAGAGCCGGTATTTCCTTTGCAGCAGGCGGCAGGCCAGTTTGTCAGAGGATGAGCTTGAAACACGCCATTTCCGCTTGGCCACCCTACACTTGCGTTTAAGGGTGACAAGGTCAGAGTCATACCAGGAGTAACACTTGACTTTGGGTTTCAGGCGGATCCTCATGACAGGGGCAAGGCTATCAAGAGAATTGCAGATAGAACATCCATCAACCATTTCAAATACAGTTTGTAAGTCCAGCTGCATTAGAAGAGATGAAAGAGACAATGAAGAGCAGCAGCTAATCAACAAAAGAGAAGTAGTTTCAATAAAGGCAGCTGTGATGGGGTCACCCCTGGGGATAGCATGGAGAGGAACTCTGGAGGCAGCGGTTAAGATTCATGCAAAACCTACCATCCACCTCTGTTCTGTTTTGCAATAGCCACCCGTAGTGAAACGGATGTGCCCAAGGTGAGTCACCAACTTGCTGTGCCTGGGTATACCTCACTGATGACTCCCGAGGAGACCGAGACATGTCTGCGGTTGCTTGTGGTCTAATGCAGAAGGGATGTGACTAGTGGTTCAGGCTGGGTTGCCCTTTTTTTGAGGGGGACCAAGGATGATTTGCATATGGCCTTTTCCCCTTCTGTATCAGCCTTGAAAACTGGAAAATGGCACATTCAAAAGCACAAAGCAGGCTTCAGAGTAGGATGCAATGACTACAGGTACTAGCTGTCTCCACGCAGAACCAAATGCCTGCCATGATGCCTGAGCCAAATGGAGTCAGTAGAGAAAACATTTGCGCGCACACACCCACACCAGCTCCAGGCTAATGGGGGAAAGAGACACCACCTATAATCACAATTCTTAATAGAACAATTAGTGCCTAAACCTTCATATAAAAAGAGGCACACGCCACTAGACTGTGTGCGAGTTGGTCTCAGTGTAAGAGAGCTGAGAACCAGGAATTGGCTGAACCAAATGCCTGCCATGATGCCTGAGCCAAATGGAGTCAGTAGAGAAAACATTTGCGCGCACACACCCACACCAGCTCCAGGCTAATGGGGGAAAGAGGCACCACCCCTAATCACAATTCTTAATAGAACAATTAGTGCCTAAACCTTCATATAAAAAGAGGCACACGCCACTAGACTGTGCGGGAGTTGGTCTCAGTGTAAGAGAGCTGAGAACCAGGAATTGGCTGAACCAAATGGACCATGCTGTGACAGATGTTATACTCGAAAGATATAATAAAGGAGATTGTTCTGGGCCTAGAACCAACACATGGGAAACACCAGAGGATACTGAAGCAAAGGAGTAAGAAAGGAGTAACGTGCATGGGGCTCTAGCCAGGGCTTTACGGCTGTTAGGGCTAACAAGGGCTCAGCCCTGGCAGTCTTCAAACAATGCCCTTTAAATGGGACTCTTCCAGTGGTCTCCGAACTGACTTTCCCAACCTGTTCGGCCTTCAGATGTTACAGTCAGCCATGTTTGGAATCGCGGCCGCATTCACAGGGATTTGGAGGAAGATCATGGAAAGCTTGTTTTTAGAATGATTTAGTATAGTCAATATAGAAGAATCATATATTTGCTTCCTGAAGGATTGCAATGTGCATGGACTGCACATGAACTATCTTTAACCTACCTTATCAAATAGAGTTTACTCCCTTTTCATTCCTCGTAGAATAACCTGACCTTCTCTGTTGGGTCAGCAATGACCAGAACCCCACACCGTTTAAAGGTTCTTTATCTGCTTGGGAGTTTTTGAGGCTGCATCAAGCATTTCTTAGGGCCAGCCCCAAATATTGTTCGGTGGTGCCTTAGCCCCCCACCGCCTAGATTTCTCATCCCACCTGCCTTTAACCCAGATCCTGGTGGCACCTGCAAAACCATCAGAGATGATAAACTTGCATCTTGGGAGAGACTGTTGCGAGCTGAAGCTCAGGAGACTGTAGGCTGATGATGGGGTGGGGTATGATTATTGTGGCTTAAAATGGAGAAAGCTGATGGGGAGAAAATGATGCCCAGTGGGACCTCTACGCAAGAAGACATTCAATTGGAGCGCTAGGGGACCCTCGATTGAAGATGTCAAATCATTCACGTGTGCCACATGATCTGCTGTATACAGCACGTGCAGAGTTATGGGTGAAATAAGAGAGTGAATATCAAGTCTCAGAAAACATGCCCCAGCTGTAAAGAGACATACAGTTGAAATGGTATACAAGGGCCAAGAGAATGTGTGTATGCATTTGTATTCATTGGAATGTATAAAGCACTTTCGACACAGCGATATACTTAAGATTTACACACTGTATAAAACACCTTGCTAGATGTTAAATAGAGATAACAACATTTCAGACGGAAACAGAAGACATTAACGGAGGGTGAGGGTTGGATGGGTAACAGAAGCGAGTTCCGGCATTTAGTGGGTAGGAGTAGGAAGGTGTGAAAACGGAATGGAGCACAAGGAGGTTTAGGGACAGAAAGAAGGTGTACAGATTTGGTATTGAGAGAGAGTGAAAGAGGACATAGCGAGGTCATAGAGGAAAGATGGAGTGGAACGAGGCTAGGAATCTACTTGTAGAGAATTCAGAGGAATTGAAAAATAAGGTGAGAAGCAAATGGGAGAAACATGATTTAAGGGAAAGAATAAGTGCTAGAAGAGCATATAAAAGAGGAAAGAGTAAATGGATAGCAGATGTATAGACAGATTAAAAAGGGGGAAGGTGGGAAGAAGAGAGACCGAACAAAAGTGTAGAGCAGTAATCAGGGCTGGAGAAAATAAGAGAAGTAATGAGGTGTTTAGAAGCAAGAAATGATAAGAAAGAACATGGATGACAAATGTTGAAAAGAGAGAGTCTGCATATATTTGTAGTATGAGAAATGTGTTAAGAAAACGACAGAGAAGAGTCAAAAATGATGCCAAGAGTTTGAGCAGACAAAGAAATAAAAAGTAGATTGGGATGAAAAGTGGAAATAGGGAGAGAAAAAGTGTTAGCAGGAAAAAAGAGAACTGCAGTCGGGTTGAGGTGGAGGAAATGGGAATACATCCAAGACTGGATAGTGGAGAGACAGTTACAGATCACAGCTTGGAGCTTATCAGAACAAGAGGAGAAAGAGAGAAAGATCAGAGAGTCGTCTGCGTACAAGTGGCATGAGGATGTAAGAGCAGAAAGAGGTATAGCGCCCTTGGAATCAGCAGCATAGCAGCATGTCTAAACGCAGTAGAACAAGAATGGTAGCATTAAGTCAGCAGTGGAAGAAGACAGTTAAAAAAACGAAGACGGTAAACAAGAAGTACATACATTCTGGAAATATAATTGCTTATGATGGCTGTCATGGATCTTATGATGCTGTATCCAGGCTTTTCAAGTGCAGTAGGCAAGCATTAGAGTGGAATGGGGGAGGGCTAAATATTCCTCCAAATAAATACTGGTATGGTAGTTAGCCAATGCTGATTTCTAATATGGCCAATTTTGTTCCCATGTTGAAGAAAGTGTATTATTTGATAATTATACAACCATACCAGTGGGGTTAAGGAGATACCACCACATACATGATTAACATTCCTCAATTTAGCAACCGATAGAATTATCTTTGATTTAGTTCTTCTATTTTACTTATTTATTTATTCATTTTGACATTTGCATAGCACAGCAAACCCAGGAGCATCTGGTATGTGCATCTAGTTCGGATTTAGAAGTACTGAGAGCATAACACAAATAGTTTAGTTCTGCAAATTAGTCCAGAGGCTGTTTTAAACGGTTCCATCAGTAAACAAACATTTACTTCTTGATAGTAAATGTAATTATTTTGGATTTAGTCATTTTTAAATACTGAAATACTGATACTTATCAACCAAATACATCCGAACTGTGCTCTAAGCCTTCAGGGGTTTGTTGCAAAGCAAAATCCTCTGCATAGGCAAGATATTCAAACTTCACATTGCCCTATGTTGATGGAAAATGACTTGGCCACAGCTTCTTTTATATCTGTGCAAAATATGTGAATTTTATGAAGCAAGGGCGACCTATCCATACACTGTAGATCATGTGCACTGTAACCATTGTCCCCATTTGACCCGTTGCTAGGTTATGGGGGACCCCTCAAGACCCACATAAGTTTGACTGAAAATGGTAGGTATTTTAGTATATGTATTGTACATAATAGGTGGGGGGTGGGGTAAGTGTTTACGTTAGGGTAGGCAGGGTGAAGGGGCTGAAGGGGGACCCCCCATTATTTTTTTTTTTTAAAGTTAAAAAAGCAAAAAGTAATTTTGGTTTTTTTGTTTTTTGGTCAAAACAATTAGGGCATTTCTTCATTTGTTTTCTTTTCTCAAAATGTTTATGTATATTCCTCCAAAATAACCTCACCCTTGCTATCTATCAACTCTATTCTATACGTAATTGCTATTAATCAGCCCCCCTTTTGCCTTCCCTTCTAACCATTAACAACTTTCTTTAAAACATATGTAAAACCAACAAACAATTGGAATTCATAAATGCAGACCTCTTGAATTTGAGGAGACCATGATGGTAGATAACAGACTGAGCCCCTCTTTTGTTTAGAAGGCTGCTGTAATCTCTCAAGGTGTAGGAAATCAAGCATAGATGTCCAGTACCCAATTTATGGTCCGTGTATCTGCAATGGATGTAATGTTCTGAGTCACCAAGACCAATCCCAGAGTAGAAATTAGGAAGTTTGTAGCAAGTTTGACTGAGCATTCATCCATTTTGTTATCAATTAATTTGATCCCCAGATTTATATGATCCCTTTGCAATAGTGCTAACTTTTTCCTAGTTGGAGTATTAAAGACCAGACCTTCCGACCACATATAGATATCAAAGCTTAATAATAGAAATTCCACTAATGTTATATTTCTAATGACGTTGGACTTCACATAAATGTTTACTCTATCTGTGGTAATCTGGACAACAAACTCAATGAGCTAAATATCCTGGGATTAAATGATTATTTAATACCATATCTGTAGAATCTGTCTAAAGTTTTATTGTGAGACAATAGACTTCCTGATTAGTGTCTCAAAATGAAGAAACATTCTATAACATGTTCTCCTGGTGTATTGATCTCTCATCTGCTTAGAGATTATTTTAGGAATTCTGCTGGTCATTTGATATCCCACGTTAGGGAGATCAGCAATAGTCATACATGTTTAGAAGTATGTTTGAGTCTCCTGCTAAGTCGCTTGCTTCATTAAGGTCCCCATTCTGATTCATCGCATCTAAGTCATCCATAGAGAGACCTTACTTCATTACTTCCTCTTCTTCCTCCAACTGGGCAGAGACTTGAGATCTTCGTATTGCTCGTTTACGAAAGAATATACAGAATTTACAAAACAAATCGCAATATCATGGTTTTCTCCTGCACCTTGCCCTGCAACTTTCTTTGCTGTTTACCAGCATGTTCACATCATTTAGGATCAAAAAGGCCATCAAAGTTCACCACCAGTGTCAAGTTCTGAGAATTAACATTCCTTGCACACTGACTTGATAATGTACTTATTTGCGTTCCTCCTTCTGGTTATATTCTATCTATCTAAAAAATAATTATATTGCGCCACTCGCCCAAAGGCCTCAGGGCGCTCCCAAGACAGACAATAGAAAACAAAATGGGTCAGCCAGAAGATGGATTAAAGAGAGGTAACAAAACATTTAACCTGTTGCTCTATCAAAGAGGAATGTCTTTAGATGTTATTTCAAAATAACAGTAGAAACACACTCTCTGAGGTCTGGTGGAAGTGCATACCACAAGGCTGGTGACCAGTAATCAGAATTAGCACCACCAATAGTTTTAAGAGTGACTCACGGTTGATAGAGTCTGACAGTGTTTTTGGAATGTAAAGCACGTCTGAAAGGAATCTTATTTACTCTGGAAGAAAGATAAGAAGGCCCTTCATCCAGAGCACTTAAAGACCATGACCAAGCCTTTACACGGAATCCTTCGCTCAACCGGAAGCCAGTGCAGTTTCCTCAGGGCCTGAGATACCTGAGATTGGCGCTTCAAACCACAGACCGCCCGTACTGCTCCAATTTGTGTTACATGCAACTTTCTTGTGTTAGCCCAGGAAGTCCCTACTAACAAGCTGTTGCAATAATCTAATTTTGTTTTTATAATTGCAGCAGCGATCATGGCTCAATCTGCATTAGAAAGATAGGGGCGGATCTGCCACAGCAGGTGGACAAAATAGGCTCAGGAGGATTTGAGATCCGTGACATGCTTCTTAAAGGATATAAATGAGTCAAAAAAACTGCCAATGTTTTAACAGAATCAGAGACTTCAATTATGTTAACAGCAGTCATAACGTTTGTATATTGTGTGTCTAGTTTTTTCATTTCTTGTTGAGTCCCTGGAATAAGCAGCTCAGTTTTTGAATTGATCAGGGCTAGCGAATTTATGGCCATCCACGATTGTATGGCTAAAAAGACTTAATTGATTCTTTGAGCGTCCTTTATATAGGAGCCATGGAGCTTCAACACAATCTGGGTATCGCATGTATAGTTTGTGAACTGTACCCCCAAGGAAGCGAGAAGAACACATAGTGGTCTGGAATATATGTTAAAAAGCAAGGACAATAAGCAAGAACCCTGTCGGACTACACAGAGACTCCAAGAGATGGTCTGCATGATTGAGCATTCGCTATGACCAAGTTTGCAGTTCTTGGTCCAAGAAATGACTTAAACCAGGAAGAGGCAGAAGGTGTACATTTACCAACTTTGATCAATCTGTCCGCCAGAAAGAAGTGATTGACTAAGTTGAAGGCGACAGAGAGATCTTATAGCAAAATGAATGCTATCCTCGATAATACTTGCAATATTGGATTTTAAGTCCAAAAGAGCAGTCTCTGTCCCATTGTTAGGGCAAGAAGTAAGAATGTCTTGTGCTCTATATATGTTTGATATTGGTTATATGCAATTGTATCCAATATTTTGTGCACAAACAGGACGTTTGTGATAGGCTTATAATTGCCCGCAAACACTGGGTCAAGGTTTTCCCTTTTCAACAATTGTGTAATCCAAGCCTCTTTAATATTGTCTGGAAGAGTGGTTAACACATCTAGTAACCCATGGTACAAGGGTCCTAGAGAAATCCTTAAACAATGAAACAGGAAAGATATCCCCTTACATGATGTTGATTTCAACCTATGTCCCACCTCCATAACCTCCTCTTCCGATACCTCTTTAAAGGTGAACAGCGGAGCCTCAAGAGCTGTACTATTACCAGAGGAAGACATTGCATCAGCTGTACTCTGTATCATTTTCACTTGGTCAGAGAAGTGTTGTTGATGTGTTAATGTTTTCTGGATTAAACCATTGTGATTAATAATAATTTGACATTTATATAGCGCTACGAACACTCAGGTATCTGAGCGCTGCTTATTATTACCCATGGTGTGTGGTGCTCATTTATCGACCTCGGAAGGATGAAAGGCTGAGTTTGGCCACGCAGGGATTCAAACCCGCGTTAGCAGGATCTGCACAGATGTCAAAGCGAGCGCTCTACTCGCTGTGCCACTTGACCAGCTATTGTGAATGCACTGATGCCAATCATTATCAATGATCAACGAGGAGTTCAATTCTTTAGGTTGTGACTTCTTTTCCCATTATGTCCTGGCATTCAGGTTAAACTCTTTTGCTTTAAAAACTGTGGAATTAAAATTTTATACGCTGTAAGATTAGTATCTGAGGGATGTTTTCACCAAGTACCTTCTGCTTTGCGTTTGGCCATTCTGGCTTTTAAAACGTCTGGCGTGTACCACGAATTAGATATAATAGCCTTCTTCTGGTCTACACATCTCATTGGCGCTAATGTATCAAAGGCTTGATTCCTTGCAGTTCTAAAAAGATAGATAAACTCCTCAAGAGGAATATCGTCTTCCAAAGAAGGTGAGAGTGGAATCGCTATAGCCTCAAAACCCTCATGCGTCACTTTCCCCCAGTTCCTGACCAAAGCAGATAATTTATTTGGCTGAGAATTTCCATTGAATATATGGAAGATATGTACCTCAAAATATAGAGAATGGTGGTCTGACCAAATACAGTCATCCACTAATATAGGAGACAACATGTGATTTTTCGATATAACCCAGTCCAAAATATTACCAACCTTGTGAGTGGGAAGATTAACATGCTGAATAAATCCCATGGACTGAAGCGTTTGTAGTGAAGATACTTCATCATGGTCCATGGGATCATTGGCCCATAAATTAAAATCACCCAGCACCAGAAAAGTCCATTGGTATTTGGAAATGCTGCCCAAGAAGGCAAGAAGTTGTTCCTCAAAATTTGGCGCCATCATGGGTGGTCTATATAATAACAGTAGGCTGAAAGTACTGACAGATTTAATATTAACTTTTAAAAGCAAGGCCTCACAGTGATTAAAATGTGGTACATCTAATATACAAAATATAAGATCTTGCCTAAAGATTAGGGCCACTCCTCCATCTATTCTGCACACGATCAGTATGAAGGGACAAATAACTGTCCGGAGTGGCCAATTGCAAAGCCTGATGGGCAGCTTCATGGAGCCATGTCTCGGTAACGGCTAATATATCAAGATTGATTCCACGTTAAAATCGGCCACTTCAACTGCATGTCGCCCTAGCGACCGTATGTTCAATAGTGCACATTTTAATGAGTGTAGTGTTGATGATACAAGAGGCGCTATTACCAAGCACTTACTGTGATCACCCACAATAGCAAGCGAAATGTGGGTGTCTCCACTGCTCTTAGTTTAGTTTATATATAAACATAATTTTGTTTTTTGTGATTTCCCTCAAGCAGCTGGACAGCACTTCAGTCTGCCTGGGCTCACGGGGCCGACTGGGACTCGCACCGGCTCATCGTCTGCTTTTTCTTTTTTTTCTGACCCTCAGTTTCTGCCTGAACACAGCAGAGAGTTTTTCTTTGCTCTCCCATGGAGCTCACACTCTGATTGCTTTATGCAATAGTGCCGGATGCCCTTTTACATGTTGGACATGGGAGCATAGCTAACTTGGATGCACCAAATGCGTGCCTATGTTCAGCCCCTCTGTTCTTATCCACTGTAAAGCTGCACTGTGGTCGCTACCCTCTCCTGTCTTCCCATTTTATTCCCCCGAAGATTTACAATCACTGGTTCCTACTACTTGCCCTTTGGCTACCTTGTGCACCTGCCTTTCAAATACACGCTAACTAGTGTCTTATACATTTGATATGTTTAGCTTTCTCCAGGATTATGATCCTGATTTAGTCTGTGTTACCGAGGCCTGGTTTTTGCCCAGATATGGTTCATATTCTGCCAGAGGGTTATTCCATTCTACATGTGGATCGTCTCTCTGCCCACCGTGTTGGGAGTGTGGCACTTATATTTAAAGATAATCTATCCTGCTCCCCCTTACCTTTCACTTTGCGCCTAGAAACATATGTTTCCAGACCATTTTAAATGACTTATCATATCATATCAAACCTAGGATATTAATACTGGGGCACTACTCGCCCATTTGGCAGACTATGTGTCATTTACGTTTCACTTATTAATTGCTTAGCACCCCCCCTTCCTAGTTTCGCAGTGTTTTTTTTAAATGCATGTTTCACTGCAATATCTGATTTTACTCTTACTTTTACCTACAATAATTGGTAATTTTAACATATGGGTGGACTCTAGTGAGAAGTCAGATGCCTCCTCCTTTCTAGCTGACATGCAAGCTCTACTTTTGCATAAGCTTGTTACTGGCCCGACCCATGTCATGGAGCACATCTTGGAATTCATCTTTGTATCTACTCAATTAGAACAAGTGTCGGGGGGGAAGTTCTGCCGGGGTCGGCCGGACCGTCCGCAGACCTCCAGGCAGGGAGGCCCCAACTCCTCCCGTGTGTATCCCAGATGAGATGAGATAGAGTATGAGACGCACACAAGGAGCAAGGTGACTCTGCTGTTTATTAGACAAAACGGCAGGGATGGGTCAAGGAGCGTACGCGTTCGTCCTGACACACACACAATCGTGGGGCTCGCAGGCCCTTTTTACTGTATTATGACGCGCTACTTGCGTCACTTCAGAAAGTTAACAAAAAACCTATCGCCACTCTTAATTGGGCGTTCGAGTGGTAGGGTTAGTATAGCACACATATAGAGAAAGATATTAGTGGACAAGGTGTAGTCAGGTGGTATATCTGGGTTGTCCCTACAATTAGATACATGAGAATTGTTACATGAAGACTCCTGAGGATTGGCTAAATGTGCTGGCGTCAGTGATAAGAGCCCCATGTTCTGATTGGTGCGCCCGTGAGCTTCCCAGCCTGGGACCACCGTCGTTCCCAGCTCTCGGTGTACCTGTAAGTTGCAACAATGTTTCACTATGGGTACATGCAGACAATGTGAGGACTTATTCATAGCTAGACGGGGTACCGTTCCCACTGTTGCAGATGTCCATTGAGCCTTTCAAGTGTATCTGCCAGTGTCTCGTAGCGAGGGATCCAGACGCCTCTGTTCTCCCGGGTTTGGCATCTCGTCAGGTTCGGCTTGGTCACGTGGGGAGGGACCGTGAAAGAGGCATAATTCTGCACAATTAATATTGTTTTTCTACTGCGCGTCTGGTTTTAATTTGTCGGTGTGACTTTAACGTTGGTGCGCGGAGTGCGAGGTTGCAACATCGGGCCTTTGATGATTTGCTCTTGGAACGTGGGTTTGCAACATTGCGACCTTGGCTGGTTGCTTCGCCGAGCTCATTCTGCAGGATCAGCAACTGACTCTTGCCTTGTTGATGTCCACGGGAGCTCTTGTTTGAGGCCTACTTGGGCCTGGTGCATAAGTTGTCCGTTTGGTGCACAGGTGCTTTAGGTTATAGGAGCATATAATTCTATAACCAGTATTGTCTTCATTATATTTCTCATGGTGGTAACTGGTTTCAAAGAGAAGCGTGAGCAAGCTAGTAAAGAGTTCATGACGCGTCTTGCGTTTCTGCATTCTGAAAGCCTATATGAAAATAATAAAGATACACGTCCGTGAATATGCCTGTCGCCTACGTCATAGCACTGAGTATATTCTTCGTGTAGGTTGGTGTGGGAATGTCCAGTGTGTATATTTGTACCGATGTGCTTCCCGTTGTCTAGGTCGTCATGGCATCTCTAACGACGTGTAGATTTTAGTCTAGTTGATCCGTGCCGCAGGTGTCGGCATGGCCAGTGCGGGCTGCTGGACAAGCAGATGGACACATCCGTATGTTCCTGTACCAGGGTATCTGGTGGTCTGGTAAATGGACAAACTCTTCTCGTGGCGGGTGTTTGGGTCGTGACCCTCTAGGCCAAGCGCGAGAGGCGAAGGACGGGAGCCTGGTTTTCCATTCTCCCACTTCAGTCCCCCCTCTGGTCGACTTGTCGACCACAAACATATCCTTCTCGTTATCTCCTCTTACTCGCCATATCTTAGTTATTCCTCCGAGATGTCCATAGTGGTTTACATGATCTTCAAAGGACCAATACATATATTCACAGGTACCCCCAGGAGTACAGTATACCCATTTTCCTATGTAGCTCCTGGGGTTTCTTGGGTTCTCGGTCTTTACTGATGGTGGGTCTAGATGGTTGGTAATTATTTGGGTGCGCAGCTTCTCCCTTTCCTGTATTATTACACCTGTATGCTGGCCGTCATCTGCTGGCATCAAGGGGTGCATTCCCACCATTTCCAGCAACTCGTCAGTAGTGCGTGCCTTTTCGTGCCTTCCAAAATCTAATTATGATCAGGGTAGCTCCAGCCAATATAGTACAGCCCACTATTATTTTCAGTCCATCTGACAGCCAGGATGGCATCCACGACCATAATAGTGAAAACCAGCTCTTATCCTTGTTCACACCGTTGCTTTCATCCGTCATTTTGGAGTGCATCTGAGCTAATTGCGAAACTGCTTCTGTCAGTGTACCATTGTCAGCATCATTGGCAGGTATGAACGTGCAGCATGATTGTCCTATCTTTGCACAAACTCCTCCTTCCATAGCTGTGAGAAGGTCCAATACATATCTGTTCTGTAGTGCTACCATCCTTACAGCTTGCAGCTCCTCTTTTATTGCGTTGAACCCATTTACTGTAGAATTGATGGTCATCATTAGTTCCCATCTAGTTATTTGGAGCCATTTTGCGTTTGCGTAAGCCTGTAATCCCGGGTGTATTATTGAGGAGAAGAACATTGCTGCTCTGCTGAATAGTCTGTGTTCTGGCGGTATTGATGTTAGCGCCGTTTCCGACCTTCCCCACAGGTAATTTCCTGTCAGCGGCTCTCCTTGTCTTTTTCTTCTATTTAGGACAGTGTCATTGCTGTTGGTCCTGTTCCCTTGCTCCTCCTGAAGTGGTGCAGATCTCTTTCTTCTCTTATCCCCTTCATTCATTCTAGGAAATTTCGCCACATCGACGTGCTTCTTAGGTACCACTAGTGATGGTACATTGACGTGTACCATTGTGCACACACCATTCCACAGGGGAGGCAGTGTATGGTATGCCTTTTCTCCACAGGCCCAATAATGGTCCATTATTACTGCTGTTCCCGCTCCCCCCTCAGGTAACTCCGTCACACTTGCGCAATTGGTGTTATATCCTACGTCCACCTCTCCTTTATGCTGGTAACATACCTTGGGCGCAGTCAACGGTAGTATCGTTATTGGGTCTTCATCTTCTTCTACCCACGTGAGCATTGGTACATACTTGATCCACGTCGTCCAACATCGGTGATTGTGTGTCTCGATGGTTGAGATAGTTTCTTTTGTTACCATGTTGCTGCCAATCACTCCTATCTCCCAGCTGTTATCCAGATACACCTTTCCTGTTATCGTCAGTAGCGGCCTCTCCCAGCATCCTTGTTTTCCCGGAACTTCAGTGGCGTACCAATCACATGGTAGATACTGCAGTGTTACCTTCTGTGTTTCTCCTTTTGCAGGGCCACTTGTTATATATTTGAATGCTTCAGCATGTAAACTGGTCTTGTGATAACTCAAGTAGGTCTTGAGGAAGTTGTTTTCATATGGGTATGAGTCTCGTGTTTTCCATGTCATGTGCACTACAGTTCCTTGGAATCTTCCTTTCGTCTGGAACAGTGCCAAGTATATTATGCACTGCGCTATCTTCTCATTTATTTCTGTGGCAACAAATGTTCGTGAAGCACTCATGGCGTATGGTATTAATGAGCAGACGTAGCAGCTATCCTCAGTTGTCTGCTTACCAATGCGGGTCATGTGTTGGTACCATATGTTGTTTGTGACGTGTGCTGAATCTTGTACATAACTATCAATACCTTTATTGTCTGAGTATGTGCTGCGTTTAACTCTATTTTTCTTGGGTGCAATGTTACTACTACCACCTGACGTAACACCTGTTGCAGCAAGGAACGGGGGTATATTAGGTTTGGGTGCAGCAACAAAATTGATAGCACAGCTATACTGCCATACAGAAGCAGCCAAAAATCCGGTGATCATCAAAATCCCTATTATTTTTATTACAATTGCTAATCTCACCGGCATTTTGCTCTTACCTTGCTGCAGTCCTGGCAGCTTATTCTTGCGACGTTAAAGTTGCCCGCCTAAAAATTCTCAGAAATGCTCGTTTTTAAATGTTAGTTTTGTTTTGTTTAAGCTCTCCCTATCAAATAGTCATTCAGTGCCCAGGCGAAGAGCTGCTCCCACGCTACTCTAAGTGATTGGTCTCTTAGGACCGGCAAGTATGGGCGGAGGTGTGGCATGTAATATTCTATGGCCAGGAGGAAGGCTGTGTAGTAAACACGTACCCTTCTTCTTTTTAGGTATGTTGGCCTTTTTATTTCGTATACAAATTGGTGTGACAATTCTTCTGGGTAGTTATCGTCTGGGAGTACCATCTACGCCTGGACAGTGGACTTTGTTAGTTAGCTTTCTACTTAACAATACAATAATACGCAGTTCCTGTATGTGCGAGAGAAAAAAGAGAACATTCACGTGTTTACATGTGTATTTGTGCGAGAGAACATTCAGTTTAAGTTGCCTTTATATAGTAATACGCAGTTCCTGTATGTGTGAGAGAAAAAGAGAACATTCACGTGTTTACATGTGTATTTGTGCGAGAGAACATTCAGTTTAAGTTACAACTGTCCTTTGCAGTCAATGGGCGCTCAGATGGCGTAATTATTTTTACTCTTTGAACGTGTGACCATGGGGTGGGCAGTGTAGTGATCACCCCTTTCTTCGTCAGTTGTTGTCTCTGGGGTGGCTGGGTAGTGAGAAGGTAAGGCAACAATTGGGTCGTTGTCTGTGGTAGAACTTCCTTCCGCTGTCGGGGATGTTGTTGCTGTTGTTCCAATGGACCTGTCGTTGGCGCTGGGGCGGGTCTGCCGTTTGTATATCTTTACATCATGTAGATGGTTCCAGGCACGCTTGTCCTTTAGTTTTACTGCTCTTGTTGATACGTCTTCTACCAGATGTGGGCCGGTGAACCTTTTGTCGTTCCACCTTCTATTGAAATTGCGAAGTAGCACGTAGTCACCTTTGGCTAGTTTGCACAAGTTCTCTTTTTCTAATTCTGTACTTGTGCCTTCTTCTTTATCTCTGGTGGACCCGCCCCGCGTGCGCTCGAGCTGTTGAGACACAAACACAACACTAGTAATCAAAGACGACACATATTGATACATTTCATCACCTAGTACACTCGCTGAACTTTCGTGGTCAGTGAATGCCCTTGACGTTGGCGTTAGGGGAAGGCGCATTTGACGTCCAGTAACCACCTCGTGTGGGGTGAGGTGGTGGTCGGACCCTGGCCTGTTCCTCAGTTCGAACAATGCTAACGGAAGGCAATACAACCAACTTTTCTTTGTTGTTTGTTGTATCTTTGCAATTGCCTCCTTCAATAAGCCATTTAGGCGTTCACATACACCATTAGCCTGTGGGTGATATGCACATGCAAATTTGTGCTTTATGCTCAGCAGGGCTGTGATATGTTGGAACATTTCGTTTGCGAAATGCGGGCCGTTGTCTGATCTTAATACCTCGCACACTCCCCACCTGGGAAAGACCTCCCTTACTATGAATTTGGCTGCTCTAAATGCATCTGGATGTGAACAGGGCCCTGCTTCAATCCACCTAGAAAATGGGCATACTACTACAATCATGTATCTATTACCTTGACATATGTTGATCATATCAACATAGTCAATGTGGAGGTGCCGAAAAGGTCCTTCTGGCCGGGGTATGGTACCTCTTATCACTTTTAGGGTATGACCGGCCGTAAACTGTTGGTATGTGAGACAATTGCTGATAAAATTTGACACATGAGAATTTAACTCGGGACAGAACCAATCATCTCTAATTCGTGCTGCAATTATTTCCTTGCCTGTATGGGCTGGGTGATGTAATTGGCTCAGGGCGGTATTTAAAAGTGCCAACGGTATTACAACTTTCCCAGTACCACTCTGGCGCCATAGTGCGTCGGTTGGTGACATTGTACATCCTCTTTTTACCCATATTTCCTTTTCGGCCATTGGTGCTGCTGCTTGTAATTCCATAATCTGTGTGGCTGGGAGATGGGTATACCCTTCTCTTATTAACATCTCCCTAGCCATTCCCCTCCCTCTCCCTCTCTGTGAGTCTGTGGGGTTCCATATCTCACCAAAGTATGCAGCATATTTCGCATGTGCGTCTGCTGCTGCATTCCCTTTTGAGACGTGGTCTTCACCATTGGTGTGTGCGGTGCATTTTACTAGGGCTAGCTCTTGGGGGTCGTTTATTACTTCAATTAATTCAGCCAACAAGAGGGCATGTTGCACTGGAGTGCCATCAGCTCTCCTAAACCCTCTTCTCCTCCATTTTGATAGCCCTGAGTGGACAGTGGATGTAACATATGCACTGTCGGAATATATTGTTACACGTTTGTTAAAACTTTCTTTCAATGCCAATATTAGTGCAACTAGTTCAGCGGCTTGAGCAGAGTAATGCTGTGGTAACTGTACACATTTCATAGCCACACACACCGGAGCCTCCATCATTTTTACCACTGCTGCCCCAGTTCTCCGTATCCCATCTCCTTGATCAATAGTTGATGACCCATCAATAAACAAAAGCTCACCTCCCTCTAGTGCATTCTCTTCAACTTTTCTAGTACATGAATATATTTCATTTAGTTGGGTGCAGTCGTGGGCGTAATCTCCCTCCTCAATTATTTCTGCTAGAAATCTTGCAGGGTTAACAGTGCTACATCTAACAATCGCTAGTTCAGCCCTAGACAAAATGATCTCATAACCTGATGCCCTTTGTGTCGTTAGTGTGGACTTGGGTTTATTCAATATTGCAAATAGTGCATGTTCCACAAACAGTGTAGTTGGACACCCCATGGTTATTGCTGATGCCTTTTCTACTGCAAAAGCAGCTGCAGCGAGGCCTTGTTCGCAAGGGAAGTGGCCTAACATCACGGGGTCTAAGTGACCGCTATAAAATGCTACTGGTTTATAGCCCATGCTTGTTTTTTGGGCCAATACTGCTTTCATTACTGCTGAGTCGCAATGTGAAAATATAAAAAAGCGTCGCTCATAGTCTGGGGATGCTAGTACTGGAGCTGTTGATATCGCGTCCTTCAATTCGTCAAATGCCTCCCTCATTTTCATAGTCCACCCCAACTTTTTCTCCCCTTTATTTGCTTCCTTCAAACCCTCAAGCAGGGGTCCTATGTATGAGCTGTAATCAAATACCCATGCTCTACAGTAGTTGCATAACCCCAGAAATTGCTGCAGTTCTCTCACAGTCTGTGGCATGGGAGTGCTTGAGATGGCCTGTGCTCTTTGTGGTGCAATCTTTCTTCCATGTTGGGATATCAGTTGGCCAATGTATAGTACCTGTTCCTGACAATATTGTATTTTTTCCATGTCTACCTTATACCCCTTTTCGGCCAATATAGTCAACATTTTTAACGAGTCCTCTCTGCATTTACTTTCGTTTATACTGCAAATTATTATGTCATCCACATATTGTAACACTGTGCTTTCCACCTCAACGTTACCCAAATCCATCTGTATTACTCTATTGAAAATTGAGGGTGATTCACAATACCCCTGTGGTAACCTGGTATGTTTCCATTTTGTATTTCGGTAAGTGAAACTTGTTAAATCTTGTGAGTCGGGGTGTAATGCTATTGAGAAAAATGCATTTTTAAGGTCTATTACTGTAAATCGTGATGCTTCTGCTGGAATGCCACACAATATTGTGGCCGGGTTTGCTGTTACTGGATATTCTGCTTCCACTATGTTGTTCAAGGGCCTTAGGTCCTGTATGAAGCGCCAAGACCCCCCTTTAGCCTTGCGCACTGGGTACACAGCCGTGTTACATGGTGATTCTGAGGGGACCAATATGCCATTGTTTATAAGGGCCGTTATAGTTTCATATATGCCCTCATCTGCCTCTTTTGACAATGGGTACTGTTTTACTCTTGGTAGTATTGCACCTTTTTTCAATTTTATCCGTACACCCCCTATGCTTTTAATGCATCCTACGTCATAAGGGCTAATGGTCCATAATGATTTGGGCACCTTTGACATATCCTCCTTAAAGAAAGGGACTGGGGTGCATGCAGGTGCCTCAAGTGCCATAGCAATTTTCTGCGCTATTTGTTTGTGAGCCACTCGTAACCATATTTCTACACTCATCATGAACACCATTTCCCCCTCCTCCTTTTCTTCTGAAAACAGTTCCTCATCTGACACCTGGGTCAACTTACATCCTTCTGCTTGTGCTATCACTGCCCTCCATGCTCTTCCTTCTTTGTCTTGGGCGTGCACAGCAATATACTCAGCTGTTGTAATAATGCTTTCAATGTCTATTGCAAACACCTTTCCTTCTTGTTCATTAACAGGTGTTTCTGGTCGGAACAGATAAGCTGCTGGCCTCCTCCAGATTTTCCCTTCTATCCCTGGCATCCATGCAAATGCCATGTCTGTTCCATACTGGAATAGCTCGCCATCTACTGGTTCCGCCCTAATTGCTGTCTGCCCACAGTATGCTTGCATAATCTGTCGTGCTGCTAGCATGTTAATCCCTGGAGTAGAGCAAATTATACCATCCTCTGTAAAGGAGATTGTCATATTTAGCCTATTCATTATGTCCCTCCCCAGTATATTTACTGGTGAGGCACTATAATACAAAAGTGGAACTGACAGATCGTAATCTCCGATAGATAAGGGAACGTTATCAGTAAAAGGAACCAATCCTTTAGCCCCAGAAAATCCTTGGGTGTTCATGGCTTCGCCTGACATCTTAAATTTACCTTCCCTTATGCAAGACCGGGTTGCCCCGGTGTCAACAAGGAATGATAACTTTTTGTCACCTATCGTTACCTCTATGCGTGGCTCCTCCGCACTATTAGGTGTTACTGACAGGATGGGACACACCAAGGCCGTCTGTGGGCTGTCCTATTGGGGGTACAATGATTGGCCATTTCCTGTGTAAGGGTTGTGTCCCAATACCGTCACCCTACCCAATTGCGTTTGTTCAGTTTGGGGTTGTTGTGTTATCACTACTTGTTGTTGTGGCAGTGGCTGTTGTTGTGTTAATTGCTGTTGTTGCAGTGGCTGTTGTTGTGTTAATTGCTGTTGTTGTATGCCCTGCTGTTCTTGTGGTGGCCTAGGTTGTGCCTGCTCATTCCATGCTGGTGTTCCTGGCCTGACCCTACACGTGCGTGACATGTGTCCTAGTAGTCCACAACTCCAACACACGGGTGGTTCTCTGTTTTGCCATGGGAAGCTCCCTGTGTTGTCCTGGTATACCGGTTGCCCTGTGGGGTAGGAACTTCCAACTCCCCCCACCTGCTGTTGGGTATTATATCCGTATCCTCTCCCTCTCATAAATCCTCCTCTCCCCCTGTTATAACCATAATACCCAGCTCCTTGCGTTTGGTGGGTACCCTCCTCCCACGTTTGGTGCGTGTAATTGTAGTGGCGGCACTTGCTGTATTATACTTTGTGGAGGTGCTATTGGAGCTGGATCTTGTGCAGCCACTACTTGTGTGGGGCTTTGGGCCATTGGTGTGGGCGCAGTTATTAGTGCCCCTTCCATTGTGTATTTAGTTAGTTTTTTCTGTACTAATTTGGCCTCTTCTGTTTTCCTGTCCTCTTCCTTTTGTTTCATTTTTCCTTGCCATATCCTGCAGTGATGTACTATTGTCAGCTGTATTTCAGGCCATGGTTTTGCTTCCATTCCCACTACTTTCTTTAGTTGTTTCTGAACTCCTTCTGGGAGCCCTTGTACTAGTATATGATAAAATATGGCTGGTGTTTTATCCCATTGTTCTCTAGTTTCCATGCGCCACTTCTCTTGAATATCCTGGATATAACCAACAGGATCCTCATTCTCACGCATCTTACGGGAAGTAATTGCTCCTATGTCTGATGTGTCTGGGTACTTTACTCTCAGTGCCTGCCATAGCGCATGTCTGCAGTTTGCAAATGGCGCCCCATCATGCGATGTGTTCGTTATTGTTATCCCATGGAATCCCGCTCTCTTCCAGATGTCGTCCGCTCTATCCCCTAATATTGATATTAACAGGCCTTTCACATCTCCTACTGCTAGTTTCTGCCCTGCGGTGTGTTTTTCCATTTCATATATCCACTTACCCGCACCTCCACTTAGTGATGGTAGCCTACATTTTATATTTTCTTTATCCGTATGCTTCCATGGTACATACTGCGGTCTAACCCCTCCTCTTTCCAATAGTGGCATTAAGTTGTGTCTTGTGTCACCCTTTATGTTCCATAATATTGAGTCCTCACACCCCTCCTCTTCCCCCGTTTCCTTTACCACTTCAAATTCTTCCTTACTACCCCTCCTCCTACCTATCTCTCCGTCCCTTCCCCTTGTTTCGTCATCTCCTGTGTTTAATATGGGTATGTTTATTTGTCTGTCTTGCCTGCGGCTAGGGAGGTCTCTAAGCCGGCATGCATAGGGAGTCACTTCGTCCATGAAGGGCGCAAGCTTTATTGTGCGCAGCGTGCGTGTGGTGGTTGAGCATGTAGGGTGCGACGGGGGAGGGCGTGATGGAGATGGCGATGGTGTGGCTTCATGGGTTTGTTTTTCCACTAGTTGTTGCACCCTCTCCTCACTTTGTTCCAGCTCCTCCCTTCTCTTACGGATCCATGGCGAGTCTATGTTTGTTCTAGTGAGGTACAGCTTATCTAAGCTTTCCCTTTCACTCTTTCTTCCTACCCTCTCTACTCCTTCTTCCTCCTCACTGCAAAAATCAGTCATAAATGGTGTCCCCCACTCTGTTTTTTTCCCTTTTACTGTTACTGTTTCTAAGTCTATTAGCTCCATTTCTCCTCTTCCTTTGTTACCAACTGTTCCCCCTGGTGTTGATGTTGTTGCTACTTCTCTACTTCTATATACATGCCCCCATTTTTCACTCTCCTTATTTCTCCCTCCTCTTTCCCCTTCACTCCTCTCCTCCATTTCCCTACTATTTTCCTCCCTTTTCCTTTTTAATTCCTCCATCACTTCGTTGCTCATCTGTTCCAATATTCTTTCATCTTCTTTCTTTCTTTCCCATTTCACCCTTTCTCTTTCTATTGCTTTCCCTTCTTCATATTTCTTAGCTGCCTCTGATACTACCCTCCTCCTCCATATTTCCAATTCTCTTTCCTTGTCCTCTTCTTCCTTCTTTTTTTCTCTCAACACTACTCTTGACACCCTTTCTGCTGCTGCTCTTACCCTTCCATCTTCTATCCTTTGCTCCTCATTTCGTTCCCTTAATTTGTCCAATTCGTCTTTACCCTCTTTCCTTTTCCTCACTCTCTCTTTTTCCCCCTTCTCAAGCTGTGTTAGTAATTCATTCTGCTCATCCCTTAGCTTTGCCAATTTTTCCTCCAAAATCTCTTCTCTTTGTCGTAGTAGCTCCTCCCCCTTCATCTCACTCTCCCTTCTACTATCCTCGCCTGTTCTCTTTACTGCCTCCCTTTCTTCTCCCGTTAGTGAACCCCGTAATTTTAATAATATCTGTGCAGCTACCCACTCATCATGTCCTATCTCTACAATCTGCTCTTCTCCAATCCTCCCCTCCCCCACTATCTTCCTGTGAGCCACATATGGTGGAGGGCTGTATGCCGGGTTCGAGTATCCTTCAGCCGCCCTTAACTGTCCTTCTATTTCTCCTAATTCTCTTAAAGGGTACAACCCTTCTCCCTCTGTTTTCACTCCCGGTGTTATGGGTATCTCGTTGCTCGGTTCCTTTTTTATGTTTTCTAATTTATCAATCTTTTCTCCTCCCTCTCCTTCATTCTCCTCATTCTTTTTCCTTTCACACCCCTTTTCCCCATCCGTTCCCTCTTTCTTAATCTCCTTTACTTCCGGTGTTTCTCCCATAGAGAACATTCCATTTGGTCCTGGTCGGGATCCCTGGAACATCCTCCATAAATTAAACACCTCCACATGGCTCGCCAACTTCTTCCCCTTGTATGTATTGTGCAGATGGTTTAGCAATGAATGTTGGGCATATGGATCGAAACTACCATTAGGCGGCCATGGTGTTAACATTTTGTTATCCGTCCCCTGGGTCCACTCTATGCTGTACTTAATTAATTTCTCTCTATGGGGTGGCAGTGTGGTGCATATGTGTTGTAGTGGGGTAGTGAGGGTGTTCTCCCACCCTCCCAACCCTGTCCCATATGACATAGTTGTGCCCCACTTGTTACTCCTCCCTTCACTATCAGTTTGCAATTTACAACCTTATATTGTTTACCTGGCCCCGTAAGTGTGGGGACTTACGACAATCCTTAACAAATTATGCAATAATAAACAAAAACAACAAAAAAGAGAAATAATAAAACACAAATATATATATATATGTATAATTTTGTATTGTACATTCCTTCCTCTACGGCCCCCTGCGGCCGAAGCGCACGCAGCCCCCTGTGGCTGCGTACCCTTTACGACGATCTTATACAGTCGTCCTTGTTCCTCGTTTTCCTCCCCCTTTTACACTTGCCGTGGCCGGCGTTCTCCGTGCTCAGCCACGCCCCTCTCCCCTTCTCCTCTTCCGATCCACTCGTTTATCGTTTATCTTCGTATCCGCTCCCTCATCATTTTTCTCTTCCCCACCACTTTCAAAACTCAATGTTCCTTGTGCTCGTGCTATCCTATAAAATCCCTACTGGTGACGTCACCGATGTCTTTACGCTACTAGTACATTCTCATTATTAATTTCAAAATACACTTGCAATTTACCCCCGCTAACCCTACAGCTGTCTTCCTGTCTCTCCTGGAACAAGGTAATCTCATCAATAATATAATCGGACTGCACACGCTGCGTCGCCTCGCGTGTGATACGCCCCTCAACAGGAGGGCTTAACCAGCCAATTATCTTCTGTATTAGGCAACTATGCAACTAGCTACCCCCTACAGGGAAACGTCATCTACCTATCGAGTTTCTTGCTCGACCAATAGGGAACCTCATCTACCTATCGAGTTTCTTGCTCGAACAATAGGGAACCTCATCTACCTATCGAGTTTCTTGCTCGAACAATAGGGAACCTCATCTACTCATTGATCAATAAATGCCAAATCGTAGGAAACCACACACGCCCACCCCTACACGTTAGTCGCGATTTAGGCCAATCAGTGTCTACGAGCGGCCACACGTGATGTTTCGTGCTCCGCCCCCCTCTTTCGCGTGACGTAACCGACTGCTCTCGCACTCCTTTCACTCCCTTTCATTCCATGGCCAACACTATATTGTCAAACCTTCACCGCGCACCTGTGCAACACCTCCCTCCTCCCTTATTTAATTCCTCCCCCCTCCCTCACAATTTCGCATTGCTCGTTGTGTGTGTCATGCTCACCAAGTTCTCTCGATGCAGGGCCGCTCGACTGCGTGCACCCCTCCAAGCGGCTCGCCACCTCCCCTCGTCTGGACCACGTCTGGACACTCGCCAACCGCGGGCGGGATACTTCTCAACCGGCTCCCGAGGGCCAATATCCGGATTGCGCTGTCCGGTCTTCTCGCAGCTCTGCGATGGTCCTGTAGTCTTCAGAAGGGGGCAACGGCAGAGGGGGCCGCGCCGCCGGGCCTCCTCGCAACGGGAGTGCCTGGAAAAAGTAAAAATAAAAGTCGATCTTAAACAGATCTCAGCAGTGCCTCCAACTTGTCGGGGGGGAAGTTCTGCCGGGGTCGGCCGGACCGTCCGCAGACCTCCAGGCAGGGAGGCCCCAACTCCTCCCGTGTGTATCCCAGATGAGATGAGATAGAGTATGAGACGCACACAAGGAGCAAGGTGACTCTGCTGTTTATTAGACAAAACGGCAGGGATGGGTCAAGGAGCGTACGCGTTCGTCCTGACACACACACAATCGTGGGGCTCGCAGGCCCTTTTTACTGTATTATGACGCGCTACTTGCGTCACTTCAGAAAGTTAACAAAAAACCTATCGCCACTCTTAATTGGGCGTTCGAGTGGTAGGGTTAGTATAGCACACATATAGAGAAAGATATTAGTGGACAAGGTGTAGTCAGGTGGTATATCTGGGTTGTCCCTACAATTAGATACATGAGAATTGTTACATGAAGACTCCTGAGGATTGGCTAAGTGTGCTGGCGTCAGTGATAAGAGCCCCATGTTCTGATTGGTGCGCCTGTGAGCTTCCCAGCCTGGGACCACCGTCGTTCCCAGCTCTCGGTGTACCTGTAAATTGCAACAATGTTTCACTATGGGTACATGCAGACAATGTGAGGACTTATTCATAGCTAGACGGGGTACCGTTCCCACTGTTGCAGATGTCCATTGAGCCTTTCAAGTGTATCTGCCAGTGTCTCGTAGCGAGGGATCCAGACGCCTCTGTTCTCCCGGGTTTGGCATCTCGTCAGGTTCGGCTTGGTCACGTGGGGAGGGACCGTGAAAGAGGCATAATTCTGCACAATTAATATTGTTTTTCTACTGCGCGTCTGGTTTTAATTTGTCGGTGTGACTTTAACGTTGGTGCACGGAGTACGAGGTTGCAACATCGGGCCTTTGATGATTTGCTCTTGGAACGTGGGTTTGCAACATTGCGACCTTGGCTGGTTGCTTCGCCGAGCTCATTCTGCAGGATCAGCAACTGACTCTTGCCTTGTTGATGTCCACGGGAGCTCTTGTTTGAGGCCTACTTGGGCCTGGTGCATAAGTTGTCCGTTTGGTGCACAGGTGCTTTAGGTTATAGGAGCATATAATTCCATAACCAGTATTGTCTTCATTATATTTCTCATGGTGGTAACTGGTTTCAAAGAGAAGCGTGAGCAAGCTAGTAAAGAGTTCATGACGCGTTTCGCGTTTCTGCATTCTGAAAGCCTATATGAAAATAATAAAGATGCACGTCCGTGAATATGCCTGTCGCCTACGTCATAGCACTGAGTATATTCTTCGTGTAGGTTGGTGTGGGAATGTCCAGTGTGTATATTTGTACCGATGTGCTTCCCGTTGTCTAGGTCGTCATGGCATCTCTAACGACGTGTAGATTTTAGTCTAGTTGATCCGTGCCGCAGGTGTCGGCATGGCCAGTGCGGGCTGCTGGACAAGCAGATGGACACATCCGTATGTTCCTGTACCAGGGTATCTGGTGGTCTGGTAAATGGACAAACTCTTCTTGTGGCGGGTGTTTGGGTCGTGACCCTCTAGGCCAAGCGCGAGAGGCGAAGGACGGGAGCCTGGTTTTCCATTCTCCCACTTCAGTCCCCCCTCTGGTCGACTTGTCGACCACAAACATATCCTTCTCGTTATCTCCTCTTACTCGCCATATCTCAGTTATTCCTCCGAGATGTCCATAGTGGTTTACATGATCTTCAAAGGACCAATACATATATTCACAGGTACCCCCAGGAGTACAGTATACCCATTTTCCTATGTAGCTCCTGGGGTTTCTTGGGTTCTCGGTCTTTACTGATGGTGGGTCTAGATGGTTGGTAATTATTTGGGTGCGCAGCTTCTCCCTTTCCTGTATTATTACACCTGTATGCTGGCCGTCATCTGCTGGCATCATGGGGTGCATTCCCACCATTTCCAGCAACTCGTCAGTAGTGCGTGCCTTTCGTGCCTTCCAAAATCTAATTATGATCAGGGTAGCTCCAGCCAATATAGTACAGCCCACTATTATTTTCAGTCCATCTGACAGCCAGGATGGCATCCACGACCATAATAGTGAAAACCAGCTCTTATCCTTGTTCACACCGTTGCTTTCATCCGTCATTTTGGAGTGCATCTGAGCTAATTGCGAAACTGCTTCTGTCAGTGTACCATTGTCAGCATCATTGGCAGGTATGAACGTGCAGCATGATTGTCCTATCTTTGCACAAACTCCTCCTTCCATAGCTGTGAGAAGGTCCAATACATATCTGTTCTGTAGTGCTACCATCCTTACAGCTCGCAGCTCCTCTTTTATTGCGTTGAACCCATTTACTGTAGAATTGATGGTCATCATTAGTTCCCATCTAGTTATTTGGAGCCATTTTGCGTTTGCGTAAGCCTGTAATCCCGGGTGTATTATTGAGGAGAAGAACATTGCTGCTCTGCTGAATAGTCTGTGTTCTGGCGGTATTGATGTTAGCGCCGTTTCCGACCTTCCCCACAGGTAATTTCCTGTCAGCGGCTCTCCTTGTCTTTTTCTTCTATTTAGGACAGTGTCATTGCTGTTGGTCCTGTTCCCTTGCTCCTCCTGAAGTGGTGCAGATCTCTTTCTTCTCTTATCCCCTTCATTCATTCTAGGAAATTTCGCCACATCGACGTGCTTCTTAGGTACCACTAGTGATGGTACATTGACGTGTACCATTGTGCACACACCATTCCACAGGGGAGGCAGTGTATGGTATGCCTTTTCTCCACAGGCCCAATAATGGTCCATTATTACTGCTATTCCCGCTCCCCCCTCAGGTAACTCCGTCACACTTGCGCAATTGGTGTTATATCCTACGTCCACCTCTCCTTTATGCTGGTAACATACCTTGGGCGCAGTCAACGGTAGTATCGTTATTGGGTCTTCATCTTCTTCTACCCACGTGAGCATTGGTACATACTTGATCCACGTCGTCCAACATCGGTGATTGTGTGTCTCGACGGTTGAGATAGTTTCTTTTGTTACCATGTTGCTGCCAATCACTCCTATCTCCCAGCTGTTATCCAGATACACCTTTCCTGTTATCGTCAGTAGCGGCCTCTCCCAGCATCCTTGTTTACCCGGAACTTCAGTGGCGTACCAATCACATGGTAGATACTGCAGTGTTACCTTCTGTGTTTCTCCTTTTGCAGGGCCACTTGTTATATATTTGAATGCTTCAGCATGTAAACTGGTCTTGTGATAACTCAAGTAGGTCTTGAGGAAGTTGTTTTCATATGGGTATGAGTCTCGTGTTTTCCATGTCATGTGCACTACAGTTCCTTGGAATCTTCCTTTCGTCTGGAACAGTGCCAAGTATATTATGCACTGCGCTATCTTCTCATTTATTTCTGTGGCAACAAATGTTCGTGAAGCACTCATGGCGTATGGTATTAATGAGCAGACGTAGCAGCTATCCTCAGTTGTCTGCTTACCAATGCGGGTCATGTGTTGGTACCATATGTTGTTTGTGACGTGTGCTGAATCTTGTACATAACTATCAATACCTTTATTGTCTGAGTATGTGCTGCGTTTAACTCTATTTTTCTTGGGTGCAATGTTACTACTATCACCTGACGTAACACCTGTTGCAGCAAGGAACGGGGGTATATTAGGTTTGGGTGCAGCAACAAAATTGATAGCACAGCTATACTGCCATACAGAAGCAGCCAAAAATCCGGTGATCATCAAAATCCCTATTATTTTTATTACAATTGCTAATCTCACCGGCATTTTGCTCTTTCCTTGCTGCAGTCCTGGCAGCTTATTCTTGCGACGTTAAAGTTGCCCGCCTAAAAATTCTCAGAAATGCTCGTTTTTAAATGTTAGTTTTGTTTTGTTTAAGCTCTCCCTATCAAATAGTCATTCAGTGCCCAGGCGAAGAGCTGCTCCCACGCTACTCTAAGTGATTGGTCTCTTAGGACCGGCAAGTATGGGCGGAGGTGTGGCATGTAATATTCTATGGCCAGGAGGAAGGCTGTGTAGTAAACACGTACCCTTCTTCTTTTTAGGTATGTTGGCCTTTTTATTTCGTATACAAATTGGTGTGACAATTCTTCTGGGTAGTTATCGTCTGGGAGTACCATCTACGCCTGGACAGTGGACTTTGTTAGTTAGCTTTCTACTTAACAATACAATAATACGCAGTTCCTGTATGTGCGAGAGAAAAAAGAGAACATTCACGTGTTTACATGTGTATTTGTGCGAGAGAACATTCAGTTTAAGTTGCCTTTATATAGTAATACGCAGTTCCTGTATGTGTGAGAGAAAAAGAGAACATTCACGTGTTTACATGTGTATTTGTGCGAGAGAACATTCAGTTTAAGTTACAACTGTCCTTTGCAGTCAATGGGCGCTCAGATGGCGTAATTATTTTTACTCTTTGAACGTGTGACCATGGGGTGGGCAGTGTAGTGATCACCCCTTTCTTCGTCAGTTGTTGTCTCTGGGGTGGCTGGGTAGTGAGAAGGTAAGGCAACAATTGGGTCGTTGTCTGTGGTAGAACTTCCTGGGGGATGTTGTTGCTGTTGTTCCAATGGACCTGTCGTTGGCGCTGGGGCGGGTCTGCCGTTTGTATATCTTTACATCATGTAGATGGTTCCAGGCACGCTTGTCCTTTAGTTTTACTGCTCTTGTTGATACGTCTTCTACCAGATGTGGGCCGGTGAACCTTTTGTCGTTCCACCTTCTATTGAAATTGCGAAGTAGCACGTAGTCACCTTTGGCTAGTTTGCACAAGTTCTCTTTTTCTAATTCTGTACTTGTGCCTTCTTCTTTATCTCTGGTGGACCCGCCCCGCGTGCGCTCGAGCTGTTGAGACACAAACACAACACTAGTAATCAAAGACGACACATATTGATACATTTCATCACCTAGTACACTCGCTGAACTTTCGTGGTCAGTGAATGCCCTTGACGTTGGCGTTAGGGGAAGGCGCATTTGACGTCCAGTAACCACCTCGTGTGGGGTGAGGTGGTGGTCGGACCCTGGCCTGTTCCTCAGTTCGAACAATGCTAACGGAAGGCAATACAACCAACTTTTCTTTGTTGTTTGTTGTATCTTTGCAATTGCCTCCTTCAATAAGCCATTTAGGCGTTCACATACACCATTAGCCTGTGGGTGATATGCACATGCAAATTTGTGCTTTATGCTCAGCAGGGCTGTGATATGTTGGAACATTTCGTTTGCGAAATGCGGGCCGTTGTCTGATCTTAATACCTCGCACACTCCCCACCTGGGAAAGACCTCCCTTACTATGAATTTGGCTGCTCTAAATGCATCTGGATGTGAACAGGGCCCTGCTTCAATCCACCTAGAAAATGGGCATACTACTACAATCATGTATCTATTACCTTGACATATGTTGATCATATCAACATAGTCAATGTGGAGGTGCCGAAAAGGTCCTTCTGGCCGGGGTATGGTACCTCTTATCACTTTTAGGGTATGACCGGCCGTAAACTGTTGGCATGTGAGACAATTGCTGATAAAATTTGACACATGAGAATTTAACTCGGGACAGAACCAATCATCTCTAATTCGTGCTGCAATTATTTCCTTGCCTGTATGGGCTGGGTGATGTAATTGGCTCAGGGCGGTATTTAAAAGTGCCAACGGTATTACAACTTTCCCAGTACCACTCTGGCGCCATAGTGCGTCGGTTGGTGACATTGTACATCCTCTTTTTACCCATATTTCCTTTTCGGCCATTGGTGCTGCTGCTTGTAATTCCATAATCTGTGTGGCTGGGAGATGGGTATACCCTTCTCTTATTAACATCTCCCTAGCCATTCCCCTCCCTCTCCCTCTCTGTGAGTCTGTGGGGTTCCATATCTCACCAAAGTATGCAGCATATTTCGCATGTGCGTCTGCTGCTGCATTCCCTTTTGAGACGTGGTCTTCACCATTGGTGTGTGCGGTGCATTTTACTAGGGCTAGCTCTTGGGGGTCGTTTATTACTTCAATTAATTCAGCCAACAAGAGGGCATGTTGCACTGGAGTGCCATCAGCTCTCCTAAACCCTCTTCTCCTCCATTTTGATAGCCCTGAGTGGACAGTGGATGTAACATATGCACTGTCGGAATATATTGTTACACGTTTGTTAAAACTTTCTTTCAATGCCAATATTAGTGCAACTAGTTCAGCGGCTTGAGCAGAGTAATGCTGTGGTAACTGTACACATTTCATAGCCACACACACCGGAGCCTCCATCATTTTTACCACTGCTGCCCCAGTTCTCCGTATCCCATCTCCTTGATCAATAGTTGATGACCCATCAATAAACAAAAGCTCACCTCCCTCTAGTGCATTCTCTTCAACTTTTCTAGTACATGAATATATTTCATTTAGTTGGGTGCAGTCGTGGGCGTAATCTCCCTCCTCAATTATTTCTGCTAGAAATCTTGCAGGGTTAACAGTGCTACATCTAACAATCGCTAGTTCAGCCCTAGACAAAATGATCTCATAACCTGATGCCCTTTGTGTCGTTAGTGTGGACTTGGGTTTATTCAATATTGCAAATAGTGCATGTTCCACAAACAGTGTAGTTGGACACCCCATGGTTATTGCTGATGCCTTTTCTACTGCAAAAGCAGCTGCAGCGAGGCCTTGTTCGCAAGGGAAGTGGCCTAACATCACGGGGTCTAAGTGACCGCTATAAAATGCTACTGGTTTATAGCCCATGCTTGTTTTTTGGGCCAATACTGCTTTCATTACTGCTGAGTCGCAATGTGAAAATATAAAAAAGCGTCGCTCATAGTCTGGGGATGCTAGTACTGGAGCTGTTGATATCGCGTCCTTCAATTCGTCAAATGCCTCCCTCATTTTCATAGTCCACCCCAACTTTTTCTCCCCTTTATTTGCTTCCTTCAAACCCTCAAGCAGGGGTCCTATGTATGAGCTGTAATCAAATACCCATGCTCTACAGTAGTTGCATAACCCCAGAAATTGCTGCAGTTCTCTCACAGTCTGTGGCATGGGAGTGCTTGAGATGGCCTGTGCTCTTTGTGGTGCAATCTTTCTTCCATGTTGGGATATCAGTTGGCCAATGTATAGTACCTGTTCCTGACAATATTGTATTTTTTCCATGTCTACCTTATACCACTTTTCGGCCAATATAGTCAACATTTTTAACGAGTCCTCTCTGCATTTACTTTCGTTTATACTGCAAATTATTATGTCATCCACATATTGTAACACTGTGCTTTCCACCTCAACGTTACCCAAATCCATCTGTATTACTCTATTGAAAATTGAGGGTGATTCACAATACCCCTGTGGTAACCTGGTATGTTTCCATTTTGTATTTCGGTAAGTGAAACTTGTTAAATCTTGTGAGTCGGGGTGTAATGCTATTGAGAAAAATGCATTTTTAAGGTCTATTACTGTAAATCGTGATGCTTCTGCTGGAATGCCACACAATATTGTGGCCGGGTTTGCTGTTACTGGATATTCTGCTTCCACTATGTTGTTCAAGGGCCTTAGGTCCTGTATGAAGCGCCAAGACCCCCCTTTAGCCTTGCGCACTGGGTACACAGCCGTGTTACATGGTGATTCTGAGGGGACCAATATGCCATTGTTTATAAGGGCCGTTATAGTTTCATATATGCCCTCATCTGCCTCTTTTGACAATGGGTACTGTTTTACTCTTGGTAGTATTGCACCTTTTTTCAATTTTATCCGTACACCCCCTATGCTTTTAATGCATCCTACGTCATAAGGGCTAATGGTCCATAATGATTTGGGCACCTTTGACATATCCTCCTTAAAGAAAGGGACTGGGGTGCATGCAGGTGCCTCAAGTGCCATAGCAATTTTCTGCGCTATTTGTTTGTGAGCCACTCGTAACCATATTTCTACACTCATCATGAACACCATTTCCCCCTCCTCCTTTTCTTCTGAAAACAGTTCCTCATCTGACACCTGGGTCAACCTACATCCTTCTGCTAGTGCTATCACTGCCCTCCATGCTCTTCCTTCTTTGTCTTGGGCGTGCACAGCAATATACTCAGCTGTTGTAATAATGCTTTCAATGTCTATTGCAAACACCTTTCCTTCTTGTTCATTAACAGGTGTTTCTGGTCGGAACAGATAAGCTGCTGGCCTCCTCCAGATTTTCCCTTCTATCCCTGGCATCCATGCAAATGCCATGTCTGTTCCATACTGGAATAGCTCGCCATCTACTGGTTCCGCCCTAATTGCTGTCTGCCCACAGTATGCTTGCATAATCTGTCGTGCTGCTAGCATGTTAATCCCTGGAGTAGAGCAAATTATACCATCCTCTGTAAAGGAGATTGTCATATTTAGCCTATTCATTATGTCCCTCCCCAGTATATTTACTGGTGAGGCACTATAATACAAAAGTGGAACTGACAGATCGTAATCTCCGATAGATAAGGGAACGTTATCAGTAAAAGGAACCAATCCTTTAGCCCCAGAAAATCCTTGGGTGTTCATGGCTTCGCCTGACATCTTAAATTTACCTTCCCTTATGCAAGACCGGGTTGCCCCGGTGTCAACAAGGAATGATAACTTTTTGTCACCTATCGTTACCTCTATGCGTGGCTCCTCCGCACTATTAGGTGTTACTGACAGGATGGGACACACCAAGGCCGTCTGTGGGCTGTCCTATTGGGGGTACAATGATTGGCCATTTCCTGTGTAAGGGTTGTGTCCCAATACCGTCACCCTACCCAATTGCGTTTGTTTAGTTTGGGGTTGTTGTGTTATCACTACTTGTTGTTGTGGCAGTGGCTGTTGTTGTGTTAATTGCTGTTGTTGCAGTGGCTGTTGTTGTGTTAATTGCTGTTGTTGTATGCCCTGCTGTTCTTGTGGTGGCCTAGGTTGTGCCTGCTCATTCCATGCTGGTGTTCCTGGCCTGACCATACACGTGCGTGACATGTGTCCTAGTAGTCCACAACTCCAACACACGGGTGGTTCTCTGTTTTGCCATGGGAAGCTCCCTGTGTTGTCCTGGTATACCGGTTGCCCTGTGGGGTAGGAACTTCCAACTCCCCCCACCTGCTGTTGGGTATTATATCCGTATCCTCTCCCTCTCATAAATCCTCCTCTCCCCCTGTTATAACCATAATACCCAGCTCCTTGCGTTGGGTACCCTCCTCCCACGTTTGGTGCGTGTAATTGTAGTGGCGGCACTTGCTGTATTATACTTTGTGCAGGTGCTATTGGAGCTGGATCTTGTGCAGCCACTACTTGTGTGGGGCTTTGGGCCATTGGTGTGGGCGCAGTTATTAGTGCCCCTTCCATTGTGTATTTAGTTAGTTTTTTCTGTACTAATTTGGCCTCTTCTGTTTTCCTGTCCTCTTCCTTTTGTTTCATTTTTCCTTGCCATATCCTGCAGTGATGTACTATTGTCAGCTGTATTTCAGGCCATGGTTTTGCTTCCATTCCCACTACTTTCTTTAGTTGTTTCTGAACTCCTTCTGGGAGCCCTTGTACTAGTATATGATAAAATATGGCTGGTGTTTTATCCCATTGTTCTCTAGTTTCCATGCGCCACTTCTCTTGAATATCCTGGATATAATCAACAGGATCCTCATTCTCACGCATCTTACGGGAAGTAATTGCTCCTATGTCTGATGTGTCTGGGTACTGTACTCTCAGTGCCTGCCATAGCGCATGTCTGCAGTTTGCAAATGGCGCCCCATCATGCGATGTGTTCGTTATTGTTATCCCATGGAATCCCGCTCTCTTCCAGATGTCGTCCGCTCTATCCCCTAATATTGATATTAACAGGCCTTTCACATCTCCTACTGCTAGTTTCTGCCCTGCGGTGTGTTTTTCCATTTCATATATCCACTTACCCGCACCTCCACTTAGTGATGGTAGCCTACATTTTATATTTTCTTTATCCGTATGCTTCCATGGTACATACTGCGGTCTAACCCCTCCTCTTTCCAATAGTGGCATTAAGTTGTGTCTTGTGTCACCCTTTATGTTCCATAATATTGAGTCCTCACACCCCTCCTCTTCCCCCGTTTGCTTTACCACTTCAAATTCTTCCTTACTACCCCTCCTCCTACCTATCTCTCCGTCCCTTCCCCTTGTTTCGTCATCTCCTGTGTTTAATATGGGTATGTTTATTTGTCTGTCTTGCCTGCGGCTAGGGAGGTCTCTAAGCCGGCATGCATAGGGAGTCACTTCGTCCATGAAGGGCGCAAGCTTTATTGTGCGCAGCGTGCGTGTGGTGGTTGAGCATGTAGGGTGCGACGTGGGAGGGCGTGATGGAGATGGCGATGGTGTGGCTTCATGGGTTTGTTTTTCCACTAGTTGTTGCACCCTCTCCTCACTTTGTTCCAGCTCCTCCCTTCTCTTACGGATCCATGGCGAGTCTATGTTTGTTCTAGTGAGGTACAGCTTATCTAAGCTTTCCCTTTCACTCTTTCTTCCTACCCTCTCTACTCCTTCTTCCTCCTCACTGCAAAAATCAGTCATAAATGGTGTCCCCCACTCTGTTTTTTTCCCTTTTACTGTTACTGTTTCTAAGTCTATTAGCTCCATTTCTCCTCTTCCTTTGTTACCAACTGTTCCCCCTGGTGTTGATGTTGTTGCTACTTCTCTACTTCTATATACATGCCCCCATTTTTCACTCTACTTATTTCTCCCTCCTCTTTCCCCTTCACTCCTCTCCTCCATTTCCCTACTATTTTCCTCCCTTTTCCTTTTTAATTCCTCCATCACTTCGTTGCTCATCTGTTCCAATATTCTTTCATCTTCTTTCTTTCTTTCCCATTTCACCCTTTCTCTTTCTATTGCTTTCCCTTCTTCATATTTCTTAGCTGCCTCTGATACTACCCTCCTCCTCCATATTTCCAATTCTCTTTCCTTGTCCTCTTCTTCCTTCTTTTTTTCTCTCAACACTACTCTTGACACCCTTTCTGCTGCTGCTCTTACCCTTCCATCTTCTATCCTTTGCTCCTCATTTCGTTCCCTTAATTTGTCCAATTCGTCTTTACCCTCTTTCCTTTTCTCACTCTCTCTTTTTCCCCCTTCTCAAGCTGTGTTAGTAATTCATTCTGCTCATCCCTTAGCTTTGCCAATTTTTCCTCCAAAATCTCTTCTCTTTGTCGTAGTAGCTCCTCCCCCTTCATCTCACTCTCCCTTCTACTATCCTCGCCTGTTCTCTTTACTGCCTCCCTTTCTTCTCCCGTTAGTGAACCCCGTAATTTTAATAATATCTGTGCAGCTACCCACTCATCATGTCCTATCTCTACAATCTGCTCTTCTCCAATCCTCCCCTCCCCCACTATCTTCCTGTGAGCCACATATGGTGGAGGGCTGTATGCCGGGTTCGAGTATCCTTCAGCCGCCCTTAACTGTCCTTCTATTTCTCCTAATTCTCTTAAAGGGTACAACCCTTCTCCCTCTGTTTTCACTCCCGGTGTTATGGGTATCTCGTTGCTCGGTTCCTTTTTTATGTTTTCTAATTTATCAATCTTTTCTCCTCCCTCTCCTTCATTCTCCTCATTCTTTTTCCTTTCACACCCCTTTTCCCCATCCGTTCCCTCTTTCTTAATCTCCTTTACTTCCGGTGTTTCTCCCATAGAGAACATTCCATTTGGTCCTGGTCGGGATCCCTGGAACATCCTCCATAAATTAAACACCTCCACATGGCTCGCCAACTTCTTCCCCTTGTATGTATTGTGCAGATGGTTTAGCAATGAATGTTGGGCATATGGATCGAAACTACCATTAGGCGGCCATGGTGTTAACATTTTGTTATCCGTCCCCTGGGTCCACTCTATGCTGTACTTAATTAATTTCTCTCTATGGGGTGGCAGTGTGGTGCATATGTGTTGTAGTGGGGTAGTGAGGGTGTTCCCCCACCCTCCCAACCCTGTCCCATATGACATAGTTGTGCCCCACTTGTTACTCCTCCCTTCACTATCAGTTTGCAATTTACAACCTTATATTGTTTACCTGGCCCCGTAAGTGTGGGGACTTACGACAATCCTTAACAAATTATGCAATAATAATAATTAATAAAAAAAAACAAAAACAACAAAAAAGAGAAATAATAAAACACAAATATATATATATATGTATAATTTTGTATTGTACATTCCTTCCTCTACGGCCCCCTGCGGCCGAAGCGCACGCAGCCCCCTGTGGCTGCGTACCCTTTACGACGATCTTATACAGTCGTCCTTGTTCCTCGTTCTCCTCCCCCTTTTACACTTGCCGTGGCCGGCGTTCTCCGTGCTCAGCCACGCCCCTCTCCCCTTCTCCTCTTCCGATCCACTCGTTTATCGTTTATCTTCGTATCCGCTCCCTCATCATTTTTCTCTTCCCCACCACTTTCAAAACTCAATGTTCCTTGTGCTCGTGATATCCTATAAAATCCCTACTGGTGACGTCACCGATGTCTTTACGCTACTAGTACATTCTCATTATTAATTTCAAAATACACTTGCAATTTACCCCCGCTAACCCTACAGCTGTCTTCCTGTCTCTCCTGGAACAAGGTAATCTCATCAATAATATAATCGGACTGCACACGCTGCGTCGCCTCGCGTGTGATACGCCCCTCAACAGGAGGGCTTAACCAGCCAATTATCTTCTGTATTAGGCAACTATGCAACTAGCTACCCCCTACAGGGAAACGTCATCTACCTATCGAGTTTCTTGCTCGACCAATAGGGAACCTCATCTACCTATCGAGTTTCTTGCTCGAACAATAGGGAACCTCATCTACCTATCGAGTTTATTGCTCGAACAATAGGGAACCTCATCTACTCATTGATCAATAAATGCCAAATCGTAGGAAACCACACACGCCCACCCCTACACGTTAGTCGCGATTTAGGCCAATCAGTGTCTACGAGCGGCCACACGTGATGTTTCGTGCTCCGCCCCCCTCTTTCGCGTGACGTAACCGACTGCTCTCGCACTCCTTTCACTCCCTTTCATTCCATGGCCAACACTATATTGTCAAACCTTCGCCGCGCACCTGTGCAACACCTCCCTCCTCCCTTATTTAATTCCTCCCCCCTCCCTCACAATTTCGCATTGCTCGTTGTGTGTGTCATGCTCACCAAGTTCTCTCGATGCAGGGCCGCTCGACTGCGTGCACCCCTCCAAGCGGCTCGCCACCTCCCCTCGTCTGGACCACGTCTGGACACTCGCCAACCGCGGGCGGGATACTTCTCAACCGGCTCCCGAGGGCCAATATCCGGATTGCGCTGTCCGGTCTTCTCGCAGCTCTGCGATGGTCCTGTAGTCTTCAGAAGGGGGCAACGGCAGAGGGGGCCGCGCCGCCGGGCCTCCTCGCAACGGGAGTGCCTGGAAAAAGTAAAAATAAAAGTCGATCTTAAACAGATCTCAGCAGTGCCTCCAACTTGTCGGGGGGGAAGTTCTGCCGGGGTCGGCCTGACCGTCCGCAGACCTCCAGGCAGGGAGGCCCCAACTCCTCCCGTGTGTATCCCAGATGAGATGAGATGAGATAGAGTATGAGACGCACACAAGGAGCAAGGTGACTCTGCTGTTTATTAGACAAAACGGCAGGGATGGGTCAAGGAGCGTACGCGTTCGTCCTGACACACACACAATCGTGGGGCTCGCAGGCCCTTTTTACTGTATTATGACGCGCTACTTGCGTCACTTCAGAAAGTTAACAAAAAACCTATCGCCACTCTTAATTGGGCGTTCGAGTGGTAGGGTTAGTATAGCACACATATAGAGAAAGATATTAGTGGACAAGGTGTAGTCAGGTGGTATATCTGGGTTGTCCCTACAATTAGATACATGAGAATTGTTACATGAAGACTCCTGAGGATTGGCTAAATGTGCTGGCGTCAGTGATAAGAGCCCCATGTTCTGATTGGTGCGCCCGTGAGCTTCCCAGCCTGGGACCACCGTCGTTCCCAGCTCTCGGTGTACCTGTAAGTTGCAACAATGTTTCACTATGGGTACATGCAGACAATGTGAGGACTTATTCATAGCTAGACGGGGTACCGTTCCCACTGTTGCAGATGTCCATTGAGCCTTTCAAGTGTATCTGCCAGTGTCTCGTAGCGAGGGATCCAGACGCCTCTGTTCTCCCGGGTTTGGCATCTCGTCAGGTTCGGCTTGGTCACGTGGGGAGGGACCGTGAAAGAGGCATAATTCTGCACAATTAATATTGTTTTTCTACTGCGCGTCTGGTTTTAATTTGTCGGTGTGACTTTAACGTTGGTGCGCGGAGTGCGAGGTTGCAACATCGGGCCTTTGATGATTTGCTCTTGGAACGTGGGTTTGCAACATTGCGACCTTGGCTGGTTGCTTCGCCGAGCTCATTCTGCAGGATCAGCAACTGACTCTTGCCTTGTTGATGTCCACGGGAGCTCTTGTTTGAGGCCTACTTGGGCCTGGTGCATAAGTTGTCCGTTTGGTGCACAGGTGCTTTAGGTTATAGGAGCATATAATTCCATAACCAGTATTGTCTTCATTATATTTCTCATGGTGGTAACTGGTTTCAAAGAGAAGCGTGAGCAAGCTAGTAAAGAGTTCATGACGCGTCTTGCGTTTCTGCATTCAGAAAGCCTATATGAAAATAATAAAGATGCACGTCCGTGAATATGCCTGTCGCCTACGTCATAGCACTGAGTATATTCTTCGTGTAGGTTGGTGTGGGAATGTCCAGTGTGTATATTTGTACCGATGTGCTTCCCGTTGTCTAGGTCGTCATGGCATCTCTAACGACGTGTAGATTTTAGTCTAGTTGATCCGTGCCGCAGGTGTCGGCATGGCCAGTGCGGGCTGCTGGACAAGCAGATGGACACATCCGTATGTTCCTGTACCAGGGTATCTGGTGGTCTGGTAAATGGACAAACTCTTCTTGTGGCGGGTGTTTGGGTCGTGACCCTCTAGGCCAAGCGCGAGAGGCGAAGGACGGGAGCCTGGTTTTCCATTCTCCCACTTCACAAGTGTGACGGTCGTTACCACTCACTTGGTCTGATCATTACTTGATCACCTTTGAAATACTTCTGGCCTCCCTCTTCTGGTACCAGTTCAAGCAAGTTTGCTACAGAGAAATTGGAAATCTATTGAGACTTGTACTCTGGCAGAACATATTTTGCTAAAATATCACAGATTAACGAGGGAATCCTCATCTTCTTCCCTAGTTTGCCTTATCTCAGCAGTCTCAGAAGCTGCTGATTCTTTGACCCCTTTGAAATTGGTGCATAAACCTACTCAGCCTTCAGCCCCATGCTTTAGGACAAATCTTTGCTTGCTACACTCTAAATTGCAACAATCTGAATGCAAAAGGTACATTAACTATGACCTTTACCATCAAGCCTTAAAAGTGGCCTACGCGATCTTATTTTACTGATACAATTCAATCTGCAGGAAACACCACTAAGCAGATCTAATTTCCCCTAAACTTTCACCAGGGCCATTGGTTTTGCCTTCTCAGACTTTGTGTGACAAATTGTTCAACGTTTTTGTCCACAAAATCGAACTATTAGATCTAACATTTCGAACTTTACTCAACCAACTAACCTCACTGCCCCTTTCTCAACATGTCTGCCAAAGGACAGTCAACTATCCTTTTAACTCCTTCCAAACAATTGTTTGCTCTGAAGTTGGAGGTGCTATTTCGTGGCTTAAATCAGCCTTCCTGCTCAACCCTATCACTTTCTGTTTATTGAAATGAATAGCTAATCCTACGGACAGAATTATTGCTTAGATGTTTAACTCATCTCTTAATTCGGCAGAGAACTATGATATTCTGATACAGGTTTTGGTAATAGAGCTTTTTAAGAAACCTACATTGGATGCTTCCAATTTTGCTATCAGCCCTTTTATCTGCTTTTTTGTTATGAAGCAACTAGAGTTCATGGTCACACCTCAGTTAAGGTCGTTTCTTGAAGGCACAAATATCCGTGATCCTTTCTGCTTGGTTTTCATCCTATAATAGGGACTGAATTCGTTTTAGTATATTTGGTCGACAGCCTCACTCTCATTCATGACCAGGGCGGCGTAGCAGGACTCATTTCATTGAACCTCTCTGCCACTTTCAACATGATTGATCATGCTATTCTTTTGAAGAGACTATAAGAGACTGGGATATTGGAGCCCATTTTGAGCTGGTCCAGGGCCTTTCTGTCTTCTCTTTGTCTTATATATTCTCTCTGGCCCTGGTTTTGTATGGGGTCCCCCGGGGCTCTGCGCTCTGCCTGTTATTTATGTTTTATATCCACACATTGGTTAGCCTTATCCATTCCCACTTATGCTGATGATAATCAGCTATTGTTTAGACTTGATCCGGAAGGCACTGGTATAGCTGGGCACCTTCGGTCCTGCCTTCAAATCATGGAAAATTGGATGGGCCAAAATTGGCAGAAACTCAACAGGGAGAAGGCGGAAGTCCTAGTGGTGGGTCTCCCCCCTCACACTCCTCCTCGTCCACTGTGAACTATGGACTGTCTACTTTAGGCTAACAAAGTTGGTAAAAAGTCTTGTGTCAAGAGCTCAGCTACTCTTTCTCCTGATGCCCAGAGTAGTGATAATTGCAGTGCTGGCTTTTTTAAGTGAAAACAACTGAAACGGGTTATTACTTCCATTCCTGACAACTTCCATGCACCAGCTATTGCCACTATGTTAAATGGCAGTTTTGATTCCTGCAATAGCCACCTTCTTGGCTCAGCCCGCCTACCTATTTAAAATACTTGCAGGTACTGCAGAAAGTGGCTGGCTGTACTTTTGGCTAAAGGTATACTTCTTGGCCTACATGTCTCTGCGGCTCAGTAGGAACTGCATTGCTTTCCTGTTACTGCGCACATCCAATTTAAATATTTGCGCATAATACATTGTGCTCTCCATCAAAAAGGCTGTCTCTCGTGACAAAATTACAATTCGCTCTATCCTCCTGGGCGCTCTCTTGATCGGCTTCGTCTGCCCTATTGGCTTTTCCTCACTACCACCTTGAACATTGTGGTTTGTCGAGCCTTTTCTGTTGCTGCTCCCAAGCTTTGGAATCAATTTCCTCTTTTTCTTAGGACCACCTCTGATTTCAATCCTTTCAAAGGCCAGATGAAAACGTTTCTGTTTGCCTAAACCCCTGCTCCTTAATGCCCTTGCTGCTATTTGTTTCTCATCTTCTGGTGCCTGGATGCCTTTGGGTGAAAGCTGCACTATACAAGAATTGGATAGATAGATAGATAGATAGATAGATAGATAGATAGATAGATAGATAGATAGATCTTTTCTAATAGATCTTCTAACTATTTTCATTATTGGCATTTTCCCTTGCCATGCAGATTGTTCCTTTACACTCGAGACTTCATTGACCTCTGTTGTAATTAATGATGACTCACCATTCAACACCATTGTTCTCAAACTATCTGCTTGCATATTTAAATCTATTGTGTGCATTTATGATGCTAGTTGTGAGTTTGACACTGCCAAGTGTTCACTTTGGGTAACAATCAAGATGATACCTCTCAATGAAACAGGAGATAATAACCTTCACTCTCCAATGGAACACACTGAACAATTGTCCTGATTAGGCACCATTATAATGTCCTGATTATACGGCTCAAGTACTCCGGTGAAAAGCATCAGTGATTCAATACCAGATAAAAGTTTGCGGTTAGAATGGTTTAGATGATCTGGAAAACAAGGATCTGAGCATAGATCTGATGCATCAACTCCATATGTGTCTTCAGCTCTGCTTTAATATTATCATACAACTTTACCAGAGAGCAAAGGACAGGATTAAGTGCATTAAGAGGGTCCAGAGTCGATAATCACATTTGAAGGGGCAAAGAGCCACTGGTACTATGCTGAAAAAGAGGAGGCAGGTTTATGAAAAGGTTCCTGAGATCATGCTAATTCTGCCATTGTGTGGTGTGAGCCTCAGAATGTTCAATGTTTTCCCAAACCCCATCCTCCTCTCTATCCTTACCCTGCTTGTCCAAGCCCTAATGAGTGGGCATATTTACCTCTCTTTCCAAACTTGAATATGTATGTAGGAGAGAGATGTGCTCAAATGATTCAGTATTAATTGTAGCGATCTCCTCCATTATACTTTCCTCTGAAATTGCGCAGGTCTCTCACTGCAAGATGAGGCGATGGCTCTGGTGATATGCTAGCCATGTTGCCTCTCTATGTCGCTCCCTCTTCTCCTCTTCTGCACTCTGCCTCACTGTCCCATGTCCCCCAGGGCCTCCTCTCAATTCCACTGTTTCGCCCTGCTCACCCCTCTCCATGAAAAATAGCTGCCGTAACAATCACAGCTAGTGCAATCGTGGAACTCTTCAAAGCTTGGCGTAAACCTCACTTTCTTGCTAAATAGCAATCTCCCACTCCTCTCTCCCCCATACTCCCTACTTTACCCCAGGAATCCCTCCAATGCTGCATGATAATATAATAATGTAAAGGTATACATATGTACAGTATTCCTCTTTAGTCTGAAGCACCTACCACCCTTGGTTAATTTTTTGTTTATAAGTCACCTGTTTCCTCTATTTCTATTATTTGTTTTGACTGATTTATTTCCTACTTCATTCCCACCATCATAAACTGGCTCACCACTTATTCTCACCTTTGTGCTATTATGCTACCACCATTCTGGGATAGGACTCCACCATCTGTTAATACATAGTGTAAATCATTTCTGATCAAATCATTGCAAGTGCATGTAAATTGCAAACATTATACTCTAGGCCAAAAAATGAGTATTTTTCCTTTCTTATAGAAAGGCAATAAGGAGAGTGCAGTGCAAAGACACCTACTATAAAGTTTCTTGTCCTTTCTCAGCAGATTTGCCAAATCCCCTGTTATCTAAACTCACATATTTTTAACCAGGAAGCAGAAAAACTCCAGTTCCTTGCACTCTTTTGCTCCAACTAACAAAGTGCACTTTCAGGCGCTTAATGCCCTATTTTGGCTGTAGCTAAGCATGTGATGGGCAAAGCTGACATTATGAGGCTTCACCAGGCATGTGAACCTGTACCTAACCACGTACGTGATACTTTGGCATATGATGTTGGTAGCTTGACATATGTGGCAGCAGTGAGCCCCTACCATCAAAAACCCTATTTAATCCTGCAAAAGCTGCAACATGTCAAGGTCACAACATGAGGAGCAACCAACCCCTCATTCCTCCTTCCCAGCTGCATCCAGTGGCAAATTCGGACCGCAATGTCCACCCCTTCCAGGTGCTCCCTTCATATAGATTCTTTGTGCATACACTCGGAGAATGTTGATGAATATACTACAGGTGTGTCAAAACAAAGTCTTCTGCTTTGTTTATGTGTCTGCTCCGAAAATGTTTATGAATACTCTCCAGGTCTATAAAAACAAAGTATTCTGCTTTGTTTATGTGTTTGCTCCGAAAATGTTGATGAATACTCTCCAGGTCTATAAAAACAAAGTATTCTGCTTTGTGCATGCATCGGTTCCATGCATGGTTATCAAAATGGTCCAGGCATATGCAAAAATAATATTCTGTAAGCACACCCGGCCTTCCCTAGAATACACATCACGCAGGGTCGGACTGGGGCATAACATTTTCTCGGGCACCAACAAAAAAGTGGTCCACAGTTGCAAATGGGAATTTATTCCTTTGGTGATACTGTTTGAATGGTATCCAAGGGGGAGGTTTTAGATAAAATGTGTTTCAAATTTTACATTTTAAAGAATATTTATTCAGCAACACTGGTCAAAACTATTAGCCGCATAGGCCAAAAAAGTGTTGCACTTTTGCCCAAAAAACTGGCCCACATAAGCATTTTGCATTTTTGGTTCGGCCCTGGGTCTATTGCCTTATAATGCCAGTCCGAGTCTGACGTCAAGCAATGTCCTGTAAAACATTGTTTACAATTTACTGGATCTTTGGGTACAATCTGCGCAAACCAAACAGCCACTGGACCGCAGGCTAGCAGTTATGTTTACAGCATTCTCCCTGTGTACCAAGAAAACGGATAACCTGGCTAGAAGCCCTGACTATGTAATTATTCACACATAGGATACTATTTAAAAGCAACATTGCCTTATGTTACAAAAATGCTTATATATATGCCTACCTATTTAAGTCCTATGTGTGTCCCAACATGAGTAATGTATAACAAGACTTCACGGTGTGTGATGTGAATAATGCTCAGACCTCCTGAATGCATTTCCCCCGGTTCATCTCAAAATCCATGAGATTAGAACAGTCCTACCTGAGCATAGGCACACGTATGTTGCATGAAAAGGCTGTATCTGTTCAGTTAAGAGGGTATATATGGGCATAGGATAGCTATAGCTGAACACATATTGACTGTATCTGGCTATGAGGTAAAACCTGGCAGCACCTATACCTAGGTGGGCATAGGAGGCTAGAACTTGTATCTATGCACAGGGGCATATACGGTTGAACCATGACATATGATGGTTGTAAGATGGCAATTGATGGTTGTAAGATGGTAATTGATGGCTGCGATCCAGTCTGTAAGGTCTCACCTGACATTTGGTGGCAGCCAGTCCAAGGCCATGCAAGACTGCCTTGAGTATGAGAGTCCAGCTGGCCATATAAATCTGGACCTGATCATAGGATGACTCTACCTAGCACATGGCTTGTGTACTTTGGTGAAAGTAATTCCATGCATGGCATTTTATAGATTTATTTGGACACACAAAAAAGGCACTCAGCCTATGATGTAAGATGGAACACGGCATATGAGGCTACGTTTGCGGACATGTGGGGTTGTTCCAAGGCATAGAGGGAAGTATATAGGCATGTATGACATACCTACACTTATGATGGAACTATCTGGAAATTTGAAGTTGTAGCAGACAATCCAGGAAGAATAATTTATTAAAAAGCTTTCATATTGCACTCCTGAGCTACCCTCCTGACCCTAAAAAGCTTCAGCTATTGGCTTTGACAATGCTTGTTGATGGGAATCTAAATGGGAACTTCAAAAGATACTTCAATCTAGTGAACACAACTTGCAAAGCGTTGCATGACGTTTTAGGATGTGTATTTCACCCTCAGATGATGTACAGGTACCTCAATTTGCCCGATTGGTCTGTTTTTGACATGCGATACAATATATATTGTATGGTTTTCAAACATACATTCATATGATCGGGTAATCATAATTGAGAAGTCGGTGGTGTGCCCATGCAACGTCTACAGACAGCAGTCCTTAAATAATGAACTGAGCCCAGCTGGAGAGCGCAGAACATCCCGCTTTGCTGCTGCCAGGCTAAAGGTTTGGCAGAGCATCATGAGAGGGAGTCTGCCTGCATGCTGTAAGTTTGATAGAGTGCAATAGGTTTCCTATTAATATGATTCACCGAATCAAGTACCCAGGATTATCCTTTTGTGCAGCAAGGGGAGTTTTCTGAATTTGAGAAAACAATTTGTATTCAGCCGACTGTAAAAAGGGCAGCAACGGATTAAACGAGACACTAAACCTACAGTTCCAAGTATCAGAAGCTCACCTTCCTCCCTCTGCATGAGGTTATTAATTGTATTTGTTTAATATTTCTCCATCCTGCTATCAGAAAAGTGCACAATTATTTTCAAAATAATACCAACATAAATCTCTAAAGTGCATGTTTCAAAACACATATCTATATATGTGAAGACGCAACATTAAGGAAACCCAGGTAGACAGAAGGATCATATATTATCTCATAGCTCTGCATGTTAAAATATACAGGATGTCATTTTGCACATTACATAGAGCAGTTAAAGCAAGGCATATTGCTTTTACACCTCCATTTCAAGAGTGTGACCCATTTTCCTGCTCATTCAAAGACTAGGAGGGCAGCAAATCGTAGTGTGAATCTCTGCTTTCCTCCTGTGTCTTGGAGGAGCACAAAGTTTTATGCTTACATGAGAGTTTCATGCAGGCATAAAACCGATGGATTCCACTTGAATACGCCCTGCAATTGCATCTGTCAATAGCATATGTTACAAAACTCTCCCTCCAAGCCTTATTTGCAGCTATTGTTTTATATGTCTCAAAGCAGTGAGGAAAACTGAAGAGTAAATATTTCCCATATGCTTTCCTCGTCTGTCTTTAAGGATAACACAGTTGTAGAGAGGCAGATGTGCATAGATCCCACCCCCTCACCAATGTCATATTGGAAGTTCATCAAGAGAACACTGGGCATGACACCTGGTATCATCCCAATACTACATTGAAGGTATGAGAGACGTTATGCACTGAGACAACCTTATCGAATGTATCCCCGAACTGATGCAGTAGACATGATTCTGTAGACACCATGGACATAGAACTATAATTAAAGTCTGACTGGTGTGTATTGGCATCATGACGAAGAGAAGATACCTGAGTACACTAAACTGATGTATAGACATCTGGAGAATGCAGGTGTGACTCAAGTGATGAAGTAAACACATATATGCGAAGAAGATGAGTAACACGGGATCCATTAGATGTATGTAGGCAGAATGCAAGGTAGATAAGACAATGTAGAAGCTTGCTAAAGTAGGAAATATAACTCAAATAAAGCAGACATGCTGAGACAATGGACCTCGACATGTGCAATAGTAAGAGAGAAGCCTCGAGAAGAAAGACCAAGGCTGCAGAGCTCACAGCCACTGGAATACAGATTTGTGCAAGAACAAAGGATATTTGCTTGGCTCAGAATCAAGGATGCCGCAGCAAGAAGCAACTGCAAGGGACAAAAGGAGTCTAAGAGGATAAGCCATGTACATAGGACATATTTCTCTTAGATTAAATAAAGGAGTGAATAATTGTGATGCCAAGTATTGAACAATCAAAGATGCAGAAAGTACATGAAAGAGAGAGCAACCACGTCTCCAGAGGCCAAGGAGAGTAGTAGCACCCAATATTATTGAACTAAATAGCACGAAATAAAAGGACAAAATGGACACAATTTTGTTCTCCTCATACGTGGTACAAGACAGACCAGAAGACAAGGCCAATTCATAAAGCTTCAAGCAAAGATGGCAGTGTACCTTCACTCCCTTTAAAGTTCTGAGGAAGAGAACAGTCAGCAAGGTCAACTACAGAGAAGAAGCCTTGGCTTAGGGCCTAATTGATGAGAAATGGTTGGCTAATTAGCTATGGAGGGCAGTTGTCTGACGTTGTACTATTGCACCAGAATTGTGCTGCTTACGTGCTGCTAACGAGCCGAATGTTCAAGGTTGCAAGAAAGTGCCAACCAATTATGAGGGCCTATGTAATGGCAGACCATCCGCTGCTGTTGTTATGTTGTTATCAGTATTTTACGCAGTTAGAGGTTGTTCAAGGCATGCCTACCAGATAAATGACAGTCAATGATCAAACTAAAACTTATATGAACTGTAGCTATGTATGTTACCATAACTAATCCCTCCACCCAGTAGGTTTTTACTGTTAACCACGTAGGATGATGTCATAGCTGACGTAAATCGAGGTATGAAACCTTTGGCGTAATTAAAATGTGTTGAGAGTATGTGAGCTACAATCTGTTTGTTCGCCAGGTTTTCCTACTTTATTGAACTGGTAATAAAGTAATATTTTGCCAAATTCTTTATTTTGTATTTATTTATAAAGCGCCAAATCTCACAAGCATCTGGGCACTACATATGCACAAGAGACTGGAAGAGAAAAGACAACAACATAGATACGTCCACATCAGAAGTCCAACAGCTAAATGAAAATGAGTAAAAGGCAGTCAAATAGATGCGTTTTTAAACGTTTCATAAACGCTGAGTAGCAAGTCTTCAAACGGAGAGCTAGCATCAAAGCATTCCAGTCTTTGGCTGTCATTACGGGAAAAGATTGTCCCATGGCCTCTGTTTTGTTTAGATTTTGGAACAACCATTAGACCGTCTGAGGTGGAACAAAGTTGTCTGCCGGGAACATAGGATTTTAATTGTTCCTCTAGGTAGATGGGGGCCTTTGAGCCTGTCCGGTTATTTGGGCCAGAAATAATGTACTTGGTTGTCCCATCCAGCACTTGGAACACTCCAGGCACTACTGTTTTCACTCCACTTTGAGTCTGATGAAAATCAAATGGAGGGGTCCATTTTTTAGAAAATGTCTCCTCCCACAGCGTAATTTCGAAACACGGCAAAAATAATCTCGTAGCTTCTGGTGTTTTCAAGAGTTCTCAGTGTGTAGCTTCAAACCTGTCCTCGGTGATGATGGTCGCATTCAACCAGCCTTAGCTCTTTAGTCAAAAGCATTTCATTCTGGAAAGTGATATTTGATCGTCCTATTGTAAGTTTTGCTGTACGAGTCCCAACATGCAAAAAGCTGCTGCGGAGAGGATGCATGGCCAGGCCACAAGGGATCAGATACAAGGACGACATGTGCAAAATAAGTAGTTGAATCAATTACCTTCATTTATCAAGCAGAAAACCACAGCTGAAAAGGTGTCAAGGAGCGTCTTGGGATGGAGGGTGCCGCACTCTGCTTGCCACTCCCTGGAATGCACGTCTTTCTTCGCTCATGCCATGAGCTCTTTCTAGCTAGTCTGTGCCCCACACGGGGGGCAGACGGGAGTGGCCGGTAGTACACATTTTCTTCTCTCAAGAAAGTTCAGATCTTCTCTGTATATTGTATAACATTGAAATCATGATAACTGTTGGGTATTCTTCATTCGCTCTTCAGCCTGGTGCTGCAGGAATTGGACTTGGAGATCAGAATCGTCTTCTGATGACGAGCGTAATGTTTCTTCTACGTCGGTAGCAATGCCTTGCTTGGTGTCTGGTTGAGATGTTCTTCAATGGAAACCGTTAACAGTCCCATGTTGAACATGTAGTTCCCGGTTCATGCTGGTGCTACGGCCACGGTCACTCTTATGAGGAGCGTCTTCAGGTTCCCTCTCTTTTTTGCAATATAGGGCTACACTTTCCAAGCTCCACACACAACTGTCGTAGGTGAGGACGTAGTTGTGTCTTGGCGGCACGCCTGGTAGTGCTGAACATGGAGAGGGTGACGTTTTCTCTGTGATTGCGTATTATCTTTTCCCTAGCTCCACTTTGTATTTTAGAGACACAGGTTGATATTTTGCAGGTCGTATAAGTGCTTATTTTAGGGCCTTTATTGAGCATACATTTAGCCCCAGAAAGCAATGGTCTGCTTTGCAGAGTAATAGGGGAAACTACAGAATGCCCGAGGTAGTAACGATGGGTGTAGCTTAGGCGCAAGGACTGAGTGATGAAGGGTGGATGGTTGACAATCCAGATTCACAGGCAATAGTGAATAAGTAAAAGTAGGAGCAAGCCTGGGGGAAGGGTGGATTGCATTGTACCTGCTTCTTTGTTCTCCATAAGATGTTTTCTATAGATATAGAAGTATCTTTCCTTACATCAGGGATCAAGAGCGGTGTTTGGGTGTGATATTCCCCACTTGCTCACATGAACTGAACGGGAGATACTCCTGTGATGTTAATGTTAATGTTAATGTTAAAGGACATTTGTACTGCGCACTATCACCACCGAAGTGGTCCCCTGGCGCTTTGGCGGCTCTGAAAAAGGGGAGGAGAGGGGGTGGGTTAGTGGGAGTAAGCTGGAAAAGTGCAAGAGAGCAGTGATGTGCTGTTGGCAGCCCCAGCCCGGTGGGTCCGTCGGCTGGGCTTGGGGTGTTTTATGGTCCGTAGTCGTCGTGTGCTGTTGTGCAAGTCTATGTGTGGTTTGTTTTGTTGTTGCGTTGTTGTGAAGTTTGTGCGGTGTGCTGCGTTTAAGGCTTGTGGTTGTGTTTGGTTATAGTTTGAGAGGTGTATGCAGAGGGATGGAATTGTTAGTTGGTTGGTTAGTTGGCATTGCTGTCCTTGCAATTGTGGGATTCCATCTAGGTCCGGTACATGCTAACAGTCACATTTCTATCTGGATGCCGCGCAAGCTAGGTTCACAATTCTAAGTGTGGTGCATGCTAAGAGTCACAAATACTAACAGTCACATTTCTAAAATTCCATCTAAGTATGATATATGCTAACCTTCACATTTCTGTCTAGATTTGGCGCAGGCTAAACTTGGGAATTCCATCTAAGTGTGGCATATGCTAACAATCACATTTCTGTCTAGATTTACGCAGGCTAAATTTGAGAATTCATCTAAGTGTGGCATATGCTAACAATCACACTTCTGTCTAGATTTGGCGCTTCTAAGAGTGGACATGCTAGTATTCATAGTTCTGTCTAAGAGTGGACATGCTAACATTCACAGTTCCGTCTAAGAGTGGACATGCTAACAATCACAATTCCGTCTAAGAGTGGACATGCTAACAATCACAATTCTGTCTAAGAGTGGACATGCTAACATTCACAGTTCCGTCTAAGAGTGGACATGCTAACAATCACAATTCCGTCTAAGAGTGGACATGCTAACAATCACAATTCTGTCTAAGAGTGGACATGCTAACATTCATAGTTCCGTCTAAGAGTGGACATGCTAACAATCACCCTGCACCCTGCAACACTCCAGCACTCTTATTGTAAAACCCTCTAAACACAGTTACTATTATTATATATACATCCCTTATTCCTTATCAGACAAGTCTTAGTTAACACCACTTATTTCCATACAGAGGTGAGCGCTTAACTATAGATGGCACTCCAATAAGTTTATGAAGAAGGGGGGGAAAAAGACAGAATATGGAGAGATACACCACTCTAAGATTTAGGAACACTATTAGCAAGGCAGAAGAGCAAAAGTCACTTGTGAGCCAAAGTCCATAGGCTGGGCCCACTCTTAGAGAGAGCAGAGCACAAATGTGCCCAAGATCACACAGTTACATTAGGCTTAGAAAGTCTTGCAGAGAGTTCGAAAAGAGTTTAGAGAGGCTCAGAAAAGTTTAGCCAGGGTGTTGGGAGTGAGTCTGTTCACAGCTATGGCTCCCATTACCATGGTGTAGTGTTCTTTCTAGGAGGCTAAAGACTTTTTGTTGAATCAGTTGGCTCTTTCTCCTTGGCCATTGTCCTGGGAGTGATATAGTGCCAGGGCTTAGTATGTGAATTGATGGTTTGTGGTAAGTGTGTATGTTAAATGTATTCCCATCTATGGATATGTGAAAATGTTAAATGCCCCATGCACCGGCTAACACCTCCTGTTCAGTAACAGAATATTGCTGCGGACAAGGATTTTGAAGTGACTAGTACAGTGCATTCCTCTTTGTGGCTCTTCTATGTAAGGGTAACTCCTAAAGCGTAGGTGCTGCAACTTCGGGTCAAATGGATTTAATCGGGGTGCAATCATAATTATTGCAATCATTATTGCTCTAGCTTCTTAGTGGGCATTAATAAATCCATCGCAATCGTTTGCAGTTCTCCCAGAATGGTGCTGTGAGGGTCGTTATGAGTCTCTCTTGTAGAGACCATGTCTCGGTTGCAAGACGGGCTCTTCACTGGCTACTGGTTGAGTCTAGAATTCTTTTTCGACTGTTGGTCATCACGCAGAAGTGTAGACAGGGAAAGATGCCTGTTTATCTCCAAGCTCTTCTCTCAAAAAAATGTATGGAAGAACACTAAAGTCCAGCAACCGGGATCATTTGATGATCCCCAGGTGTAGGACCAAGAAGGTCTCTAAGTGAGCTTCTATGTTACTGCCCCTAGGGCCCGGAATGACTTACCGCGGGAGATAGGGGGCATTGGGCCTCATTACGAGCATGGCGGTAGCCGTTTCTGACTGGCAGGCATGGCTACCGCCATGCTCGCTACCAGTACCGCCTCCCACGATTGGGCAATAACTGGCCACTACGAGATGAAGGGGCCCGTAATTGCCCATTCGCGGGTGGCGGTAATGCCGGGCTCCCGATCCCCATTCTGCCCCATTGGGGGTGGGGAGCATGGTTGCACCGGCACCGTTGATGACTGTGCCGGTGCAATCATGAGTTCTGCTCGCGCGTGCCGCTCAGCCCTCCAGGTAAGACCTGGCGGGCAGTCAGGAACCCGCGAGCAGAACTCGTAATGCGGCAGGCCGGTATGAACGGTGCTGGTGCCTTACCGGCACCGTTCATACCATGGTGCCACCCTTAATATGAGGCTGATTGAGTCAACAGAAGTTTTGAAAAGGAAGTTAAACACCTTTCTGTTTGCCTAGGGTATCTTTCTGTTGGCTCTTGCTCTTCTCGTTCCTGTGCTTTCTGTGGAATTTCTGTGTTCAGTGTTTTGTTGTGTCTTGTCTGCGCCCTTCAGCCTCCGGGTCCATGGATTGCGCACTATATTTTATGTTTGTTATCTAATCAGAATTTCTAGAGCGCGCACGTACGCCAAAGGCATCATGGCGCTGGCAGTTAAGGCGTGTTAAGGGAGCTAAAAGAGGTGAGTTTTCAGACGGCGGCGGAATACAAGATAGTCCACGGTGAAACGGTGGGGCAGTAAAGTAAAGTAAAGTAATGTGCATTTTCGGCATTTCAAATGCCTTTTGTTGGGGGTCAGACCAACAGAATACTTTGTCTTTTTTAAGAGCAGAGCGTAGTGTCTCTGTTCTTTCCATAATGTGTTGGACACATTTCACACAGTACTCTGCTACTCTGCCAGTCCTAGGCAGGATTTCAATTCTTCTATGGACGTCCTTGCTGGAGTATCCACCCTGGCCACCGTGAGGTCTTGTTTGGGTTTTTTTGTATTTAGCACACAGCGTGTAGCCTTAGTATGCCACTCTTTTCACATGAAAAATGAATTCATATTCACACAGCCAGATTCCGACTGTTTGTTACTTTCCCAGAACTGCTCATAAAATGCCGTTGTGATATGAACATGTCTCTCTGTACATGAGGGTATCATCTTGGAAATATGCTACGTTCAGAGCAATAAATCCATCATTCATTGGAAGACTGGCATCACAACGACAGCTGGAACAGCCATCTGGTATAAGTCCCAACAGGGGTGATGGATGCGATGAGTGGCTTTGACTGGCTGTTCAGCCTTATTTAGTGGTAAGTGACTTTCATAGGAGACTGAGATGCTCAGCAATGGATAGTTATTGGTTATTATTTCTTCGTTTAGACTTTTCACGTCCACACATAATTGTATCTTGGCGGTTCTGGGTTTTTTGATGAGGACCACTGGCCTTAAGAACTCAGAAGCCTCTATGAGTCATATTGTCTTGTAATTCTTGTAGAAAATCCTTGAGAGCCTGTCTGGCTGTAGCTAATATTGGGCGGTTTGTTTCACCAGACGTGGTCTAGTTCTGTGGATGTAGTTTCTTTCGGAGCCCAAATTGTCGCTGAGTAGGTCTTTGTGTTGTTCAGTCAGTACCCTCCAGACAGGGCACTTGATCTCTGCTGTTGGAAAATTTGGCTTGATCATACCAGCCAATGACGGCAGATCCCTGCACGGCAAAGTATAGTTTGGTGTTGTTTTTTTTATTTTAATTAGCTTTTGAATTTTAGCAGACAGGTCTTGCATCCCAGGAATTTTCTGTGTGTTCTCTGTATGCTGTGGTGTCCAGGTCCACCTTTCTGACTTTGATGAAGTATTTTCTTGTAGGTCTGGACAGGAATCACAGTGAGGTATGACCTAGACTCTACCATTAGATCTGTAGGTTTATCATCTACCTAGACCACAGAGTGGGGCGTTGTCCTTCTTTTGGGCTTCAGGTTAGATGTCAATATAGGTTCTCTGTCTTTCACCTGAGCCTGTCCGATTATCCAGTTCTTTTCAATGTTGGCTACTAGACTTTTGTTTCCCTGCCTTCAAATGTTCACAAAACGGCTGTCACAACTGCACGAAGTCCTTTTTTCTTTTCGGGGTGGGGGCGTATATGGGATAATTGGTGAGGTGCTGTTCACTACCACATCTGTTGCAAGACTGGTTCGATTTTGTGGGTGCATCTTTTCCTCCTCTGTATGTGTGCCCTTCTTGAGGACGTTGCAATGCTATGAGTGCATTTTGAGAAGGTTGGGATATGGCTTGGATTTTCATACCATGTAATTGCAAAACTGTGTCTTACCATATCTGTGTTTCCTTAAGTGACCTGGTTTCCAGTAGAGCGGTCCAACAGACCAGCCGCCTATATATTTTTAGGGTTAGGGGGAACCTAAACATCCTCTTATCACTTCTTTCTCCTGATGCTCATATGCCCAGGTTTTCATGTTTAAATAACCCATTACAGGTGGGATTTTGTATTTATGGCTCTCTAATGGTTTTGCAAGAAAGCCCTTCATACTCAAAACATATTCTCTGATTTAACTAATGCTAGATATGAATTGACCACAATTCACTCATCCTTTGCCCCATAAACCACGACCTAATTGGAGTGTATTTAATTTGTGAAATGTGAGAGCATGTAACTGCCTCATAGAAATTCAGCATAGAGATCTTCCATCACCTCCACGGAAGAATATGGAGGTGCGTCTATTCAGAATCCTTATAGGATTGTCTATTTTTGGAAACATTGCAGATGTTTCTCCTTTTTAAATCATGTACCACATAGGATCCTGATGAAAGATTCCTTCATCACCTACAAGGCTTCCTCACCCAGCACATCACCTTACATAGTGGGTAAGTTAAACACCTTTGGGGGATTGTGACATATGCACAGTAGAACCATGGCCTGACAACAGACTAGATGGGCCTGCAAGGAGAAAATTAGCACAGTCATTCTCCGGTACACTCCAGTCCTATGGAATTCCCTGCCATTAGGAATCTGGACTGCTTCCTCCATTCTCTCCAACAAGAAAGAGCTGAAGGAGTTGCTATTTCAGTCACACCTTGACATTACCTAGACTCCAAGGCTATTGCCCAGCCATGTGGTGACTATCTGCAATTAAACCCATTCCTACTGCGTTACGCACACTCACTACAGCATTCCTCTCTGCCTTTCAACACTCTTGCCTACCTATCTCCTGCTTCCGGGCTATGTTCTCGCTATATACTAATAATAATAATAATAATATGAATCCTTGCAAAGTAAGATGATCGAGATGCCTAGATTCAAGTTTGCTGTGAATAGGAATGATGTTGGAGCCATTGCATAAGTCTCATCAGGGGTGTTGCTAGGTCTGGAAAAGATCCGGGGCTATGCTAATTTTGGGACTGTCAGACTGGGGGCTAGCTAGCCTTTTTGGTTGTAACCCCAGAGCTTCTATCCGGGGCTCCAACCAAAAGACCTGCGGCTATAGCCCTCCCAGGTACCCCCCCCAGCAACGTCTCTGAGTCTCATGTCTAGATGCCCCAGGTGACTGTCCAGCCACACACTTTTAGGACCGTCAAAACGGACAAAGGATTGTGTTCTTAATAGAGGAGCAGTTACAGGTAAAGTCAAATATAGTTCTGGACACATTCCACTTTGTAGAAAGGTCACTAAAAATACAATCTAATCCTGTAATCTGCAGGAGACACACCGGTGCAACTGCTGAACTGATGAACTGATGAACTATGATGCTACTAGAATCTCAATACTCAGATAACCAATTGCAGGTTTTGCTCATCTGAATTGTAGATGAAGAATGTTCAGTCTGTTCAAACTGTAGCATTCTCTCAGAGTCCAGAAGGAAGCAATAGTCCATGACAGCCATCTTGGAAAATTGATTTTCTTTCTTACAGCGGGACGCTGCAAGCGCGTCCCGTTGTAGGAAGGAAAATCCTTTTTTTAGCACCCCAGGTCACCGCTTTGGTAACCCGGTGTGCTAATGGCCTTCATCCCTCATTCCATGTGCTGAATGGGGGATAACGGCCCAGAGCCCTCGTTATCCACCCTCACTTCTCACAGGCTGATAACTTGGGCTGCAGGGCTGTGATCCTCTGTTCCAGCTCCTGGAATGGAGGATGATCACCACAATCCAGAATGCCCCTTGAAAGGGTATCTAGTAAAGCGGTCACATGTAGAAGATTGGAAGCAGCATGTGGTGAATTTCGTCTAGTGTATTGATCATGGTGAATTGTGCCAATCACTTAGCTGCCTTGCTGTACAGTATTGCATTTGTCATCTGCAGCGTAGAATCATATTGCTTTGGTATGACCTTCTAGACACTGAGAGCACATATTTCCAGTAATGTAATGGTCTTTGCCTGTTTCCTGGAGAGCGCCTATCTCAGCGTCCCTAGTTGTGGAGCTGACTGTGTGATTGCAATCCAATTACTGAACACTCTCCGTTTGTCAATGCCATGCATGTCGGAGCTCAGCATTGCATTCTTAGCCATTCACTGGCATAGAGTCTTAATAGAAATTGTGATGGTTTCTGAGGTGTCAAGTGAAGCCCAATCTCTACAATTGGCTTCAAAGTGCCTCTTCTCTCACTCCTTGGACTGTATATTCCCCCATGATGTTAGCATATGCTATGTGATTTTGTACCACCTCCTTTACTTTCTTTTCATAGGGAAACCTGCCCCTTTTAGCTTTCCAGTCTGTATATAAGATAGGCTTTTCTTGCTGTAGGTGTCTGAAAATAAGTAACATTTAAAATAAAAAAACATGAGATGAACCCCACCACCCCCAAATGCCAGGAAAGTGCCAGCATGGTTTGACCAATAGTACTGGTTTTGGTGCTTGGGAGCGCAATATTTGCCACTAAAGATACCGAAATTTGCTTGGGGCAGAACCTAATATATACATGAAATCCTTATTTTCAACAATAGAACTCAGACAAATGTTACCGTCCAATTTTTTTCCACAATATATCATTACCGTGGTAATGATTTGTAAGTATATTCATATTTTTGAACAAATTGACTCGCTTCATTTGTCAAAAAATTTCCTTTTCACCACTTAATTTCCTAATCGTTCCATGTGAACAAACACTTAGGGGGTAATTCATAGAAATAAGTGCATGAGTGGCACACGCGGCTGGCGCATAGAGGGAACGTGCGCTAGTCTGCGCCAGCGGCGTGCGCCAAAACCCATTTCAGCGCACAGTGTATTCATGGATACCTACATCCATAACCAGCCGTGGCGCAGAGTGGTGCAGGGACCCTGCAGCAGTGCCAGTTACGCCCCCAACCCCGCCCTGTGTGCCAAAAACATTGCACAAATCCCCTACATGGCGCAAAGGCCAGTGGACCAGCATACAGCCCCCCAACCATGAAAATGCATGTAAAACTCCCAGCGCACCCCTCGGAATAAGCGTACCCTGCTCGCACTAGCGAAAATGTGTGTAAAACTCCCAGCGCACCCCTCGGAATACACATACGCCGATCGCGCTAGCGAAAACGCGTGTGAAACTCCCCGTGCACGCCTCAGAATAGACGTACCTATTGGTGTGTGCGCTAACGTTGTGCGCTTTCGCTGTGTGCATCGCGCACAGCGTTCAGGATGTTGCTGTGACGTGTGCGCCCGTGTGTGCCATGCGCTGATTTGGCGCACAACCCGGGAAAAACACACGCAGGGCCTTCCATGAATCACACCCGTGCGATTCGCACACGTGCACCAGCATTTTCACGCTTGCGCCAGCTTGTGCAACAAATTTCAGTGCACATTTATTCCATGAATGACCCCCTTAAAGTCAAATTAATTTGAAGGGCATTGCCAATTGCCTGGCCTAGAATTGCACCTGGTCTAGATTACTGTTACTTACTAAACATTAACCTATTCATAAGCAGTACCATGTTTATTGCAGTTATCATTTATGTTGAAATAATTTGTTTAGTCAAAGTTCAAAAGTTCAAATGTTGCTCACTATTACATGTGATACACAAATGTTGCTTACTGACCAAGGGTATCATGACTGTGCATTTGCCAAGAATAACCCCCATGTTTTGTTTAAAGAGACTGATTCTCACTTGAACACTTGAAAACATTTGTCATTTTACCTTAACGCCTTGTAGCAAATACTATACAGTGTATAGACCAAAAGAAGGTGTTCTCATTCAGGGGTGCTGTAAAATTATATTCATTGTTATAACTGTATAAACCCCTTGGTTGAGGCTTCAGTGTTATATAGGGAAACTGTGCATTACCTCAAGGGATGCCTCTGATGTTCCCAGTGGATTTTCTTTTTCCACTGTCCTGAGATATGTCTGAAAATAAAAAATGTGCCACAATACCCAACACAACAGAGATGATCAGCCATTTCCTGTAATTCTTCTAGGTCATCTTCAGGATTTAACAGAGCTCCTTTGGTCAGTGCGGCTAGTCTAGCCCTAAATACCACACTACGAGAAGACATTCTTGACCCATCATCATTATCCAGAACTGCCCCAAAGAAAGTGGGTGAATGCTGATATATTTAAGGACTCTGTCCTGCACTGTCCTCTTATGTAGTGTATTTGGGTAGGCTAATGTAAAATGATTTAGACTGCTAGCAGGTCACATTGCAGCTAAAGTCAAGAATGGTCCAGTAATTACAAATATAAAAACAAATAATGAGGCTCATTTGCCACAAACATCTTCCATTTTCTGTTCCAGAACGTTCTTCTCATGTTATGTGAAAATCACGTGTCTTTTTCTACTTCAGTAACTGTCTCTGTTTCTATGTCTATGGGCCTAATTACAAGTGTGGCGGTCCGGGATTATGGGTGCCGGTCGCACCCTACTGGCACCCATTTCCGGCCCTCCGCTCTACAACTCTGTGGGTTGGGGGCCATTGCGCCCGGCAGGTCTAACCTGCCAGGTGCAGTGGATCCAGCCCGCAGAGTTTTCACGGAAGCAATGGCACCGTTAGCAACAGTGCCAGTACTTCTGTGACCCCATTTCCCATGGAGTCCTATGGGGCTCCATGGGAATGGGACTAACATTGTCCAGAGCCTGACTTCCCGATATGCCGGGACTTGTAATGTTCCGGTGGCACAGGGAAGTCAGTCGCCAGAAAAGTGTTACGAGTCCTGCAGCAACCCACCGGAAGCAAACTTGGATGATTAATTTTTTCCTGCATCATTAATGCTACATTGGGGGTCATTCCGAGTACGGAGGTAGCCATGCCGTTTTTAACGGCATGGCTACCCCCCTACCGGGTACCAGGTCCGGGTTCCCTGAATGGCGAAATACTGGGCCATTCTGACCTTGGAGGGCCCGGTATTTCCCCATTCAGGGAACCCAGACCCTGTGCCTCCCTATTCCCATTCGTGCCCCCATGGGGCTCAAGGGGAATGGGGAACATGCTAACAACGGTCCCGTTAATGAGAGGCCCGTTGTTAGTATGCTGGACTGCTCGCAGGACCCGCTAAGGACGCCTGGTTTTAGCAGGCGTCCTTAGCGGGTCTCGCAAACGGACCTCACAATGAGGCGTAGGGGGTTAACGGCGCCGGCAGCTCTACTGGCGCCGTTAACCCCCTTCCGCCAGGGTCATAATGACTCCCATTGTCTGTTATCTTTTTTGGGGACAGGGTTGTAACCAACTGGTTTCAGTTGTTCAACTGAAACCTGACATGGTACAGAGCTGGCATGACTGCATTTCGTGCATCTACAACCTTGATAACCTACACTGGTTGCCTGCATTTTAGGGCCACATTTGTCTGTATCTTGCAGCTTTTCAAGAACCCAGCAACTCTCTGATATTTACTCTTCAGCCATGGGCTCTTTCTCCACCTTGAAACTGTCTCTTAGTAGTGTAGTGGCAAGCAGTTGATCTGGCTTGGTGAGGGAACTGTAAGCATTGTATAAGTCAGACATGTACCTCGAAGGATGTATTCTTCCTTTGCCTCACTGCCAATCCTATGCACTGCACTGCAAACCAAACCTCATGACCTGCGCTCTGTTGCTGTGCCCCGCTGCCAAAGAGTCAACCTCCAAGGCAGCCGCTATGCATGTTACGCTCACCTGGCTCCCACAGAGGCGTCGATCTGAACTGGACAGCTGCGGTCTCCACCAATGTGACGCGTAGGGCCGAGATGACGGACTGGACTGGCCCACCTAGCTTTGTTTGCTTGGCCCGTAGGAATATTCTTCTGCAAATGGAGAAAGGGGATTAACCACCCGTGGAGTTGAGCGTAAATCCCCCCACCCCCGCTGTTCTCCCCACAGATCACCTTTGATGTCCCCTCTTATAGTCTCACCTGATGGTTTGAAAAGATGAGCTCTCCATCCTGCATTGAGCAGAGGGGCACGTTGATAACCAGTTGTTCACTGGCTCGAAGGAATTGGTGAGTTCCAGAACAATATTGACTCCGAAAAGTATGTAGTTCGTAAGAGTTCACACGTCTGACTTTCACTCTTGTCGGATTCCTTGCAGTTTGAAGCTTGACCCCAGCGAAGAGTTCCTCGTGGTAGCTGACGAAGTTCAAGTAAGGATTTGGCTTATCCAACACAGTTCAATAAAATAAGGCCAGAATGTACCCTGTTGCTTGCTCCGTTATTCAGGTGTGGAGAGAAAATATGAAGTTCAGGGAATAATGCCTCCCGCGGTAAAATTAGGTAAGTCTATTGTGGTGAGAAGAGTTCCCCTTGTTTGTCCCTTTGTCTCACCTTGTTGTCTTTTTGTTCCCCTTAGGGGCCGGGGTACGGCGAGGATGCAATGGAGACTGCGCCGACCCGTGAAGAGGAATAGTACCCCCGGCGGTAATCAGATAAGTCTATGGGGTAGTTACTATTGCCTCTGTTTATTCCCTTGGCTCACCTTTGCTGTTCTTGTGTTCCCCTTAGATGCCAGAGTGCGGCGGGAACGTGCAGAAGGATGCGGTGGATCGTGAGGATGCTGCGAAGAAGGTGAGTTCAGCGCGGCGCTGCAGCAGGCGAGGCGGCACATGTAAAATGCTTCTTTCTTCCAGCTCGAAGGCGCGGTGGATCCGGAATTCAGGTAAGGATCGAAGGTTTTGCTCTTATTCTAACCTCTTCACCTTCTGTTCCTCCCTTTTTCTAGGAGCTGCAGACTTGAGGCTGGCAGGGCAGAAGACTGGATGCAGTCTTGCAGACACGGTGAGCGTTACGCTGCTAGATGCAGAATAACGTGAAGCGTGTGCTGCTCTTCGGGCGTGGTTTAAATAGCCTCCAAAGTAGTCCCAGGTAAGTATTCCTCCCCAGCCCCACCCGAGTAAAAAATAGTCCCTAGGTAAAATAGTCCCTTCCGAGCCTCATTTGGCTTGGAGCTCTGCAGCATGGTCTGCATCTGGTAGGCTTGCAGCATGGTCTGCATCAGGTAAGTTCTACTCTGTGAGCCTGGTGCCTATGGCGCCAGGACTGACTCTCCATATGAGCCTGGCACAATAGGCGCCAGCACCGCACCCAAACAGCTCCTAGCAGTGGTTTTTGGGCTTGCTCAAAATAACGCGATGCCTGCTTCCGGGGTTGCTGGACCTGGTTTGGTTCCCCGGGGGTAGGCATCATGACACTGCAAGAGACTTACCACTATTGCGTTGCCCAAACAGGCCTCACTGGCCACACCTCTCACTCACAGAAACATACACAATACCAATCACACAGTCACTCTTGCACCCAACCAGCCTCACATAGACCCGACCCCCATACGACAACTCTCTGCAGAAGGCAACGCCACTGCTACACCTGCAGTCCACTCACCAAACCACTTCAAGATCACATTCACACATAACCATCCCCATCCTCATCACTCCAGTAGAATTGCAGTCGACACCCCAGGCACAACCTGCTCCAAGCACAGCAGCCCCATTCCAAATACCAACTCTCTCAGAGGCAAACGTGCCAAACCTTCGCACAAGCCACTCAAACATTACAACACTGAGCTCACTTACAGATACCAGATCTTACCCATAGAAGAAAACACACTTACCACACACACCAACCAATGCCCAGAATACAAAAGGAACAGCAAAGTCTGCCTAGGGATCACTCGTTGCTCTTGACTTAGAGCAAGAACATTCGCTCCAGGCCTCACACAGTCCCTACGGCACTCCCCTCCTTAGGAACTCACAGATTAGCAGGAGTTACCTCTCTCACCCTCTCTGTGCAACTACCCCGAATGCTCCTTCTTATCAAGCCAATGCACCACCCATACTGCATCTAAACTCCTGTGAAGCACCTGATTGCCAGCACATAGCCTGTGACCATCCATCGTCGCAATCTACTAGAAAACCACCCCAACCACGCCATACTGACCCCCTCACCATCACCAGAACAACAAAAGAGCCTTAAATGCACTCTAGTCAATGCAGGCTCTCTAGGAGCACGTACGATTAATGCCCACGATCTACTGATAGAAAACCAGCTAGACCTATTAACTATCACCAAATCCTGGCTACACCCAGCAGCAGGCTCTATGCTCGCATTCGCCATCCCACCTGATTACACCGTCCTCAGGGCAGACCGGCTTGATGCCACAGGCAGAGGAGTTGCACTCATTGTGAAAACCTCCTTACAAATCAGATCCTGTCCTATTCCCACCCTATCAGGATATGAAATCCTAGTTATGAAGCTAAACACCAACCCGAAAACCACCTACAACATCCTATTGATTTATCGACAACCTAACAATGCTGATAGACCTGACCTTGACATCCCACTACTTGTCACACCTCTAATGAAGCCGTCATCAAAATACATTATCTTAGGTGACATCAACCTTGGTTTCAATGGCATTGCTGATTCCAAAGCTGCTGCGCTAAGCCCTTGAAGACATGCACTTCTCCCAACTCATCTCCACATACACTCATAACAAAGGCAAAATTCTCAACTGGATTCTCACATCCAACTCTACCATTAACATTGCTTCCATCGCTGAAATACCCTGGTCTGATCATTTTGTGTTGACTTTGACCTCGTTATCACCAAATTTCAGACTACTCTCAAACTCACACTCTAGCCTCAATCCCTCTCTCACAGCCTCACTCAAGAAACAGGACCCCACTAATACTAACCACACAATATTGTCAGCCTCTATCACTCCTGCCTACAACTCACTCTAGATGCACACACCCCTTTCATCACAAAAATCCCCAAAACCTTCAAACCTGTAAACCCATGGTTTGATGAAGAACTCACTAACCTATGTTGCAAGATAAGAGCCTTAAAACACCTGTGCAACAAGAATCCTTCCACCACAAAGTGCATCGCACTAGTCACGGCTACCAAAATCTACAGAGTGGCAGTTGTGGCATACAAAACGAATTCCTACAGTTCTCGCATCTCCAATATACGGTTCGAGAATTAGAATCACCCATTCCCACCACCGCCTTATGCAACTAGACAGAACCTGGTGCACAGTCATTCAAGATGCCCTTGCTACCAAACCATCTATACCGATCACTGCTGACCCGGGCAAACCTCAACTCTCCACACAGTATTCCCCATTTTAAATTCAACACGGTTTCCAAAGAGTTGGTACTGTCGACCATCCTTGCCTTAAAACCCTCTAATTGCAAGAGAGACACTTGCCCGGCTCGCCTTGTAAAACGTTGCACCCCCACTCTGGACCCCATCATCACTGACTTTATCAACACCTCCTTTTACACTAGCTTGGTACCTACCAACATCAAAACAGCATGCATCACCCCCCTCCTCAAGAAACCCACCCTTGACCCCACCATTCCCACCAGCTACCGCCCCATCACCACTGTTCCCTTCCTACTGAAGATAATAGGTTGTGTAGTCTACTCTCAAATCCAACTCTTCCTGGAGCGCAACCACCTTCTTGGCTCTAGACAATCAGGCCTTTTCCCTAAACATAGCACAGAAACTGCCCTACTGGATCTCAAAATCCAAATGGACAGAATCTGTGATGCAGGAAATCAAAGTATCCTCCTCAACCTATCGACTGCCTTTGATTTAGTTGACCATGAACAGCTTTACCAGTCCCTCAGCCCAAATGTTCATTTCTCACCAGAAGACACTCTATCGGTCCAATCAATCTTATCTGACCATTAGAGATTTAATTGGTGAAGAGGCAGCAGATCCCATCTCTGCACCACTCGGAGTCCCCAAGGAACCTGCCTCTCGGCTACGCTCTTTGTTGTTGTGGAGTCTTTGGGCATCACCTACACAAACCTTGCTGATGACACCCGCATTTTTATCCCCATCTCTGGTAACTACAAGCAGGACTCCGCCACAATCAACAAAGTGTACAGCACCATCTAGAACTGGATGGCTGCACATAGCCTCTGCCTCAATGACGATAAAACAGAGGTCCTCGTTGTGGGCTCTCCCGACCATCTGAAATCTCTTGACAATAACTACTCCCCGATACGCTTGATGGTACAGCTATCTCAGTATTGAAACAGGTAGAAACGCAGGGAGTCTACCTAGAAGCAGATGTTTCAATGTCTAGGCACGATAACGCCCTATCTTCTTCCACTGCATACACCCCTAAACACATCTCACTAGACAGACAATTCCTGTCACCACCCAATTGCCTGACGTTAGCGAGAGCATCGATCCTTTCCAAATTGTCCTATTGCAATGTTCTCCTCCTGGGCACTTCAGCTACCAACCTATCAAAACTATAACTTCTACCGAACAAAGCCCTATGAGCTGCTCTGGGTTATTAATGCAGCAATCACATCTCATCCACTAGATGAAATACTCATTGGCTACCCATAAAAGCAAGGATTGACTTTAAGACCCTCGCCCTGGCTCACAAGTGCACTTATAATGATGCACCAGCTTACCTCAATGACCACTCTAAAACCAACACAACATACTTTAAGATCCAGTGCCAGCATCTCGCTTGACATTTCACGGTATAAAAGCAAAAGGGCGGGAGGTTTCCTCATTCTGTGGAACACTCTGCCTGCATCCATTAGAAATGAACAGTCGTATTCAGCATTCACAAATTCAAACAACTTGTCAAAACCTGGTGCTTCAACAAATATGATTGATGCCATCTGTGTATAAGATTGTTGTAATTGTAACAGAATGAATATGCTGTAACAAACGCTGTGGTACCACTGGGCTTGGGTGTTCTATAAATGCTATAAATAATTAAATACATTGGACAGTCATTTCATAAGGCATTTTTTACCTGTTACATTGTGATTGGTGTGACACATTATTTGTACTTCTCATTACCAAAGTCAAGGGATCTACCTAGTTATCCCCAGAGGAAATGATAATTTTTGTCACACTCTGTTTCATATTCCTATTTGCTCTCTAAACAATCTTATTTCCACATCCAAGCCTGCATCTCTGCAGCCGCTAACAACACAGCCAAACTCTTCAAGATCTGCAAGGAGCTGGCCAATACTGATGCTGTCTCCACATCTCCTTCTCCCTCCCAGGCCTTCTGATGGCTTTGCCTTCTCACTTCACTGCTAAAACACAGGACATCATGTACTCTCTCTCCTCTCTTTCCTCTTCCTCTCCCTCTACATCTCCTGGCACCCTTCTGGCTGAATCTCCCTCTCCTCCTCTTTCTCTGGGATCACCCATGTCAATCTATGAAAGTGTCATCCAAGCAGGTGCTCCCCTGCTCCTCCAGAGCCATCAAGGACCGCATTGATACCCTTGCTCCCGCCTTAGTCGATTTCTGCAATCACTCTTTTGCAATTGGAACTTCCCCTGCCCCCTAAAACACTCCCTTTTGCGCCCCCTCCTGAAGAAGCCTTCCGCCGATCATTCCTGTCTGGCTAACTACTGCCCAATCTCTATCACTCCTTTCCTGGGCAAACTCCTGGAAAAGCTGGCTATCTCCCAGCTACTATCCACACTGAATCTGTTGGTTGTCCCCACGATCATCAGTCTGGTTTCAGATTTTTCTTCTGCTTTTGACACGGTCAATCATTTTATCCTGATCAATCATCTCTGTGAGAACCTGGGTATCATGAATGTGGCCCTGGCTTGGCTGACCTCTTCACTCCTGCACCATCCCTCCAAGGTCCTACTTGGGTGGTTTTTCTGCACCATCTCTCTCTCCACATGTGGCATTCCCCAGTTATCCAACCTCTCACGCTGGCTCTTCAACGTCCACCTGGCCCCTTTGGCCCACCTCATCTCTCCCTTCTCCTCTAACTTTCAGTGCTACCCGGATGATATTCAGCTCTCCTTCAGGCTCCCCTGAGCCTCCTCTCCTCTCTCGCTCATTCTTTATTGTCTATCCGCGATTCAGGAGTGGGGCGCCTCCAACGATCTCTGCCTCAATGCTAGTAAGACATGGATAGATTCTCATTGGGACCCCTGCTCCCGCATTCCCTCTCTTACTCTGCCACCCTCCCTGGATCCTCTCCTTGTGTCTTCCTTTAAGGCAAAAAACCTTGGTGTCATCTTCGTCTCTACTCTCTCGCTCCTCTCCTCACACAATGGATCTCGCTAAGAAATCCCACTACGAGCTGTATTGTTCCTTTTCTCACTTTCCCCCAGAAGCTCACTGTCTCCAAAGCCCTGCTTCTCGCTAGGCTGGAAAACTGCAACAGCCTCTTTCTTAATCTGCCTTCCTCTACTCTACGCCCTCTGCAACTAATCCAGAACAGGACGGCAAGACTTGTCCTTGGCCTCAAGCCCAGGGATCGTATCTGTCCAGCCTTGAAATCTCTCCACTGGCTTCCGGTGGCTGCAACAATCAAGTTCAAGACCCATTGCATTGTCCACAAGGCTTTCTAGGGGCTGGGGCCTGCACTACATCCAACTCTCTCTTCTTAAACACCTTTCTCTCAAGCCCTTCGCTGAGGTACCTCCAACTCTCTGAGGGTCAGACGCTTCTCTAGGCAGAGAGTGGGGGGCAGATCTCTCTTCTCTGCAGGTGCCTCCATCTGGAATGGTCTTCCTGCCCCCCTCGGACTTGAGCGGGGCCACCGGAAGTCACTCAAGACCTTCCTTTTTGATTCTGCTTTCTCGCCTTCTCTCCCTTGCTGACCTACCTGTCTGCTGCACTGACTGGTTGCGTGGCTACCCTCTGAACCTCACTGGCACCAGGCTACTCCACGACAAGTAGCACCTGCACTGCCTGCGGGCCTACCGCACACTTAGGGGCTGTGTTTGTAAACCTGCAGTCCCTTGCCTCCTTGCACTTACCCAGAGCTGGCCGACCTGACTGCACATACGCAGAGCATTGCCTGCACTGATTGAATTTCTCCCTTCCCACCCCCTGGTACTTCTCCTCTTCCCTCGCCCCCTGCACTTGCATGATCTGAATGATGCAAGGCCTAGTAAGATTCTTTGTTCTGTCCTCCGTATCATGTCTTGTCGCGCCTAAAAATACTTGTGTACAGACTCATCATATCATATCTTATCGAAATGAGTTTGAGAATTGCAAAGACAGAATGGGCCAAAATGGCTAATTCTGTTCTGTGGAAAAATGGGCAAATTCCTGGCAAATTTTGCTCAATCTGCCAATTTCCCACCCTCTTCGGAATTGGGCCTTTTCCCACTGCGAAAGTTATTTTTTTGAAATTTTGTTTATTTTTTTAAACAAAACTTTTGGCAGGAAAGGGTTCTTCCGCTCCTTTAAAGTTTGTTTGCCAAAATGTCATATTTTGTTTGTTTCAGACTATACATAAAATGAGATTTCTGCAAAAAAATACATTTTTACTGCAAATAAAACCCTGCAAAAGTGCAGTAAAAAAGGTAGAAATTCGTCTAACTTGTAGAACAGAATTGTTGGTGAATTTCGCCAATTCCAATTGACCGGCTAGATTTTTGCAGACCCTTAGTTACATCCCCATGAAGACAGAGCTTCACTTAAGGCTTTGCCTAAAACAGCTGCACCCCTATCATCTTGGAGAGCTGTATGTGCTGCCCTAGCTACTAGGGATCAGAAATAAAGTATATCTTCTTTACAATAAGCCTTCCACTGGGGAATAAAACACCTTGCTCTAGTACAGCAGTCCACCACAATCAGCAAGAGTGTGTATTTTTTAACTGCAACGAAGGGGCCTCTGTGATCCATGGTCTGTTGCCCCACTATCGAAGTTTCTTTTGGCTCACGTATGTGTTCCACTGTGGTCTGTAAACATGTTGAGCCAAAACTGGCTACCAATAGCTAGCCATTAAACGCTGAGATGTTGCTGAGATCTCACAGTGATCAGTAGCCATTCCTGCATGTGCAGCAGGTATTAACTTCACTCTGACCTGCTTTTTCGGCTGTACCCTTTGGATAGCGTCTTCGATCGTTAAGGGAATTGTGGCATTTACTGTGTTATCTTTCAGCCAGTAGATGTGTGTGTCGGGCAATCTTTCGGTTGTGGACCAATTGATTCTAGGCAGGTGTCTAGGAAGGCTTTTATATCCTCAACAATGTATGCAGTGGAGTGTGTCAAAGCTGTTACCACAGATATTATAGTCCGGTATCTAGGGGGAAATTCTGCTAGCGCTTTGCCAGCACTGAGCACAGAATCTATTTTGTATCCTTTAGTGTATGGAACGCAAAGAAGAGGCTTTACCTCTATAGTTTTCCAAACATTGTGGGCATTCTGTTTAGATATGGGTTTACCTTTAGACTCTTTCAAATGATTTTACACCCTTGATTGCAGGCCCAAATTAAATCCCCTAACTATGTATTCTGAATCAGAGACCATAAGTGTGGGCTTGTGTGAAACAACAGCTTTTTGGAGCGCCACTCGAATTCCTTGTAGCTCTGCTGATTGTGCTGATGTGTTTCCTAAATGCTTTGTTTTGGTGTCCAGGCATTGAATGACACTACTATGGATTGATTGGCCATTAACAGAAGACATGCTTAAAATATTGCTCAAGTTGCTGAGCCGCTGGTGTAATATATCTCTGCAAACACCCAAAATGCTCTGCGTCTGCCTCTGATCGAAAGGGCCAATCAAGATTACACATCTGCTTCATCTCTGCTTTCTAATGGTACTGCACTTCAGGAGCAGCGTGAGTAGCAGCCGATTGAATCCATTAAGTGTTTGGTGGCTTAGCGTTCAAGACACTTGCATGTTTTCTGCTGACAGCTGAACTAGTAAAGTATACAGATATATCGTGTTATTGGCTGCTGGTGCCCTCCCTTTCTTTCTGCACCATAACCTCTCATGTCAATTTTGTAATTGTGCAACTTTTTACTACAACAGACTCCTCCTCTTATATGACAATGAGAATCCTAAAAATGTGCTCTCTCTCTCTACTATCGATAATTAAAAAAATAAAATAGACTTTCAAAGCTATTATTTCTATAACTAAATTTACCTTTGTCAGAAGGACTTTGAAATCACCATCTGTTCAATACAATTTGCAATGCTTTTTCATAAGCTATGCATTTTACTTGAGAATTTTCCTGATTTGTTTATGTAGCCCTACCCCAACAAAGTTACTGTGGGTTCATAATGGTTTGAAAGAAATATTTGCATCTGAAAGCAGAATAAGCCATTCCATCTAAGTAATATATGGCAAAGCACCACCCTGTAGTCGTCAGTGGAATGCCACATCCAGGTCAGAAGCGCAGGAGCAATGCATGTTGGGAATGCACATCATCTTAAATTCTAGCCCTTTGCTCCAGAATATTGTCATTGTCTTATAAATCAGTGCTCTTGTATACATCCCATGACACACATCTCTCTAGAATGCAGTCAATTGCATACAGGTTCCAACTTTATAAGGGATCAGCAGTGTCATATTACCTGACATTATTGTGGTTGGAGCATCGTGGTATGTTTAGCATACACAGGTTAAGCTATGGTGGGTTAATACAGGCTTGAAAAATAACCTATATTATACTTGAAAGGTGAAATTAGAAAAATCCATTTCAGCTAACTCAGACATACCACAGCACCACCCATTAACCATTACTGGAAGATCATCTCCCGTTTAGGGATAGATGAACAATGCATTGTGGATATGCAAACCAGCTCAAATACAAGCCTTTTGCTTCAGAAAAGTGCCTTTGCCTTATGAGGCAGTGCTATTTTACGTGTAGCATGTTCATCTCAAGATAGACAGCTCTTAAAGATGATATGATATGATATGGCATCTATAACGTGCCTATACACAAGTGTTTCAAGGCACGACGAGGCAAGTGAGATGAAACAGAGGGAAGACAGAGACAACAATCCTACTAGGCCAGGTGACATTGAGGACGCACAAGTGCAGGGGAGGGAGGAAGGGGAAAAGTGTGAGGGGAAAGGGGGGAGGGTAAGTGCAGTACATAGGATAAACAGTAAATAAATAAAAAACAATACATAAGAACAATAAATAAGAAGTGCGGCCAGCAGGTGGCAGGTGCAAAGGTAAGTGCAGACATCAGGTGTCAAGTGCTGGTTTGGGGCTGTAGGGATACATAAACAGCCCCAGAGTGCAAGGGCGGGCAGTGCAGATGTGCAACTGGCGAGGAGCGGACCTGGGCCCAAGAACAGAGGGTAGCCAGGTGACCACTGCAGCTTCAGGTTCAGCCAGGAGTTCAGCAAGGGAGAGAAAGCAGAAACAAAGAGGAAGGTCTTGAGGTGCTTCCGGAACCGGAGATAGTTCTCCTTAATTTTCAGAGAGGCAAGGAGACTGTACCAGAGGGAGGTCCCGGCAGAAAAAAGAGATCTACAACCAACTCGCTGCTTGGAGAAGCAAGTGACCCTGAGAGAGTTGGAGGCGGATGAGTGAAGAGCTCGAGAAGGAAGATATTTAGGAAGAGAGAGTTGAAGGTATTGAGTCCCAGAAGGCCTTGTGGACAATGCTGAGGGTTTCGAACTTAATCCTGGAAGCCACTGGGAGCCAGTCCACTGCATATGGTTCACCCTTATTAGGGATCATTGGTGCAGTATTGTCTGATATGCTTGGGGTTACAGCATTAATGCATGTTTAGCGAAAACTAGTAAAGTTATGGTAGGTTTATAAAGGCTTTAAAAAAATCCTCCCAGAATATAAAAGTAGAATACGCGATTTCACACGTTGCAGCAGCACCTCAGTAGTCATCACTGGGAGATCACCTCTGGTTCAGCGTTACATGAGCAATGCAATGTGGGTATGCAATGCAAATCAGCTAAAATGCATGTCTTTTGCTCCAGAAAATTGTCAGGGAGGTACTTCTGTATGCATAGCATGTTCAGCCCAAGACAGATGGGTTCCGTAGAATAAAAATAAAATAAAAAAACGGACAAAAATGACTAATTCGGCAGTGGAAAAATAACCGAAGTTCCATAATGTCAATCACGTGGAGTGGTGGCTGTCAGGGTGTCCCCCGCTCCCTTTGATTGACATTATGGGACTTCAGGGATTGCGGCGGTGTCCAAACAGCAACAACATTGTGGTTAGTTTATAAAGGGTTTGGGAATTCTTGTGAAGCAGTAAGGCTTCCCTTGGAATGTGAATCCAGTATATTTGAAGCTCACTGGTGCTAATGCATGAGTGAGTTTGGACTCAATGTATGTGTGTGTGTGTGCGCAGGCGTGTGTGTGTGTGTGTGTGTGTGTGTGTGTGTGTGCGCGCAGGCGTGTGTGTGTGTGTGTGTGTGTGTATGTGTGTGCGTGTGTGCAGGCGCGTGTGTGTGTGGTTTATCCACTGGAAGATTGGGTGTATTTTATTGACTTGACTGTTGCTGCATTATTACACCTTGGACCAACAATCGGTCTTCTTTTTATGTAATAGATAGTTTTTGGTATAATGGGATATTGTTTCTGAGGACTAGTTGTTAACTACATATGTATTTTGTGTGGGACACATTCACTGTCATGAAGTACATGGTTCTTGGGTAATTGTAGTAGTCCTAGAAGAGCTCAGGATTGAACATATATATTTAGTAAGTATTCCTCAACTACTTCTGAAAAAGCTGGTTTAATAACATAGTCTCCCTTAAAGGGATGGTCTAGTAAAAAATTTTATTTAAAAAATAGATAGGCCACATAAAAAAAAAATACTAGCATCCTCCGTTTTAAAACTTCCTATGTAAAATTTTGAGCTATTCAAGCTCAAAATTCGAAAAAGCAAGCACAGGGGCGCAGCCATTTTGTGAAATGGAGGCCCTCCTGTGCTGGCTTTTGCTTTTGCGGCACTAATGAAGGAAAAGCCAGCCAGCTGTAGTAAACAAAGTCTACCGCTGGGTGGCTTTCCCTTCATTAGTGCCGGGACTCGGAGGACACGGACCGGAGACCAGAGCAGGAAAGCTGCGGCTGAATCTCGGTAAGTGCTATTTATATTTTTTACAAAAAATAAGCACTAGCATAAGCTGGAGGAGCCCGGAAAACTTAGAAATAAAACCGCAGCTTTAAAAACGTTGTATTTATGTTTGCGGTCACTATTGAAGCGACCGCAAACATAAATACAACGTTATTGTGTTGAAAAACGCTGCGGTTTTTCTTTCCAAGTTCTCAGGCTCCTCCGGCTTATGTATATTTATTCTCTTGTAGAGATGATATGTGAGCATATAAAATAGTCGAGTTAAACAGTGTGCAGTCCCTAAAATGTTCAATGATGAGCTTGAACATAGCATCCCACTCTTCTACAATTAATTTCTAGCATTTTAAAGCAAACTGTAATTAGTCAACAATGTTTGTTGCCATCTAAAATGTGTCACAGTAACATTTAAAATTCACAGTGCTGATGCTAGGATTGGCAAGTCACTCCAACGCCTACAAACCAATTAAATGGAAAGGGTTAAACACATCTATCAAAAGTCCCTGGCTTCTAAGTACACTTAACTAAAACAATCTAAGGCCATAGATTACAAGATACAGGTGCACATTTCAATCCACATGTTTGGTCTCTACCCTTCCACCCACAAGCTCATTGATGAGTCAATTTATCCTCGCCACAGACATATTAGGGGAAACAAAGGTTTTAATGTGCAATGCCCAGTATCACAACAGCACAAAGGATAGTTGAAAGGCTACCTGACAAAAATATCTCATGGTGTCTCTTAATGGTTTAACCATGGAAAATATACTATCTGGCAAAAATGGGATACAGGTGGATTATTACAGCCTCGAAAAATAAAGAAGGCAAGCAAGTGGCCATTTGAAACAAATGGCAAAGTGCCAATTTACAGGCACATGCGCAGATTTACTTGTATTAGAATATCTGCTTGCGTCAGTGCAGACCTGTGGTTCAGCTCTGCTTCTAAACTCTGTGATTCATCTAATAATCCCAGCTCTGCCCCTTTTAGTATTTGCTTTTCAGGACCCCGGAACTGTGTGTCAACTTCTTTATTCAGCTCGTTAGATTGTCTGCTGCCAAGTATATCTAAGCTCTGGGGAGCTCTTGTTCTAATGAACTGTAACATAAATGGAAGGCTTAAATGCCTTCAGTAAGGCGTTAATGCCTTCCATTCATGCCATGGCTCATTTTCCATAATTAGTATGGTACAGAGGAGGGGCAGGATGCAACTTGTCACTTCCTTCCTCTCCCATACACAAATTCTCCAGCATAAGGGCCTCATCACGACTTCGGCTGTAACCCTTAAATCCGGCGGTAGCGCTATTACCACCGGATTTAAGGGTCCGCTGAATCAGGGCTTTGGCGGATTTCGCCCCAGCTCTGAGCTGGGGGGAAATCCGCCGAAAATTCGCGCTATTAGCGCCGGCGGGAAATCCGCCGGCAGTATTAGCGCGAAGATTCCCCATTGAACCCAATGGGGAATGGGGCATTCCCGAATGGGCTCAGTGGGGAATGGGGACTTACATTACCACCGAACTTGTGATCCGGCGCTATTAGCGCCGGGGAGTTCGGCAGTAGGGCTAATACCGCCCGCGCTAATAGCGTTACCGTTACCGCCCAAGTCGTGATGAGGCCCTAGTCTGGTATGCATTGTCATACTTGTGTAAATGCTGAGACACCTGTGGAGTCTAATCGCTTTATGCACCACCCATAGGGATCCATTGTGCACGCTGCATGCCATACTAACATGGCAGGCAGCACGTACAATTACAATTAAACCCTGCACATGTTCACTTGTAAAGCAGGGTTTAATTGTAATGGTGAAAACTGCTTACCATGCGCACATGGTAAGCAATGTTCACAATTGAAATAAAATGCTGTTTGACATGCAAGGATGTCGGGCAGGGTTTAATTGTATTTGTGAATGCTGCTTGTCGCATGGATATGGCAAGTAGTGTTCACAATTAAAGGTAAATGCTGCCTGGCATGTAAGCGGGCCAGGCAGCATTTACTCACATTGAGTGCAAAAGTACAGAACAAAAGGTGTCATGCACATGTAGAGTGCAGATGGAACAGCATAGGAGCAACATTAGTTCTTAGCTATTTCCTTGCCAGTCAATCCTGGCTTGTGAGGTTTAGGGTCTGATTCGTGGAACGTTTTCCTATGGGATTGCGCCATATAAAACACGTCCATGAATCAGGCCCTATTAGTGTCTCAATCTCTAGTTTTAATCTTTGATTCTGTAGGGAACTTTGTTTCTCACTGACTTTGTATTGATTTACAAACGTACCAGTGCAAATGTCAATCATGATCTGTAAACTCCTCAAAAAAGTGAGCTAATCCACAACAAAACTTAAATAACCCATCAGCAGAAACGGTTACCTCCCCAGAGTTTTGTTTATCATAGACTTTCTGCTGATTTAACACAAATTAAAGTTCACTTGTCAGACATGATGATGTCAGGGGTAATCAAATGTGTCCTCTGTCGATATTCATAGCCAAGTGGCCGTTTGCTTCATGGGATTTACATTTGTGAATCAGCGTATTTTTACTTCATGCAGTTGAGTTAAAAAAATGGCCGATTCTTAAATATGAGATTAACATGCATCTGTATAATGGGTAATATTAAACCAGCTAACCCTTCATTATTGAAGCACATAGTCTTCCAAGAAATATAAATGTTACATTGGGCCTCATTTCGAGTATGGAAGTATCCATGCGCTTTTAGCGGCATGGCTACCCCCATACTGGGTACCAGGTCCAGGTCCCGCAAAAGGGGACTTACCGGGCCATTCTGACCTTGGAGGGCCCGGTAAATCCCTTTCGCGGGACCCGGACCCGGTACATCCAAATTCCCATTTGAGCCGCCATCGGGCTCAATGGGGAGGGGAGGATGCTAACAACGGGCCTGTTAATGACGGGCCTGTTGTTAGCATCCTGGTCTGCTAGCGGGTCCCGCTAAGGATGCCTGGTCTGACCAGGCGTTGCAGAGCGGAACCCGCTGCAGACCTCATAAAAGGGCGGCCCGGAATGAACGGTGCCAGTCCCTTACCGGCACCATTCATTCCGCGGCCGCCTAACTCCTAATGAGGCCCATTGTCTTAAATCTGAGTCTGCAGTATGCCGTTAATTCTTTTCAAATAACACATTCACCACCATTTAAAAAAAATACAAATCACATGCAGCTGACCACCGATGTTAGCATTTACGTGCTGTTGGGACCCCTGCATTCAATTTTCAACATTCATGAGTTGGAGGGAAAAGGAAAGAGTAAAGGTAAAGTTGCTTTTTCCCCTCTGCTTGTGAAAACATTACCGCTGCCTGTAAATACAATGGGCAGGCAGCATTTACTAATGGAGTCCTATGAAATCCACCTGGCTTTGCCCAAGTGCAAAACCAAGGCATATCCCATAGGAATCCATTAATTTCACGCCTGTATGAAAATGTCATGCAGGGGTTAAAAGAAACACATTGACTGTTGCGACCCTCTGCGCCCTTAAGGCTGAGGCCCCTCTGTTGGAGGCGTGTCCAGTGATGTTTGGGCTGGAGGGAGGAGGATTGGGGTGAGTAGGCAGTTCCATGTTAGAAGTTAATAAAGGTTTGATTCCACATCCTCTCCGACTCTGCGTCCTTTATATGACAAAGGTTTTCTCCAGCAAGTCGGAGTCCATTCCTGCGGGTGATCCAACCACGCGTATTTCGCATTGAGCGGCTGGTGATCCCTCCAAGCCACCTCCTCCTACCTCACGGTGCCACAGTCCACGCACTGGTGACTGGCCATCCTGCCATGTCACAGTCTTCCAGCAACGGGTGCTCGGCCCGTGCATTCCTCCTCCCAGCCGGAGTGCAGACGGATGTGTCTGCCCAGCATTCCACATCCGAGATGGATGTGTCTGCACAGCATTCCGCATCCGAGATTCTGGAGCGCACAACGTGTGGCACCAGGCTAAGCAGCAATCACACGTGCGTTCAGGAACGCTGTGGCAGCAGACGCAAGACCATGCCCGCCATCACCCACTTCATAATGTTCCTCGTGAAGCCTGGGCCCTCCTACGATTCCACACGCACGGGGCGCGAGAGGTCAGTGCAACTCAGAGATTTGACACAGAGAGCAGCCTCGCCCAACACAGCTCCTCCTACACTAGCTCTCACAACACCCCATGTGCCTGCAGAAGCCCAGAGCCCAAAAAGCACAACTATATCATGATCCCAAGATACTCCTACACACCATACCATAGAGGATAACCCCAAGCAAGAACGCCTGCGCTGTGTACCACAGCGGAGAAACCCCGATACCCCACACATCTGGTGGTCCCTTAACCCCTCGAGTGGACCAGCTAACAACTCTGGGGATATAACCCGGAAAAAGGGACACATCCGCTAACATGGGCGAACCTGCTTCACCACCCCCCGCACTCAGCATGAAGTCTGTCCAGCTACGCATGCCCCTTCCATTTTCCATGACTCCAGAAGTCAACAAGGGTCCAAGATGGACCGAATGGATGGAGGACTTTTATCAATTTGTAGGGGGATCAGGAGAAGGTGACTCACCCACTTACTGGATGTGTTCCTCAATTTGGTCGGGGGGGGGAGTGAAAATGATTGTCAAAACCATCCCAATAGTCAATCAACCTGACTTTGCCTCTCTAATCACCACTCTTGACAGGCTCCTCATAATTGAACCCAACAGAGACTATAAGAGGTACCTGTTCAACCAGTGCACACAAAAACCATAAGAGACAGTGGACGAATATATAACCCGCCTGAGAGTCACAGGGGCCCACTGCCAGTTCGATGCCTTCTCCCTGGACAAGGCCATATGCTTGCGCATTATTGAAGGCTACCTGTCACCCACGCTTAAGAAACAACTGCTGAAAAAGCCTCTTACGATCCCAGAGGTCAGCGAACCTGCGAGAATCTTCGAAAGGGTCAACGCCCAAGCCGCCTCGATGGCGGGCACATCAGCACTGAAACATGACACCACAGAAATCATTGCTGTGGTTCAGCAGGCAACCCAATGGCAGGATGAGAGGGGGGCCACTCCATGCAGACAACCCAACCAACCCGGTCCCAGACAATAGAGACAGTGCTGCAGATGCGATCCTGTCCAGCCTTGTCACAAAGGTGCACCAACTGTGGGAGAGAGGGACATTTCCAGTCCGTCTGCATAGAAGGGTGGCCATTCCCTACCCTGAGACACCAGAGGCCCATCAGGATGCCATATTGACCACCGCAACCCCAATACTTTCAACAGAGGTTCTACCAACTCAATCAACGGCGGTAAGTTTGTGCCATTGACGAATACCACTACCCAGAACACCCACATGTCTATGGGTATCATGAGCAACCATCTCACCTGGTTGACAAATATGACAAGCCCACCTCATTTCAGCTGGGGTTTAATGTGCTGAGCTGTGTGTTGACATTCTTCAAGGGGTCCGTCATGGAGGCCAAGATGATACGTTTTCCTTCCAGTGCATTCATTGTGAAGCTATTGCAAGAGTGATATGTTCTTGGTTGGTTTGGATTTGTCCAGTGAAGCAGAGGTATGTTTTTGGAGCAGGATGGGTCTGTGCAGTTCAAAGGTAGGTGGAAGACATGCAATGGCTGGTGAGGTGGTGAATACAAGGTTGAGTGTGTTGCCTTTTTTGCAGGTTGGGTCTCTGTTGGGTTGGTCGATGTATATGATGCCAAGCACTTCAAGTAGAGGCTCTCTGGTTTTCTATGTCTGGTGTGGCTCAAGGACAGGCTGAGGCCTCTGAGAAAGCTGTTATTTGTATTGCTGGTTGAGGCTGTTGCGATGTGGTCATTTATTTTGTGAAGAAAGGCCTTGTTAGTTTGTGGGTGAGTATGCAATTAGGTCAGTGGCAGCTGTCTGAGTGTGAGCAACAGGATGTGGCAACTGAGGAGTTCAATAGATGCAAAGTGGTGTGCTCCTGTGGGGTGCATCTCCCAAAATGTTTTGGATGATAGCAAGCCTTCAACCAGTCTTTCCATTGCAGTCTTTATGTTGGATGCTAAAGTCTGTGGGGATGAGTACCACAGAGTGATATACGCATGCTGTTGAATTTGTGTTTTGGAGGTGGCATGTGGACGGTGATGAGTGGGATGTGGAAGAGTTTTTGTGGGTTAGGGTGGTTGGAAGTGGGTTGTGGACTGGGTGTTGGCATGTGTGGGTGAGGATGTGGATAGGAACGGTTGATTGAAGAGTGATGCACATGTTTCTGGTGGATGGTTATTCTTTGATAACTTACTGGTGATCTTCATCATGCATCTCACTAGAAAGAAGCCCAGTTTTGCATCTTCTAGAGTCAATCAGATGCCCCATGGTGCATTCCTAGGTTGCCACTTTGTGTTGCCTTTCTGTAGCACTATCCTTGGGTGAACTAACATCCTTGAAATTTCACTTCTCCCCATGCACACAATCCCGTCCCCCATTACAGTGAATTATCTCTTGCTGATCTCTAGAGACAAGTCCACATTTTGAGATCAACCAACACAATGCAAAATGTGCTTGGGTGCTTCTGCAAGCTCGCAATACCAACCATAAGGAATGGTTGCATTTAGAGATAATGCATGTTTCCCAAAACCACTGTGTGTCACATGGGTGAATCAACACAGCATTAACCCATGGCATAAGGATTCAAACCCAGCACCAACATTTCATCTTTCTCTAAATAATATACAGGGAAAGGGGCAAAGCAGTATTTATGTAGGTTCCTGCAATAAACGTGCAGTGTCCTACTGAGTTCCTGGAGCATTTCAAGATTTCCGGGAAAATATGCAGCAATTCAATGGCTTAATTTTATACCTCAAATAGCAAAGGTCACAAAGCCAACCAAAGTGTCCTGCCGTGAAGACTGGCCTTCTTGAAAGGCTGATTGCTGACATCAAGGGGGTTAGCAGGACCTACATATGCAGATAATCTCCTCTAAAATTCCTTGCATATTCATCTTTTAGTTTTGGCAATTAGGTGGCATTGTAATGGCTGCCCATAAGCTGAAACTATTGTCATAGGAAGTGAAGGTAGGAGGGAGATGGGATGTAAGGAGGGCCACAACTTGTGGGAATTAAGCTTTTAACACACCCATTGACGCCACATTGCCATGCCACCCCCAATGCCTATTCCCACCTGCCCTCCCCCAAACACATCTCATTCAATCTGTAATAGCTACCTCAGTGCTTCCTGAGAAGCCTTTTGAAACCTTAAGGCTTACGTACGGCTGCAATACAGCATTGGAAGTGATAACAATGCCTTAAACTAGAGTGCCTTTGCTCACTTGATTTACATGAAGCATGTGTTCCTTGCATCTGTTCCTTACACTACATTTCTAATAAAAACAAGTATTGGCAGGTTATATGTGATCTTACCAAAAACAATTACAAATGAACTCTTTGTTATCTTGAAATAACTTGAGAATCTGTTCCCCGTACCTGACTACTGTGTAAAAGACAAAACTTTGTGTTCCGACATACAGAAGGCCCTCACTACCAAAATCTCCACTCTCCAGGTATAAATTGCCAACAAAAAACTAAATATACCCAATACGACCACACAAGTTAGCACATAAGCTACTCCACTCAAACAAGCACAACGCTTTAATTTTGCTAAAGTCTCAATCCTAGAGATCAAAAAAATCATTCTATCTCTTAAACCCTCTAACTGTCTGGGAGATAAAGGCCCAGCCCAAATAATAAAAGATGTGGCTAGAGACTTAGCACCCTTCATCTCGAAGCTTATTAATGCCTCATTTGCTACTGGCACCATCCCAAGTAACCTAAAGGAATATTGGGTTCTTCTGCTCCTTAAAAAACAATCATTAGATCCTTCTGTACCCACCAACTACAGGCCCATAACAACGGTGCCATTCCTTCTAAAAATTGTAGATAGAGTGGCTTACCTCCAAATACAGGACCACCTCGAGCAGAACCAGCTTCTAGGAGACCGGCAATCAGGATTCATGCCCCAACATGGCACTGAGACAGCACTAATCGACCTTAAGGCCCAAATTGACGAGCTGAGAGACAAAGGGAAATCAGCCTTATTACTTCTTCTTGATCTCTTAGCAGAGATCGATTCGGTGGATCACAAGGTCCTATGCAACCACCTCGATACAGCAGCACACTTCTCTCAGCATGCCATAGGCTGGATCCAATCATTTTTAAGCAACAGGACTATGAGAATCTTCTCGCCTACAGCAGCAGACCCCATCCCCATCACTTGTGGAGTACCATAGGGGTCATGCGTCTCCCCCACTATGCATAACATATTCACCAAGCCCCTTTCTGATGATCTGGATTATCGCGGTGTCACCTACACCAACTATGCAGATGATACCCAGATTCTCATACCACTTACTGGGGATTATGATAAAGATTTGGCCTTGGTAAATATAATATACCTCATCATCCAGGCATGGATGGCACTACATGGTCTATGCCTGAATGATGACAAAACTGAACTCATAATTCTTGGAACTACGCCTAATCTTAACAAACTGGGTCATAAATACACCTCCTTTGATATTGATGGTAAAACACCATCAAGGTCGCAAAAGAGGTAAACCCCTTAGGTTTATACCTAGACTCTAGCCTTACCTTGGCCAAACAGGTGAATGCGATGGCCTCCTCCACGGCCTACACATGTAAACTGATTAGAGCGGGCAAACCATTTCTATCTACAAGCAGGCGCACTACTTTGGCTAGAGCGCTAATCCTGTCCAAATTGGATTATTGCAACGCCCTATATCTTGGAGCCAATAAATACATCATCAGAAAAATTCAGACTCTACAGAATAATGCTCTGAGAGCAGCACTAGGAATAGCTAGGAAAGAATACATCTCAGAGGTAAGGAGGCAGAACAATTGGCTCTCCACCAGCAACAAAATCCTGCTAAAAACTGCCTCACTAACTTAGAAATGCCTAAGCAATGCGGCACCTCACTATCTCATAGACAGAATTAACAGAAAACCTTCCAACCAACCCACCAAAAGTTGCCAATACAAACTGTCTGACAGTCCCACGATTGAAACTGACAAAAGCTGGAGGAAGCAGCTTCCCAGTGAAAGCTGCACAGCTCTGGAACTCCTTACCCCCCTCTGAGGGCAGACCAAACCTATTCCAACTTCAGACTTAGCATCATTAACTGGTTCAAAGAAAATGACCACTAACCTTCACCAGCGACTACACTGCTATCCCCTCTCACCTCCATTCTAAATAGATACCTACATGTTCTTATTATGCTGATCACCTCTTTCTCGGTCGTCCAACCCTGCTATGTGTATATATTTGTTGTATATATTTATCTTACTATTGTAATCTATCTGTCATTTTGTAACTATGTTACTTTGTATCCGCAAGCTGAAAATATTCATATACCTGCGCCCTGATACCCTTGGGTCTGGCGCGCATTATAAATCAATAAACAAACAAATTACAGATTGGTGAATGTCGTTGTGGAAACAACACAGAAAAAAACGGATTTTCTTTTTTTTTGGGGGGGGGCCCCAATCTCCCTATTTTTTAAACTTTTTAACGCCACCCCAATCCCATCCCGATCCATTTTAACAGCTTGCCCCAATATCCTTTATTTATTTAATTCATGTTTGCACTGTTTTTCGGTGTTTTGATCCGCTCTGAAATGTACCACTCTGTTTTGTTTGCAATGAAATGACTGGATACCTATTGGCAGAGTCAACAATTTTGACCAAATACTAACACCATCTGTTAGCTGTTGCCATTTTATGGCCAGGCGGTAGTACATTATAGAAGTGTCTGGAAAATGCCAATGCAATACTTGCACAAACGCTGTTGTCTTTGCAAACGCTTGTCTCATATGTATTCATTGCGGTTACCTTTAGAACCTGACTGGATTCAATTATTTGATGGGTTGGCAGCTCGAGCCGCGCTTGGAACTCCAAAAACATGTGTTTAACAACTTCAGCAACAAATGTCTGCAACCAAGTCACATCCGATCACTGCCTCTGCAGAACTGCTGGCATCGCCTCTCCGAAATGTGGGGAGGGCCAAATGATTTGATGCTGCCATTAGGCTCTGTGAATTAGAACCTCTATTTCAGGGTCCAATAGACATACCTACACTTGCAAAGCATCTGTCCACAATGCCTTCTTTTGTTCTAGGTGCACTTAGTCATGTGATAGGATTTGGACATTACACGAACCTATTGCATTTAGATTAGGATCGCTGCACTGTTTTGTGCTGTGAGGAGAGATTGAATGGCTGTGCCAGTGACAGGCACACTGAAGTCATTGGAAAGCAGGCTATGATCGTTTTATAGCAATAGCCCAGATTTGTGGGCCATTTTCCTCTCTCTGAAATGAGTTCCCTTGCTAACCTTTTACAGGAGCACAGGATGTTAGTGCCCTCCTAGCCTGGCCTAAAGTGCGTATAGAGTACTGTCTTCATACTGGTTTGCATTCGAGTCATCAAACTAAATCACCACACTGGAGGACTATTGCTTGCCCGCCACTCAAGGTGTAAACATTGCATAGGAGTGGAAGTACAATATGGTGGTAAGTCGACATGGCAGATCCTAAGCTCCTTAACAAGCCACCCCAACCCACTGTGGGCTGGTGAATTCTTTGATGGGAGGGGCATGTTTCTCCCAAATAAGCGTGATGAGGGACTGAGGATAGTGAAGGACCCCGAACCAACCAAGGACGGTTCGCAGGTGTGGGGGTTTCCCCTCTGGAAACTATTAAAAATAATGGGTTAAAATGATGCATTTGACGGCACACCTTTTTGAAACATTGGGTGAAAAGACACACAATTTGCAATTGCTTTTGTTGGTTGACTCATGAAAAACCCATAGGTTTAAGTCACAAACAGTGCACAGGAGCATTATTACTGTGCCAGAGTACAACTATATTCATACTAGCCTGCCGAAGTAGGCCAGTCTTGCTGCATAATAACAAAAGGACAATCAAGAGTAAAGCAAACATGATTCATTTTTTTATTGCTTTACAATTGATGCCCATTTTGTTATTATGTGGCAAGGTTGGCTTATATTGGTGGGCCAGTTTGGATATATTTTTTTTACTGTGCAGTAAAACATGTATACAGAATGGCCTGAGCCACCAACATAGGCCAGTCTTGTCACATAATAATATAATGGCATAAAGAGTAAAGCAAACACGAATCTTGTTTGCTATACTCTTGATGTCCAAATGGGCATCAAGAACAAAGCATTAAAAAGCATGCATGATTCATGTTTGCTTTACTCTTGATGCCCATTTTGTTACTACATGGTAAGACTGGCCTACGTTGGTGTGCCAATCTGGATATAAATATGCACACTGGCCCACAAACATAGGCCAGTCTTGCCATGCAATACCAAAATGTGCATTAGGAGTAAAGCAAAAATGGATCATATTTGCTATACTCTTGATGTCCAAATGGGCATCAAGAGTAAAGCAATAAAAAGAAAGCATGATTCATGTTTGCTTTACTCTTGATGCCCATTAGAGCATGCAGTATCATGTCCTGGCATACCACTCGCTCACCCTCACAATCAGGGTGTGGGGGCAGAATACCAGCACTTAGCATGTTGGGAACACCTGACCACCATCACAGATGTACAGGCGTTTGCCCCATAGGGATGGCCAGATACTCAAATTGGGCCACCAAAAGTGAAAGGTCACTGAGCTCCGTCTCCTGAACTTCACCAGAGGTTGGAGGGCCCATTTAGTGGCAAAAGCCCCAAACCTGTGAGGTAATTCACCCAAACTCTACCATTCTTCGTCTTCAGGCATTCGTTCCTCAGACAGGTTTCCGACCAATCAGTAGCGGTTATACAGGCTAAGTTCAAATCACCTGATGGTAGGATGCTCCCAGAGGGCACCTTATTGTGCCAGCCACAAACACAGGTGGAGATGGAATCCACGACATTGGCCAGGGGGTCATGCCTTGATGCCTGTAAATGTTGATAATAAGGATGTTCACCAACTTCCTTAATCCGAGACTAATGTGGGTGGCCAATATTCTAAACTGCACTTCCATACTGGCCTCTACCCTGGCAACAGAGGAGTTTCTTACCAGAGTCAGTAGACCACCATATGAACGGCCGTTCTCACCTTGACGCGCTGCCTGTTGTATGACACTGTAGCCATCAAACGCCGGCTGCATTTTAAGCCAGGTTTCCTCAGAGTTAACAATCGTGTGCTCTCTAAGTTACAAGCCAAATGGACTTTATTAAGTAAATGAACATGACCACAGGAGTTAAATTATACAACTGAAAAGGGTTCCATGTTTCCCTGACTTCGGTACTCTGATATTCCCTCCTCTGATATTTTGTCCAATCAGTCTAGTTTGCAGGTTTGGCATGAAGCCAGGTCCAATCTCTGGATTCCTCTGAAGTCAGTGGGCCTCATTACGAGGTGGGCGGTAAGGGATTACCGGCACCGGTAAGGGCACTGGTGCTGGTAATCCCTTACCACCCAACTACGAGTTCCCTTTGCAGGACATCCCTTAACGCCTGTTTTTTCCAGGCGTTAAGGACGGGACCCGCAAAGGGTCTCTGGAGCTAATAGCGGTACCACAATTTGCGGGACCGTTATTAGCACATTCCCCATTCCCATTGAGCCCTATAGGGGAATGGGGAATTACCGGTCCCGCCAACCTTGGAATGGGCCGGTAATAGCTCCATTCACCAGGGCGGAGTCAGTAAGGATTTGGAGGCAGCCATGGCACTAATAGCGCCATGGTAACTTCCAACCATCTTTCTTTTTAAGGTCAGTACTTGTTCTTCCATTGATTCCCACATCCCACTTTTAACGTGGTTGTGCAGCTAGCATTCTTGATCGCTGCATCATACTGGGTGTTATGTCTACGCTGATTGATATTTGGAGGAATCATGTCATAGCCCAAACGTCCTAGGTTGTCTCGCTCCTTTAGCAAAGTGTCCATAACCAATTTTGATTTTAGTTGAATCACCACCTTGCCAATTCAAGATATGTCCGGAAACAATATTCTTGCTATGTCACCAGTTGATATCCCTCCAAATGTTGGAATTTCTTGAAGAAGAGACAGGCTATTAGTTTGATTTAGCACTGAGATGCACATTTCCAATCACGCTTTCCAATTCCACAGTTTCTGTGTCTTCCTGCAGATTTTGCCATTTTTGTAGATTGGGAGTTATGTAAACACCATGGACCAAGAGGTCGTCAGTCCTGAGAGCAAGCCATATATTTGTTTGCATCCCCATGTGGGGGATTCAATTTACAAATCCAGCTTTTATTCCATCATGCTCTTTCTCTTGTGTCAGTGCAGCAGAATTCAGTCGTACTGGTTTCTTCAAATTGGAACAAATGGCCAGAAGGATCTTAGGAACCACTTTCAACGTTGCAGTTTCCGTTGTTATTAGCACAGACTCGTCGTTTTTCATTGGCTTCTATTCTTGGCGACTCTTGCACCACTGATACAGATGAAGTTGTTGGGTGCTGAACAGTCATACTCTGCTCTCCTCCAGACCCAGCACTTATTCCAAGCTGGTATAGAGAAGCCTTGGTTGTTGACTGAGTAAAGAGTGAATCAATGAAGCTTCGAGCACCCTGCTTTTTCATGTTTTAAGTGGCATATTTTAGGTATTCTTCTTCTGTTGCGCCTGTAGGGTTTTTGTTGGGCGTGGCTGGTCCAATGAGCCTACTTCCATTACGGGGCCCATACTCATTACTTCCTCTATAGAGTCATCCACACCGTCAACCTCTACTATTGTCGATGGTGCATTCGCTTGCTTCATATTTGTTAATAATTTGTCTGGAGGTTCTTGTAATTTTTTTTGGGTAGGAATCCTGGTCCTCTCCATCTCCGTCGCTTTTATATTCTGTGGGGGCTGTTCACCAATTGGTTGATGGTCTGTTAATAGTTCCACCACAATATCACTCTAATGTCCAGGTGGGAGTAATCTCCCTGATATCCCTCACACTTCTCCCATAGGTTCTAAGGGTTGAATCTGGGGATCTTGCAATTACCTTGGTGGGTTTTCAGGTGGGCCCAGTTTCCGGGCAAAAGGGAAGTCCCTGGCAGCTGTGTGTAGATTAGTATGTTCAAATTTAACTCCAAAAGTATTGTGTTTGCTTTTGTTTCTCTCTAAATGACCTCATAAAGGGACATTATAATGCACAGTAATTGATTGATTTCTGTAAATTGGTCCTCACTCACACCTCCCTTCCCATTTTCTTCTCTCCTCAGTACAGCTGATAAGCGCATCAGTAGGAGGGAAGTAGGCAAGGGCACGGGAGATGACACAAAAAAAGCAGTGCCACAGGCAGACTGACCATTATATTGCTCGAGGGCAGAATTCTCCAGCAAATCTGGAGGAGTATTGGCCTTCGAAAGGTTGTTGTTGGATTATTTAGCCCGTTGGGCTCAGCAACTTCTTGCACTTCAGCTATTTGAACATGACATCAATTATAAATTAAAAACCAAAAATGATGGGTGCAGTTACCATTGCATTTAGAATGACAGAATTCATAATTTGTACCTTTGAAATGTTGTATGTGCTGTAAAGATGTTTTGGATACCACACTTCTAACTTTTGTTAGTGGTGTTGGTGCTTGCAGGCCGGGAGTACCCACGTCACAAGCGTTTGTGTTATCCTTGGTGGAGAGTAGTCAAGGATCTTGTGTGATTTTCATCAATAGGGAGAACCTGAGATTGTTCAGTTAAAATCAGTGCTGGGCAGACCTAGTTAGATTATCACGAAGAGAAGAGTGGAAGGGCCCGGTAAGTTGACAGTGGTATCGCTCTGTTGACAGTGTGTGTGTGTGTGCGTGTGGGCTTGCTGCGGTGTGCAAGGCTTCATTGTGCAAATAATTTAATGTGGATTGAGATGAGTCAGTTAGTGATGGAAGATACTAAAAGCAACCTCCTGTTATTGATCCAGACTATATACACTGACTGAGAGGAATGCCAGTGGCCCATCAACGGTCCGGTTGGCACCATCAATTTTCTGCAGAGAGGAGAATGGGGACATGTTGAGAGGTCCCCATTCATTATTTCTGGAAACTTAATTTAGGATTTTCCAAAGGGATTGGTCTGATGGATAGCATCAGCTTTCCCCTCAAGAATTATTAGTTGGCTATGTTGTTGTATTAAAGATTGATAGGTCTACGAAGAAGGCTACAGGGTGAAGTATTGTGGAAGTAACAAAATAAGTTCTAACCGAGGTAATTGAGTGATTTATGGTGAAAGAAAGAACATCCATCACCGTTATCAAGCTGCTGCACAATTTTGTCCAAAGAAAAGTGTATTAGTTTGTTAGTTTAGTCTCAAAATGCAAGCATCCCAGGTCTACATATTTTTAATTGGACTAGCACAAAACATGATTCTAAAATCGTATAATGCATAATCTTGCAAAGTCACATAAACTCCTTTTTCTGATGCCATATCTGAGTGTGGCTGCGGTGTACATAAAAACATTGTTTATGTGCTTATTGATTTGTAAAGTGTTCATTGTAACCTCAGATAACTCTTTCCACTACGCTTCAGGAGTTTGTGGCAGGCTGTTCATGGAACTTTCATCATAGTCTAGCGCTGTTGGTCTAGTGGTTCATGGTTGAAGAAATATATACAGCATAGGTAAAACTGGAGTGATGGTCTCAGCGGGATATATGTTATTTGGACCCACACCGATATGCCTTTACCCAGTTCTGTTGGGAACTAAACAAGAGCATTTTGGTGAATTTCAGTGCTACAACATGATGCATGGTTAACAGTGGAGAAGGGTGGGATCAGAACAAGTGCATTTGTCGGTACCACCCAAACCACTCAGATCTGCGTGAACGTCTGGGTGATTTGCATTTCTGAGTTAGGTTGTTCCAGAGGGATTAAGTTTGGTTACACGTTTTAATTATTTATTTACAATAAGTGCGTAGTGGTTTAAACTAAAACGCAAGCACTGTACACAATTAAAAATTATTTTTATAATATACAAAGTTACCAAATTACATATATTGTAACAGTTTAAAAATAAAAGATGACAGCACATACCCCACTCAATAAATGTATTCCAAAAATGAATCATGTTTTTTTAAAATAAAATCCCTAAATTTTAGAACACTTAAGATCAAACATATTTGAAATCCACTTCCAATTATGGTAAATTAAAAAAAAAGTTTTTTAAACAACAAACATCTTCGACGTATCGCCCCGGTGTTGAAGAGCAATCATTCCATGATCAATTTATAAATGCTTGAGCATTTCAAAGAAGTCTTTATTTCTGTTCTTTATTCCCTTGAAACTTTGTTCCCAATATTCGTTACTTTCTGCGTTCAGCTACGGAAATCCTACGACGTATCACCCCTCAAAATGGAATATGTGCCTCAGGTTCCGCATCAAGGTTCAGGGGCAGTTTCTCCCAGGCATGACCAGCCTGATGGCAGACGGGTGATCTCCGCACTGGGTAGACAACATATGTTGGAAGCTAACATATATGGGCTCCTTGCCAGTTGGGTCTCTTTGCATGGAGACTCAATGCTCAGATGCTCAGTTTGACACCCGGCTACTAGGTGATGGAACATTTTTTCTTTTTACGCCTGGTGCAAGGGCAACTTTTACACTTTTACTTCCTGTGCAATAATTGCACATTCAGAAGCAGGCAGCTGAGCTGGTTCTAAAAACTCCCTTTTGCTCGGCTCAGGTTTGGTTCCCCATTGCCTTGTGGTTGACCTGGGATGTTCATCTGCCCACAGTCATGGTGGTGCTCTTGAATGAGAAAGGTTTGAAAAGGGCCCCCGAGGGTGTATCAGCAGGGGCTTTAGATCTCATCTGCAGGGCTTGGATCTTCAGTACCCTCAGATCCTACAGGGCCACCTCAAGATCTGGGCTTTGCTGGTGTGAGCAATGATGTGTGGATCCAGGTCAAGTGGCTGTAACACAGGTGGTGCATATTCTTGCTACACTTTAACCTGCCTTAGCATCCCCTACTAATAACCTACAAAGGTCTGTGATTTCTCCCTTTCTCCAGTTGGTGGATGTCTGGCCTGTAGGTGTTATTACTTTGGTATCTCACCTGTAAGGGTACATGTATGATGATGCCCCCAAAACGATTATTCTTGCCTTTGGAATATGAATTTGGTTCTATCTGTTTAAGGGTTGGCCGGATAATGGTGACGTGTCTTTGCAGTATATCCAAGCTTATCTCCTTATGCTGATGTATTTGTTTTCTTTCCATTGCCTGTCAGATGTGGGCACATCAGACCTCTCAGGAATGCATTTTGCAACTGGGGTGTTTACTGTACCGAGGCCCAGTGTTCTATCCTTGAATTTCCCGAGTATACGGACCGTCCTGCATTATGCATGGTCGTTGCAGCTGGACGGTGGCCCAGTGTTCTATCCTTGAATTTCCCGAGTATACGGACCGTCATGCATTATGCATGGTTGTTGCCTGCTGGACTGAGGCCCAGTGTTCTGTCCTTGAATTTCCAGAGTGTACTAACCGTCCTGCATTATGCATGGTTGTTGCAGCTGGACGGCGGCCCCGTGTTCTATCCTTGAATTTCCAGAGTTTAAGGACCGTCCTGCATTATGTATGGTTGTTGCTTGCTGGCTTACGAGTGACCACAGTGGCACTGAGAAGCCTCTGTGACCGATTGTGAAATTAATTCACAGGTCCCCATTGCCTAGTCCCTTCTCCCACTCTAGCTAAATCGGCGTGTTGGGTCATGCCCGGGGCTATGGCGTAAACGTCTTTTGAGCAGCTGCTAGATTAGGAGAGGTTCTCAAGGAAGATGACCGGGCAAGGATAGATAATTTCATATTTGTTGTTGTAAACCCATCATGAATGCATCTTCTCTGATTGCGGAAGTTAAAGGAGGACTTGTTTGGTGTTCATCCCACCTTTATGGGACTGGCTTGGAGCTGACAACAATGGGACTATGAGGTTGGTAGTTAACAAGGTTATTGTTCTTGTAGTGTACACTTGTAACTGCTATAACAATACATTACATTACTACTACCTGGCTACGCGCTGTAAATTGAATTCTTATGCACCACCAAACAATCAACATTATTTTCTTGCTGAGGCCTCCATACCGACCATTTTAGTAGTCCAAGAGTGCCAACACATGTCCCATAGGCACCTCTAATTTGTCCCATAAATTAGAGGTGCCATTCCTGGAATTGGAATTCCAGGAATGGCAGGACTTTTTCAGCAAATGGAATTGGTGAAGGGCTTTTGGGGAAATTTTATTCACCTTCAGCGAGAAGGACAAGTTAGCATCAAACAGTTAACTTTGTTGACCATGATGGGGCGGTCCAGAACAGAAAGGTGTTAGTTAACTTCATACCCACAAACAGGATTTCTGAATTCAAATCATTTAAGTAGAGAGGGTTGTTGATCTTCCAGGCATGTAAGGCAAAAGGCAGTCTGAGATGTGAAGGTGGCTTGCTCAGGGGCTAGAGTGTATTCAGCCTGACCCACGCTATTTAGGCTTTGCCCCTGTATAGTTTGAAAGTTGCAATGAACTTTTCGGTGATGGATCCCAATGGACCAATGCAAGATCAGAAAAGCCAAAAGGAGAGTGTAGATCCTTGCGGTACTCTAGAGGGGAAGGCAAGAGTTTCCAGAAGATGCCCTCTGCCTTTGCCTGTGCTCTTCTATTCTTGAGAAAGGCTGCTACCCTCCTGGAGTCTAAGAAGCGTGGTGTGGTTGATGGCACTGTCCTCTGCAGAGAGGCCCGGCCCTGGAGTATCAGGGCTGTGGGGTGACTGAACAATTCTTGTCTGACTCACACACATTTAACAATTGAATAGGCAAACCATCAGACACAACTTGTTTGTATTGACTAATAGAAAACATACAATTCATATGACTGCAGATGTATACAGTTTTAAGTGGAGTTAGAAAATTATATTTAAGATAACTTAATTTTCTACACTCCAGGAAGACACAATCTACATAATATGTCATGCTATGCAGTATTATACATGCACCTTGCAGATGTAGATTCGAAAGTTGTGCAAAGCAACAGAAAGAGATGATGATGCCATTTCCTGGTAATAGCACGTAAACAAGACACTCCAATAATCAACATCATCCTGGTATGTTCCAGAAAGGGCAGAAAGGACACAGATTTTACAGCAATTGCCTCCAATTACCTTTCTCCACATCAATCTTTAAACCTTCTGTGATCACACAGAAACTGACGTCATCTGGTATTGACCCTTCAACTCCCTTAGAAGATAATGCAGTACATCATAAAGGCACATTTACTGGGACCATCTGTGTTGGGCAGCAGAAATGGTAATCCTAGCTTGCTGCGTAGAGGTAGGAAAGACTGGGGCGGCTAGCTGCTTGGTGGAATCCCAATGATATGATATGATAAGGTATGATGTGGCATTTGTAACACGCCTGCAAAGAGACAAAGAAGGGGGAACAGAGGGAGGACAGAGAGAACGATCTTACTAGGCCAGGTTAAAATGGGTCTGGAAGAGAAGTGAACAGCACCCAGGATTTCGATGGTCCCTCCCCACTGCCCTGCTGCTCAGATTCTCCAGCAGACCCCAAAATACACCAAGGCAGATTTTGCCGTGGGAGGACCACAACGGTTGGGGATCTCTGGCGATGAACAGGCATGACTTGTTCTTGGTCCTAATTTTCAGCAGGAACAAGTCACAATAAAGAACGCTGCTGGTTGAGGTCTTTCACTTGGATCACGTCAGCTGACAAGACACCAATGAGGAATGATGTTGAACGCTGAAGGGCGTGGCCAGAGATCCAGCTTTTGTAGAGAGTGTTTTGCACAGATGGGTTGCATGGTTTGATGAGGGCTGGTCATGACCAATGGCATTTCCGAAAAGGTTAGGAGCACTGAGGGCTGTGGGTCCATTTTTGCTGATTCCTGACTCTCAACATTTCTTTCCGCCCATGCCAGAATTGTTTCATTAGAGCACTTGAAAAAAATAAATTCTGGAATAAATTCAATTGTATTTTACACTCCGAAAAAAAGTGCCTCCACAGGACTCAACATCCTAATCATCAATGTGTTGAATAGAGCTTCGGCTCTGCTGCTCCTGACCGTTTCCTTCTTCCCTTTCAACAATTGCGCAGCATGAACTGAGATGTGCCTGCATGATTCTTGCATCTTAAGTGTAGTAGTTGAAGTCCAGGTTACTTAGTTGCACATTTCCAATAAGATTTTGTTTCTTTTTATTGTAGAAATCCTCTGCACCATAATAACCACGATATTTGCCATCAAAATGTATTTGGCCCACCATTGTGATGTGTGAGCTTCATGATTGCCAGTTTAGTCTATCCTCCAATGGGATGCCTAAATAGAAGTATTTATTTACCCCTTTTTCTGTTTTGAAATGGGAAGAAACCATCACGCTCCGTGTACTGTCTTTCAAAAGAGGTTTGCTTTAGTTTTGGAGTATAGTATCAGTATCTTACCAGAACTCGAGAGAGCCGTCAAAGCTGACTGTAAAACAATGGGCGTATGGCCTAGTGGCATAGTATCAAAACCATTTAAGAGCTTAACTTGAAATCTATTATAGAGGGGAGTGGCCTTGTAATTTGCCGTGCATCTGGGGGGATTTGCAAAGGGTGGGTTGCAATACAGGGGTTATCTCTGACTGTCTGCTATCCAGGAGTGGTGTGCCGCCAATGGCCACTTCCTTAATGCCAGTAAGACTGAGATTCTCTTCATCGGCACACCCGCTCCCTGCTTTCCTGTCACTCTCTGGCCGGCCTCTCTTGGTCCTCTTCCTGCTCCCACCTGCATGGCTTAAAACCTTGGGGTCATCTTCGACTCCACACTCTCTTTCTCTCCTCACATCTCTGACGTCTCTAAGAAGTCACACTTCCAGAGCACCTCCTCAGAGGTATTATTCCCTTCCTCTCCTTCCCCCAGAAGCTCACTGTCTCCAGAGCTCTGGTTCTCTCTAGGCTGGACTATTGCAACAGCCTCTATCTAAATCTGCCTGCTTCTACTCTACGCCCTCTGCAACTCATCCAGAACACGACTGCAAGACTTGTCCTTGGCCTTAAGCCCAGGGATCGTATCTCTCCAGGACTGAAATCTCTGCACTAGCTCCCAGTGGCTGCGAGGATTAAGTTCAAAACCCTCTGCATCGCCCACAAGGCCTTCTGGGGCCTGGGGCCTCAATACCTTCAACTCACACTTCCTAAATATCTTCCCTCTCGAGCTCTTTGTTCATCTGCCTCAGGGTCAGTCGCTTCTCCAAGCAACGAGTTGGTGGTAGATCTCTTTCTTCAGCTGGGGCCTCCCTTTGGAACAGACTCCCTAACTCCCTGAAACATGAGGAGAACCATCTTCGGTTCCAGAAGCACCTTAAAAACTTCCTCTTTGCTTCTGCTTTCTCTCCCCCTCTCCCCTGCTGAAGTCCTGCTGATACTGATTCTGCAGGGTTACCTGGCCACCCGTCTGATCTCAGGCCCATGCCCTGCCAGTTGCACACCTGCACTGCCTCCCTTGCAACCCCTGCACCTGAGGACTGTTTTCTGTATCCCTACAGTTCCCCCATCAGCACTTACGTCTGCACTCACCCTGCACTTGCCACCAGCTGGCTGCTCTTTTATTTATCTTGTTATTTATTATGCCATGTACTGCACTTTCCCTCCCCCCTGCACTTTTCTTTCCCCCTTACCCTGCACTTGCGCAATCTGAATTACACCTGGCCTAGTAAGATCGTTGTCTGTCTTCCCTCTTTTCCCTCTCCCTTGCCTTGTCGCACCATTAAACAATTGTGTATAGGCACGTTATACATGTCATATCATATCATATCATAACATAAATAATCCCCATTTCAGGCTGTTGTATGTTTCTCTTTCACTCAAATTCACAAATGTCTTGTCCCATCTCACTCTCACCCAGGTAAAGGTTTATTAAACGTTTATCATCTGCAATAGCTCACAAGGAATTCTCCATCCATCCAAATTTCACCATGAATTTGACCGGTCACCTTTGTTACGTGGGATAGCAAGGTCGAAAGATGCACAGAGCAAATCTTCTGCCTTTTGCCTGAGGGCCCAACTTGCCATCATCACTAATGCTGTGTACTTATGCATGGTAAAGCTCTTCTTCTGAAAATCGAAATTTGGAAGAGTTGGAAGTAGAGGCTTCGACTTGGACAACCTCTCAATTCGTGTGATATTACTGTAGCTAATATTTCCCCCTGCACCGAGCAGGACGGTGAGCTAGTAATTTGAGGGCTTGCCCCAATCTCCCATTTTGTGTAGGACATAATAGCTTGCCCCTCCAAAGAGCCTGCAGTAAGTATCGAGGAGTAACAAGAACTGAAAAGGTGAGCCTCCATAGAATACCATCATCCCCAGACATATTCATTTACAGCCAAAGTTGGTGTGGCTCCAGGGTCAAACACCTAGAAAAGGGGTCTGCAACCTTTGGCTCTCCAGATGTTTTGGACTGCAACTCTCGTCAACTCTAGCTAACATAGTCAATGGGGAGGGGCCGACACATCTGGGGAGCGGAAAGTTGTGGAACCCTGACCTGGAAGCTTTTATTTGTACAACTAGTGCAACTACCACACTTACTTTCACTGGCATCCATGCAGTTCCCATCCCCAGAATGAATTAAGTGATATGCTTGATTAGCAAATCCAATTTGCATGAACACAAACTAGACAAGGATTGCTGAATATCATTAATGTATTGAACAATACGTATTAGTATTATTATCCATAGGTGTCCTATATTTGTACTGTCTGCTTAACATCACTGTCATATATGTACATAGTGCTTCTGTTCAATGTTTTGCAAAAAACTTGAACTGGCAAATATAATCTTTACAATTTCTGAAACTCATCAATGTTTATCACCTGACATAGGTCTACGTTTAACCAAGTGAATTATGCATTTTTCGGAATCATATGCTATCATGATACATTGTTTCCCACATTGAACCCATCCCTGTCCTGTTAAACGTGGATTCTTTATGCCCCATCTGTCCCCAAGACCAAATTCCAATATGTATTGCCGTCAACATTTTTGCCAGGCTACACCTGATGCCAAATTGCTTACCTCCCGCTTAAAATAGGTTCTTTAATACACAAATTGAAATTCATCCAGTCACACAAAACGACCATAGACGCCCATTCATCGGATACCCTTCCGGTTGCTGATTCCCCCTTGTACGCGACACTGAACCTGACCACAATTTCTCACACCAATGTATTGCTTTAAAACCAAGACCAGAAAGCAATTTTACCCCTTACCCTATTCCCTCCTTCTGTCTCTCTCAAACCTCACAAACTCCTCAATATTAAAATCTTGCGACCTTAAATCTCACTCACTTCTCATCAGACAACAGACAATGTCTGTTTTACTAAATAGACACCAGCTGCGTTACTCCTCGACCAACAACCCCACCACACCCATTGCTGCTACAACCACCAAGTGTTTACCTCATCCCAAAACCCACAGTTTCCATACTGGCATGAAGGCAATGGGTGCTTCCAACCTGCAACCCTCCGCTGATGTGAACCTACACACTCTTGCCTACAACCAGGACAATTGGTGTTGTTTCTGCCTACACTCTTGCCTGCATCCAGGACAATTAGTGTTGTGTCTGCCTACAATCTTCCCTGCATCCAGGACAATTGGTGGTGTGTCTGCCTACACTTTTGCCTGCATCCAGGACAATTGGTGTTGTGTCTGCCTACACTCATGCCTGCATCCAGGACAATTGGTGTTGTGTCTGCCTACACTCATGCCGGCATCCAGAACAATTGGTGTTGTGTCTGCCTACACTCATGCCTGCATCCAGGACAATTAGTGTTTTGTCTGCCTACACTCTTGCCTGCATCCAGGACAATTGATGTTGTGTCTGCCTACACTCTTGCCTGCATCCAGGACAATTGATGTTGTGTCTGCCTACACTCTTGCCTGCATCCAGGACAATTGGTGTTGTGTCTGCCTACACAGAGAAGAATGCATGTGCAGTCAATACTGCACATGATGTTTTGAAGATTCCTGCCAATGCAGCTGCTATGCTAATGAGGGCTATTCTAGAATAGAACACACGATAGGCCATTTCGCATTATGTGAAGTCATACAATCTCCCTGACCTATGAAGTGATTTGTGCAAGGCAGAGGGGCACCAATATGACACCACACATGAGGCAGCATTGATCCTCCCTCCAGCACTGCTCAACCAGACTTTTATTAGAAACATCCACCATTCTCACTATTGCTTACTAAAATGGGCATGCACGTGCATCTCTTGGGGGTCACGCCAGTAATTGTTAATGCAGCACAAAGGACGCAGTGTTATCTGATTGGAACACAAAGTGTTGCTACACCAAACCCACCACTGAACATATTAATGTGGGGCCTTTCAAACCAAAAGTACTGCACAATTGCTTTTATGCTTCACTCCCTCTGAATCTTGTAAACATGTTTCCCTTATACTCTTCTTAACGCAGGCTTCCTGGGACATCACATCAGTGCACAATGACAAGGCTCAAGCCGACTTGCTTTTTGTGCTGCAAGAGAGAAACAAATTACACATCAGATGGAAGCCAGCAGAGTGTGATGGGCTCTCTACTGTATTAAATCAATCCCCCTAAATCTGTGACAAATGTCTGCTTCGTGTCTTTTGCACAGTTATTAAATGGGATATTTCAAGTACATGTAACAATTAATGCAATGTACGATTTCACTATATTGTCATTTACCTAGCTTCGGGTCTTTGTGGAAAATTGCAGCGGCCAAAATTTGATTCTGAAAAGGATTTAAAACAAGCAGATGCCAATCACCTCTCTGCACCTGACCTCACCTTAGCTTATCGCATTGATGCTGATCAGCTCGTTCTGTACACGCATAGGTATGCATGGAATTTATGAAGCACAAACCTAGCTGGGAAGCAACAGAGCATGGTACATGGCGGATGCACTCAGGATTTTATAACTAAGGGTGCAGGGTAGCAGGGGAGCTGGGATGGATGTGGGGAACAGGGTACACATGGGAGGTCCAGAAATGGAGAATGATGGTTGAGTTGAGTGATCAGAGATTGGCAAGAAGTTCCCCAAAGAGTAGGCTTTTCAGGACATTCCTGGAGTTTAGACTATCTGCATTGCTAACTTGTTCCAGAGACAGGATGCGTAGCAGGAAAATACCTGTTTCCTGTTTTTTGCCTCTAACAGTTAATTGTTTGCAGGCTGGCGACGTTGGGTTATACGGTAGTGCACTGGCCTGTAGAGCTGGTGAGTTGTCGGCCATCTAGGGTTTTGTTTTGGTTGTGACTGCTTTGTAGGTGATGCTGGCTGTCTTTAGCATGATTTGTGCTTGAACCTATGACGTTTGTATCTATGTATCTATGTATACATCAACAATGTTTTTTGAGTGTTTGCTGGCACCTCAGAAGCCTGTTATTTAGGATGTATATTTCAGAAGTCATGACAAACTGCTACTTCGAGATCAATGCATTAGGACATCCAGAGCGCGAGGTCAGATGCAGTTCTAAGGAATAGATCTCTCCTGGGACTGTCAAATCAGTGATCACCACCTGCTGAGAGCACAGGGTCTGAGAGCACCCTCCTTTTTAAACAGTAAACATGGACAATCTTACCGCTATATTTCAGGCTCTCTGACTGGTGCCATGATGCCACAAAAGAGGTGACGGAGGGCTTAAACAATCACATTGCATAACTTAACATAACGTAATGTAACTAATCTATCTTGATTAACTCAGTTAAAGGAGCGCCTCATTTGAGTTTTTATGATACTGTTTCAAAATCTCCCAAATAATTCAATCCCTTTAGTTATATATGCATAAGTAAATCGGTTATGCAAATAGTCAACACCACTATTTCTAGTTTAGACCTATTTTGTATCTTGTTAATATTATTACAGAACATCACGTGAACATGCTTTTGCAGTGTGTACCTGTGCCCTGCTGCATCAGAATCCTGCACTGCCTGCTATACCAGTTTCACAGAGCATGTAGAGGGGACAAACGTGCCCATTTGACAGCTTCAGTGACAGGCAAGTCTCTGCAGCACAGGGGCTACATTTAAGGAATGCACCCCTGTACCAAAGCCCTATAATTATGACTTACTGTCCTGGTGGCAGATACATCTTTACATTTAAGCCATATCTGAGTAATGGTATGGTGGATGGCATTTCTTATAATTATTACAGACACATACATTTGATATGACACAGGTGTCAGCCCTGTGAGCCCAGCTCAGCTGTGAAAGGATTGTGTTTATTCTCCACAGACAGGGTGGATCATGCTACTTTTAGCAGGTCTGCAGTCTGGGGATTGCCTTTCTTTGTTACTTTGTTAGGGCAGGTAACACCCTCCCCAGAGAGACAGGCACTCCATGGGTACAGGGATCAAAGGGCACATCCATTCTCACAGGAGTAGCCTCATACCAGGGTGCCTCATATCTAAATGCCTTTGATTCGAGTATGAATGGAAGGGGGCAAGGTTAGTACAGATCGAGGGAGCACTGTACAGCTGGAGAAAGGTTCCAACATCTTGTTTCTCTCTATCGCTATCTTTCCTTCCTGTCATCTCAATTTTTCTTTAGCACAACATGATTTGGGTGTGATGTCAGAAGGCAAAGTCCACTTGTGCTAAGAACAGGGATTGGACTCCTAAAAAGGCTGCCTGTGGGCTTTTGCCTTTAAAAGAAGGGGTCTCCCACTCCTTCTTTGATTAACTTTTCGACAAACACTTAGGGAACAACTAATTGATCCTCTGTTGGGAGAGTTGTTGTTGCCAAAGTGGAGACTAAGATTACGGACAGAGGGAAGCTCTGTCCCCTAACCATCCCCAGAGACCAGTGGGGTGAACTGCTGTTGGGACAAGACCTGCCTCTCGGTCAGCTGCAACGGTACCAAGGTTTTCACTACTTTAAAGTACTCCTGCAGTTGTATGCAGTTGTGTGCCAGCCAGTGGCGTAACACAAAATGTGGGGGCCCCCATGCAAGCCATTCTGAGGGCCCCCCCCAACTCAGCAACAAATCACGGTTCATGCTACACACTGGGCAGGCCTAGATTATCACGCTTGCACAATACGCATGAACGTGCTGCTGAAGGGGTATGCCGCACACTGTATTAGGAGAAAGATATAAATATGTGTTTTAATGCAATATACAGCACACTTTTGGAATAATCGGCTAAAAAGCCAGAGTGTTTGCAATTGTTTTGTAGGGTAACAACAATCCAATACACGCTAGTCACCAACAGTGCACAGGAACATGAATGCTTTGCTATTAAAAATGTCATGGCACATTGAAAACAGGTCCCACTGGCTGCACAATGTAGACCAGTGTAGACACGTCCTAACACTACAATAAAGCATGCCAGGCCACATTTAGACATACCTAGACTGGTTGCACAAAAATGCCAGTCGAAGCAATAACACTCATCAAGAAGAGAGCAGACACTGAAGCCCGGATCTCTGCTGCCTCCAACAACATGGCCAAACTCTTTAAAATCTGCACGGAACTGGTCAATCCTGTTGCGGTTTCCATCTCTCCTGTTCCCTCGTAGGCCCTCTGCATGGCTCTGGCCTCACACTTCTGTGCTTACACTCAGGACATCCTGTCAATTATCTCCTCTTCCTCTCTCTCTTCCTCTCTTGCCCACCCTTTGGCCATCTTTACCTCTCCTCCTCCTTTGTCCTCTTTCTCTCTGACAACACCTGACAAGGTTTCTAGACAAGTCTGATCCATGAAAGTGTCATCCAAACAGCTGTTCCCCTGCTCCTCCAGAACCATCAAGGACCATATTGACACCCTTGCTGTACCTTGGGCAATTTCTGTAATCAGTCTTTCATCACTGGAACGTTCCCCTCTCCCATTAAGCACTCCCTTGTGCACCCACTCCTCAAGAAGCCGTCTGCCGATCCTACCTGTCCGGCAAACTATCGCCCAATCTCCATCATCCCTTTCCTGGGCAAACTCTTGGAAAAAAGCTGGCCATCTCCCAGCTTACTCTCCACATTGAATCTGTTGGTTGTCTCCATGACCATCAGTCTGGCTTCAGAGCTGCCAGAGGCACAGAAACTTCTCTCCTGAACACCCGTGAAGATCTGCTCTCTAACCTTGATTCCAGCCTTCCTTCTGTCCTAATCCTCCTTGATTTTCCCTCTACTTTCGACACAGTCAACCACGCCATCCTGATCAATCCACTATGTGAGAACCTGGACATCAAGCATCAGGCCCTGTAGTGGCTGACCTCCTTCCTCTTGGACTGCCCCTACCAGGTCCAACTAGGTCCCTTTCTCTCCGCAACCTCTCTCTCGACCTGTGGCATTCCCCAGGGCTCTATCCTCTCACCCTGGTTTTTCAACCCCTACTTGGCCCCTTTGGCCCACCTGATCTCTACCTTCTCCTCTAACTTTCAGTGTTAAGCGGATGGCACTCAGCTTTCCTTCAGGCTCCTTCCATCTCTTGCTCATTCCTGACTGTCTATCCGTGATTCAGGATTGGTGCACCTCCAACAATTTCTACCTTAGTGCCATTAAGATGGCGATCCTTCTCATTGGGACCCCTGCGTTCCCTCTCTCACTCTGGCCTCCCACCTTGGGCCCTCTTCCTTCGCCATCCTGCAAGGCAAAAAACCTTTTGTCATCATCGACTCCACTCTCTCTTTCTCTCCTCGAATCTTGGACGTCACCAAGAAGTCTCACTACCTGCCAGCTGCTCCTCCTCAAAGAGACTCTTCCCTTTCTCACTTTCCCACAGAAGCTCTCTGTCTCCAGAGCCCTGTTTTCTGCATTGTCCACAAGGCTTTTTGGGGTCGGGCCCACACTACATCCAACGCTCTCTTCCAAAATAGCATTTTTTTTAGCCCTTCCCCTCGCTACCTCCAACTCTCTAAGGGCTAGAAGCTTCTTTAGGCAGAGAGTGGGGGTAGATCTCTCTCCTCTGCAAATGCCTCCCTCTGGAATGGCCTCCCTGCCCCTCTCAAACATTAGCAGACCATCTGATGTTCCGGAAGCAGCTCAAAACTTTCCTCTTCTCCTCTGCTTTCGCTCTCTCGCTCCCCTGCTGACCTACCTGTGGGATGTTTTTACCCATGCATCCAAGCCCTACCTCAAAAACTGTGCAGTACTGGCATTGAAAACATCATGATGGCCAGAGCTTCCCAGAAAATGCCCAGGGAAGTGCATGAAGAATAGGCTGCCACCCATTTTGCCGATGTTATGGGCACTGCCTAAAACCACCATTGGACTACCCACACAGTAGTCTGAAACCATTGGGAATGGCAATGCTGACTGCCAAAAGCAACCTAGAATTGTGGGGAATTCATTTTCTTAAATCCCAAAAAGGGGTGCAGTACCAGTACTCACCACTATCAGAAAGCCGGCGTTTTAAAACCACCAGATTTTGTTTAAAACTGAATAAATGAACCCAAGGCAAGCCAAAGAAAGACTTACTGAGAGGTGGATACAATCTAAAGTTATATTCTGAAGTGACTTGAAGGTTTATAACAAGACTGGCTGAGCTGTGGATTTCAGCAGTTTAAGTAAATTTGGACTGAAAGACACTAAAAACCTAAATGTTTAAAAGAAATGAGTGACCTACTTTTGAGTGTCACATAGGTTGCAATTGTTTAAATGTCATAGTTTTAAACTTAGAATCAGCATCCTAGCTGCATATGTAAAAAATTGTTTTGACTTAAACTGGGGAACAAAAGTGACATTAGCTGGGGCCTGGCTTAAGGAACTGAATTCTGCCCACCAGCTACCCCCGACAGGAGTTGAGACTTGCACAACAGCTGTGTTCCCAGGCCTATCTGCCTTTTGCTGCTCCCACCAAAAGGGATATGACACTTCCCTGATTGAATTACCTGGGCTCTGCAGGAAATTGAACAAAGCCCTGTCCTGACTCAGGCAAATGTTTTATTATGGGGGCCGTAAAAAGTGGCTTCCTCCTGGAAGTAAAGGGGAGGAGCACTGCCTGTGAGAGCAAGCTGGCTTGGCAGAACTGGAAAAACCAGAAATTCAACCTTGTGCTGGGGGGAAACCACACCCCTGTAGCCAGAATATGGTTTCAGAAAAAGATGAATAACTCATAGTACGGACTTGTGAAAATTATTTAAATGATACCATAATTCTTGTGATTTTTCTGCCCACATTTTAAGAGGTTTTTAGAACCGGTGGCATGATCTGGGGGCAAACTAGCAGTTAAGAGGGTATTACTTAAAATGTATGCATGTTAAAAATCTGACACTTCATCAATTAATGTCCATACTCCTTGCGCACATGTGTGTAAATTTGGGGTAATGTCCGATATTGCGAAATCAGATAAAAAGTGCAAATGTCGCCATTTCTGAATGCAAGCTCCCAGGAAGAGCAGATTTGGACAGGGTATACCTCCTGTGATATGTGATGGGTGCATGTAATTTTAAACAAATGTGTACCTGTGCATATATGTCTTTTGGGTCAAAATATAGATTGTGTGTAATTTGACGGGGGTGGGTTCTCTGTATCATAAAAAGACCTCATCATGATGACACTTCATTTCATTCCCCAATCAAGGGGAAGAGGATGAAGTGGCCTATGACAAGTGGAGAGGGGTAGAGCTTAGTGATGCTGCTCACACACCCATTTTCAAAACACATAAAAGCAGACAGACAGGACAGATAGGCACACTTCAATTCCATTTGCTGCAACGCACTCTGCTGGACCATACCACATCCAGAGATCCAGACTTCAAATCCATCAATCTCCAGAATCCAGAGAGAGAGCAGAGCTGACCCAGACCACTGTTAGCAGAACCAGAGAGCTGACCCAGATGACTGTGAAGTGCAGAGACCAGACCAGAGTCCAGTCTAAAACCTGACCAGATCCGTGGCGAGGCCCATTTAATTCAAGAATATAGTGTGAGTACCTAGCAGAACTGTGCAGAACCAATCTCTTAGTTAAAATAATCTAATCCAAGCTATTTTAATCTAAGTAGAACTGCCTCCTAACTGTCACCTGTCATTTGTAAAGCTGTCACCTGTCATTTTCTAGTTGCAAGCTGCACTTGTCACTTTGAATTTTAACAATCCAAATCTGAAAAACTACCTTTATTTAATCGCTCATATCTCTGTGACCGTTTGTGCTAGAGACTTGCAGTACCTTTCCTCTGAAGGCTTAGAATCTCAGCTTTTCTACGAACCTAGAACCGCATTCCTATTCCATACACTTCTGCCGCAATCGTGAAAAATGCACTCGCGAATTTACCGCGATTTGCAAATTTCTCAACGTGTGAAAACAGCAGTTTTCTTGCTTTCAGTTGCCAAAAATTCGTTTAACCTGCTAGTTACTCCGAGATCCTTGCTAAAGTGAGCCTGGACTAATATTAACTTGATACACTCACCCTGAACCTCTAGAGGGAATTAAAACCATTTTCAGCATATTCCTCACTTCATTGCCAGCACATATAAAAGCATTTTGGGCCTGTGTTTCCAACTTCTGTAGTGTAAGCTTGCTGGGGTGAACTGAATTACAGTTTATTGCATTTCTGAGAACTGTGTGCTTTCCTTCCATTTCCTTGCATTGCATAAAGGGGGGAGGGGATTGCCAGAGAAAAGTGATTACATTGTTTTGTTGAACGCATATTGAGTATTTTCTGTACTGCATTTTCATTCCACCTTGCATCCATTTGAAACCATAAAGTATTGTTACTATCTTATCCATCCTATAACCACTCATCATTGATTATAAAGAAGTGTGCTAGTGCCAGACTATCCATTATTGATTACTGCTCAGATTCAGTGTGATATTCAATTATTAAATTATTATAAAGTGTGATATATATATCTATTGTTTAAATTATCAAATAAACCTTTTAACTTGCAAAACAGAACTACTTCTTGGCTCAGTGGGGTCAGGGGGATTCAAAGAGAGGGGTGTTATATAGGGGTAGTCATCCAGAACGCATGAACTGGACATAAAGATATATCAATAAGGGTTAACATTCAGTATCCCAGACTAGGCATTGACTTAGCTGTAGTGTTGAATTGAATCCTCTTACATACCTGTCTGCTGTACTGACTGGTTGCTTAGCGAGTCTCACTGAGCCGAGGCTCTTTCTTGATCAGTCACCCTTGCACTGCCTCCAGCCTACCATGCACTTAGGGACTGTAACTGTAACCCTACAGTCCCTTGTTATCCTTGCACTATGCAGAGCCGCACTGTCCTGGCTGCACTTACAAGGAGCCTTGCAGCCCTGTTTTGCCCTCCCTTCTTCCTTGTACTTCCCCCCTCCCTTTCCCTTTGCATTTCTTATTCTCACACTTGCACGATTTGAATGACACACAACCTAGTAAGATCATTTGTCTTTTCCACCCTCTATCTTCACTCCATTGCTTGTCGCGCCAAGAAACACTTGTGTACAGGCTTGTTATAATAGACTTATATCATATCATTTTATCACAGATGCTCCAAAAAATATACAATGTTGCAGTAAGAAATGGCTAGACTGTCAGCACCCAAATGCCAATCTAGCCAGGTAATTACACTTAGCAGGACTGCGGAGTAAAAAGAAAAGTCATACCAAACTGAGGAATAATTAGACTGCACCTAAATGCCTCTCTAGCCACTAATACCACATATCATGCCTGCTTAGCCTGGACATGGACAACCATTATGATTTATCGCACAATCCCACCGCCCACAGATCCCCTCTCCCTCTTATGCCCTACCCCAACCTCCAAAATCAGCTGCTTGTCCCTCTTCCTTGTCCCAGAACTTACGTTTGAGGCTCCTTGCCTCATAGGTAAATACTGGGATGAGGAAGCGTGGCATTAGGAGTAATGAAGATACAGGTAGCTAAGTCAGGGATTACCTCCATGTACCTCTACCTCATCCCATACTGCCTCATACACAAGTACTGCCTCATACACAAGTACAGGGACAAGGAAGAATAGGGCTAGGAGTAATGACGATTACCAATAAGTAATTAAGGCATTAAACACAAGTAGCGGCTTAACAATATTCAGTTGACTGGGCTGCAGCACTCACCCCCAGAAATGTTGGGCTATGTTGACTCAACCTGGCTGACTTTCAGAGAAGTTGCAGGACAGAACAGGAGACAGATGTTAAACGGCACCTGGGTTTCGTTGTTAACAAGGGCCCATCAGTTACTAACGTAAAGCATTTCACTGTTAGTACCTGCATTCAAATGCCAAATTATTTAGGCAATTGAAATTGTGATGTGGGCTTAGTACTTTCATGCCAGGGAAGTGTAGAAAGGTAACATGGGATCGTTCATTCTCACAACAGTTCATAAGTGGGTGCTTTCACACTTAAAGTAGAGAGTTAACTGCTTGTAACATTGAAGCTGTACTAGAATAGTCTTATTAAAATGTGTAAAAAAGTTATATGCCCCCACACAAATGAGTTTACCTCCCCTACCACCCGTAAAGTTAGCGCCTCTCCCAACATTTGAAGGATCAGCCCCCCGAAATGTAGGTTTTGTTGCGCCCCTGAACACAAGCACAAACACCAATCACTTATACACGCATGCACACGCAGCCATCCTTACATTTAAGTTTGCACTCTTTCACCATACAGGTACACCCAGGCAGCCATTCATACATTTAAGTGTGCACCCTTTCACCCTGCAGGCACACCCACACAGCCACCCATACATTTAAGTGTGCACCCTTTCACTGTACACGCACACACGCACACTCAGTTAGCCATACATTTGTGTGCACCCTTTCACCATACACTCACACAGGCAGCCACCTCCACATTTAAGTGTACACTCTTTCCCAATACACTCACACACGCACACGTCATGGGGTTGAGGGGAGCCCTATTACTTCAAAAAGTTGGGCCTCAGTATAAGTTTGTCAGTCCGGTAACAACAGTACCGGTAAGCTTGCCGGTACCGTTGTTACCAGATCGGCAAACTACGAGTTCTGCTCACGGGTGCCTTCCCACCGGCAAGGTCTGACTTGGCGGGCATACCGGCACCCGCGAGCCGAGCATGTTGGATGCACCAGCAGCATTCTGAATGGTGCCGGTGCATCCAAGCTCCCCATTCCCATTGGAATATGGGGATCAAATGGGAATGGGGAGCATTTTTTCCTGGCGCCTGTGAATGGGCAATTACTGGGTCCGGTGGAGCCATAATGACCCTGTAATTGCCCATTCGCTGGTGCTGGAAAAAAAGCGCAAGTTGGGTGGCAGCTTGCCGGTTTTACCGGCAAGGCTACGGCCAAACTTGTAATGAGGTGGATTGTTTCTTTTGAAATCACTCTGACTTCATAAAGAAATGATTTCTATTAAGGACCGAACCATAACTGAAATGATTTCTTTATGAAGGCAGAGTGACTTCAAAAATAAACTATTTCTTTTTGTAGTCATAGGGCTCCCCCACCCCATGACATGGAGGCCTCCAGACTGGGGTCTTCCATGACATGGGGTAGGGGAGCCCTCAGACTTCAAAAAGAACGTTTCTTTTTGTAGTCACTCCGACCTCATAAAGACATTATTTCTGTTACAGAAATAATTTCTTTATGCAGGCAAAGTGATTTCAAAAAGAAATTTAAAAAAAAAACGATTTTGAAAAAATATTTTTTTTCATATTTTTCCAAGTGGGCCCCCTCCTAGGACATGTGGTAGTGGGGCCCCCCACACCACAGGGGCTGCGGGGGCCCCTGTTACGCCAGTGGTGCCAGCCAGCATCCGCCGTGTTTGGGAGCCCAAGAATAAGGACCCATTTTACCCTGAATCTCAGTGTTGGGATTCATAGCATGCTGAGGGCCTAGACAGCCAGCACACCGGTCAAACAGCTTTCAAACTGGGTGTGTCGCATTTCGAAACACACGACCCACAAGCAAATCATTTTGGCCCTGATCAAACTTTTTGAACCAGGGGACTTGCATCTCAAACCAGCTTGATGCCACATCATCGCCCCGCAGAGCTCAGGTCATATCAACTGCTTAACGTCAGACCACTACTCGAACTGCTGGAGTCTCACTCACTGACTCAAACCAGCTGTTACACAAATGACTCGAACCAGATCAACCCAGAACTGATCCTGGTAAATGCTCCAACCTGCATCACTCGAACACCAGCTTTGTAACATTCTGAGCACCATATTTGGCCCACCTTAACAGCAGCTTGCCATTTGGATCAGCATGTCCCCCTGCACCGAACTTGGCCCGAACCGCTCACTGATGTTTAAGCAGTTCACACTGACAGGAGCAGTACGATGATGCCAATCGCTGATGTAAATAGGAAGTTGTATAAAGAGTTATATTGTATGTGTCATAATGTCACATCTCACGAAGATGATTGGTCAAAAATTCTGTAATCATTCACTCCACTTCTACACCTCCTGGACCAGCCAATGGTAAAAGGAGTTCTCACTGATACACGTGTCTAATGCTTCTCTCTAATTGCAACTTGTGAGAAAAAAAATGAATTCAGTGTAAATGAGCTAACTAGCAAGCACATCATTGTACAACGTGGCTAGAGTAGGCCAATGAATGTACAAAATGTACAGGTTATACTCTACTGTGTTGCACACCATAGCATAAATGAAAAAGATGAGCACTACTTCAGAACATATGTGTAGGGAATTACCCACCTATAGGGAGAAAATTAAGAAGTACAATGACGAGTGGGCGGTTAGAACAAATGGAATAAAGTTCACAGCCTGCCCAACTGAGGGTACCCATGATGAAAATATTATCGCACACATGTTTACCCTCCTACCATCCACATATAAAGGTAAAAAAATAAGGAAGAGACAGAGTATATTGGAGCTTTGGAAGCTCTATGAGGAAGATGCAAGTAATCCTAAAGAAAAGGCAAATGCAGAGGGTGCATCCGCTCCTATCAGGCAGCACAAAGTCGACACTGGCTTCAACACGTGCACAGTCAACGTCCCAGACGAATGTAGAAAATCGCTCCTAGTCTGCACAGGCTTCAATGCATAGTAGGCAACTATCATTTAAAGCATGCTGCAGGTTACACAAACCCCAAATACAAGCCTCCTGCATATTTGGAAACAAATGCCATAAAGGGAGCAGATAGTAAATCTAGAGAATAAAGCACACATAGGGCCTCATTACGAGTCCGGCGGTAACCGAGGCGGTAAAACTCGTATTACCATTAATGGTATTACCATTACCATTCCGCCTCCGTGATTCCCGGAATTACCGGAGCATTACAACCCCGGTTTCCCGGGAATCACGGAGGCGGAATGGTGTTAATCCCCTATGGGACTCAATGGGAATGGGGAATCATGGAAACACCGGCAGCATCTCGTAATGCTGCCGTCGTCCGCCTGCAGGCAGGCGGTGTTAAACCCACCAGGTCAAACCTGGTGGGAACATCGCCTCCCGCCTGCAGGAGTCGGGATCAGGCGGTCCGGAAACAACGGTGGCGGCGGGTTTACCGCCACCGTTATTTCCGGACCGCCTGATTTGTAATGAGGCCCGTAGACTTAGAAGCGGCAATATGCAAGACAGAGAAAGAAGTGCGCAGGGCGACCAGGAAAAGGGAGAGGCAATTTCCCATGGTAGATGCAGAAACGTGGGCAGCAGGAGAATTATTCTAAGAATTGTATAAGGCAGTAATGAAGAATGTGAAAGTAGAAACTGAGGAAACAGAGAGCAGATTATGGGACAGATGAAACAGAAAGTGAGAGTGAGCCAGAGGGAGGTGAGGAGAATTGGGAAATAGAGGAGGACCAGGAAGAGAGAACTTCATGGGGGAGGCGTCTAAGACTGTGCCCCATAATGGTGGCAGTGGTTAGAGGCACGAAGAAGGCTAGAACACAGCATATCCAAAAGCGGGTGAGGCAGTTTCCATTGATACAGAAAGGAACTCCTTGGAGATCACAATGCAATAGAAAAGCATACAGCAGGGGTGACCATAGTGATCAGGGACATGAACATCTTTGCTAGCATAAAAGGGGATCACACAAACACAATATGGGAACAAGCTGGGTACCCAGGGGTCCGATTAGAATGTGATGCACACAACAGTGCTCCATTTAATAACTGCTGAGCCCGTGTATGGGATGCAATGAGATGGGCGTACCCCAACAGACGTGATGTAGATGCTATAATGGCATGATCGATGAAGAATGATGAAGACCCTGCATTGTACATTTAGTCTATTCAGGAAATGTGGAGGGAAGAGACAGGGGAAACATGGAAACAGAACATACCATTCTTCTACCACGTATTAAGGAAGGGCCTACCATCTGAAGTGCAAACAGATCTAGATAGAATTGTGGGGTTGGAAGCGAAAGCATGGGGAGTAATACAGGCAAATATAGTGCATTTCTGCCAGCAGGAAGACGTGAGTGCGGCTGAAGAGAAAGCGCAGCGCGCAGAAGCTTAGCTAGTTATGTTATGTTATGTTTATGCTTATAATGAGCCATAGCCCACAGGCATTAGGGCACACAGATAACACAAGACAAAGAACAACAATGCAGTCAAAAGCGTAAGTGCACAGAGGGCTAAGAAAAATGGGGTACTATGCAGGGGGTAATCATTGTATGGGAGCAGGTTTTCTATTCGAATAAAAGAGTCTTAAGCCTTTTTCAAAAAATTGGAAGGTTCCCCTCTGTCCGCCTCTCAATTGGGAGGTGCTTCCAATCCAAAGCAGCTATGACTGGAAAGGCTTGCCCTTTTCCCCGAGTTCTCTTAATTGTTGGACAAACAAGGCAATTGGTAGTATTAGATCTAGTTGACCTACCTGCGTTTGAAGGGTAAGACATTCTTTCAGATAGCTCGGGGATTGCCCCAAGAGGCATTTATGCGTCAGGGACAAAATTTTGAACGTAATCCTAGAGGCAAAAGGGAGGCAATGCAGTTCCCTCCTGGCCAAGGTTATGTGCTCCATTTTGAAGACGCCTTTTATAATGCGACTGAATCATTTTGAAAGACATGAAGTTTCTGTATACAGTTTTTACTGGTTCTCCCGAGCAAGGCATTACAGTAGTCAATGCAGGGCATTATGATGGCTCTGACCAAGGTCTCGCAGTTCTTATTTGTGACATATGGTTTAACCAACCTAAGAAGCTTTAGGTGGTACTGCAATTTTTTTATGACATTTGTAACATGCAGATCTGCACCTAGTGACTGATCCACTATAATCCTAAAGTCTTAACCTGGTCTAAAGCGCTAATGGAATGACCATCAATAGTGAATTCTACATGTCCCAGTCCCAATTTAGACCTTGCTTGGGAAGATCCAAAGATCAGCAGCTCAGTCATTCCGCTATTGAGGTATAGCCAATGCTGAGTCATCCAATCCTTGATGATTCGATAAATATCCTGTATAGTTAGAGTGTCGTCAGCGTAGTTGGTAAATTTTGCCCCTGCTTTATCCAAGATATTGCACAGGGGGCATAAATAGATATTAAAGAGTGCAGGGGATAAACAAGCACCCTGCAGTACTCTGCATTTAAATGGAAATTGCCCCGAGGAGGCCTGACCCCAACACTCTCTAGACATCCTATCCGACAGAAAGGATTCCAACCACTCCACAGCTGATGGGACGTAATGACCTACTGAGGATAATGTAGATAAAGGTTTCTCATGATCTAAGAGATAAAAAGCTGCAGATAGGTCGAGAAGCATCAATACCCCTGCCTTGCTTTTGTCAATACAATCCATCATCTGGCTCTGAAGATCAAGTAATGTACTTTCCATGCCTTAGTGTTCTCTGAAGCTGGATTTTCTTGAATTAAGGACGTTGGCCTTTTTCCAAATGTTTTGTAGCAGCATGGTGGCTACTCGATCCATAACTTCCAAAAGAAAGGGCACATTTGGGATTAGTCTGTAATTATTGAAGTATTTAAACCTGCTTTTTTCAATAATAGGGAGACTACAACCTTCTTAGCCTCTCTAGGAATAGTACAATGTCGGAAGGTGGCGTTAGTATAATGGGTCAACAAGGTTGAAAAGAAGCTGATATTATTTAAAATAATTTTAACTGGTATAGTATCACCATTACAGTAGGTGGGTTGCATTTTCTTGAGAATATCCTCCATAGTCTGCACAGTTATGGTAGAAAAATTAAAAAGCATAGCATCCTGACTCTGGGAGGCCTTAGTATTAACAGGTTCAGAGACAGAAGCAAGGTCTGCTAAAATGTTAGCATGAAATATGGTGATCTTATCTGAAAAGGCTTGTTGCGCCTTACAGCAGTCTTCCTTGGTACGAGAAACTAGATCTGATTTAAGATGTGTTTTTTCCAGGGTTTTTAAGATTTGGAAAAGTGTTCTCTTGCTATTAGAGGACCCCTCAATGTCTGCATTGTTTCTAAGCAGTAAATATATTTTCCCTATATTCCTCAGAAGAAACTAGCAAAAGTAAGCATGGAGGGAGAAGTAGTAACAAGCCCCGTGGACACACAACAGCAGTCAGGATCATCACAAGACTGGGGAAAGTCACAGGACAACAGCTACAGACGAGATAGCAGAGGGGTCCAAGGAGCAAGAGGGAACTCACAGAAGCAACGAGGGGGAGAATTTGGAAGATTAAGGCCACCATTTGCGGAATCATGTTGGACATGCAGGAAGTTGGGACACAGGTCTAAGGATTGCCAAAGCAGACCACCCATGCAATATCACCTAGGAGCACCCCCATATTATACACAAGGGACACCACAGGGATTTTATGACCTGCAGCAAGCTGCTGCATCAATGCCAATGTATGCCCCTGGGTCTGCTCAGCCTCAGAATGATTTACAAATACAAATGATCACTCCCACACAGGAACAGCCCATACAGTACCCTATACCGAATGCAATTCTGAATATGGCACAGCAACAACCTCCAGCACAGGCAACTTTAGTACCATGGAATCTGAATGCCCTACCACAGGAACACTTGCACACTACACTGGCGCCAGCGTTATAAGTAACAATACTTTCCCTCTGCCAGGATCCAACACCTATACACAATAGGATAGCCCACAGCAAGCCTTGACATGCCCAGTTCTCTCAATCACTGCAAATGCAGACAGGGAACCCGAAGTGGAGGTTAATATAGGGAACAGAATGTTTACTTTCATGGTAGATACAGGAGCCACCCAATCTTATATAAGGGAACAACGGTTTCCATTAACAGACAACAGCATGGATACTCAAGGCTTCTCTGGGGCAATTGTAAGGGTTCCTTTTACACAAGATATACTATAGGGAATCAAGAGATAAACACACCATTACTGTACAACACTGATACATCAGCACATTTATTAGGGAGAGATCTCCTTAAAAAGCTCAACATGACCATTTCATTGACAGATAATGGAATTGTGTGTTTAACACCAGGCATGAATTACAACAGAATAGCCACAGTAATACAGGCACAATTTGAGCATTACCACTTCATGAGGTACTATTTGCATATGCATTTACCATTCTCATAGGTTGGTAACCAGGAATGCAGAACGTGATATTTTGCCTGGCCGCAGAATTCTTATTCAGACCAGCAGTACCCCATGCGGAAGCCCCAGTGTAAAGAATGGAGGGGGGTATCTGTACATCTGCCCTCTATATGGTAGGGGTAGAGGCACACAGCACCCCAGCCCAGGTTCTCTATATGGTAGCAATGGACGAGCAACCAAGGCTTAAGCTCTCAGGAGGTGATGCAGGCTGATTCCTAAGTGCAGTGATCCCCCAAGACCTGCACAAAGGAATGTCCACACACTATTTTAGGTGATAACACAGCTTCTTTATATAGAATACGTTTCAGTAACATATATACATATAAATAATAACACTTGTACTCAGACAGTTCTAGTCAAATAATGGCAAATATGTATACACTCTTTGTGGTACCATACTAGACTTAATGTCAAGAAAAAATGCACCAACTGCAGACAGTTTTAAACAGGCATGTGAGTTAGTGAGTAAGGTGTACTTTCATAGATAAAGGAAGAAAGGCTGATTAGTTTCAGAACTTAAGCAGTATACTTTCATGAGACTCAAATAGCAATACTTTGTGAGGACCCCCCCCACCTAGGATACCTGTAATGGAAAAGTTAGTGTGCACCGTATCTTGTGTTTTACAGCCCAGCACAAACATGTTCAATAATGCTCTGATTTCTCTTTACAGTTTCTACCACCCCAATGTACCTGGGATGCCACATGAGAACAAGAACCACCATGACTCTGGGACCCCTGGATGACTCCTGAGGCTGGAAAATGCTCTTCCTTGTCAGAGTACCTTTGGTGCCTTGACAGGCGAAGTGGCAGAGTTTCTTGGCTTCACTCGACATGATATGATATGATGTGGCATTTATAACAAGCCTGCACCCAAGTGTTTCTAGGCGCAACATGACTCTTGAAGGATGGACCCCCTTGTGAGAAGGAGACACTGGGATGTCAAGGCCAAGAGAAAAAGAGGAACCAGGTGCTTTCGGAAAGGCAGCAGTTGCGGTCTTCACTTGGATGGGCGTTACTCTGGCTGTGGACGTCCTAGGAAGGTGAAACTTGCTGTGGACTCCGAAAAGGTTTGGCTAAAGAAGATAAGACCCCTGGGAACTTTGGATGCATTTTGGTGGTGACAGGTGTAGTGGCAGAAAAAGGTGTTGGGTTTAAGGATTTCGCAGTCTACGGACTTGGATTGTCAGTGCCACAACACAGACCTCTGGATGACTTCTGGTGACCTGGACTCAATCATTGGAATGGACTACGGACCCTCACCAAGGCTGGATCCTCTGGAAGTCTTCTTCAGATTTTGGTGCAAACAGAAAACTGGAATTTTCTTCGGTGTGAAAAAGTGGTCAGATGTCCTGTCAGGGATGTCCCTTGAAGGATTCTTTAATCAGGCAGAACTTTCGCAGTCCCGGGTATCAGGCAGCAATATGCCAGGGTACCCCTTAATTTGGGTGGCAGACAGCAATCTGGCTTCCAACAGTCACAAACACTCCTCCAGAACCGAGGTGACACAACTGGCCTTCTTCGACGCAAGATGTCTAAGCACTTCTCCTCTCGACTCATGAAGACCCTTTCTCACACAGTACTAGATTCTAGGGGACTTCTGATGACTAGTAACAGGTGTACGATGGTGGCTCGCTGCTCGGGAAGAGGTCTCCTATCCAGGTCCTCTCTTGGATCAGTCCTTGGAAGAACACAACAGCTTTCAGATTACGTGAAGAAAATGCAGCAGCAGATTTCTTCCTCCAGCTGAGCTCCAGGGAACAGCTTCTTCTTGCTTCAGCTTCTGAAAAAATTGGTGAGTGAGAGGTCCCTAGCTATACACATCAGTTCTCCATTCACTGAGGTTGAGCCAGGCTCAGGCAGCCAATAATTCACAACTGCATTCATGCAGGCAGGCAGCCAATCAGGCCCACAGCACATTCATGCATACAGCCAATCAGGCCCACAGGCTTTCAGGCCATTCACTCCACCCAGGCACCCATAACACAGAATGTGGATTGGAGTAAGCATCCAGCCTTTCCGCACACTACACTGCACTCACACCAGTTTTAGTCAGGGCTGTCTCAGGCATTGTGTCATACAAACAAAACCAGACACTGACAACACAGAATGTGAGTTCACTTCAGACTCCATTCATACAAGTCCCAACCAAAGGGTGTACCCACAACACACAGCCCCTGGGAAGGCTCCAGTCAGTCTGACAGGAGGCAGCCCCAGAGCCACATATGGTATTTCCAACCAACAGCCAGTTAGGAAGAAAAGGACAGAGCCAGGGATTCCCAGGACTTTGGGAAACAAGGTGTAAAGGCAATACAATTCGAATTCAACAAGCAGCATTTATGCTTAAGTGATTATTTCAAGCTTTGCACTGAATTATACAGGTTTGGGTTTATTAACTTTGACTGTGTATAATAAAAAATATTCCATCATTTCATCTATATTTTGGCATAAATACCATTAAAGTACAACGATATAGTAAAAAAGAAATATCCGTTAATTACATAGTGATGCGTTAAAAACAAGCAGGCAAATTATCATTTCATATACTACATAAGTGCAACCAGAATCAACAGAGATAAAAGTACAAGGAAATATGTAACTTGATAAATAATTTGACAAGGCTACCCTTCCGACTACTCCCAGTTGTTACAATGGCATAGTTAAAAATCGGAAGCGAATGTAAAGTACAATAATATAGAGTTCATGAATTTGTTGATGGAAGCATGTATGCCTCCATGACTACATTCACAATCCTCTTCCTTCCTTTATGATTTTGCCCTTTACTTTCCATGCCAAGTCTAAGTAGCTTGCAACACTGTAAACCACACTCATATTTCCACTGTTCCTACATAGATGCAGCACCAGCCCTGTACTGCGAATACCATAATTATTGCATATTGTTTTTAGGTATTTGCCGTGTCCAACCTTATAACCTTGGCAAAAGAACAGAAAATGGAGCACGGTCTTCATGGATAAGCCACAAACTGGCCAAAGATCGTTCTCACTAGGATACCATTCTGATGTGTGATACGCCAAGTTCAATTGTGACAATCTAAACCTTAAATAAAGGTTACAAGCCAATGGAGGGACAACATAATGAAGTTAGGCTTCAAACTCAGTTGTTAATGCGTAGTTCAAATAAAATCTGCCAGCAGCCACCTCTAAGCAGTCGCTAGCCAAGTCAATCTCTAGAAGTTTTCGCAAGGCCACCTTGAGTTATTCTCGGTGGACCTAACCGTAGGTCAGCCATGACCATACAAACGAAAAGTTTCTTTACATGTTAGAACCAGGGTAAGGACTTCCCACTCTCCGAATCCAAAATATGGGATACCCTTTCTCGGAAAATCTGTAGTTCGGGTTCAGCCATAATCTAAGCCAAAATAGCACAAGCCGATACTGGACCTCTTTTTGTATTGGGGTTAATCCAAATTCATAATTAATGGGAGCAGTGAGGCAACTTGTTGCGAGTCCCAATAGCTTGTGGCTGCTGTTTTTGCCAGAGGCAAGAGCATCTTGATTGCAGGCGAAACAGCACCCTGGCCATGCGAGTAGTAAAACCTTATAATGCCCCCACCATATTTCTCCATGGTCAGACTAGCTTTTAATATCTGGGGGTCCAGTCTACAGTATCATTGAGTCTAACACCCATGTAATCCTAGTTATGTACATTTTCGATTTGGTGCCCATTTATAGTCAACTACACTGGGATTGACCTTTTATGTCTGGGTCTAAAGACACATGTTTTGGTCTCAGCTCTCTGCATTTCATTACAAAAGACCTCCAGTGTGATTTTGAGGCCCTTCACAGACGTTCATAGCAAGACAGCGTAATTCGCAAAGAGGAGGATTGGGCAGATCTCCCACCCCAACTTCGGATTATCTAACCAGTTCAATTGTACTTGGTTAACTACCTCATTAATGTATATCAGGAAAAATAGGTGCGCTAGGACACATCCCTGTCGAACCCCTCTGACTACTGCAATGGGATCTGTGAGCCCCCCCCCCCAGTCCCTAACATACTTTGGCTGAGTTATCAGAGTAGAGATGGATCAGTATCTGTTGCAGCCCGACATGGCTCTCCCTCCTGGCAATAATTGCCCACAAGCTTGCTCTCGAGACACTAGCAAATGCGGTCCTAAGGTCGATAAATACTGCGTGTACCGTCATCCCCCTCAAGAATGTAATTTTGTGCAATCAAATATAGCTGGAACACCTGGTCCACTGTGCTTGCTCCCATAGAGAACCCTGCCTGCAAATTGTCAATAATACCATTCCCGTAGTGCTTTAGCAAAAATGTTTCCCATCCCATCGAGTAGGGAGATTGGCCTGAAGATGGGTCACAACGCCCTCCCTTTATATAAATTGGTACAATGATGGCTTTGCACCGAGAGTGGGGGACCCTATTCTGTTTCAAACAGACATTAAACAACAGGTACAAGAATGGGTCCCACACCATGACCTCATCTCTAAACAGGTCAACAGGCAACAAATCGAGTCCGAGGCCTTCCCTCCCTTCTGTGAGAGTATGGCATTATAGACCTCCCCCAGTTGCAGCTGTATTGGTTCATGCCCATTCACATTCTCATAACGATCAGGCAAGGCATCCAGTTCCTGCATTTTTGGATCCAAACTATATAATTCCTGGAAACACAGTAAAAAGGCATTAGCAGGTATCTCTGTTACCAAATCCCTTGCTTGGTCATTGATGTACCCACTTACTAATCACCAGAATGTGCGGCAGTCGCCGGAGGTAGAGACCACATACAATGTGTCCCATTCAGCCCAGACGTGGGCTTCCCTTTTGTCTCAATTAGTGATTTATAATCCAGCTCTTTGATCTCAGCAATGGTTTATCCAAATCTTTTCCTTTTTGCAAGCACTGTAATACACCCCTCTTTGCCTGCCTACATTCCTTAACATACCACAAGTTTGTTTTGATGGCACGTCTTTTTATGATTTTGCCCACTTTTGTTACAAACGGTTGGGTGAGGTGGACTAGATCATCGTACGCTTCAAAAATCCTCGGGTCCTCCAGAGCCATGCCTGTGAGTTGCTCCAAGACTGGCACGATGGCCTCATAAATAAATGGCTTTACTTCCCCCTGATCAAGGTCGATCCATTTAATGTGCTGCCTAGAGAGACCCTGTACACAAATCTCTGGTCACTTCCCAGGGGTCCCTTCTCTATCTAGCCCTCCCTCCATTTTAGATCATTTCAGCAACAATGGATTATGGTCACTCACCTGCACATTCATAACCTTCAACCCAGTGGTTTTGCTCCACAAGTTCAGTGAGAGAAAATTATAATTGATAATCGAAGAGCAATTCTGACCCTGGAACGTTGTTCTGGGTGGTTGGTCATCTTTAAAACGGCTGTTGCATGCTCTAAGTCCCATTCCCAATAGTGCACTAGCATGGCTAAGAGCCATAGGATGTGTCCTTTGTTTTGTTGGTGGTATCAAGGTCGGATATGTCCCAGGCCTCATCGATATATTCCCACACACCCTCAAAGTCTGCTAGGGGTTCAACCTGGAGGTTTAGATCACCCACCAGCAAGGTTTGGTGATTATCACATTTTATTCTTGACTCCAGCAGAATATTCATTGAGTGTTTCCCAGCCACTCGATTATACACATTATATGGACACAGGCTTAGCACCCCCAGTCGAAGAGATTATATATTGGAGATTGGGGGAGCCAGTTTTTATATTCATCTAAGGCAGTGTTGATCCATGTGGCAAGGCTCCCAAAAGGCCGGCCCTTAGGACCCTTCCCTGCCGGCACACAAAGAACCTCATAGCCCTGAAAGGTAGTTGGCTGCATATCTCACATTTCCTGGAAGTAGATAATATCATACCCCCGGATAAAATCACACCATGTCGGTTCAACCACATTTTTCCTAAGTCCTGCTAAGTTCCAAGAGATAATAATAATCTCTCTACTTTCGGGCTGGACCAGTTGGGGCAACTTAACATCATGCGAATCAATTGCCTCAAGATCTGCATATGTCTACATAGGGTGTTATACAGTATCACATTCATCTGTGCCATGGAGGGAAGGGGAAACACCACAGGTGAGGGCATAGAATCATAGCTGCAATTCCTATTGCTGACACGCGTTGGTTTAAGTGTAATTCTAGAGCCCATGGGAGGAAAGGCTCTCACTTCAATAGCCAATAGTCCGTCAACCAGCCATTCACTTTTAGGATAGACCACAATCTTATAATCGCCCTGAGGGCTCATTTGGAACCTCTCACCCATTATGTCACACCTAATTATGGATGTACACCCTCTTCTAAGAAAGTGGATTACTTTACTAGTGAGGATTTCCTATGATACTAAAGGGCTTTGCAGGAGACCTACATTATATAGTGTCACCGAGGCCATGCTAGTTGTCTTTTGGGCCCATTGGGGTTTGGTGAGCTGTGACGTGGGTATCCACCCCTCCTGTGAATCTGTATTTCCAATACCTGGGGACCCATGTGACCAGCATGGGCCTCAGTGGGCTGTTGCAAGTTCCATTGCCTACCCCATGTCTGACCAACTCTCTCTCGCGTAGGGGCACCCATAGGACAGGCATTAGTATCTGAAAGCCATGCTGGGGTAGGGGTGCTCACACTGCCTGGTCCACTGTGAACCCTGCTAGGTAATGGCATAGGCCCTGGTGGCCCAACATGTTATCTCTCATGGGCAAGCCCAACACGAGCCAACGGAGACAGAGGCCCATTCTCTCCAAAGCCTCCTCTCCCGCTTACCACTCGATGTGGCAGAGCTAGGGGGGTAGCAGTTGGGCCCTGTGCGGTAGACTGGGTCTGCCGATCAGTTTTAGTGAGGGGTTTACCAGAAGTAGTTTTGGTAGTGGATTTTTTCAGGTCCAAGCTCATCTCACTGGATGAAGATGCTACCCTTTCTTTAATGACAGCTAAACCTTTTAATATGGACTGGAGCAGCACCCTAGTAGAGTCTCTCAAATTCTTGAGGGAAAGTTCAATAGGGCACAGCACTCCTTTCAATGCTTCCTTTATGACAGGAAAATGCCCTCCCATGTCCATTAGCAAAGTCAGGTCAGTGCCCACCCATTTTGACTCAACATTAAGCAAGCTTCTGGGTGGGAGAAAATCAGTTTGGGTCCCCATTTCAATTCCACCACCTACAACCCCCTCGTGCATATCACCCTGCTCTTGTGGTACTTTTTTCCCCAGCTGTTTATCAGTTTCAGTTATTACATTCCCCCCTGGGGATCTCAATTCCAAAGCTTGGAAGTGATTTGACATAAGGTCCAATATTTCAATATTCCCTATGAGGTCTTTCATTTTGAGTAAACAGGCATTGTCTCCCCCTCCAAACTCTGGGGGGTTTGAGGCATTTACACTCTGAAAGAGGATGAGGACTAGATAAATCCAAAAAGTTGTCGGTGGGGGAATGCAATACAATCACCTGCCCCCCCCTCTCCGTGGCCTTCTACCGGGATGTCGAAATGTCTCCCCCCCTCCTGACCTTCAAAATGGCCAATCTCAAAAGGCCCCAAGTAATCCTTCAGCATATCCCAGTTTTCTAAAGAGGTAGGCCTGTGTTTGTAAAATGGGTTTTAGAACGGAGGCTGCACTTTCAGGGGGAATTCCAGTGTCCTCCATTATTGCCACACAGTTAGGCACAGCCGCTTTTTTAATGATATAACTTCTTTTTTTGGGGTAATTCAATGTCATCTAATAAACCCTTGATTTCTTTGATCAGAATATTCACATCATCAAGGGCTTCTAGCAATTTATGTGCCCTTTTATTTTTCCCTCCAGGTGAGATAGAATGTGCTGCCTTATGTTTTGTAATAAAGACAATATCGGCAGTACTAGTGTGCAAAGTATAGAAAATAAAGTGACCTTGTTTAGTTATTTCAAATCAGTACATAAAAAGAAAGCATCTCGGGTTCCAATTCTTTTTTCTCTCCCCCCCAATTACTTTAGAGCAGCTAGTCCGGCAGCATCCATTGCTAAACCCCAACTGTACCTCTACACTACCTCCTGACAACACGCCAAAAGCAGATGGTCGCCGTTCCGGTAAGTGTGCCCCACCATTTGATTCTCTCTAGTTCATATTGCGTTCTAGGAGTTGGAGGGCAGCCTTCATGATGTTTCTTTTGGTTTCTTATGTTCCATCCCGATCCCTTTACATTAGGGGAACGTCCTCAGCGCCTTCCACTCGTCTAATGGTCGGTTGCCATTCTCCCCGATTCTTGGCTAATGGTTGCTTCATTGCCCAGGGTGGGCCAGCTCTATTATTTATTTATTTATGTGTTTACTTTTTCCTAAGTCTTCACTGGCTGATGCAGCATGGGGCCTGTCAGAGTGGTGCTTGCTGTGTTAGGCTCTCTCCCTACAGGTGATGGGGTTCTCACGTTCTATTCTATTTTTCCACACTTGGCTTGATTTGTATAATTATGATTCTGTCATGTGCGTGGTTACGCTCACGCTTTGTATCTACAGGGTCCACGATTGTCCTTGGTCCTGAGGAAGGCTGGCATCATGTCTTCACACCGCCGAAAGGCCTTTATGATTTGGTTTTCTTGGCATTGACCCTTGACAATTATGATTACAATTGATTTTTGTTTTATACATTATGCTATTGAATTAGCAATTAATATGCACGCACACAGTCCAATTCATATTCAACAAGCAGTATTTATGCTTAAGTGATTAGTTCAAGCTTTGGACTGAATTATCTATGTTTTGGTTTATTAAAAAAATATTCACACAAGCATACTTATACCGGAATTTTCTGCATTTTGCCAAGTGCCTGAATATGTAAATATTTGGATTTATTTCTGATCTGCATTTTACATGCTAACCTTTCACTGAATATACCAATTCCTGATGGGAACAACCTTTTGGGGTCACTATATTCTAGCTCCCATCATAGCGGAGCCCCGCACCTTAAGTATCACTGTAAAGGCAATGGAAACCAAGAGGCTACAGTGGCCATATTGGGAAACCAAGAGGCTACAGTGGACATATTGCCTTTCTTTAGGAATCCATTGATAGTCAAAGGGGGATCACAGAGATTTATTCAGGATCTTCACCCTCAAAATGACATAGTGGGAGCAGAATATCTGGTAGTGCCAAACCCTGCGTCAATATTATGGAACATACCTGTGAATGCAGTCTACTTCTCTGTAATATGCATTCTTCACCATGACTTTATATCCAGACTCACAGTACCTGACAGCTTTTTCACAATACGGAAACAGATTCCAACACACTAGGCTGCCCCAGGTGGTACTGCAAATACTCCAGTGTCTTTCACAGAGTCCTGCAGATGGACATAGGGAATATCAACATGGACTAGTGTGTAGCAATAACAGAAGACCAGTGTAGAAAAAAACAGTACAGCTCCTGACAATACTGTTATGTTATATTAGAAGATTTTATTGAACACTCGTAGGTCCAAAGGCATCTTGGCACTAAAGCATCAAGCACAACTACACCGTCCACTATACGTCAGAAGAGGAGCATTTTCAAAAGACGCCTGAATTGAAGATGTTTCGGATTACTAGCAGGCAAGAGATACAGGGTGGATAAAGACAAACTACAATACTGTCAGAAAGTATTGTAACAAATCATATCTGCAACGGGAACAAAGATAAGCCTAGACAGAGCCACAGCAGTGAGAAACACACCACAGGCAAACATGATCAGGGAGATGCAGCAATTATTAGGGTTATGCAATTATTGGAGCACATGAGTGATCGATTATTCAAAACATATTAGACCCCTATTTCAGGCACTCAAGGAAGCCCAAAAGATGAAGGGAACAATTGTATGGACAGATGAAATGGCAGAATGCTATGATGACCTCAAAATAAGGAACAGCAGTGCACCTGTACTGGCAACATCCGATTACAAAAAACTATTCTTCTTATTTTCACATTCAAATGGCCAAGTAATTACAGCAGTACTGACACAGCGATCATCACAGTCACAGAAACCATTGGCATTTTATAGTGGCCTCCAAGACCCATTAATGCAAGGATATTTTCCATGAGAACAAGCATTAGCAGCAGCAGAACTTGCAGTACAGACATCTGCCACAATTGTCGTACGGTATCCATTCACTTTGTGTGTTGATCATGCAGTCTTGAGAAAAACAAGTTCACACTCACCACACAGAGGGCATGTGGATACAAGGTAATTCTGACAAATCCAGCCATCACCATAGTGAGGTGCCACACAATTAACACATCAATTTATGTTGCCAAGCTGGTTGTGCCACAAGACCAAGTACATGATTGGGCAGTATACAAGGGAGACTCAAATGAGTTTAGCAGGATCAGTGAAGACCCCATAGACACAAGAGAAGTACTTTATGTAGATTGGTCATCAAGCATAGACCAGGAAAGTGGTGAGAGGCACATGGCTGCAGCAGTAGTGCAATATGTAAAACAACAAGAAGAGGAATTTCAGATAGTGATGCAGCAGAGATTGCCCTCACATTATTCAGCACAAGCAGCAGAACGCATAGCTCTTATTGAATCTTTACAGATCTCCGTATATAAGGATGTTACCATATACACTGATTCTGCATACAGAACAACTACATTGCACTCATGTTTATCACAATGGAAGAGGGGAGAATACAGACGGGCATATGGGTCCCCATTCCAGCATGCAATTTTGCTAGCAAGACTAACAGAAGCATTGAAAGGCCCAGTGCATGTTGCTATAGTAAAGTGCACAGCGCACTCCAAAGGAACAGACTTCATGTCATGCGGAAATGTAGCTACAGACACAAAACAGACAGTTTATATACCCTTTCTGGAAGAATGCACAATGCCTGTTACCGCAGCCTAATAAGGAAGGCTACCAGAAGCATACAGTGCAAAAGAACACATAATTACATTTCAGGAAAGAGCCCCAGCAGATTAAAAACCTTTATGGGTAAAAAGGGGATTCACCGAATTCCCAACTGACATTGTATGGAGACAAAACAACACATGTAAAGTAGTGATGCCCATAGAGCTATTGAACAGTTCAATTTCCCTAGACATGCGCCTAAGCAATACATAGCTGCTGACATAAGTGAAGACTGGTTTGCGCCAAACCTGGCTGAACAAGTTGACACATTTGGGGCCAATTCCATCCAGGACACACACTCAAGACATTAAAGGGAACATTGGCCACCCCACAGGGACCTCAAAGAAATCCATATGAATTACATAGATATGGTGAACCGGTGCAACACATAAAGGCATGTACTAGTGGTAGTGTGTCCATACCTGTTGGATCGATCCAGGCCATTGTGTCAATGTGAATGCTAAATTCGTTGCCAGGTTCTTGGTGAGGAAGGTATTCCCTAGATGTGGAATCTGCGAGACTTTGAGGTTGGATACTGGTCCCCACTTTGTAAATGTCATGATTCCTGCCCCTCATGTCCCCAGCCCTCCAAGATGTCAGGCTGGAGCCAGGCCACAATCACCTACATGGCCCTCAAGGGCCTCTCCATCCCTCTAAAGACCCACTGAGTCAGACTTGGCGCTTGTGGCACCAGACTCACTCACTCACTCCCATAGGATAACATTGGGGATTGGACTTGTTATTGTTGTTGTTATTGTTATTTTGCATTTATATAGCGCCTTGTATACCATTGGTATGGTCTGAAGGCACTGGTTGGTTGAACGCCCTTGGGAACCGAAGTTCAGATCAGTAGAGAGAGTAGAGAGAGTCAAAAGGTGCGTGTGAGCACCGGGTATGTGTGCAGCTCGTGCGGTATCCGTGTAATAGCTGCTTTTTAGCAGTAGGCGTGATGGTTGAGAGATCAGGAGTATGTGTTCATTCTGGCAGGATTTATCCAGACCGGATGTGGCTGCATTAGGCCTGAGGAGGACGCCTGGCTGGGGGGGGTGTAACCAGCAGTGATTACTTAGAACGATGTGGAGTGAGCAGCAGATTTTGGTATGAGAACAGTTATACTGAATGGTGTCATAGTATCTCTGTGTTCTAGTTGAGTGGTGATGTAAGGAGAGAGTAAGCGTGGTGGTGTGATATGATGGGTTATATGCTCTTTCAGACGTTCTCTGCATTCCGATCCATACTATATATGTCACGCAATTATATGCGCTCCAGTCCGTTCCATGCAACCTAGTCTGCTCCATGCACTCCGGTCCGCTCCATGCTTTCATGCATTCCGGCTTGCCGCGCGCGTTCGAGTCCGCTCCGCGAACTCCAGTCAGCCATGCGAACACCAGTCATGGTGGGTTATATGCTCTTTCAAGCGTTCTCTGCATTCCAAACCATATTATATACGGTGCGCAATTCTATGTGCTCCGGTCAGTTCCATGCACTCCTATCCACTCTTGTCTCCCCAACGCGTGTAGTCTTGTCTGTCCCAAGCATGCATTCTTGACTGCCTCACGCATGCACTCCTGTCTGTCCCACGCATGCACACCTGTCTGCCCCACGCATGCATTTCTGTCCACCCCACGCATGCACTCCTGTCCGACCCACGCATGCACTCATGTCTGCCCCACGCTCAACGCATTCGGCAGCTCTATGTGTTCATCCATTCTAGGCACTCATCAGTATTGGATGCAATCTGTGCTTGTTCGTTCTATGTACTCGCCTGCTCTACGCAACACGTCCGTTCACTCTGGGCATTCATTCGCTCCAGGCACTCGTTCGCTCTGGCCTTCGTCCGCTTTATGCCCTCACATGTACTATGCATTCACCTGTTTTATGCACTTATCCTCACTACGCACTCGCCCCCTCTACGCCCTTGCCCCCTCTACGCACTCGCCCCCTCTACGCACCCGTCCCCTCTACGCATCCATCTCCTCTACGCGCTCATCTCCTCTACGCGTCCATCTCCTCTATGTGCTCATCTCCTCTACGTGCTCATCTCCTCTACACACTCATCTGCTCTTCGCACTCATCCGCTTTAAGCATTCGTGCTTTTAACGCATTCAACAGCAATATCCTGTTCTATATATTCATCTCTACATTAATCTGTTTTATACCTTCATCGGTTCTGTACACTCATTCTCTTTGTACAGTTATCCACTCCTCCGCTCTATACAGTCCTCCGCTCTATACACTCCTCCACTCTATACATTCGCCAGGTCTATACATTCAACTGCTCCAGCTAGCTACACACTCTCTGCGCTTGCATATTCATCCGTTATCCACACTGATGTGATCTACATACTCATCTGCTCCACATACTCATCTATTCTACACACTTATCCCGTTCACACTCATCCGTTCTGGACATTCATCTGTTTTTACGCTTTATCCACTCCTCCGCTCTATACAGTCCTCCGCTCTATACACTCCTCCACTCTATACATTCTCCAGGTCTATACATTCAACTGCTCCAGCTAGCTACACACTCTCTGCACTTGCATATTCATCCGTTATCCACACTGATGTGATCTACATACTCATCTGCTCCACATACTCATCTATTCTACACACTTATCCCGTTCACACTCATCCGTTCTGTTTTTACGCACTCCTGCGTTCTACTCGCTTCTCTGTATTTACGCACTCATCCGTGCTACACGCTCCTCCGTACTACACACCCAGCCGCTTTACACACTCATCCACTCAACATGTTCATCCATTCCATAGAGTCATCCAATCAGCATATTCATTCAATTTCCACACTCATTCGAACTATGTAATTATCTGTTCTTCCACTCATGTATTCTTCCATTCAGCACATTCATTTGTTCCACCTGTTTCATCGATTCTAAGTAATTCATCCACGCCATTCACTTTGTTCATTCCGCATGCATTCTGTCAATGCTGGAGTTAAAATCTCTTTACTGTTTCCGTATGATTTACTCTTATTAACCATTTCATTGCTTTGATCTACTTTATCTGTCCTTCTAGTTTATATTAGGGGTTGTTAGCTGTCAGTTTCTGGCATCAGGTGGTTTGAATGCAGTGGTTTGAATTCTTGTAGTGCATTGATGGGGACAAGATGGATGCCCCCCCCATATTTCGGTTCCCAGAACTGCACGTGCAGTCTAGTCTTTTGGGTGTGGTTCAGCCCAGAGACACCTGGGATACCCAGAGACTATTTAAGCCACGCCCAGGCTGAGAAACATGCTTTGCGTTTTCTGCACCTGCAGCGTGACACTCATCGTGTTCGGATCGGTCTCCAGTAGGCCTGCATCTTTCTTCTGCGCTCAGCTTGTGCAAGAACAAGAACACCGTTAGGAACAGCCTTACCTTGCAGCGCTTCTGCCCATCATTCATTGCTTCTTCTGTTCTGCGGGCATCTTCGGCGGTGTCATTCCCATCCCGGCACGCTGCTTCCTAAGGAAAAGGGAAAAGAACAGAAAAAAGGCATTAGTAAGCATTTTGCAAATCTTCGCTTATTTTTAAAGACTGTACGAGCTTCAAACGCTTACCTGAATCCCAACCGCTCTGGGGGAACTCTGTCTCCAGAACTTCTCATCCTACTCCAAGAGGGAAAAGACACTCCAGGTTAGCGTGGAAACATCTAGAGGTGGCGCATGCCACGCTTACTCACCGCATTTGTTCTTCATAACCGGCATCCACGCTGAAAACGTTGCGGCACCTAAAAAAACACAGAAAAAGAACTCAGTTCAATACAAATACGAAAGGGGTGCATTGCGCATCGCGCTCTCACTCACTTTCAGTGCTACTCATCTCAGCAGCACGCCGCCATCCCCGGATGCCGGCCATCATCTAAGGAAGGAAAGGAACGAAGTTAGAGAACTGTTCAAAAGACTCATTATACTTACCTGTCGGACTCTTGCCAGTGAAGTAACTAGGCAGCAACGAGCCTGCATCAATCAACGCGCCCCTGCGCTGAAAGCAGGACGGAGAGCACACTATCCAAGAAAACAAGGTGAGCGGTGGATCAAAGGGAAGGGTTGGACCCCGGGGAAGAAGGGGTTCAAGCACACAGAGACAATAGGGAGTTAAACTCTACCAATCTTGTGTTTCATGCCCAGTCTCCAGTCGAGTAGCCTCCAGGGAAGAGTTCGAGGTCGTAAGAGGTCAGAACAGGCTGAGTGACGTACCCGTGGATACCAGGTGAGCGTTACAGTAAATTCATTCCTGGGAGAGGTCACTTGACTGTTAGGAATTAGGTACAAGCTTTACACTGCATACCAACCACAGGGAAATGGAATGGCAGAGTGGCTGAATTGCCTCCTGGAACTAAAACTAGCGAAATTGTGCGCTACCCCTAAAAAGAGATGGCTACATGGTCATACTCAGTTTTAAAAAAACAGCCTAGCAAAGATCACCAACTCACACCTCACGAGGTGGTAAGAGGAAGGAGTATGTTTGCCCCATCAGTACCCTCACATACTGTTACGCAGCTGTTGGTCGTGCAGAGTATGGGCTATCCCTCTGTTCCCAAGTATCAGACTGACAATCACGGAAATACCGCCAGAGTGATGCTTGGGGCCAAAGAAGGTAGTCCGTAAAGCCAGGACTCAGGAACAACTGGAAGAACCCCTGGAGCGCTGCAAAGGAAGGGATAAGGTTATGTAACTGTACAGTATGTAGTATTCTTAGTGAAAACAACCAGGGCACTAAATACCTGTGAGGACTGGAGCGTTATCTCAGAGAATCGAAAGTAGGCGTTAGCCAGTTGTTCAGAACGGGGCAGCGGGTCCGAGCAGGCGTGGCAGCAGAGATGGGCAGGTAACCACCTAAGACAGGACCGGAGTCCTGACGTAACACATGAAACGTAGAGAGTACCAAAGCAGTCCGAGGGGCTAAACACAAGGCAGTCCGTAGGGCAGAGCGTAGGTCGGCATCAGTGGATCCAAATTCCAAGGTAGCAAAGGGGCAAGACACAAGCAATCCGTTGGGCAAAAATAGTTTGTCAACCAATAGTCCAAAGTTCCAAAGCAGACAAGAGTTAGGCACTGAGCAATCCGTATAACAAAGCCGAGGTCAGATGAAGTGAGGAGTCTTGAAACGAAGAGTAAGCAACACGTGATCCAGATAGAACAGCTGTGAAGCAACGCTTTCCGTAACCGGACTCCTTTTATCCATGGAGAGGAAACACGTGACCACTATCACGTGACACGTATACCCAAGCATTGAGAATTGCTAGGCAACGAGTCACGTGTTCCGAGCCGCGCTACGTCGCGCAGTCCTCCGTGCGTTTCTGTGATGAAGCCTCCAGTTCGCTTGCCACAAACATGAAGGGCGATAGACTCCAGCCCTGCCGAGCATGCCACGCCTTGCCCCATAGCGTGACACCTGATGAGGTGATAAGGTACCCCTGTCGGGACGTGTGTGTTTGGGTGTTGGTTGAGAAGAGGCTGTGGACGTGGAGGGGCGTGCCTTAGTAGGACGAGTCGTAGCTCGTGCGGGGAGCGGTGTGACACATACAGTGTCAGATGCACATCACAGTCCAAAATTGTTGGGAGAGGAATTCAAAGTCTATGTTAAGAATATGTCAATGTGTGCAAAGTTAATTTCTTTGCAGATAAACCTCAGAGCAAATACAAGGGCTCCAACAGATCAGCAATGTGCCACAACAGAGGATCCTCTTCAGCTACAATGTGGTGACAAGGACAGCATGTTTGTAAATGGAATGAACCTAAGTTCGCGGGTCCCCATGAGGTGGAACACTCGACCCCAACAGTTGCAAAACTCAAGTATCATTGTGCCTGGGTGCATCTGATCGACTCATGCGAGGCCACAAGCACAGCACCTCAACTCTGAAAAAACAACTGTATACAACACCAGAGCAAACCACGAAAGTTGACGATCCCTAGTGATTATAAAAACAAGTACAAGATGAAACGGAAGCCCTTTTGGGCACAGCAGAATAAATGCTACGGTCAATATGGAGAAAGCTCAAGAAAATAGTTGCGGGATTGTGAAAAATGTTTTGATAGAGATATGTTATTTGTTTTTCTTCTCTCCTTCTTTCAATCCTTTGAAAAGGGCTGCCAAGATTAGGACTTAGAAGGGCTAAAACCAATGGTACAAATGTAGAAAATATATTTGCTTTTAGAAATAACCTTATGATTAGACATAGAAGACAAGTGAATAATGAAGCAAGTAGCATGTTGAACATCATTCAGAAGGAACAAATGCATGGTATAATCTCCTGAAAGAATTCAGTAGGGCCCAAGTAATTGGATCAATCCAAATATATAGGCTAATCTTACATGTGGTTGGCACCCGCAGACTGTTCTTGTCACAGGAAGTGCTGACTTTAGAGGCACAGTACTTGCCACATTTTGTGACCTGTAAATTTCAGGGCTGATTTCAGGGACATACAGTGTACATATAAATGGAAAAAATTTCAAAAGATTAATGTGAATGTGAAACGATGAGAAAGCAAGAGGGCACCCAGTGTCCACGAAAATCATTAGTGGTCATAGAAGGTGCAACATTCTGGAACAGGAAATGCATTAAGGGGCAAGCAGTATGCAATGCTGAGGGGATAATGGGATTTGCAGAACAAGAAATAAAATGTACAGATGAACTGTGTAGAAACATATGGGCATTACATGTGAATAAATTGACAAGTCTGCATCAACATAAACAACCTGTAATAGTAAAGAAACTCACTCAATCTTCATTTTGTTTCAGAGGCCGAAGAAGTGTTCCCATTGGAAGCAGTCAAAACTGCAACAGGACTTGCCAGATGCCAGCATTCAACGACTGTGCATCCACAATAATGGATATACTCTGGCAATGTGGTAGTAAGGCCTATTATTATTTGCCATCATCTTGGAGTGGTCTCTACTCCTTTGTTACCCTGCATGCACCAGTGATGGTTATCCCAGAGAATCGTGTGCAAATGCCCAGGAAGGAATCCCAGTCCCCTGAACAGCCCCCATCAAATGCAGGACACATAGACTCACCTAGGGTGCAAAGAAAGAAACAGTGTGGATACTTCTCAAAGGAAGCTGATGAAGCACTGGAAAAGATGCCACCCCCAAGTATGACATGTTCACCAAGACTGAATTCTTCCTCACCTCATTATTAGCACCTGGAATACAAAGAGTCACCAACTCAAAATGGCTACAGTTGATAAGGTGGAACTTGATGGAACTTTCAAATGCAACTGAGCATGGATTAAACGAAATTCACAAGTAGTTATGCACACTCAGGCTTGTGGCACTCCAACACTGTATGGTGCTCAACCTGATTACAGCAATGGAGGGCAGGCTCTGCAGGACCTACGTCCCTCCCAAAAATCTGAACAATGGGACGTTGATAGTTTTGTTTCCTATCCTCATCCTTTTGGTATTACTGTGGTACATGTATCATTTAATTATTACTTGCTCTGTGTCTCGTAAAAATAAAATACATTTCCTTGCAGTTATGACAGGTAGTAATGCTACTCCTCGTTGGAAGCGTTGGAAGGATGAAGCAGTCAAAGAGATGACCAATCACAGGTAGGAGAAGCAAGCAGGTACCCAACAAGTAGATGCTGATGCCCAGACAATGCCCTCCGGTCACCACCCCCAGACCTCACTTACTACCTTGAATGTTATTTTGATGCCAATTTAGAATGGCCCCACAGTTACCTACAATGCACACCACGGGGTTATATTGTGTATGGGGGAGACCTGAGAGATGTAGGCAAAATATGGATACAGATAAGTGTTTACGAATGGCCTGAAGAAAGAGAAGAAGATTATGAAAGGGAATTTAGAGAAATATTCATCCCTCAGGCGATGAAAGGGGGAATGTAGTGGAATATGAAAATATGGGTCAATACATTCAGCTTCCTAAACGTGCATGCAAATAAAAGCTGGAAAAGTCCCTATGAAATAGCACTTAGCAAATTAAAGAGCAGCCTTGTGTAATGAAGGGTTTCTAGCATAGGCCAACAAGACCCAGTAACTACACTTTAGTTCGGCTATATCACACCTCTTATAGACAAACAAATATGTACTTAACCTAACCCAGCAGCATCTAACATCTGTAGGGAAATATTGTACAAGTGTTTATAGTGATGAATAAATAATCACCATTAGTTTACATTAGCTGAATACAATATATGTAGGCCATGTAGGCAAATCACAAAAGCCTCCCCATCAGCACAGAACATCAGACAGTCCCTCACAAAAAGCAACACACACACACACACACACACACACACACATGCATATACACATTACAAGTTGCAACAATTCACACAGTCAAAGGTTGAATGCCACGCAATGATTGGTCAATGCAAGGGGAGCAAAAACTTTCCCAGGGTTTAGTTCATGGTAGTGAAGTTCAACACGTGTAACATGAAAAGATACTAGGCCCCGGAGTTTAAGGGCAAGACACTGTACACCGATTAGCCAGGACACCTCAGGTTTACCGAGTACCCACAGCCATGTTCCGGAGAATTATAACAATTTATGTCCCTAGGCAGAACAGCCAACATGCAACTTAATGGAGGTCATAAGATGGCAGGAGTCGAACAGCAGCAAGATTTGAAGAAGCATGGTCACAGAACTAGAATAACCACAGTACAACACTTCCGCCTGTAGGGTAAATTACACTTACAAAGTTATCTCTGTCAAATAACCAGTTATACAAAACACCATAATCCACAGTGTGGCCCTAATTAGAATTAGCAACCAATACAGAGGCTTACATCTGACTCACATCGTGTGAATGCAGGGATGATAGGGACCCTTCATGAAGCTATAATTCACACAAGCATCACTGTCCCTGCACTAGACTCATATGAGACCCAGTAATCAGTATAATAGTGCACCCAATTCACATCACATGAAGGTAATATCAAATACAGACAGTTTCATGATTGTTTATAATGCACAAACACTCATGTACACATAGTACAATGCTGCGCTGTTGCAAATGAACTAAGTCTGGAAGCAGCTAAGCCCGAGCATGTAAGGTCAGAGACAGATCAGATGAGCTCATTAGAACAGGAAGGATATGCAAGTAACTCTCCCAACAATGGAGTCGCAACATGAATGATGGTTAAGCAGTTCACACTCACAGGAACAGTACGATGGTTCCAGTCGCTGAGGTAAATAGAAAGTAGTTTGAAGAGATATATTTTATGTGTCACACTGTCACATCTCATGAAGATGATTGGTCAACAATTCTGTAATCATTCACTCCATTTCTAGACCTCCAGGAGCAACCAATGGTAAAAGTAGTTCTCACTGATACATGTGTCTAATGCTTCTGTCCATTTGCAGCGCGTGAGAAAAGAAATTACTTCACTGTAAATAAGCTATATAGCAAGCACGTCATCTTACAACATGGTTAGAATAGGCCAATGATTGTGCAAAATGTATAGAAGTACCTATACTATTGTTACACCAGCCAATCAACTAAGATGGAGTTTGCAATAACTGTTGTCTTTTTCTTTCTGTAATGATTATAAAAACAACCATTTTCTTTAATGTAATTTGAATGTCTGTTAGATATTACTCTTCCCTGGCAGTTGCAATAATTGTTTGTTTTTCTCATACCTCGTGCATCTCATTCTTGGCTCTTTGGATTAATTTCTATTGGCATAGAAAAGGGACTTGCTATACAAGACTATGATATAATGTAAAGACACACAAATCACACACAAAGATAAAACCCTATGTTCAGCACTTAAGCCTTAAAGAAATTAACTAAGTAGGTAATATTTAAACATTATTTCTCTATGTAAATATTTAACTGCTCTCCAAGGGAACAAAAGAGTTCCAGGTGTAGAGTCAGCTTGAGGCAATAATCACACCAACTGATCAATTATCTGGAATCCTCTTTGCTCTGTTGGTGTACACCCGCAGGAGTGCATGAGACTGGATCATTTCTCACCATTTCCTTGGTGCAGTCCTCAATCTCGCATTCCCGAAGCAGTTTAGCAGTTGAATACAGACCTGGATATTTCCAAGGAATCAGACTCTCTCCTTGAATTCCATACGAGCATAAAATCCAGTCGAACTGAGATGTGTGTATTTCAGCGACAGGCAAGCAACCCTTGTCAGAATCCTGAATGAGAATAACAAAGTCTGGATAAAAAATGTGAACTATCGATAAACCTCTGTGTATCCCTTTGATTACTCCAAGCATGTTTAGTTGTGTATTATTGTAATTAATTAATAAGACAAGTACATGACAAAAATATAACTTTTTGGAGTAATTGGAATCCGATAAATTGATGTGCTTTAAGCATGGAGTTTACAAACGGTTAATCCAAATCATTTCTTTTTGTAAATCAATGCATGTATTATTTATGTTTCTCTTTTACACTGCTCTTTTTCTACATTGTTATTTTTGTTTATGAGAGCGAAAAGATTCTTTGTAAACAGTAACACACTACAGTAATAAATAAAAAAAAAGAAGTGTTGACATACCTCACCCTACTTAGATTCATAATGATAGAGCAGACAAGTACGACAATAATTCTGAACTGGTGCTGGTAAAAAGATCACAAACCGGCTAGAGTGAATTTGCAAGCCCCTCCATAATCAGAGGTGCCTATGACTTTGAACTGGGTCATAAAATCCTATTCTTGACTGCAGAATTTGCAACGGCGCCGCCAGCAAGCGCATTGGGCCCAACCTTTGTTGAGTAACTATTTTGTGGGAAGGCTACCTTTTAAGTGTCAGGTTTTCAATATGTGTACATGAGTGGCATTGCAACAGATTACCATGTGTATGTCTTTTGGAGGCATGCACCCTTCGTGTGTACATACACCATATGTCATGATCCACAGATCAGGGACTGAGTAGGTGGCAATGATACGGCGCACTCATGTGCTGCTCTCACAATGTGCATTAACACCCTGACCTAGATTTGTGATGGAGGGAATGAGAAGGTAATTTACATACCTGTCTTTGGGGGTCATTTCGAGGTTGGAGGTAAGGGGTTAACGGTGCCGGTAAAGGTACTGGTGCCGTTAACCCCTTACCGCCACATTACGAGGTCCTTTAGTGGGTCCCGCTAAGGGCGGCTGGTTTTACCAGGCGCCCTTAGTGGAAGTCACTAAAGGACCAGCATGCTAACAACGGGCCCGTTATTAACGTGCCCGTTGTTAGCATGGTCCCCATTCCCATTGAGCCCTATGGGGGCTCGAATGGGAATGGGGATGGGTTCCCTGAATGGGAAAATACTGGGTCATTCTAGGTTGGAATGGTCCGGTAATTCGCCATTCAGGGAACCGGGACCAGGTATGGGGTAAGTGGGTAGCTATGCTGTGTATCTAGTGTGCTGTGTTTACACTTATATATGCTTCTATACTTGTACAACAAGTGCATTGGTAGTGTCAAGAATTAGACACTTGACTTTCAAATATGGGAGAAAACCATTGCAGAGGGTTTGAACCTACCAGTGCTTCATCCTTTCCTTATTCTTTTATTCTTTCCACAGGGTGGGGCAGCTTAAATGTGGTTCAGAAATAATGGGTTGATCTGGGGTTCATTGTGATTCTACTTCTGGGTTTGCACCTCTCTGCAAGTTCTTAACTGCTTTTGCGCTATACCAGGCTCCATGCAATGCGTGATAAGTCGGTGTGATCTGATGCCAAATATGGATGTCCGACTCGCGATTGTAATACTCACTAGGGAACCCAATAGTGTGTAATCATGTGTTAAACATCTGCAAAGTGCATGGAACTGAACTGCGGATGCTCTGAGGTTGTGTGTCCTCTTGCTTCTAGTGAGGTGCAGATTTGCAATTTTAGATGGGTGATTCCTGCCTACCAATTGAGTACTTTGAAGTGGCCCTATTGGGGAGCGTGGATTGCTATGCCAAACAAGGGACTCAACAAAATATTTAAACTCTAGACTTTACTGCTACTCTACCCTACCGCATGCTCAGATATGTGTAGAGGTCATCATGTTGGCTTGATGCCTTGAAGGTTGGACGTCTGTGGGCCTCATTACAACCCAGGCGTTAAGGGGTTAACGGCACCGTAAAAGTTATGGCGCCGTTAAACCCTTAACGCCTGATTACGAGGTCCCTTTGCGGGTTGCACTTTAATGCCTGCTTTTAGCAGGTGTTAAAAAACCAACCCGCAAAGGGACCTACGAGCTAACTACGGCACCGTAATTTACGGTGCCGTAATTAGCGCCTTCCCCATTCCCATTGAGCCCTATGGGCCAAAAATGGGAATGGGGAAGGGGTCATGGTGAATGGGGAATTACCGCCCCGCCAACCTTGGAATGGGGTGGCAATTCCGCCATTCACCATGGTCGAGTTGGTAATTTACCGGCGTCAACCATGGTTAACGCCAGGGTCGTAATGAGGCCCTGTGTGTTGAACAGACGGGAATGGCACAGAACTTTACTAGACTATGGTCGGAAAAGTTCTGAACACTACTGGATGTTGCAGGAAGGGGAATAGATATTGGGCCTCATTACAAGCAGGGCGGTAAGGGTTAACGCTCACCGGTAACAAGACTGGTGCCGTTAAACCCTTACCGCCCTACTACGAGTTCCCTTTGTGTGTCCTTCCTTAACGCCTGTTTTTAGCAGGCGTTAAGGACGGGACCGGCAAAGGGACTTTAGAGCTAATAACGGTACCGTTATTAGCGCCTTCCCCATTCCCAAATGGTAATGCGGAAGGGCCCTGGTGAATGGGGAATTACCGGTCCCGCCAACCTTGGAATGGACCGGTAATTGCCAGGGCGGAATCGGAACGAGTTTGGAGGCAGCCATGCCGCAAATAGCGCTGTGGTTACCTCCAAACTCAGAATGAGGCCCATTTTCTTTTCATTTGCTAGCACTCATCTCTCTTTTTTCTTGCTCTGCTTGGTGTGATCTTGTTGAGATTACTTGTTGTCTGGCTCAAAGGTAATTGTTTTAAGAATTGGTGTCATTGAGCATCCTTATGAGTTAGGCGGTAAGTGGTAAAATTGGCAGTAACTGAGTTTTTACCACTATGCCAAATTATGAGTTTTGGTTTTGAGTGGAGGATTTACCTCCAGCAAAACCCTAGAGGTAAATCTTCCCACTCAATGCCCAAAAATCAGCTGAAATGGCAGAATTACCTCTGCGGTAATTCCGCTGCAGCAATTCCACAAAAAAGCTGCATTGGGTCCAATGGACCCAAAATAAAAGGGGAATTACACTGCCACCGCCACTTGTAATCAGGCGGCAATTCCACCTGACCAAGTGGCGGTAACAGTATTTCCTCCGGGCTAATTTTTGGAGGATTTATCTACGAATTTCCACCTAACTCGTAATGAGGCCCATTGGTTTTTTAATCACCAGTTTTGTTATGTAATGCAGCCCCTCACTTGAGAGTATTTGCAAGTCAATTACCTGCCCATTCCTCACAGTAAAGGGTATCAATGGGTTGTTTGGCCACAAGGCACCTGTGGTCTTCTTCCTTGGACCCATTGCGTATTGCCCAAACGTGCATGCTACCATAAACCCACATACATGGAGGTCCCTATCATTTTAAAGCACTGCAGGGGCTATTGCCACAACATCAAATATCACCTCATGCAAATTGTTTTGTTTCTGCAGTAACACCATTATATAGGATGTTCACCTCTATGATGTGCGAGAACACCTTGCACGGAAGCCATTCCTGTTCACTTGGAATGCAATGCAAGTACAAAGTACCCTTCAAAACTTAATAGCTGTGCTCAAAGATGGGCATTACCCGCAGTATGAGAGATGCAGAAGCCAAATGTCTGCAGTGACTTTTCCAGAGGGTGCTGCTATGTAAAATGTTAAAATAAAAGAACCAGGAGGGCCTCTCTGGATGCAAAAGGGAACACCACATGTCGGTGATTATGCAAGCCTCCTGTTGTATTGAATGGCTGTGGGGAATGCAGAATCTGTACCTCAGAGGTAAATTATTGAAGTTATTACTGCATTGCCAACAGCCTGTTGGCTGACTTTAACAAAATTAACAATAAAAGTAACACCAACATCTTAAAAAGAAGTCACCAGAGTTCACTTAACATGTAGTCTGATGTATGGGCCGACAGAAAGTCTTTATATAAATAGCGAGTAGGTTTGTAAAATGAAAGGAAAACAACACTGATAATCTATGGGAGCCTGGCATCGCCATTTCCCCTCTAAGTATTGGTTACTAAGGCCTAAGGTGTGTCAGGCTGGCGATGATAACCTACACCCTAAACTAGTTCCCCTTGAGACTTCTCATAATCTGTGGTGGCAAAAAGTGCAGTTTAAAGAACTGGGTCCCTGTCACACGGATCTGAGGTCTCCCCCTGCCTCACCGCTAAGGGAGTTTCCTGGATTGATTAGGGTAAATTACAAAATTTGTAGTAGATTATGCCACTAACATTGGCCACAAGTTGGAGTGTTTGTTTTTAACTATATATTTGGCATGTTAGTTAGAAAAGATTAACAGAAATAATTGGATTTTAATTAAAATTGTGTATATCATCAAATCAAGGATAATTTGGCATGCATTTTTCTTGTTCGGCCATTATCCACGGTGGAGGGTCGGAAGAAGGAGTCGGACACATGTTCCAGGTTCTTTTTAATACCTCATATGAAAAGGTCTAACAATTCCTATCACTAGAGGGAATACTCTTCATAGCTAAGAAGCTAAGGCTGCTTATCCTTCTTTTGTAAAGTCCGAAAGAATATTATCCTCTGTCCAACTGCCCTATCTGGCCCTACCACCATTTGAAAATAACTTAAATAGACCAAGGGAAGTCTTCTCGGCATCTGGCCTCTCTAGAGTGAACTGAATAACCTCAGCCCTTTAAGATGAGTAGCAATTACCCTGGAGATGGATGGGGATGCAGAAGTTACTCAACATCAATAATGAAAATGACTCAGTTAATTGGTAAAAAGGATAACTGTTTTATTTTCAATTGTCTAAAACAGGGAGAATAACGAACATCAATAAATTCGCTCGATCCTCTTACTCAATGAAATTCATAAAAAATGGTACTTTTATATTGAAAACTTGTCATCATTGACGTTGACCTGCATCACTACCAACGTCATCCTACGTAGCAAACTACAGAACCTATTACTATGATATGCTCCGAGTGAACATCTACATATATGATCTATACTAGTATGGAATGGTAAGTGAAAGTGATAGGTTTCTTAACATCAGGTGGGACAACTAAGCCCTTCCCTCAAATGGCCACTATGACCGTCACTAAATACACAACGTCCCATTGGCAACACAAACTATAGAACCCTTAATTACCCGGTCCTCTACAATTGGTTGGCACTCTAACCTTCGTCAGTACTTTTCCACCTACGTCTAGCAGCACGCAGATTGGACTTCCAGGTGCTGGGGAGCTCATTTGATCCCAGGTTCCCAGCAATTAACAAATCAATCTATCATCACCTCAGTGGTCAGCGTAGTCAATTAGGCTTTGAAGCTTGGCCTTGAGTTTGTTCTGTACTGTGGAGAATCAGGGGAGTGACGGCACGCTCTGCCCTCTTTCGTAGGTGTGAGCATCTTGTTCATCCAACTTCATCCTTCCATGTGACTGTAGACCATGATTTGGATCTTTTACTGTCTTTAAAATACTATTTTTTAGTACACCTCTCACGTCTTTCGTGTGTTGTTCATGCCTTCTGAACGGGAGCTGTGCTTTCGCACCATTTTGTATCCACTGCTAGTTAACTTCATCCTGATAAGACCTTGGCTTCTTTGCTTGACTTCATGGTTCATTCAGCCTCGTCTTTCCTAGATTAATTTTTAATTCATGTGTGTTCTTATTGCGCCACACTGAAGATGAGGACTTCCATTTTCAGTCCAACTCTGCTATAACACGTAGTGGAAACATCCATTGTGTATCCTTAATGCATATATGTATATTATGGTGCATGCCTCAATCTATTCACTATAAAGCCAGCCTCAGGAATAGTTTGCCTGCTTGCGTTTCTTTGCATCTGTACACATGTAAACTAAATGGATGTCTTCATCCATTTTATGGCATAAACTTCTTCACCTTGATCCCAAGATGTCACTTATCCTTGATACTTTCTTAATGCCTTATAGAATATCTGCATTCTCTAGTCTCTGCATCTGTTCTAGTTATGTCAACTCTGCTCTGTCTGACATTATCATTAGTCCTGACCATTCATTTGCTCTGCTTCTTCCGGGTTTTCTTTCAAACGTCCATCATATTTTGTTTTATGCAGGTACGGTTTTCTCAATGGAAACCTTGCTTCCAGGATTCTCTTCGATATCAGTATTTTCACTGGTACCACACATGTCTCACATCCTGGCTCCCAACATATAGGTAATACAGGTGAGGTGGTTGAGGTGGGGGTACTTGGCTCTCCTCTACAAGTTCATTCACCAATTAAGGTTTATATCTTTCCTTTCAGTGGGACAGGCACATCTTTGATCATTTCCAGTAGGTCTTCAAGTAAACTTTTATCTCTGTTGCTTTCTGTGTTTCTCAGGTTATCAGCCCCTCCACCATAACCTTTCTTCACACTCAATTTCTGATTTCCCAGGTCTTCCTTTTAGTAGTACTTGTTTGGGGTATTCTCTCTCCCATTCTAGGCTATCTTCACCACCAATTCTCAATCTTATAATGTCTCTTCCTTTACTGCTTGACTCCCAGAGACATGGGTTTAGCTCCTCTCGTCTATGCTGTTTATTTCTATTCTGACTTTGGCTGTTATTTATGACCCAGTCTGTGTACAAGGCTTCACCTTCATACAATAGTTCTCTTTCCCCTCAGGGTTCTGCGCTATTAGTCCCCAGCGCAACTTTATTCCTACTTTCTTCAGCCCCTCTCTTCCAGGATGTTCAGTTTGGTTCTGACTTTGTGTGTGATTTATGACCCATTCTCGAATAATGGGTTGAGGCTTCACCTTCATACAACAGTCATCTTTCTCTTTGGGGATCTTTGTTATTTGCTTATAACACATTTTTAGTCCCACTTTCTCATTCTGTTGATTGGGACGAGTTTTCACTGATTCATAATGGTATCCGGTGTGCCTCCCCCCTCTCCCATTTTCCCAGATACCTTGCTCATGAAGGAGGCCTGTGGTTGGGCTTGACACACACTCTGTATGATTCTATTTTACATTTGCCTTCTATGCTTCACTTCCTTGGGTCTGCTTCAGACTCCTGCTCTACTCTGGCATTGTCGGCTCAGAAGCAACACACACTTTCAATTTGGACGGTCTTGGTGTTCTTCCTTGGTTATCCTGCCAACCACTACTACTTCGTGGTCATGCCACTACCGGGTCACTGATAGTGCCCTCGGTCCTGCTGTCACATGTCTCGTGTCAGCACATGCTGGTCTTCCATCATATTGCACTCTCTTTCTTTCACTTTCCACAAGACGTGGGCTCTACGAGAGACCTCGACTCTGCCTCTCATCAGCGTAATGATGTCAGGGAACTTCCCCTGTACATCAGATTTGCCTCCTCTCTCCCCCCTCGGCAAAGTTAAACATACATCTTTTTATTAAAGAGATATACTCCTTTTCTTTTGCCCTTGACTTTTTTATACATTGCCTTCAGCTAAAGCTAAAGGTGCCATGCTTTTCAGATCACCAGATAGTCCCATGTGGGCAATTGTATTGGTTTGTTCAGGGAGTCCCTCACAGGAACAGGAGTTCTTGGCCCCAAAGGGAGAGTCTATCCCGTGAGGTCCCACTTGCCTCGACACTGAGGGAGGGTGCTGCGAAGCAGGCTCACCTCTCTATTCTCACAGGTTGGGGGCTTCCCTTTTGGGAGAACGGGCGAATACCTTCAATTCCTCACACGACCTACCAGATAGACGAAGCAGCAGACAATGCCAATTTTGCCTCCGAGACATGTTTTGTAACACTAGGGCTTTCATTACAAGGGTGCTGGTAGGCCGCGAACCTCGGCTCACTATTTCCGCTGCCTGATATCCCGGTAATCCTGGGATGCAATGAACGGCAGCGGAACAGTAAGTTTCCATTCCTGTTGAGTCCCATAGGACCCCATGTAAATGGGACCACTGAAGCACCCTCACTATTAGAAACGGTGCCGGTGCTTCAGTGAATTATCTGCTAGTATGGGCCTTAACTACTGCCAGGTCAAGGCTGTCGATAGTTCACAGTCCCTATCGGTAGACTCGGAGTGAGCAGGTCCCGGAATTTCCAGACCGGCTCACTGCTAATGAGGGCCCAAATATTTGTGACACTGGAAGTAATATAGCCGATGAATATGATGCATGGTAGCATCCAATAGAAACCTTATCTATATAAAGATCAGCATATGCAAATTACTTGATAAAGGAAGATTGGACATTAATGCCACCAATTCATCAACTTTTCCTTTGCCATTGTACAAATGAACAAAAAATGACAACCATCATTAGGACAGAAACATAGGCATGTGGTTTGTTTATTTTGCCCATTAATGCAAGTGCCTGCTGAGCAAAGTATCTGAGGATGACAATGGCCCTCATTAGGACTCTGGCGGAAAACCATGGTGCTATTAGCATTCAAGGTTGGCAGGGCGGTAATTCCCCATGCCACCATGGCCCTTCCCCATTCCCATTTTTGCCCCATAATGGGAATGGGGAAGGTGGGAAGGTGGTAAGTACGGTACCGCAAATTGCGGTACCGTACTTACCTCGAGAGTCCCTTTGCGGGCCCCTACTTTAACAGCTGGTCTAGACCAGCTGTTAAGGTCGGGTCCTGCAAAGGGACCTCGTAGAAAGGTGTTAAGGGTTTAACGGCGCTGACACCTTGTACGGCGCCGTTAACCCCTTAACGCCTAGGTCCTATTGAGGCCCAATGTATTTAACAAGGATACTGCAATCAGTCACGAACATTACTGTCACATCATTTAGATGGTGGCAACAAACGTGCATCTTGTATGTACAAAATAAGCCAACAGAACTTACAAAATAAGCCAATTGGAACTTATTTTATTGCAGACAGTTGAGGATTCATGTCAATTCTTTTACTATTATGCACATAACAAGCTTTTGCGAATAGCTCGATTACATCCTACATGAACGCAGTAGGTGCCAATGGCTGTAACAGTTTCTGCAAAGATTGTGTTCCTGCTACATACATCAGTTAAACTTTTTGTGTGTTGCAGCTCGAAGTGGAGCATCAACTGTAGATTGCTGCAGAGTGGGGATGGCACAGTAAGTGCTGGTTCATTGGTGGGCTTTGTTACTGAAGGGATTGACCGAAAAGCTGGTAGGAGGTTGATGACTAGTTTACTGCAAACTAAGCACTTTAGCTAAACGATAAGGGGGGTAATTCATAGAATTCAGGGCAGAAGCAGCGCAGAGAGGGAGGGTGCGCCAGTGTGCGCCAGCCGTGTGCGCTAAATAGCATTTTGGCGCACCACGTATTCATGGATTTCCCAAGCCGTTTTCAGCCGTGGCACTGCGAACATCCTGCAGCGCCAGTTACGCCCCCTCAAGAACGCCCCTTGCGCAGGGAAAAGCCATCGAAATCCCCAATACAGCGCAAATGGCTGCACTAACCCTGGGCCAGCTTACAGGCCCGCTACACTGTAATCACGTGAAAAACTATGCGTACCCTGCTCACTGCAGCCAAAATGCGTGAAAATGTACTTGCGCACCTCCTTGAATTCGGGTACCCCGCTCGAGGCAGCCAAAGCGCGTGAAAATCTCCCCGCACACCTCCTTCGATACACGTTCCCACTCGCGCCAGCGAAATTGCATGTAAAACTCCCTGCGCAACCCTCGGAATACACGTACTCCACTCGTGCCAGCTAAATTGCGTGTAAAACTCCATGCGCACCCCTCAGAATATGCGTACCCCGCTGGCAGCAGTGAAATTACGTGTAAAACTCCCTGCGCACCTCTCGGAATACGCATACCCCGCTTGCAGGAGCCAAAACACCTGAAAATCTCCCTGGGTGGGGTACATGTATTCCGGGGGTGCGCAGGGAGTTTCAGACGCAATTGGCTTGGCGCGAGCAGGGTACATGTATTCTGATGGTGCGTGTGAAGTTTCACACGTGATTGGCCTGGCGCAAGCGGGGTACGTGTGTTCCTGGGGTGCGCGTGGAGTTTCACATGCAATTTGGCAGTGTGGGCTCTCCGGGGTGTGCCCCTCCCACCCTACCCATGCCCCGCAGGCATCCCACACCACAGAGGACCACCTTACACCCCTGGGCATACCCCGCAGGCAGCCCATCCACCCTGACCATGCCCCGCAAGCAGGCCACTTGGTACCATGCACTTGGGAGCCCCGACACATGTCCCCCCACCCCAGTGAGGGCAAATGCCAGCAGGCCCGACTCATGTCCCCCACCCACACCCACACCCCATTGATGGGCACCTGCCAGCAGGCCCCGACTCATGTGCCCCTCAAAACCCCAAGTGACGGCAATCTGCCAGCAGGCCCCGACTCATGTCCCCCACCCCCACCCACCCCCACTGACGGGCACCTGCCAGCAGGCCCCGACTCATGTCCCCCACGCCCCCCAATGACGGCAACCTGCCAGCAGGCCCCGACTCATGTGTCCCACCCCCACCCACTCCCCATTGACAGTCACCTGCCAGCAGGCCCCGACTCATGTCCCCCACAACACCCCCAGTGACGGCAACCTGCCAGCAGGCCACGACTCATGTCCCCCACCCCCACCCACTCCCCATTGACAGGCACCTGCCAGCAGGCCCCGACTCATGTCCCCCACCCCCCTATCCCCTATTGACGGGCACCTGCCAGCAGGCCCCGACAAATGGCCCACCAAACACCATGTCATAACAAAACAGACCCATGGCTCTAATGCCAACCCAAATCCCCCCGCCCCCAGTACAAGCACGCAACCATCCACTGCACCCACTCCCAAATTAACCATGCCATGAGAGTCTTAAAAGAACCAGCATGGCCATGCATAAATGTACAACAGAGCCACACAGTGGCAACACATGACTGAGGCAATGCTCATAGAGACAGGCACAAAACCAATGAGAGTACACAACACCAACAATGAACATATAAGAAATGTATTAAAAACTTAATCAAATACATAATGAATATCACACTTGCACATTAAGAAATTATGAAAGGAATACCCAAAAAATTGTAAAATCCAATGAAAAACAAAAATCCACGACATGAAAACTGAAAAGTGGTCCATCGCCAAAGTCCATATAAAGTCAATAAAAAACAAAAGCACAAAAAAAACATTGATCCATGGGATGAAGAAATAATGAAAGTATGTACAAGTCTGGAACTGTTTTCACTGCAAGTCCGAAGGGTTCATGATCCCCAAACAAAAGGAAACCTACCAAAAATCCTATTAAAAAAAACTATGTACATAAAGTGGAGCAAAGTCCATGAACTCCAAAGAAAATATATAAAACAAATGAAACCTAAGCCTAAAGAACTATGTACAAAGGTGGCGGGCTAGTCCAACGGCTCACTCTTTGATGTTCTGTGCCAGGGCCTCATCGAACTCAACGTCGATGTTCCGGAGGCGGGCCTCTTCCTTTCCCTCGAGGTCTCCCAGGGATACAGCCATGCCCTCCTCTAACTCCCTGCGAGTTGCCTCGTGGCACTCAGCCTGCCTCAACGCCCAGTGCATGGAGTTCTCTGCCCTGACCATTGTGAGCCGTGCCTCCTCTGCCCGCCGCCACTCCGCATCTATCTGCTGGCCCAACCGCTGCCACATGGAAGACACTCCCAATCCTGGGTCCTCCTACCCAACGGCCGATGCCTGTCCCTGTGATGTTGATGGCCCGAGCCATTATTGCTCCCACCCTGAGCCTGCTGCTTCCATGCATGTGCCCTGCCTGTTGATGCCTGCACATCCTCCTCTTGCTGGGGTCCAGTTTCTGGGGTGGCCACCCCTGCTGGACCTCCGACTCCCGACTGTGGCAGGGACGTGTCCTCCACCAGCCTGGCCGCAGGCTCAGGGACAGGTCCACAGGGTCCCCAGGTGATACTTGGGCAGGAAGATGGCACGGAGGATGACTGGTGCATAGGGGGCTCAGTTGAGGAGGGGGTCGCAAGAAGTTCCAGCACACGGATGAACCCAGTGCTGACAACCTGTCCTAGTAGGTCGATGCGCCCAAAGAGGGATTCAAAATGATGTGCATTGTCCAGACGAGAACCCTGCACGCCACCACAGCTAGGACATGCTCAATCCGGTCACGGATTGCAACGTCCACAGGGAGAGGAAGGCCAGTTGCTGTATGCGCATCCCCTCCCTGAAAATGGGTCTGGACGGAGGCATCTCTGCTGGTGCCGGATGATGCAGTCACAGGATCGGGATCGGGGAGAGGAACCTACTCGGCGGCCTGTGCTGACTCCTGTCCCTGCCCCTGGACTGCACCACTAGCACCGGTGGAATCCCCCCTCCAGGCCCTGTGCATGCACCTTCCACAGCCTCCTCCTCAACCGAACCCCCCACCAACTTGGATGACTCCGTGCCATCTTCCTCCATAGGCCCCTGTGGGGGCTCAGCTGCCCCTACTTCTGCCAGGGAGTCCACCTCCAAACTCCGCCTCTTGGACCTCCCCTCGGCAGCTGCAGCCGTGGACGCGGCACCAGACTCCTCACTCCCAGAATAGATCACTACGTGGGAGGGGAGCTGGGCCTTGCGTCTCCGGCTGGCGGTGGGATCCCTGACGCTCTGCTCCACAGCACCATCTCCACCCTCTTCATCATTTGACGCTGTAGACAGGGAGAGACAGAACACAGACATCAGGGCACTGTACAATGGTCCGATACACACATGACAGTTGCACATAAGTGGCAGTGTCAAACTTCACAGATGGTATCACACTCCCCAACACTCATATCATTTGAACCCACACACATGCACAAATTAACATGAATTGTGCAGCAGGCAGCTGCATCCATACACACACACCAGCATGAACATCCGAAGGTTGGCCTGACGTCACAAGCGACATGGGGTTGCCCAACACATGCACACTCGCCACCAGACAGACATGCATCTCTACATCTCCACCGTCTGTCACAGTGCAATCATCGGCAACTACATTGCATCTGCCAATCGGGTTCCTACATGTCTGTGTCACATGCATCCATGGTGTATCACAGTCGCACACATGTCAAACACACACACGCACATGTGTGCCATGCACGTACATGAAGGTGGAACCAGCATCCATGTGTCACATCCCAACCATGCCATAGTACATACACAGAAATGCTAACATGTGTGCATCTCCACATACAGTTGTGCATCATGCTTTGGAACACATACACCATTGATATGCATCACACATGACTAGACTCACATGCAGCACACTCATGTCCCTGCACATACACATCCATACATGGCCCTTTTCAGACATATGTTCAAGCTGCACACTCCTGGCACACTTCAACATGCACTGCGTCCAATAAGTATGCATGGACACATACCGCTCCACTCCGGACCGGTGACCATCTCAAGGACCTGGCGGTGAAGCGTTGGGTTCATGCGTTCCAAGACCCTCATGTTGTCGGTGGTAAGGTGAACCCGGCACCTCACTGCATCCACTGCTTCCAAGAGGCGCCGGGCCTTCCGGAGGGTCCTGGACCTGAAGTCCTCCCAGCGCTTACGGACGTGTGGTAGCTTGCGGGTTGCCACCCCCTCTGCGTTGATGGCAACCACGATGTCCAGCCAGATCCTCTCCCGTCCATCCTTGTCGGCACGTATGCTTCTGTAGAGGGCATCATAATGCACCACGACTTGCTCCACCAGGATGCCAACCTCTCCTGCTGTGAAGCTCGCAATCCTGTGCCTCTCTGGCTGGGGGTTGCCAGTGGTCTCCGATGGTGTTTGCCCCGACATGGCAAACCCTGAGGCAGGTGTGGGTGGGTAACTGGGTCCTGGTGCTGGGCTGTGGAGCAATTGAACTGCAGTCGGGAGTCTTCTGTTCCAGCAGGGGTGGTCACAGCAACTGGACCCCTGCAGATGGCTGACGTGCAGGCACCAAATAGCAGGGCACGTGGCCAGCAGGCAGGCAGGCAGCAACAGATGGCTGGTGGGAGTCGGCTCGGGGCTCTGGGGGGCAGGAAAATGATCTTCTGGGCAGGAGCGTGGTCTTCCATGTGTTGTCGCGTGGCCAGCTTGATACGGAGTGATTTGGCACGTGAAAAAACAGCAGGTCATAGTGTAATTCGAGGAAAGGTCCTTAGCGCATAAGCACGTAAGTGATGTGGTACGCATGAGTGTTTCTGTGGCTAGGGTTAAAAGGTATGCGTAGGATGCCATTTTCTTGTACGTGCTTTTTGTGGGGAGCGAGCGGGTGATTCTTGTACTTCTTGTCGGTTCACATGCAATTACTTCACAACGGTTACAGTTCATACCCCTTGTTTACTCAGACAGCGTTCAATTCTTCTTTTGGCAGGGGTGTTGCCAACGTGCCCACGCGCATCTTTTTCACATTCTTTTACCAGGCAGACAGTGAGAGGAGCATATATTTTTCCACTGTGGTTGCCCCCGTGTGTCGCATACCCATTCAGAGGTCATTGTAGCCTGCGTGTACCACGTGTACGCTTATTTTTGTGTTTCTGGGTGCAACAGCGTAGTGCGGGTCCTTTATTCCATGCACGTGGGCTACCAGAGGTCGCGTGCATGTTAAATTTTGTTTTCGGGGTGCCTGAGTGTTGCGTGACCCGTCATCTTCCCCCAGGGGTCACAGACAGCCTTGCTAGAGCACAGGGGTACATATTCCATCTAGTACCCTGCCCCCTTCAACCCAATTGCCCAGGACAATTGTTTACTGCAACTCCCATTCGCACAAGAACATCAGTGCCATGGTTGGGGGGTGACCAAGTGCTAAGGGAGGCAAAGGTGCCCGACCTCCAAGAGGTGTCCGCAGTAGGAGACGTGGCCAGGTTGAGCAGGGTAGCCCAAGAGGCCAGTGTGTGGAGGACCAATCAGGGACACCTATGCCCCCCCAATGGGTTGGGTAGATGCAGCTGACACCATCCCAGCTCAGGCCCTGTTAACCTGGCCCAGATTGGTCACAGAACTGGCACGGGATGACTCACAGGCCGACTTCCGTGTCACGAAGTCAAAGCCACGTGTGGCGGTGATAGTTGCTGTCATCAGGCCACGTGGATCTGGGGCAGCAATGTCATCTGCTGCCCCAAGTAGCCAGGGTGAGGAGGCTGCAGGGGCAGCTGCAGCTCAATCCACCCTGGCTCTGAGTCACCCAGCCGGGACAGTGTTGGTCCCAGACCATCACACCAAGGCAGTTGTGCCGCTTGGTCCTGGCAACAGCACCCAGCAGCCAATGTCTGCAGTGAGACCTTTGGTCATCCTGCCATTGCCTGCTTCCAGTGCCCAGTCCACCTGTGCTTCAGCCCCTACCGACCACTCAGGGTCTGCACCACCTCTCAAGAGGAAGAAGCGTGCTCTTGTGGAACAGGCTGGGACCCCAGACACGGCTCACCCCTCCGGCACGTCAAGGAAGCAGAGTTTCAATGATGTGGAACTAGACGCACTTGTGGGCTACGTGTCGGCCCATGGCTGCGAGATGCTGGTGACTGCAGGGTGCAAGACTACGACTGCTCAACGTAGGGCCCACTGGCAGTGCATCGCGGACCAGATTAGTTTCCTTGGATCTGTGAAGCGCACAGATTATGATTGCTCAAAGTGGTGGAATTACCTCAAACGCCGAGCAAAAAACAAGCTGGCTTCCAATTATGCCTCTACTCTGGTGACTGGCAGTGGGTCTCCACCAGAGGAGGATGAATTTACAGAACATGAGGCAATCGCTGGAGGGTTCATCGCAGAGGATCAGATCCAAGGCGTGGGAGACCTACCAGATCTTGAGGCAATGTCTGGTGAGTGGCCATGCGTCTTGTGTGCAAACCTTGTGTATGTTGATTGGGTGATGTGTTCTGATTGAGGTCAGGCTGTGTAGACATGACTGCTATAGGTCACCCATGTAGTGCCTCCAAACCATCCCCCGCCCTCGGGTTTGGGTTTCACAGTATCCCTACTGACCGCAGTAAACACTTTGCACCTGATGACTGCACTTACCCTTCAACTGGCATCATGCCATAACATTGTTAATACTGTATTTCTTTTCATTCTGCCTGATTGATGGAATCATTTGCATGATAAACACACATTTGTGTGCCATTCTGCTGCAAATTCACCATACTTCAGACATGGATTTTACCCCACAAGGCCCCACATGTGTTAACTTTTTATGGGAATGATTTCATCAATCAGGCTGATTGACTTTTGTGCACCTACACATGCGCTGCACACGATCACTTCGGAGCCCTGTTTGAATGTTCAACATGACAATTGACTTGTGTCATGTCCAAGTGACCTACCATTGATGTATCCATGTGCCTACCATCACTGTATTAGTAAACACTGGCTTTGTTGCAGCATGTGACACATGTGTGTTTTGTCACACTCTTTTGCATGTTCTATTTCATGACGTGCGTCTCACATGGATGGGGGACAGTACTGATTTATTACCATCTGGGTGTCCTGGTCAATTCTGCCATGGCTATGCTACGTGCCATCTGTGTGCTGACATGTGTCATGTTTGTGGATTGTCCATGCCACTCACAGGCTAATGTGTGATGCAGGTACTATGCACCATGCAGTACATGTATTGCTTTTCCATTTTGGAGTTGTGATGCCTATGTGTATCGGCTATGCTGTACATGCCTGTCTTCATTACTTTTGTTTTATCTTTGTGCAGGTGATGAGACACTAGATGCTGTTGAGTAGGAGGAGATGGCGCAGGGGCAGGAGTACTCACAGCCCCAACCAGGCACCAGTGGAGGATGTGGGGTGGTGGTGCAGGCAAATCTATTAGTCCTACAGACCATCCTGTCCACAGGTGTCTCTGGGTACACCTCCGATGACCTCTATGGCTCAGGTGCTGAATCAGACATTGAGACAAATGTCCCGTTGCAGGTGAGTGTTTCTGGCAGGGATGCTGTTCTGTCCAACCCACCTGCACTAAGTGTAGACCCCTCAATGGGGCATTCAGTGTTGGAATGTCTGCCTGTAGCGGTTACGAAGCAGGGTCACACGCCACTATATTTGCTCCTGTTTCTGGGCCAGCAGATCAAAGGAGGAATGCAGTCCTGCAGCCTCAGGCAGTGCCAGCACAGCAAGGTGCACATCACCTTGGCCCAAAAAGGTGTGCTATCCGCCAACGCGGTGGCCGTGCGCCACCAGGCAATACTGTGTGGGAGAACTCCATGTATACTATTGCAGCACAACAGGGGGCATCATGTGAGATGATGGCTCAGGCAGTGGATAGGGTGGCCACTTCATTATCCCCTCAGAAAGGCAGGTGGAGCGACAGCAGCAGGCAACAGAGTCCACATGCTGCTCACACAAGGTGGAAATGTTGGCGTCCAACAGGGACCGACGGGCTGAACTGGAGACTCTGTGCACAGGCATATCTGCAGAGTCACAGGCCCACATGGATGCCCTGAGGTTAGAACACAGGCCCCTCAGAGATACTCTGGGTGCACTTGAGGTGTCCCAGAGTAAAAGGTCAGAACAACAGCTGGAGTGGCTAACACGCACAATCTCAGCTTGAAATCTTGAGAAGCTCCAAGTAATACAGAACAGTGCCCTACGCGCTGCACAAGACATCGCCAAGAGAGAGCACATCACCGCTGCCAGAAAAGCTTCCCACTGGCTCCCCATAAAGGAGAGGATCTTATTCAAGGCTCTAAGCATCACCCACAAATGTGTCCATCTTGCCGCCCCAATGTACCTTTCCCAGAGGATCCACCTGGTCTCCTCCACAAGACCCACTAGATCACCCTATGCCAGCATGCTCTCAGTACCCAGGGTAAAAAGGACCAGAGCAGGGGGCTCCAGTTTCCCATACCTCGCTGCCGTACACTGGAACACCCTCCCTAGCTCCCTGCGCTCTGAACCCTCACTGACCGCCTTTCGGAAAACCCTGAAAACGACCCTGTTCATCTAACAATTACATGGCCTAGCCCTCATAATTGTATTGTATGATGTATTATGTGGTATATCTGATCACAGGTCATTGCCTCACTGTAACCCAAGGCACAACCTGCACACATTGTAACTAAGTCTTCCTTGCAAGTAACAGTGCCACAATGCCCCTGGGCTGCCTGCGCGCTATATACATTTAATAAATAAATAAATAAATAAATAAATCAGCTGAGCTCCAGGCAACCTGTGAGGGGATCCGGCATCACGTGAGGCCTTGCAGGCAGAAGTCTGTGCTACCCGTGAGGTGCTGCATGCGGATCTACGGACCATCATCCGGCAGAACCAAACCTTTCAGACCTGCATGCTTGCTGCCATGGAGGAGCATGCCAGGGCTTTGCATGGTCTGCCTCACATACCACGCACACCTTCTAATGTACCACCAGAGGGTGATGACAGCAACAGCAGTTCTCCCACTATAGGGTAGCCCATGGAGGTTTTTTTTTCCTCAACATCCACGCATGTGGGTGTTGGGGTGCATTCTGTACCCTGTACCTCCTCCCTCCTGGGTGCCCCCCCACTGGTTGACACATGGCCATTTTTTATTTTTATTTTTTATTTTTATTTTTGAATTTTTTATTTTTTATTTTTGTTTTTTTTTCTTGATATTTGATTGTGATTTTCATTTTAAATTAGATTTTGATTTAGAAATGTTCATTTTTTCTTTTGATTTTTTCAGTTTATTCTTTTTATTTTCATTTTATTTTCATTTTTTATTTGATTTTTCATTTTCATTTGATTTTTTTTCTTTTTTCTTTTTTCATTTTAATTAGTATTTTACATTTTCATTTTTACTTTTTTGTTTTTGTTTTACTTTTAATTTTCTTTAAATTTTTCACTTCATTTTTTTAATTTACATTTCCTTTTTTGTTGATAACTATTTTATTTCAGATTGTACATTCATGTTACAGTGTGTTGCTTTGTGTGGCTTCCGTAGGCATCCACTGTGTGTTCCAGCTGGGCACATGTAGGTTTGTCCTGTGTTTGTATTTAAAACTTGGGTTCCTGACACAAATACAACTCCTGCTTTCCCTTTCCATGGGCTCGCAGGGGTGTGACCAAGAGACAGTAACTTATACAGAGGCATTGAGCTCCCATAAATTGTGTGGGCAGTTTGTAGTCTAAATTGTGTATACACCCCTAGTGGGGATTGGTGATAATTTATCCACTGCATGGTTGATTTGTATATTCTATTCCATAGAGGCCATTATGCATATTTGCATGTTACTTCTTCATGTCTTAACTAGCCTGTCTCCATTGCAGATGCAGTTCATGTTGTATGCAGTGCACTGCCACATGTACCTACCAGCAACACACTGGAGATGGAAGGGGTTGATGTGCTACCTTTGTCAGGTTGTGACACTTGCACTACTTTCATTTTTTACTGTAATTCGTTGCCACTGTTGGGTCCTGTATTTTTTTTTTCTTGCTGGTAAGTATTTGTTCATGTGTGCTGTTTCTTTTTCATTGGTGAGATGGAATTGTCTCTGGCCTGTTTCCATTTGGGACGGTGCACTTTGTGACACGTGTGTCATGTCTTGTGCATTCATTTGGTTGCTTTCACATTGCATGCCATGCCATGGTGTGTTGGGTAGCTGAGATGGGGTTAGGGAGGGGTTGGGTGACATGCCACTATTTGGGTGTACTATTTTGCAAGGGGGCAGTCCTTCATGCTGCATGAATGTGTGCCTTTTACTGCTACAATGTAGCACTTCCAGGAAAACAATCTCAGGGTGGTATGGTTGTGACAGTTGACTGTCCCTTTTGTCATCATCATCAATTGTCAGCTGGCATGTGCCAGGCCTGTGTGCACTCTGCACTTCCTGGCTGATAGTGAAAAAAGGCACCTGGCTTACATATGTCAGTAAAAAAAAATGAGGGAGGTACACATGTGATGTCATCAGTGATGTCATCAGTGATGTCATGAATGACATTTGAGATGTCATCTTTGATGTCCTGGGTGTTAGTCTTAGCAATGAACGTAGGTGGTGTGAGTTATGGTTGCCTAGTTTACCATAATTAGGGAAAGCGTAGTGTTTTTTTGTTTCACTGTGAAGTGTAACATCCCTTTAACAAAGTTGTTTTACTGAATGGATATATATATATATATGGCAGTGAACGAAAACAAAGGGGCTAAACAAGTGATGGCGTCAGTGATGTCATCAATGACATTTGTGATTCCATCTTTCATGTGCCAGGTGTTAGTGTTAGCAGTGCACAGTGGAGATGGCAGGTATGGTGGCGTAGTCTACCATAACTGGCGAATTTCAGGGGTTTTTCGGTTTTACTTTGAACCATAGTGGGGAGGTGGGAGCATTTTTTTTAGTGAAGTGCACAGATTTTTGGTAGGGCAAATTAACAATAACGCCCCCTTAACAAAGTTTTTTTTGTAGTGAATTGTACAGGTTTTTGGAAGGGGAACTTAATCGTAAGATTGTGTTAATGAAGGTGTTGTGCTGAAGATACACTGTTGTCATGTGATTTTCGGAGAAATGTATTATAATGTACGTACTTGATGTACATGTAACTTAGGACATACAGAACCCCCTCCCTATTGTTATTAGAGAGGGATGGATTGAGCGCCTGTTTGCGGACGGGCGCGGACGAGAGCAAAAGTACCCAAACAGGCAGGGGGTATCTGAAATTGTACTATTTCCGTACACAAAAAATGTTGAACTTAGAAAAAGGACAGAAAGACATTATAAGTATTAAAAAATATGTATGGAAACTGAAACGTGTGAAATGAAAACGATGCATTTAATAACCATGTAGAATGAAATGGATGGTACCATAAAAAAAGATACCTCCATCGTAATTACTTCACAGAAACTCTGCAGCCTAGACCAACAGTGGATGGACGCAGTAGGACGAAGGGATATAACATCAAAATAGTAAGTGGAGTTCATTTTTTCGTATGTGTGTGTATTTTTTTTTGGTATGTGGTGCAGAAATAATAATGCCCTTCTGTTGTTTTGACACAGAAATGGCGAGTACTTTGGAGTGGTTGGAACAGTACTTTCCGCATGGGGAAACGTCAGAAGAGAGCGATAACAATGGTACACAGTACTCTGCGTGTGCAAAGTAATGGCCAGTATTTTATGGGCATTTAATAAATATATAGTTATTTTTTACAGACTAGGAAAGAAAAGAAGAAAGGTCAAAAAATGACACAGAAGAAGACAGGATCAGTAGGACTGAATTGAAAATGGACACATTGAATGAGAATTTTAAAAGTTTAAGGAAGTTTGCAGAAGACTGTGTGAGAGGGAAAGTACGTTACCACTGTCCCACCTGTACCTGTCCCCCTTCTCCATTCCCTAGTGAACCATCCCCAAACCTTCAAGAAGAACATAGACGTTTCGACGAAACATCCATCCCTTCTTCCCCTCACAAATCTTCCCCTCATAACCAGCCCGTGTTGAACCCTAATTCCCCTATATTTGTGTCAGTATCTGCTTCCCCCGGTTTTTCTTTGGAATGAAGTTTGTGTGTATGTTTGGAATGTTTTTGTATAGTAGTTGTAGTTAAAGAGTTAGAGGAATATTTTTTTTTTTAAAAAGACTTAAAATGTTCGCGAACAGCGCACCTTTTCGACCTATCCGAAAGGAATGGAATGTGGATGTTGTAAAGACAGTGCACCTATCCTTACTAATGTCAAGTAAGACAGAGTTGATGTTTGACTGCACCATCTGTGCAAGTTGTGCATACATAAACAGAAAGGGGCGTGCTAAGGGCATTATACCTTGGCGTACCACTTACAAACGAGATAAAACATGTTCGTAGAACACACCAGGTGTCCAGGATGGCAGTAAATGAGCAAAATGGGAATGTGTAAAGGACAGTATACGTGTCCGTATTGTCCGCAGCCAAGATGGTGGCGTCCATAGAACAGGCACAGTGGCCGGCAAGGGCGTAGTCAAACAAAATGGAGTTGTCCTTTGGACACTGGACCTGTCCGCACAGTGAGCATATCATGTAAGCACATGCGCAGTACAACCATAAGTACAGCGAACATCGCGCCTGACCCTAACTGTCCGTCTCACTTTTGTTGCACTTTGAATTAGTTTGAGGACCCGAACACTGTCCTTAGGACACTTGCGCGCATACGCAAGTTTGTTAGTCTGCATTTGCTGTCCAGCGGACACCCATTTCTGTCGTGGATGTGTTCAGGACATCATCATGTGACAGCACACACACTGAGCGTGTGGACTAATTTGCGCAGCTTGTGTGCTTCTGCAACAGTACAAAAGGAACCTATGCACACAAGACAAAATATTGTACAGTCTAAAAATATAATTTCACATATTCCAGACAATAGCTTATCTGTGAGCATGTTGTGTGAAATTTTCGGATGCTTTTCAGTGATAAAGATGGTCACGAGACGCACCCCTCCACCCCTTTAAATGGCCACACCCCCGAGCGCATCTTTATTGTCCTGCTAGCTGTAGCCTTTACTGCTGTAGTGACCAAAAGGAAAGTAATTGGTATGGCACCCATGGTTGCTGTTGTTTCATTAGCCTCTGCACCACCCCCAAACCTGCCACCACCACCACCTCCCCAAAGGGCCTGCAGAGAGACATAGGGTGAGATCGAGGAAGAAGAGGAAGAAGAGAATGAGGTGGAGGAACTCTGCACTACAAACACTCGCCGGGAGTCGTGGGTGTGGCGGTTGTTTTCCGTTTATGGGAACGTACCAAAAGCACGTGCGAACCTGGTCAGGTGTAACCAGTGCCAGGTGGTGCTGAGTCGCGGAAGACCTTGTGCGTACAGCTTTGGTACGACAACCATGAAGCGACACCTCACTTCATTCCACAGTGCAGACATTCGCAAAGGAGGTGCCATGTGAAGAGCGTAGTCGATTGAGTTCCTCCACAGCATCCTTCGTGTTCGATCGTGTCACCACAAGAGACACTCCTGTGGGGGAGCACCTCCCTCCAGCTGCCTCACAAGCCATTTGCGATGCTGTTGACCCTTACCTTTCAAAGATGACAATATTGTGTATGTATTGTGACACAGTACTCTGCAGGGGGGAGAGTTTTCGAAGTGCTTTTGAGACTACGGTCACAGAGCACCAGAAGATCTGCTCCTTACCTAAGTGAAGCTCACCTTATATCTATCTCTGTCCACGTGCCCTTTCTTATCCCTGTGGTTGGTGTCCCTTCCTTACCCTCCTTTGTCCTCCTCTCCTAGTGTGTCGTGTTGCCAAAAGCAGGAAAGAGGAAAACAAATAGCCACCTTTCTCAGTTTAACAATAGAACTATCAAGTGACCGATGTAGGCCTCCGCGCATTCGTGAAAAAGTTTGCGGACAGTCGTAGGACACACAAAAAGGAGGGTGCATGCGGAGCAAATCCAATGAAGTGGACGCTGGGAGTAAGTGGTGGCTCTGAAAAGAGCTTTTCGGTGGTGTGTTGTGTGGGTTAAAACTGTGGATTGGAGAATACGGATTGTCGCATAGGTTATTGTGAATGCAAAAGAGGTTGCAATGCATGTTGTACATTGCGAAGAAAAATCTGATTGCCAGCATATGTGAGATGGACTCCATCTCTGCGAAAATGAAAGAACTGCGAAACAAAATGTTTTCATTGTGGAATGAGGACATACCAACATCTCTTGGAAAGGCACAAACAGCTTTATTCACATTACGTCTTGCTTTCTCCATTTGTGGACTAAATGCAGAAGAACGCAGCTATTTTTGTCTTTGTGCAATACGGGAAAAAAGTATTTCACAATTTGGAAACATGTCCCTGACCTTCGCAAGTCCTTCCTACGTTGAAAATTGCAAAGAAATTCCAGAGACATGGCCTAAACTGTTGCCTCCGCAATGAATGATAAGTATGTCTGGAGGACGTTCTGTCAGTAAAGTAACACAGAGAGGTACCAAGTCCAGCCACCTCATTCCACGCACACCATGCCAGTGCACTTCTACATGAGGAAATCCGAGATCTGCAGATAGACGGCAGCTTTCTGCATGCACCTTCAACCAATGTATCCATGAGTCTCCCAAAATCCAGATAATCTGTTTTGGAGCATGCAGAGCCTTGGCTGTGTGGTCTCCTGTCAGGTAGAAGACGGCCTCACTGAATCTCGCCGTTGAGAACACACCTACTGAACTTTATTGACCAATCCCTAGGCCCACTCATTCTCATTTGCATGCGTCTCCACCCCAGAATCCCCGTTGGTGATATGCACAGCCTGCAAACTACCGTCATGTCCGCGGACATGTATAGGATCAAGGCGTGACGAAGGTTCATTAAAGTAGTATTCCCCTTTTTCCCCTTTAAGGCGGGATCTGAAAAGAGCCATTTTTTTGTTTTTGTTTTTGGGCAGATGCCTTACAGACATGTTATTTTGTTTATTTTTTTGTATTTGTTGTCCTTACTGTACTCCTACAACCATTACAGAACCTTCTCTAAAGCAAGCCTTACGTTCCAAAAGAACATGGCATTTCCCAAAGAAGATAGCGCAACACCATCTGCTTCAAAATAATCTGCATTACTTGGAACAATGTTATCGTGGCTGCAGAAAAACCTACCAGCTCGTAACATGCAAGCATGCATGCCGCGATTGATGATACACCTCCCAATACTTTGATCTGCACAGAAGAGTTGATGTCCCATTTTACTCTAGGGAGTAAACCAGAAAAAAATACTTTCGTTGTTGGGAAGATGTTCATGAGTGCTTCAACCAACTGTCCCAAATCTGCCAACAAAGTACGTGAACTCACGTAGCCCAAATGGCAAGCACCGTAGTGCAAAATGACCACATGAGGAGTGGTCATCATACGCATGTCTCTGCAAACTTGCAGAATTGCTGCAACATTGGCATCAGTGTCAGCGCTCCACACCACCTCCACTCCTCTCACATTGAAATGGTGTGCCACATGCCTACTCTCGGCATAGTGTTGTAAGCCATGTACAAAATGTCTCCAAGCACCAAAACCCTGACCCTCTCCACCTCTGCCATCTTCAGTATACGCACCGTCTTTCAACACAAAAGAGTAATGTGAACATCTGATTGGCTGATGCCTACAGTCCTCTTTCCATGCAGGATTTGCTGTAGAAACCCGTATGTGACACGCCCTACCTGCGGACAAGCATTGGCTACGTGCGGCACAGAGCTCTTACCCTGTTCTTCTACCCTTTCCACATCGGTAGCAAATCGAGTCCCTCATTGGACACACAACCATCCACCAATCACATTGAACATCGCTAAATGTAACTCTGTCATCAACATTGCGCACTTCAAATGTACTGTTGATGACTCTGAATGGAAGTCGCATATCATTGCAAAGCAATTACTTCACAAACTACTGTGTAAGTGTTGCGGATTTCTGCGTACAGCTCCATGCATGCGCACATGCATGAGTATGGAGTACAGGTATGCATATTTTAATCAGAGAACATGTGCCACCCTTATGATGTAATTTAAATAAATTAATGCCGCTAAAAGTGCATAGGCAATACATACCAACGCTCCCCCTTTTAAGTGCAAAATGTGCGATTTATCATTGACAAAAAGCACAACTTCTTACTGTCTTCCGCATAACTTATATATAGGTTACAAGCATGCCTATTTTGCATTTTTTTTTTGATTTCTATTATTATCTTTATTGTTTTGGTTTGTTTAAACCTTTACAATTTTTACAAAATCAACCAACAATTACGAAATTTATCAAAGTTCTCCACAATTCATCAAAATACATCGAATAAAAGAATAAAACAAGTAACATTCCTAATAGACATAGCACATGAGTTCATAATTTTCTTAGTTTTTAGACTCAAGTAGATATAATAGTGTATGAATACAACTGACGTTTAAAAAAGTCTACTATAAAATTCTTCACCATAATTCTCTACATTTTCAGATGAGGTCATCTATCAGAAGTACCTTCATAGACTTGCATATTAGTATGAAGCCAGAAATTTAAAAAAAAAAGAACACCGGTATGACTTTTGCATTAAAAAATGTCTGTACTGTGTATGGCCTACAGTAATGCTACTTGCAATGTGATCGTATGAGAAAAATAAGAGCTCCCGATTGCTGTGGTGACATCTCCCTCTGAGGGTCTTCTGATGTGTCGGTATTGTGTTTATAATTTGCAAGTAGAAACATTTTTCCCATGTATTATTATGCCCTATCGCTTACAAACCTCGCTCCTATAGATAGTATACCTTTTAAAAAACAAGGCATTACCATAACCTTAAAATTGTTGTAACTTCAGAAGGACTTGCAAGTAACATATTGCAAGTAACATACAAAGGCAGCACAGAGTGAAGTGAAATGCACACGTGCACTGGGATGAAATATGAAAGGAGAATGCTCTGACGAAAGATGCACAATTAATGTGTGCAGTATCATCACTGCTGTAAATACACAAAGTAATTAATGTTTTTTTTTCAATCGCAGTGAAGACTACTCTCCTGCGAATCAACAGCATCTACACTGCAAACGACATTTCCAAAGAACCCTGGTCATTTCGTAAAAAAAGTAAGCACATTACTAACTTTATGTTGTAACTGTTCTTCAAAGAGGCTGCATGGGTTATTTGTTTAATTTGTACACCAAAGCAAACATTGATTTCTGAACCATTCTACTTACAAATACCAATTTATTAAACAGAGAATTACAGGCAGAATGGCTCACAAATCCCTGTGTGTTTGGAACTCAAATAACATACAGAATCATTAGAAGGTTAGTTCTAGAAAAGAAGTTGCTGTTTCAAGTCTATGGCATTTCGTTTTCTAATAATGCTTCTCGTCATCACTAAGCCACTTTGTACTCTCATCTGAAGCACATTGTAGTAGTATACAAACAGTAGAATAGCCTTACCAAATCATTGTAAGAGTCCAATGCACATTCACACACCATGACAAAGAGCTTCCCCATCAGACTCATGCACGCATGCACACAGCACACATACATTGAACAACAGACCAAAACATGCCTTCTTTTTTTCAACAGACACCAAAGAATGCCTACCAAAAAGCAACTACGTAGAAAGGAACGCAGAACTAGAGCAAATAAAAATAAAAGTGTTCAATCTAAGCATCCATCTGGAGTAGAGCTTGTAGAGAACATTAGAACAAACCAGCTAATGCAGTCATTTAGCAAAACAAAGGAAGCTTCAACTACCAAAACTTTACCTCCTCCATCAAAATGTGTCACGAAACACAAAAAGTGTGGCAAAAGATCGGCTACCAGTACAGCTAACAATGCTCCTAATAATCCTGATATAGTAACAAGAACCCATAGGAAAAAAAGTATTTTAGCAAAAATGGTTTGCTTCAGAATCTACTAAGAAGAGGACCAAAATCATCCTCACCCCTTAAAAAGTTAGAAAGTTAATCCTACAAGCTCTCGTGGACAGTGCAATCCTTCTCAAAAGGAAGTTGTTTATATTAGTGTTAAGTAGGATGAAAGCACTAACAAAACTAAGTACCAAACTACAAAAGAAACTCAGCAATAAACGTAATGTGAACAAAAATTATTTCTTAAATGTTTGTGGAGGTGAATGGAGTCACACGACGACCACAGAACCATATTTTAATGAACAAGCATACAAACAAAATCAAACAAACACAATTGCCATCCATAGCAGTGGACGAGGGTATGAGAAAATCAATAGTGACATCATGGAACAAAAACACTGCTTACAAAAATATCCCCTGAAAACTCAGAATTACATCTCGATTCGACAGAACCACACCGTCCAGTATACAAATGGCCGTGCACATCAATGTGTGCCATTCCAAACAAAGCTTTCAAATCTTCACGTCCGTTCCTCAATCTGTATGTAAAAGAGAAAGACAAAAGTAAAATGAAAGTGCTGCAAAATATGGATATTTGTCCAGTGCGCAAATACATAGGACTACAAGGACATTCATTAGCCTGCATTTCTGGGCCTATTTGCAAAAGCACCTTCCATGAGATCAAAAGGATATCAGTGCATCATTCAAATGTAAGAAATCTAGTGTATAAAATATACTATGCAAACATTCCAGCTTCAGAATTAGGCAATTTAAATAAGACTCTTTTGCATGGTACACCCAAATACTTACAAGAAGAAATTGACCGTATTCAGAGAAAGTATTTTGGAAGTGAAAGCCACTTACAAAATGCCATAGTTTTAGAGCAAATGGTTTAAATTATCTCTCTACCTTTTAGCAGAAAACAAATATGAACTAACTGAACGCCTAATATGTTGCAGTTACTGTACTACAAAATTAGACAACAACCACACTCCTTCACGTGCTATAACAAATAATTTGGAATTGTTCCCACTATCAAAAATCCTGCAAAAACTCAATTTGTATGAGAGCATCATAATTCAAACAGTTCACCCATTTCAAGCAATTATACGCCTTTATCCAAAAACAGCAAAATTACCTCCCTCTGAATTGCTGAAAGGCATTTGTGGCAAAGTAGATTATTTGCCATTAGATCTAACCGAAAATGTAAACACTCTAGGAGTGCAACGTTCAATAGAGCATTCTTTAATAGTCTTGGTAAATGGTGTACCAACAAAAGACAAAAACATTTGGCAACATCTGGTGGACTTACATAAAGTTAGACAATCATTGCAATATCTAAAAGACAATAATGAGTACTACAAGGAAATAAATGTTGAAGAAAGCTTAAGGGAAACAACTGAAATAATTCAAGAGCCATCAGAAACTGGACAATTCGAACTTCTGGATCCTGCTACAGTATCCACTCTTTTGGACCAGAACACAATTTATCCATTGCATTCCAAAGAAAGCATAGATGATGCACTAGAAACTTACCAAATGCGACAAACCAAAGGTTCACCAATGAGTATATGGGAAAAAAGTATAGAAGCATGTGCGTTTCCACTGCTATTTCCTACTGGCAAAGGTGGAAGATACAATGATAGACCCACTCAGATTGGGGCATCAGAATACCGCTCATTACGAATGTATTCGCAAGATCCCAGATTTAGACAAAATGTGGAATACATATTCCACCTACTCTATGAAAGTGAATTAGCAACGCTATGTTATGGAGTTGCACACATTTTGAAATTGGAACCCACTTTCAAAATATGTCAGCTAATCAGTTAATACAAAAAGTACAGGAAAAAGATTAGGTTTTACAAACAAGTATAACAAATTTGTTTGCAAACATGCATGGTACACAGGAATATTGGTTCAGATGGCACAGAGATGTGCATTGTATGATCAGAAACCTTGGACCACCGACTTGGTTTGTTACACTAAATTGTGCAGAATATGCATGGGAAGATTTACATGAGTTCCTACGCATAGCAAACAGCAACAAAAACAACATAGATATATTAACACCTGGAGAACTTTGTGCAACACTTCTTTTGGAGAAAAGAATTTCAAGCGAGAAGAGCACCACATATTCACATGCTGTTATGGATCAAAGGTGCACCTAAATTTGGTCATGACAGTGATAGCACTGTTTTGCAGTTTATCCAAAAATATGTCACTTGTGAAATTCCTTCACAACAGACACATAGTGAGCTGCATGGGCAGATTTTACAATTTCAAAGACACAAATGTGGCAAATATTGTCACCGCAAATACAAAAACAAAGGTAAATACTACACCAAATGCCGCTTTGGTTTCCCTAGACCAGTTACAGAAACAGGTGAAGTAAACAACTTAATGTCTTCAGTTCAACATAGTGTTAAAGTTAAATCACCTAAGAACACGCATTACATAAAAAGAACAGAAAAATCAAAATATATCAATGATTACAATGCAATCATTGCCCTCTTATGGAATGCAAACATAGAGATGTGCAGTGCATTGCAAACAATTCTACTGCTCTTGCACAATATGTTACAGCCTACTACAGAATAAACAGAGCTTCAAGACCTCTGGGATGACCTAGCATCAGACAAAACACTATCACAGAAATTATACAGCCTAGGCATAAAAATGCTCTCTCATAGAGAATGTGGAGCCTATGAAGCAGCAGATCGTTTAACCGGTACTGCTTTGTATGGAAAATCAGACAACATAGTATGGCTAAGTCTTGGTCCTGCTAAATCTAGAAAAAGAGTGCTGAAATCATATGAGGACATAGAAACAATTGCCAGAAATGATCCCAACAGCCAAGACATTCTAAAAAACAATTTGCTGGACACATACTATCCGAACAGGAGTAGCACTTTGGAAAGCATGTGTCTATACCACATAGCTCAAAACTTTGCATACAAAAATAATATAAAACCTGATGAAAAGAGAAAAAGAGGAAGACATACTAGATAACTATGACTGCTATGAAGATGCGTTTAAAGCAAATGAAAGCACTATCCCCGATGTGCACTTTACGCAGTACAAAACAATGTTACACAATGAGTAGCAGCAGGAAGAATAACTTCAGGCCCAACTAGATAAGGACTCTTCCGACAGTAGTCAACCTTCTGTAACAGGAAGTCAAGAACCACTAGGACAACCACTAATAGCAAATGACGCAGAAGTAGCTATGGCAGAAGTAGAAAACACCATGTATCAGTATCAAGAAGATACAGAAGACTTAACTGTACAATAAGCAAAACTTAACAAAGATCAGCGCAGCATTTTTGAAGACGTAACAAAACAAATTGTACATGGTGTACAACACGAAAATAAAGAATGTTCCTGCCAAAATTACAAACCTATACTACTATATGTGAGTGGTGAAGCTGGATCAGGAGAAACATTCTTAATCAAAATCATCAGCAAGTTCCTTCAACAATTGACAAACAACAAACTGTCAGCTGTTGTAACGGCCCCCACAGGTTTAGCTGCCTACAACATAGGCAGTGTCACTTTACACCGATTACTACTGCTTCCAGTAGAGCATCAAAATAAATTAGACTATTACAAACTTTCTGCAGAAGCTGCAATGGAAGTACGCAGAGTATTAAAACAAATGAAAATGCTACTAATAGATGAAGTGAGAATGGTCTCCAACCTAGTGTTGGCTTTGATTCACCTCAGATTGCAAGAAGTTCTTAAAAGTAACAACGAAGAACTCTTTGCAGGGAAACACATTATCGTTTTCGGAGATCTTCTACAATTGACACCAGTGAAAGGTGAACCTATTTTTAAAACCTTAGGCCACAAACTCTGCCGTAAAGCTGTTGGCAGCATAGGAAATATCAACCTTTGGCAACATTTCCAATACAGAGAATTAACAGAGAACATGTGGCATTCTGCAGATCTCACTTATGCCAACATCTTAAAAAGTATTAGAGTTGGTGTACTATCGCAAGAAGCACAAGCAGTATTGAAAAACCGGCACATTCATGCACTTTATGGCAATAATGCATGTGCAACTGATGTTATGGAACAAATTGCGCACAAATATGTCAATTGTATGGCCTTAATGCCAACTCTTGCAAGCTGTTTCAAATTCAATGAAACAATGTTAAATAAAGAAATGCAACCAATAATTGAAATTAGCGCCACAGACAAACTAGACGTACATGGTATGACAGTACCCATGTGTGAGCAAGCCACAACAAGACTTAACAGTTTAGAAAATTCAATCCCCAACACAGCTGGGTTGGAAAAAATATTAAAATTATCCTTAAACTGTAGAGTAATGCTTAAACGTAATCTTTACGTCTAGCAAGGACTAGTTAATGGAGCACTGGTTACAGTTGTTGGCTTTCAATCATACCCACATCACAGCAACATTCAGTTTGTCAATATTAGCTTTCATAAACTTTCAGAAGTGAAAAAGATATGATGCTCAATTGCTCGATTCCTTCTCTTCAAAGACATGTTTGTACGTAGAGAGCAATTTTCTCTAACTCTTGCATATGCAGTTACCATTCATAAATCCCAAGGTCTTACCCTAGACAAAGCATTGATAGATATAGGAAACACAGGGCCTCATTACACGGTAGGCGGAGAACCATGGCGCAATTAGCACCATGGTTCATGCCGGTAAAATACCGGCACCGCCTTGGTGCAAAGGGGAATTACTGACCCATTCCAAGGTTGGTGGGGCGGTAATTCCCCCTTCCACCATTGCCCTTCCCCATTCCCATTTTTTCCCCATAGGGCATAATGGGAATGGGGAAGGCGCTAATTACGGCACCGCAAATTGCGGTACCGTAATTAGCTCCCTGGGTCCCTTTGCGGGTTGGTTTTTAACGCCTGCAAAAAGCAGGCATTAAAATCCCCAACCCGCAAAGGGACCTCATAGTAAGGCGGTAAGGATTTACTGGTACCGGTAAAATACCGTTACCGGTAAACCCTTACCGCCTACCGTGTAATGAGGCCCACAGTCTTTAAAGAAGGCATGAGCTACGTAGCATTATCACGCTTACGTACACTTGACGGTCTATTGCTAATGAACTTTGATGCAAGTAAATTCAAAGCTGATATTCCTTGCATTCTAGAATACAATAGGCTGCGTTCACTGTACACCCCCCATCTGAAACAATATCATGTTCCACTTAAAGTGAAACGTGGTAAAAGAAAACTAAATCAAACAGAAATGCAACAGAATCCAACAGCAAATACCTCAAAGAAAACAAAAGAAGCTAAAGCTTCATCAATTACCACAAACAAAGAAGAACCTATTAGGGAATGTAAACCAGGTACGTCTTCAGAGACGGAACAGAAACTCTGAAAAATGCACTCAGATACAGAACTAGCTGGTCCATTCAAATTTGAAAATGAAACTGGGGTAAGTTGCTATGCAAATGTAGCAATGAATATTCTATTTCAATTGCCACCAATTGTTAACAATATTTACTTACACAGTACAGACCAATTGTGTTTGCAAATGTTAGTGCTTCATAGAAATGCAACTAACAATCCTGACAACACATACAGTGTTCATGGAATAAGGCAAGAATTGGACTACTGTGCTGGAATGGTGAGATTCACTATGAACTCACAAGAAGATCCACAATCATTTCTAATGTACTCACTACTAGTATTGGAAAACAAAAGCATACCTGTAAATGAAATCTTCCAGATATCGTACATGTGGAAACATACATGCACTCTCTGTAACAATGTGATACAGGAACAAATCCCAAATGAGCGATATGTGTATGTTTCCATACCTAATTGTGAATCCATTCCATTTCAGCAACTTGAATTACAGAATGCAAACCATGGCAGATTATGTATGATTTGCAATTCAGACAATCGCTCCACCTTACTGATACAAACACATAATGCCTACATAATACTTATGCTTTTACGTTATAATGCAGATGGTACCAAAAACAACTGCAAACTGACTGGATTCACACACGGTCAAGTGTCACTTGGAAAGAAAACCTTTGCAACAATAGGTATAATCTACCATGCAGGAACTACAACCAATGTAGGTCACTACACTGCATGCATTAAAAAGAAATGTGGATGGTTCAAATGTAATGATAGCACCATTACTCTAAAGCAGAGATTCCAGCTAATCTTACAAATGCGTACTTAATCTTCTTAAAGCCAAAATTTAATAAATAATGTGTACTTCAAGAGTACAAAAAAATTATGGAAAAGACTAAAAACAGTTAGAATACACCAACAGGTATCTAACTGCTCAAGAGGATATAACAACGACACAAATAAATGAATATCACAGAACTGTAAGAACAAATGCACAGTTAGAATACGCCAACAGGTATCTAACTGCCCAAGAGGATATAACAACGACACAAATAAATGAATATCACAGAACTGTAAGAACAAAAGCACAGTTAGAATATGCCTACAGGTATCTAACAGTTGTTAAAAATGGGCAGCAAGGCAACAAACATAACATTAATCAGAAAGATGAAGGAAACACTCAAAGGAAACAAGGAAGTAGTTAGTACTATAGCAAATAAAGTTTTTTTTTTATCCGACATGGATTTTTTTGAAAAGCAAACACAAAAACTGAGCAGAATGCACTGGTTTGTAAACTAAATATGAGTGTAAAAAAATAAGGTAAACTGTCTATTATGAAATGTAGTAAGTTTTCATAAAATGCAAAGACTAACATACTTTTTTCTTTTATCACAGAAATTAAAAAAGGATACTTCCGCCAAGTACTGAAGGCATTTAAAACATGTATGGATTCTGAACAAAGTAAGGAGTAAGTATTTTGGCAATCATTTTGTACACATGCGAAACTACATGTCTATTCTACGGTACTAATATGCTGCAGTGGCTGTAGGCTGGCCCTTGCATCTTGGTTGTGTAACCTACCACCTATGCCTTACGACCAAGGTACAAAGAGTATAGTTCTGACCCACAACCATCGCTGCATATCAAAACCATGGGCCTTGTAAATTAACTACTTATAAGTTAACTTTTGGGACCATAGTCTGCAGCCATGCCACCAAGACGCTAGGACGTGCACACAACTACCGCATTACACCACACCCATATTCACTTATAACCCCACTGCTTATGACTTCAGTCTTGGGTGCATGGCCTTTGGGCATGCAGGCAAGACTGTGGGTCCTGGGCAGAAACACCACAGCATATCACAGATTTATCAATGTATGGGTATACAGTATATAAAATTCATAGTTGCTTACAACTGCAGTGCTTATTATTTTGTTCAAATACTCTACATCCTGGCCACTACCACCACACCATATGAAATCCATTGGGGCATATAACTACACTACGTACAAATGTGCTTTTGGGGGCATGGCCTTCGGCCATGCACCCATGACTGCAGCCCTCCCCAAAACTGTCTGAGTGATGCACTACCACACCATATCACACCCATTGTGACTTGTAAGTACACTACATATAACTGTGCTGTTGGGTGCATGGCCTGCGGCCATGCACTCATGACTGCAGACCCTCCCCACAGCCACCTGAGTGATGTTCAATACTAGGGGTATCTCTGTAGCTGTGAAATGCTGCAGAGGTTGTGGGCAGGGCCTAAAATCTTAGGTGTATGTCCATACATTTAAATCTATGGATGTGAAGTAGCTTATAACTCCACTGCTTAGAAGTGTCTTCTTGGGTGCATGGCCTTTGGCCATGTACCCTAGACTGTACACACTCCCCACAACCATCTGATCAATAATGTATACTACAGGTGTACCCATTGCTGTGACATGCTGCGGTGGCTGTGGGCAGGGCCTACAGTCTTGGAAGTATGGCGTCCGGCCTATGGACTACGGCCATGCACCCAATACTGTAGGCCCTGGCCACAATCACCACAGCATGTTACACCCATGGTTGCTTAAAAATCAGTAGCACACCCATAGAAGGAAACATTGTAAATGTAGCATGTACTGAATATGTACCCAAAACTCTGGGAGTTAGCCACACCTGCCACATATATAATCGATTGTGTGGGTGTGAAGTATAAATGTGATAAGCTGCAGTGGTTGTGGGCAGTGTGTACATGCTTGGGTGCATGGCATACAGCCTGCAACCATGCACCCACAAGTATACATCTTGGCCACAACCACCGCTCTAGATGAAACCCATGTTGGCTTGTAAGTGAAGAGGATAATAACTTTGCTGTTGGGTGCATGGCCGTAGGCCATGCACCCAAAAGTGCAGGGTCTCCCCACAACCACCTCAGTAAAGTGTGGAAGTTGGGTTTTTTCTATAGGTGTGGTATCCTTCAATGCTTCTGGCCAGAGGCTGCAGTCCTAGCTGTAAGTATTCATAGATATTACATGGTATGGGTGGGCAGTGGCTGGGACGTCCAGTGCTTACAAGTTTGACAGTTTTACTGTCTGAACTTTTCCCAACGCTCTATGCCTCACACGCCTGTCCCAGCTCCACCTAAGAGACATGCTGGAGTCTAAAATGGGGCACTATGCTCTTGTGTCCATCATTAGTTTTAAGTTGAGGCATTTTGCATGTTTTTCGGGACTCGGAATATCTGCCTTGATTGTTCTACCCGATGGGTCGATCAGCCCACAATTCTTTAATGTGAGGCACTCATTAACTAGTATGCTAGCAGCACAGGAAGAGGAGCAGCAATGCAACTGTATTATTATTACAGATATACATGACGTGCATTTATGACATCATTTCTGACATCATGGAGTGAATTTCATACAAGAGATCTAAATCAGGCCACACGTCTGACATTTTCTGTCCCCAGCATGAACACACCTGCATAGGCCTCCTTTTATTTGTGTACGTTGTTTTCTTGCCTGCAGTGGAATGTCAATACTCTTGCATCGTGGACAATATGAATGTGGGGAAGTATGAAAATGGCGTCAACTGTTTGTAGAAGTGTCACCCTGGCATTGCCATTTCTGTGGGTACTGAGGCAGTGACATAGCATGTGTGGAGGTGCAACACTTTTGGGAATTTTGAATTATTTGTAGTGGTTATTGCATAGCAAAACATGCTTCAATCTATGGCGGTTAATAAGGCAATATCAGTAGCACCAGAAATGAGATAATTATCTTGTCACATATTCCATCCTAATAGACCCCTCAACATCAGTAATGAGATGTGGGGAGCACCTATTCCATGCATCTTTGCTGGAGTCCAATGCAGCCTGAAGCATATTTTGTAATGCTTCAATATGTCATTCAGGTTGATATGGGTGTTTGGGATCGAGCCTAATATTCGGAGTTATAGACATTCACTGATATCGCGATTTAGGTCCTCTCCCCAGTCTATTCGACACATGCCCAAAAGTAACAGTGTTGTTTGAACACTAGACCATAGATAGGGATAGCTTCCACCACAAAGAGCTATCCTGTAATATGTTGGTCCTACTGCAGTAGATCCCTTTCAATGGCAATCAATGGGGGATCTACCATTCTTTGAGAGTAAGGCCTAGGTACAGGAAGGTCCGGACTTTATTTTGCCTCAGATCATATTGCTATCTCAGGGTACTAAAATGATTTATGACAATATTAAGAAAGTGGTGAGAAAAGGAGAATGTACCTTTATCAGGATAGGAAAAATAAAACGCAGGAGAACCAGAGAAATAGTTTCCCTATGACTGAAAGTATTGGATTGTTTCACAGGACGAAGTTCTGCTTAGCACCTGCTCCGAACTGTTAATTGATTACAATGGATAAGCAACTCTTTGCCCTCTTCATAAAACATTAACTTGACAGAGTTTCCTCAAATGCCTAACCAACATGCAAATCTAAGCAGTACCTCTACTGGGATGCCTGCATGAGCCGTTACCTAAAAGCGAATCCAATTTGCAGGGTGGTGATCTGTTCTTCTGAATAGTCTGCAAGCCGATATCAATTGGAAACTATCTCTACACACCCTCGGTTATCCAATAGCCCCTTTAGATGTCAGTGTTTGCATGCCCCTGAGTGAGAAGTTAACTTTCGTATTCGTCCATAATTATAAGTAAGTTGAACTTGTTTAGGTTTTGAAATGCTTTATGTTGGGATTTTTGACACAAGGCTTTTGAGGGTATAGAGGGTTATTGGGAGCAAGAACATTTTAATTGTGTTGCCTTTCCGCCAAAGGCCTAAGTTAATGCACTTCCACATAATGCATTTTCTTATCAATACCTTGTATCATGGTGTCTAGATCAAGTTTGGCTATTTTCTACAAGGATCTAGGCCTTTCTATTCCCAAGCAAGTGAAAGAAGTATCTGCCCCTACAAAGCATCACTCCTGGAAGTCAATCCTGGTGGAGTCATGATCAATGGCAAGTAGCCTCTGTTTCTCTTGTATAGTCGCTGTCTGTTCTATGGGTCTCTCATCCTCTGATAACAAAGAAATGTGGAAATATGGCAATGTCTAGGGGGTTCTTTAGAACCATTAGCCCCTCCAGACATAAATGATGAGGGGGCATTTATAGAGTCTGTGGAATCCTCACGGTGTGCTAGCACAAATATTGAGTGAATGATTAGCAGGTTGGTGGGATCCTCTGTGAACAGGAAAAAAGGTCTTTTTATACATATGGGCCCCAGAAAACACCCAATCCCTATTCAGCAATGACCACTTCTGAGCAGTCGTTTCTCCAGTCACGCTGCCCCAACCTTACTCTCAGCTCCCTGGTGTCACATTGTCATTCGTTTCATATAGGCTTAACCTAAATTCTCCCTCTTGAATGGTATTTCTGAGTGGCTGAAAGCCGTACATTCTGTACAGGTCTGTGTTGTATGTTGGTAGGCTCCCTCCCCGTCTGGTGGGAAAGAGGCTCAAGTCCTTCCACAATGGAGAAACCCGTAGTCTGGGACATGTTTAGTTCCACTTACCATAAACAAACTTCTATTCACTGGCTCCAAAACCCTCTTCACTTGACAGGGACTCGGCTGTGTTTCCAAGCTGACAAAAGTCTGTTTGTTTCAGTCCTTTCATTAGTCCTATAACGTGCAATGAATATGGCTCCTTCCCTGTTTCACAATTCCCAGGGTGACCTCACTGTCCTTTTAGGTGGTGGTTGGTCACTGCAATGAAGAATGTCAAATGGAATAACAGGAAGGTTATAACCCAGGTCCAGGAGATCAGTAGCATTAACCCCCTGTCACTGGGCTTACAATTCTCATGTGAAATTCAGAAACAAACAATCTGCACAACAAGCTGTGGCTCACCTCAAATTGAAATACTGCAATTTGATTCCAGAGTGCCCAAATGAGTCACTATCTCTCCCTCCAGAAAGAACTGCTGGCCCTAGTGTGGGGTGCAAAACCCTAATGTTTGCTGGTTTGCAGCCTATCTAAAAAAAGGGGACAGCAGAAGATGTTTGCCCTAATCTAATACTAGCAGTGAGTTTAAGTGAGACGCAGTCCACTCTATTCAATTCGTTATTGTGATGTTAAACGATAAAAATGACATTTACCACATCCGCGATGACTATATCAAAGGCATGGCCAACAAGGATCTGTTGAGCAAATACTGTCCTTTGCCCTTGGTGTATTATAGACCCACTACAAGTGATCTAGGATCACGCTTTGAAGAAAAAAAAAGAATGTCACTTTTATCATTCAACATCACAATAACGAATTGAAGAGAGTGGACTCTGTCTCACTTGAACTCAAATTGGATTCTTTCATTTTTGTGATACAATATATATGGGGTATTGGAAAGAATCAAGACACCCTCTTAGGACCTCCTTGGTGTTGTTATCCTTCAGCCAGCTTCTGCTGGCGGTCTTATGATAAATACATATATATAAGGACCTGAATATTATCAACATCAAAATGAGCGAACAAAACTACCTGGCTTTTGCTGAGGAACTCATTGAAGGTATCCTTGCAACCCCTTCAAATCTGGGCAGTATCACAGCTCTAAATATACATACTAATGAAGATGAGTGGAATGAACTATAACCATCCGCACAGAGCTGCATGGAGCGCTAATGACGGAATATTTGTGTTCCTCTAGTGCACCAAACAGGCTCATTATACACATTGGACTTATCATTTTCCTTGACAAAATTCAGTTCGGGAAAGACCAGAGTTGTATATCAAATAAATGTGCCAGGGACTGACTCACCCTTATTATTGTTCGGATGGAAATGAGCATATCCCACCCACCTAAGCGCTTTCAGGTGAGGCGAAATCCCTATGAGACAGTCTAGTGTATAAGGGGGGAGCGAACCACACTATGAAACTCGGTGCGAAAGTAATATAGCGTATTAGGAGATACATAGAAAGAAAAGCCATTTTGTATTCATGACAAAAGCACAGGCTTGCATGACCACGCTGCACCAGCTGAGCACCATGGAAAGATTTTACTAGGCCCAACATCATTAAGACAGCATGAATCCACACTGCCAGTTCTCATGGAAGTCCACTTCCCCGATGTCCCTTCACTGTTGCAAACACTTCGTATTGTTCAGAGGAATTCACCCTGCAAGAGTGTGAGACAGCACCAGACTCCGCTCAGCATCTATTCATCAACACTAAGCTTCCAGAAGGCCTATAACCCCCATCCTGCCAGCCCAAAGCCAACCATAGACCACTGACCCGACCCCCACCCCTACATTCTATGATAAGCAAGCGACCCCCCCTGTCCTAGCGCAAATCAAGGGTCCTTAAAAGATCTAAGCATACGCAACTGTTTCACCTCCCGGCATAAAACACACCCTTGGTAACACAAGGTAAAGGGAGAGATAAATTATAGATCGAAACCCAGCGTGGTGACCTTGGGTGCGGGAGGTGCGGTATCAACGAAGCCCAGAATGTCTGGTTCAGTGTTCCTGTATTTCATCCTCCCTTCCCCCTGGCACCAAACCCAAGTCGCCCAGGTGCATGCCACAGTGATATAGTAGTAGGTCTAGCGTGTTATTATAAATATAACATTGTATTATATGAGCGACCCGACCTTTACCAGGCAACATGATGAGCCCAGCTGACCCACGTGGAGCCCGATAGATGGCAAGGACACCAACCAATAGCCTGGAATCCCCTATGGAGCAGGCCCATGTATGTGGTCTTGCCAATCAGTGGCACCAGTTGTTACTGTATATGATGATGCCACAAGGCTTTTTAAGCTGCTGCTTGTTTTCAGATGAGCAGAGTGTTCTCATGCAGCATAGTACTTTGCTGATATTTGTATTCTGTAATATTAAAACTTGTTATCCTTGCAAAGCTATCTCCTGGTTTATTTCGCTAGAGGGCTGTATTCACTCTGGACTGTGCATAAAAAGAGACTTGCCTTCATTATTAATACAGCTAAGAAGGTCTCTGAAGATCTGGTCTGCCAGATCATAGAGAAACAGGATGAGCTGTTGATTAAGGTGGTCCTTGAGACCTACAGAAAATAAAACTAGAACTAGATGAAAAGAGTTTAAAGACTTAAATGTAAATAAGAAAATAATGAAACTATAAAAAGACATCATAGCATCCTCATATGAGAAAGAATATCCATGCAACCAGGACTCCTAGTATCTGGAACACACCCTAATGGGTGGCCAGATTGACTGGTCCTTTGGACTAACAGTAGGTCAGAGGAACTATTCTAGTCATTTAAAAAAGGGGAAAAGATTGCCAAGACCAAACCAGTGGAGTTTCTTGAGCAATAGCTTGGAGGAGGAAAATAGACCAGTAACGTCCACGGGTGCACAAAGGAGGCACAATTCTGAAAGAAATGTACAATTTCAAGAGGTCCAGAATCAACCAGAAATGGTACAGCAAACACCACTGCCCCCACCACCATTCTTTTATTAACAGAGGGGCCGGGGCAGAGGCAGGTGGCAAGAGAACCCGCACGGATTACCCAGAGGTGGGGATAGGGCAGGTACATGATACATGTAAATTACTAGTTGTCAATATTTCAAAATATTTACTGACACAAGAAGAACTAAAGGTGTTAGAGAAAGGCCTATCGTTTGTGCCCAATCCCTTCCAAATGATATGACTTAAGCTATTTTTTGGTGACATGGAAATGGATCCAGTCACTAATACATCTGGACTATGAAACAAGTCCACTTTTCTATCCACCATTGTTGGGCATATCACCAGAGTCCATTACATTGGAAAGGCTATTTTTAAAAGCCTAGAAAACTTGTGGCAACACACAGTCCCACATACCAAATGTGACCAAAAAGGATCAGGTGGCCTTGTTCTCACTATCTGCCAACAGCAGGATCACACTAAAATAGGCAGATAAAGGTGGGGCACTGGTCATGATGGACTCTGAAGCATACCACAATATGGTGATCAGTCTCCTAGATGACGGAACCAGTTACTTACCAGTGGCACATGATCCGACACCTAATATATGGGGTCTCATCACCCCTATAATAGAGGAAGCCATTGCGGAAGGACACCTTAGTAACAAGGAAGCAGAGTTTTTGATACCAAGCCATGCCAGAACACCTGCCTTTTGTGCCTTACCTAAAATTCATAAGGGTGTAGGCCCTCCACCAGGACGACCTATTGTCTCTGGGATATGCTCAATTCTAGAGCCACTGTCTCAATTTATGGACTTTTTTTCTTAAAAGAGAGATTCCAAAAATGACGTCATACATAAAAGATACGTAACTTGCTGAAAGGACAAACATTTGATACAACAAGAATCTGTTCATCACATTTGACATCAAATCTCTGTAGACCAAAATCCCCAAGGTGAAAGACTGCGAGTGATTGAAAATCTCCTGCTAGAGAATGACATCACAAAAGGGGTCCCCAATCGGTTGATTCTCCAATTTACAGAGATAGACCTCACCAAGAACATTTTCTTACATGAAGAAATATTCTATGAGCAAATATCGGGGACTGCCTTGAGGGTGACTTTTCCCCCAACCTGGCCAATCTGTACTTAGCTAACTTTGAAACAATAAGTATATTTAACAGCAACACATTTGACAACTTGATTGATAGGTGGGAACAATATATTGATGACATTTTTGGGATCTTCACAGAGGACGCCCAACAGCCAGAACAGGCATCTCGAATTAAAAATGACATCTAGTAAAGTAGAGATACATTTCCTAGACCTGCCCATGCATGACCTCAAATGAACTTTGGAAACCTCGTTATTCCAAAAACCAACAGATTGTGACTGTTTTTTACACTACTCCAGTTACCATCCAAGACATCCGAGAGATAATTTACCCATTGGAAAATATCTATGCTTCTGGAGGAATTGCTTGACCAGAGAGGAGTATGATAACCAGTCAAAACAGCTGACCTCAAAGTTAAATGCAAACTCCAAAAAATGACTAAAACAAGAGGGAAAAGGGGCAAGGAATATCCTTAGAGATGTAACATTGCAACAAAACCTTACTAATGAATGGGACAGCAACCAAGTTACGGCTGTGTTGAGCATTTCCCCTCTGTGCTACTAAATCAAGTAAAGAAACATTGGCCCATTCTGAATGTAGGAAAGGCACTACTAAATACCCCAAGGTTTGCTATCAAACGTGGATGCAACTTGAGAGATATGCTGGTACATACTTACTGGGATGAGACACCAACAACCCAGTTGACACTATGGTCCCTATCGCCCGCCAAGGGTCATTTCCCATGCAGGTCCTGTTCAGTTTGTGTTTCACAATGGTGTACCCAATGATTTAGTTTTAATTGCTATTATAATTAGTTTCTTGTAGTACTTAATGCAACAATGTTTGGAACTAACCCTTTATGGCCAATATACAACTTTATTGGGGTTTTTTATATTTTGAAAAACACAGTAATTTATTTGTGCGTTTTTTCTTTTTTCTTTTGTTGATTCATAAATCAATTTTTTGCAAACAATTCTTCATTTTACAATATTTCTGATGATTAAAGCATCTTTCTTATCATGGTTCATTCATCAAATGTAGTGTTACAAACATCCTGTGCTGCAAGACAGTATGTTTTACATATAAAAACAACAATTTCTTCAAAACCCCACGTGCAGTCATTCCCACTTAACAGCCACATGTGCATATATTTGCAATTCTCTTTTGATAAGGGTCTACATCTTCAAGTAAATGGATTGGTGTTACTCCTATTCATCTTTTCTAGAAGTTATGGGGATACTTGGTCCCCTATTTTAGCTGGATGTTTCGGTGGGATATGTATTAGACCACCTTCCTCAGGACATTCTATTGTTGTCTGACCCATGTGTTTTCTTTTTTGCTCTCTCCTTTCCTTCTACTAGCAGCATTTGAACGATTCAAATCCTTCTGTATCTGTGAATACCATAATCCTGCCTGGACTCGTATTTGTATTTGTATTTGTATTTGTTTATTACTTATATCGGGCGCCGAACCCTGGGGTAACTGGCCGCTTGAGAATATAGGTTACAGATATAAAGCAGGTATACAGGTTATACAGATAAATAACAGTAAATAGGACCCTGGTTACAGCTGGGTCGGAATGTGAGGTGCACAGGTGGAGATGCAGTAGTGCACCCTGGTTCCAGTAGGGTCAGTCATGGGAGGCAGTTGGCCTCTTACTGAGAGGGGTTGTTGCTTAACCATGTTTTTATGCCAGCTTTGAAGGTGAGGAAGGAAGATTCCTGTTTGAGGGTGGTGGGGATGGCATTCCAGCGTTTGGCTTTTCCTAAGGTAGTGCTGCCTCTGCATCCTGGATTGGGTGTGGGCGTCCTTTTGTGTGGTAGGCTTGTGTACACTGTTTTATTTTGCCGTTCTGTGTTTTTCTGTCCACATTTCAGAGTAGTTCCGATATTGATTGTCTGGCTTTACACACTCGTTTCCTTTTACACATACTTTGTGAGTAAATTGGCATGTGGCAACAGCAACCTGGCACCTGGTAGCATTTCAGAGTTAATGTGATAGTCTCTCAATTCTGATTCTATTTTAATATGTAGCATGTGAAAAATGCTGCATATTGCATCATCAGTCACACTCTTTAAAGCAGGCCTAATTACTTGCATATATGATTAACGGTTGTCATTTTCCCTTTGATGCTGCACACAGATATTGTTGTCTTTTGTGCATTGGTCACACAATCTTCTGTTGGGCACATACATGACTTGCATCAGTGTTCTGTTGTAGATTCGCCATCTAAGGATTAGAGCATCTCACATGTTCCCGTTCAAAATTGCCGCCATTTTTATTGATCCAATTTGCCAAGACAGTTGTGCTCTAAAATGCACCATTTTGATCCATTATTTTGAATTGTCTTGGATGAGGATGCGCCATCATCTAAGCCTGAGTGATTAAGTTTAGCCAAATGCCATATCATCTGAATTTCTACTGGCTTTGTGATTCGTCAAACATTTCTAACTTCAGGGGATTTGTGTAATGAAGCTCAAGCGGCCAGAGTCGCCACTCAGGTGACTGACCTTGATTATCTGAATCTCCTCTCCAGCAGTCACTTCACTCTCTCAGAGGAGGAGCAGGAGGAGGAAGAGGAGGAGGAGGAGGAGGAGCAAAAGGAGGAGGAGGAGGAGGAGGAGGAGGGTGATGGCTGTTGCTGTTTGAGAGCAGGAGCATTTAATTTCAGCCAGGACTTTAAGGCCTTTATTGTAGGGGTGATTTTAGGTAGTGTTGAATAGAAAATGATTTTAATATTTATTTTTGCAAACATCGTTAAAATGAATGATCTATCCAAGCCTCACAAGGGATTTTCTATTTTTATTTTGCAAAGAAAAATCTACTGCACACTTGGTTACTTATTTTGTTCTGGGATGGTTTGATTGAATGTACACTCACAGGGTTCAAAGTCACTTCATCGCGGGGTGTTTTTTTGCAGGTTTTTTTTACCATGGATTTTTCAACAAAAAACCTCATTGATTTTTTTATTTTTTATTTTGGGGGGCTCCCCCAAACCACCCATCCACTTTTATTTTGTATATGCTCCCGAACACCCACACCCCAAATATATATTATTCCAACTGCCTAATAATTTCGATGAGGTTTTTTTCCATAAACAAATGAGTGCTAAAAAACCCAGCGAAAAACATCCCGCGATGAAAGGAAGTTATACCACTCACAGACGTATTAGTTAAACACAATAGGTAACAAAATCTTGTGATTTTTTTTTTAAATGTATTAGCGCAATTTGAAGGAAGTGGAAAAGTATTGAGAGCAGGCTGGGAAATATATGTGCAGGGTCTTGCTGGTGTACCGGGTAGTGGCACTCGTGGTGGGTGGATTGGATGTGTGATGCCCTCCACCTTCCTAGATGGAGCAGAAATCTGCTTTGGAGTGGCATGATTGAACCCTCACCCACACACAAGTTGCTTTAGCGCTGTAGCTCACACTAGTGTTTCGGCATGTTTGTACATTTTTTTGCAGGGTCTTGCTGAACACTCAGGCAGTGGCATTAGTGGCAAGCTGATTCTGTGTGGGTCTGTGCTTGCGTGTGTGACATAACACAAGCACAACCTGCTTTGACAACAGAGAAATGTGCAATATGGTGTCTTGCTTAAACACACATTAAAACACAACTTGGTTTAGATAACAGCTGATAGAAGCACTTTTTTTTAGATGTCTTAGCATGCTTGAAGCTTGCTACCACAGATGAGGCCAGTCACAAGATCACACATCATACCATTTGAGAACTCGGGGGGGGGAGGAGAATAAGACATGGAAATGTTGCATGGTTTACAGCAGAAATAGCAGCTGCTGCAATTGTTGGGTACGTATGAATCGTGAATGGCAGCATTGTACAGCACCAGGTGGCAACCTGCATTAGCACCCCAACCACAGCTTCTGTGAGCATTGAAACACCAATTGGGTTGGCTAAACGTGCTTCTAATTTTATCACCAGCTTTGCTGTGTCTGGCACGTCACTGCTGCCAGCCCACAGCCCAAATCCATGACATCTGAGTCTGGCATAAGTGAGAATGTATAACATCCTCCATGTTGCAACAGACCAGGGTACACACCCAGGCCCTGTAGAGATTGGCTGAGGTGGCAGCAGTGGAGCAGCACAGGAGCCACCCACTGAAACTGTTTCAGAAATGCTTCAGAATGGGATGTGCTTGTTGAGGGTTTGAATGTGCAGCTCTCATGAATAGGTTAGTGGCAGCAGGCACATGGTCACTGGAATCTCTTTGAACCTGGCACAGCCACTGCCTTTGCCACCACTCCTTCCCCTTCCACTCCTTTGGCATCTGATGATGGCATTGGTGGTGATACATTCGGTGAGAATGATGATGATAAAGACATACCACACTGTATGGCAACCAAAGGCTGGGAGATATACCTGAGAACACTGATGCTTAAGCCAACCACAGTTCCACAGCAGCTATACCTGCGCTCTCTGACAGTAGACCATGGCTGCAATGTTATTTCTGCTTTAGGGCTTGGGAACTCTCGCCTTGCAGATGTTCAGCACCTTGTGGTGACGCGTTTAGTCATCACTTGCTCTCTTGACTATGATACGCTTGCAGCGGCTCTCACTTTACTCCGCTATATAACAGCAGAAATGCTGTGCAATTGTTGCAGGGCCAAACTCCCACACTACCATCTAAAAATGTCCATGTCATTCCCACCTTGAATGTTCTCGACCATGATGCAATGCTGTAAGTGACTACATCTATAGACACATTCAAGCATTTGACGGGTCTTCTTCGCAATGACTCTGTGGCATCTCATGCTCCATGTTGCTGCCTGCAATAGTAATTTGGAGAATCCACACAGCATGCACTCTGTGTATCCTTTTCCCTTAGGGAGATACTTCCATTGATATACTTGTTGGAAATTAACCTTTCCAAAAAGGCAATGAAACGTGAAGGCACAGATGAGTGAGAGATTGTGCAGGTGATGAGACAACTGAGGTCAATCTTTGTGGTGATCTTCTGCACAGATGGTGGATGCATATTTGAGCGACATATCCATCTCAGAAAGAACGATGGCCCACCGCAGTGTTGGTTCTCCAAGTAGTCTGAGCATTCAGCAACACTTGTCTGTGTTGCCATCGACATCCTTAGCTGCGCCTCAGCTATAGAGCAATCAGAATGTGTATACAGTGCTGCTGGTGCGATTGTCTCTGACAATTGGAGAGGTTTCCCTGTACCTCACGTTGAACAACTGACGTATATCAAAATGAATGAGCACCGTACCATAGCAGATTAGCGTTACAGCAACTCGGTCTGGTGCAATTTGCACCGGATCCCGAGTTGCGGGGTTGCGGTTAGTTCCCATTCCTGTTGGGTCCAATGGGTATGGGGGTGTTATTAATGCCTGCGGTGATAGCACAGACGGTAACAGCGCCCTGAAGCCGGTGCATTCACCCCCAGTTCAGAGCTTTGGTCTGCCTCTCTCTCGTCTTGCTCCGTTGAAATTCGTTTTCAACGGTTCCATTAATCTTCTTTATCTTCTACTCCCACGTGGTTCTATTGTCTCTTCTCTCTCTATTCTTGGCTGGCTCTCTTTGCATTGTCGTCTCAAATTTAACTTTTTTGTGTCTGGTCTTTAAATCTCTTCATAATCTGGCACCTACTTACCTCGCCTCGGTCTCAGTTTATATCCCTACCGTTTCTCTTTGCTCTCAGTCACAATTTCTTCTTGTAGTTTCTCGTCCTCCTTGTGCTAGTTCCTGCTTTCGTTCTTTTTCTTTGTTAGCTCCTTTTCATTGGAATTCTCTCCCACTTTTTCTCCTTTCAGTTTCTTCATTCTCTGTATTTCATTCCTCACTGAAGACCTACTTATTGCAAACTGATATACAAGGCTGATAACTTTTCTATTCCTGTCAGTATTTTCATTTTATTGAACCATTTTTTATGAATCTCTGTACAACGCTTTGGATTAAAGCGCTTTATAAATCCCAAATAAAATACCAAATACAAATACTAGTTGCTCAGGCTGCGAAGTTTAAATTATGCTGTAGTCGTGTTGGTGATGGTGATTGCAAACAACTTAAGTGAAGATGATTAACAATTTTGTTATAGTATTAAGTAACATACCTTCATTCTGTATGTCTGTGATCAGAATGCAGCACAGAGGTACTTAAGATGTTTTCCTGCTTGGACATATCACCATATCAAGTGAACTGAGCGACTCACTTACACACCTAAGTTTCTGCTGCACTCCTGCCAAAAGAAGGTTCACACAAATGTATTTTGCTTAACTGCAATACGAATGGTGACACAGGCACAATGACCCTCATTACGACTCTGGCGTTAACCAATGGCGCTAATAGCGACATGGTTAACGCTGGTAACTTACCGATTCCGCCAATGATAAATGGGGAATTATCACCCCATTCCAAGGTTGGCGGGGTGGTAATTCCCCATTTACCATTGGCCCTTCCCCATTCCCATTTTTGCCACATAGGGCTCAATGGGACTGGGGAAGGCGGTAATTACGGAACTGCAAATTGCGATACCGTAATTACCTCGAAAGTCCTTTTGCAGGTCCCTACTTTAACGGCTGCTCCAGACCAGCAGTTAAGGTCGGGAGCCGCAAAGGGACCTCGTAATCGGGCGTTAAGGGTTTAACTGCGCTGACACCTTTTTTATGGCGCCGTTAACCCCTTAACGCCAGGGTCGTAATGATGGCCAATGTCTACTGCACTCCCACAAGGAAGCGAGTGCACATGCCTATTGTTTGCATTGCTGGAGGGAAAGGCAAACACACATTCTTTTTGCGACTCCCCGAGGGTAGAGTGGTGCTCACAAACTAGTCAACATTTCCTAAGCTGCCAGGCAAAGTTGTCTGCATCCCTGTTCTCTGGAGAAGGAGCTTGCTCTAGAACCCATAAACCGTGAGATGCTAGCTGAAATGGACATGGTCCTTTTGTGTGTGAATAACACACTGTTGCTGATGTAGGTAAAACAGGCCTCACTCACTAGAGCGGCGCACTTTAGCTTATGACAGTGACATCATTTAGAAGTGTCCCGTAAGCAGGCAGCCTCCTCCTCCCCTTCTCTGATTTGTTGAGGGGGTAGCACCACAGGTTATTCAAGCCATCATACCTGCCATTTATCCTATTATCATCAACACCTGTGCAACCACCAGTCCCACCATTAACTCAAGCTGCAGCATCTGTTGGAGGAGGAGGTAGATTATCTGTGTGACTCATTACACAAAATCTAACATATATTTCTGAACGGGTGTCCATCTGTTCATTATAAGAAATGAGTGGCAACTATCTACAGGGTTCCAGAGGAGTCTAACCGGGCTAACTATTTATCAGGAGTATAATGGTGTTGTGTAAAGTTGTTCAAGTGGCGCCCCTGCTGGATGAGCATTGCGCTAATTCTCATTGGTCGATGAACTTAAAGTTACTGGATAAACTTAGAACTAATGCTCATTGGTGGATGACCTTGGGTCTATGCTTATTTTGCTTAACAAATGATCGTAGGTATGTTACTTGGTATACGACCATAACAAAAGCTAACAATTCTCTCAAAATAGGACCATAACAAAAGCCGAAAATGCACAAAAGAGTGGTACAAGAAATGTGGGTAAATTAAGACAAGACAATCCAGGCAATTACTCTTCTTGACACTTAAGAAGTACGCATCCCAGTGACAAAACCACCTGCGGTTCAAGCATCATGCCAACCAAGAGACCATCTTGTTTTGGAGACTAGACTCCAGAACAGAGACAAGCCTGACAACAGGCTGATGCAACCACACAGGCAGGGCAAACACAGCAGGGGACCCCAGAAGAGAGGCAAACTATATAAGAGGCTGATGCAGCCAGAGAGACAGCATGAATACAACAGGAGACCTAGCAACAAAGGCAAGCCAGACAATAGCTGGATGCAGAGACATGCTTCAAAATGACAGCAAGAGACACCAGATCAATGTCAAACAAGACTGAAATGGCCAGGCAAGCGGAAGTCATCTTTTTGTTTATATCACTACTGGACAAGTACTGAGGCGTTTAGTGACAATGCTAGTGTGTACATGGATGACAGTGCATTGATAAAAATCGAATACAAAACTATTTGGCTAATTCATATGTATCTTTGTTTACGGATGGAAAACCATGTCAAAGGTTGAATTACGTTTTAGCCCCCTGCCATGTTGGGAATATCTGTTGGTTATACATATGACTGGGTCCCCATGTGTTCAGAGTCATAGTGGAACAACAGCTCAGCATCAACCGGCGGCCCCCATTGAGATCAGTCTACTCTCTGATGGAGTGCACAGCAATCGCATTCTCCCAACCTGCCATTGTCTTCAAATCAAACAAAACTGCAACACAGACCAAAAAAAAGGATTCTGTTACAAAAATACAAGACCTTTGCCATTCCAAAATAAGCTGATGTCCCCCCAAAAAAGTGTTTCATAAAACAAAATTGAGTACCAAACTAAGAAAAACATGATAAGTCTTCCCAATAAAAAATAATAATGGTTTCACTCAACACATACTCCTACTCTCTGCCAAGAAAAGACATTCCTGTCTAATCCCTCTTCAAACATTCCTGCTCCTCCTGCTCGGTGGTGTTGCTCAGCTCTGCCTCGCCTTCCTGCAATCAAACTGAACCCACAAAGCAGTGCTTCATTTTTGGGGTGTCTGCCAGATCCCAGCCCTGGCCCCTATTTCTGAACCCCTGCACTTATTGTCTCATTGTCACTTTAATTATGAAGTGGTGGTAGACAGAGCATCCATCCATCAAGCACAGTGAGCAGGTGCCAGCTGTAGTGTAACCCAGAATATGCCGAGACTGTGGGGAGCAGCCATGGGTGGTGGCAGCAGTGGTGCGGAAGCTGCCACCCACAGTGTCACAGGAGTGCTCGAAAATATTTTGGCCCTGGCACTTATTTTTTTAACGAATTAAGCACTGCCACAAAGCCATCCCAATTTTGTCTCTGCCTCATTTTGTTTCTGCTGAATCTTCGAAGCAGGGCCAGAATCCCACTTGAACCTTGTGATCTCATCCGAATCCATGCTCTACACACGATTCCCCCACCCCGCAATCTCCCACAGGTGTACCCAAATCCAGATGTTGAGCCCGTGGAAATGTACAGGTTGGGTTTTTAAGAGATTTGCCCAGATTTAACCTAATGCAAAAGGGAAGGCCAGGCTCCCCTCAATCAGCAAACTCACTGCATGTCGAGCGACCCACATGACGCTCTGCGGTAATGTACTACATCAATCACAGTTTGAGGTTATAATAGACTCTTAGAATGAATCTATGCTTAAATCACCTTTGTTTTTCTTCACACCACTCAGCCCCCCTTCATATCTCCAAATTAAACACCTATTTTTCATTACTGTGTCTTTTTAAAATGTAAGCACTGTATTTGCCTATGCCTCTTGTAAACTTTGGGTAAAGGGAACACAAGTGTCTGTTCAAATAGGCAACCTGCCATCTGTTCCCAATAATCTGACACTTGATACATATAAAGCATTTGACCTCTGGCAAACTACAGAAGGGATGGTATTGAATTCTGTTTGAGGTCACAAGAGCAAAAGGTGGATCCTGATTGATGGCAAGGCCGATAGATGCGGGTCGTGTGCATGTTATTTTAGCAGTGCATATGCAATAATTCTGTGTCGTGTATTGATTTTCCTGCTGCTATTACGTTGCAAGGTGTAATTGCAAAGCTCCAATGTGGCCCTGGGTTAACAGGAGAGTCTCATGATTCAGTGTCAGGGGTCAAATCAACCAAATTTGAAGGCAATCCATTTGGTAGCTGCAAACTGACAGAGTGGCTGCGCCGCTGTACTGGGCGCTGCCCTATTGTTTCAATGACTTACACCTGCTGTTGGTGTGCCCCCCACACCTGCTTAAATCAGGTCTTCTTGGGTCCGGCTGAACAATAAGGGTCTGCATTGATGTGTGCCCTGAGACCTACGTGTGAGAGACGCCTTATAAAAATGTAAATAAATAAATAAATAAATAAATAAATGCACGAATAAATGCTACACACACAGCAGCCCCAAGTGCACAAAATATTGACCACCCCGTGGGTGGCAGACGTTCTACAATAGTGTCACGGGGGGTGGGGGGGGCGGGGAGGGGCATACACACTGGCACATTGTCTATAACTGGAACATATGTCACCTTTGCACCCATTCCCTGTTTTGCACTAGGTAGCCCCAATGAGAATCAGGAAACGCTTCTTTCAACAGCATGCATACATCTGCTATTGCATATTGCAGGCTCTTCTGTAACAACAAAGTGCATGGGATGTATAGCGAAGAGCGCTAATTCCAGTTTAAGTGGCCTCTGAGCTTTACATAATGAAGCCCATTAAGGGCGCGATTCATGGAATTTTTTACACGGTTCAAAGTGAAATTGCACTGCTGACAAGTGACTTTGCACTGCCAACACAAACCCTGAATCATGGAACTGTGCAAAGTATATTTTTGCAGTGCAAAATTAACTTGCACTTAATTTTCCTTGCAACAATATACTTTGCACAGTTCCATGAATCTGGGTTTGTGTCGGCAGTGCAAAGTCACTTTTCAGCAGTGCAAAGTCACTTTGAACCGTGCTAAAAATGCCATGCTTCAGGCCCAAAAGAGCGCATTATATCAGAGAAACTCCCATGCTGCGACACTTTCACATTAATGTTGCCCTAGGTGCACAAGGCATGCTTGCTCTTTTCACTAGGTTATCTTTAATGCTTAAAGTGTTCCCCATGTTCCCTGGAACCCCCTACTGTCGATCACTCTGCCAGTCTTTGGTCACTGTACTCTAAACCAAATGCTGTTTGTTGTACTACTTTATGAGTCTTTATTTGAGTTACAATTAGAAGCTTTGTCTCAAACTTGCACGATCTGAATGTCACAAGGCCTAGTAAGATCATTAGTCTGGTCCTCCCTATTTCTTCCCTCCATTGTCTTGTCACGCCTAGAACCACCTGTGTAGAGGCACGTTATAAATGACTTATATCATTTCAAATCCAAGCAAAAGATTTTCAGGGTAATGCATAGAATTTCGCACAAAAGTGGCGCATATGGCTGGCGCACAGGGTGCGCGTGCGAATGTCTGTGCCAGCCGTGTGCGCTAAAATCAATATCCACGCACAGCGTATTTGTGGATTTTAGCCTCAAATACCAGGCGTGGCGCAGAGTGGCAAGCGACCCTGCAGCAACGCCACTTACGCCCCCAAGAACGCCCTCACGCAAGGAAAAGCAATCAAAATTCCCAATTCATCGCAAAGGGCTGCGCTAACCCTGGACCAGTTTACAGGGCTGCCAAACAGCAAACGCCAAGCGGGGAACATGTATTACTGGGGTGCGCGTGAAGTTACACACGCGAAAGGGCCTGTGCGAGTGGGGTACGTGTATGGGGTTGGCGGGAAGTTTCACACGCGATTCCAGCAGGGTACGTGTATTATGGGGTTCGCGGGAAGTTTCACACGCGACTGGCCTGGGTACGTGTATTTCAGGGGTGCGCGGGAGGTTTCACACGCGATTGGCCTGGGTACATGTATTTCAGGGGTGCACGGGAAGTTTCACACGCGATTGGCCTGGGTACGTGTATTTCAGGGGTGCGCGGGAAGTTTCACATGCGATTGGCCTGGGTACGTGTATTTCAGGGGTGCGTGGGAAGTTTCACACGTGATTGGCCTGGGTACGTGTATTCCAGGGGTGCGCAGGAAGTTTCACACGCGATTGTGCTGGGTACGTGTATTTCAGGGGTGCGCGGAAAGTTTCACACGCGATTGGCCTGGGTACGTGTATTTCAGGGGTGCGCGTGAACTTTCACACGCGATTGGCCTGGGAACGTGTATTTCAGGGGTGCGCGGGATTTTTCACACGCGATTGGCCTGGGTACGTGTATTTCAGGGGTGCGTGGGAAGTTTCACACGTGATTGGGCTTTGTACGTGTATTTCGGTGGTGCACGGGAAGTTTCACACGCAATTGGCCTGGGTACGTGTATTTCAGGGGTGCGCGGGAACTTCCACACGTGATTGGCCTGTGTACGTGTATTTTGGGGGTGCGCGGGGAGTCCTACACGTGAATTGGCAGTGTGGGTCCTCCCAGGTGTCCCCTCTACCCCCTCCACGGCCCCTGCACGCAGCCCACACCACAGGGGACTACCCGGCACCCCTGGTCATGTCCCGCAGGCAGCTCATCCACCATGGGCATGCCCCCCAGCCAAGCCACATGTCACGTTGCAATATGATCACCAACTCATGTCTCCCAGCACCACCACCCCCCAGCAGTGCAGGGCACCTGCCAGCTGGCCCCCACTCATGTCCCCTTGCACCCCCATCCCCCAGCAGTGCAGGGCACCTGCACGCAGGCCCCCACTCATGTCAAACTCATGTCCACTTGCACCCCCACCCCCCAGCAGTGCAGGGCACCTGCCAGCAGGCCCCACTCATGTCCCCTTGCACCCACACCCCCCAACAGTGCAGGGCACCTGCCAACAGGCCCCCACTCATGTCACCCAGCACCCCCACCCCCCAGCAGTGCTGCCAGCAGGCCCCCACTCATGTCCCCCAGCACCCCCACCCCCCAGCACTGAGGGGCACCTGCCAGCATGCCCCCACTCATGTCCCCCAGCACCCCCACCCCCCAGCAGTGCAGGGCACCTGCCAGCAGGCCCCCACTCATGTCGAACTCATGTCCACTTTCACCCCCACGCCCCAGCAGTGCAGGACACCTGACAGCAGGCCCCCACTCATGTCCCACAAATGTCCCCCAGCACCCCCAACCCCCAGCAGTGCAGGGCACCTGCCAGCAGGCCCCCACTCATGTCCCACTCATGTCGCCTTGCACCCCCACCCCCCAGCAGTGCAGGGCACCTGCCAGCAGGCCCCCACTTATGTCCCCCAGCATCCCCACCCCCCAGCACTGAGGGGCACCTGCCAGCATGCCCCCACTCATGTCCCCCAGCACTCCCACCCCCCAGCACTGAGGGGCACCTGCCAGCAGGCCCCTACACATGTCCCACACATGTCCCCCAGCACCCCCACCCCCCAGCAGTGCAGGGCACCTGCATGCAGGCCCCCACTCATGTCCCATTCATGTCCCCTTGCACCCCCACCCCCCAGCAGTGCAGGGCACCTGCCAGCAGGCCCCCACTCATGTCCCCCTGACCCCCATCCCCCGAGCAGTGCAGGGCACCTGCCAGCAGGCTCCCACTCATGTCCCACACATGTCCCCCAGCACTCGCACCCCCCAGCAGTGCAGGGCACCTGCCAGCAGGGCCCATTCATGTCCCACTCATGTCCCCTTGCACCCCCACCCCCCAGCAGTGCAGGGCACCTGCCAGCAGGCCCCCACTCATGTCCCACTCATGTCCCCTTGCACCCCCAACCCCCAGCAGTGCAGGGCACCTGCCAGTAGGCCCCCACTCATGTCCCACTCATGTCCCCTTGCACCCCCACCCCCCAGCAGTGCAGGGCACCTGCCAGCAGGCCCCCACTCATGTCCCACTCATGTCCCCTTGCACCCCCACCCCCCAGCAGTGCAGGGCACCTGCCAGCAGGCACCCACTCATGTCCCACTCATGTCCCCTTGCACCCCCACCCCCCAGCAGAGCAGGGCACCTGCCAGCAGGCCCCCACTCATGTCCCACTCATGTCCCCTTGCACCCCCACCCCGCAGCAGTGCAGGGCACCTGCCAGCAGGCCCCCACTCATGTCCCCCTGCCCCCAGGTCATGACGATCCTCAATCATGGCCCTTATGGCCAGCCTCCCCAGCCCAAAGACCCAACCAAGTATTGCATCCACCCACATAGAAAAGGAAATTACATGATACAACCCTAATGGCAAGTATGTAAATGAACACATGTCTGTCACACACACACAATGGTTGCAAGTGAATGTGAAAACCCATATCATGACATGCATGAAACCAATGAGATAATACCACACATCGAAGTATGAAGAAAAAAATGTATGAAACGCAACGTGAATGGAATTAAAATCAAAAAAACAACAATGCGTATAAAAAAGAAAAGCTGCATGTCCATAAAATTATGAAAAACAATAAATCATAATCCAAAGGAAAGGTGTCCAAAGTCACAGTCCAACAAAGCAAATCCAAGGGAAAAACAAAAGTGAAAACCATTGCTCCATGGGGAAATCCAAAAAAAAGAGATGAATCCAATAATGAACTATATACAGATGAACAATCCAGGGTCCATGATCCCAACTGAAGAAATGAAACCTATCAAAAATACTACCTAATGAAAAACTATATACAGAAACGTGGTGCATTGTCCAAGCACAACCAAAATAAAGAAAAAACCAAAGGAAACCTAACACTATCTAACTATTTACAAGTGCAGCGGGCTAGTCCGACGGCTCACTTTTGCATGTCCCGGGCCAGGGCATCATCGAACTCCTGCTCAATGTCTCGGAGGCGGTCCTCTTCCATGGCCCTGAGGGTTTGCAGGGACAACGACATGTTCACCTCCAACTCCCTGCGAATTGCCTCGAGGCACTCGGCCCGCCTCAGGGCCCTCCGCATGGAGTTCTCCGCCCTGACCATCGTGAGCCGTGCCTCTTCTGCCCACTGCTGCTCCGCATCTATGGCATGGCCTAACCGCTGCCAATCGGAAGACACTTCCCATCCTGGGTCCTCCTGCCCTCTGGCCGATGCCTGCCCCTCCGATGACGAAGGCCCCGAGCCATCATGGCTCCCACCTTGTTGCTGCTGCTGCTGTGCCTCTGCCCGTGCCCTGGCTCTTGCTGCCTGCACATCCTCCTCCGGCTGGGGTGCAGTTGTTGAGGTGGCCACCCGTGCTGGACGTCCGACTCCCGACTCTGGCAGGGATGTGTCCTCCACCAGCCTGGCCGCAGGGTCAGAGGCAGCTCCACAGGGCACCCAGGTGACACATGGGTGGGAAGATGGCACGGAGTACGACTGGCGCATAGGGGGTTCAGTTGAGGAGGGGGTCGGAACAAGGCCCAGCAAACAGAGGAATCCGGCCCTGGTGACCTGTCCCAGTAGGTCGACGTGGTCAACGAGCCATTCAAGACGACACGCAGTCTCCCCATGAAAAGACGGCTTTTCGCCTCGCATGGCCCGTTAATGCAACTCCCCACCACCCAGGACAGGCTCAACAAGGTCCCAGATAGCCACGTCCGCAGGCAGAGGAAGGCCAGTTGTCGTACGCTCATCCCCTGCCTGAAAACGGGTCTGGACGTAGGTATCCCTGCTGGTGCAGGATGATGCAGTCACAGGATCGCGGACAGGATTACACACAGGCACCTCCGCGGCAGCCTGTGCTGCCTCCTGTCCCTGCCCCTGCACTGCACCACTAGCACCAGTGGAATCCCCACCTCCAGTCCCCGTCTCTGTCCCTTTCATGGCCTCCTCTGCCACCAAACCCCCCACCAACCTGGATGACTCTGTGCCATCTTCCTCCGTCGGGCCTTGTGGGGTCTCAGCTGCCCCTTCTGCTGCCGAGGATTCCAACTCTGACCTCCGCCTCTTGGACCTCCCCTCGGCAGCTGCGACCTGGGACGCGGCACCGGACTCCTCACTCCCCGACGAGATGACAACCTGGGAGGGGAGCCGGTCCTTGCGTCTCCGGCTCGCGGTGCGATCCCTGCAGCTGTGCTCCACAGCACCCTCTCCGCCCTCTTCATCAGTCGACGCTGCAGACAGGGAGAGATAGGACACAGGCATCAGGGCACTGTACAATGGACTCATACACACATGACAGTTGCACCCGAGTGTCATTGTCAAACTTCAGACATGGCATCACAAGCCCCAACACACATGTCGTTTCAAATCACACACATGAGCTATTTCAGAGCCATATCGCAACAGCCAGCACCATCCATACACATACAACAGCATGAGCAGGCAAAGGTGAGCCAGACATCACATGAGACACAGGGGCCCTCATTACGACCCTGGCGGAAATCAACTGACATGACCGCCATAGCGTAAATAGCGTTTCCGCCACTGCACGATGGAGGAAAGTGCGGCTAATTCTGACCCATCGGGCACGAGCATTACGCCATGGCGGAAGTGCAAAGTCCGCGATGGCGGAAATGACCCCAAAACGCCCCTTACCGCCGTCGTACGTCGCCCTAGGTGCAATTCCGCCACCCATCTTACCGGTCACCGTAATGAGCGGTCAGCGCAAAATACGGTCACCGTAAATATACGGAAACGGAAGTAAAAACATGGGGCCGGAACGGGAAACAGCACGCCGTACACCTATAAAAGCAGAATCCCAACACAACCATTAAAATCCGACCCTGAGACACATCCCAACCCGTTAGCCACCCCAGTCCAAAAAATCAATATGGGAAAAGTTGCTAAAAAAGCATGCGACCGCAAGCGGCAGGTCCACTTCTCCCACGAGGAACTCACCGTGCTCACAGAGACCCTCCAGGAGAACGCTGCCGTCGTCTTCTCCACGCAAATGACCAGGACGGCACTTGCGAACAAGAAGGCCATATGGGCGCTGGTGGCACAGCGGGTAAGTGCGGTGGGGACCGCACCCCGCAACCCACAGCAATGCAGAAAGCGATGGGACGACCTACGGATACGCGTCCGGAGCATACTCTCTGCCAACCGGAACATTGCCACAGCTACCGGGGGAGGATTGGAATCACCCATCAAGTTGACCCCCTGGGAAGAAATCTGTGCCTCCACCATCGGAATGGAGAGCATAGAGGGAGTCGGAGGGATGGAGAAAGGAGTGCAGACATCAGAAGAATCAGGTAGGTGGCCCAAATAAAACTATGGCAAATCCCCAATTACCAACCATGTGAAGTACCATGTGTCCCCATAGTGCAATAGAAACACATGTTCAGGAGAACGACCACATACAATGCCATGACAGCGCCCCTTAAAAGTCAGATCAAATAACTAAATATTCAAAAAACCAAAAAACACACCCTACATGTGCAGCATGCACACCCTAACTGCAGACTGCAAAATAACTGCATCCCCAATGCACACAAAAATGAGACCACCTCCAAGGCCCTGACCCAAATCACCCCCAGGTACCACCCCAATGCATGTGATACAATTGCCATTACAATCACCACAGACCCATGAATAACGCTCGCCCTCCTTTACTCCACCACAGGGTCCGATTCCAACGACGAGCTTCAGGACACCCCTACCAGCACACCTGCAAAGAGGGCCAAGACCAACGGCCAAAGACCCTCCACCTCAGCTGCACGGATCAAGGCACGGCAGCGGCACAAATCGAGTGGCAGCACACTGGAGGGGACATCAACAGGCACCCCAGCAGCCAGCATGTCCACAACAGCAGCTCCACAGGTCCCCCCAATGGATGCCACAGAAGGCACTGCTTCTGGTGGCAGCAGCACCATAGGTGAAACTGCTTTCATGCCAGCATGCTCCGACACAGGAAACGGTGCTGTAGATGTAGGATCCATCCATGACCTGTCCCAATCCCCCTGTATGTTTCATCCCGTACACCATGAGGACACCACGCAGGGGCACCCACAAGACGACGACTGGCCAACCCCAACAAGGCCTGTTGCAAGGCAACATGAGGCGTCCAGCCCCTCTGTGACACCACCGCAAATGGGCATGGCCCAGCAGAGGCAACAGTCCCTCGAGCAGATGATAGTGCAACAGCAGCAAATGGCCACGCTCCTCAAGGAGCATGCTGATGAATGTGGGGGTTCTAAGGCAGCCATTGAAACATCTACTGAGACACTTAGGGCAGAAATCGAGCGAAGTACAGAGACACTAAGGGCATAAATGGGAGAAGTACCGAGAGCCTGAGGGGTGAACTGCATGCGACGTCCAAAGACGTATGTGGTGAACTTGCCGCTGTGCGCCGTGTGCTCACTGAGCTCTCACAAACCCTTAGGGACATGCATGGACGTGAGCAGGCAGAGACATCATCCGTTGCAAGTTCCGTCCAGGGCAGCCCCCAACGTAGATCTGGGAGGACCCGGCGCTCCACAGGCAGGGGTGCCCCTGATACCCGGAGAGGGGGCTTGCAATAGCGTCTGCCCACTGACAATGAGCGTCATTGGACACTGGTGTTCGGGGGGGAGGTAGGAGGGTGGAGGGGGTGTGTTGGGCTTCTTTGGGTGGCGGGTCGATTGGGTGTGTAATGTCTTCTCACATCTGCAATACAAATCTTCATATTCATCCTATGAGATGTGTGGACATTGATCTCTGTGTACGAGGCCTATCCTGGCGTACAGTCCATATTGTGCATGTCCCAGACACACACAGTGCCACAAGTCCTGTGTCCATGTAACAGCCACCAGGCGTGAGTGCTAGAAGCATGCATCTATGAGATTCTGCCGTAATTCACGGGCCTCCTGTGCCTCGCGGACCCCTTGAGGTGCTTCCACATCCCCACCCTCATCATGACCATCTTCAGGTGCTAGCAGTTCTGCGTCGGGGGGCATGGCCACATTCCTACGTACGCACATGTTGTGTAGCATGACACATGCCATGACCATCTTTGCCACCCTCTCATGGCGGTACAGGAGTGCCCCGCCAGACCTGCTGAGGCAGCGGAAACGAGCCTTCAGTAGGCCGAATGCCTGTTCTATGACCACACGGGTACGTGAGTGGGCATGGTTGTAGTCCTCCTCATGCTGGTCCTGTGGGTTCCGGATTGGTGTAAGGAGCCATTTCTTCAGTGGATACCCGCAATCACCTGTATGTGGACAAGAAAGGATGTTTGTGGAATGTCATTGCTACGTACGCACCCCCCCCCTTCCTGCCAGGTCATTCACGCATCACCTACCCCACATACTCATGCATTAAATGAGACTCACCGAGTAGCCAGGATCGGCGCCCTGCGTGTCGCTCCATGTAGCGTGGTATTCTAGAGTTCCGCAAGACCATAGAATCATGTGTTGATCCCGGAAATCGGGCAGAACAATGTGTAAAGATCCTGTTGGAGTCACACACCATTTGCACATTGATAGAATGATATTGTTTCCGGTTGCGGTACTGGGCCTCCATGGCATGTGGGACAACCAATTCCACATGGGTGCAGTCGATGGCACCAATGCAACCCGGTATGCCGCCAAGTGCATGGAATCCTACTTTTGTGTTTGTTAGCTCCTGCTCCGAGCGTGGTAAAGTGATGTAGTCGTCTGAGTGCTTCAGGAGGGCATCAAGCACTTGGAATAGTGTCCGTGAGAATAGTGGCTGTGAAATGCCATGCAACTGTCCGACTGTGTGCTGGTAGGTGCCTGTGGCCAGGAAGTGGAGTACAGACACCACCTTCAGTAGGGGTGGGATGGCGGTTGGGCTATCTATCATGCTGACAAGGTCAGCGTGTGTCATGTCGACAATGGCGGTTATGGTGTCCCAGTCCAAACGGTAGAGGGTGTGGATCTGCTCAGCTGTGAGGTTGAACGGATTAGCTCGGAGGCGTGGGATTGCGGGCTGCCTGCGTGGTGGTAGTGGCTGTGCTGGTGGGGCTTGCTGGCCATGCCTTGCCCTCCTCCTCCTCCTCCTCCTGCGTCTCCTCTGTGCGGCCGGTTGTTGTAGTAGTTGGCGTCCGTCTTCTTCTTGAAGTTGGAGTATTTGCAGTGCAATCAGGTCCCCCAGGCCCAACATCGCTAGTCCTGCCGGTAGCATTCTGGAGTGGGTGTGGTTGGGGGAGGGGGTTGGGTGTGCAATTTATGTGTTTTCAGGCTGTATAGCCTTCACCTGTGGTGATTCATTCCACCTGTGTCAGCTGCAATGCCTTTCGTGCGAGAACGTCCCGCACACGACGCTGCAATTCGACGCATGGCATCTTGCATTTGCAATCATGTTCTTAATCCCGATGGCTGTGGAATATTGGTTTATATGTTAATTCTGCTATGGTCCCATTGTTGCACATACTATATTTGCATTCGCGAGCAGACTTGTGAAGGGTCAGTGGAATGTAGTGCTCGATCAACGGTGGACCCTCATGCAGCACTGTACCGACGTTCTCCGACGGCGGGGAGTCCCATCAGTGATTGAGGCCAGTTACCATTTTCACACACAGCCGCACTGCATACATGTATTTGTGAATACAAGCGTTCACAGATGCCTTTTCAACGTGATGTTGCAAATGAGGAATTCGAAGGACAGCGCTTTCGGTTTTCAACTAGCGGCGTGGAGACGCCCACAGGTCTGACTGGAAATGTAACGTTCTATTGTTGAATGTCCTTGGGACAGGGCCCATGACGGGAATGCAATGATTGATATGGTCTGAATGGGATGCACCATGGCGTAGTGGACGATAAGGCAGGACGTTCCCAAATACATGTGACTTCACTACACAAGGAATCCGGGCAGGAGCACAGTGGATTTTGAAGGCTGCATTACGCACAGACTCTATGGAAATTTCGAATGTTATGTGAGTGAATATTCAGGCGTTTTCATTACGGGATGAGGGAATGATGAATGGATGCATGGAAAGATGATTTAATTGGGAGTCTGCCATGTACATGCCTATTTGGAATCTGTCCCCTTCCCCTGCGCTATGTGATACAAGGCTGCCATAGTTGGACCATCGTCTGTCTGCCCTTGTTGAACCCTCCCTGTCTCGACGCGCCTTCAATCACTTGTGTCTATGCACGTTGATGATCCCATCTGATGGATCCTGTTCTGACAGGCGCATGCACACAGACACTCGTTTGAAATAGTGTATTCACCTCGATTTGTGTCGTAATGATTCGCAAGTGATTTTTGGGTGCAATTGATCCTTATGAGTGGGCTGGCATGCATATGGTTGTAGGTTTGGTGTGTTGAATGAAGTGAGTAATGCATATGGAGTTCGGATGCCCATACTATCATTTTTTTCATTTGGGTGACAGGTATCTCCTCCCCTTCTGCCGCTGCCATCTGTACGCCACTCCTGCAGATGGCTTCTACAGTCGACACCTGCAGCTTCGAGTTAATCAGTGGAGCACCATTACGATCTTATGGGACGATCGCCAATGGCCCACATGCCCTTACGCAGTACTAGTGGCTAGGTGCAGCATACCTAGCTTCCAGCTGGACTAGTGCCTACTTCATGGGACGGCCCTGCGGTCCTAGGCGCTTCCATGTTGCCTTTTTGGACGTTGATGTAGCCCCTGTGTGCCATGAAGGTACAGGGCGTCACACATGGGGAAGCTGGTCATTTATTGCGGAAGCAGCCCACAGTAATGCTGATCATTTGTGATTTTATGTTCTAATGGCTGTATGGGCTTGGTGATTTTGATGTGCATTAAATTTATATTCAGATATTTACCGTGTAGCGTTATTCTTTGCTAGTAATGTGGCATATTCCGATTTGTGGCGCAATGTATTGTGAGGTGTTCTGCATTGGGTTCCGGCTTCTGGGTACAGTTGTGTGGTACGTCCTTATGCTGATGGTTGGTTTGACTACTGGCATGTGTACAGGGCTGGTGCAGTCTCCCTCAGGTTACTGCTTTGGATGTTGATTTGCACTGGTGGCAAGCGATGGGGGACTGTTGTTGTTTTGTGTCATGGAATTTTCTGTTCGTTTTGGTGTACTTGCACCTTCAGATGCCTGTGCTGCATCAGTACGGCAATGGTGTGTTGCCAATTGTGGATGGCCACTCACAGGGCACTTGGGGCCCCTGCATGCATTTGTTCGTTGGCATGCATGGGTGACTTGTACATTTCGCTGGTTGCATGGTGTGACTGCATTGCGCCTACGAGGAGTTGTGCAATGTGGCCAGGGAGTGGAGTACAGGCACTCAGTAGGGCCATTATGGTTGGTTCGCGATGCCGTAGTTCTCGCCATGGCGGAATGGTACTTTCTGCCATGCTTGATGGCGTTAGGTGAATGTCCGCTGGGGTCAGCATTCGCGTACCGTTGCGCCATGGCGGATATTGCGGTTTTGCAGGGCGCGCGTGCGCGTACTTGGTGCAGTTAGCGTTGGCGTTCGCTACGGTGTCGCTAATGGCATCGTACTTTACGGTGACGGGTCATGATCGCAACGGGCGGTATTCGATGGCGGTATTACATTTCCGCCATCGTTTTTCGTATTCCGCCAGGGTCGTAATGAGGGCCAGGGAGTGCACTAGACATGCACACACGCCACCACACTTACATGCATGTGTACACCTCCACCAAGTGTTGCAGTGATGAGATCGGCATCCATGTCACATCTGGCAATCAGTCTTCTACATATCAGTCTCACATGCATCCATGTTGCATGACAGTTGCGCACTTGTCAGATACACATCCATGCACATGTACACAGTGCAGATACATGCAGCTGCAACCAATATCCATGTGTGACACCACAACCTTGACAACTGACATACACAGTCATTCAAACATGTGTGCTCACACATCTGCATTTGGCCTGCATGCTTACCCACAAATATATCATCCATGTGTCTCACACATGAAAGGACTTGCATGTGTCAGCCTCACGGCCCTGTACATACACATCCATACATGGCCCTACAAAACCACATGTGCAACCTGCACACTACTGGCACACCACCACACGCACAGCTTCCAATCAGTATGGATGTACACTTACCGCTCGACTCCAGACGGGTGTGCCTCTCAAGGACCTGGACGTGGAGCGCTGGGCATACGCGTTCCAGGACCCTCATTTGTTCTTCGGACAGGTGGCCCCGGGCGCCCCATAGCATCCGCTTCCTTCAAGAGGCCCCGGGCCTTGTTGAGGGTCCTGGACCTGAAGTCCTCCCAGCGCTTCTTGGCATGATGGAATTCGCGGACTGCCACCTCTTCCGCGTTGATGGCAGTCACGATGTCCGTCCAGATCCTGGTCCATCCTTCCTTGTCGGCGCGCGACCTTCCGAAGAGGGCATCATACTGCCCCAGGACTTGCTCCACCAGGAAACCAACTTCGGTGGCAGTGAAGCTGGTGGCCCTCTGCCTCTCTGGCTCGGGGTTGCCAGTGCCGCCAGATGGTGTAGTGCTGGACATGGCAACCCCAGAGGCAGGAGTGGGTGGGCAACTGGGTCCTGGGGCTGGGCTGTGGAGCGATGGAATCCCAGTCGAGAGTCTTCGGTTCCAACAGTGCAGGACACCTGACAGCAGGCCCCCACTCATGCCTCATAAATGTCCCCAGCACCCCCAACCCCCAGCAGTGCAGGGCACCTGCCAGCAGGCCCCCACTCATGTCCCACTCATGTCGCCTTGCACCCCTACCCCCCAGCAGTGCAGGGCACCTGCCAGCAGGCCCCACTCATGTCCCCCAGCATCCCCACCCCCCAGCACTGAGGGGCACCTGCCAGCAGGCCCCCACTCATGTCCCCCAGCACTCCCACCCCCCAGCACTGAGAGGCACCTGCCAGCAGGCCCCCACTCATGTCCCACTCATGTCCCATTGCACCCCCACTCCCCAGCAGTGCAGGGCACCTGCCAGCAGGCCCCCACTCATGTCCCCCTGCACCCCCACCCCCCAGCAGTGCAGGGCACCTGCCAGGAGGCCCCCACACATGTCCCACACATGTCCCCTTGCACCCCCACCCCCCAGAAGTGCAGGGCACCTGCCAGCAGGCCCCCACTCGTGTCCCCATGCACCCCCATCCCCCCAGCAGTGCAGGGCACCTGCCAGCAGGCCCCCACTCATGTCCCACACATGTCCCCCAGCACCCCCACCCCCCAGCAGTGCAGGGCACCTGCCAGCAGGCCCCACTCATGTCCCACTCATGTCCGCTTGCACCCCCACCCCCCAGCAGCGCAGGGCACCAGCCAGCAGGCCCCCACTCATGTCCCACTCATGTCCCCTTGCACCCCCACCCCCCAGCAGTGCAGGACACCTGCCAGTAGGCCCCCACTCATGTCCCACTCATGTCCCCTTGCACCCCCACCCCCAGCAGTGCAGGGCACCTGCCAGCAGGCCCCCACTCATGTCCCACTCATGTCCCCTTGCACTCCCACCCCCCAGCAGTGCAGGGCACCTGCCAGCAGGCCCCCACTCATGTCCCACTCATGTCCCCTTGCACCCCCACCCCCCAGCAGTGCAGGGCACCTGCCAGCAGGCCCCCACTCATGTCCCCCTGCCCCCAGGTCATGACGATCCTCAATCATGGCCCTTATGGCCAGCCTCCCCAGCCCAAAGACCCAACCAAGTATTGCATCCACCCACATAGAAAAGGCAATTACATGATACAACCCCAATGGCAAGTATGTAAATGAACACATGTCTGTCACACACACACAATGGTTGCAAGTGAATGTGAAAACCCATATCATGACATGCATGAAACCAATGAGATAATACCACACATCGAAGTATGAACAAAAAAATGTATTAAATGCAACGTGAATGGAATTAAAATCAAACAAACAACAATGGGAATAAAAAAGAAAAGCTGCATGTCCGTAAAATTGTGAAAAACAATAAATCATAATCCAAAGGAAAGGTGTCCAAAGTCACAGTCCATCAAAGCAAATCCAAGGGAAAAACAAAAGTGAAAACCATTTCTCCATGGGGAAATCCAAAAAAAAGAGATGAATCCAATAGTGAACTATATACAGATGAACAATCCAGGGTCCATGATCCCATCTGAAGAAATGAAACCTATCAAAAATACTACCTAATGAAAAACTATATACAGAAACGTGGTGCATTGTCCAAGCGCAACCAAAATAAAGAAAAAACCAAAGGAAACCTAACACTATCTAACTATTTACAAGGGCAGCGGGCTAGTCCGACGGCTCACTTTTGCATGTCCCGGGCATCATCGAACTCCTGCTCAATGTCCCGGAGGCGGTCCTCTTCCATGGCCCTGAGGGTTTGCAGGGACAACGACATGTTCACCTCCAACTCCCTGCGAATTGCCTCGAGGCACTCGGCCCGCCTCAGGGCCCTCCGCATGGAGTTCTCCGCCCTGACCATCGTGAGCCATGCCTCTTCTGCCCACTGCTGCTCTGCATCTATGGCATGGCCTAACCGCTGCCACTCAGAAGACACTTCCCATCCTGGGTCCTCCTGCCCTCTGGGCGATGCCTGCCCCTCGGATGACAAAGGCCCCGAGCCATCATGGCTCCCACCTTGTTGCTGCTGCTGCTGTGCCTCTGCCCGTGCCCTGGCTCTTGCTGCCTGCACATCCTCCTCCGGCTGGGGTGCAGATGTTGAGGTGGCCACCCTTGCTGGTCGTCCAACTCCCGACTGTGGCAGGGATGTGTCCTCCACCAGCCTGGCCGCAGGGTCAGAGGCAGCTCCACAGGGCACCCAGGTGACACATGGGTGGGAAGATGGCACGGAGTACGACTAGCGCATAGGGGGTTCAGTTGAGGAGGGGGTCGGAACAAGGCCTAGCAAACGGAGGAATCCGGCCCTGGTGACCTGTCCCAGTAGGTCGACGTGGTCAACGAGCCATTCGAGACGACACGCAGTCTCCCCATGAAAAGACAGCTTTTTTTTTCGCCTCGCATAGCCCGTTAACGCAACGCCACACCACCCAGGACAGGCTCAACAAGGTCCCGGATAGCCACGTCCGCAGGCAGAGGAAGGCCAGTTGTCGTAAGCTCATCCCCTGCCTGAAAACGGGTCTGGACGTAGGTATCCCTGCTGGTGCAGGATGATGCAGTCACAGGATCGCAGACAGGATTACACACAGGCACCTCTGCGGCAGACTGTGCTGCCTCCTGTCCCTGCCCCTGCACTGCACCACTAGCACCAGTGGAATCCCCACCTCCAGACCCCATCTCTGTCCCTTGCACGGCCTCCTCCGCCACCAAACCCCCCACCAACCTGGATGACTCTGTGCCATCTTCCTCCGTCGGGCCCTGTGGGGTCTCAGCTGCCCCTTCTGCTGCCGAGGATTCCAACTCTGACCTCCGCCTCTTGGACCTCCCCTCGGCAGCTGCGACCTGGGACGCGGCACCGGACTCCTCACTCCCCGACGAGATGACAAACTGGGAGGGGAGCCGGTCCTTGCATCTCCGGCTGGCGGTGCAATCCCTGCAGCTGTGCTCCACAGCACCCTCTCCGCCCTCTTCATCAGTCGACGTTGCAGACAGGGAGAGATAGGACACAGGCATCAGGGCACTGTACAATGGACTCATACACACATGACAGTTGCACCCGAGTGTCATTGTCAAACTTCAGACATGGCATCACAATCCCCAACACACATGTCATTTCAAATCACACACATGAGCTATTTCACAGCCATATCGCAACAGCCAGCACCATCCATACACATACAACAGCATGAGCAGGCAAAGGTGAGCCAGACATCACATGAGACACAGGGAGTGCACCAGACATGCACACACGCCACCACACTTACATGCATGTGTACACCTCCACCAAGTGTCGCAGTGATAAGATCGGCATCCATGTCACATCTGGCAATCAGTCTTCTACATATCAGTCTCACATGCATCCATGTTGCATGACAGTTGCGCACTTGTCAGATACACATCCATGCACATGTACACAGTGCAGATACATGCAGCTGCAACCAACATCCATGTGTGACACCACAACCTTGACAACTGACATACACAGTCATTCAAACATGTGTGCTCACACATCTGCATTTGGCCTGCATGCTTACCAACAAATACACCATCCATGTGTCTCACACATGAAAGGACTTGCATGTGTCAGCCTCACGCCCTGTACATACACATCCATACATGGCCCTACAAAACCACATGTGCAACCTGCACAGTACTGGCACACCACCACACACACAGCTTCCAATCAGTATGCATGTTCACTTACCGCTCGACTCCAGACGGGTGTGCCTCTCAAGGACCTGGACATGGAGCGCTGGGCATATGCGTTCCAGGCCCCTCATTTGTTCTTCCGACAGGTGGCCCCGGCGCCCCTTAGCATCCGCTTCCTTCAAGAGGCGCCGGGCCTTGTTTAGGGTTCTGGACCTGAAGTCCTCCCAGCGCTTCTTGACATGATGGAATTCACGGACTGCCACCTCCTCCGCGTTGATGGCAGTCACGATGTCCGTTCCAGATCCTGGTCCATCCTTCCTTGTCGGCGCGCGACCTTCCGAAGAGGGCATCATACTGCCCCAGGACTTGCTCCACCAGGACACCAACTTCGGTGGCAGTGAAGCTGGTGGCCCTCTGCCTCTCTGGCTTGGGGTTGCCAGTGCCGCCAGATGGTGTAGTGCTGGACATGGCAACCCCAGAGGCAGGAGTGGGTGGGCAACTGGGTCCTGGGGCTGGGCTGTGGAGCGATGGAATCCCAGTCGGGAGTCTTCTGTTCCAGCAGGGGTGGTCACAGCAACAGCATCCCTGGCTGACGTGCAGGCAGCAAATGGCAGGGCACGTGGGCAGCAGGCAATCAGACAGCAGCAGATGGCAGGTGGGAGCGTACTCGGGGATCTGGGGGGCAGTAATTCGGCCTTCTGGGCAGGAGCGTGGTCTTCCGTGTGTGAACGCGTGGCCAGCTTGATACGGAGTGATTTGGCACGTGAAAATCTTGCACGTCAGCGTGTAATTCAAGGAAAGGCCCTAAGCGCATCAGCACACGTACGCGATTTCATTGGACAAAAGGCCCTTAGCGCTTAAGCGCGTCTGTGACGTGCGCACGCGGGCGTTTCCCTGAACACGGGTGCATGATACACGTCCAAGAACTGCATGTCCGAGTGTCAGCTCTTGTAATTTGAGGATAGGGCCTTAGCGTGTATACGCGGAAGTGACGTTGGACATGTGGTCCGGTTTTAAAAGGTATGTGTAGGACGTCATTTCCTTGTACGTGCTTTTCGTGTAGAGCGAGTGGGTGAATTCTGTACTTCTTGTCGGTTCACACGCGATTTACTTCACAGCGTTTCTAGTTCGTACTCCCTGTTACCTCTGACAGCTTTTTTCTGATTTTCTGTTGGGCCTGTTTCCTCAAACAGCGTTCACTTCTTCTTTTGTCCTGTCTCCTCAGACAGCGTACAATTCTTCTTTTGGTGGGGGTGTTGCCAGCGCGTTATTTTCACGCTCTTTTTCCAGGCAGACGGTGAGTCGTGCACGTATTTACCAACTGTGCTTCGCCATGTGTCGTGTACCCCTTCAGAGGTCATTGTAGGCTGCGTGTGACACACGTACGCTTATTTTTGTGTTTCTGGGTGCCACACCGTAGTGCGGGTTCATTTTTCCACGCACGTGGTCTACGAGGGGTTGCGTGCACGTTATTTTCTATTTTTGGGGTGCCTGTGCGTTGCGTGACCCGTCATCTTTCCCCAGGAGTCACATACAGCCTTGCTAGTGCACTAGGGTACGAATTCCATCTAGTACCCTACCCCTTTGACCCCCAATTGCCCAGGACAATAGTTTACTGCAACTGCCATACGCACAACAACATCAGTGCCATGGCTGGGAGGCGAGCAAGCAGTAAGGGAGGCAAAGGTGACCGAGCTTCAACAGGTGGGCGTGGTGGGCGCGGTAGCGGACGTGGCCGGGATTTGCAGAGTGCCCCTATCCCCCCATGTGTGGAGGACCAATCAGGGACACCCATGCCCCCCCATTGGTTGAGGGAAACGTGTCTGACACCATCCCAGCTCAGCCCTTGTTGGTCAGGCCATCCCAGCTCAGCCCTTTTTGGTCGGGCCCATTGTGGCACCTGACCTGGCACAGGAAGACTCCCAGGCTGACTTCCAGGGCAGCAAGTCTAGGCCACGTGTGGCGGTGCAAATTGGTGTCACCAGGCCACGTGGATCTGGGGCAGCTATGTCATCTGCTTCCCCGAGTAGGCAGGGTGGGGAGGCTGCAGGGGCAGCTGCAGCTCCATCCACCCCAGCTCTGACTCTCCCAGCCAGGACAGTGTCGGTCCCGGTCCATCATACTGACGTTCCCCCTGCCAACATCACACTCCAGCCAATGCCTGCACCAAGTCCTATGGGCAGTGTGCATTCGCACACTCCTACTACCCAGTCCACCGGTGCTCCTGCCCCTAGTGACCGGAGCGGCGTAAGCCACTCACGAGCCCCACCACCTTCCAAAAGAAAGAGGAAGAGTGCTTGTCCACTACAGGCTGATACCCTAGACACGGCTACGCAGTCCGGCACGCCAAGGAAGCCTAGCTTCAATGATGCCGAACATGATGCACTTGTGCAGTATGTGTCCGCACATGATTGCGAAATGTTGATAACTGCAGGGTGCAAGACCACACCTGCTCAACGTCAGGCACACTGGCAGACTGTCCTGGACATCATAAGTGGCCTTGGATTTGTGAGGCGCACAGCTGGTGTTTGCTACAAGCGCTGGAATGACCTTAAACGCAGGGCAAAGAAAAAGCTGGCCTCAAGTCATGCCGCTACTCTGGTGACTGGAGGTGGGTCTCCACCAGAGGACATTGAACTCACTATACATGAGTATGTTGCTGGGACCTACGTCACAGAGGAACAGATCCATGGTGTGGGAGAACTGCCAGATTACAAGGCATTGTCCGGTGAGTGCACATGCATGTGTGTGTGATCCATGTGTATGTTGTGTGTGTGAGGGGTACGGATTGAGTGCCAGGTGAGGGTGTGTGTGTGCCCGAGTGGTTTGGGTCACCCATGTGCTTCACCCAAAACATTCTGCGCCCATGGATTTGGGTATTACAGTATCCCTTCTGCCCACAGCAGACATTTTGCGCAACATCACGTCAGTTGCCCTTGAAGTGGCATCTTGCAACAACATTGTTCTGTATTTTTCAGTGTTCATTCAGGCTGATTGTTTCAATTCCCCCACTTTTACTACGCATTTCTCAGCCCTATTGTCAAACAATATGTGACATGCCTATGGTACATGCCATCTGTGTGATGGCATGTGTCATGTATGTGGATTGGACATGCCACTCACAGGCCAATGTGTGATGGCACTGCTAGCCAGCATGCAGCTAATGTGTTGCTCTTCCATCTTGGTGTCATCAGTGTCTGCCATTTGCCTCCCCTTCAAACTCAGTGACAGTGCATGCATGGAAGGGTTATAGTCATGTGGAACATGTGTTAATCAAGTACTGGTTCTGTAGCTTGTCAGGCCTAATTGTGTGCCATGGTGCTAATGCCTGTGTCCATTTTTTGTCTTTCATGTTTTTGCAGGGGATGACGCACTTGATGCTGTTGAGGTTGAGGAGATGGTGCAGACCGAGGAGGGATCTCAGGCACAACCGGGCACCAGTGGGGGACGTGGTGTGGTGGTGGGTGAGAACCCACTCTTGCTGCAGACCATTCTCTCTAGGGGTGTCTCTGGGTGCACCTCCCCAGACCTCTATTCAGGTGTCGATTCGGATGATGAGACCTATGTGGCGTCGCAGGTAAGTGTTCCTGGCAGGGATTCTGTTCTGTCCAACCCACCTGCAGCAGGGGTAGAACCCTCTATGGGGATGTCAGTGTTGGTAGGTCTGCCTTTGGTGGTTACGGATGCAGGGTCACACTCCGCAACATCTGATCCTGTTCCTGGGCCAGCAGATCAGAGGGGGAATGCAGTCCTGCAGCCTCAGGCAGTGCCGGCACAGCAAGGCGCAATTCGCCTTGCCCCAGACAGGTGTGGTGCCCGCCAACGTGGTGGCCGTACGCCACCAGGCAATACCGCATGGGAGCAATCCATATACGGTATGGCAAAACAACAGGCAACATCATCTGAGATGATGGCTCAAGAAATGGAGAGGGTGGCCACTTCCATTGTCCCCCCTGAAAGGCAGATGGAGCAACTACAGCAGGCAACACACTCCATGTGCCAATCACTCAGGGAGGACATGTTGGCGTCCAACAGGGACAGACGGGCGGCACTGGAGACTCTTTGGGAAGCCATATCGATAGAGTCCCAGGTCCACAGGGAAGACCTAAGGTTAGAACTCCATCACCTCAGGGAGACTCTTGTTGACCTTGAGGCTTCCACTAACTTGAGGACAGAACAGCAGCTGGATTGGGTCACACGTACGCTCTCAGCTGAGATGCAGGCAACTCGGGAGGAGGTCCGGGCCTCACGTCAGGTGGTGCATGGGGTTCTCCGCACTATAATCCTCCAGAACGAGACCTTCCACACCTGCATGCTTGCTGCCATGTAGGACCAGACTAGGGTTTTGCGTGGGCTGCCTCCCATAGCACCACCACCTCCTGTGGCGGCAGCAGCACAGGGTTATGAGAGCGACCACAGCGATTCTGATTCTCCCACGATAGCATATCCGTGCAGGCCATGAGCCCATGGAGGTGTTTTTTTCCCCAACATCCACACAGGTGGCTGTTGGTGTGCACCCTGTCCTCAGACCTCCTGGGTGGCCTCCCCCACCCCCCCTGTACTCCACATGGCCAATTTTGATTTTTGATTTTTGTTTTTTTGTTACAGTGTGTTGCCTTGTGTGGCTCCCGTGGACATCCACTGTATTCCGGCTGGGCACATGCAGGCTTGTCCTGAGTTTGGGTTAGATGCTTGGGTTCGTGAGACACACACCCCTCCTGCTTCTCGTTTCCATGGGCTTGCAAAGGGTGTGCCCAAGTGACAGTGACTTACACAGTGACGTTGGACTCCCATGAGCTGTGTGGGCAGTCTGATACTGTGTAGACATTCCTTGTGTATATTGTTGTTGTATTGTACACTGCATGGTGTAATTATGTATGCTTCTGCTTCCATGTCTCACTCAAAATTTGCAGGTTCATTCCTCATGTCTTCACAAAGCCGTCTACTTTGGAGATGGAGTTCATGTTGTATGCAGTACACAGACAAGTTTTGAAGCCTGCAAGACTACAGTTGGAAGGGGGCGATGTGGTGGCATATTCAGGTTGTAAGACTACGACTACTTTAACTTAGTACTGTCATGTTTTAGTTATGTTTGAGCTTGTGTGGCTGCATTTTATTGTTGGTAAGTATTTGGTCATGTGTGTTGTTAGTTCAACATTACTGGGAGCATATTGTGTGTGGCCAGTTTCCATTAGGGACACTGTACTTTGTGACACTTGTGTCAGGTTTTCGGGATTGCTTTGTTTGCTCTCACATAGCATGACATGCCGTGGTGTGTTGGGTGGTGGTGCTGGGGAAGGGTTGGGTGACATGGCACTGTTCTCATGTATTTTGCAAGGGGGTAATGCATTTAACATATGTGTCTATTGATGACACAGCATTGGTGGTGTTTCTGTAGGTAGGGATGCACACATTGTGACACTTCCAAGTGACGAATCTCAGGCTGGTATGGTTGTGACAGTTGACTGTCCCTTGTGTCATCATCGATTGTCAGCTGGTATGTGGCAGGGCTGTGTGCACTCCACAGGGGTGTGATTCTAAGTGAAGTAATTAGCCACCAGCTGCGTTCGGGCTGCCTCACCATTTCCCCTCCCATGAGCAGCGGGCGTGCATGTGGTTGGGGTTGTGGGGGCACCACCATGTCCAATGTTGTGCAGGACACATGCTGCCACTATGATCCTGCACACTACTGGGGGAGCGTATAACAGCTGCCCGCCAGAACGGGTAAAGGGAGCGAAAGCGTGACTTGAGCACTCCGAATGTGCGCTCCACTATGCCCCGGGTTGCAATATGGGCTGTGTTGCATCTTACCTCGGGTGGCGTGGTGGGGTTCCGAATTGGCGTCATCATGTGGGTGCTCAGAGGGTAGGCACTGTCCCCTGGGGAGGTGGTGATGGGTATCATTAGTAGGGTTGTGACATTACTCAGTATCTGGCATGCATGCATGTGCTGTGGCATTTATGCTCACCAAGCAGCCATGTATCGCCATGCCGCCCAGCTTCTAGGTCCCGGTTTAGGGTTGACATTCTGTAAATGAAACTGTTGTGGGTGGACCCTGGATAGTTGGCATATACTGAGGTGATGATTCCCTTGGCATCACATACTACTTGCACGTTGATGGAATGCCAGTGCTTGCGGTTTCTATAGATGTGCTCTGATGCCCTGGGGGGGACGTAGAGCCACATGGGTGCAATCAATGGCACCTAGGACTTTGGGGAACTGTCCCACCGCATAGAAATCCTGGACGGCAGCCTGCCTTTCTGCAGGTGTTCTGGGCAGGTATATGTGCCTGCGGACTGATGGGCGTGCAGTCATGATGGCCAAGACCTGGTGTAGGCAGTGTGACTGCGTGGCCTGTGACACCCCCCCCCACTATGGCACTTGTCCGCTGAAATGATCCGGTGGCCCAAAAGTGCAGTACATTGAGGGCCTTCTCCAGGGGGCTGAGTGCTTGGGAGCAGAGGGTGGGTGATGTGAGGTAATACTCCCACTCACTGACCAGGTCGAGTATTATGTGAGGTGGAAACCTGTACCTCCCATACACCTGGTCATCAGGCATCCCAAAAAGGCTGGTTCTGGGTGTGAAAATTCTGGGCCTGACTATCCTCCTCCTCCTCCTGCGGTATCCCACGACCACTGCTGCTAGGAACGGTATGTTCATCCTGGCGTCTGAGCTTGCTTGTTGTTTGCCCGCACTTTTATACTGCGCAGGTCCATGTACGCCTGCTTCCTGCTGGCGTACGTGTTTCTGGATTAGCGCGTCTTTTTTGCCACGTGCGTGTGGGTGTTCCGCGCATTTGCCTCCTGTACTTCCCCGCCCACCCCAGTAATGCACGTACCCCGCTCGCCCAGGCCCAATCGCGTGTAAAACTTCCTGCGCACCCCCTAAATACACGCTATTTTTGACACAGCGGGTGTCCGTGTTTGTCGCGTACCCCTTTGCACGCCATTTGTCCTAGAGGGCCACAGTATGGGACATTAATCAGAGCTGTATATACGTGCTTTTTGTTAAGGCGCACATTTTTCTAATGCGCAGGGACGCTACCGCCTGCCTTCGTGTGGCGGACATAGGTTGATGTACATAGTTGACTTTTGGTTTGTGTCATGAGATCGCCATTTCACTGCTGGGGGGTGGGGATACAAGAGGACATGAGTGGGACATGAGTGGGGGCCTGCTGGCAGGTGCCCTGCACTGCTGGGGGGTAGGGGTGCTGGGATACATGAGTGGGGGCCTGCTGGCAGGTGCCCTGCACTGCTGGGCGGTGGGGGTGCTGGGGGACATGAGTGAGGGCCTGCCGGGAGGTGCCCTGCACTGCTGGGGGGTGGGGGTGCTGGGGGACATGAGTGGGGCTGCTGGCAGGTGCCCCTCACTGCTGGGGGGTGGGGGTGCTGGGGGACATGAGTGGGGGCCTGCTGGTAGGCGCCCTGCACTGCTGTGGGGTGGGGGGGCTGGGGGATATGAGTGGGGGCCTGCTTGCAGGTGCCCTGCACTGCTGGGGGTTGGGGGTGCTGGGGGACATGAGTGGGACATGAGTGGGGGCCTGCTGGCAGGTGCCCTGCACTGCTGGGGGGTGGGGGTGCTGGGGACATGAGTGGGACATGAGTGGGGGCCTGCTGGCAGGTGCCCTGCACTGCTGGGGGGTGGGGGTGCAAGGGAACAAGAGTGGGACATGAGTGGGGGCCTGCTGGCAGGTGCCCTGCACTGCTGGTGGGTGGGGGTGCAAGGGTACATGAGTGGGGGCCTGCTGGCAGGTGCCCTGCATTGCTGGGGGGTGGGGGGGCTGGGGGATATGAGTGGGGGCCTGCTTGCAGGTGCCCTGCACTGCTGGGGGTTGGGGGTGCTGGGGGACATGAGTGGGACATGAGTGGGGGCCTGCTGGCAGGTGCCCTGCACTGCTGGGGGGTGGGGGTGCTGGGGACATGAGTGGGACATGAGTGGGGGCCTGCTGGCAGGTGCCCTGCACTGCTGGGGGGTGGGGGTGCAAGGGAACAAGAGTGGGACATGAGTGGGGGCCTGCTGGCAGGTGCCCTGCACTGCTGGGGGGTGGGGGTGCAAGGGTACATGAGTGGGGGCCTGCTGGCAGGTGCCCTGCATTGCTGGGGGGATGGGGGTGCTGGGGGACATGAGTGGGGGCCTGCTGGCAGGTGCCCTGCACTTCTGGGGGCTGGGGGGGCTGGGGGGGCTGGGGGACATGAGTGGGGGCCTGCTTGCAGGTGCCCTGCACTGCTGGGGGGGGTGGGGGTTCTGGGGGACATGAGTGGGACATGAGTGGGGGCCTGCTGGCAGGTGCCCTGCACTGCTGGGGGGTGGGGGTGCTGGGGGACATGAGTGGGACATGAGTGTGGGCCTGCTGGCAGGTGCCCTGCACTGCTGGGGGGTGGGGGTGCTGGGGGACATGAGTGGGGCATGAGTGGGGGCCTGCTGGCAGGTGCCCTGCACTGCTTGGGGGTGGGGGTGCAAGGGGACATGAGTGGGGGCCTGCTGGCAGGTGCCCTGCACTACTGCGGGAGGGTGCTGGGGGACATGAGTGGGGGCCTGCTTGCAGGTACCCTGCACTGCTGGGGGGTGGGGGTGCTGAGGGACATGAGTGGGGGCCTGCCGGAGGTGCTCTCCACTGCTGGGGGGTGGGGGTGCTGGGAGACATCAGTGGGGGCCTGCTGGCAGGTGCCCTACACTGCTGGGGTGTGGGGGTGCAAGGGGACATGAGTGGGACATGAGTGGGGGCCTGCTGGTAGGTGCCCTGCACAGCTCGGGGGTGGGGGTTCAAGGGGACATGAGTGGGACATGAATGGGGGCCTGCTGGCAGGTGCCCTGCACTGCTGGGGGGTGGGAGTGCTGGGGGACATAAGTGGGACATGAGTGGGGGCTGCTGGCAGGTGCCCTGCACTGCTGGGGGGTGGGGGTGCTTGGGGACATGAGTGGGGACCTGCTTGCAGGTGCCCTGCACTTCTGGGGGATGGGGGTGCTGGGGGACATGAGTGGGGGCCTGCTGCCAGGTGCCCTGCACTGCTGGGGGATGGGGGTGCAAGGGGACATGAGTGGGGGCCTGCTGGCAGGTGCCCTGCACTGCTGGGGGGTCAGGGTGCTGGGGGACATGAGTGGGGGCCTGCTGGCAGGTGCCCTGCACTGCTGGGGGGTTGGGGTGCTGGGGGGACATGAGTGGGGGCCTGCTGACAGGTGCCCTGCACTGCTGGGGGGTGGGGGTGCTAGGGAACATGAGTGGGACATGAGTGGGGGCCTGCTGGAAGGTGCCCTGCACTGCTGGGGGGGTGCAAGGGGACATGAGTGGGACATGAGTGGGGGCCTGCTGGCCGGTGCCCTGCACTGCTGGGGGGTGGGGTGCTGGGGGACATGAGTAGGGGCCTGCTGGCAGGTGCCCTGCACTGCTGGGGGCTGGGGTGCTGGGGTACATGAGTGGGACATGAGTGGGGGCCTGCTGGCATGTACCCTGCACTGCTGGGGTGTGGGGGTGCAAGGGGACATGAGTGGGGGCCTGCTGGCAGGTGCCCTGCACTGCTGGGGGTGGGGGTGCAAGGGGACATGAGTGGGACATGAGTGGGGGCCTGCTGGCAGGTTCCCTGCACTGCTGGGGGTGGGGGTGCTGGGGGACATGAGTGGGGCCTGCTGGCAGGTGCCCTGCACTGCTGGGGGGTGGGGGTGCTGGGGGACATGAGTGGGGGCCTGCTGGCAGGTGCCCTGCCCTGCTGGGGGGTGGGGGTGCAAGGGGACATGAGTGGGACATGAGTGGGGGCCTGCTGGCAGGTGCCCTTCACTGCTGGGGGGTGGGGGTGCTGGGGGACATGAGTGGGGGCCTGCTGGCAGGTGCCCTGCACTGCTGGGGGGTGGGGGTGCTGGTGGACATGAGTGGGGGCCTGCTGGCAGGTGCCCCTCAGTGCTGGGGGGTGGGGGTGGAGGGAGTCATCGTTGGTGATCAGTAGTGCAAGCTGACATGTGGCTTGCCTGGGGTGCATACCCATGGTGGATGGGCTGCCTGCGGAACATGACCAGGGGTGCAGGGTAGTCCCCTGTGGTGTGGGCTGCCTGCAGGGGCCGTGGAGGGTGTAGAGCGAACACCTGGGAGGAGCCACAATGCCAATTGACGTGTAGGACTTCACGGCAACCGCGAAATACACGTACCGTGCTGAAATCGCATGTGAGACTTCCCGCGAACCCCAGATTTACACGTACCCAGGCCAATTGCGTGTGAAACTTCACGCGAACCCCAGATTTACACGTACCCCGCTCGCCCAAGGCCAATCGCGTGTGAAACTTCCCGTGCACCCCCGAAATACACGCACACGCTATTTTTGACACAGCGGGTGTCGTTGTTTGTCGCGTACCACTTTGCACGTTATTTGTCCTAGTGGGCCACAGTATGGGACATTCATCAGAGCTGTATATACGTGCTTTTTGTTAGCGCACATTTTGGTGCACATTTTTTTCATACGCAGGGACGCTACCGCCTGCCTTCGTGTTGCGGACGTGTTTAGGTCTGTGCGCGTCTTTGCCCTTGCACTGTTTTTCCCTATTCGATTCCATGAATACGTGTTGTAGGCGAGCGTGTGGGTGTTCCGCGCACTTGCCTCCTGTACATCCCTCGTGACGCCCGCATTTTCACGAGTTGTTCCCCATTCCGCGTCTCACGCCCGTGTTACGCCTACTTTTGTTATGTGCGCCGTGCTATGTGCGCTTTCGCTGTGGCCGTAGCGCACGCCGTTAGATGACCTATGCGCCGGCGTGCACCATGCAGATTTTTAGCGCGCATCCCAGATTTTACTTGCGCACGGACTTCCATGAATCGATGTGCACGGGTTTTGCTGCGATTTTCGCACTTGCACTGCGATTCGCACGTTTTCGCAAGCGCTTGCGCAGGAATTTTTAGCGCACATTAATTCCATGAATCGGCCTCATAAACTGGCAAGAATTGGCTGTATCCTCTATATATAATGGGAATACGCCCACAATCAAGCTTCAATGTGTTTTCTGTGAGCTGAGGTATATCAACATTTTCTTATGTATTGTTTTTTTTCATTTGTTGAGGTTTATTAAAACACAGCGTACACTTAAAACACTAACAACACTAACAACTCTGAAAGGGGAAAGCATTGCATAGACCTACTGAAAATCAGAATTATGTTGGGCACCTAGTCCATTACTTCATAGAGATTATTCTATGTTGGCTCCACAGAGGCCTGCTGGTCCTTCTGTTTCTTTACATGTGTGTGACCTGCGGTTCAATGTCTATCAGTTTGCTCTGTGGCACACTGTTACTGTGGCAGTGTTTTCAATTCAGGCTGTTCGATGAGCTCAACGGTGTTCAGTTACAGGTTAAAGTGGCCCGACAATGTCGATCAGTGGCTCATTGTTCCGAAGCGAGAATTGATCAGGTATCTCAAGACCTGAAAACTGGCTTGACCGTATCTCAGCAACTACGTAGTTGTAGTGGCTGCTTCTACTGGGTTAATCTGCAGTGTTATGGTGTGGAAAGGGGCCCAATGGCCCAGGCAGCAGTCTGTTTCATGGAGATGTGCTGGTTCTGCCAGCGGTTTAACAGTAGCTTGATGGCTCGCTGCTGATTTTAATGTTCTTTTGGGTCTGCTAAACAGAAGTCAGAATCAGCACTTTGTGGAGTTTTGATGCTGGGGTTCTTCTTACAAGATCCACTCAAACTGGAGTCCCATCTGCTCTTCCCCCTCAGGCCGAATTCTTCTGAGGCCTCTCCGGGAACACTGTCTCATGCTGGATACTTGGGTGTAACGGCCTCTCAACCTCAGCAGCATTCACTCTGACGCTGTACATGCACCAAGGGGTCACCAATGTGTATGGCCCCACCTTTGGAAGTCCACCAACAGGCATGAGATGGCAACTGTGAGGACAAGTGGCCTTACTGGGATGAGCTCAAGCCAACTTGGCCTGATCTGATAGATGGGCTTTTGTCTCATCCTTTGCACTCTGTCTCTGGAATACTAATTGAATCTCAAGTTTGCCACATTTATGCATGTTAAAACTAATATGGCGACCATTTTCTTCCTTTTCCTGTCATAACATATTGCATTCACAATAGGGTGCTTTATATTTAAAATCATCTACCTTTACCTCTGAAGTTTGGTAGTGCATTGCCACCAGTTATTGAGGAACACTGGCTATACAATTGGAGCCGTGAAATGAGGGTTTCCTACTTATAATAAAAGCTCTCTGCTGCCAGGCCTACCAATCTTCCTAATTATTATTATGTTTTCTCTGGTCAGTATCATTTGGTAATGACAAGGTCATGGGTGCTAATAGACATCTGTATAATATTAAACATTCTTCCTACAACCAATAGGGTCCATGCAACATCTGCTGGTGTGTTTGGACTGCACAGTTGAACATTCTTTGTGTCCACCATACTGATGTTAGGGAAGTAGTTACACTCCCAGAGGCCAGAAGGCACCCAACTGTAGCTCTGAGCAATATGTATCAGAAGGCACCTGGTTCTGCAATATGGACTCATCCAAACACCCACTGCACAGGCTTCCCTGATTTATGCACGGTGAGGCCCCACAATCATGGACCATCTCTGCTTAACTATCGCCATTGTTGTGTCATAATTAGTCTGTAATTCCTATTTGTAGCTTTCAGTAGGTCCATGGCTTCTCCGTTTTGCCATCCTCACCTGAATGGCTGCCTCTAGACGAAAGGAGCTTTCTTTAAAGGTGATTGCCATCTTAATTAACCAGATACCCAGGAATATCAGTGGAGCTGAAGCTGCCATCATCACTGAGCCATGCGGTCTGCTTCAACGCGCTGTCTTGCTCTGCGGTGCTCTGTCGGGAGGGTACACATGTTCTCCTGCATGCTTTTATTCACACAGAACCCAACCTCCTGTGGTTGGTTATGTAATGAAGCATAATCTATTAAAATACCTTGCTACCTTGCTTATGTGAGGAATCCGTATATCTTCCTTGCTCATGTGAGGAATCTGTATATCTACCTTGCTAATGTGAGGAATCCGTATATCTACCTTGCTCATGTGAGGAATCTGTATATCTACCTTGCTCATGTGAGCAATCTGTATATCTACCTTGCTCATGTGAGGAATCTGTATATTTGTTTGAACCTTGGCTCCAACTCTGTGGAAGTCACTCCCTCCTCACATTCGACATTTCCAAGACTACATGGCCTTCTGTAAAGCTCTAAAAACCTGTCTTTTTCCGTAAACCATGATTAAGACTGTCTAGGGCAACCAAAACCCACCAAAACCTCTAGAATCATGAGTTCAATTACATTAAATTGGAAAGTAATTACAGTTAGCCAACAAGTGTTCTTAGGGATACAGAGGGAACGGACCTCAGAAACCGACCAATAAGACATCAAGACAGAATTGGGAACTCTGGGGCCACAGTTGGCAGCTTTAATGTCCTGCAGGCTGTAGGATATGCCCTCTGCTGACTCTCTGCTTTCCAATTCTACTACACGGGCCTAGCAGCCTCTCATGCCATCAAGTTGATCATACCCATTCACTCCCTACCTTGCCCGACTACATACCCAAGATACAAACCCAACCTATACATACCAAAAAAATACCTAAGGCACTAAAACAACCGGGCTCTACAATGCCTCTGTCCAGCCTGTCCTTTAGCACCACTGCCCGGTAGGACTACTTTGCTGCGAGATATGTCCTGACCTATAACCAGTAGCCTGCCAAGACCTACCTTGTAACCCACCATAAACCACAACCAAGGACCCAGAAAATAGGTTCCATGACACATAGTGCTGAGCCTAAGAATAATGACCCCCTGACCATGCAAATGATAACTTACTCTGTGAATCAACCTCGGAGTACCGCTGCAGAGAAACATAAGGACGATCACTGCCAGCTCATCCAGACCCAGAAAGTAACCAGGAACAGTGGGCTCTTAAGAGTAAATCATCCACTCCAGATACTCACCTTTCCTTTCACCGTATTCCCCCATGTGACAGTATTGTAGCATCTTTACCTATGGGCAGAATATTTGGGGTCTCAGTACCTATCCGCTCTGCACTCAGGCATAGCATTGTATAATGTATGCCAGGAACGGCTCTGCATCTCTCACTCCGAGTGTCAGTCTTGGGGCTTCATCCCATATCACTCCCCTTTCCTCCAAGGTGCCTCAGAGTTGGTTAAAGAGTGCCTTCTCAGGATGAGGCTTAGAGATAAGACTGTTTGTCCCTCAAAGTCTGGTAGCCATTCCCAAGTCCCAACAGGTTCTTCTGTCCAGCCATTCAACTTTGCCTTTTGTGACGGAGTTTCTTCTTTTCCAGGGATTGGATCCCTCCATTGACACTGGGCACACTATGCATCGAACTGGGAGAAGCCATTAATAACATGACTGCTTCAGGCAGACCTGTTTAACTATCGGTTCATCAACTGTTGTGCTCCTGTCCAAAACAGATCCAGACGTTGAGATATCTCTCTCTATCACCCTGGACTCCCATCACTGGGAATAGTTTCCTGAGTAGCATTTGTTCTGTATATGCATAATCCAAGCACCCTGCCGTCAGTTTGCTTCCCAAATCTAGCAGAGCTATTAATGACTGCCAGACTATCTCCATTATCAAGTAATACTTGATCTCAGCTTTTCCCTGGGCCACCGTATGTGTATCTGCAAAACCATATATGTCTTTGCAAAGCTTAGGGTACAACCAGTGGGTTCTGGCTTCACTTTTCAGCAGCGTTGGCCTCCAATAACTATTACATATTGGCTCAGTTGGTGAATTATTGGGACAGTTTTCAGCAATGCGCATACTGCTGGGATCCAGGTCATAAATCCTAACACACAGGAGGCATGGGGCGGAGTAAGCCAGAGGATCATCTCCATGCCACCAGATGGCCCATCATCAGCAAGTGGGCAGCAGCCCCCGGGGGCCCATGTCTCACCCACCTCTCACCTCAGGTGTCAGGCACAGGATTTTGTCATACAGGATTATTACAATTTGAACTTGAAGGTCTTGGCATTGCAGTTGATGATGGTGTTGTGTTTGGGTTTATAGAGGAGAGTCCTCAGAGAGTGCCGGTCACCTCAGATGTTATGAAGTAGCTAGTGTATGTTTACTGTTAAAAAAAAGATAGAACAATATCATGTTCAATATTTTATCTAATGACGATGGAGAATTAGCATCAGTTTGCAAAGAAATGCTTGAAATAATCTGAGCCCAGAACCGTGCATTGCAGGCATAGTAAGCTAACACAGTTATGCGCTTAAATCAGTGAACCACATGAAACCGTGTTGGCGCCAACAATTGCTTGATAGGTTAGAAATTAAATAGTTTAATCAGGAATTTACGTTAACATTTTCTCTCAGGTAGAGGGACTATGGCTTCAGAAGTTTCCATATCTGGCGGCAGGTTTCAGGACGTTTTGAGATCTGCAGACCGAGCGCCAAAGACTGCATTCAGAAAATGTAAGCTTAGGCCAATTGATCGTGCATCGAGCAAGTGATTGCACGGCTTTGAACTTGCATAATGTTACTCTCCTTGATTAGCCATAAAATGCTGATTTTCATAGCCAGGTGGGAAGAAATCGTGATTTCTTGAAAAGCCACACAGAGGAACCCTGATCTGTTACCACACACATTGATCTTTCTCGTTTCAGTGCAGTCCATCGTAGAAGAAGATAGATAGAGGAAGTTGATGAGCAGAGAGTTAATAGAGTCAGGGAAGGGTGGAGCATGCAATTTAAAAGAAGTTCGAATGGACACATTGTGAAGTCCAAGGTACAAGCTACCAAAGGAAGATCATGAGTGGGACTGAGATTATGTATTGTTAGTACACAAGTTCACAATAAAAAGGTCTTACACATGCGTGTTATTCCTTGATGCCGGCGTGTGTAAATAAAGAAATACAGTGACATAAAATGTGTCACCTACCATAGCTATATCCATATCCATCAGTGCAATGAAATCAATGTCTTCTTCATGGATAAGCTATGACAATCAGACATCACAGACACATCAAAAAAATCAGACCATAGATCCCACACATACAAACACTGGCAAATGTAATGCCCATTACACTTGAAGTCATTGATTTGCATTGTATTGTATGACGTTTAGTACTGCACATTCCACCAATCCCGAAATGAACAATCCTCAGGAGGACCATGACTTTTGTACTGTACTACATACGAGTCTGCAGAGTGTTCCTTCACTGAGTAGACATATTGGCATTAATAGAGTGTGCACAGAGAGATCACAGAATACTGAGAAAGACTGGACCCTAGCAAACGAGAAAGATTTAAACATTTTCCTGAATTTTAAGTGCTAACGTTGTTGTGTTTTGTTCTGTTAGGTTGGAATGTTTCATAGAGTTTTTGTATTACTGTACAGGTTTCATGGCGCTAAAAAATAAAAGAAGAAGGGCACCGTTATATATAAGATTAGCAACAGAATCTTTATAGGGCCTTAAGGGGGAAATTTTTCATTTGAGTCTGAAATGATCCTGGATCGCATGGTGTGTTGTAGAAAAGGCATTCCATTCCTACATCTTAACTCTAGCTCCTCCCCCATTCTGCCTTCTTCCTTTTCATGCTGTGGAGCAACCCTTGTCGTCACAGGGCTGAACTACAAGCACTCATTAGATAGACTTTATCCAGTGCGACCGACCATAACAAGCTGTACAAGCATCCATTCACCGACCGAAACAAGCTGTACCAGCATCCATCCAGGCTCCACCAGAACTGTGGATTACCCACCTGATATTAGCACACGTGCCTCCCGCTTCTGACTACAAGACATAACACGAGTGGTTCTACATCCTTCCTGCCTTGAGAAAGACCTCAACGGTCAGAACACGTGTCAGCAAATCCTAATGCATCACGTATGAATATCACCAACCTAGATCTCATGAGCCTAATTGAGAGAACTTCTCTCCTGACATTTTGGAGCGTCTAGCACGATAGTGGCTGGTCCCACACCAAACTTCGAAACTCATTAGATAACTAAGTACCTTCCAAACTCTCAAGGAATCCCTTCTTACCACTAAGGTATTAGTCAAATAATAAACACACCTACCTAAGCTATAATCACAAGGGAGCTCCAGTAATGAAAAGACAACCATACAGTCCAACAGGCAGAAAGACAGTCCATCAGATGCAGCTTGCCTAAATAAATAATATGAAATCAAATGCTCTGTTATTGGGCAGAGAAAATGGGGCATCCTTTTATATGCCAAGGATGCAGTATTGGTATCAAAGATAATGGCTGGCCTCGGAAATCAACTAAATCAACTTTTGGCTAGATGTCAAGAAGAAGAACTCCAAATAAAAATATCTAAATCTAAACCAATTATTCCCCCGCCCCCTGAATAAATATCCTAAAAACTGCACACACATCATTTTTTTTAAAGGAGATATTAAATGAGAGCAGTGAGAAAGGCGTATGATCTGTGGCAGTCTGGAGAATTAAGTAAGCAACGAGTTGACAAGAAACTAGCTGCACAATGTATAGAGATGAAATGTAATTCCCCCCTGGAAATGTACTTGGATATCCCTTGTCAGAGGAATGTGAAGTCCTTGAAAGCTACATGGCGCCTGGAAACACCCGGGTATAGGCGCCATACAAATGTCCAATGAATAATAATAATCTTACATTAGGAATTTTGCCTGTTCAGCAATTTGTTACTCCTCAGAGAGTAGATCAGCAAAGGTAGTGGTCAGTGTAAACATAGTACAATGTGGGTTGATGATGTGCAGCAATTCTTTTGCTTTTGCCCTTTAAATAACATCTCAAATGGTTCTATTAAAGACTGCTGTTCATCCAAAAAAAGTAAGGACTATTAAAGAAGTGTTTAGGCTGTTCAAAAAAACTGTGGATGAAAAGTGCCTACTTGCAATTATGAAATACTTAGGGGGCAGCATGGGTTTCTGAATGAGATGTTTCAATCCGATTGTATGAGCTTCAATGCCTTCTACTTAATGCCTTGAACTTTCTCGGTTGCGAATGTATGGAATGGAATGATTGTTTTTATTGTATTGTTTTTTTTATGGCTTTTTGCCCTAATAGGTGGCAGCAGGTGGAGTTCGCAAAGTATTTGCAAGAAAGTTACTTAGTCATTAGGGCCTAAAACCTCTTGAAACTGACAACCATGCCCTCTACTGCTCTTCCCCATGCACCTCAGAACTGCTGAGCTAAGGGGACAGAAACGGGTGCAGCCCCGCTATGACTGAGTTCAACACAACCATGTCAATCAGATGCTCCGAGCTTTTGGACCCTATTGGTCCCTAGACCAGGGTCGTCCAACTCCAGGCCTCGAGGGCCGGAGTCCTGACGGGTTTTCAGGATATCCATCATTAATATTCATGAGGAAATATTTGCATACATTTAGAATCATTGTATGCAAATTTATCTCATGAATATTATTGAGGGGCATCCAGAAAACCAGACATGGATCCAGCCATCGCTGCCAAGAGTTGGAAAACCCTGCTCTAGACCCATGAAACGCCAAGTAAGCAGCTCAATTGGATGGTGTCATGTGACTCCTTCTGTGGTACAAAGGCAGGCCAGGCAAATGAAGCCCAGTTTGCATAGGCCACACAGTTTCTGTAGTATGGCGCTACAGACAAAGGGAATCTGCTCATCCACCGAAAAACTAGACTGAATAGATTAATTCAGTAACGATGAGTTCAGACTGACCTCTGAGTGTTTAGCCTCCAGTCATCATTTCTATTTCCGCTTGCATGGCGAATGAAGGATGGCAACAGACAGGAAGCAATTGGCACAATTATAGTGTGGAGCACTGCCGCAATTGCAGTCATCTAGAATTCAATTTTGACAGAAATGCCAGTAAACTGCAGCTGTTTGTGAGATCCATGAAAAAATCCTTCAATGTTCCCATATTTCATTTTTTGGCAGGTATGATGATGTAAACGACGTGTTGTATGAGTTCCTACTCGTCTGCAAACTCTGCAAATGCTTCAAGTGACTTCATGAAGCATTTACATTTGATAGAAGACACCCCAAACCAGTAATTTGCCAGTCTACCATATTCTAAATTAGAAGTTGTATTTTGGATTGGTTTATATACAGAGAGAGAGAGATGTTCTCATATTTCTAAACTAGTGAATTTAGTTATGATTTTGTCAACAAAATGAAAAAAAAACAATTATAGTGCATTTACGGAATCCAGTTATAGGACTGCATTGCGAGTTGTGCGGTTTAGGATAATGCCAGTAATTCTATAAGCCTTCCCTTTCCATGTCGGCCATCTTAAGACAGTATTTCCAGTCATTGAACGGGACACACTGATTACCGCTTTAGTAGCACAGGTGCTAATGGCCTTAAGCCCCTGATCCAATTGCTGCAAGGGGGGTAACAGCCTGGAGCCCTCGTTAATGTGGGCTGCCGGGATGTTACCCCCATTCAAGCCCTTGGAAGGGGGTTTAACATCACATTAATGCCACTTTCCCGCACCACCAAATCAGGTTTAGAGGCGACACCTTGAGCATATGCAGGCACAATAAAGTTGCCAACTCCTCAATAGAGTTTTATGAACCACAAAAATGCAGTAAATCTGCTGGACCGTGTGGCAGTAACAGAAACAAAGTTTGGCAGTATTATCGGGTAATTATCCGTTCTCATTTATGATGTAAAACAACTGCTGCAACAGTACTAGGCTTTGATAATTTTAGCAGTTCATTAATTTTCACTATATGTTCTATATATTATAGGGCAGTGATAGCCTCCCCATCGTTAAGCTGAGTGTTTTAAGTTATAGGAAATCCGAAAATTCTGTTGCTAATAACTTTTCACTTGCAGGACTGATATGGCTGATATTTTCCAAACAAAAAGTTTGTCACGGCCCACCCCCGACCCCAGACTAGAAACATTGGGAAAGATTCATTAAAAATGTATGATTTTATTAAGAAAGCAAAAAAACACTGTTTTCGCCCTTCTCCCATTCTTTTTCCCATAGCTTAAAAGTCCAAACTTGCCACAGCTGAAGCGCAAAAACTGCTGTGCACAACTTGGGCACGAAGCATTGACTTAATTTGCCAGACAGGTTTGTCGTTATTCTGTCCATTAGTTTATAAAATATTCAGTGGTGAAGGGGGAACCCCACTCCCACAACAATAGCTATATCGTCCCTGGCGCTTTACAGCACAGAGACTTTCCAGAAATTAAAATCCGCCATTTCTCGATACAAAAGATTACCACGATAATAATGGGGGAAGACGAAAATGAATAGGGCTGAAAAAGGTATGTGGAGGAGGAAAAAGGATGAAATTGCATCAGGCTAGAGCTTGGGCAGGGGGTAAGAGGATACCATGTAAAGATTGAGAGTTAGGAGTGGTCTGGGTAGCGAGTTAGATTTCAAACGTTTTCAGATCATCGGGGGAATACTTGGGAATTTCGGGAGATTACCACAGCCAGAACACTAGATGCACTCAGAAAGGAAAATGCATCACACAAAGCAAAGAGTGAAAGTGTGTAATGCAAAAGAGCCAGGGAGGGAAGAATCGCCTCAGAGGGGCAGGAGGGGACCATGTAAATAGGAGGGGGCACTTGGTGAGTGCCAGTGAGGGCAGAGAAGATTTTTTTTATTTTCAAGGGTTTTTACATTATCTCAGGAATACCAGGGGATTACCATAGGCATGAGTAGTTCATTACCGCTATATCTGTAGTTTGGAGGAATATCGGGGGAATCCCATGCGAATCGGAAGAGAGTGAAAAAGAAAAAAAGAAATGTTATACCTAGTAGTCCCAAAGCAGCATGTTGATGCAACATGTGCAGTGGCCATGGGCAAAGGCCATGGCTATTGAGCCCCAAAAACACCTAGTGCTGAGGGATACACAGTGGCCACGGCTGAAGGATGATGGCGAGTGGGCCCCAAAGAAACCTATTGGTGCAATCTTTACAGTGGCCACACTGGCCATGGCCCAAGGCAATGGCTAGTGGGTCCCAAACAAACCTATTGCTACAACATGTACAGTGGCCACGGCCAAAGGCCATGTCTAGTGAGCCCCAAAGAAACGTATTGGAGACATATGTACAGTGGATACAGCCGAATGTTGTGGCCACTAGCCATGGCTGGAAGAAACGTACAGGTGGAACATGTACAGAGGCCACGGCCGAAGGCTATGGCTAGTGGGCCCCAAAGAAACTATAGTATAATAAAACCCTTACAATTCTGTGAAAACTTTAGTAAGAGAGATTTAAGGTGATCAGATTTAGTGTGAAACAGATAGCAATACAACCTTTAAAATTCAGTGAAAAAACCTTTGTTAAGACAGAGTTAAGGTGATCGGATTTATAACAACATACCCCTTGAAATGCAGCACTACCATTTGAAGCAAGTACACCATAACTTTGCACCCCCTGTTGCGCAGTTTATGGCCACAAGTCATATCACTAATGAAGGCCATGGCTAGTGGGCCCCAGCGAAACCTATTGGTGCAATATGTACAGTGAGCACGACAGAAGTCCGTGGCCACTGGACATGGCTGAAGGCCGTGGCTAATGTGCCCCAAAGAAATGTATTTGTGCAACATGTACAGTTGCCATGGCTGAAGGCCATGGCTAGTAGGCCACAAAGAAATGCATTGGTGCAACATGTACAGTGGCCATGGCTGGTGGACCTCAAAGAAACACATAGGTGCAACATGTACAGTGGCCACAGCCAAAGGCCATTCCTAGTGGGCCCCAAAAAAACTATCATATAACAAAAACCTTGAAAGTCTGTGATGCCATCATTGTGGTCATAGGCTCTGCCAAAAGGGGAGCACAGTTAAGCTGTACTTGCTTCAAATGCTAGTGCTGAATTTCAAGGGTTTTGTTGTTACATCTGATCACCTTAACTCTCGCTTAACAATGTTTGTTTTCACTGAATTACAGGGTCTACAATAGCAAACCTGTATTTATGGTTAAGTTGCTCAAATCATAAAAAGAGCACTTTTTGGGTGGCTTATAACTTTGACCCCACCCCCGGATGAATCCTCACCACTTGCAAAAAAAAGTATATGTCCCCCCTGGAATGATTTTGCGAAGTTTGGTGCAGTTTCGTCCAGGAGGGGCAAAGTTATAGGGGTGTCCCAAATTCCGCCAGGAGCAGCTGCCTGTTCTCCAAAGAGTGCTTTTGTAAATTTGGTGTAAATCCGTCTAGTAGTTTAAAAAAAAAAATTGCCAAAGAGTAGGTAAACAAAAATGAGTGATATCTGGGTCCGGTCCGTTGACTCATTTCGTGATTTGGAGTCTGCGGAAGCCTTCGGGCCAAGCAGTGGATGGCTCGATGTCCACAGACACCAAAAACACAAGCTGATTGGATGGTGAAAAAATGTGTGGTGCGTCATCATTTTTTAAACGGTTGCCATGGTCGGTCCTACGACAGTCACCACTGATCATAGACACTGCGGTGAGCAAAAAGTCTGGAAAACACATTTGGGGTTATTTGTTGGTCGAAAAACGGCCTGGAAGAGGTGGGGCAGTGGAATAAAGTTGACATGGAGCTGTCTTTTAGATGAACAAAGGGTTTGCAGGTGCCGCCAAGTCCACAGTCAATTTTGCTACTGCGGGCATCATTTGGATTACAGGAGGTTCTGGGTGTGTCTTGTTATGTGAAGGTGTATAGTAAATACTTGTTATATGGTTTAATTATATTGTAGTGGTTGTGGCCAATGGCCAGATTCTTGGGGCATGGTCATAAGCCATAGGCCATGCCTCCAATAATCTGGCCACTGGTGACACATACTATGGTAATATGTGTATAGTAATTATAGGTACTTTAGGGGGAGTATTCAGTATTTGTAATATGGTAGAGTTATATAATTGAAGTGTGTATGGTATTTATGATTAAAGTACAATTGAGGATAGTGCTTATGGAATATGTATTTTTATATGGTTACTTAGTTGCATACGGTAATACATCTGACATCTCTGGTTCTTTTTCTATGAAAAAAACAATATAATTTGTTAAGCAGGATAGTTTAAAAGCTTTAACAGCATCCGATTTTACATATAGATTGACTTTTTGACCCTCATAAATAGTACATTCTGTCTACTATGTGTGGTACAGCATTTGTGTGTGTTACACTGTTATTATATTGACATGAAATAATCATTCGTTCTTTGGGAGAAAAATACATAGGGGATTTAAAAAAAACTACTGTAATTATGTGAGTGCAAGTGTGGTAGTATATTTGTTTGCACTGTGCTGTAATTAAGGGCATGTTTAAAGTAGTTAGTTACCTGTTGGTATATCCTAACCATATTGGACTGTACAAGACGTTTTGCAGTAAGAAAGCATCTTTGAAGTGGTGTTTTTAATGTAGTCAGATACCTGTTGGTGCATTCTAACTGTCTTGGATTTTAACAATATACAGACCATCCAGGATTTTGCTGCATAAAATGGCAAATTTTGCGGCATGAAATGGCAAATTTTGCGGCACAAACCTTTATTTATTGCGGCATTTTTGCAGGACATTTTGTATTAACTGGAGGGTGTAAGATTGCCACATTGCAGGAAATAGGCAGAGTGCAAGGCTACAAGAGAGCTAGGGTATCATTATTATGTATCTTTTGTATTAATTTAATAGGAGGAGTCCCAGATGTCTATGTCTTGGCAGAACAGTGTTGGATTTGGCTACATTTTTGGTTTAATGTGCATGCCTATTTAATAGTGTTAAATACATTGATCATTATCAGTTGTAATGCTGAAAATGCTCCCCTTCTATGTTCTCCAAACACCCACACGCCTCTCTCACCAACTCGCCATCACAACTTGCATTCCTGAACCTGTCATACAAATACTGACGTGCTATGTCACACTGTCAAGTCACAATTTGCACTGCCCAGCCCCTGCCACACTCCAAATCATACTCCCAACTCACACCTTACACTCAATTCCTCCCGCAACATACAGTCCTTCATTCTTTTGTGCTGTTTCTGCATCTTGCATCCTTTCCCTCATCCTTTTTTCCAATCTGCAGCTCACTGCCTCTTTCCGGACAACCGCTTCCTCTCTGCTTTCTGGCTCACTGACAACACGCTCCCTCTACTTTCTGTACCTCCGCTCACTCTCAGATTTCAGGCCCACCGCATCATTGCTTCCTCTGCTCTCTTGTGCACCGCTTCCTCCTCTCACCTACTGCTCTCCCTCTGCTTTCTTGTCTATCACTTCACATCTCACTCATCACTCTCCCTCTCTCTCCTTTCCCTCTCATAGTGTAACCATTTTTTAAATTTTTTTAAAATGTAGATTTTGACCCAGATCCTCAAAAAATGGGGCATTTAAAAATAGAGCAGAGGATATGCTATTTTTAGACAACTCATTTTTGGAAATGAGCAGGTCACCTTATTCTCAAAGGTGATTGGCGCATTTCCACAGGCTTGAGCTGTAGTGCAAATTGTGCGCTGGCCAGGTGCCTTGAATGGTGTTCTGGCTTGTTTGACCGAAGTGTAATTATTTGCGGCAGAATTGACCGTAGTCCATTTCGCTGCGAATTGATTTGCATTTCAGCCAAACAACCCAAAATTTACCTTTCACCACCACCCCCTCCCCTACTTAACTGCTTTCTCGCTGCTGCTTCCCATGCAACCCTGTTTTGTCAGATCCGTTCTCGAACGTGGGTCGGATCCGACTCCGCAGGGTCCCTTTTTTGTTATTTTCTTTTTTTTCTGTCCCCGCCTCCAATTTTGAGGAAGTGGGGAACACCCTGCAACCTCCTAACTCAAAAATACTGAACTTGGGGAGCGGGTGACACCCCCGCAACACATGTTCGGTATTTATAAAAATTGATCGAATAGTACTGGATGAAATAGGTCAAATTGTACAATTTGATCGATTTTTGTCATCAAAATGGGTAGTACCTTGAATAGACTCGCTCTCCGACAGTGTTCTGCAAGCTCCCAACGCCTTTCACAGGGACAGGCCCTTCGGTGGCCTGCCACTGTAAAATGCGACCCAAAAAATGCATTTTTATCCTGTTTGAGGAACAGAAATGCAAGCGACAGAGCAGCGGTTCATACCTTAAAAGAAATCCATGATAGGCTCAGGAAAGACCCTGTCATGCAGTAGCACCCCCACAACCCGGGCGCGTAGGTTTGCCTATAAATCCTGCACATTTAAAAGTGCATCTTACTTGGAAATGCGTGATGTGATTTTAAATTGGTAGAAACGCCACTTTATTTGATCAAGGAGGTGAAAAAGGCCATCTGAATGGGCACGCATATAAATAGCCCATTCATATGTCCCTTGTGGATTGGGCTGCTCTTTTTTTGGGCGCAAGTGGTGAGATGTATTGGCACATTTCATTTTTTGCATCAAAAAAAAAAAAGTTGAGAACCTGGCACCCTATGGAATTTTTTTTGTAAACTGTAATTTTTGCAGATTACTTTTAAAATATTTTTTTTTAAGAGGCTGTTTTTGCACATAACGGCCGTTTTCGCGGCATTTTGCGCAAAACGGCCGTTTTCGCAGCATTTTGCGTGATCGCAAAATCGCTATAAACTGGAGGGTCTGAATATAGTATTTTAGATGTAGTTAGATACCAGTTGAAATATTCTAACTGTTTAATATATTGTAGCTCAGTGAGTACATTTGGGGTGAAGGAATATTAAGTAGGCATTTGTTAGATTTAGTGGTAACATCAGCGTATTGTAATTATATTGGATTTTACAAGCAGTATTGCAGTAACAACAATTGTAATGCCATATTTGAAGTCTATTGCAATGAAGGGTATTGTTGAAGTAGTTAGATCCTTTTTGGCATATACTAACTGTCTTGGGTTTTAAAAGTACTATTGTAGTATTATGGATGCAGTTACATAACTGTTGGCGTATTCTAACTGTTTATTGTGTTATACCTTAGTGACTAAATTTGGGTTGAAGGAATATTAAGTAGGCATTTGTTAGATTTGTTGGTAACCTATGTTTTGGAGTAACAGAGGTGTTGTTACATTGAACCAACCACTTATTCTTTGAGATATGCAGTATAGTGGCCTGAAGTGGTTGTAGAACAAGTGTGGTAGATTATGCCCACTGTTTGTGAAGGTTTTCTTGTCAAGAGATACTTGGCTGTGTGTGAAGCTAGTAAGCTTGCAGTTGTTTTTGGTACCATCTGAATTGTACCTTAGAAGCATTAGTATCATATATTCTATGATTTGCATTCTGCAGAAGCTGGTGAAATGGAATGGATTAACAATTTGGTATGGATACATATATACACAAAACGTTGATTAGGAATGTGCTCTTGTGGACCATTGTTGCAAAGAGTGTGTGTATGTTTCTATGTGTATGAAATCTGGAAGATTTCATTTATAGGGATGTTTTTGGTTTCCACAACTTGGAGTAAGTAAATTAAGAATTCTTGTGGATTTTCCTGTATGTTCATGGTGTATTTTACCATTCCCGTACAGTAGTCCAATTCTTGCCTTATATCTGAGACACTGTAAGTGCTGCCAGGAAATATTTGTGGCATTTCTACGAAGGATGTACATTTGCATACACAACTGGTCCGAGCAGTTTAAGTGAATGTTATGAACAATTGGTGGCAATTCAAAGAGAAGATTGATTGCTACATTTGAATTGCAATTTACTCCAGTTGTGTTGCTGAATTTAATGGACAAGAGAGTTGTGCCTCTGTAACCTTTGATGGGCCTGCAGTTGTTTGAGAAGTGAAATGTGTCTCTTTGTCTTCTGATGGACGTACTGTTGATTTTGGACTAGACAGTTGTGTGGTTGTATTATTTGATGGAGCAGCAGTTGTTCTTTGTTTCTACAGCCGTATTGTTGGGAGATCTGCTATGGGTTCTATTTGTATTAGTCTTCTTTGTAAAGATTTTATTTTTTTGAGGTACATGGTACATATCTAGATAGGGGGTGTACAGTGCAAGAGATAGAGAGAATTGTTATCTGCCTACATACATGTCTTTGAAAAGAAGGAAACGTCCTATTGTGGTCTTTTTTTAACTTCTGCAAGTTTGTCTAAGTGGATGTTGACAAACTGAATGTTGTTGTTATGTGGATATGTTTGGAAGCCAACAACTGTACCAATTGCACCATTGACAAACCTTGTTCTATGTCAAGGTTATGTTTAAAAAAAAAATCATCAGTTTAGACACAGAGTTAATACTTTTTCTAATCCAGCTGTGTTAGAGATACATTGTTCTAAAGCTGTGTAGATGTGTTGTTGCTTGTTGACACATAGGGAGTGGCATGCCGTGCAGGTCTAGTTTGTCTGTGGAGGTGATATGCAGTATGGGTTGAATTACTTTATTCAACATTGTATCGTTGAATTGATTACAGCTTGCAAGGGTTGGCATTAAGGACATGAATTTTATATTTTGTTGAGTTAATTGTTCCATGACATCAGTAACGTTTTGCCCAAATAGCTCATGGATTAGTCTAGCATTTAAGATGGATATGCATCTGTATTAAGCAGACCAGTTCTAATACTTTTTAAAATGTTAGCTTAGGTGAGATCTGCAGACGAACGCCTGTTTTGAGTTAGTTCTCGGAAGCGTAAATGTTGCCAGAGATTTACATTGAGTGTGTAACGGATTTGTTTGTGTCTGAATGTTTTGAAAATATGGTTGACATTTTATTGGTGTTAACGGTCGAGTTCTCCAAAAACAATACCATGTTTTCCTCCAAACAACTCTTCATAGTCAGTTGTTAGGTCTTCCTGCATTCTGAGATGAATTAAAGCCAACATGAGGTTGGAATCCATGCTTACCTCATCTATCAGGAGCACTTTAATTTGTTTCAGAATTCTGCCTGCTTCAGTAGAAGCTTCTGCTGATAATGTGTAGTTTTCTAATTTGTTTTGGTGTTCTACTGGGAGGAGCAGTAGTCGATGTAAAGTTACACCTCCAATGTTGTAGGCAGCTGAACCTGTGGAGGCTGTTACAACAGATGGAAGGTTGTTGTTTGTTACATTTTGTAGAAATATGCTGATTACTTTCATTAAGAACGTTTTACCAGAACCAGCTTCAGCACTTAAATACAGGAGCAGAGGTTTATAATTTGTTGAGCTACAAGTTTTAGTTTCATGTTTAAAACCATGTTCAATTTCTTCAGTGACTTCTAGATAAATGGTGAATTGATCATCATTTATCTGTCATTTGAGCACTGACAAGTCTTCTTCAGATTGTTTAGATTGATACATAGTATATTCTACCTCAGTTATGTCTTTTTCTGTTTCATTTAGAATGGGTGGTTCTCCAAATGCTTCTTGACTTTCTGTAAGGGATGGTTTTTATCTAGTAGAGCTTCAATGTCTAACTCTTGTTGGTGTTCATTGTCAAACATTTGTCTGTATTGTTTGAAAATGACATTTGTTATACTGCTTACATTTGCTTTGAATGCAGCTTCAAATGAGTCAGGGTCATCTAAAATTTCTTATTCTTTTCTCCAATGTTTAGAAAGTTGCAATAGGGCCATGTATTAAAGTTCTCTATGTTGCGGACAACTTCATATGATTAATTAGGCTGGGTTTCGTACGTTTTACTAGGCTTCCTTCACAAGTTGAGACTGAATATTTGCCAGTGGTCTCATCTTGTGTGACATTGTTTTTGTAGGAGTAGTTTTAGGCTATGTCGTACAGGCACATGTTTTCCAAAGCAGTACTTCTGTATGTCTCAATGAAATTGTTTTTTTTAAATGTCCTGGCTGTTGGGATCATTTGTGGCTATTGTTTCTATCTCTTGCTAGGATCGTAGTACTCTTAGTACTCTTTTTTGGGATGAAGCTGGACCAAGGTTTAGCCAGACAATGTGTTCAGATTTGCCATGTAAGGCTGTAGTGTTAAACGGTCATCTTCATAGCACCCGCATTCTCTATGGGAGAGCATTTTTATACCAAAGCGGTGCCATTTCTGTGACAGTCTTTTGTCAGATATGTCATCCCATAGGTCTTTTAGCTCTGTTATCTCAGCTTTGGTGAGCTGGGCTGTGACATATCTTGCATCTGCAGTGGAATTGGCTGCAATGTATGGTATGTCTGTATCCACAAGGGGGCAATGATTGCATTGTAATCACTGATGTACTTGGTGCTCTGTCCCTTTTGATGCTGTATGTGTTTTTAGGGGATTTCCCTTTTACACTGTGTCTAACAGAGGACATCAAGCTATTTACTTGTCCTTTTGTGAAAACTGGTCTAGGGAAGCCAAAGCGACATTTGGCATAGTATTTACCTTTGTTTTTATATCTATGTTGGCATATTTGCCACACTTATGTTTATGGAAGCGGATGATTTGTGTACATAGGTCACTATGTGTGGCTACTGAAGGGATGTTGCAGGAAATGTATTTTTAACAAACTGTAAAACAGTTGCATCACTGTCATGGCCAAATATAGGAGCATCTGTTATCCACAAATGTGGATGTGTGGTATTCCTCTGTATTGATATTCTTTTCTCCAAAAGAAGTGGTCCACTTCTCTGAGTTGAGGGGTCGTTTTATTGCAGATGAAGTGCAGCATGGCAAAGAAATTATGGTGAAAGTACCTTGATACAATGACAGGGTCAAGGGAACAGAGTTCTTCTGGTGATTTTATGTTTTATTCCCTCTTTATTTTGGTTTGCAGTGCATATGAAATTGTGCAAATCATCCCATGTGTATTCTGCTCAACTTAACGTAACAAACCATGTGGGTAGGGCTAGGTTCCTTAGCATACAACATACATCTGTGTGACATCAGAACACAGATTCTTTTGTACCATGCATGTTTGCCAAGAGATTTATGATACTTGGCTGCAAAAACTCATCTTTGTCTTTTATTTTTTTAAGCAGATGTGTAGCAGACATGTAATATTAGAACCTGTTTTTAAAGTGTTTGCAACTCCATAACATAGAATTTACTTTGAATTTTATACTGTTCTAAAATGTTGGCTTCAGTAACAAGATCTACACGTTGAAATTGGCCTGGTAGTGGTGAATCTTGAATTTGAGATATTGTAGGGCTTGTCTAACTTTGTTTAAGTCGACTAGTTTTTGACACATGTTTGGTCTTTTCTTGGTACACCATTAACTAGTACAATCAAAAATGGATATATTGGCTGTTGTACTCCTACAGTTTCTCTATTTTCTTTAAGATCTAATGGTAAATATACTACTAAGCAAAAAACGCCTTTTTGTAACTTAGATGCAGGCAATTTGGCTGTTTTCGGTTGAAGCTGTATTATAGCTTGAAATGGGTGTACTGTTTGGATTATAATGCTCTCATACATGTTAGGTTTTTGGAGAGCCTTTGGAAATGGGAATATGTATAAGTTATTAGTGATAGCACATGATGTCATTTAGTTATTGTCAAGCTTTCTATTGCCGTATGTGCAAACTGTTGAGGGGTCAGTTATTTTGTATTTATTTGCTGTTGTTAGATATATAGCTAATCAGAACAATTGGGGTTCTCTATTTTCTAGGATCTATCTACTATTTTAATAAGGGTTTCTTTTGCCATAATGGTACCTCCTACCATTTCATACCCTCAGCCATTACTGTCTATGGCAATTGTTTTTTTTTGTTCTTGTTCATAAGCCCCCTCATTGAAATATGGTTCTCTGCTGCTTGTGTCAAGCCATTCACCTTCACAGAAGTTTTAAAAAGGTATCTATATTGACATTGCACATGTTTAGAAGTACATTTTGTAATGTATTGATTAATTAATTAAATTAATTCTGTTTAAAATCAATATGAGCATTCCAGCCAGCCTCTTCCGTGGATCAGGAGCTCCCTCCAACCCTGCAGGACCAGGGGCCAGCCCAGGAGAGGTCTCCCATACTTACAGCTGAAGCGGTAAGCACATAGGCTATTGCGCCAGAAAAAACGAAAATGCTTTTTCCTCTTTACATTTATTGCTAATATCATCCAGTCGATGCCTACCTTGCTAAATTAGCACCAGCAACCAGCCTACAGGATCCAGCGCCTTTATGCGCTTTATTTTGCTGAAATTGCACCTTAACCTCCATTGCCTACCATGAGGGAGGCACCACCTTCTAAGATGGCTGCCCGCCGCATGGCCTTGGTATCCGATGCCTAAACCTAGCCCAGTCTACACTGCCAGGCTCTGATTGGCTTTCCTGCCATTTACACTGCCCTATCACGGGCCGGCAGGCAACGCTGTCCCACGTCAGCAAGGCCCAAGGAGTAAGGCTGATACCTGTCCTGAGCCTGTCCCCAGCTGCACACGCCATCAGCCAGACCCCCTTCCCAGGTTGGCCCGGCCATGGCTGACTCCAGTTGGCCCATCTCATGCATCTAAGGTAACTTTCATATCCTAGTACTGTTGTACCACCGGCATGAACACTTGCAGCCAAAGTTGATACTTGTTAACGCCCATGCCATACTGCCAATGTCTCATCGAAGCCCGTGCACACCTAATCTATTACTAACATTAGGCTAGAGACACCAACAACTTGCACGTTTCACCTGCTTATTCAATCATTATGATACATTGTCACCTTGTAATGGACGCCATTTGCCGCTTTCCCAGCACAAGCCAAACGTGTACACTAAAAGACCTAATTCGCTAAACTGCAAATGAAAATCTGCCTTTGTATTTATGCTTGTCCTGATGATTGTTCTATATTAAGCAATTTGCCTCCTTTCTAATGAGTCTTATATAACTTCACCATGTCATTACAAATGTCACCATACCCCTCTGATTAATGCCAGCATAACTCACGTTAGACAGTGTATTGCATAACTCTGTGCCCCCTCGCCTTTCGTTTCTGCTCATCGTTCTTATTTGCCATGTGATTGTGCTCATTAGCCCTGTGCCATTTGAACTTGCTCATATTGCCCCGTGCCATTTGAATTTGCTCACCGCGCTTACTTGCCATTTCAAATCTGCTCATTGTTCCTGTTTGCCATTGAATGTGCTCATATCGCCCCGTGTCATTCGAATCTGCTCACCATGCTCATTTGTCACTTCAAATCTGCTCAGTGTTCTTATTTGCCATGTCATTGTGCTCATTAGCCCCGTGCCATTTGAACTTGCTCATATTGCTCTGTGCCATTTGAATTTGCTCACTGTTCTTATTTGCCATGTGATTGCGCTCATATTGCCCCTTGCCACTTGAACTTGCTCATATTGCCCGTGCCATTTGAATCTGCTCGATGGGCTCATTTGCCAAACAGGCTCACCCTACTCCTAGCTTACCACTTGCTAAATATGCTAAACCTACACATTATGTACAGTTTATTTGCTGCCACTATACTCCTTACAACTAACCTCTCAGAGGACTGTGCTTGGCTGCTCCCATCATCTGAGGTGGCACAAGTCACACCTATCCTGACTACAATGTCAGTCAACAACCTTAGCATCGTCTAACCTAATTATCTTACTGCAACAGGCTCAGGATCCTATGCAACTTACCCTTGCACGACAAATGACAGAAACCTCAAACTCCCTGCCAGACTCACTAAACTGCAAAAAATCACTTACGAGATCACTATCACTAAATAAGAAAACAAACTGCCCCACTGGTGAGAAGCTTAATAATTCCATCCTGGCCACTTCCTCGCCTTTGCTTCATTACAACGCTAATCAGCAAACAGTACACAACTTAAGCTAGCTGACCCCAACCTACTTACTCCTGTCCATGCCACAGCCAAAACTGAGGCACCTCTCCTTTAAGGAGCACTCATAAACACCAGATCTCTGGTTGCCCATGCAACGGACATCTCTGACCTAATACTGGAAGGTAATTTGGACTTCCTTGCTATAACTGAATCCTGGCTACATGAAGCGGCAGGACCTTCGCTTATGCTAGCTATCCCAGATGGATATACGATATCTAGACAAGACAGAGATGAAACTCAAGGGGGAGGCATCGCTATCATATCTAGACCTAGCCTATCTTTCAGACTAGCCCCCCCACAAATCACACAATCTTGTGAAGTCCTCACTGCTAAACTCCCTCTAACTAATTCCCAGTCACTTACTATCCACTTAATCTACAGAACACCTGATCCACTTGGAACATTTGAGGAGGATATTTACAGCCTACAACCTTAAAACAACCACCCAATTACTATAACTAGGTGACTTCAATCTAGGATTTAACGATCCACAGGATAAGCATGCCTTCCAAATAGCCAATATCGTCTCAGAATTAGGCTTGTCACAAAAAATCAACAAACCTACCCACAATAAAGGGAGAACCCTAGACTTGGTAGCTGATTATAATTGCATTGCCACTATTACCTCTATCACACCGCAACTGTGGACAGACCATTCCCTTGTGTCTTTCACATTATCAACTATTAGATCACCCCCGATGGCCCTACCTACTGCCCCACCTTGCCCAACAAGGAACAAAAACAATATCACAGTGGACAAAGTGATCCCTGCCATTCTCCCTACCTTACACTCACTGGCTGATAACCTAGACCCTGGTACATAGGTCCATGAATACAAAAATACAAAAAAATTATGCTTACCACACTAGACAACAAACCTAAATCTCTTCTAAATAAGTGGTTCACCCCCCAGTTAAAGGACTTACGTCTTCTAAAAAGGAAATGTGAAACCACTTGGAGATTACTCCCTTCCAATTATAACAAATCTAAGCTAACTAAAATATCTTTGCAATACAAAAATGAAATCTGCCTGGCAAAACGAAACTCCTATAATGAAGGTATTGCCAATGCAAACTCTAGTATGAAGGAATTATTCACCATACTAAAAGAACTAGAGTCCCTGATTCCTACACCTGACATCTGCACCAAAAATAAGACATGGTGCTCAGATATTCAACATGCACTATCTAATAAAATAAACACTCTTCAAAATGAAATTGCCCAAAAAAAAGATACCTTGAATTTACCACCACAATCTAACAATCTCCCCGCTTGGAGCAAAATACCTACTGACCATCCTGCCAGATTCCACTTCACCAGAACCTCCATATTAGAGGTAGAGAAAGTAATCCTATCTCTCAAGCCGTCTAATTGTAAAGGTGATCTTTGCCCAGCTCAGATTATAAAAGATGCAGCTAGAGATCGTGCACCTTTCATTTCTAAACGGATCAATGCCTCCTTCTCATCTGATACTATTCCCTCTAATTTGAAACATTCTTGGGTACTCCCACTTCTAAAGAAGCAAACTTTAGACCAACTTATTCCTACTAACTACCATCCCATCACGATAGTACCATTCTTACTTAAAATACTCGATAAGGTTGCATACACCCAGATCGAAAAATATCTAGAACTGCATAAACTCCTGGGAGAAAGACAATCTGGTTTTCATCCATTACATGGGACGGAAACTGCCCTCATTGACTTAAAAACACAGGTTGATGAGTTAAGAGATAAAGGTAAAACAGCCCTCCTCCTACTGTTAGATCTCTCAGCTGCATTCAACCTAGTGGATCATAATGTCCTGTGTAATCACTTGGACTCAGCAGCTCACTTTTCTACAGAGGCCATCAGATGGATAGAATAATTCCTGAGCGATAGAACTATGAGGGTCTTCTCACCATCGGCAGCTGAGGTCCCTCTCCCTATCACATGTGGTGTACCACAGGGCTCCTGTGTCTCCCCCACATTATACAATATATTCACCAAGCCTGTGTTCGATGATCTGGACCATCTGGGAATCACCTACACTAACTATGCAGATGATACTCAGATTCTCCTCCCACTTTCAGGGGATTATGAGAAGGAGTTAGCGTTGGTGAATAGAGTGTATCTCATCATCTAGGCATGGATGGCCACCCACGGTTTATGCCTGAATGATGATAAAACAGAGCTCGTTATCCTGGGTACCCATCTTAACCTTAAGAAATTAGGCCATGAATATTCGTCATTCACCATAAATGGAAATATCATTAGGGTAGCCAAGGAGGTAAAAACCCTTGGCTTTTACCTTGACTCCACCATGTCCTTTGACAAACAAGTGAAATTGCTGGCCTCTACCACCACACCTGTAAACTCATCAGGGAAGGCAGACCATTCCTCTCAAATGACAGCTCTATGATCCTGGCCAGAGCACTAATACTCTCTAGGCTAGATTACTGTAATGCTCTTTACAGTGGCGCTAATAAGGCCATCATCCAGAGGCTACAAACACTCCATAATAACGCCTTAAGAGCTGCACTAGGCATGAATAAAAGAGAACATACCCCTGCAACTAGACGCCAATACAATTGGCTCTCTACTCATAATACATTTCTTCTAAAACTGGTCTCCCTTACCTACAAAACACTAAACAATGCTGCCACCAGCTACCTTGTAGACAGACCACACAGAAGAACGTCTATCAGACCCATGAGAGCCAGCAATGCAAACTGCCTCACTGTACCAAGATTTCGACTCACCAAGATTGGTGGTAATAGCTTTCCCGTGAAAGCATCCAAACTTTGGAACTCCTTGCCACACTGCTTAGAGCAGATCAACCGTACTCACAATTTAGAAGTAACTACATTAACATGCTCAATTCTACTGACCACTAGCTTGTGCCGCTGCATTATCCTCAAATAGGCTGCCTTAGACTATCCCTCCACTATATTGTAACATTTGATTTTGTGCCTATGTATCCTTCCTGTTCATTACTTGCTTATAACTTGTATATTTGTATATATGTCTTACTGGGAACATACCTGTAACTATACATGTCTTATTGCGACCATACTTGTAACTATGTAAGCTTTGCATTTTCTTACTGCTGCACCCTGTTACCCTTGTGTTTGGTGCGCATTAGAAATAAATAAACAAACAAACAAACAAACAAACATAAACATTTTTTCTTTAGTACAAATGCGCTGTCAACTAGAGCTTCGAGGATTAGTCTTCTGCTGTAGTTTTTAAGGGTAGATCGTGACATTTAGCTGTCTTTATAAGATTGTGAAGAACTCTACAGTGGAACATTTATTGTAAAATTATTTTTTTGGAATGCTTTACTGTGGCTACGTTAACATTGCTAGATATAGTGTTAGGTTCATAAGTAGTTCTGCTTTTGAGTGCACATCCTTTTTCACCTTTAGTTTGTGTAAGAGGGGCCTTACTTATTTTAATGGTGGCTGGTTTAGTTTTGTGGTTACTCGCCATTTTCTTTTTATGTTTTCTATAAACTTATTTTAGAGGTGGATGTCTACATGGCTTGCTTTTATACTTATCTGCTCTATTTTTACTTTGTTTTCTACAGAGTTGGTTTTTAGTAGGCATTCTGTTTTGTCTGTTGGGAAAAAAGAAAGTTTGGGTTTGAAAGTTGTGAAATGTATATGCATATATTGTGCATGAGTGTGTGGGTTTGATTGCAGAGATTAATAGAGTGGTGTGTGATTGTGTAGTGGGGTGATAGGTGTGGTTGGGAAGGTTGTTACAGTAAGAGTCTGTGTGATGGGCTTGGGTTAGTGAGGAAGGGAGTGGTGGCATTATTGAATAGGTAGGGACATTTTGATGTTTAGAGGTAAACAGTGGTTGTTATAATGGTGTGATTTAGTGCGTAGGGATGAGGGTTGTGAGGATGTGTGTGTGCGTGTGTGTGTGTCATAATGTGTGATAGTGATTTGGAATGCCTTGAGTGTGAAACTTGTTGGGTGGGAATTGGGACCTCGTGTGGATAGGGGTATGGAATAGTAAGGAAGTACAATTGTGGTATAGATGTTGATGAAAGATGGATGTGTTGTTAGCCAGTAAGGAATGGGTGGTGATATGATATAATATATGGCATTTGTAATGCACCTATACACAAGTGTTTCACAGTGCAACGAGGGAATGAAAGGGTAACAGAGGAATGACAGAGACACCGATCTTACTAGGCCAAGTGACTTTGATATTGTGTAAGTGCAGGGGAGGGGAGAGGGGAAAAGTGCCAGGGGAAAGAGGAGGTGGGCAGTGCTATACATTGGATCAAAACTATAACAAGAAGTGCAGCCAGCAGGTGGCAGGTGCAATGCTAAGTGCAGACAGCAGGTGTCCAAAAGTACAAGTAGGAGGACTGTAGGGTTACAGATACATACCGAAGTGCAAGGGTTACCGGGAGGCAGTGCGGGTGTGCAACTGGGCAGGCAGGGACCTGTGCCCGAAATCAGAGGGTAGCCAGGTAATCAGTGCAGTATCAGACAGGATGGTGTATTGAATAATGGGAATAGAAAGAGTGTGAATGGTGCAATATAATGAGTAAGAGTGAAATGAATGTTGTTGACTTGATAATAATACTCTAGGCTAATATATAGTGAAAGTGCACTGTTACAATTAGAGAAAGATACATGCTATATTAATGTACTTACTTTGTGTGATATGATAATATATTTTATTTGTATCCTGCTCCAACACAGGTGTTTCAGGGTGTAATGAGGCAAGGGAGGGGTAAAAGGGAGGGCAAAACAACAATCTTACTAGTGACATTGAGAATGTGCAAGTGCAGGGGAGAGGGAAGGGGGAAAGTGTGAGGGGAGGGGGGGTGGAAAGTGCAGAACACGTGATAGAACAACAACAGGTAGTGCGGCCAGCAGGTGGTAAGTGTGAGAATAAGGTGTAGACAACAGGTGGCTGGTAAGTGCTGGAAGGGGACTGTAGAGTTGCAGATACAAACCCAAGTGCAGGGGTTTCCAAGAGGCAGTGCGGGTGTGTAGCTGGAAGGGCAGGGATCTGGGCCCAAAATCAGAGGGTAACCAGGTGCCCGGTGACAACGCTGACAGATTAGCAGGGGAGAGGAAGAGCGAAGGCAGAAGCAAAGAGGAAGGTCTTGAGGTGATTCCGGAACCAAAGATGGTTCTCCTCAAGATTCAGAGGGGCAGGGAGGCTGCTCCAGAGGGTAGCCCCAGCTGAGGAAAGGGATCTACCCCCAACTCGTTGCTTGGATAAGCGACTGACCCTGAGGGAGTTGGAGCTCAAGTAGGAATGTATTTTTGAAGTGAGGGTTGAAGGTATTGTCGACCCAGGCCCAGAAAGCCTTGTGGACAATGCAAAGGGTCTTGAATTTAATCCGTGCAGCAACTGGGAGCCAATGAAGGGATTACAGGGCTGGAGAGATATGACCCCAGGGCTTGAGGCCAAGGACAAGTCTCGCCTTCCTGTTCTGGAAGAGTTGTAGAGGAAGGAGAGTGGTTGCATGCAGATTTAGAAAGAGGCTGTTGCAGTAGCCCATCCTAGAGACAACCAGAGCTCTGGAGATAGTGAGCTTCTGGAGGAAGCAGCGGAAAGGAAGAATACCTCTGAGGAAGTGCAGCTGGTAGTTAGAGTTTTTTGAGACATCAGAGATGTGAGGAGAAAAGGAAAGCATGGAGTCCAAGATGACCCTGAGGTTCATAGCCTCACAAGTGGGAACAGGGAGAGGGCCAAGGGAGCCCAGCCAGAGAGTGACAGGAAAGAAAGGTGGAGGTGTGCCGTTGAGGAGGATCTCTGTCTCAGTGGCATTAAGGCAGACGTTGTTGGCAGCGCACCACTCCTGGATTGCCGACAGACAGTCGTAGATGAGATAGGGGGAAGTGGTGGCAGAGGGGAGCCTGAAAACAAGTTGGGTGTCATCCACATTGCATTGAAAGTTTGAGTAGTAATGCAGTGGGGGAGCGGTGCCAGGTATTGGTTGAAGAGCCAGGGCGAGAGGTTAGACCCCTGGGGACACCACCGGTAGAAACTGAGATAGAGGAAAGGATGGACCCAAGTTGGAACTGGGAGGGTAGGTTGGAGAGGAAGGAGGTCAGGGCCTGATCAGTGATACCCAGATTATCACAGAGGTGAGCAGGATGGCATGGTTGACCGTGTCAAAGGCAGAAGGAAGATCAAGTAGGATGAGGACAGATGGGATATTAGAATCAAGGTTGGCAAGCAGGTCTTCACGGATGTTCAGGAGAGCAGTTTCTGTGCTTCTGGCAGCTCTGAAGCTAGACTGATGGTCATGGAGGCAACCAACAAAATCGGTGTGAAGATTAAGCTGAGAGATGGCCAGCTTTTCCAGGAGTTTGCCCAGGAAAGGAGTGATAGAGATCGGGCGATAGTTAGCCTGGCAAGAGGGGTTGGCTGTGGGTTTTTTTAGAAGAGGGGGTGCATAAGCGAATGCTTCAGAGGGGAGGGGAAGGCTCCAGAGGTGAAGGAGTGGTTGCCTAAGTCGGCCGGAGCAGAAGCGAGGGTGTCAATGTGGCCCTTGATGGTTTGGGACAAGCCTTTTTTTGACAAGACTTTCATAGATTGGACTTGTCTGGAAATCTCATTGGGGGAGAACAGAGTAAAAGATGAGAAAGAGGGAGGAGAGGTGACAGCAGGGGGCCAGAGGTATCAGAGGGAGAAGGGGGAGGACGATGTAAAGCGTGTTCATTTATCGGTAGCTGTCTTTGGCAATCTTCTTATTTCCTGTAATTGCAAAAGAAAGTTAGTGGGTGTATGTGGTAATGGTGAAGTAATTTTAGTAAGAGAGGTTGTTATTTATGAAAGTAGGAGGATTTGTTGAGAAGAAGAGTTAATACACTTGTGTTATGGGGGTGTAGTAAAGTATGTTAACTATGTTGTTAGAACGATTGGAGTATGAATGGTGCTGTTTGTGACATTACAAGGAACAGGGCAAAATTGGGTGTGAAAATAAAGAGGCATATATAGGTTATTTTTGGGCTGGTGATTTTAATAAAAGAAGTGCTGTGTTTGTGGTTCAATGTATTTGTAATGTGTTGCAGTGTTTTTAAAGAATAGGGTAACTGTGGCCTAGTAGTACTGCAATGGCAGATTGTTGTTGCAGCAGTGTTTGGTGTCTTATAGTAGAGGTTGGGAAACAACAGTACTTTATATGTAAGGTGAAGTGGTGTATATAGATACTTTGGCGATATAGACATATGTATTAGCAGGTGGAGAATGGTGGAAGTATAAGGGATTTAAAGAGAGAGGTTGGAAAGCGTGACATTTTTATGGAATGAAAAATGTCAAATTCTGAGCATTTAAAATGTTTCTTTTTAGGAGCATGTTCATGAAAGTAAAAAAATGCATATGTGCAGTTATAGCAGCAGTGTGTGTAACTTTCTTCTAAAAGAAAGGAAAAGCAGATGGAAAAGATGTGTTGAACATTTTTAAGTGGCACTTGGTTTGTGGAGGTTTAATACGTTGGCACTACATTCCAATCTGTAGGTGCTTATCAAGTCTTGTTTTTTTCTTTGCATTCTGGGACCTGTAGTTCCACTTTTCCCATTCTAAAACATGGACTACATGTCCCAGAATGCAGAGAAAAAACTAGGACTGGGGTTCACTGAAGAATATGCCATCCCATGTGGTTACACCATATTTAGACAAGATCGGACTCGTCAAAGGGGCGGTGGAGTAGCTGTCCTCACCAAGGACACACTCACCATTCAAAGGATCCAAGGTGAACTGAGTCAGAACTCTAACTACCTCCTACTCAAACTGAAGCTCTCCTCGAATTGCACCATTGCCTTTCATCTTGTCTACCGCTCTCCAGGCCCTTCCACTGCCTTCCATGAGGCCTTTATCCACGCACTGTCGGACAACCTAAAAAAATGTTCAAAAATCATTCTCCTGGGGGACCTCAATCTAGAACTCAACAACCCTAATGATGCAAACGCCTCCACCCTGCAAAAACTCAAGCCATCTCTAAGCCTACTCACATTAAAGGGTGCACGCTTGGACTGGGCCTCCCACCATAATTGTTCCCTCTTCGTCTCTGAAATTTCTCCCATTCCGTGGTCCGACCACCTTTGCATCAAGTTTGACATTATCACGTCCAAGGGGCCTACCAAGGCCACTATCCCTCTTCCTGCTGCCTTACCTCCAGGTACCCGCACTCTTGCCCCCCTTCCCCAATGACCCATAGCTTCTGGCAACAGCTTTCAATAGGATCATTACCCAAGCAGTTCACCTCATTGCTTCGCTCACCCTTAAAGAAGCCAAGAAAGCAAAGCACTCTAATGCCTGGTTCACACAAGAGCTCCTTGAATTTCGTTCCATAAAAAGGGCAGCGCTTGCTATGTGGAAAAACAACCCCAATGACGCCTCGAAGGCAGACTTTAAGTTCATCTCTAAAGAATACAAATCTGCTATCATTCAGGTCAAAGCCACCTCCTTCAATTCCAGGATTGAAAATGCCAAATCTGGGACTAAGGACATTTTTGCCATCCATAGGGAATTGGAGACTCTCTCACCCCCACCTCCCACTCTTCTCAAGGACGAAACTTGGTGTAACAAAATTCAAGCCATGCTAGACAAACTTAGTACTCTGCATTTCAAAATCCTAGCCCACCAAAAGACCCTCTCTAACCTCCTGGTTAACAGTCAAACACCTCCACCACCCCGACCCATCATAGCCAATCCCTGGTGTTTGAATTCAAGGATATGAGTGAACCCGAAGTCATTGCTCTCCTCAAGTCCATCAAGCCATCTAATTGTAAAGGTGACTCTTGGCCCGCGCAGGTTGTCAAAGACTCTGCCTCCTCCCTCGCCCCATTTATCACTGCCTTCATTAATTCCTCCTTCCAGTCTGGCCATGTCTCAACTGGACTCAAGGAAGTGTGGGTCTGGCTGCTTCTAAAAATAAAACCTCCCTGGACCCATTGGTCCCAGGGAACTACAGGCCCATTACCACTGTTCCCTTTCTGCTAAAGACTTTGGACAAAGCAGCCTACCTCCAAGTCCAAAAATTCCTTGAAGACAGCCACCTTCTTGGTGTACGGCAGTCCGGGTTCCAGCCACGACATGGCACTGAAACGGCACTGCTTGACCTAAAAAAACCAAATGGATGACCTTAGAGATGCAGGCAAACCTGCGCTCCTCCTTCTCTTAGCCCTATCCGCTGCCTTTGATCTGGTAGATCATAAGACCCTATGCCATCATCTCTCCTCTGCAGCCAATTTCTCCCTGAGGCCCTGTGCATAGATAACTTTGTTCCTACAGGAAAGAGTGATGAACGTCTTTAATACTCTAGTGCTAACCCTAGTCTCATCAAATGTGGGGTCCCACAGGGTTCTTGCACAGCTCCTACCCTCTACAACCTATTCACAAGGCCCTTGTTCAAAATCCTGGATACTCTGGACATCTCATACACCAACTATGCAGATTATATCCAGTTTCTCAACCTCCTCTCGGGCGATTACCTTTCGGACCTGAACACCCTCAATTCCATTTACTCAATGATCCAATCCTGGATGGCAGAGAACTGGTTATGTCTCAACAGTGAGAAAACCAAACTTCTGCTGATTGGTTCCCCTTCCACTCTGGGTAAACCAGACAAGCACTATTGCTCCTTCACAACTGATAACATCCCCATCGCTGTATCACAAGTCATCAAAAACACTAGGCATGTATCTGTATCTTGAACCTAACCTTACCATGGATATATAGGTCAATGCAATCGCATCTTCCTACGCTTACCACTCTAAATTGCTCAATGCTGCCTGACACTTCCTCTCCCAACAGAATTGCCTCACCATTGCTAGGGCAATTATTGTGTCTAGGCTGGATTACTGCAATGCCCTTTTTGTAGGGACCTCCCGCAAGAATCTGGCTAAACTTCAACTAGCCCAGAACAATGCCTTGAGGGCCGCAACGGGCATTTCACGGAGGGACCATATCTCGGATCTCAGAAGACAGGTTCACTATTTCCCGTCAAGGAAAGGATTGTCTTTAAAACCCTTGCCTTGATGCATAAATGTCTCCACAGCTTGCTCCCCCCCCCACCTAGCTCAAAGGATTATCAGACACACGCCCTCCTGACCTTCTAGAATTGCCTATGCTAACAGAATCTCTATTCCTCTTACCTGCAGAGTGCGTGTGGGTTGCATCAGCTTCCCAACCATGGCTGCCACTTTCTGGAACACTCTCCCATCCCTGATGAGTCTGATTGACTCTCATGCAGCCTTCCGAAAAGCCATTTAAACCAGACACTTTATCTGGAAGGGCATCATTCCATCCTCTGTATGTATCTCTGTCTTGCAACCAAGTAATCCTCATCAAATGTATTTTTGCAACGAAACAATTGTACCAAGCTTTACCCTTTTGTTGGGCCGCATTCTTGTAACCCTGAATCAAACCTTCTTACGTTCATCATAGCGCCTAGATGCCTGTGGGCTGTGGTGTGCTCTATAAATCCAAAAATAAAATAAAATATACTATGGCCCTCATTACAACCTTGGCGGAGGACCATGGTGCTATTAGCACCATGGTCCATGCCGCTAAGGTTACGATTCCGCCATGGTGGATGGCGGAATTACCACCCCATTCCAAGGTGAGTGGGGCGGTAATTCCCCATTCACCATTTGCCCTTTCCCATTCCCATTTTTGCCCCCATAGGGCATAATGGGAATGGGGAAGGCGCTAATTACAGCACCGTAAATTACGGTGCCGTAATTAGCTCCAAAGTCCCTTTGCGGGTTGGATTTTTAACGCCTGCTAAAAGCAGGCGTTAAACACCAACCCGCAAAGGGACACTTGTAATCAGGCGTTAAGGGTTAACGGCGCCGACGGCGCCGTTAAACCCTTAACGCCTGAGTTGTCATGAGGGCCAATATATTATGTCAATGTCGTTACGGAAGAGATGGGGTATCGGAATGGGATACATAAATGGGAGAGGTTAGAATTTCTGTACAATGATCATCAGGGGAAGGAGGGAGTGAAGCACCTTTCATTTATTTTTTGGTAATTTGATGGGGTGATTGCTGGGGGCAAGGCAAACAGGTCCAAACAGGCCCAAGAAGGACAGTGATAATCAACATTTCTAATACCATGATGTTTAACATCATTTAAAAGTTCCTTAAAGTCATTACTAAGTTCATCCAATTTTGCAGACCAGATCATGATTTCATCATGTACAGTTGGGGAAGAGATTGTCTTTGTGATTCTTGGGATTCTCCATAATTAAATTGGGCTGTTATTTCTTCATGTAAAGAATGTAATATGAGAAAAGAAGACATTATTATTTCACTGAGCTCTGTATAAATTACATTATTTGCTTGAATTGAAAATGTTACTGTTTACCATTAGAAATGTCATCTTCACTCATATCTTTTTTTGAAAAGTTTTCTTCCAACCACTCAAGTGTGTTTGCCATTTCTGTTCAAATAAATAAATATCGATATTTACATATAAGAAATGTTTATATAATGAATGGTAATAATAGATAAATAAATACAGTATACTTACTGTTTGGTAAGAGGTTGCTTTGAAATGAGTGCATGGTGTATGTGAGTCTGTATGAAGAGTTGCCCTGAAGTGATAATATGAGGTGTATAGTTATGGTTTGTGCTTGGTGTATTCCATTGTATTGTGTGCTAAATAACAGAATAATGTATACATTTTCAAATGATGATTTGTACAACAAGCTATGTTTGGGTGTTGTAAATATAAGTTTTATGTATATGTGTTTGTTGGTTGAAAGGTACAACATTTTCTGTTTGCACCTGTGCTTCTGGGTTTTGTGAATACAACCTCATGCCTGCAGACAATCGCACTGTGCACAGATTCTGGAGCAGCTAATTGCCAGTGAGTGTGATTTCTAGGTGTAATCATTAAAAATAGTTATAAGGAATTTATAGCAAATTAAGGGGGTCTGGTAAAAACCTATGAAATTCAGTGAACAAAACGTTGTTAAGCAGACGTTATGGTTAAGTTGCACTAATAAAAACCTATGAAATTTGGTGAAAAAGCTTTGATGGTGTTAGTCTTAGCAATTCACAGTGATGGTGCGAGTTATGGTTGCTTAGCTTACCATAACTTGTGAATTTCAAGGGTTTTTCGGTTTTACTTGTAACTATAACGTCCCTTTAACAAAATGTTTTCACTGAATACATATATATATATTGTTAAGTGACTTCAATTCAGAAATCCTGCTAACTCAGTGCCTCGTCTGGGACGTCCAAGGGAAGCCCTTATTTATATATTTTGATGACAAGTTATACTCTGGATGATAAACCCTTATATAACGCCCCTCTCTTTGAATCCTTTTAAATGTGGTATGCAGAGAAGGGAAAAATATGCTAAAAATGATTTTAATTCCCTGTAGGAGGTTCAGGGTAGGTGATAGCTATTTAAAATTAGTTCAAGTCACACTGGCAATACTCAATGAGGGATTAGGAATGCGTCAAGCGCGATTACGGAAAAACTATAAGGAGTAGGTTTAGAGCTTGTTGCAAAGCTAAGATTCTTAGCTTTAAAATGAAAGTTAAATCTCGTTCGTATCACACGCGGTTCCAAGGATACGGACGATTTTGTGAAGGTAGTTTTTCAGAAATTAAATAATGATTCAAAATGGCAAAATGACGCTTTTACAGGTTCAAAATCGGAGAAGGGACACACGGTTCTATGATGCAGTTCTGGACAGGTTAAAATGGTTTGAATCAGATTATTTTAGACTAAGAGATTGGCTCTGGCACAGTTCTAGCTGAGTACTCGCACTATAAATTTGAAATAGGCTGTCAAGATCTGGTCTGCGTTTCTCTCGCAACGGACGGTCTTTAGTACCGGTTCTGCTCACAGCGATCTGGTCTGGGTCTACTAGCAGCACTGCGGTCTGGTCTGGGTCTCTGGTTCTGCTGGTCTGGATCAAGTGGATTCTGGATACAGCACTGCTTTCTGGGTACTGGCACAGGGTTCTAGGCCAGAATCAAACACCTTGCCTGGCTGTTGAATAGTTTGATTAGGTTTGCTGGATGCTGAGGCCCGCTTAGAAGAGCTCAGCTGTTTGGGTTAGGCCTCTCTGCTTTAAGTTCTGGCTTGGTTCTGGATCTATCTGGAGTTGAGTTCTGGATCTTGAAGTCGTCTGGCAAAATGCTTCGCAAGAAAATGGAAAGTGAGTGTGTTGCCTGTCCAAAGCAGTCTCTTTTTATGTGTTTTGAAAATGGGTGTGTGCGTGGGCATAACTAAGCCTGCCCCTCACAACTTATCATTGGCCAAGCTCTCCTCTCTCCCTTGATTGGGGGAAGGAATGGAGTGTAATCAGGCATCAATTTTATGGCATACAGAAAGAACACTCCCCTTGTCAATTTGCACACAAATCTATTTTTGATCCAAATACATATTTATCTATGTACCATTTTTCTAATATTATATGTCCAGTTAACATATTTTCTGTAGCACCAAACCATCCGATCCCTGTCTTTGTAAGATGTCGTGTCCACTTATGACAGAATTCTGCCCTTTTCATCAAGAACACAACCTCTAAACTTTTCCAGAATTTACACAAACATGCACAAGGAATATGGGCATCAGATGATAAAGTGTCTGATTTTTAACATACAGACATTCGGAGTAATACCTTATTTTCCGCTACTACCCCCCAGAACATACCACAGAGTCCTAACACCTCTTAAAATGTGCACAGAAAAATCACAAGAATAATGATATTAATTATATAATTTTGACAAGTTCGTACTATGAATTATCCATCTTTTTAAAATGATGCTCTGGCCCAGAGGGGTGTGGTTTCCCAAAGCACATGGTGGAATTTCTGGTTTATCCACTTCCTCCAACTCAGGTTGCTCACAGAGGCACTGCTCCTCCCATTTTCATCCAAGAGGAAGCCATTTACGATCCCCCCTAATTTAACATTTGCCTGAGCCAAGGAAAGCTCATTGTTCTGTTTCCCTGCTCCCAGGTGCTCTTCCCCTGATTCAATCAGGGAGGTGTAATCTCCTTTTGGTGGATACAGCAGAAGGCAGCCAGGCCTGCGAATGCAGTGGCTGGGCAAGTTTCAACTCCTGTCGGGGGTAGTTGCCGGGCAGAATTCAATCTCTTCTACCCAGGCTTCAGCCAAATGTCACTTTTGTTCCAGTTTTCTTCATTCAAATCAAACTTACAATGTTTACACATGCCTGATTCTAAGTTCAAAACTATGACCTTTAAACAGTTGCAACCTATGTGACACTCAAAAGTAGGTCGCTCATTTATTTTAAACATTTTGATTTTAGTGGTTTTAAATCCAATTTCAGTTAAGCTGCTGACATCCACAGCTCAGCCAGTTTTGTTATAAACATTGCTTTAGGCTCTTCATCTTTCCAGATTTTGAATGCGCACAAGACTACATTCTGCCAAATGTCTGCTGGTGTTCAGTGAGATTTTTGAATATCTTCAATGTTTAAAATAGGCATTTTTAGCTTGCATTTCAGAGAAACAAAGGTGATTTCAAAGCGCTTTTTTTTGAGCTAACATACACTGCTGTTTTTTCCTTTGGCACCACGCTTCACTCATGATGCTTCTGGCCCATCACGCTCGCACTGGTGGGTGGCAGGTCAGGCGACCATTTTGGTGTGCGCAAAACTGCTCGGTTTTCCTGGATTCTGGAGCAAATATGGGCTTTTCTGCCATCTTGGATTTTCTAAGCCCACAGCACCAAATGTTGCAGCATAATAACTTGAACGTGGGTCAAGACACCCAACAAGCCCCCCCACCCGACTGCACTTTGATTTCGAGTCGAGGAGGAGTCGGGTGCAACGGATGTTTTGATCCACGCGCTGGTATGTCCGCATCTTCTTCCGATTCCACAGATGGCACAGTTCATCATCTTTTCCGATTCCGCAGATGGCACAGTTCAGCATTTTTCCTTCATCAGGGTCGATCGATCAGTTCTCCTTGCCGGTCCTGATGGGAGTATTGGGATTTACCCCGGGCCCCTCGGATCTTTGCTCTCGGTCCCCGGGTCGTCCTCCTTGGTCAGTCTCCATGGTTTCATCTCTCCTAGGATGACAAAGCAAAGCAGCAATTCCTATTCGTAGACATTTCTCCCCCACTATTGATATAGTGGGGCGGCATATACATTTTATAAATCAAGAGACGTTTACATTCTTATTTTAAAAAACAAGATATAATCAGGAGACAATTTCATTCAAGAATCATAATATTTTAGAGACTATATGTGGGATATTTTAGGGTTGGAACTGAATTACTCTGGCGCGGCCCCTTCTGGTATTGCAGAGGACTCCTCCAGTTGTTGCAGAGTGTGCCTAGGATGGAAACACTTTAGCTGATTGATATGGACCCACTTGTCTTCCCCTTCTGCCGAACTACCTTTGGGGATGCGGATCTTGTAGGCGACTGGGGAGATCTTGTCTACAATTTCAAAAGATCCCTTCCATGTAGGCAAACATTTTCGCTGTTTGGCCTGCTTCCTCTGGAAATTGTATAGATAGACCCGGTCTCCCACATTATATTCTTTCATGGTAGTTTTCAAATCGTAATGGGTCTTCATGCTATCAGCTGATCTTTCTAGATTCCGCTGAGAATAGGCAAAAGCATGTTGGAGGTGTTTCCTTAAATTCTCAATGTATTCGTGAGTTGTGGAGGCATTTGTTAATGTCTGCTCTTGGGTCCTGTAGAGCAAATGCTGGGGAAGCACCATCTTGCAGCCAGTCATCAGCTAAAACGGTGACATTTTAGTTGCAGATGAAGGGGTAGCTCTGATGGCCATTAGGACCAGAGGTAATCGGATATCCCAACTTGGCCCAGAATCTGCCACAAACTTTTTTAAGATGCTCACAATGGTTCTGTTGTATCTCTCCTATGCACCAGAAGATGCTGGCTGGTAAGCAATATGTAGCTTCCTTTTAACCCCCACTATCTCCCACATCTTAGTCATTACTTTGCTGGTGAAGTGGCTACCTCTGTCTGACTCAATCCTTTGGGGTAGACCAAAACGAAAAGATGTGGTTGATCATCAGGGCAGCTGCTGTTTCTGCCTTGCAGTTTGGGGCCGAAAGACATTCCACCCATTTTGTAAATAAGCAGGTCACTGTCAACATGTACTTATTCCCAATAGAGGAGCGAATCATGGGGCCTATGAAGTAGATTTGCAAATCTGACCATGGCAATGTCATCCCCCTCTTTTGGAGAGGCACACGGTGTGTGAGGGATGTTGGCTGAAATTGTGCACACACAAGACACCCCTTCAAGTATTGGTTGAGGTCCTGCCCCATGTGTGGCCAGTATGCAACCTCTCTTAAGATCTCAAGTGTTGGGTGAAACCCCCTATGACCGGCGGTGGCTGCATCATGGGCGTGACTTAACATCAGGCTTCGGAATGAGATAGGGACCACCCACTGATCATGGCCAGCTTGGGATTTCCTTACCAACAAACTGTCTTGGATTCGGAATATTTTTGGACATTTCATCAACACTCTAAGGTCCTCTTTCCCAATGTAATCGGTATCCGTCAGGGGAAAGTTCTCAGGGTCCTCAATGTGTTGGTAAAACTTACCAATTGTTGGATCCCCCTTCTGAGCCGTAATCAAATCAGCATCTGGGGTCTCCTTACCCCATTGTGCAGTTGAAAGATCATTGTGAGCATTTGTCTGGGACCTAGTGATAGCAGTGACCTGGATTTCCCCCAACAGGGACTCAAACTCTATTAGATCCCCTTGGATGGCCCCGGTTTTGGCCAGCTGATCAGCTAAGTCATTTCCAGTTTTTTTCTGGTCCCTCTTCTTTGGAATGACCGTTGATCTTTTTCCAGTAGAAGGTCATCCCATTCGAGGTGACCAGATCATCAATATTTTGGATTAACTTCCCATGTTCCAAGGGTTTGTTATTAGCACATAACATGCCTCTGGTTTTCCAATCAACCAGGTGCTCCACGAACCCGTTCCGTCATAATCTGAATCTGTGATTATGACCAGTTCGTGGAGTTGATGTTATACAGCAGTGAGGATGGCCTGATGCACAGCCATCAACTCTGCCACCTGACTACTTCGGGGACCAATTTTGTATCCAGCGGAGGGTTCTGGAGACTCATTCACCCATGCATTCCCTACGACGGCCACAAGTTCTTTTTACCCGTTGTTGTCAACATGGTAAGAGCATCCATCTACATAGACAGTGGGCATTCCCTCACACTTGTCTTCTTCAAAGACTTTGTGTGGGGAATTAAGGTATGCCTCCATGTTGTCCTTGATTTTTAGACTTTCGTCCTCGAGACAGTTTTCTCTGGCACAATCATGCAAGTCAGCCAGACCTTGCGCGAGGGGACTCTTCTTGTTTTGGCCATATCTGACCTCCACAGGAAAGCCTTGCATTGACAGAATCCAGGAAGTAATTCGGGAATTACTCACATTTCCGGCTCGGATTCTGTCACTTTGGAGATATTGCAGAGGCTGGTGTGGGGTCTCCACTATGATGTGTTCCCCCTGGATGAACAGGCGGTAATTCTCACAATCACTGAATTTTTTCTCCACAGAGGATAAAGTTTTGCTCGCATAGGAGATTACTTTATTGACATTGTCATGCTTTTGGTATAATACTGCCGTCAAGCACGTATAAGAGAACCCTGTCTCCAGGAATAACTCCTTGTTTCTGACACGGTAAGCTAGGCAGGGCGCTTGTGAGGGGCTTCTTTTGAGCTGTCTTACTGCCTCGGATTGTTCTGGACCCCATTTCCACTTGATCCCCCATTCAAGAGATGAATCAGGGGTCTGGTGATCTCTGCGTAGCCCCCAATGAACTTTCTGCTGTAATTAGTCAGTCCAAGGAGGCTCCTTAGTTCCCGCAGAGTGGTGGGGTCTTTCAGTTTCTGATGGGCTTCCACTTTCTTTTCCTGGGGACAGAGACCCTGATGAGTAATCTCATGCCTCAAGAAATTAACACGGGTTCTACACCACTGTGCTTTCTGAAAGGAAAGTTTTGCTCCGGCGCCCTCAACTAGGTCAGAACATAACGGATCTCCGCTATATGTTCCCCCACAGTTGAACTTTTGATGAGAACATCATCTACATAAGCCAGGTTACCCCTCGCACCCAGGTCGGGCATGGCCTTGTGTAGGAAAATGTTGACCTCATTGCCGGAGTTGAGGTATCCGAAGGGATTCCGGGTCCATGTGTACTGCTGGCCCCCAAAGGTAAAAGCCAGCTTGTATTGGTCCTTCCTACTGACAGGCACAGTCCAGTATCCATTGGTCAGGTCTATTGCAGTGAATACCTGTGACCCCTGCATCTGGGCCAGCCCTTGGTCAATGTAGGGCAGAGGCCATCGGGAAGTATGGACCCGTTTGTTGAGCTCCCTAAGGTCGGCACAGAGTCTCCACTGGCCGTTTGGCTTCAATATTCCCAGCACCTGATTATTGAAGGTGCTGTGGACTGGACGGATTATTCCCCGGGACTCAAGGTTCTTCATTATTTCAGTAAGGGACTCCATGGATGCGAGAGGCAAAAGATGTTGCTTCACAAACACTGGAGTCATGCCAGGGTCCGCGGGAATTGTTGCTGTGTGGATGTCGGTGAGACCACAGTCATATGAGTTTACCGCAAAGAGATCTTGGAAATCCAAGAAAACTTGTTTCAACTTTTGCTTCTGTTCCAGAGTCACGCAGGCATCAGCTAGGTTGACTCTCTCTTCCACCATCTGCCTGAAGCCTGGAAAGACTTCTGGTTTTGCTATCTCAGCGGCCTCCTCCAGCTGGGTGGAGAAGTCCCTGGTCAGAGTGCTGATTTGGACTGGAGGCTTCAGGTGGGAAAGGCAGACCTCATGGACCTGGAAAATCACCTCATCCCTCCTGAAGTCACAAGTCACATCTTCCATACCATAAGGGCAAGAAGTGTACACCAGGAAGTTCCCCCCATGCCGGGTAAAGATCCTGTCTGGTGTTGTATTGTCATCACTGTCACTGTCAAAACAGTCCTCGGGTATTGGTCCTAACAGTTCATTTCCTAAATCAATGGAAAAATGTCGGTCATCAACCGCCATTCCAATAATGGTGCCTGCGGTTAGAGTAATATTCTTTAAGTCCTTGTTATCCACCTCTATTGGAATGGTGTCATGTTCTATGTTGACTAATGGTGTTGGGTTTACCCCCAACCCTTGCTGTTGGAGGGAAGCGTTTAGATGAATATAAGCATCAGGGTTTTTCAATTTTTGTCCTCTTTTAACTTTCACTTCCCGGGAGAATTGTCGGGTCCTTTCTGGGATGGTGACTTCGTCTTTAACCTGAATTTCAACTGCATAAGGTAGCAATTGAGCTGACCTAAATGCTTTTTCTGGATCATCAAAGCCCATGGGATTATCTTCTAATCGGGACCAAGCTTTGAAGTTTATTAGGTTCAAACTAATGGCAAAGCGATTGAGAATGTCACTGCCTAAGTAAAAGGCGGCAGTGACGTCTCGCACGACCCAACAATTATGGACTATGCTCTTGTTGCCAATGGAGATTTTGAGCATACACCTGCTTGGCAGGAGATGTTTGGAATGGGGTGCTTCCAGGTCCATTTCCCATTTGTCTATCAGTTTGAATGTGGGAATGGCTGGATCTTTTTGGAGTTGGCGGAACATGGCTTCGCTGATGAAGCTCTTACCGTTGTTCACACACACTCGGGCGAGAACAGAGTCCTTCCCATCATTTAAATCAACAGGGATGAACAACTGCTCTCCAATTTGCTGAACATCAGCCAGGCTCTGAGCTGATTTCACATCTTTCTGGACTATTGGAGTGGGAGTTTCTGATTGTGGATTAGTAAAGAATTTCAGAGTATTTCCTTCCAGTGTGGAATACCACCTTAAACTGGAAGGAAGGTTGATTTTCAGAAATAGAGAAGACCCCCCATCACCTGTCTGTTGTCCTACTGCTATTACTGTCACGTCTGGAATTTGGTTGGTCTGGAAGTGAAATTCTACTTGGTCAGATTTTTGTTTAACCATGTGGCAGGTGCCGTTTAAACGAACATGGTTGACGCTCTATTTTAATTTTATTGGTCGGCTAGCCTGGGTCCAGAGGACCTTGTTTACGCAGTCGATTAGGGGTGACAACCTTCTCAGGAGGCCATTCCCTAGTAAACAAGGGGTGCCTTCTGGAGTCACTACTATGACTGGGTGTTTCACCTTGTGTCGCCCAATTTTGATGTCCAAATCTGCAGTCCTCTTGACCGGAATTTCCTTCCCGTCAAAGTTCTGAAGTTGTCCAGGAAGAGAGGTGAGAGGAATACGGTAATTCTCCCCCTTCCTGCATTTAGTTCATCAAAAGCCCTTTTGGACAGAAGAGTAGATTGGGATCCAGTGTCCACCAGTGCCAAAATTGTACCCTGCCCCTGTCCTTGTACCGGGGCATAGTATCTTCCCTCCTTCTCCTCAAGGGGGCACAGATAATGCACATTTTTGGACAACCGGTGGGCTAATTTTCTGGTTTTGGACATTGAGAGAGAAGAGATCTGGGCAGAGTTCGGCAGGGAGTTTTGGGAATCTGAAAGAAAAAGTTGGCAATCGGATATTGATGTGGTTTTGGGTTCCCCTGGTTCCCGTTCTGGGCCGCCCACCCCCCTTTTTGGAGGCAGTCACCAGGATGGGTTTGAACCAGGGGTTTTTGGTATTGTTGGTTCTGGGATAGAATGATGGGCGGCGACAGCTCAATCCCCACATCTACCAAGTTTATGGATGCGGTTTTGGGTTCCACTGGTTCCGGTTCTGGGCCCCCCCCCCTTTTTGGAGGCAGTCACCAGGTTGAGTTTGAACCAGGGGTTTTCGGTATTGTTGGTTCTGGGATAGAATGATGGGCGGCGACAGCTCAGTCCCCACATCTACCCAGTCTGCATTGGAATCCCTTGGGACCCATTTTTCCTTGGGAGGGGTTCCCCCATCTCTGACGGAGAAGATCCTTTTCCCAGGATCCTCTGAGGATCCCTCTCCCTCAAATTGGAAGACCTGTAACTCCTCCACAAAATGGGTCTGTTTGGGTCCTTTGTTTCTCCTACCTCCTCTCTGCTCCTTGGGTGGCAGACTTTCAGGGGTAGGAGATTTTGTTTCCAGTTCCTGGATTTCCAGGGGCTGTTTACAGGTGGGGAAGGAAGCTTCGTCCAAGGCTTTACACCCCCCTTCCCCTTGTGCCTCCTCTCTGGGAACCAGTGGTTTCTCGGGGTGCTGCCCCCATCATTGTTCTGGAGCACCAGGCCCAGAGTTTGGGGCATTCTGCGCCGCCATGCTCGTCTGAGGGTTCTGTTGAGCCCTCAGCATGTGACCCAGATCCCGTGCCATATTTTGGACCTAGCGCTCTAACTGGGAAACCGCTCAGGCTGATACGGGGTTCTATTTTCTCCCCTGGGCTGATCCCGGAAAGGGTAGCTATCCCTTCTCTGGTAGTACCCCGGGTTGGGAAGATTTGGGTACCCCTCCACCCTTAGCCTCCCCTCTCCCGGATTAGGTGGTCTGGGCTCAGGGAATTGGGGAAAGAAGGATGGATGATTTTGGGGCTGGAAATTGGGTGGATACCTGGGAAAAAAGTTCTGCCCAGGGTTTGGTGAAATTCTGCCCTCCTGTGGGAAGTTAGGAGGGAGGTTCCCTGGGTTGGGTGCCTGGTTGGATCCCCCCCCTTGGGCTGGAGGAGTCCACACATACCCCAGGATGGGTCTGTTTCCCTTGTAACGGGGACTTACATAATCAGGGGAGTGAGGGACACCATTTGTGGGACTACCTCCTTGACTCCCTGTCTGTGACTGGCCCAAGGGCCTTCTGGGCTTACAATTATTTGGTGCATGCAGGTTTTTAGGTCCCCCCATCTCCATATCTAAAATGGGGGCAACCTTTACCTCTGCCACGTTGGCAGCAGCAGGGGTGCTGTTGGTTTTGGGGTTTTTGGGCTGATTCTTATTTTCCACCGGTTTCTGCACCTCATAGATGCGGGTGGCTTGCTCAATGACCCAGTCTAAAGATCTTTTCTCGTGAAAATTTCTCACAAGCTGGGTCATTATGTATTTGGTAAGGCATGGAAAACGTATTAACAAATTCTTTACTGTCCGTGCGCACCCTTTTTGTAGTCTGTGCAAAAGCACGCTTCAATTCCTGCACAAATTCTTGTGGGGCCTGATCCTCCCCACATTGAAAATTGTAGGCTGCCTTGCGAGCCTCTTGGGGATTTCTGTGAACAGAATTTTTTTTCAAGATGGCTGCCCTGTAGGTGGACCATCTTGAATGATTTTGGTCCTCCAGCCCCGCAAAGAAACTGGAGTATTCTGGGGGAGAATGTCCCTTTTACATACTGAATGCAGCTACTGCTGTCTTTCAAATGGAAAGTCTCCATCATTTGCTCATAAAGCTCCAAGTGTTCCCAAACAGAATACTTGGTGTTCTTGTGATAAGGCGTGATGACACTCCTTATTGCCTTAATCTGTTTTAAGGGGTCCTTAAGCAAGGCCCTTTTTGCCTTATTGGCCTTTTTTGTTCGGGTAACCCTGGTCCATTCATCCTCTGACAGAGGTGCCGGTCTAATGTTCCAGGTTTTCCCGGATTCTGCGAGCCTGGGAATGGCTGGCAGAATGTGGGGACCTGGTCTCCTGTGTCCTGTGACGTTCAGAGGAGTCTTCCGATTCCTTCTTGCTGCCAGGATTTGATGGGTACCCCCCCACTGACCTAACTGGGCAGAGGTGTTCAGGATGCCCTTAGTGGGCCTACTCTCCTGGGGTTCCCCACTAAATTGCACTGTACTTTGGTGCCCATACCCGGATGCCCGCCCATCCATTCCCGGGTGATACTGGCCTATGAGCCCCATGCTTTTGGCTGGATAGTAATCTGCCATCCCTGTGGCCCTGTGCTCATGTGCGCCAGGGGACATGGGGTGGCAGAGTCCAAGGACTGGGAGAGATGAAGGCCTCTGGTACTAGGGCTCCTGAGGTTATGCTCAGGTGTTTCCCTTTCCCAGCAAACTTCATCTCTGTTAGCCTCTGCTCCCTGTTGCAATGCAAGAGCCTGCGCTTTCAGTTCCTCAGTTAAGGCCTTACTAGACTCTATCAGTCTCTCCTGCATGGCTACCTGTTGCTGGAGCCTATCATTGTGCTGACAGAGAGCCTCATTTTCTCTCTGAGCTTCCTGGTTGGTCCTGGAATACTGGGCCACTCTTTGCTGCAGGAGGGTTATCTCCTGCGTCCCATCCCTACCGGCCTGCTCCTTTCTTGCCAGAGCATCTTCCACCCTCCTGGTGTGCTCTAGAAAATCCTGATGCTCTTTTTGGAGGTCACCCAGCCCCTGGAGGGTCAGGTGATTTTCTTCAATTTTTTCTTTTAATTGGCAGTCTTCCTGGCCTAATGTGTCCCTTTCCTGACTAAGAGCCTGCATCTGTGCCTCCAGGTCATCCCTTTGCCTTGGGAAGGCACCAGATTTCTGTCGCTCTTCCTCAAATTCTGTCTGGGTATCCAGGTCTTTCAGAATCAGTTTATTGCTCTCCTCTTTTTCTCTATCCAATTGACTTTGCAGGGTGGCTACCTGCTTTGTGCATGCCCTGTTGAAATCTATCTGTTGCTCCAGCTTTTTCTGGCTCTGTAGTAGGGAGTCCAAACCTTCTTGGTACGCCTTCTGCAAGGCCAGAAATCTGGTATCCTGGTCAGACTTTTCCTGTTGCAGGATACCCATATCCTCTTTTATTTTAATGATATACTGCCTACTATCACTCCTGGCTCCTCTGTAGCCTCTGCTGAGAAGAGACCAGGTCAGATTGGGCCTTCTCTAATGCCATCAGTTGCCTATTTGCTAGATCTTGGCCTTCTGCACATTTGTCCTGTATGGCTCCCATATATAAATATAAATATGCCGCTACCCTGGCAATCTTGTTGTGCTCATCCTTAGCCTTAGGGGCCATATATAGTTCACTCAGGGCCACATGTAGGGGACCCTGGTCTCTCCATGTATCTGACCCTGTTTCAGTGATCTGGGGTGCGATTGCCTGCAACCAGACCGCCTGTTCCTGATGAGCCCACTCACCTCTCACAAATAGCTTATGTAAGAGGTGTTCTCTGGTTATTTTGATATCTACCAAAGTCGTCATTCTGGAAATTGATTTCCTTCCTGACTTACAGAAGTTTGTATTTTATTTTGCAAAACAGACCGTTTCCTTAGAGCGTTCCTTTGAGGGGTGTTTTTACAGTGTAACACGGCGTGGTGATCCAACAGGATTTGTATCCTGTCAGTTAGCATACTGTATTAATCTGCACAAGTGATAGATCTAATCCAGAATCCTTGGCTCGAACCCGGAATCTGTTGAATGACTTCAATTCAGCAATCCCGCTAAGTCAGTGCCTCGTCTGGGACGCCCAAAGGAAGCCCTTATTTATATATTTTTATGACAAGTTATACTCTGGATGACAAACCCTTATATAACGCCCCTCTCTTTGAATCCACCTGACCTCACTGAGCCAAGAAGTAGGTTTGTTTTGCAATTTAAAAGATGTATTGGATAAATTAAACAATATATATATATCACACTATAATATAATATGACAGTGATCAACAATGGATAATATTACAATTGTACGCTTATTTAATTACTTAGGAGTTGGTATAGAGGGGATAAGGTAGCTGAGAATGCTTTTATGGTTTCAAGGAAAACAATGATGGAAAAGAATGCAGTACAGAAATAAACTGATATGGTTTCAACCAGAGATAGTATAATCACTTTTCCCCTTGTGGCAATTCACCCCCCCTATGCAATATAAAAAGATGGAAAGGAGAGCACACAGTTCTCAGGTATACAATCAAATGTAGTTCAGTTCCCGTTCCCCACAGCAAGCTTAGAGAAACAGGGATGATTGTAAACACAGGCAAAAGTACTTTTAAATGTGGGATGCAAAGAAGGGAAAAATATGCTAAAAATTATTTTAATTCCCTGTAGGAGGATCAGGGTAGGTGATAGCTATTTAAGATTGGTTCAAGTCACACTGGCAATTCTCAATGAGGGATTAGTAGGTTGAAAACGAATTTTAGCAATGCAAGCCAAAGCAGCTATTTTGACAGAAAACGAAATTGAGCGAAATGACACATCGTGGCAATTTTTTTCCGAATGCGTCGAGCGCGATTATGGAATAACTATGAGGAGCAGGTTTAAGGATTGTTGGAAAGCTTAGATTCTTAGCTTTAAAATGAAAGTTAAATCTCGTTCCTAGCACACGCGGTTCCAAAGAAACGGACGATTTTGTGAAGGTAGTTTTTCAGAAATTAAATAATGAATCAAAATGGCAAAATGACGCTTTTACAGGTTTAAAATCGGAGAAAGGACACACAATTCTATGATGCAGTTCTGGACAGGCTAAAATGGTTTGAATCAGATTATTTTAGACTAAGAGATTGGTTCTGGCACAGTTCTAGCTGAGTACTCACACTATAAATTTGAAATAGGCCGTCAAGATCTGGTCAGGTTGGCTGTGGTTCTCTCGCGACGGACAGTCTTTAGTAACGGTTCTGCTCACAGCGATCTGGTCTGGGTCTGCTAGCGGCACTGTGGTCTGGTCTGGGTATCTGGTTCTGCTGGTCTGGATCAAGTGGATTCTGGATACAGCACTGCTTTCTGGGTACTGGCAAGGGTTCTAGGCCAGAATCAAACAGCTTGCCCAGCTGTTGAATAGTTTGCTTAGGTTTGGTGGATGCTGAGGCCCGCTGAGAAGAGTTCAGCTGTTTGGGTTAGGCCTCTCTGCTTTAAGTTCTGGCTTGGTTCTGGATCTATCTGGAGTTGAGTTCTGGATCTTGAAGTCGTCCGGCAAAATGCTTTGCAAGGAAATGGAAAGTGAGTGTGTTGCCTGTCCAAAGCAGTCTCTTTTTATATGTTTTGAAAATGGGTGTGTGCGTGGGCATAACTAAGCCACCCCCTCACAACTTATCTTTGGCCAAGCTCTCCTCTCTCCCTTGATTGGGGGAAGGAATGGAGTGTAATCAGGCATCAATTTTATGGCATACAGAAAGAACACTCCCCTTGTCAATTTGCACACAAATCTATTTTTGATACAAATACATATTTATCCATCTACCATTTTTCTAATATTATATGTCCAATTAACATATTTTCTTTAGCACCAAACCATCCGATCCCTTTCTTTGTAAGATGTCATGTCCACTTATGACAGAATTCTGCCCTTTTCATCAAAAACACAACCTCTAAACTTTTCCAGAATTTACACAAACATGCACAAGGAATATGGGCATCAGATGATAAAGTGTCAGATTTTTAACATACAGACATTCGGAGTAATACCTTATTTTCCGCTACTACCCCCCAGAACATACCACAGAGTCCTAACACCTCTTAAAATGTGTACAGAAAAATCACAAGAATAATGATATTCATTATATAATTTTGACAAGTCTGTACTATGAATTATCCATCTTTTTAAAATTATGGTCTGGCCCAGAGGGGTGTGGTTTCCCAAAGCACATGGTGGAATTTCTGGTTTATCCACTTCCTCCAACTCAGGTTGCTCACATAGGCACTGCTCCTCCCAGTTTCATCCAAGAGGAAGCCATTTACGACCCCCCCTAATTTAACATTTGCCTGAGCCAAGGAAAGCTCATTGTTCTGTTTCCCTGCTCCCAGGTGCTCCTCCCCTGATTCAATCAGAGAGGTGTAATCTCCTTTTGGTGGGAACAGCAGAAGGCATCCAGGCCTGCGAATGCAGTGGCTGGGAAAATTTCAACTCCTGTCGGGGGTAGTTGCTGGGCAGAATTCAATCTCTTCAAGCCAGGCTTCAGCCAAATGTCACTTTTGTTCCAGTTTTCTTCATTCAAATCAAACTTACAATTTTTACACATGCAGCTAGAATGCTGATTCTAAGTTCAAAACTATGACCTTTAAACAGTTCCAATCTATGTGACAATCAAAAGTAGATCACTAATTTATTTTAAACATTTTGATTTCAGTGGTTTTAAATCCAATTTTAGTTAAGCTGCTGACATCCACAGATCAGCCAGTTTTGTTATAAACATTGCTTTAGGCTCTTCATCTTTCCAGATTTTGTATGCACACAAGACTACATTCTGCCAAATGTCTGCTAGTGTTCAGTGAGATTTTCGAATATCTTGCAATGTTTAAAATAGGCATATTTAGCTTGCATTTCAGAGAAACAAAGGTGATTTCAAAGCGCTTTTTTTTAGCTAACAGGCACTGCTGTTTTTTCCTTTGGCACCACGTTTCACTCATGGCGCTTCTGGCCATTCACGCTCGCACTGGTGGGTGGCAGGTCAGGCAACCATTTTGGTGTGCGCAAAACTGCGCGGTTTTCCTGGATTCTGGCGCAAATGTGGGCTTTTTGGCCATCTTGGATTTTCTAAACCCACAGCACCAAATGTTGCAGCATGATAACTTGAACGTGGGTCAAGACACCCAACAATATATATATATATATATATATATTACACGCCCACGGTAGTGGCCGTGTAGTTATGGTTAAGTTGCTAAACCCATAGGAAGAGCTCCCCCTTGACAAATCTGTGCCAAACCTTGCTAAACAAGTATATGGCCCACTCTGAATTTGTTTGCAAAGTTTGGTGAGGTTTGGTCCAGGTGGGGAAAAGATATAGGGGGGATCCCAAAATGTCTTTTTTTCCCATAGACTGAATGGGGAAAAAACTTTGCTCACGCTTAGAGCCCAAACCGCCTGACGGATTTTCACCAAATTTGTGGCAGGAGCAGCGGCTTGGTCCCGAAATCGTGCTTTTGTAAATTTGGTCGTCCGGCAGTTTTTTTTAAAACGACTAAAAAGTAGGTCACAAAAAATGTGTGATATCTTTGTCAGCTCTGCGGACACACTTCCCTGTTTGCTCTGGGGACAGGCCACTGATTGGTTAATCAGCTTGCGTTTTGTCCGCGGACATGCAACGTGGCCGCTGATTGGCTGGGATGAAGCGTGAGGTGCGTCGGATTGTTTCGATGCGCCCGCCATCTTGCATCCGTGTTTGGTGTCCGCGGACATTGCGGTAAAAACATATTAAAAAACACAACATTGCACTTGTCAAACTTATCAAATAATCTCTGGGGAGGTGAGGGGTGATGAGGATGGGATGGGATATGGCTGCAAGAAGAAAAAAACAGGTGTTTTTTGTGTGGCAAAAGTCCAAACAGTTAGGATGTTCGTGAACAGTCCTGTGCAGGATCGGAAGAAGTGGTTGATTCCATCTTCGCCTCCACACAAACCACTTGAGAAGATTGTGTTTGATAAAACTCTCAAGAGATCTGACGGGACTCACGGCATTTTGTCACACAGTGGATTTGAAGGTGTTCCACAATATGTTCTTAAAGTACAGGCCAAAGAGATTGCATTTCGGCATTCAAGGGATGGAGATGTGTAATCATGGAATTGCGTGTGATTTTGTTGCGAGTACACATACATTGTCAGAAAACATTGCCATGGTGCCCTGCCCACCTAAACAGAGCTCGTGGAACAGTTCAAATCTAGGTACAAATAATTACCATCTGTTTTTTTGATCAACAATGTTTTTAAGAAGTGTCCAAATAAAGCATTCAATTGATCTGTTAAAATGTTTCCTCTTTGTTAATTTTTTTTCTCCAACTATTCCACTTTTTACAATTGCCTTACGATCCCACAAAAGGTATGAGACCTAGGCTACGTAAGTGAGGGAGTCTGTGACCTAAGCATAGATTGGGCTATTGCTAGAAACACTTTGACTCTTTTTTGTGTACCCTCTACTTCAATGTTGGAGTAGGGCTTATTCTGTCATTGCAAAGTTTCCCTACCCCTTAGAAGCGCTACGATCATCGAGCAAGGGCAGCCCCCACATTTTTCCTACTGTGCACATGCACAGGGCCGGTCTTAGACCAGATTGCACCCCAGGCAGGAAGCATCATTGGCACCCCCCAAAAATGTTGGCAGAGGTGCTAACTTCAGAGACGATGGGGAGGGGCAAACTTACTTGTGTGGGGGCATCTAACTTCTTTACACATTCTAAAGAGACTATTCTAGTGCAGCTTCAATGTTACAATCAGTTATATCTCTCTTTCACTTATAAAACCACTCAGAATCCACACACTTAAGCTCCGCTTTGAAAATGAACGACCTCCTGCCCTAACACTTACAATCACTCCCCTGACATGCAAGAATGAACACCCATCTGATTTCAATTGCCTAAAAATGTATGCATACGATTGCAGGTGCTAATAATAAAATGTTTTACATTGCCAATTGCCCGTCATTTGTTAAATGTGTTGCTGCCACCACCATTTATTTTCTGTGCCTTGTCTTTCTACGGCTCTGTTCGTCTTACCAAACATGAAGAATGGAAAAGTATCACTGAAGCTGATCATGGGTATTTGACTGGGCTCTGCTTGATTCACTCAAGGTGAGGGGTTGGGTGTACATGGGTGGGTGAGTGTTTCATCATTCTAACCGGTGGCTGTGCCCACCATTTATCCACACCCTCTCATTTGTGTCTGATCTGGTGCTTCTTCAGTGCCTGTGTGTGCCTCGGCATTTGGCTGGGTGCAACACAATGATGGGTGCAACTTTGTGTCGTCTCTGTGTGTGTCCTGTGCAGTCTCTTAGCAAAAGCAAGCAGCATGGGGAAGCCTGGCTTTGGGCACATGTAAGACAGATTGAAGAGTGCTAGGGAAGCGAGGACGACCCACAAAATATATAACCGCATGTGGGTGCTGTATCACTTCTCTGCACAGTGCTTTTAGCCTGCAACCTTCACTAATTTTCAAGTTGATTGCATTATTTTAGTGATAACACAAATGGTGAGGCAGAAACGTAAATGGTGGACTTGTAAACATAGATTGTTGCTTCTGCAGTCTGCAACCCAAACCTTACCTTGTGGTATTACAGAGTAATACTACATTCCGAATGCCTGTTCCTCTATATTGCTTATATTGATTGCCCAATATTTATTAATATTAAATAGAAGCAATTTCAGGTTATTTTACACTCTTAATTAAAACGCTTGATGTTTATAAATTGATGTGCTTGTGCTACACCCAGAGCGTGGCAAAGAAAGGGCTATTCATGTCTGTGTTAAAATGTAATTAAAATAATAATGGAGTCAGACTGCCTGATACAAAGACCGGCCCTGCACGTGCATCAGAATTACAGTTCTCATGGATGCGGTGAGGCAAGTTGTTGCAGACTAAGAATGTATGTTGATTCTGAGTGATGCTCACCAGCTTTGAATTTTTGCTTGCGATCTAAGGGAGCCCACGCATCGGACACACAGTATAAGGTTCAATTGTTTTTTGACCTTGAGAGAAAGGGACCATTCCGAAAGGAATTGAATGAAAGGAGGGTTGTAATAATGTAAGATATGATAAGGTTATGCATTCCAAATCTGGACTAAGGAACATGTAAATTCAGTTCATGAAAAATCGCTGGTGGGAACGGAGTCTGTGTTACGATCTGAGTTACGCCAAGAGAATGGAAATGGTGAATATAATGTAAGTTTTATTTTCGACGATTTTATACCCAAACGAGCATCAACTTATCATTATCTGACCATTATTTCTGGGTTACATTCTGTGTGGCATATTGCAATGAAATGCAAGTACAACCTTTGTGTGTAGTGGTCTTTCTAATGTGCACATGGGCAGTCCAGCATCGAGGTGCATGTAGACCACCACTCGGTTCCCCCAGGTTCAACGCTAATATTTCATTAAAATGCCATCTATGAGCACCTCGAATTGTAGCGTCAGCTTCCGTGTCCCGTTTAAAGTTGATCATACTACATAGCAATGTCCTCGGAAGCAAATTGTGTACCACTTTCCACATTGTTTTGTCTCTGTTGAGATTGTTTCATGTCTGTGCTAATCGTTAGTTTAAACTCTATGCCGAATTAATAAGTCAATAGATACATTGTAATAAAGATCCGCTAGTGAGACACATTTCTATTATGTTTTTGAAACAGGTACATCCTGCCATTCTGCGATTGTCATAGATTCCAGATGCCAACTGACGGGTTCTTTAACCGGCAGCTGCAGAGACTTGTGAATAACTGGATATATTTTACTCTTTTTTGGGACGATCGCCAAGGGCCCTTATGCCCTTACGCTGTACTAGCGATTAGGAGCAACATAACATCCTTTACAGTGGTCTAGCCCCAAGTTGATGCAAAAGCCCTGGAATTCACTGTGCGACCCAAGCGCTTCTTTTACCCAAAATGAACACCCTGTGTACGCAAAAAGAACAACGTGTGACTCACGATAAACATTTCGGATCACGAGCGAAGAAACAAATTTCCAATTTGATTGAATATGGCAATAGCCGGATGTTCTTGGAGCGTTTATTGTGAAATAAAAGTACTTTACAAATTGTTCAGTCTTGTTTCCTTTTAAAGTACGGTTTAATATTCCGAATTGTGACGTGCTGTGTTGTGAGACAATGGGCCTCATTACGACCCTGGCGCTAAGGGATTACCGGTACCGGTAAGGGTACCCGTACCGGTAATCCCTTAGCGCCTGATTACGAGGTCCCTTTGCGGGTTGGAGACTTTAAGGCCTGCTTTTTGCAGGCGTTAAAAACCAACCCGCAAAGGGACCTTGGTGCTAAGTACGGTGCCGCAATTTGCGGAACCGTACTTAGCGCCTTCCCCATTCCCATTGAGCCCTATGGGGCAAAAATGGGAATGGGGAAGGGCCATGGCGGCATGGGGAATTACCGCCCCGCCAACCTCGGAATGGGGCAGTAATTCCCCATTCCGCCATGGCGGAGTCGGTAAGTTACCGGCATGGACCATGGTGCTACTAGCACCATGGTCCAACGCCAGGGTCGTAATGAGGCCCAATGTGTGTTGATTTTCGGGTTCTGCGTCACGTCACGTAGGTGATTATGAGCACGTTTGGCTACGCTGCTGAGGAACGTCACCAAGAAAGTTGGAGAATATCACTAGGTTTGGTGATGTGAGGCTCAGGGGCGTGGCATATGATTTAGTGCCGTCAGGGCAATTCACCTTAAGCCGATGCAGCAATGGATAAGATTCGCACAAGATGGCCACGCCCTGCTGCCAGATTTTGCATGTTTACAAAAGAGGAAAACTAAAGTAAGGTGCATTGGAAATGTGTGTGCGATCGATCAACGTATGTATAAAAATACATGCCCGAACCCTCGGGACAATAATATTTTCTGAGCATTGCACTTTTTCAAACTTATCAAAAAATCTCTGGGGAGTTGAGGGGTGATGAGGATGGGATGGGATATTTCTGACCTGATTCCGAATGAGTTTACAAAGTTTGGTGGGATTCTGTCATGAAGGGGGAAAATTAGAGGGGGGTCCCAAAATAATGTAATGGCTTATAAATGAGGTGCCATTTGACGAATCTACATTTAATTTGGCAAACTGATAATAGATCTAGATATAAATGTTTTTGTAAAGTTTGGTGGGATGTTGTCATGAGGGGGCAACATTTGAGGGGGGTGCCAAAATAATGTAAAGGCTTATATATGTGGTGCCATTTGACAAATCTACACAAAGGTTTGCAAAAAGATTATAGATCTAGATATAAAGGTTTTTGTAAAGTCTGAATGGATTTTGTCAAGTGGGGGCTAGGTTATATGACGATTGTATGTGCATTCATTTGACACTTTTGAAAAAATAAAACATGGGTGGATTTCCAGAAAACTTGCGTAAGGCGCATTGGCAAGGACCTACAAGCATGGTTTTGCAAATGTGCCAGTGTTTTATTATTTGACATATGTTATAATGTAGTTACAAAAAATAGCGGCATACCTTTAGTGACTGAGGGGTAGCCTGTGGCCATGGGCAGTGGCCAGATTGTCCAGTTCATGGAATAAGGTCATGATCTGGACAATCTGGCTACTGGCCATGACCACAAGGGACAAAACATAGGATTAAAGTGGCCATGTCCACCTGGGACTGGCTATGCCGTGAAGTTATTCGAAATTAGGATAGATCTGAAAGGGAAGAAAAATGTGCTCATGGTAATATGGTCATAGGGTTCTCTTTTTGCCTTCTGCATGCTGCCATTAAAAGCGAAGAGGACCCTGTATGGAATCCTCACCTTCTCTTTCCATGGTGGCCATCTTGGAAAAGGATTTTCCTTCCTACACCGGGACGCCACAGGCGTTCCGGGGTTTGGAAGCAAATCCTCATTTTTAGCACCTCGGGTTCCTGCTTTGGGAACCTAGGTTGCTAATGGCCTTCATTCCCCATTTCAGGGACTGGAATGGGGGGATAATGGTCCAGAGACCTCGTTATCCACCCTCGCTTTGCTTGGGCTGATAACTTGGGCTGCTGGCCCGGTATCCATCGTTCCAGTCCCTGGAACAGAGGATGAACGCCACAATATTCCCATTAGCATAACACAAAATGCAAATGGAAATGTTGGAAAATCTTATTGAGTGTATGTACTTTACTGAGAATACTGAGAAATATAAAGTAGATGGAGTCTATATGTTTTTTTTAGTTCTATTTTTTAACTGTGAAAGGTGGTTCCTAAAGTAACATTTATTTTATTTTTGGATGCATTTTTTTTGGCAGGAGAGCAGAACGAAAGTTGGGGAGCTAAATGAGGGAAGAGGCACCAAACACTAATAGGGAGGGGTAGGCGGACAGGGGAAAATGTTGCGTGTGTGTTATTTCTAAGGTAGGGGGCAGTGTTTCTCATGCTCCTTGATTACAGCAGTGGGGGGATGAGGGATGGCATTAGCTGATTCCATTTTAAGATAAATAGCAGTTTTGCTAAAAGTATGTACTGTGTACTAGATTGTTAAAGGATGAGTAGGAATAGGTGTTGGAGCTGTGCAAGGGAAATTTTGAAGTTGAAAGTTCCTAAATCAGCAGAAAATGCAGTTCCGAATCGTCCGCGAAGCACAGATCTTATCGTGAAGTGCATACGGGTTCTCGGACACGTCATTATGCCGCGTGCCAACATATGTCATGTGGCACTCTCCGGAAGGTCTGCAATGAAGTCAGATGTTCTTAGACATTATGGTTAAGTTGCACTTATAAAAGCCTATGAAATTCAATGAAAAAACTTTGTTAAGGGGACGTTATGGTTAAGTTGCGCTACTAAAAACCTATGAAATGAAGTGAATAAACTTTGTTAAATGGACGCTATGGTTCCAAGTAAAACAGAAAAACCCCTGAAATTCGCCAGTTATGGTAAGCTAAGCAACCATAACTCGCGCCACCACCGTGCACTGCTAAGACTAACACCCAGGACATCAAAGATGACATCACAAATGTCATTGATGACATCAATAATTACATCACATGTGCATTTACCTTTCATGAAAAGTCAATACAAGGGATTCTTATTGTAATGTTAATAAAAAAGTGTCAAGGATCATTGGAATAAATATCATGAGGTACGTAGTGCATTAAGTAATGCATTAATCCAAATAGCATTGTATTATGACGTTTTTTCCAATATACTAAAGTACACATGTAGTAACATAGGCATAGTGTGCAGCAGACATGATGGAGATGCAATATTAAAAATCTTGTCATGTAAAATACTAAAATTATAAATGCTTTCTCATTAGATTCTTGCATACTGCGAAACATTTAATAAGTAGCTAATCATACCCACTTACTACATTATTGCATTACTGCACGCAAAACACAAACACACAACAACACATACAAATATAGCATATACAGGGAAAGTGAAGTAAACAAAAAAGCAGCCGTATTACCCGACAATCTTCATAACCTAACTGATTATCTTCATGCACAGAAATGATTGCTCTGCTTCAAAGCTACTACTTCCCTATGTATAACTATCACATACTGTGACTAGACCCTAAAGAAAGTAGTGTAAGTGCAACGTGTACAAATATGAGCATATCCTGGAAAAGTACAGTAATAAAAAAACAACAGAACTATAAGACAGTGTTGACAACCTTACTAATCATCTTCATACATAGAAAGCATTGCTGTCTTCCAAGTCTGTGTTTTCCCCTTTGTATATGTTTCATATGCTTTGAGTGGACCCTAAGTGAATTACTGTAAGACCATATTTGAAGTATAAGTCTACAAATATAGTACTTTGTACTATAGTATAGTGCATTTTTAGTTCCTGACTATTACTGGACTAGATATATCAGTAAAGGAAAAAAGAGTGAGCCAGACATATGATGTCATCAGTGATGTCATCAATGACAATTGTGATGTCATATTTAATGTCCTGGGTGTTAGTCTTAGCAGTGCACGGTGGTGGCACGAGTTATGGTTGCTAAGCTTACCATAACTGGTGGATTTCAGGGGTTTTTCAGTTTTACTTGGACCATAACGTCCGTTTATCAAAGTTTTTTCACTGAATTTCATAGGTTTTTAGTAGCGCAACGTAACCATAACGTCCCCTTACTAAAGTTTTTTCATTGAATATATATATATATATGTATATATATATTTATATAATTCTCTAGGGATTTTTGTGCTTTGGGATTGTCCTCATTTTCTAAATGTACCTCCAGAACGTCTGCTGAATCAGGCATTCAGACCATAATGGAATGATAGATGTTAGAGCAATGTTATCCCGAAATCCAAATTATGACACTGTCCAAATGAGTACACTTTAATATTAGCATGAGTGTAGTGAGAAAACAATTAATAGGAATCCTAGTGTGCTTTAAGTGCATGTAATGTCACGAATTCTAACACGGACATATATGCCAAAGAAAGGTCTGGAGTCATACTTATGGTCCCAAAATGCTCTTTGATGTTATGCAAAGCAGCCATATACCTTCATTTTTGTTTTTTGGCCCCCTTAATTTTCTCATAGGGGTATTTCAACAGAGTACAATAAGAAATCATTTGTATGATTTGTCTTTGTTTTGATAATGCACTTTGCTCATTCATTAATACAAGTACAGCATACTTAATATTACTACAAATTGTACTGGAAGTGATCAGTAGAAGTGAATATTGCAATACGACCCACTTTGCAATGTTAGGAGAATTACATGATTTATCTGTTTTAATAGCTTTTGTGGCCAAGAATGCACATCATTCTGTCCCTCAAATGTTCCTTTCTTCATGGAAAGAGTCACTCTCAGATTAACACATATGATCTCTGTCTTCTGTGACCACCAGGCAATGTTCAATTTTGCATACTGCCCACTGATTGGTGGATGAAACCTCACAGGAAGGATAACCCAGGTGAAACACGTTTGTCTTGGAAGCAAGACAACACAGGGCAACACAGGTTCGAATCCCGATCCCGTGCTTAGAAACTGCTCACTGGTATTAAGCATGTTATAAATTAACAATTATAATTATGCACAAGCATCAACTATTGACAAGGTCTGGCAGATCCTCAGCAACCCCTCTCGTCCCCCATTTGGACACTGCCTCTCGGTGCAATGGCAACATTCCTCCAGGGCGCACACAATGACAATATAAGTTTCAAAATATCAGGAGGCCCCCACGTCAAGAGATGCCTTCTCTCTGTTTCTCTCATTCCACTTTTCACCATAAAACACTCAGCAATGTTCCCCCACGTCTACAAGATATCTGTGTTTTGTTAATTTGGTTGTGCTGCACTCAGCAACTTCTAGGGTGGCTCTAGTAAATTGGTGCATGCGATTTATAAAGAGCAAGAGGGATGCATGCGAGTGGAGAGGACGAGGTGGCAGAGATGTGCAGAAACCACTCCTCCCTATATAGGACCCTGATAAGACCTGCCATTTTGGTATTTTGTTGTGGATGGCTCCCTTCCTGAACATCTCCCTAAATAATAGTGCGGGGGGAGGCAAAGAACTGTTCACCAGTGGATGATAAATACAATTCAATGCAGTAACACTTTAATGGCATGACTTCCAGTTGGGTAAATCGTTTTTGGAACTGAGATGACCTTGATGAGCATTTCAAGTTATGAAATCTCTGCCAAAGTAAAGGTAAGTAGAGAACATCCTATGTTAAACTGTGCCCCCTGTGTTACTCAAGTGTAGGCCAAATTTTTGTTGGCAGCCACTGTCAAATTGTAGTCTTACTTTGAAATTGGATCCTATCTCGGTTTTTGGTTATGAAAGCCTGGTCAGCCTACATATACAGCCTTGTATCCCCCGATCAGTCTCACCCTTCCAAAGCTCAACAGGGCCCCTCCTCACATAACACACAAGAAAGATTATGAAACAGAGTGTGTCGGCTCTCCAGACTGCTGCCCAGGCATTCCTCAGATGCCTTCAAGGAGAAGGAGACTGAAGAGATTGGCAATAAAGTGAACGAGTGAGAGAGAGGGGGTAGAGAGAGGGGCAGAGGGAGCCCGATGGACATATGATATGCCGGGTGCAGCGAATACAGTAGTTCTCCTTATTGATGACTGACAAGCATTCAAAGTGGTAACACATAAGTAGCCATCTTCAGTTGTGCAGAGGAAGCTAGACAGGAAACCAGCCAGTCATGTATGCAAAAGTATCTAATAGTTTTGGGCGATTGTTTGCACACAAGTACATTTCTGTGCTGTAAAACAGCACATGTTACAGCTATACATGTTTGCGCACATTTCTCTGAAGCCCCTTAAGAGTTATGCCATTAGGGAGATGTTTCCTTTGTTTACGTATGCACTTAATTTTGTGATTTTTAATAACAACTTATTAATGTCAATTTAGTTGTAAGCTATACAGCTCAAGGTTGGTGATGTTGAGTCCCAAAGTTCCTGATAGTTCACAGGGTTAATGACACCCCAGGAAAAGTGTACTTTTGATGTCCCAGACCTTGCAATGGATGTAAATGTCTTGATTTGAAGGCCAACTTCTCACCTCCTGCTCCTCCGCCCGAGGGGGCACCCTGGGCAAAGGCCCACCCTTCCCTTAGTGTAGCAATGGCCCTGATGACAGGCCATCACTGGATGTACTAGGATGTTATATGTAGCGTTTAGGTGTTTCGTGTTGCATACTGGAAAACCCTACACGTACATCTTTTGAGGAGATCCATCACATAACACTTGTGTATAAGTGCATAATAAATAAATAAACAATCAATCAATCATTGTGAAATTGTGCTGAAAACATTCTTTAGGGCCCAAACCTTACTCTATACCCAACATAATAATGATAATGGGAACATTCTTAAAATATGGGGAAGAACATATTGAAGCTTAAGAGACATAGGGCCTCGTCAGGAGTTGGGCGGAGCGGAAAAATGCGGCGGTAACGCCACATTTACTGCTCCGCCCAATCCCGAGTATTGCCCTACCTGGATGCATTCTCCTCCAGCTCTCAGCTGGAGATCAATGCTCCCGCTGTATGGGCATGTTTGGAGCTATTACAGCCGGCGGTATTTGCGCCAGCGGTAATTGTGCCACTCATCCCCATTGGGTCCAATGGACCCAATTGGGAATGGGGATTTACCACCTTACCACTACTCGCGATCTTGCGTATATTGCGCCAGACCGAGTGAGATAATTCTTATTGCGTTGGGTGGAATCCTGGCGCAATTACCGACGGGATGCCCATACAATCGAGTTTAAAATGTATAAGCCTGGGAACACACTTAACAAAATATGCTAAAAGAGGAATATTTTAGAAATGCCTCAGGGAAAACAGCAAACATAGCATGACAGTTGAATTTGAAGAGCACTGGGGGGGCATCATCGTTCTATGCACAGATAACATGTTTATGGGCTGCCAGCTCACTAATACTCATTTTATCAATATCAAAGGATGAGGCCTGCGAGGAAGTGGTGGAATTTGAACCTGTGACTGTGACATTAAACACAGATCTCATAGTGGATGCCTGAGCCCATGAAATTGCTGATCCGGAAAAATAAGAAGCATGCAACCTTCCCCAGTAAATCAATCAAAGGAGTGGACTGCATCCAATACAGTCTACATGGATTGGTGGAGTTACAGTTTTGATTGTCCAAACATACCATTAGGGAAATATCACACTAGGTTAATATTATCAAGCATATTGGACAACCCGTGTGACTGTCAACAGGCATTGCTTCAAACGTGTTAATATTCAATTTAAAACTATATATGATTAGCGATTTCTCCTTCACTTGAAACATGGAAATTCAGAAAAATAATCATTCTTTAAAACAACAATGCTTCAAGAAAGATCCGTTCCCTGTTCCACTTTTCGAATTGCTTCTGAACATCAAATACAGATATTTCTCTTTGATGACGTTTGCAACTGCACAGTGAACCCATTTGAGTTCACACAGACTTGGGACGCCTGCCTTTTCCTGCCTTTTCTCAAGTGGTGTTTCAGTAATTTCTCTCTTTCCGTTGTACTGTTTATATGCCAATAAATATTGAATGGAATTATCTTTGTGATGAAGGACACACTTGCACCCCCTTGGATTAAAAGGTGCACCTTTCCATCTGCAGCACCTAGCCACTGTTCCTAATGGATTTAGCAGGCCTGAGGTCTTGTCTTAACATCTCCACCAGAAAGCTCTCCCAACCTCAGAATGGTGTAATGGCCCTATACCCTAGGTGACCCATAAGCACTAAAATGATGCCACATACTGACATTTTGCTTTTTCTGAAACTGTTCAGTAATCACATTGTTTAGCTGCCAATAGTTTGTTTTCCAAGCAGGGAATGGTCAAGTGGGATAGATACAGAGTCACTATTAGAGGAACCACCTGCTTGGCCCAATCTGCTTTATTTTCAGAACTAGAATAAAGACCATCAATAACTTCCTTTCAAAAAAGGGTCTTCAGAAATGTTGATCTTTACCTATAAAAGAATTGAGGCCAGAGATATTTTTGCTGTTATTCGCGATCTCAATAATTCCCAATAAATTGCTAGCTTTATTGGAGTCAAGCTTCTCTGAAGACTTCTCAGATTTCTTCCCCATAAAGCGTAGCTGCCACAGTCTTTGCATCCTACACCTTCAGAGTGATGTGCAGGATTTTTCCACCATCCATATTGGAAAAAACGAATGAGGCCGGCACTCCCCTTCGTCAATTTCAATCGTTGTAGCTGTAATGTGCGAATAGCAAGACCTTTTCCCAGAAAGAAAAAAACGACCAGATACTTATAGCTAGGTTTAACAATGTTCTGTACCCCATCAATAATACAAAGATATGGGAAGCCATTTAGGTCAAAATTACACCTTTGTGAATGTGACATATTGAAATGAATACAACATGCAATGAAATTAGTAAGGCATACATTGAGATGACTATAATTCGATGAGTATTACATCTATAGAAACGAGTATGACACGTATTGAAATGAGTATGACATACACTGAAATTCATTGAATAAGACATACTCATTTCAATACATGTTATAGCCAACTCAATACATGTTACAGTCATCTCAATGCATGCTTTACTCATTTCAATGCACGATGTATTCATTTTAATATGTCACATTCATAAACGTCTAGTTTTGACCTGAACGGCTTCCCATGCAAAGCGCCAATGTTCCAGCTGAACCACCAAAGATAATTGTTTTAATCTTTGCACAGTTTGGCTCGAAAGAGCTGCATAGCAATTATTAATTTGTAGCTCTTATCCTTCTGATCAGGTCAATGTCCATCCTGTTCAGGATAACAATGTCATCCACTAAAAGGAGAACGAGTATCCCACTCTCTGCAGAGTGCAGAGCATATATGTTCCATATCTGCAAAATATAAAAGGAATAGTAAGGGGGTAGAATGCAGCCCAGCATAAATCATCTATCCAGAGGCAAAGCTTTGGTATGCCCCCTATCTGACAGCGAATTAAAAGCCAGAGGTCGAGCCCAGGGGTATTCCCCACAACCAAGTAGCGGAGAAGTCCAGGAATGTGACAAAATGACTGCTTTAAAAACACAATTTCAAAAAGCAGGGATATGCATGGATTTCTCAAGATTTCCAATGCTCTCAACTTGTTACACGCTTGTCATGGAGTTTTTATTACACAGTGACTTCACATGCCAATGATATGTTACAAAAACCTAAGGTGGGATAGGATTGGTTAGTGGGTCAGACTATATACACAAACAATAGGGGATTAGTGCCTCCATCAGCTAAAAGCTATTTGGTGACTCCACCTGTGTACACCTCTTAAATGTTGTAAAAAAAGGCATGTCAGGCTGGCATATTTCTATTGAGTCTTGCAACAAAGTGTGAGCTAGCATGGATGGTGAGTAGGGATTGCCAATTGTGGGCTCTCTCAGCCTAGGAAAGTTACCAAAAGTGTTAGGCAGAATCACCTGCAGTACCCTTGGGGAACACTACAGGCAATTAATAATACAAGTATCAGTACAATTTCACCTTTGGTACAAGTCTGTACTACACAGTTATGTGGTAGCAGTGGCCGAGCAGCCAGACTTAACTCAAGAGTTGAGTGAGCAGTAGAACACAAAGGACCAAATAATACAGTGATTCAAATAGAAAAGTACTCAATGTTTCTTGGTAAAAGAATATACATTTATTTACTCAGTCAGTTAGAAAACATTACACTAGCACAAGCAGCTCAATATAATAAACCACAAAAATCTAACCGGTAAGTAACTGAACAAGTTTAGCTCCCAAATGAAGTGGGAGCAAAATGGCACATGAGATACTTAATAAAGGAGGGAAAAGACAAGGTTATAAGAATAGATAGCCCAAATACATTCATAGGCAGAGCAAAGGGTTTCATTTAAATACAACCGGCAATTCTTCTCAATAGGCCTGGGCCAAAGTCAATGGTTCAGAGTCTTTTGTATAGGACAGCACAGTTCTGGTAAGTAACGGTTAAGTCTTTGCCACAGATTTTTAAAGGATTTGGCTAGGCGAAAAGTTTGATGAATGTTAAGGGAAGAACAAGCCTTTGTAGTTGAGGAAAGTTTCACAAACTTTCTCGATGGCCGAAAGAATTTCCAGACCGCGTTTGCACAGTACCTTGTCAATGAAGAAAGCTGTAGCTGAGGCAGTTGTACCTGGCAGTTTGAGTAGATCTTGCTGTTCCTGAGCTTCAGTCGTGGGGACAAGAAGGAGGACATTGGGAGGTTCCTGCACTGCCCAGGGAAGAGGCCAAAAGCTGTAGCAAGATGTCAGTTTAAGGTGTGAATGCCTTAAAGTCCACAAGCTGGTTTCCTTCCCTCTGCCTATCCGGTTTTCAACAGCACTATGATGACAATTCGACCAGATAGGGATGGTGTCCAGGTGGCTTGCGAGATGGTTGTTCCCACCAAACGCAAGGGAAGAAGTTAACCTAGAAGGGCTTCTCTGTCGTCGGAGTTTCAGGCAATTCAAACCTGCAGCAGGGCTTCACTGGTCGTCCAGGAGTTGCAGCCGTCCTCAACCTTCCACTCCTCCTCTGTCACTCACACAGCACGGTGGCTTTCCTTGCCGGACAGCCAGCCGGCCAATCACACCAGAGTGCATTCAGGTCTCCTAGGAGACTAAGCACAGGGAGTTCCGGGCACCTCCCTCACATCTTGTCCACCTCAGGCCCTCAGGCACCAGAGGAGGGCTTCAGCACTGAAGCCTGCCAAAGGCCCACAAACGGGGCCAAAGCTGGTTTGGCATGCAGAGACAAACACAAGAAGGACCTTTCCTAAAAGAAATGGCAAAAAAAGACGACCAGAGTCTGTTTTTACAAATAGGTTTTCGGCGCCATATTGAAAAACATGGCTGACCCAATTTTTAGCTACCGTTCTTAGCGGTCGGGAAACATCATGGTAGTTTGATCTAAACCACTGCCACCAGCCAATTAAAGTAAGAAAGGGTAACATTTTACTGTTACATGAGTGTTTTGACTCAGGGGAAGCTAAGCAACCCATCCAGCACTCTATAGGAAGATATTGTGTGCTGGGTCAGTAAATTTAAAGAGACTAGTAAAGTCAATTTAACTTTACATGCTCTGGGAGATAGTAGTCAGTTCCAGAGAAGGTATTTAAATCTCGGGGAGTCTGAAAGACACCCCTGTGCCACTGCACTGAAGGTGCTGTGTGACACACAGAAAAAGATGATCCCATGGAGTTTGTTTAAAACACCATAAACAATGAACACAAAAGTAAAACACACATCAAAATACATGAACGAGTGGGAAAAACGGCTCACACTCTTTCCAGGTAAAAAAATGAAATCCTAGAAATCCAGCAAAGTTGCTGGGTGTCTGAAAAGGTAAGGGAAATTAGCACATTTTGAGAATTCTCCCTAACAATGAGCACAATGGGTGGTGGGGAGAAGGGCCCCAGGGTGCCCTCTTGTCGCAAAAAGGTTACCCCCCTCTGCCTCACCTGGCCCTGAGCAAGGACATTCTAGCTTCCAACTTCATGCTGTATTTCTTGTATATCATCTGTACTCAGTTGAGTGGGAACAACGGTCTCTGTCTGGCTCAAAGGAATAGGCTTTGTCATTCAAATTCAGACCACGTGTGCAGGGACCACAAACGTTATTTTCCCAGCCTGCATTTATGAAGATTTTCATCTTATACACATGCAGGTGTCCTATCTCGCCTGCTTTTGTGTAACTTTCTCTCCCTCAGTGTCCTTGGCAAGAATACACACAATGGCTGCACTGCCAGCCTGGTCTGCGTTTCTCAGTAAAATCAGTGTGTCAGGTCTTTCCCTTTGTTCTCCAGCATCGTCAGTATCTTCCATTCATTTCAATGCGGTTGTGGGTTCCATCTTGATTTAAATGGCCACTTATGTCAGCTGCATTCTAAATCAAGCAAGCAGTTTATATATATTCTTGTGCAACCTGTGGTAACTGCATAGCAACAGTGTGTCCATCCTCTGTCTGAGTGGGTCATAAGCATGCTCTTCATGTCTGAAAACAATGTAATCTAAGTGTCTGTGTTTCTTCGTGCAGGGATGCATTTGTGCTTCATGTCTAATGCATCTATGCGTGTGGGTGTTCAGCCATGTCGCCTCTTCATGATTATTTTGGTGATGTCATCCGGTTGTGGTCGGTGGGGCTGCCTCAGTGAGTGGCATCTGTCACCTTGGTGGTATGGTGGTGGGGGGTAGATGCCCCCACTACTCTTATAAAAGGCTTTTAAAAGATCAAAGGCTTACTAGAAAGCCCTTCTACCTTAGTTTACACCATAACTGTTAACTGTGTTGAAGGCCTGTCTTCTGTCTAAAGAGATGCATTGCGTTTCATCTCCTTTTCCTTCCGATATATTTATCAAACAGTGTTCGGAGGATGAAGCTTTTATCGACCTTGGAGCATTCTTTTTGAAATCCAACTTGGTATTTCAAGATCAGCTTTTCCGTTTCTACCAAACAATCCATCTGCTACTGAGCCCACTAGGCACTGAATTTGCCATCTCGATCCAGCTAATGCACTGGTCTAAAAGAGGTTGCGTTTTTTTGTTTCCCTTTTTTGTACGTCGGAACAATACTCCCGTTGTTCAAAGATTAAGACACAAATGACTCTGCGGACTCTTGTTCATATAGCTGCCCACTAGTCTGCCACGGGTACATACACCGTTGGGACCAGCTGCTGTCCTAAGCAGTAACGCCTCTATGATGCCTCTTACTTCTCCCATGGTTTGTTTTAGATTACTACCCATCCCCCTATATGCAATGGATCTGTATCTGATGCTTGATGACACAACTCTTGAAAGACGTTGGTGCAATATTCAACCCACTTCTGCGCCAGAACCTCTGGCTGTGTACACATTTCATTCTGCACTTTTCCCTTCACCACTAGACCACAAAACCATCTAGCTTTGTTCTTTATCACGCTATAGAGCAGGCCATCCCAAAAACACTAGAATGGACTTGCTCTTTTGATCACACCATGTGTAGTGGTTGGCGCCATGAATGGTTTTTGTTGGCATTGCCTCGCTAAACATTTTAGCCTTGTTTTCGGCCATCTGCATTGTTCGCCCAACTACCTTGGAGTTGCCCCTACTTTCTACGGTCTACATAACTAGGTCCATATAAATCTCTACAATCCTCTCCAAATTTATTCAGGGGTCTTTTGGCTCTGCTTTTTTTTAACTCAATCATCCTCTTAATTTAGCAAGATCATATTTGGTTGTTTTTGGCAGTAATCGATCCACTTTCTTTATTGGTCTTTTATGCTTTGTTATTATATTTATTACCAACTCTATCAACAAATGATCATGCTCAAGCTACTGAATGATAAACACCTGCAATAGAACCATTCCTCAGCTGAAATGACTGCCCAGTCCTGAGTAGAGACACTTTCCCTTTCCAAAGTTTCCAAAGTTTCCAAAGTTGGTTTCGTTGGAGCTTGAGGTGCCGCGTCTTCCATTTCTGACTACAATGATTTGCTCGTCCAACACTTCCTTAGGGAATTTACTCCTCTCGTCCAAACAATAGGTGTGATATGTTGCCCCGTGGATATCAAAGAGTGGTTCCCACTCATGAGTTGCAGTTTTATCTCCATTTTGGACTGTTATCGTGTCAATAAATTCCCCAGCAAACACTTTTATAGCTTTTGATCTTCTGTTCTTTATACAGTTCCAGCACTAGTTTACACCATGTCATGGCGGAACAGTAAGGCAGGATATGTACGTTCCCAAATCACTTTATCCTATTCAAATTGTTGGTACTCCCCATTTCCACACTATTTTTATACTTTATGGAGGAGTTTAATTTAACTTACTTGGATTGCCAAATTAGATTTTCAGCTCAGTGATGGGCACACCACCATGAATCTAGTTCAACCAATCTCCATCCTGTTTTGGCTGCCCCCCTATTTATATGTCAGAATAAAATCTTGCAGGGCCACACCCGATAATCTAGATGCTAATACTTATTAGTTAGATTCACATTAGACGTGACAGAGGTTTCTTCCAAATGACAGCGCATTGTTGTCTTATGGGATGCAGTGTTTTATCCTTCATCTTAGGTGTCTGTTCTAGTTGTGCCAGGATTTAATTATCCTTTCTATTTAGGATGTTGGTGAGCCAGCTCAATCTACCGCCTCAATTTGAAATGTCTCCAATGCAGTGATATTGTTTAGGCCACTATGGAAGTTGTCCCCCAAATAGTCTGTCATTCTTTCCCTTTTGCCAAAATTATGACAAACGCCATTCCTTTTTTTGACCGACAACAGCAGTGGCTTGTTTTGCTTTTTGTCGTCCTCTAGTTTTATAACTGTCAATGTGGTAACACCATACATAATTGCATTCCGACCCCTAAAATCTAGTGCCCAAAATTCAGGCTTCTTTTGGCTGGGCTGAATTTATGGTTCATGAGCCAGCACATACATTCCTGTGTAGCCTGGGGAGGGCTCATCCAGAATGGGCAGCTGAGTGGCGATCCGCCACCCTTGCACCCATTATGGTGGAGCTAGCAGCCCAGATTGATGCAGACAGAGGACAGCACACAGGAGTGCTCTCTCTCCTTGCAGGAATCCCTCATTGTAGTACCTGACCAGTGGGCCATGGCTGGCTTATTTGTACAACTCTCGCAGCCAGGCATGACTCATTGACCATGTTGGCTGAGTTGTTGCGTTGAGAAATCACACTCCCATTGTGGCTGACTTGGAAAATTTGCGGCATTCATGTTTCACAGCCGCAGTATTTACAATGTTTGCATGTGTAGGGCTCTGAACTATGACATCCCTGAAGCTTCCTGGTGCGTGGTTTCCTTGGTGGCGTAATGTGGAATCCTGCCTGGGGGCAGAGCACAGAGGGACCAGGCGGAACTGTGAGGTAAGTGTGTGAGTGCGTGTTTGCATTTGCATGTGTGTGTGTGTCTGTCTGAGTCTGTGTGTGCGTGTGTGTGTAAGTGTGCTGATAAGAGGATATGGGTGCCTGAAGGAAGGCTGCCTTTTTTGGTTTATGGGTGCATTCAAAGTCACATGGATGACATATTGGCATCACCAATGCTATTACAGTTAACCAAAAATGTGAAAGCCCCTCTCCTGAGAATGACCACATCTTAAATGGCCAGATCAGTGGTACGTTCTCACTCAAGAGGTCTACAATAATGTGTTAGCCTACTATGCCTTACCAGAGGAGAAGTATCCATCTGCATATGAGTCTGGTCCTGCCAACAAGAACAGGCTAGCACCAGAAATGCTAGAATATTCTCCTCTGAATAACAGTGGCATAAGCAACCCCAGGCATGTGTTTCTACCTTGTTGGGTGTCATCAGTGAGTTGAAGCTGAGTATTTGGTAAGGCACATCGGCTATAATGTGACTAAAAGTGCCAATGATGACATATATTCATGGCAGTAGCGTCATGAACATGATTTAAAGAGGCAATGATGGCATATACTGTAAGCACCAGCGTCATTAATATTCTTACCAGTGGTGGCAGTGGTGACATATATTGTGGGCACAGGCATCACAAAGGTGTGCTTTACAGTGACCTTGCTGGCATGTATTGTTGACAGAGACATCGTGAAAATGTTTTGTAAAATGGCCCTGTGTACTGTTGGTAACACATCATCTATTGGATTTTTTTCAAGTGTTACCCAACAGCACTGTTTGGAAATTGTATAGCATTTTTACCCACTTAAGCCCAATATTTTAAAAGATTTCTTTAGGGAGAACTCTGTCAAACCTGCCTGATTGGTTTGGGCTCCCTCGCTATGCTCCTACACATTTGTGGGAAATGTTTACTCCCCTCTGCTGTGAAATTCCTGTACCTATCACTGCCCTTTATGCTAACAAATAATTTACACTGCACCAAGTCACCACCACACTAGTCTCCGAGCAACCAAGACTTGTGTTTTTGGATATCAAGACTGCCTTTAGCTCAGCAGTGGTCTAAGGTTTACTGCTTCATGTATGTATATTTACATTTATTTTTTAAGCGTTCTTATGATGTAAGGAAGTCTGACTAAGATAATGTAGAACATCAACATTTGATTCCGTTGTACTGTGTGCTGTTATTTAACCCTGGTGCATATACTTACATCCAGGGTTCCACATTCTGTATCTGTTAATGTTGAAGGGTGGCTGGGTGGCCGTGGTTCATTGAAAAATAAACTTGATTGTTCTTACCTTCATTTCTGCCTGGACAACCATTTCTTCACTGGTGATGAGACACACTGTAAACAGACCTTGACGGGACCCTGATGCGTGCAGCCTTTGCAACCGGCACACCCTTTGTGCCCCCTAGCCGCACCCCAGGAGCTTGCTTCGCCACCTGCTATACCTACAAAGTAGAAGCCCGCATCGGCATTAGTTCGCCTCCCCATCCGCCTAAGAGGGAGGTACTGGGAGCATCGATTCCCAAAAAGTGAATCGTAAGTTCAGGCCATCCCTGTGTGCTCTTTGCATACACAGGAAAAGGTCTGAGGAAAGGACCCTGCGATGTCCCGTGTTTGGTGGCCATTTTGGGTTGCTTGGCAACCTGTTGTCCACATGCCCGCACACTAAAACAGAGGAAACGCCCTGCAACACGACTACAGTATAATTGCGAAGGATACCACTCTCAATGCTAGTCCTGCTACAAACACACCTGAGCCTTTAAGGTACGTTCATCTTGGCAGAGAGCAACAGAACTGAGGTGTTAAGCAAGTTGCCAGATTCTGCAAGAGTTTTATTTTTGTAAAGTACCATCATGCAACAAAGTAGTGCTCGCCCTCATCCTGCATTTATGGCAAAGCCTGGCAAACCCCCAACGTCATGGGATCTTTCGCTTAATGCGTTCAAGGTGTATCTAAGGGCGGCTGGTGGTGCAAAATACTCTGATGATGAAAAAGAACCAGCATTATTGAACTGTTTGGGGACTGAAGGGCTGAGAGTCTTCAGGCATCTGATGGGCAAAGATGTATGTTCCTCGGTGGAGGCGAGGGAGAGACAGTAGTTAGCTTGTATGAGACCGCATTGAAAAAGTTAGAAGGCCCAACGTAGTATTAGAGAGGTATCATTTCTTCTCGAGTTCACAAGGTGCTGGTGAGTCAATTTGTTCCTACATCACAGCACTACCCCTCTTATCTCGACTTGCAAGTTCACTGATGTACTAGAGGAATACATAAGAGACCAGGTTATGATGAAAATGAGTAATGCCAAGGTGAGAGATAGAGACTATGGATCAACAGAGACCCTCTCTTAGAGAAAGTGATTGAGGTTGCCAGAGCCATTGAAGAAGATCAAGTCAGTGTGTAGGTAGTGATGGAGAAAAATGACAAGACAGTTCAAGGCAAACAGGTACAAGCCAAGTGAAACATTGGGAAGATAAAGGGGAGATTTGACAGAGGAGAGAACTCAAACAAGAACACTCAAGGACTGTCTGTGGGCAGACATACTTTAAGAAGATGTGGATATAATGGTAGAGGACACTTTGCTAGGATGTGCAGAACGAATGGGGAAGGAAGACAAACTGTGAGGATGGTGGAGGCTGAAGCAAGTGTGGATGGAGTGGTAGGGGGTACGTGAGTGAAGGAGCATGTGGAGGTGTGTTATTACAAGTGGGAGGAGCATCCAAGAAAGGGGAATGGGATGTACTCACTATAAATGGTGCACAAATTGAAATGCTAGTGCATTTGGTATCACCATAGACCATGATATCTCCGGAATTATACACAAAGAGCTATGGAAAGGGATTAGCTACACTTAAAACTGCTGACTCCAGTCCATTTACATATGGTTAGGTACCCATAAAGGTTCTAGGGTATGAGTGGGCACACATGTAAGGGCAGTGCAACTGAAGTGAATTATACATAGTGCACAAGGGTGATAGTGTCCTACGTAGGGGTGAGCAAGAAAAGCCATTCCTGTGTTGCGTGTGGAGGAGGGTGAATGAATGCAGACTGAGTGCATTGTGACTGCTGAGTATTTGAAGAATACCTTTCCAACTGTGTTTTCAGACACGTTAGGTGTGCTGGATGGTTTTCCCATAAAATTGTGTTGAAAAGAAGGGCGGTGCCCAAGACTCTCAAAGTCAGGAGGGTGCCAATAATGGGCAGGGAAGGACTAAGGAATGAATTAGCTAAATTTATGGAGGCAGGAATAATAGAGGAAACTGAGTCCTCCGAGTGGTTATCACCAGTGGATTTGGCACTCAAGGCAGATGGGAGTCTCAGGATGTGTGTTGACTTTAGAGAATTAAACGCCAATATTTGGGTTGACCGTCATCGCTTACCCAACATAAATGAACTTTTGGCAACTGTAGGACAAGCAACATGGTTCTCCATGTTTGATCTGTCTTCTGCTTACCATCAAATAAATTTGCATGAGCAGTCCCATCCCCTGACTTCTTTTTGGGCATACCAACTTTGCTGCATGCCCTTCTGTTTAGCATCTGCCACTCTGTGTTTCATCGGTTGATGCAGACGTTGTTCGGGGAGGTACAATGCGTATGCTACTTCCAAGATTATATTTTGGCATGGGGCAAAGACCATAAAGAGCACGATGCAAGGGTGACTCAAGTGATGCAAGTTTTGAAGAGAAGTGGGCTGACTATCAAGTTATCGAAGTGCCATGTCAGTTTTCCAATGTGATTTATCTGGGCCATATGTTGGATGCAAAGGGGAGAAGGCCTAAAGAAGAGTTAATCAATGTGATGAGAGGCACTCCATTTCCAGTGAACAAAGAGGTCTTTCTTGGGTGTGACAGAATATTATGTTAGGTTCATTCCATCTTATGCAGGATAAATAACATCAGGCTTGAGTGGTCTAAGGCAACAGGAATTTGGCAATTTGAAGGATGATGTGGACCGTGCTCCGTCTCTGGGTTCATTTGATCTGAGGTGCAAAACTGTATTTACTGTGTATTCTAGTGATGTTGGATTGGGGGCAGTGTTGGAGCAGTGGCAGGATGGTGAATTCTGGCCCATTGCCTTTGCTTCTAGAGTGCTGAGAGACTCTGAGAAGGGTTATGCAGTTATTGAGAGAGAAACATTGGCAGATATTTTGGGCATCTAAGCACTTTGGGACGTTTTATGGGGCAACTTTAGGGTGCAACACATTCCGGGGTCGAGAAATGTGGTAGCGGATTGTTTGTCCCACCAACCGGGGGATTGTCATGAAGCAGAGGAGGAGGTGTGAGAGAGCACCCAGTTTTCATGTGTACTTCCAACCATTGACAAGTGCAAATGGCAAAAGCAGTGTGCGGAGGACTCAGAGTTAGCATGGATTAATGAAGGTTTTAGAATTGGCTCGAAAGATCTGAACAGCAAAGAGGAAAGGAAAGATTATGTGCATATTTTGAATAAGTTATCTGAAGGGCAGTGGGGTTTTGTGAGAGGGGACAGGTCATTCCCTCCTCTCAGTTTAAGGTTCAAACTTGTAGATGTGCACACAAAGGACATCTAGGTATATCTCTGACTAAAATAAGATTGCAGGAGTTGAATTGGATGTGGAGCAGGTTGTGAAGGAGTGTGTTGCATGTTCTGTAAGCGATAAGAGCAAGGTTTTGGAACCGTAGCCTGTCTACCCGGTGGAGATTCCCAAAGAGGTGTGGTCAAAGTTGGCATTAGACATTATAGGGCCCATGGGCGTGCTTGGTGGGGAGTTGAGGTGTGTTGTACTTCTAGTAGTTTATACTTCAAGATTGTTGGAAGCTACTGCTTTGGAGACAGTAACTGCTGAGAGAATTGTGAATTTTCTGGGCAATGTATTTGACAGTTTAGGAATTCCTGCTGGTATTGTCACAGATAATGGGGTGCAATTTGTGTCAGTTTGTATGGAGGAATATTTGAAGAATTTGGGGATAAAGCACCACAGAACCTCTTTGTACAATCCTTCAGCCAATGCGTTAGTGGCGAGGATGAACAGATTCATAAAGGGTGCGATTCAATTGGTTGTAGCCAATGGACTGGTTTGGACTGAAGTGATGTCAAAAGCATTGTCTGCTTATAGTCGTACGCCATCAGCTATCACCGGATCACCAGACACCGGACCCCTTTTGAACTCATGAGGGGTAGAAAAGCTGGTTCGAAGTTGAGGACAGTTGCTCTTGGTGGGGGTGTTGGTACAGAAGTGAATTTGATGGAGGTTTTGGAGAGGGTGTGTATTCGTCCGGAGAGGGTGGGGTTGCAGCAGGCAAACAAGAAGCCTCTAGAGTTGTTGGTTGGTCATTGTGTTCTGGTGAAAAATCCAAGGTTTTCACCTAAAGGAGGCAGTGTGTACATGGCTCTGTGCACCATGGTGAAAGTCAGTGCACGTTATGCTGTACTTGATGATGGTTCAAAGTGGAGCAAAAGGAGGTTGGTAGTGGAGAGGGACTAAACTGTCGGGCAAGTTCCTAATACGGGAAGTGATTGTGTTTGCGGACCTAGTGAGGGTTCCAGATCGGTTTTGACTTCACGTGTGCAGGGAAGTGTGGCTGTAAATGGAGGAAGTGGTGTGAGCAGAAACGTAACAGAGAGAGCATACGCCTCAGGTGTTGAAGATGGTGTAGCCCTGAGGGCCGCTGGAGGGCAGATGGGTAGGGGTCATGCTACTGTCGTGGTTGGGAAGGACGGGATGGGTAAGACATCCGATGAGAAACGAGTTGGTTCTGGTCGCACTTCAAGGATTAGGTTACCTCCCAGCAAACTGAGATGTTATGTGCTTTGGATTCAGAGGAAGTGATCCTGTAGGTTTTTGCATCTCTCTTGGTTACTCATTGTGTTGTGTTCATTTTGGGAAATTGTTTCTTCCCCTCTCTTTGTCTTTCATCGTTTCTGGTTCCCCGCTGTACTTATCCTTCCCTTTCTTTTCTTGTTTCCTTTTCCTCATTTGTTCAACCTCATGGGGGACGAATTGTTTTTAATGGAACTCTGGTGCATTTACTTACATCCAGGGTTCCACTTTCTGTATCCGTTAATGTTGGATGGCGGCTGGTTGGCTAGGGTCCGTTGAGCGGTAAACTGGATTGTTCCTTACCTTCATCCCTTCCAGGGCAACCATTTATTCACTGTGCATGTTCTTGCTGTACTCTCAATAAGGTCCCTGTTAACGGAGAGGATTGGCTGCAAGGCCGCTGTGCATCAGTTATAGGAAATGCAGCTCATTTCTTCCGCTTGCCCCAATGCCGGCAATCAAGGTGGCATTGGTTCCGGGGCCGGTGCGGCGCGCTGTCAGGGTTACCGTGACTTTTGTACCATGGTGGCTTTTGATGCTCATCATTTTGAAGAGCCGGGTAAACTGAGCACGATAATGGAAAAGATTTAATGTAATGTCATGGTGATCATTTAATAAAATGATGAATTTGTTGACTTGTTGACTTGTTGTGCAGCAGAATGATAAATACAGAAGCATCGACCTGGATGGAAGAACTAATGGGCGCCTGTAGTACAGCCTAGTGCATTTAATATTTATACTGAGCTTAGTTAAGCTTGCAGAACACTAAACATCGGAGCCCAATAAGTTTCTGCGAGGCTGCATCGGAAAAATACAAGGCCAACATTTTAGCATGTTAAACCACTTGTGGATAATTAGCACCCTCCAATTTTATGATTCTTCATGCCCGAATTTCCTCTATAATGAACAGTAAATTGACATAACTACATTCTTGTTAAGTGTAAAACATCGTCTTGTGTCATACCTTAAAACACTAATCCCTTGAAGTGGAACTTAATACGGATGGAGGGAGGTTTTCCAAAGCATTCACTGTGAAGTTAGCCATCACGGCGGTCTCAGGGCTAGGATTTCAGTCAAATGTAATACTTTTAGGTCTGGATGAAGATAGATTAGCAGGCTCGCTGAAAGTCCAACCTATTGGTGGAAGTTCAGAAAGGGGCTCTGCATTGACAGCACATGGCACTGTGTCAACAGTTGTTGAGTGTTTTTTTATTCTCTGAGTCTGTAAAGGTGCAGTGCACACTGGCAACACAACACTGTTTTTCCTTTTCGAGAGTAGTCTGTACCTAGATTTAAGATGCGTTTTTAACTTTTAGTGGACTTGACTTCTCACTCATTGGACCTCATTACGAGGAAGGCGGTAGAGGGTTAACGGCACCGGTAGAGCTGCCGGCCCCGTTAACCCTCTACAGCCTCATTACGAGGTCTGCTCGTGGGTCCCGCTAAGAACGTCTGGTAAAACCAGGAGTACTTAGCGGGACCCGCGAGCAGACCAGGATGCTAACAACGGGCCCGTCATGAACGGGCCCATTGTTAGCATCCTCCCCATTCCCATTGAACCCTATGGGGGCTCAAATGGGAATGGGGATGTACTGGGTCCGGGTTCCTGGAATGGGGAAATACCAGGCCCTCCAAGGTCGGAATGGCCCAGTATTTCCCAATTTCAGGAACCCGGACCCGGCATGGCTACCTCGTACTCGTAATGAGGCCCATTGTCTTAAGCTGCAAGTTACAGCTGTTTGCAGCTGAATTCTAAATGACCTGCTTGGATATGAAATTTTGAAAGCACAACATAAGGATTTCTTTATCACACAAGACAGAAATCCTCCTTTTCAACTTTACTTCACTCTGGTCGATCACTTGATGCTTTTAAACTAGCACAGATTGAAATAAAACATACCAAAATGCTACCTTTCTTTCAATCAGCAGCAGCACACAGAAAACACAAGCTGGTGACTATCTAAGGCTTTGCGTTTTATTTTGGTGGTTTTCTCATAGAGCAATGAGCAACCTATCAATATGAGTGTTCTATGGAGGATGTTCAGTGCCAAATCATGGCCGCGGCCGCAGGGCCATCTGAAGCACTTTTGGGGCCCTGGGCACGGACATCTTTGGGGCCCCCTTTCACCAAACCAAAGGGATTAAGGGATCAAGAAAACTGGCCGCTCCCCCCACCTGTCGCGCTCACAACGTATAGGTTGATATGCTGTCTTGCAGCACAATAAGCATGTTTACTCCCTTTAAGTCCCCTTGCCCTCTTCATTCTTGCTCTAATCAGAATGATAAACAAGTAGCATTTGAAGACCAACATTAGCAGTCTACAAAGGGGTTACTGTTCTAGTACATACAGGATACTTGTTATCAATAACATCCAGGAAGATAGATGTAGTATTAATAACATTTGACCCATAATAGACAGAGAACTCACATTAAATACCTCACAGAATGCAAAAGTGCTCATGCATGGACAGCGACCACCAATTGGAAGGAAGGAGAACGAAACACATACCGTAGCATGGATCGTGGAGGCAGTTTAGAAGCTACCAGGAAGGTGTCTTCATCCAGGTAGACGGAGATTAGAAGTATGATATGGTTTTCAAATAGTGTTGCCATTAGATATCAAATGAAGAAATGCCTATAAATATGCTCACTATTAACAAAGTGAAATCATGAATAAGGCTTTTATGAAGATCATACCATGAGAAGGCAATCACTCACTCAGAAGGGCTGACAATTTTGAAAGGTTTAGGGACTGGCAATATTGAGAGGTTTGGCCATACGAGATTAAATGAGATGATCAGGATCACACCTTGGTTAAGGGGTGAAGCTGGGATTTGTGCCAACTCTGCAATTTCTGTATTTGAACACTTTCTTTACATGAACTAAAACAATCTAATTGTATTTTAAAAAACTGACTTAGAAAGTACACAAACCACATTACCAAACATAAACAAAATATTGTAGAAGGGTGCTATACAAAAGGGGTGTGATTCTAGCTTCATTTTCTCCATCATCAAGAGAAGTATATAAAAACCAGCATATCAATCTATGTGATTTAACACATATAATCTGGGTTTGTCTTTTGTATTTTAAAGCTTTAAATGCTTTCAAACAAGACCTTACAATATGCTTACTTGAGGCCTGCAACATATGGTCCGCTCTCTTCTGTCTACCAACCCTTCCACCCAAATGGCCTACATAAGAAGAAAGATCAAGTAATGGGCTAAATGATACCAGCAGCATGAAAGAAGGCAAACCTCACAGAAGTGTATGATATATTAGATGATTTGACCAGGATCACTGTATCGTCTGCTGGCAAATCCAAGATACAAACATGAGCCCTGTCATCCCATAGTCTTGAATTTGGATACTTATTCACCTCTTGGACTAACAGTTTATGCCATCGTTGGAGGCGATTGCCTAGGTTTTACAACACCCCATCTGAACAAACCAATTTGTAGACCTTCATCATACGGATGATATGTCAGTTTTTATAGCAACCCCTATCTGGTACAGGTACATTGCTGATAATAGCAGATGTTGTTCTGCAAAACCAAGTACATATGCAGGCAGGTTTATAAACTTCAGACATAGGAAAGGCTCAACCAGCCTTGCTGGAATGTGATATTCTATTTTTGCATATGAACACATATCTCTGCAATGGGTGCTTCACAGACTGACCTAACTTCTGAACCATTGTGGCACTCAATTTATCAATATGCATTTCACCATTGCATATTGCACATGATCAACATAATATCCACAGGAACGAAAGAATGCTACAGAGCTGTCCCATAACGAACACACAAACTATGTATACCACAGTGAACACAGAAAGCAATACATGATGTGATCAAGGCAGAATGCACTTGCCAAAACAGAAAGCCAGTGGGTTTATAGACTCAGCAGCACCCCATAAAATATCCTTACGTGTGCTATTTAAGACTGGTGAACAATAGAATCTTGCTTATTCAGATCTGCTAGCATTGTAGGGCCCCCTCCAAGGGGGAGCCCTGGACAAGTGCCCCTTTTGCCCTCCAATAAAAATGTCTCTGAGTGGCTGTAGTCACAAAATAAACCCTCCCCTGTAACAACGTCTCCCCCTGGAGACTTCATTCTGAAATAATGTGTCCCTGGGAGAATATATTAATTCATTTCACCTGGGGTGTAAAAGTATTCCTCCCCCTCTGAGATTATATTTCAGAATAAAGTCTCTGGTGGAAAATGAATGCTGAAAAATAATCACCGGGGGAGAGTCCTTGTGGAGGTGGATAAATTTCGTGACACCAGCAATCCAGGAGGACTGTTATGTTATGGTATGCTATGTTGTTGTTCTAGAGCACATTAACTGCTCAAAGGAGGAAAACTGGCTCATTACCATGCCAATCTAGCTATCTATCTATCTATCTATCTATCTATCTATCTATCTATCTATCTATCTATCTATCTATCTATCTATCTATCTATCTATCTATCTATCTATCTATCTATCTATCTATCTTAAGGAAACTCTCACAAACACTCTCACACACACACTAGTGATTGATGAGTATCCACTGCAGTAAGGGGGCCAGTTTAGCAGGCTCATCTGCAAAGGTGCATTTTTAGAGCCTTTCCCAATTTACCATGAACCTTCTTCTTTCGTAGATGTAATAGTTTATTCCAAAGCTGTGCTGTGCAGATGGCAAATGCTCTGCCTCCATGTGTTGCCAGCTGACAATTTGGTGTAACTAACTGATTCAGATGTGCCGAGTGTGATGCCCAACTAAGGGTGCAAATATGGATCTTTGTCATGAAAGCCTATCATTGATGGTGAGGTGGCCCTTGAATTTTTATTATTCCTGTGTGCCGCTGTTATAACAGAGTCAGGATTCTATGAATTGCACACATGCGAGTATTGCACATACATAACTAGTTTTTTATAGCATTAAGAAAACCAAAACAAACTACCATTCCCATAAAACCGGTCCCATGTCACAGTTCATACACCAAAAGATCCCCCACAGTCCCGCTAAATCAGTCTTTTTTCAAATGCCGCGTCCAGAAAGTCCATCCACCACCTTAGGTGACACCATCAAGAAGAACATGACACCCAACAATCGAGTGCAGCAGGAAAATCCCCAAGACCTACAAAAGGAGGAACAAAAGAGGTGAGTCAGAAGGGTGGAATAATCCTCGCCTCAATGCCATTAACAGACACACCATCCTACCACTTGAAAAAATCCATAAGTGTATGCTGTGAAAGCCTTGGGCACCATCATACCCTGTCATGATGCCTACCCCCGGGGACCCAGACCAAGTCCAGCAACCCCGGAAGCAGGCATCAAGTTATCCCAAGCAAGCCCAACAACCCCTGCTAGGGGCTATTTGGGTGCAGTCCTGGCGCCTATGGCGCCAGGCTCATATGGAGAGTCAGTCCTGGCGCCATAGGCACCAGGCTCATAGATCAAAACTTACCTGATGCAGACCATGCTGCAAACTTACCTGTTGCAGACCATGCTGCAGGAGCTCCAAGCCAAAAGAGGCTTGGAAGGGACTACTTTACCTAGGGACTATTTTTTTACTCGGGTTGGGCTGAGGAGGAATACTTACCTGGGAATACTTTGGAAGCTATTTAAACCACGCCCGAAGAGCAGCACATGCTTCGCGTTATTCTGCATCCAGCAGCGTAACGCTCACCATGCCTGCAAGTCTGCACCCAGCCTTCTGCCACGCCCGCCTCGAGTTTGGAGCTCCTAGAAAAAGGGAGAAAGAAGGAGAAAAGGTTAGAACAAGAGCAATACCTTTGATCCTTACCTGAATTCCCGATCCATCTCACCTTCGAGCTGGAAGATAGAAGTTATTTTATGCGTGTCGCCTCGCCTGCTGCACCGCCGCGCTGAACTCACCGGCCTTCGCAGCATCTTCACGTTCCACCGCATCCTCCTGCATGTTCCCGCCAACTCCGGAACCTAAGGAGAAGACAAGAACAGCAAGGTGAGCCAAGGGAATACACAGAGGAATATTAGTTACCCCCATAGACTTACCTGATTTTACCACCTGGGGTACTATTCCTCTTCACGGGTCGGCGCAGCTTCCACTGCATCTTCGCCGAACCCCGGCCCCTAAGGGGAAACAAAAGGACAGCAAGGAGGAACAAAGGGACTAACAAGGGGAACCCTCCTCACCACAATAGACTTACCTGATTTTACCACCGGAGGTATTATTCCCCGAGACTTCATACTTTCTCTCAGCACCTGAATAAGGGAGAAAGCAACAGGTTACATATTGACATTATTTTATCAAACTGTGTTGGAAAATACAAATCCTTACCAGAATATCTCCGGTTGCCATGAGGAACTCTTCACTAGGGTCAAGCTGCAACCTGCAAGGAATCGGACAAGAGTGAAAGTCAGGCATTTGAACTCTTACGAACTACATACTTACGGCGTCTTGCCGGGAATCTCGGAGTCAATATTGTTCTGGAACTCATCAATTCCTTCGAGCCAGTGAAGCAACTGGTTATCAACGCGCCCCTGCGCTCAATGCAGGATGGAGAGCTCATATTTTTAAACCATCAGGTGAGACTATAAGAGGGGACATCAAAGGTGATCTGTGGGAAGAACAGCAGGGGTGGGGGATTTACGCTCAACTCCACGGATGGTTAATTCCCTTTCTCCATTTGCAGAAGAATATTCCTACGGGCCAAGCTAACGAAGCTAGGTGGGCCAGTCCAGTCCGTCATCTCGGCCCAACGCGTCACATTGGTGGAGACCGCCGCTGTCCAGTTCAGATCGACGCCTCTGTGGGAGCCAGGTGAGCGTAACATACCCCTAGTAAAATGGCAACAAAAATTGAAATGTCTCCGCCTACCAGAGCCATAATGCAAAAAACCAACATCGCCAAATTGTGTGAGGAAACAGGGGAATGAGGTTTACAAAAAGAGATCAAAAGCTGGTCCGTGGACCTCCTCAATGCAGCTGTTCTGCGTTCATACACATTATGTAAATCTACCACACAGAAACAAGGCATATGGGAGATATCAGGAAACTAAATAGCTGTAGATCCAGCTTCTGTTTGTCTAAAAATTCTAAAGTGAGCATTATCCTGAGTAAATTATCTGCCTTACGGATCCATTATCCCCAACATTGGACACAGCACTAAACACATCAGCTGTACTCATTCGGTGCACAGTTCAGGATTAGCAGGGCAGCCTCTAAACAATGACAAAACCTTGTTCCCATGCCATACATCTGGATATGGAGGTATGGGAATCCTGGAGAATCGCAAGTGAAGAAATTGGAGAACAGTACAAATTGAAGGTACAGACATATGAGGATGATAAAGAGGTCCAAAGATTGACCACCTGCACTTCATGTGCGTGAAAAGGATGACAACTCAGGCCTTTCAAGCACACTGGTATGACATAATGACACTTGAAACCCAGAATTGCCTAATAAAGTCAGAAGCCTCTATTGAATGGATGCCGCCTAACCAACTAGGCCTAAACCCCATAAAGTTAAAAGGGAGATGGAATTTGCAGAAAACAGTCGATGTGGGTCATCAATAATGTTCAGGAGAAGCTTCCTGAGGATGTTGAGAGCCACCAGAAGATTTGTGGGTGTCCCCATTATCAACGGGAACTCCTCATTCTCCTTCCAAATGGAGGGTGATGACAACCAGAGAACAGTTCTTCTTCTGAGTGTACAGGAGCATTGAAGCAATCTTTGTAAATGGGTGGGAACTCATGTTGTATACCTCTCAAAATGACCTGATCTCAAACTGGTGTAACTTGGTAGCTGGGTGTTCTGTCAAGACCTCAAAAGATTAGTATGAAAAGGGTCCCAACAGTCCAAAAAGTGCCAAAACACAGCCCATTACAACTTCTACTCGATCACATTAATAAGTGGTGAAAGCACCAGTCTTCAACCAGATTCTTTGTCCCTGGCCGAAACTCCACCTTGACCTTGTTGCGATACTGGAGACAAAAGGTGCTAAAATTAACCGCTATATCGGACACGCATTTGGATCTTGTGCTACCCAATATGCTGATATAACTCACCACAGTCCGATTGGACATGAAAAATCTTACCATGCATACCTCGGAGAACCCAGCACGAATCTCTAAACAGTTTATGTGACAGAGTGGCTCCTGGTGAGACAGAACCTCCTCCTTGCACCCTAACTCTTAGACTGGCATCTTATTCTAAAAAAAGATCAGCAGCATAAGCAAAACTGACTCTGCCATTCCAGGCCTCCACATTTCTCAGTGAAGTGGGGGGATGGGAAAATACCCTCCCCCCAGTCTCATCCAGACCATGGCCTAGGGGATCATGGCCTAAGCACCCCCCGCAAGAGGAGTTCGACCAAACCTCTTCCTTACCAGATGACAAAGTATCCTGTTTCAAAGGCATACACATACGAGGAGCATGCCCACTAGTACGCCCTGGTCAAGCCAACGCCTGCGCCATGGACCAGCTCGATTAGACACCAACCACGAAAATCATCATCGTTAGAGATGCCATGACGACATAGCCAACAAACAAGAACACTCGTGCCACCATGCACACTGGTCACTCACACACCAACCCACACGAAGAACATACTCAGTGCTATGACGTAGCGGACTGACATACCCACGGACATGCATTGTTGTTATTTTTCACATAGGCCTTCTACAGCACCGCAGAAACGCAAGACGCCTGAAGAGCTCGTGTATATGCTTGCTGATGCTTTCTCGTTACCTATCCCTATGAAGACGACACCATGTATACCTAATGCTGCTTGTGACACTGTCGCCGCGTGACCCCCATATTATGGGTTATGTACCGCCACCCAGAAACTAAGCCCAAGTAGGCCGCAAGCAAGAGTCCCCAGGCAGGAGGCTCGCAGACGACATCCTCCTAAGACAAAATGCAAGTGCTGACCATGCAGAATGAGCCCCCAACAAGAGCTCACAGCCAAGGCTGCAATGTTGCAACCCACATGCCGTGCTCCCAGCGCCAAGGTTACACCTGCCGGTCAAGCCCTCGAAGCCGAAAAACACAAATCTAATGCTCATAATTCTGCTCCAGCTACGGTCTCCCCACACGTGACCAAGCCGAACTGACAAGATGCCAAGCTCGCCAGACAGAAAAGTCGCCAGGGTCCCACGTTTGGGACACAATCTGCAACAACGAAGCGGCAAGTTGGACACCTACAGCGATGGGAAAGACATGAGCACCAGCCCTTAAGCAGACCTGTCCATTGTCTACCACAAACACATAGTTGCACATTGTTGCCAACGCCAGGTACACCGCGAGCTGGGAACGGCGATGGTCCCAGGCTTGGGGGCTCGCGGGAGAACCAATCGGAATACAAGGGGCTCATCACTGACACCATTACCGTAGACAATCACCAAGTGTCCCCTTGTAACAATTACGGTGTAGCAACTGTTAGGGACAGCCCACGTGTACCACCTGACCTGTCCTTATCCACTAATATTTCCTTCCATAGGCACCTATGCTAACCCTACCACTCGGGGGACCAACCTGAAGTGGCATTAGGTTTTGTGATGATTTTTCCCAGGTGACGCAAGTAGCGCATCATACTGCTGTAAAAAGGGCCTGCGAGCCCCACTAACGGCGAGAGCCTCTCTGGATGCATACGGTCTGAGCATATCCCTGCCATTACTCTAATGAATAGCAGTTATTACCTTGCTCTTGGGTCTGTCTCATATTCCTTTTGGGACGTGGGAGGAGTTGGGGCCTCCCCAGCCCCGGAGGTCCACGGACGGCTCTGACGGCACCTGGGAAAATCACCCCAACAAGTTGGAGGCACTGCTGAGATCTATTTGAGGTCTACCTAACCTGAGGGCAGCACTCCAAGGCCTCTTGCAATGAGGCAACCCGGCAGCGCGGCCCCCTCTGACGTTGCCCCCTTTTGAGGACTACAGGACCATTGCGGAACTGCGAGACACCCGGACAGCGCAAACAGGATATTGGCCCTCGGGAGCCGACTTGAGAACTATCCCGCCCGCGGTTGGCGAGTGTCCAGACGTGGTCCAGACGAGGGGAGGTGGCGAGCTGCTTTGGAGGGGTGCATGCGGTCAAGCGGCCCTGGCTCATGAGGTCTTGGTGAGTATGACACACCCAACCAGCAATGTAATGTTGTGTGGGAGGGGGGAGGAATTGTAATGAGCGTGGCGGGAGGCGTTTACAGTGTGTTGCAGAAGATTTGATTAATAAGTGGTGAAAGACGAGTGAGTGGTAGTGGGACAGGCACGAGGGCCGTCTTCTACCACGTCACAAAGTGAACTGGGTAGAGCTCAAGGCTACCACCTGTGGTTGTTAGAAGGCACTGATTTGTCCAGATCATGGGCACCTGTAGGGGAAAGGTGTGGTTTTCCTATGAATTGACGTTATAGATCAATGAGTAGACGAGGATTCCTACTAATTGAGTGTTGAAGCTTGTTAGGTAGATGATGTTTTCCTGCAGGAGGTAGCTAGTTTTTTTTCCCCAAGTGTGGAAGATAATTGGCTGGTTAAGCTCCCCGAGTGAGGGGGGGGTGTCACACGCGAGGCGACACAGTGTGCGCAGTCCGATTGTAATGAGTTGATGATTTTCGTGGTTGGTGTCTAATCGAGCTGGTCCATGGCGCAGGCGTTGGCTTGACCAGGGCGTACTAGTGGGCATACTCCATCATAGATGAGGTGGGAAGACAGCTGTGGGGTTTATGGGGGACAAGAGGGTTAAAACATATCACGCGCTCTTTGGTTTTGTAAAGTTTTCTTACCGGTAATAGCTTGCAGAAATTGGTGACGTCACCCGTAGGACTCAGCGACCATCTTGTGCTCATCAAAGAGTGGCCGGGGGGCAGGAAGTGGAAAAGGGTGGGACGGAAGGGGTGAGAAGGCTGCGTACGGAGAACGCCGGCAGCACTCAATAAGGGAGGGGGGAAAAAGGGTGAGGTGGCCGCACACGGTGAACGCCGGTCACGCTCAACAAGGGGGTTGAAAAAGGGGAGGGAGAGGTCTGACGAAGAAAGAAAGGTGGGGCGGCTATAAAGCACGCCACACAGGGCAAGCAGCCACAGGGGGCTTCGTGCACCACAGCAACAGGGGGCCATAATAGTAAGATTTAGGGAAACAAATAATGAAAGAGAAGGAACTGTATACTTGCAATTGTATTACTTTTCAGCGGACAGTCGGAAGTCCCCAATTTACGGGACCAGGTAAAAAAGATTGATATCGGGAACAAGCAAATTGTAATATGGCTACGTACTACGGGTTGGGGACGAGAGGAAGCACTTTAACTACACCCCTTCAGCACATTTGCATGTCTCTATCACCACATAAGGAGAACATTATAAAGTACAGCATTGACTGGACACAAGGGACAGATAACAAAATACTAACACCATGGCTGCCTAACGGCAGCTTTGATTCATATACACAGCAGTCACTCTTGACATACATACACAACACAAACAAAGGAAAGAAATTAGCTCACCATATAGAGATGTTTAACTTATGGAAGATGTTCCAGGGAGCCAGGCCAGGGGCAATGGGAATGTTTACTATGGAAGGGGCAACAGAGGAGAAAGGGAGCAAAGAAAAGAAGGAGGTTAAAGAGGAGAAGGAGAACAGAGGGGGTGTGGGTACGGCGCGCAGCAACGCACTATGCACAGAAGAGGGCAAGAGGAAGAAAGAAGGATCGGTTGCAGTATCAGAAGCAAAGGTGAAAAAGGAAGGGACAGAAGATATGCCTCTGGCAAAGGTAGTGAAGAAGGAAGATGGAGGATTGTACCCAGTAACAGAATTAAGAGAAGCCGCCAGACAACAATTAACAGCCGCTGAGAGGTACTCAAAACAGCCCTCCACCATATGCCCCTACAGATAGCTACCAGAGGGGGGTGGCGGCGACCGGCACGATAGACTTAAGCACAACACAGGCAGGCACGGGGGAGGGAAGGTAACTATGGAAAACATCGCAAACATAGGACCAGGTGAATGGGTAGCAGCACAGGTGCTCCTAAAGCTCCTGAAGCTTCATCTGGTCCTATGTCCTAAAGCTCCGGGGGACACTAACAGGGGAACAAGAGGACGCAGTGAGGAGAGTGAACAAGGAAGAAATGGACAACGCACCGACAGGGACCGAGGTGAGTAAAACAAGAGAAGGGCGACTGTCACAGGTAGAGGAAGAAATGTTGGAGCAAAGGTTGGCTGAATTAAGGGAAGTGCAAAGCACACTGATCAGACAGTTTGAGCAAGAAACACGAGAAAGGAAGAAGGAAAGAAATGAGAATAGGGAGGAGCAGGCGAGGATGAAGGAACAAACTGAAGAGAGGAAGAAGGAGGAGGAGCGGATGAGGGCAATAGCAGAGACGGTGTCACGCGCCGAGCAACGGGAAATGAAAAGGAAGGAGGAAGAGAAGGACAGGGAAATGGAACTGTGGAAAAAGAAGATACTATCTGAAAGCGCCCGGTAGTATGAAGAAGGTAAAGGAATATAGAGCATATTAAAGAGGGAAAGGGGAATAAGGGGGAGAAAGGAAGAAGAAGAGAGGATATTGGCAAAGTTGACTTAAGAGGTATTGGAAGAACTACACAGGAAACGAGCGGAAACACGAGGTGAAATAGTGGGAGAGAAGGAAGAGGAGAAAAGAGATAGGAGAGTGGAACACAGAGTTAAAAAGTAGACACACCAGGACTTGGAGGTGGCAACAACGTCAACACAGGTGACCGCTGTTAAAGGAGCTGAGCACAAGAAAATGGACTTAATAGATTTAAGGATGGTAACAGTGGGGGGAAAACGCACAGAGTGGGGATTGTCATTTCCTGTATGATTTTGCAGCAAGGAAGAGGAAGGTTCGACAACAAGTGGAAGAGATGGCAATAGGGAGAGTTTAGACACGCTATACATAACGCGCACTAACTGCGAGTCAACATGGGCATGCGAAAGGAGGGAAGAAGTAAACACAGGAGAAACACAGGTAAGGGAGGCAACAAGAAAAAAGCCACAACCACTAACACCAACACCAGTACAAACACCACGCCCATTGACACCATAACCACTGACACCCAACCCTGCGCACACCCCATATGTCGACAGACTAAGGGACCTCCCAGGGCGCAGGCAGGAAGAACGGGTGAGCATGCCCACGGTGAGAGAAGAGGGTAACAGGAGAGGAAGGAAGGATGCAGGGGACGAAAGAACAAACAATTGTAACATTGACATCATTGAAGAGCTACCTGACACAGAGGAAGAAGATGAATACAACAACATAACCACACGAACACCGGGGGAGGTGAGGGTGAAGAGGGAGAATGGGATAACACCCTCCCCCAATCTCATCCAGACCATGGCCTAGGGGATCACGGCCCAGGCACCCCCCACGAGAGGAGTTCGCTTATTTACCAGATGACAAAGTACCCTGCTTCAAAAACATGCATATACGAAGAGCATGCCCACTAGTAGGCCCGGGTCAAGCCAACGTCTGCAACATGGATCAGCTCGACTAAAACAACAGCCACAAGTATTCACATCGTTAGAGATGCCATGACGACATAGCCAACAGACAAGAACACACGTGCCACCATGCACACTGGTCACTCACACACCAACCAACACGAAGAATATACTCAGTGCTATGACGTAGCAGACTGACATACCCACGGACATGCATCATTGTTATTTTTCACATAGGCCATCTACAGCACCGCAGAAACGCAAGACGTCTGAACAGCTCGTGTATATGCTTGCCGATGCTTTCCTGCTACTTATCACTATGAAGATACCACCATGTATATCTAATGCTGCGCATGACACTCTGACACCCTGCGACACCCACGATATGGATTATGTACCGCCACCCACGAACTAGGCCCAAGTAGGCCGCAAGCAAGAGTCCCCAGGCAGGAGCCTCGCAAACAAATTTCCTCTCAGAATGAAATACAAGTGCTGACCATGCAGAACGAGCCCCAACGAGAGCCCGCAGCCAAGGCCACGATGTTGCAACCTGCATGCTGCGCGCCCAGCACCAAGGTTATACCTACCGGTGCCAAGCCCTCATAGACAAAATACTAAATCTAATGCTCATAATTCTACTCCAGCTACGGTCTCCCCACATGTGACTAAGCCGAACTGACAAGGTGCCAAGCCTACGAGACAGAGAACCCGCAGGGTCCCACGTCTGGGACACAATCTGCAACAACGAAGCGGCAAGTTGGACACCTACAGCGATGGGAAAGACCTGCTCACCAGCCCGTAAGCAGACCTGTCCATTGTCCGCACAAACACATAGTTGCACATTGTTGCTAATGTCAGGTGCACCGCGAACTGAGAACAACGATGGTCCCAGGCTTGGGGACTCGCGGGAGAACCAATCAGAATACAGGGGGGCTCATCACTGACGCTATTACTCTTAGCCAATCACCAAAGGTCCCCTTGTAACAATTCCAATGTAACAATTGTTAGGGACAACCCAAGTGTACAACCTGAGCCGTCCTCATCCACTAACATTTCTGCCCATAGGGGATCTATACTAACCCTACCACTCGATGAACCAACCCGAAGTGGCGAAAGGTTTTGTGATGATTTTCCCAGGTGACGCAAGTAGCGCAACATACTGCTGTAAAAAGGGCCTGCGAGCCCTGCTAACGACGAGAGCCACTCCAGATGCATACAGACTGAGCATATCCCTGCCGTTACTTTAATAAACAGAAGTAGTTGCCTTGCTCCTTGTGTGTGTCTCATACTCCTTTTGGGACGCGGGAGGAGTTGGGGCCTCCCCAGCCCCAGAGGTCCGCGGACGGCTCTGCCGGCCCCTGGAGATCACCCTGACAAGTAGGGGGCACTGCTGAGATCTGTTTGAGGTCTATTACCCTGAGAGCACCACTCCAAAACCTCTTGCAATGAGGAGACCCGGCAGCGTGGCCCCCTCTGCCATTGCCCCCTTTTGAGGACTACAGGACCATTGCGGAACTGCGAGAAGACCGGACAGCGCAAACCGGATATTGGCCCTCGGGAGCCGACTTGAGAAGTATCCCACCCGCAGTTGGCGAGTGTCCAGACGTGGTCCAGACGAGGGGAGGTGGCGAGCTGCTTTGAAGGGGTGCACGCAGTCGGGCGGCCCCGCCTCAAGAGGACTTGGTGAGTATGACACACCCAACAAGCAATGTAATGATGTGCGGGAGGGGGGAGGAATTGTGAAAAGGGATGTGTTTACAGTGTGCCGCAAAAGATTTGATAAATAAGTGACGATAGACGAGTGAGTGGTGGCTGGACAGGCACAAGGGCCATCTTCTACCGCGTGATGGAGCGAATTAGGTGGAGCGGAAAGGTACCACGTGTGGTTGTCAGAAGGCACTGATTTGTTCAGATCGCGGGCACCTGTAGGGAAGGGGTGTGGCTTTCCTATGAATTGGCATTATAGATCAACGAGTAGATGAGGATCCCTACTAATTGAGTGTTGAAGCTCGCTAGGTAGATGAAGTTTCCCCGCAGGAGGTAGCTAGTTTGGTTCCAAGTGCGGAAGATAATTGGCTGGTTAAGCTTCCCTGGAGAGGGGCGTACCACACGCGAGAAGACGCAGCGTGCGCAGTCCGATTATAAGAGTTTATTGTGACTTACCTTGATCCGGTTGAAGCGAGGGGACAGCTGTGGGATTTACGGGGGCGAAAAGGGTTAAAACATATTGCACGCTCTTTTTTCATCTTATAAAGGTTTCTTACCAGTAATAGTTGCAGAAGGTGGTGACGTCACCCGCAGTGCTTGTATAGGACACCGCGACCATATTGGGTTGATCAAGGAGTGGCCGGGGGATCAGAAGAAGGAAAGAGCGTGATAGAAGAGGGGAGAGGGCCGCGCACGGAGAATGCCGGCAACTCTTGATAAGGGAGGGGCAAAAAGGGGAGAGGTGGCTGCACGCGGAGAATTCATGCTCAGCAAGGGGGTTGGAAAAGGGGAAGGAGAGGTTTGAAGAAGAAGGAAAGGTGGGGCGGCTGTAAAAGCACGCCAGAAAGGGCGCACAGCCACAGGGGGCTTCATGCGCCACGGTCATAGGGCGCAATACTGGTGACATCAAGGGGGACAAATAATAAAGGAAAAGAATTGTATGTTTTGCAATTGTATTACATTTCAGCGGAAGGTCGGAAGTCCCCAGTTTACGGGGCCAGGTAAAGAAGGTTGATATTGAGAAAACAAAAACGGTAACATGGCCACATATTAAGGGTCAGGGTCTGGGATGAGGGGAGATGCTTTAACTACACCCCTCCAACACATTTGCACGTCACGATCACCATACAAGGAGAAAATGATCAAGTACAGTATCGACTGGACACAAGGAACAGACAACAAAATACTGACACCATGGCCGCCTAACGGCAGCTTTGACTCATACACCCAACACTCGCGAGAAAGGGAGCAAAGAAAAGAAATGAAGGGAGGCAAATAGGAGAAGGAGAACGGAGGGGGCATGGGCACGGCGGGCAGCAACGCACTATGCGCAGAAGAGAGCTAGAAGGAGAAAGAAGGATCGGGTACAGTATCAGAAGAGAAGGTGAATAAGGAAGGGACAGAAGATATGCCTCTGGCGAAGGTAGTGAAAAAGTAAGAAGGGGGGGTTGTACCCAGTAACGGAATTAAGGGAAGCCGCCAGACAACAACTGACAGCCGCTGAGGGATACTCCAACCCTGCATACAGCCCTCCACCATATGCCCCTACAGATAGCTACCAGAGGGGGGAGGAGGTGATGAGCACAATGAACTTAAACTCCACACAGGCAGGAATGAAGGGAGGGAAGGAAATTGGGGAACACATCGCAACCATAGGACCAGACAAATGGGTAGCAGCACAGGTGCTCCTAAAGCTCTGAGGAACATTAATAGGGTAAGAAGAGGACGTAGTGAGGAGGATGGCAAAGGATGAAATGGATATCACACAGACAGGGACCGAGGTGAGTAAGACAACAGAAGGTCAACTGTCACCGGCAGAGGAAGAAATGTTGGAGGAAAGGTTAGCTGATTTAAGAGACGCACAAAGTACACTGATCAGACAGTTCGAGCAAGAAACACGAGGAAGGAAAAAGGAGAGAACGGAGAATAGGGACGAGCAGGAGAGGATGAAGGAACAAATGGAAGACAGGAAGAAGGAAGCAGAGCAGATGAAGGCAATAGCAGAGAAGGTGTCACGAGCGGAGCAACGAGAACTGAAACGGAGGGAGGAAGAGAAAGAAAGGGAAATGGAACTGTGGAAAAAGAAAATACTATCTGAAAGCGTCCGGAAATATGAAGAAGGTAAAGTAATAGGGAGCATATTAAAAAGGGAAAGGGGCGAAATGGGAAAGGAAGAAAGAGGAAGAGAGGATACTAGTGAAGGTAAGTGCGGAAGTGTTGGAAGAACTAAAAAGGAAGAAAGAGGAAATAGGTGGTGAAATAATAGGAAAAAAGGATGAGGAGAGTGGAGATAGGAGAGTGGAGCATGGAGTAAAAACATTCACATGCCAGGACTCAGTGGTGGCTACAACGTCATCACAGGTGGCAACTGTTAAAGGAGGTGAGTACAAAGAAGCGGACTTAATAGATTTAAGGACGGTGACAGTGGGTGGAAAACGCACAGAGTGGGGATTGTCTTTTCCTGATGGATTTTTCAGCGAGGAGGAAGAATGTTTGGGAAAAGATGGAAGAGATGGCAATATGGAGAGTTTAGATAAACTGTACATTACACGCACTAACTGCAAGTCACCATGGGCATGCGGAAAAAGGGAAGAAGGAAATATAGGTGAAGCACAGGTAAGAGAGGTAGCAAGGAGAAGGCCACAACCATTAACACCGTCACCAGCACTAACACCACGCCCACTGACACCCACCCCTGCGCATACCCCTTATGTCGCCAGACTTAGGGACCTCCGAGGACGCAGACAGGAATAACGGGCAAGCACGCCCACAGTGAGACAAGAGGGTAACAGGAAAGGGAGGAAGAATGAAGAGGACGATAGAGCAATTAACTGTAATATTGATATGATTGAAGAATTACCCGACACAGAGGAAGAGGTTGAATACACTGACATAACCCCACGGGCACTGGGGGAAATGAGGGGATACAATTTAATGCCACTTTTGGAAAGGGGAGGTGCCAGACCACAATATGTCCCCTGGAAGCATGCCGATAAAGAGAACATAAAATGCAGACTTCCATCACTAAGTGGAGGAGCTGGGAAATGGATATATGATATGGAAAAACACACTGCAGGGCAAACATTAGCAATATCAATATTGGGGGATGCTGCAGATGACATTTGGAAAAGGGCGGGCTTCCCATGGGTCACTATAACTGACACATCACATGATGGAGCACCATTTGCCAACTGCAGACATGAGCTGTGGCAGTCTCTACGGGTCCAGTACCCAGGCACGTCAGACATAGAAGCTATAACGTCACGCAAGATGCGTGTGAATGAAGATCCTGTTGATTACATCCAGGAGATTCAGGAGAAGTGGTGCCTGGAAACTCGGGAGCCGTGGGATAAAACACTAGCATTTTTCTACCATATATTAGTACAAGGGCTCCTGGAGCAAGTACAAAGACAGCTGAAGAAAATAGTGGGGATGGAAGCTAAGGCCTGGCTGGAAATACAACTAACTATAGTACACCACTGCAGGATGTGGCAGGAAAAGATGAAACAAAAGGAGGAAGATAGAAAGGCAGAGGAGGCAAAATTGGTGCAGAAAAAGCTATCTAAATATGCATTGGAAGGAGCACTAATAACCACGCCCATGGTAGCAACACCAACCCCCGCACAAGTAACGGTTGCACAAGACACAACACAAAACAGGTAGCACAATTACAGCAGCCAGCCCAAATTATAACACAGCAGATGCCCCCGCCCCCACCATACACGGCACAGGTAGAAGGAGGATAAATGCCAATGGGAAATGGATACTATAACAACTACAGGGGGAGGGGCGGCATGATAAGAGGGAGGGGCTATGGCCAACCTGCACAACAGCAAGGGGGAGGGTTCCGGGGCCACTACCCAAACGGACAGCAAGGGTACCAGGACAACACAGGGAGTTTCCTATAGCAAGCTGAGAACCACCAATATGTTGGAATTGCGGGATGGTGGGACACATGTAACACACTTGCAGGATGAGGCCCACACCAACAGTCTGGGGGGAACAAGGGCAGCAAGGGCCTATGGGAGAACAACTAGCTTACCAACCACAACAAGGAATACAACAATGCCTACCACAACAACAAGGGCCACCGCAACAACCACAGCAGCAGGTACAAACATACACACCACCACAGCAACAGGCGATAGCAACGCAACAACATCAAGTACAACCGGTACAGCAGCTTACACAAATACAGGAGAATGCAGTATCAACAACTGCTGAACCGCTACAGCAGACACAGCTGGGGAAGGTGACAATATTGGGTCACAACCCTTACACGGGGGAAGCAATCAGTCACTATATCCACAATAGGACAGCCCACAGGTGTCTTTGATGTTTCCCATCCTATCGGTAACACCTAATACTGCGGAGGAACCACGCATACAGGTAGCGATAGGTGACAAAAAATGTTCCATCGTAGTTGACACTGGGACCACTATGTCCTGCATAAGGGAGGGTAAATTTAAAATGTCAGGCGAGGACATGCACACTCAAGGATTATCTGGGGCTCGAGGGTTGGTTCCCTTCATTGATAACATCTCTTTATCTATAGGAGATCACGACATGTCTCTCCCACTTCTGTACTCGAAGCAGTCACCAGTAAACATACTTGGGAGGGACATAATGAGCAGATTGAATATGACCATCTCCTTCAGGGAGAAGGGCATAATTTGCTCTACACCAGGAATTTACATGCTCACAGCTCGACAAATACTGCAGGCTTACTGTGGCCAAACAGTGGCCCGGGCGATCCTGTAGATGCAGAGATCTTCCAATATGGGACAGACATGGCGATTGCATGGTTGCCAGGAATTGAGGGCAAAATTTGGAGGAGGCCAGCAGCATACCAATTCAGACCAGAGACACCAGCAAGTGAAATTGAGGGGAAAATTATTTCAGTGAGCATCGAGAGCATTATGGCAAATGCTGACTACATCTCAGTACATGCCCAAGACAGGGAGGGGAGAGCTTGGAGAGGTGTAATAGCACTGGCAGAGGGATGCAGGCTTACACAGGTGTCTGAAGAGGAGCTCTTCTCAGACGACAATGGAGAGGGAGAGATGTTGTTTGGGATGAGCATTAACATTTGGTTGAAGGTAACATACAAGCAGGTGGCACAGAAAATGGCAATGGCACTCGAGGCACCTGCCCCTACACCAGTGCCATTTTACGAGGAAGACATGGTAACTATACCAACATCACTCTGGACCACCAGTCCATATGACGTTGGCTGCATCAAGAGCATTGGTGGTGTAAAAATAAAATTGAAAAAAGGAGCAGTGCTACCAAGAGTGAAACAATACCCACTATAAAAAGAGGCAGATGAGGGCATATATGAAACAATAACCGCCCTAACGAACAATGGTATACTAGTATAACAATTCCAATGTAACAAGTCTTTGGGACAACCCAAGTGTACCACCTGACCCGTCCTCATCCACTAACATTTCTTCCCATAGGGGATCTATACTAACCCTACCACTCGGGGAACCAACCCGAAGTGGCGATAGGTTTTGTGATGATTTTCCCAGGGGACGCAAGTAGCGCATCATACTGCTGTAAAAAGGGCCTGCGAGACCCTCTAAGGACGAGAGCCACTCCGGATGCATACGGACTGAGCATATCCCTGCCATTACTCTAATAAACAGAAGTAGTTGCCTTGCTCCTTGTGTGTGTCTCATACTCCTTTTGGGATGCGGGAGGAGTTGGGGCCTCCCCAGCCCCGGAGGTCCGCAGATGGCTCTGCCGGCCCTTGGGAGATCACCCCGACCATGGAGTACAATTTAATGCCACTTCTGGAGAGGGGAGAGACCAGACAACAATATGTACCCTGGAAGCATGCCGATAAAGAAAATATAAAATGCAGGCTTCCATCACTAAGTGGAGGAGTTGGGAAGTGGATCTATGAGTGGAAAAACACACTGCGGGGCAAAAACTAGCGGTGGGGGACATCAAGGGGCTCCTGATTTCAATATTCGGAAATGCTGCAGATGACATTTGGAGAAGGGCGGGCTTCCCATCGGTCACAATAACAGACACGTCGCATGATGGAGCACCATTTGCCAACTGCAGACATGCGCTGTGGCAGGCATTGAGGGTCCAGTATCCAGACACGTCAGACATAGGAGCAATAACGTCACGCAAGATGCGTGAGAATGAAGATCCTGTTGATTACATCTAGGAGATTCAGGAGAAGTGGCGCTTGGAAACGCGGGAACCGAGGGATAAAACACTAGCACTTTTTTATTATATACTAGTACAAGGGCTCCCGGAGCAAGTACAAAAGCAGTTGAAGAAAATAGTGGGGATGGAAGTTAATGCCTGGCCAGAAATACAATTAACTATAGTTCACCACTGCAGGATGTGGCAGGAAAAGATGAAACAAAAGGAGGAAGATAGAAAGGCAGAGGAGGCAAAATTGGTACAGAAGAAACTATCAAAATATGCCATGGAAGGAGCACTAATAACTACACCCGCCCCCGCACAGGTCGCGGTTGCAAAAGCCACAACACAACAGCAGGTGGCACAGTTAGAGCAGCCAGCACAAATAATAACACAGCAGATGCCCCCATCACCACCATACACGGCATACACTGGAGGAGGGTATATGCAGATGGGAAATGGATATTTAAACAACTACAGGGGGAGGGGCAGTCAGATGAGAGGGAGGGGTTATGGCCCACCTGCACAACAACAAGGGGGAGGGTTCCGGGGCTACAACACAAATGGACAACAGGGGTACCAAGACAACACGGGGGGTTTCCCATGGCAGGCCCGAGAACCACCAATATGTTGGATATGTGGGATGGTGGGACACATGTCACACACTTGCAGGATGAGACCCCCCCAAGCAGCCTGAGGGGATCAAGGGCAGCAAAGGCCTATGGGCGAACAGCAATTCTACCAACAACAGCAAGGAACACAGCCATTTATACCACAACAATCAGCGCCACCGTAACAACCCCAACCACAAACACCGGCATACATACAACAACAACAGGCACAGCAGGCACCACCACAGCCACAGATACAGGTACAAACATACACACCACCACAGCAACAGGCGATAGCCACACAACAACATCAAGTACAACAGATACAGCAGCTCACACAAACACAGGACAATGCAGTATCAACAAATGATGCTCTCCTACAGCAGACACAGCTAGGGAAGGTGACAATTATGGGTCACAACCCTTACACAGGAAGCGGTCAGTCACTATGTCAGTCACTATATCCACAATAGGACAGCCCACATATGTCTTTGATGTGTCCCATCCTATCAGTAACACCTAATACTGCGGAGGAACCACGCATACAGGTGGCGATAGGTGACAAAAAATGTTCCTTCCTAGTTGACACCGGGGCATCTAGGTCTTGCATAAGGGAGGGGAAGTTTAAAATGTCAAGCGAGGCTATGCACACTCAAGGATTTTCTGGGGCTCGAGGGTTGGTTCCCTTCACTGATAACATCTCCTTATCTATAGGAGTTCACGACATGTCTCTTCCACTTCTGTATTCAGAGCAGTCACCAGTAAACATACTTGGAAGAGATATCATGAGCAGGTCGAATATGACCATCTCCTTCACGGAGAAGGGCATAATTTGCTCTACACCAGGTATTAACATGCTCACAGCACGACAAATATTGCAGGCTTATTGTGGACAAACAGTGGCCCGGACTGAGCCGGTGGATGGAGACCTCTTCCATTACGGGACTGACATGGTAATAGCATGGTTGCCTGGAATTGAGGGCAAAATATGGAAGAGGCCAGCAGCTTACCTATTCAGACCAGAAACACCAGCAAATGAAAAGGAGGGGAAAATGATTTCAGTAAGCATCGAGAGAATTTTGGCTATTGCAGTACATGTCCAGGATAGGGAGGGGAGGACCTGGAGAGCTGTAATAGCACTGGCAGAGGGATGCAGGCTTACACAGGTTTCTGATGAGGAGCTCTTCTCAGACGACAGTGGAGAGGGAGAGATGGTATTTGGGATGGGCATTAACATTTGGTTAAGGGTAACATACAAGCAGGTGCCACAGAAAATGGCAATGGCACTTGAGGCACCTGCCCCTACACCAGTGCCATTTTACAAGGAAGACATGGCAACTGTACCAACATCCCTGTGGACCACCAGTCCATATGACGTTGGCTGCATCAAAAGCATTGGAGCAGTACAAATAAAACTGAAAAAAGGAGCAATGCTACCAAGAGTGAAGCAATACCCACTATCTAAAGAGGCAGATGAGGGCATATATGAAACAATAACAGCCCTAATAAACAATGGTATGCTAGTACCATCAGATTCACCATGCAACACTGCTGTGTACCCTGTGCGCAAAGCGAAAGGAGGGTCTTGGTGTTTTATCCAGGACCTGAGACCTTTGAACTACATTGTAGAAGCAGAGTGCCCCATAGCAGCTAACCCAGCCACCATACTGTGTGGAATACCAGCAGAGGAATCACGGTTCACCGTGATTGACCTAAAAAATGCATTCTTTTCGATACCTCTGCACCCTGACTCACAAGACCTGACAAGCTTCACATACCGCAACACAAAATGGAAACACACAAGACTGCCACAAGGGTACTGTGAGTCACCATCCATCTTCAACAGAGTGATACAAATGGATTTGGGCAACATTGAGATGGAGAGCACGGTGCTGCAATATGTGGATGACATAATCATCTGCAGCACCACAGAGGAGAGGTGTAGGAAGGACTCAGTGAAGACGCGCACAGTGTTAGCTGAGAAGGGGTATAAGGTAGACAAAGAGAAGTTACAGTACTGCCAAGAACAGGTGCTCTACATTGGTCAGCTCATTTCACAACATGTAAGGAACATTGCACCACAAAGGGCACAAGCAATAACAAACACACCACAACCACAGACAGTGAGAGAGTTACAGCAGTTTTTGGGCATATGCAACTACTGCAGGGCGTGGGTTTTTGACTACAGCTCAGACATAGGACCCCTACTAGAGGTCCTCAGAGAAGCACAGAAGAGGGATAAGAAGTTGGGATGGACAAGAGAAATGAAAGAGGCATTTGATGAATTGAAACACGCCATCTCAACAGCACCTGTACTGGCCACTCCAAACAATGAACACCAATTTTTCATCTTCTCACATTGCGACTCAGCAGTAATGAAGGCAGTACTGACACAGAAAACATGGGGCACAAGCCTGTAGCATTTTACAGCGGACACTTGGACCCTGTAATGTTAGGTAACTTCCTTTGCAAACTGAGCCTGGTCGCCGCAGCCTTTGCGGTGGAAAAAATCATCATCTATAACAATGGGGTGCCCCACCACACTGTTTGTGGAACATGCGCTCTTTGCAATACTGAAAAAACCCAAATCAACATTGACCACACAGAGGGCATCAGATTACGAGATCATTTTATCCAGACCGGAACTGACGATTGTAAGATGCAGTAATGTAAACCCAGCAAGTTTCATAGCAGAGATAGTAGAAGATGGTGACTACGCTCATGATTGCACACAGGCCATCGAAATATACTCCAGCACAAGAAAAGTTGAGGAAAATGCCCTAGGGGGGGAGATAATATACATTGATGGGTCCTCAACAATTGACCAGAGTGATGGGGTACGAAGGACAGGAGCAGCAGTGGTTCGTTTGACAGAGGATTGGATGTATGTACCAGTAAAATATGTTCAACTACCACAACGTTACTCAAGCAGCAGAACTAGTGGCCCTAATTTTGGAACTAAAAGAGAGCAATGACATGAGGGTAACAATATATTTGGATAGTGTATACGTTACATCGACAGTGCACTCAGGGTTAATAAAATGGCAACAAAGGGAGTTCAGAAGAGCAGATGGTACCCCAGTACAACATGCCCTCCTACTTGCTGAACTGATTGAAGTGATTAATGACCCTAGAGAAATAGCCCTGGTGAAGTGTCAGGTGCACACTAACGGGGATGACCCTATCTTAAAGGTAATGAAACAGCAGACGCACATGCCAAACAAGCAGCGTATTTTGGCGAGATTTGGACCCTCCCAGAAAAACAAAAAGATAATGGGAGGGCGTGGGCAAGACAGATGTTGATGAAGGAGGGGTACACACACATCCTAGAAACTCAAATTATGGAATTACAGGCAGCAGCACCCATGGCAGAAAAGAACTGCGGGTCAAAAGAGGATGCACAATGTCCTCTACAGATGCATTATGGTGTCAGAATAATACAGGCAAAGTTGTGATGCCCCTAACCCTATTGAAAACAGCCCTGGCTCAACTACACCACCCCACACACACAGGAAAGGAAGTGATTGCAGCATGGATAAAAGAGGCCTGGTTCTGTCCCGAGCTAAATTCACACGTTACAAACTTTATCTGGAATTGCCTAACCTGTCAACAGTTTACGGTCGGTCACATGCTGCAAGTGATCAAAGGTACTATACCCCGGCCAGAAGGACCCTTTCTGCACTTGCACATTGACTATGTTGACATGATCAACGTATGTCAAGGACACAGATACATGATTGTGGTGATATGCCCATTTTCAAGGTGGATCGAGGCTGGACCCTGCTCTCATGCAGACGCCTTCAGAGCAGCTAGGTTCCTGGTGAGGGAGGTCTTCCTGAGTTGGGGGGTTTGCGAGGTGCTGCGGTCAGACAATGGCCCACACTTTGCCAATGAAATGTTCCAACACATAACTACACTACTTGGCATTAAACACAAATTTGCATATGCATACCACCCGCAAGCTAATGGTGTTTGCGAACGCCTGGATGGCCTCCTAAAAGAAGAGATTGCAAAAATTCAGCAGACAACTAAGAAAAATTGGTTGTACTGCCTCCCCTTGGCCCTGTTTGAATTAAGGAATAAGCCAGGGTCAGATCACCACCTCACACCCCACGAGGTGGTGACTGGACATCAGATGCGCCTTCCACTAACTCCACCATCAAGGGCTATGTCAGACTACCATAATGTTTTTGGTGATGAAATGTACGAATATGTGTCTTCCTTGATTACTAGTGTCGCCTTTATCTCTCAACAGCTCGAGCGGAAGCAGGGCGGGTTGAAAAACACCCAACAAGAAGAAACAAATGAGGAACAGGAACAACCATCACAGTGGACTGTTAAGGAAGGGGACAACGTCCTCCTCCGAAACTTCATCCGCCGGTGGAATCGCCCACGATTTACCGGGCCCCACCAGGTGGAAGCAGTAGCTCCTAGAGCAATAAAGTTGAGAGATAAGCATGTCTGGAATCATCTGCATGAAGTCAAGCCCTACAAAGATCAGACCCGCCCTTGCGTTGACGACAGGGCCAACACTGCAGCAACAGCAACAGAAGACAACAAAGCAAAAGACAATTGCGATACCGCCCCTAACCCCTCCCAAACAACAGACACTACTAAGCACTCAAATGGACAATTTCCCATAGCCCACCCCATGGTCACGAGATCCCAGAGCAAACAAAACACTGCCCCGGCCAGCCCCGCCCCTGCCACTACCCAAATAAAGGACATTCCCTAACAAACTGTAATATTGCACCACACTTGTAGACACGTGCATGTTCTCTTTCTCTTTTTGTCTCGCACATGCAGGTACCGCTTACAACTGTTTATGTATAAAAGAAAAGTGATGTAACTAACGTGCGTTTTTGCCCAAGAGTAAATGCTGCCCACAGACGACAACACACCTGAACCACTGTCACACCAATTTGTATACACTATAAAAAGACCAAAATATCTAAAAAAGAGAAGGATATGTGTGTATTACAACACGTTCATTTTGGCCATAGAACAATCATTCCCACATCTCCACGAGCACTTACCAGCCCTGAGAGATAGGTCACTAAGACTAGCGTGGAAACAGCTTTTCGCTTGGGCATTAAACGATTTTTTTTTTTTTTTTATTGTTACAGTTGATAAATCAACTTTTCAATATAAAATATAGAATAAAAATACAAAATTAAAGCATTACATATCAATTCAATTCCACCTTGATAACATGACAACATAGATTAAAACTTACAAAGGTAAAAAGGAAAACCATAAACATAACCATAATCATAACCAACGCCTTGGCCAACGACTAATAATCAATCGTCAGATCATATCCAATCAAACTAAATCCTTAATGACACTAACTAACAAAATTTCATTCAACTCTCTATTTACAATACAACCCACAGAAAAGTAAAAGGCGAGAAAAGTGAGAATAAAAACTAAATTAAAAATTCCTTCCTATCTTCTTTGCCCTTACAATACAATTTATTCTTCATTATTTCAGCAGCCGACGCCCTTATACGGGAGCAAAGTTAAATACATTTAATATGACCAAGGCATTGATTGAACACATTCTTGCTTATTGATCGTATTCAACTATCACATCAAACATTGAATCATTTGTTGTCATCAGTTAATTTCAAGGCCAATAGATAGTTGACTATTGCAATTCTGACTTTGGTCAGTCTGGTATTATATAAATACCACCACAGTGATTCCTTCGACAATAGTGTGTAATCTTCGAAGTGAGGTCTAAAAAACACAGTTCTTTTCTCAATTAGAGAGGGGCAGATGACTATTAGATGATGTAATGTTTCCCTCACTCCAGTAATTTTACAAAATCTACAATAGCTCATCTTTTCAGGGATTAGTTTCCATTTTGCTAATACATCCCTCGTATGCCAGATATTAAGCCTAAATCTCAAGAACATGTCTCTATGTCTCGCACCCGGGAATTTCATTACGTATGATTCAGCTGTTCTTAACTTTTTTATCTCCACCTTATACACATTTCCTTGTTTACTATTTATGCATTGGTCATAGGTGTTGCACCAATCCCATAATAGAATTTTGGTCTTTGCCTTCACTGGATTAGTGATCAACATATTATCAGATACATCAGTTTTTATCAAAAATTATCTAACCATTCGCCTCCACAATGCCATTGCATGGTGCTCTGTCGTTAGAATATATGTTGACAAGATATACATGATTGAGTTTTCTACTATTGAGATAAGACATTTACGATATATGCAGCACATTTTCCACATATATATTGTGTAGAGTGATGTCAACCCGAACTCATATCGAATTAGATGTATTGACACCGATTTAGGCAGCTTCAAGATCGATTTCCAATAAGTACCCCCTAACACAGACCAAAACCTATCATCTCTCCAGGATCTCGTTTCAGCACCATAGGTCACTGTTGGTACTGCTTTCTGGCAGTAAAATATGATAATAGGTTTCCATGTAAACATTCCATATTTATGATTCAATAAGGTAGCCTGGGCAGTGGCTGTTTTCATTTTCTGTCTGATTTCCTTATAATAAGGTGTGTCTGCCTCAGTTGTATTTACATTGAGGCCAAGGTATTTATATTCCTTAACATCTTCTAACCGCTGCGCTTGCAAAAACCAGGAGAGATGAGCGGTCTTTCTCTAGTGCTTATTTTCAATCTTCATAGTCTTTGACTTTGCCAAGTTTATACTCAATTCATTTTGCTTGACAAAAGTTCCTACTACTTCCAACATCCTCTGTAACCCCCTGGCTGTTTTTGACAGCAGAACCAAATCATCTGCATAAAACAACCAGGGGATCACACTTGCAGCCAGCCGTGGAGAGTCCGCCACCACAGTCTTAAAATCCTCAGCTATATTAGCTATATAGAAATTGAATAAGGAGAAGGCCATTCGGCACCCCTGCTTCAAACCTCTAAAGGTAAGAATGTTGCGAGTTAGGGTGCCATCAAGTGAAGTTCTCACTTGAATTGAGGTATTCGTGTGAAACTCCTGAATCCAATGTTTCACATATTCTGGACATCTCCTAAGTTCTAACTTCCTGAATAGCAGAGGCCTAGATACAGAGTCAAAGGCGGTTTCAAAATCTATGAACGCCATGTATAGGTTTTGATTCATCTGGAGTTCGTGTTTTTTGATGGCATGAAGGACCTGTAGATTAACTACTGTTCCCAGCCCCGAGCGAAAGCCCGTCTGAAATGGATCGTTAATTCCAGATTTTACGGTCCATTGGTTAAATTCTTCCAACACAAAATGGGCAAACACTTTCCCAGGTGCATCCAATAATGCCACCGGCCTATAATTTCTGGGATTAGTTCTATCCCCTTTTTTATAGATAGGGATTAGTATCGATTTCTGCCAAGAGGTTGGTAGTTTGTTTGTGTATATTACTTGATCAAAAATTACATGCAGAATGGCAGCCCATGCTTCTGGATGGTCTTTTAACATGGAATTTAAAAGCTCATCCGGGCCAATTGCTCTTGAAGAGCTCACTTTCTTTATATAGTATAAAATATCTTCCTCTGTGATTTTTAGTTGTACTAATCCCTCAGGAACCTGACCTGGTAGATGTTTAGCCCAAACACTACTCGCATATAGAGATGAATAATACTCTGTCCAAACTTCCTCCGGCACAGCATTGACTTGGCTAATAGATTGAACAGGAACATATACACTTTTTATCAAACCCCAAATCAAAGCAGAACTTTTAGTTGTCAATGAATATAGCATGATTTTTGCATCTTGAGAAATCATATGTGCTCGATGCTGTTTTAGCCAATTTTTATATGAGTTCTTCAATTTAATAGTTGCTGCTTTACATAGTACAGGATCCCATGTCTTGATTCTATCTCCTTCCTGAGTTGCGTTTTTCTTAAGGACACCTCATTATCGCTCACGTGTCTACGAGTTTTATAATCATTCTGCCCCCCATTAACACTTTTCTTTTTGAATAAATGCAAAGCTGGAAGATAGTTCCCCTCTTGATATAATAGGTTTGGCTCCAACATATCTTTTGGATATGAGATGATTTTCAGTAGGTCTGATAACATAGGCGGAGTCCATCTGAAACGATTGCCCTTCGCAGAAACCACTACGGAGTTGTGATATGAATCCTTGGCTTTCCCCATCAAATCGACATTCCATTGCCAATTCATTGCCAATATGCTGTGATCACTCACGATTATTTGATAGGGAGAGCTTGAATAAACATAACTAACAAATTAGTGCTTATTTTTAGAAATATTCAGGTGGGCATTTATATAGTAAAGAATAATAAGCTGCAGGACCGCAGCAAAGGTAAGAGGAAAATGCTGGTGATATTAGCTATTGTAATAAATATAATAGGCATGTTGTTTATCACTGGTCTACTCGTTGCCTCTGTCTGACAGACACACCATGCTGCTTCCTCTGTTATGGCTGCACCTCCTACTAACGAACCCCTCACCACGGCTGCAACAGGTACGGTGTTAGGTGGTACAAGTAGAACAAGAATAAAAAGGGGAAGAAGTAGACGTAGCACATCTAGTGATAATAATGGGGTTGACACATATCTTACAGATTCAGCACATGTCTCAAACAACATGTGGTATCAGCACATGTCTAAAATTGGTAAGGGGACAACTAAGGACAGCTGCTATGTGTGCTCATTGATCCCATGTGCCATGGGCACCTCCAGAACATTTGTGGCTACAGAAGTACCAGCAACATCAGTAGAATGCCTGATATACCTGGCCATGTTCCAAACGAAAAGACGTTTTCAAGGGAGAATGGCAATAATAAAATGGAAGACAAGAGACACATACCCGTATGAAAATAATTTCATCAAGACACTTCACATGTACAATCACTACTGGCAGCTAA